>NC_137081.1:71089759-72435390 GCF_951640355.1 Cnephaeus nilssonii | reverse complement strand
GGCAGTGCCCTGTATGATGCAGTGTAGTGGTGCAGAGGCTTCATGCTATTCACATGGGAGTGAATAATTATTTTGAGGATTATACTACATAAAGATATGATAAGGCAACAGCAAGAAAAGCAAGTTAAAAACATGGCATTTTTTGCCAGTTTTGCTCAATAGATAGAGAGTTGGCCCTCCTACTGAAGGGTCCCAGGTTTGATTCCAGTCAAGGGCATCTACCTAGGTTGCAGGCTTGATCCCTGGCCCTGGTTGGGGCATGTGTGAGAAGCAACCAATTGATGTGTCTTCTCTCACATTGATGTTTTTCTCTCTCTCTCTTGCCTTCCCTTCCACTCTCTCTAAAATTCAATGAATATCTTCTGGTGAGGATTAACAACAACAACAACAAAACCCTGGCATTTTTTTAATGAGGAAGATTTGACTTTGTTTATAGCCTTTCAGAAAAGGGCTATAGACTGTGTAAGAGAAACAGACAGAAATGAGCTACAAATATCTAGGAAAAATCAAGATTAAATTGGGTAAGAATCCCAGGTGATAATTCCCTGCAAGTATATGAAGTTCTTATTTTATAAATAGTCAACAGTATTTATTGAGCCCTCATTATGTACCTTGCACTAGTCTCTCTGAGGATTTTAATCAAATTAAGCCATTTAATCCTCACATCAACCCAATGAGGTAAGAAATTAATTCCAGTATACAAAGGGGTGTGCTCAGGGAGGAAACTGACTCATGTGAAGTCAGTAAGTGGCAGAGATTACAGCTAATTCTTTCATTCTCCAAAACTCTCCTCTCTATTTTTTTTTCTGGCTTTATTTAGCTATAATTTTAAAATGAAAATTGTATATATTTAAGCTGTACAATGTGCTGATTTGAGAGATATGATATATGTTTACATTGTGAAATGATTACCCTAATTTAACTAATGAATATATTTAGCACCTTACATAATTACTATTTCCTTGTGTGTGTGTGTGTGTTGAGAACACTTAATATCTACTCTCTTAGCAAATTTCAAGTATACATTACAGTCTTATTAACTATAGTCACCATTAATTCTCCATAACTTTTTTTATTTTATAACTAAAGTTTGAACTGTCTGCCCAACATTTTCTTCTTTACCCCAACCCACTTTGGCAACCACCATTCTACTCTCAGTTCCTATGAGTTATACTTTTTTAGAATTCACATATAAGAGAAATCATATAATATCTGTCTTACTCTGTCTGGCTTATTTCACTTAGCATAGTACCCTCAAGGTCCATCAATATTGTTACAATTTTATGACTGAATAATATTCCATTTATATAGATATTTTATTATGATTTTATATGTATATGAATATATATATATATATATATATATATATATATATATACACGCATATATAAAATTATCCATTCATAAAAATGGGTCCATCCATTCAAAAGTCTCCTCTTCAGTAGGTAAATTGTTTTCTTCTCCATGTCCCCCCAATATACCACTTGGATATTTTTTTAAATATATTTTATTGATCTTTTACAGAGAAGAAGGGAGAAGAATAGAGAGTTAGAAACATCGATGAGAGAGAAACATCAATCAGCTGCCTCCTGCACACCTCCCACTGGGGATGTGCCCGCAACCAAGGTACATGCCCTCGACTGGAATCGAACCTGGGACCTTTCAGTCCGCAGGCTGATGCTCTATCCACTGGGCCAAACTGGTTAGGGCGCACTTGGATATTATCTAAAGCAGATTCCTTTGCCACCTGACCTCATCTCTTGCATAATAAGCATGACCTAAATTGGTCTCTCAGGGTGAAACAAACTTCTCTCCCTGGCCAGTAGTCCTCATATTCCATGCCCCAACCCCCACATGTCAATAAAATCCCAATACCTTAGAAAATGATGTTCTAATATTCTCTATGTGGTTAGTATTAAAACAATTGCAATCTAATTTTTATCTCAGCTCCACTAAATACTTGTGTGTGTGTGTATATATATATTTGAGGTAATATATACATATACATATACATATATGTATATACACACCAAACATCATACCACTATATTCCTTGTACTAAATAATGATGTAAGTTAGTTCACCTGCAAATAATTCAAAAGAAAGCTGTGGAATCAAAAATTCTGAGTATGAGTCCTGGCTCTGCCATTTCTTATTATAAATGGGGATATTGGAAACACAGCTTACCTACCCCAGCTCTTTCAATATGCCTCATAGAAGTATTTTGAGAATTGTCAAGATCATAAAAATGAAAATCCTATATGGTGAGGTACACTTAACAGGATACTGCCTCCCAAGTGTGTATGTGTATTTTTGCTGAAATATTCATGTATCATACAATTCACTGTACAATTCAATTGTTTTTAGTACAGTCATAGAGTTGTACAACAACTACCACAATCAACTTTAGAATATTTTCATTAACCCCCAAAAAAGAACCCACACATTTTAGCCCTCACTCCCCAATCCTATTATTTTCCCATCCCTACCCCACTAGCCTCAGGTAATGAATCAATCTACTTTCTGTTGCTATAGACTTGTCTATTCTGGATATCTTACATAAATAGTGTAATGTAATGTGTATTTTGTGTATCCCTATTGTAGGATATATCAGTACTTTATTATTTTCTATGAGCAAATAATACTCTATTGTGTTGATATAATAACTTTTATTGATTCAGTCATCAAGTGATGGACATTTAGGATGTTTCTATTTTTGACTCATGAATAATACTGCTATGAGCATTCATGTTAAAAGTTTTTGCATAGACATATGGCATTATTTCTCTTGGCTATATACCTAGGAGTGGAATTTCTGGGGCATATGATAACTCTATCTCTAACCTTATGAGGAACTGCCACACTATTTCCCAACATGCCTGCCTAAATGTGTTAAACAAAACAAAACAAAACTTAAGCTTTACTGCTATCACTTTCTGTTTCCTTATGTTAAGTGAAATAAATCAGACAGAAAGGAAAAGAACAATATGACCTCAGTCATATGTGGGATATACTAGTAAAACAAAAAGTAACAAACGAAAACAAGGAAGGAAGATGGGAGGGGTATATAGCGGCTAAACTAGGTCAAACATGGTGAAGGAAGCAGACTTTGAGTGGTGAGCGTACAATGAAATATACAGATGATATATTATAAATTGTACACCTGAAAGATATATATTATTAACCAATGTTACTCCAATAAGTTAATTTTTTAAAATTCTGTTTAACTTTGGGCCTCAGCTTGAATGTTACTGAATTGTAAGCATTTTCTGATTTAGTTTCCTCTTTTTGTGCTCCCATGCATCCTATGATTATGTCATAATAGCACATCCTGTTTATGCTCATTGACCATTTATTTCTCCGACATCTCTCTGAGTGCTTTCTGCACCACTGATTACCTAATGCTTAACGCATAGCAGGTACAAAATCAATATTTGTGGACTGAAGCAATATGTTTGAGTTATAAGAAATGTTTGCTCTTTATACTTCTTTCAAATTTCTATTTTTTAATAATGAGTATTTATTACTTTTTGTATTACTTTTATAATCAGAAAAGTTATAAAATTATAACATAATTATAAATAGCTTTAGAAGTATATATACATAATTTACTTTTGATTAATTCTACTGAACATGTATAAAAATTAACTTATTATTTAAAATATATGATATCAACTATTTTCTTTAGCATAAAATAAATTGCTTATAGTAGCCCTTTTGGGTAGCAATTTTGTGAAATATATATTTTACATTCTGATTCTCTATAATAAAAGTAATTTTTGTTATATTGAAAAGATCCTGATTTTGGAATGTAGCATTCTTTTATTTTTCCTTATTGAGTTCATGTTCAGAAAAGAATCCTAAGCAGGATTTTGTTTCTAAGAAGCACTGAAAATTTCCTAAGCAGAAGACATGAATATTGTGATCTTTGAAATTGTAAATATAGCCTCTAATATACAATGGGTACATTGTCATTCTGGAACTTTATTTAATAAATCAGCTTCTGATAGCTGGATTAACTCTGAATGCACTAACAAAATTGAGTTTTCACATCTGTAAAATTGAGAACCAGAGTATGTGTGGTGAGAACTTCAAGCTATTGTCATCATATAGGAATCAGCCTAAAGCTGGCAGCCAGTCTTCCTCTATGAGACAGCTGTTGTATTATCATGAACTTTAGTAAATCTCTATATATAAAAGTCTAACATGCAAAGTGTCCCCTCGGGAGTTTGACCAGGAGACCAGGAATTCGATCACTTGCTATGATGTGCGCTGACCACCAGGGGGTGGCACAGAACGGAGGAAGGCCCTGGCAGCTAGGATAGGGAGGCCCCGGCCAACAGCTGGAAGGCACCAATCGACCCTGATCGCCAGCCTGGCCTAGGGACCCTACCTATGCA
Source organism: Cnephaeus nilssonii (assembly GCF_951640355.1). Lineage (NCBI taxonomy): Eukaryota > Metazoa > Chordata > Mammalia > Chiroptera > Vespertilionidae > Cnephaeus > Cnephaeus nilssonii. The sequence goes on along the minus strand of NC_137081.1, from coordinate 72,430,990 downwards.
AGAATTTCATGCACCAGGCCTCTAGTATACAATAAGATTAAAATATTTGTGGCTCAGATAATTTCAGATTTTTAAAGTACATAAAGTATTTTCTTTTTTTAAATTTTATTTTATTGTTTAAAGTATTACATATAGTATTATATATGTCTCCTTTTTCTCCCATTGACCTCCCCCCAGCCACCCCCACCTCCCAGCACATGCCCTCACTCCCCTAGTGTCTGTGTCCATTGGTTATGCTTATATGCATGCATATAAGTCTTTTGGTTGATCTCTTACCCTCTCACCCCTCCTCTGCCTTCCCAATGAAGTTTGACAGTCTGTTTGATGCTTCTTTGTCTCTGTATCTATTTTTTTTTCATCAGTTTATGATGTTCATTATAATCCACAAATGAGTGTGATGATGTGATATTTATCTTTCCCTGACTGGCTTATTTCTCTTAGCATAATGCTTTTCAGGTTCATCCATGCTATTGCAAATGGTAAAAGTTCCTTATTTTTTATAACAGCGTAGTATTCCATTGTGTAGATGTACCACAGTGTTTAATCCAGTCATCTGCTGATGGGCACTTAGGTTGTTTCCAAATCTTAGCTATTGTAAATTGTTCTGCTATGAACATAGGGGTGCATATGTCCTTTCTGATTGGTATTTCTGATTTCTTGGGGTATATTCCTAGAAGTGGGATTACTGGGTCATATGGGAGTTCCATTTTTAATTTTTTGAGGAAAATCCATGCTGTTTTCCATAGTCTGCATTCCCACCAGCAGTGCAGGACGGTTCCTTTTTCTCCACATCCTCATCAGCATTTGTCATTTGTTAATTTATTGATGATAGCCATTCTGGCAGGTGTGAGATGGTATCTTATTGTTGTTTTCATTTGCATCTCTCAGATGATTAGCGACTTAGAGAATGTTTTCATAGGTCTCTTGGCCTTCTGTATGTCAAATTTCAAAAGGTGTCTATTTAAGTCCTTTGCCCATTTTTTGATTGGATTGTTTATCTTCTTTTGTTAAGATGTATGAGTTCCCTATAAATTTTGGAGACTAGGCCCTTAAATGTAAGACAGGAAACCATAAAAATCTTAGAAGAATACATAGGCAGCAAAATATCAGGCATATGTCGTAGCATTTACCAATACAGCTCCTAGGGCAATGGGAACTAAGGAGAAAATAAACAAATGGGACTACATCAAAATAAAAGGCTTCTGCACAGCAAAAGAAACCATCAACAAAACAACAAGAAAGCCCACTGCATGGGAGAACATATTTGCCAATGTTATATCCGATAATGTACATAATGTATTTTCAACCGAGTGAATATCAGTGGGTGAGTCAGTATGTGAATGCTCCCAGGCAAAGCATCTGCTTTAGCACAAGATGGAAGTGTGGTTAAGGTGTGGACTTTGCAGCCACACTGCCTGAGTAGTAAACCTGGTTCTGTATCTTAGCCACTGTGGGAGCTTGGATTTATTAATCACCTCTGTGTCCCTCAATTTCCTCATTTGCAAAATGAGCACACAAGTACCTACCTCATAGGATTCATGTAAGGATTATATATTAATGGTTACACAGTATAATGACTATATGTGTGAGAACATACTTGGCGCTATATAAATATTAGCTAAGATTACTGAATCTATTCCTTTTGGCCAGTGACTGGATAATTTTAAATGTTTGACTCTGTATCTCTCATAAATCAACCTATATATAATATAGCTATTTTAATAATGTAAGTAATCATATCCTCAAATGATTCTACATATTGGCAGTTTACATCCTTTTCAATGTCTTTCTTATGCACATTTTCACTCAGATAGTCTAATGATGCATATAAATATAAATTGAAAACACATTGATATTTTTTATCCATTTTATTAACTAAAAATTCAAACATAGCGAAAAAACACTCTAAAAACTTAACCCTCCTTGAACTTGAAAAAAACCATTTCATTCTTTATAGATATTAGTGAGCTAGACATACCTTCACATGTTTAGTGGAGGGAATATAATTGGAGAAAGTAAAAATGTACTTCTCTTTTGAATTAAATGTTGAAAGCACTGTAACCTCTGATTAAATATGAGCAGCCGCTGGTAAAGTGAATGAAAAAGATGCTATAAAAGTCACCACTGGGGAATATAAGGAAATAACTTTCACATTAATAAGTTAAAACTATCAGTGTAGAGTTCTGTCCATTCTCCCCTGAGCTGCTATCACTTGTCTACTGAAGGGAATAGTTATATTAAAGCCAACTTTGAATTTTGTTTCTTTTTTTTTTCCTATAAATTCTATGCATTGACCTTTTTTTTTTTTAAATCATGCTTTTTCAATTACTATTGCCTTTAAGGAACAATGGAATTTAGTGCTCTGCAAAAAAGAAATGACAAAATGTAGGGCAGCCGAGTCAAGGCAAAAAAGAGACGGAGCTGTACCTGGGGACTCACTGGATTGCCTTGATAGGAGAATGTCCTCTTTGGGCGCCTTTGTGCATGTAACTCTCAGTCTCTACCCCAGTGATTGTCAGTCTTGACTGCACATTAGAATCACTTGGGGAGCTTTTTAAAAATCCCAGTGCTCAGGCTGCACCGTGGGCCAATTAAACCTGAATCTCTAGAAGTGAGACCCGGGCATCGGTATTTCTTTAAATTCCCCAAGTGACTTCTGTGTGCAGCCAACATAGAGAACCACTGCTCTAGAAAATCTCTTCCACCTCCTTTACAAAATATATTAGAGGCTATTGCCCATGCGTTGTTCATTAGTAATCATGCCAGGTTTTCCAGTATTTCAGAATCTCTTCTTGCTTTAGCTATCTTTATTCTTTTATTTCTATGAAATTCTCACTATTAGACTATATTGGCAAGAAGAAAAATGGGTATAATCTTCAGAAAAACATCAATTAAAATGTTTACATTCCCCTCCCCTTTTTATTAGGGTGAATTGGTTGATCAGATTCCTGAGATGAAGCAAATCTTAAGCCTTTAGAAGATGAGGTCTGAGTGGGAAGTTTTCAGTGTTGAGAGATATGGGGGATGGGGAGAACAAGGGCAAGGAGGGATACAGCCTCTTAACAAACACTACTCACCTATCACATGGCCTTAAACATCCCATTAAACCTCCGCCAACCGCTTTAGATTGTCTTCCTAAGGTGACCCATTAAGCTGATCTGGTCAGCTAGGTTAGCTATGATTCCAGAAAGAAAAAGAGGCTGATCCCCTTTACAAGGTGATTCTTACCCTATCTCCACATTAGAATCTCTCTGGAAGATTTTACAATATACCCACGTTGCAGCTCACCTCCGGAGACTGTGGTATACTCAGTTCAGGGTGCAGCCAGGACATGACATTGCAAAAGCCCTCCAGGGATTTTAATGTGCAGCCAAGACTAATGCACTGCTCTAGGGAGAAGCAGCCCACCCAAAATGAAGTGACAAATAAGAGAAGTGATGACTTCACTGGGTGTTTACACAAAGCGCTGCTCTGGAAAGTGCTCTGAGGATTGCATACAACGCTTTTCAAATCACCTCAGTAAAATCAGAATGGCAAACAATGTATTGGTCATATCACAGGGAAGCATGAGTATCGCTATCAGGAAACAGGTCTACATAACCTAATAGAATAAGAGAAATTCTGAGCTGTTTCTCCACAGAGAACAGTGCCTTTTTTTCTCTTGGTCCTGAGTTATGGCAAAGAAAAATAAAACAGAGCCCTGAAGGACCCCTGTAGGAAATGAATGGAGGAAAATACCGCTTGATATAAGTGCATGCTGAGTAGGTAGGAGTTACAGAATCTGGCCTGCACCTGATTTTTGCTCTACTTTCAATATTTCTGATCTCGGGCAATAATTACTTAGCACATCAGCAAAATATGTTTAAATTACTACTCTAATACAACAAATAGAATGTGTTAAGAGCCAACTAGTTCATGACTATTTCATGCAGCTGAAGTAGCTGCTCACATCCATTAACACATTTTTTTGCCGTAAAATACTTCCAATTAGGTCACCATTTTTATCACCATTTTTCCAATGAAGAAATAGGCTGAGAAAAAGGAAACAATGTGCTTAAGATCACACAGCTAATAAGTGATGGGTGGGTGTCCAAAGTCAAGTTTTCTGGACTACACACCCATGCGCTTTGACAAGAGTACTCCACAGCACTATTATGGTGGGCCTGCTGTTGGCTCAGGGGCCGGGCAAGAACACTTACGAAGGCGAAGTTGTAACTACCAAAGACTTTGAGTAACATTTCTGGAGTGAGCAAATGTTCCTGAAGGCACCTGTTCTCTTGTCTCTCTTTCCCACCTGCCTCCAACTAAATCAACAGATTGTCTCAGGATCTATCTTTCTTCAGAATTATAACATGAGGATGAACAACCTGCTGTAGAAAAGGAATCCATTTATCTCAAAGGCCAACACAGAGATCATTGAGTATGTGGGTCCTTACAGGAAGGTAGGGAATAAAGATGGGTAATGGTGTTAAAATTCCCAACTCTAGCCGTAGCGTACAAGGTGAACTGTCCAGCCAGGAGCATCCTCATCCAAAGAGTCAAACGTAGAGTCCAACCTCCACAGCAAGGCCCTTTGCCTGGGATAAGGGGAAATGTATCTCGTCAGGCATGGGGATTCCGAACTCCAGGTTGAGGAAAACTAGAACTGCAGCTTCTAATCTGAAGGTAATGAGACAATGAAAAATGAAAGTGAAGATTGTACAGAGACAGGTAACAGACTTCATTCCCACACCTTCCCTGCAGCCACCTGAACAGACATGTCAGTGTTTCCTTTTACTTCTTTCCTAATCCTTGAAGCAAAACCCACCAGTAGCTGTAAATAATCAAGGCTGTATGGGAGCCTATGGCAAAGGCTTCGAGAAAAGCCACGTGCACTGACGTTCTTCTAACTAGATTTTGTGCTTTCTGTGTGTTCACTCAAGAATGAAAACACCATTATACATGTTGTGCTTTCCAGGCGAGGCAGATGCTCATCTTGGGATGAAGTTACACACACAGATAGAAAATGAGCTGTAACAAGTTTTTTTTGCAGAGAATAAGAGGGTTTTTTAAGGAATCCTTGATGAAGTCCCAGTGTAGCATATATATTCCTTATTACCCAGATTTATTCTGTAAAACTTTCCTTCTGCCATTTTTACCAGCCAACTGACAATTTCCAGTGTTCCTATGTTATGACTGCTTGCTTGGTGTAAAGCAGAAATGATGTTTTACAGCCGCTATAGGAAGTACCATTGAGAATTAAATTGCTTTCCCTTCTTCCTCATCATTGTGAATTTGGTGCAGATGAAAGAGGGAAGATTGGCAGCCAGGGAGTGGAAAGTCCTCTGTTATCTGTGAGATGCACATGATAGGGGCAGAGGCAGCCTCAACTTTTCTCTCACAGCCATATGCCAGCTTTCAAATCCTGGAAAAGAGCTCTGTGGGAGAGTGTGTCATTTGTAAAAGATAGGATTTCCAGATAGGCTTTCTTTGAAAAAAAAAAAAAAAAAAAGGCTGGGCGGGGTTGGGGGGGTTGGGGAGTTGGGATTTACAAAGCAGTTAGAGAGAAAAAGAAAATAAGTTGGGGAGTGGATGTTCAAAGGTGTTCTTTGGGTTCCTGTTCAGTTTGAGAACAATGTGAGCTCTACTTCCTTATTTTTTCATTATTATTCTTTTCACTCCTTGCCTTCATCTGTGTGTCTGTTTGCCATGCTGGTATTCTCTGCCCATGTTTGTTCTGGGCAAACAGGCTCAGATCCTGTAACAAACTCGCTGTTAGTCCCAGCCACGTCCCAGCTCCCTATCCTAGTAAACAGACAGGGTCTGAACCTGCAGAGCATCGTGCACTGGCCCACATGCTGGTCTTTCGGCTCTCTCCCCGTTTCCCGCCTGCTGATAGAGCACTCTTGCTGCCTCGCACCTGGTCTCGCCTCGCAGCCTCGCTTCACTCCAGCTTTGTTCCTGGACATATCTTTGAGCTCCCTTCTTGCAGCTGGTAGCCAGGTCCACACCACCCTCTATGGAGCCCAGGCTCTGAAACGCTGGCCCAGGCTCAGGGAGTTCTGACAGCATGCCTCACAGGCAACATTCGTCACCAGCTTCTTTCCATCCTGCCAGAAGCCGCCTCTTCCTTTTGTTTCCTGTGGAGTTCAAAGAGCTTCTAAACTGCCCGGGCCTTCACCAAGAGGGCCTGCACCCAAAGCTTTGGTCTAACTCTTCCCTCGGCCTTCCTGCTGCAGCGTTTACCTCCAGGCAGATCCATTTTAGCCTGTGCTGCGAAGCATAAGCTTGCATAATGCAGAATTTAATTAATGTTTTTCATTATGATGATGAGTGTGCTAACTGACCCCATGATTCTACTCTGTCTAAATTACATTTTTCATCTCTCTGTGCAAACCTGCTACTCCTGTGATCCTGATTTTTGTTCATAGTGCCACCATTTTTCCAGGCTCCCAGCCCTCAGTGTCATGGGCTCCTCTCTGATGTCTCCCTGGTTAGCACATGATATCTCTTTCCAGATCCTGTTGAGTCTCATCCATCCCCAATGTTCTGTTCCCACTACGACAGCCCTTATTCTTTTGGATGGAATAATGAAAGAGTCTTCTAAGTTGCCCTCTGCCTGCTAACATTTCCCCCTTTGAATCCACTGTACTCCCACTGCCTGACCAAGCTTCCACATGCATTTGAATTCCTGTTTTTCACCTGCTATCAGAGGCACAATAATGAATGCCTTTGGGCTTCAGTTTCTTATCTTTAAATATGATAATATCTCAAAATAGTATTTTTTAGTGCTGCGTTGTCACGGAATACAGCATAAAGCTCAAAGCCTGCTCTTACTGGCTTTTAAACGTCACCTTATTTAGTCAAACTTATTTCCAAAATTCTCTTATTTGTTTGCACTTTAATGTCTAAATGATGATGAAGATGATGACAATGTTAACATGTAATAATATCTATGTACCAGAACTATTTTCATCACTTTACATGGGTTAACTCATTTAAACCTCAAGCTATAATGTCACAATCACAGTCCCCTCTGTACAAGTAGGAAAGTAAAGCCAAATCAGTTAAACGTGCCCTAAACCTCACAGCAAGGAAGTGGAGAAACTAGGATTTGAACCTATGAATTGTCCTCAGAGATTGCCTTCTTAGGCAGTGTTTCTAAGTGTTTTACATATGACAGCTATGTCTTATTTTTTTAACATTATTATTTCAAAACTTGTTTTTTTATTATGAAACATTAGCAACATACAGAAAAGTGTACAAACATGCATAATTCATTGAATCATCACAAAACAACTCCCAGGTCAAATATACAACATTGCTAAAACTCCTATAGCCACCCTACTACCTCTTCTATCCATAAACATAACTACTTTCTTGATTTCAGGTTTAAGGGAAACATTTCCTGGGTTTTATTTGTACTCTTACCAGTTTAACTTGTACCCTAATCATTGTAGAAGAGTTATGAAGATTTTTAAATCTATGTATATTCAAACACACAGTATGCATTATTTTGTGTCAGACTCCTTTAGCTCAATATTTTATTGGTGAGATCCATCTTGTGGTTGCATGTTCCTGTGGTTCATTCCATTCTATAAAGTATTCCAATGCACGAATTTGCCATTTTCAATCCATTTTACCTTTGATATACCTTTGAATCAATGCTGTTGTACATATTTTGTATATATCTTTTTGGGTACGTGCCCATGCATTTTTGTAGTTATATGCCTAGAAATGGAGTTACAGGGTTGTAGGAAATAAGTATATTCAACCTTGGAAGAATATGCCAAACTCTTTCCCCAAAAAACAATTACACATACTTCCATTAGCATCATGGGTATATGAAAGTTCTCATAATTTTACATCCTTAGTAACATTTAGTAAATTGCAGTAAAGTCTTTTTAATTTTGGTCATTTTGATAGAAGTACAGTGAGATTTCTTCACAGTTTTAATTGGTACTTCCCAGATTACTGGTGAAGATAAGTATAGTTTCACTGGTTGGTTGATTTGAACTATCCTATTTTGTAAAATGCCTGTTCAACCCTCTTGCCCATTCATTTTTCTAATAATTTGAATACATTTTTAATGTATTCTGTATATGAGTGTTTTGTAGTTACAGTTATTGCAAATATCTTATATATTCTGGCTTGCATTTTTCAGTTGTTTAATGTTATCGTTCAATTTTCAGTAATATAATCCAATATAGCAAGTTTTTGTTGTTGTTGTTGTGTGTGTTTTTTTAACGGTTAGTGATTTGGGTATCTGGTTTATTGAGATACCTACCCTAAGATCTTTATCTTTACCCTTACTTTCTTGAGATCAACATTTCCTATCTTCTAGAAGACTTATTGTTTTAAATTTCATATTTAGATCCATAATACATATATTTAATTTTCTGTTTTCAGTATGAATTGTGGGTCATTTCATCTTTATGAGCTTTAATTGACCCATCACCTTTTGTTGAAAAGATATTGCTCTGTAGTGTAACCACTGCTGTGAGTCAAGTGTCCATGGGTCAGTTTTGCATGGGTCAGTTTCTTGACTTCCTATGTATTTCCCATTATTTCATTATGAAAATTTTCAAACATACTGCAGAGTGGAAATAATGATTCATTAAACCGCCAAGAATCTACATTAACATTTTATTATGGTTATTTTATCGCATATATCTATCTCTCCCTCCAGTCATCTATTAATTCACTTTTTTGAAGTATTTCAAAGTAAATTACAGCTATCAGTACACTTTATCCCAAAACATTCCAACATTAATATTATTAACTAGAATTCAATATATGCCTATATATATATATTTTTTTTTTCGGGGGGTTGTGTGGCAGGGACCAGATATGGCGGGGATCTCCCTTTTCCGCATCCAGCACAGAAAGAGAGATGAAACCAGTTCTGAGTGGAGGGGGCCAGGGATTGAGAAAGAAAGAAAGAAAGAAAGAAAGAAAGAAAGAAAGAAAGAAAGAAAGAAAGAAAGAAAAAGAAAGGAAGGAAGGAAGGAAGGAAGGAAGGAAGGAAGGAAGAAAGAAAGAAAGAAAGAAAGAAAGAAAGAAAGAAAGAAAGAAAGAAAGAAAGACGCAGAGATAGATTTAAAGCTGGGAGCTGGGTGGGACACTGCCCTCTTCTGATGGAGAGAAAGAAAGAAAGAAAGAAAGAAAGAAAGAAAGAAAGAAAGAAAGAAAGAAAGAAAGAAAGAAAGAAAGACGCAGAGATAGATTTAAAGCTGGGAGCTGGGTGGGACACTGCCCTCTTCTGATGGAGAGACAGGGACCCTGAGCCCACACAGCGGTTTTATTTATATATCCCCAAATACCAGGAAGTATCAACAAAACTTAGGATCAAAAGAGCTTATTTGCATTCTTGAGTAGGCCCAAGCATTCCTGGTGCTTGACTGGATTTACATATCAAAGCCCGCTCCCCGACACTTGGACAAAGGTAAAAAGTCAGTACTGACAACATATCCGCCTTTTGGGGGAAGCATGTTCCCAGGGCGTGGCTCTGCCTGTTGCCCTGAGTTCATCTGACAATAATTAAAGAAATGCCCATGTGCCTTCCCAGGGGACCCTCTACAGGGGGGTTGTAATCTCTTATATAAAAGACCCATGGCCATCACACTGTAATGCTGTCATGACCAAACGAGCAGCAGCTCTCACAGTGGGCAGGGCGGGGCACAAGCTACTGGACTTCTAGTTCACATATAATGATATGTAAAGACCTTTATCATACTGTTTAATAATTTTGATGCATGCATACAAAGATTAGTTTAGCCTACTCTCAAAATTTATGCAAATAAAATCAGACTTTGCCTACTTTTCATTAGTATAATATTTTTTAGATTCATCTATATGCTTTTGCTGATTAGTATTAAATTTCATTAATATACTAGAGGCCCAGTCCATGAAATCATATACTGGTGGGGTCCCTCAGCCTGGCAGGCAATCAGGGCCAATTGGGGGTCCGGCTGGCTTGGTGGAGGGGCTGCAGGAGGTTGGCCTCAGCAACAAGCTAACCAACGGCCAATTCCATGAGGAATCGGGCTCCCTCCTCCCTCCTGTTTGGGTCTGGGGTGCAGGTGAACCAGATTCGGGGCTGTCAGGGCCCCAGAACCAAGGTCTGGGTCAGTGTGTGTCATAATTACCGGCTGGTCGTCTGGTTGTTCTAGTCATTCCAGTCATTTGGTTGTAATGGTCGCTTAGGCTTTTATATATATAGATAGAATTATCATAACCATGGACACAGATAATAGGGTGGTGAAGACCTGGGGTGTGGGGGGGTGGGAGTGGGCTAGAAGGGATCAATGGGGGGAAAAGGGAGACATATGTAATACTTTTAACAATAAAGATTTAATATACATGTATATATATATAGCATTGTGTTTCTCTATTGTCCTACCAATAAACAGCTGAGATATTTCCATTTTCAGCTACTCAGATATAAAGGTGCTATGAACATTCTTGTAAAGTCTTTTAGTGGCGACATGCTTCTCTATCTTGAGTAAATACTTATAAATAAATTGCTACCTTTTTTGTTGCTGTTTTTGTTAATCCTCACCCAAGGATATTTTTCTATTGATTTTTAGAGAGAGTGGAAGGGAGGGAGAGGGGAAGAGAGAGAGAGAGACAGAGACAGAGACAGAGAGAGAGGTCGATAAGAGTCATACACATCAATTGGATGCCTTCCACAAGCACCCCAACTGGGTTGGGGATCAAACCTGCAACCAGGTACATGCCCTTGACCATAAATTGAATCTGTGACCCTTTGCTGAGTGGGCCAACCCTCTAACCACTGAGCAACACTAGCCAATGCTTAACATTTATTTTTAATGCTAAAGTCTATAATCAATCTAACATTAATTTTTTGTATATGATAGGGTTGAAATTATTTTATTTTTATCTCAAGCTCTAAGTAGTTCTACATGATTTATTAAATAGACTTTCATTCTCTCATTGGATTGCTTTAGCAACTTCATTGAGAATTAGTTAAACATACAATTGAGGGATTCTTTCTGAGTTCTCTTTTTAACTCTATTAATATATTTGTCTATCTTTATGCCAGAATCATTCTGTCTTAATTACAGTGGCATTATACTGTCTCCTTCAAATTTTTTTAAACTCAAGGTTGTGTGTATATTCTAATAGAGACATTTACATTTCCTTTGTATTTCCACACAAACATTTGAATGTTTGTCTATTTTTTAAAAACAAAACCTGCTAGGATTATTATAATTGCATTGAACCTATAGATCAATTTAAAGATAATTTACATCTTAAAAATATTCCGTATTTTAATTTTAGCAAATAAACATGATATATTTCTCCATATATTTACATTTCATTTAATTTTTTCATCAATGTTTTCATGTGTATAGTATACAGGTCTTTTTTATTGTTTTTGTTAAGTGTTATTTTAAGTATCTTATATATATAAAGCTATTTTTTGAAAAATCAACATCATTGAATTGTAAATTACATATAACTATTTGAACGTTCTAAAAATGTGCAGTTTGATGATTTTTAGCATATAATTTAGCTATTTTTAAAATTAATAAACTTTATATTTTAGAAAAGTTTTACATTTGCAGAAAAATTGAACAAATAACATAGAGAACTCTCATATAATACCCCATCCACCCCATATACAGTCTTTCCTTTTATTAACATCTTGAATTAATGTGCTAAGTTCATTATAATTGGTGAATCAATATTGATACAGTTTTCTTAACTAAAGTTCATTGTGTACATTTGGGCTCACTCTTGATATTTTACATACTATGGGTGTTAGCAATGTATAATGACATGTACCCACCATTGCAGTCTCATACAGAAATAATTTCACTGCCCTAAGATTCCCTAGGCTCTTCTTTCTTTTCCTCCCTCCTATCCTAGAAACACTTCAAAACTACAGTCTTTTTACAGCGCCTATAGTTTGCGTTTTCCAGAATGCCTCCGTCCTTCAGAGAGCCTGTTCTTTCCTCCAGGCCCAAGGCTGGAGGGGCTGGAGTTGGGTCTTTACATTCCCTAAGGATGCTTAAGCTCCAGTAAAACCCAACATGCCCAAAACTTTGGCAAATAGTTTTCCTGAGGATAAGCTTTTGTTCAAGTGAACAGAATGCTCTAACATTTTTCAGAAAGCTTACTTCCTCTCCTCACACCCACCTCCCCACCAGAGTACAAAGGGATGTTTCTTTGACTCTGACTCTGAGTACCTGGAGGAGTTCCTGGAGGTACAAGGAAGGAAAGTTTTTAATTCTCCAGCTTACTCACCCTGAGCCTTCCAGCAATTCATCAGTTACACATTCTGTTTGATCCCTCACTGGTCCTAACAGCAGAGAGCTGCTGGTGGGTGTAAATTCCAGTCTGGTGAACTGCAATTTCTTATATTTGCTTGTTCCTCGAATTTTGAAGACCGCATTTTACCCTATAATTTAAATGTAAGAATAGTTGTTGATTTTTAGTGTGTCTAGCTTTCTGTTTGTTGTTGATAACTTCTAAGCTTCTTACATGTGAGATCAGAAATAGGAAGTTAACAAAATAATTTATACTTTTTAAAAATATTTTTCTAGTTTGTTTCATTGAAGTGGAATGGTTGACCCAAAATGCATTGTCTGATATTACTGAAAGCAGAAGTCTCCATTATTATCTACTTTAATCTTCATTTCAACTGTATGAATAGTTCATTAATGTACTATTCTTCATTAGTTCCAATTAATAGCTTGTTTCTATATCTTTACTTGTATTTCTCCCTTACTATCTGGAACACCTCTCTACTAGCTAAAGTAAGTTATTTTTATTTTGGTGTATCAAAATTCTACCCAACCTTTATAAGCTAGTTGAAATTGTATCTCTTATCAATTATTGATATTGAAAGCATTAATACCATTAGTAACCTTGTTATTATTATTTAACAGGAAAAAATAAAGGGGAGACTAGAGAATATAGACATGACATTTTTACAGTTTTGCCAGGAAGCTGCAGTTAATATTTTCCAAGTCGGTTCCCCACAGGTCACTGGGGGAAGGGACTGGACAATAAATGCATGCCCATTACGGCAAGTACTTATATGTCAGTCACACCTGGGAGCAAGTCACTGGCCAGAATAGGCATGGCCACTGCAAGGGCACGAGACCTGAGATATTTAAACTCCTGAACAAAGGAAATGCACTCTCTTGGCTCTCTCTCTCTTGGCTCTCCTGCTTGCTTGAGCTCCGGGGACTCCTGTTGCAGGGGGCACACTCCCCTATGTTCACCCACATGGCTCCTGGCCATGTGAGAGCCACACAATGGATTGATGGACTTTTAACTAGCCTGATGCTGCACCGGACTCAACTCCACCGTGGAATGGAAGCTCTGGACACGGGCCCTACTTTTGGCTTTGCTGGAGCATCAGCTACATATTTTCCAGGACTGGTTTAAAGACAACGGGACCTTACAGCCCAAGATATGTAATTCCACGCCAATAAAAACCATTCATTCTCTCATGCAAGTCTTAGAAAATTCATTTTATGAAGTTATCCCAAAAGCCATCCTACTCCCACTAGTGTCAGGGAAATTGAACCCATTGACTTCTCCAGCAACAGCATTACTGTGCTTATTAGTTTAATATGATGTCGAATCCACTAATTTATAACTTAAGTGAAGTTGTCTTAATCCACTTGTTTGAACCAAGACAAACAATGTTGTTTTTAGAAGTAAAGTTGTTTTCTATAAGAATGAAGTAAGCTGTGCCAAGATGTCATCATCTATTGTCCATTGCTATGCAGTCAGAAGACAGCTGTTGAGGGCTCCACTGGAGGCTTACCGTGAGAAATGATGTGGAAAAGCAGCTAGGGCAAGGGAACAGTTAGACTATAAATACTGAGAGTTTATGAGGACTATTCAAAAGTTTTGGTTTGGGCAAGTACTCTTTGCTAACTTAAAAACTCTCTTGGGGGCATTAGCTCTTGCATGGCCAAGGCAACTCTTTGGTTGGCTGTGGTGGAAAACGAGGCAGTGGCACTTGAAAGTGATCAGCAACCTCCCCACCCATCCCACCAATATGACTAACGTCCTTCATACCCTAGCAGCATTCCTTAGCAAAAAGGGATATTTTTGTTTTTTCATTGGCAGCTGGACATCAGCTCAAGGTTGGTTATAACCTTCTCTCCTAAGTGCCTACTCATATGAAAAGGTACACTTCATATTAAATTTGGACATTATTCCTTTTATCTCCCCTTGCCTGGGACAATAGTGTGAACAATCCATCATTTGTTTAGAGTATATTATTTCTAAATTTGTCTTATTAAAAAACGTCATTCTGTATGCTATTGGTTTGTGAAATTGTTGTAATTCCCACAGTGAACCTGTGCTAAATAAATTGCTAGCAAAGACAGAATCAGTCTCTGAATACAACTCTGACACTGAAAAACAAGACAAAATAATGACTTTTATTCTTAAACTATCTCAGCACTTTACTTACACTGTTCTTATGGTTCATATTGCATTTTTAATACATTAGTTATTAATGTACAGATAGGTTACTATCTGTATATATAAAAGCCTAAGCGACCATTACAATGGAACGACTGGAATGACCAGAATGACTGGTCACCATGATATGCACTAACCACCAGGGGGAAGATGCCCAACACAGGAGCTGCCCCCAACCTAAAGTCCTGATCACCAATGGGGCCTGCCAGCCAACCTCCTTGGTTCCTTCCCCTTTTCCTCCCCCCAGCTGGCAGGCCCCGATCAGCCCACTGCTGCCCACTGCGGTGGTGGTTGGCCCCTCCCCCTGGCCGGCCGGCCCTGATCGGCTAATTAGGTCTGGGCCCTGGGCTGGGATGGGAAACTGGGATTGGGTGAGCGCGGACATGGACAATTAGGGAAGGAGGAGGTGGGGAGGCAGGGAACCTGATCAGCCCTGATCCCTGGCCAGGCATAGGGACCCACCTGTGCATAAATTTCATGCACCGGGCCTCTAGTGTATATTATAAAGGCATATGTTTTCTCTGATCAATTTTTATTTACCTCCCAGAACTCAATTCAGTGCTTTACAATTAATGAAATATACTTACTCAGATTTAACATGATATCCCCCCTCTTAAAAGAATTAACCCTAATAAAGTCTAGTACTGATTCCAGTCGTACATGATACTAGTCAAGACTGAGAAAAGATAACCCAGAAACTTCTTCCCATAACTTACTAGAAACTCATTTTCTTCTGTAATCTTAAATCCCAAACCCATGTTGGTTCTCACAAGTATGGTCACAAGTTAAATTATATTTTATGTCAAGTAAATAGATATGCTTTTTCCCAAAACTCTTCCATTTCTCTGTAAGGTTCCCATATTTAGCAATGTAAGAGTTGGCAGGGTTGGCAGGGTAGGAGGTAGAAAAAGCAGATGAGACCAAAAATTAGCTATGCTTCATGTTAGAGATGGTAGTGGGTGAACATAGGTGCTCTGAGGAAAAAAGTCTCTATGACTACCAACCTGGAAAATTCTGTCACCAAGGAGTGTGTATTTCTAAATTTGCACTGTGACTCCACAAAATATAAAGCTATATAGTTCGTTTAATTTTTCTGTGTGCCTAAAACCCATTTCTAAGACCTAACTTGTGGGACTAGTGTGCTCAAATACATTTTGTGGCATTAAGCATTCTCTCATACCTTAGAAACTGGCTGCCTGTAAATTAGGATAAATATATGTAGGATGGTAAGAGTAGGAAATCACTTTCCTTTCTATGTTAAGGCAAGGCTACGCTTTCCCAGAAAGATAGGAAAAACGAAGTTGAAATGTAATAGTGAAATTTTTTTTTCCTCAGAATGGAAACATCTATTAGAATGTGCATTAGTCATGCTTCTACTAGAATACATATCTACTTTTGGTTTTCACACCTTAACAGAGATTTTGAGAAATAGGAGAGGGTCAAGAAAAGTCACAAAAGTAATTAAAGAATTGTAAATGAAGAACTTGGAGGAAAAAGTCGAAGTGATTATATTACTTAATGTAAATAATTTAATTCCACAATTACATATTTAGTGTGACTTTTCACTCTCCATGATTATATCTTATATAAGAGAGAATATGCAAAATGAGTTAGGCAGAGAGCAAGTACTCTTAGCATTTAGAAAGATACATTTTTGCAGGTCAACTGTTAGCCATATCTTTTCCAGTGGAATACTATTTCACTGATGGTTGTAGTTAAGAGCACAGTACTGACCTTAGATCTTTTTCATGGCTCATTTGAGCAAAATGTTATGTTTCCTTTATAATGTGAGACATATAGCACCTAATTTAGTGAATTAAAGGAGTATTAGCCTACTATATGTGTACATACATAGTCTCTTGATTGGTACACATTGAATACTTAATAAAATATATTTTTTCTATGTTAGATTGAAAGCAACTCATATGGAATGCCACATTCTATTGGTATAGAAAGAAGTTGTTTTGCAACTACTCTGAAAACCAAATTAACTTTAATAAGGAGAAATGTTTATTATTGGAAAAGGCCAATAAATCCATGATAATAATAGCCAATAATTATTAAGCACCTACTACATTACATTTCTGTTATAAGTACATCATAGGTATTGACTCATCTAATCTACACAAAAACTCCATGAAGCACATTCCTCTTATGCTTATTTTACATGTGAAAAAGAGAGAGATTTTAGTACTATTTGCTTCATCATGCAGCTAATAAGGGAGAAATTGGGATTTGAACCCAGAGAGGGAGAGAGAGATAGAAACATCAGTGATGAGAGAGAATCATTGATCGGCTGCCTCCTGGTTCACAGGTCAGTGCTCAACTACTGAGCCATATGGGCCAGGATGACCCCAGAGTGTTTTGATCCATTGATCCGGTGTCATGAATAGCCAGGCAAAAACATTTAGGGATTCTTTAATACTGAAATAGATTCTTACCTGGTATATTTTAAATATGTTTATTTCTACATTAAATTTTGTGGAAGGTGGCACATTAACGAGATCTGAGAATTATTTTAAATTTTAGCATACCAACTAAAGTACCATTCTTAATACCACTTAAAAACCAACTAACATACACACACATGCACACAGAGTCTGTTCTTGGCCTATAGGCAATAAAACAAAATTTTCCTCTCCTACACCAACTGTGTGTTTGGTCTTGGCCAGTTTGCTTTCTGTGTATTGAGTATTGCTTTATCAATGCCAATATTTTTGCAGTATGTTGATTGTCACAGCATTCTGTATTTCAGAATGCAAAAATTGATAGAAACTTCAACTACAGTGAAGATCATAATCAACATATCCTATGTTTGATAATTTTAATACAATGGTTCATTTTAAGGAATTTTTAAAATTAATCATTTCTGATATATAGTGAATGTATGCAAATTATTAAAAATTATAAAGTGGCTTAGACATATATAAAAAAGAAGCCAAATAAGTGATTCATTTCTGTATGCATAGATAAATGTTCTCACCCCAAGATGTCAGTTCCAAAGATGTAGCCACAAACGGATGAAATAGCACACACCAGTGACACACACTTATCATTCCTGGTGTGATGCCCAGCTACATTTTCCTTGAATTTGGGCCTGAATGACAAACAGATAAGGTGAGTGAGGGAATATGAAACAGTCAGGGCTAAAGACGTGTTAGCTCTGAAGATAACAACCTTTGGCCTGACGCTAGATGCAGACTGTAGCCTATAGTTGACTGGTGGTCCACTAAACAAGAAAGCAAATTGGAAATGTGGTGTACTTTGCTAATCTGTGTTTATTTGTTTTTTTTGCTCTTTCGACATTAGATTTATATGCTTGTATAAACTTGAACATTAGGTTGATGTTAATGTAAAATTTTTCCACATTTTCTTTCTTTTGCCTTCTCATAAATGATACGTAATTTAAACTATTTGATTACATATGAATTATTTATTTTTCTTTTAATTTATTTTCTTAGTATAATTAACATAGGTTCATTGCTTAATTTTTATATCTAGAGTTTTATTGCATTTTTGAAATTAGCTGAGAAACATAATGACAACAACCAAGAGGAGAATATTACCTTGAAGAAAGAATATATTGACTATTGTTAGTGATTATGACCCTAAGTACATAATTCTTTTTGTTGTTGTTTTTAATCCTCACCTGAGGGTGTTTTCTCATTGATTTTTAGATAGTGAAAGGGAGGGAGGGATGGGGAGAAAGAGAAAGAGAGAGAGAGAGAGAAACATCGATGTGAAAGAGACACTTTGATTGATTGCCTCCCGCATGCATCCTGACTGGGGCCAGGGAATGGAACTGTAACCCAGGTACATGCCCTTGACCAGGAATCAAACCTGTCACCTCTGATGCGTGGGTCTAGGCTCTAACCACTGAGAGCACCAGCCAGGGCAAGCATATATTAAGTGTTTGAAAAAAATACTGGTCATTCATATCTCTGTGTGGGGGGTTTTTTTTGGTGTGTGTTTTTTTAATTACTTGGCTTGCGATGGTGGCAATGTCTTCTTCCAAAATATTAATTGGATTTTAAATAATCACAGATCTATGTTTATTCACATGGAGGCCATATCGTTTGACATGAAAATTGTGAAAGATAATGGAGGTAATAATGAAATGTGTTTAACCAAAATTAAAATATTATTTAATCTATATTAAACAAAATTTTTTGCATATATCGATCAGTCAGCAAGTATTCACTGAGTTTTTACTTTGTGCTTAAGTAGAAGGGAAGGTAAACAATAATTTTAGAGAATGTACTGTTTGTCAATCATTATGCTAGGCACTTTTCATACCCCTTTGCATTTATTTCTCAGAAAGCTCAAGTAAGTTGGACATAGTTATGTCCATTTTACATAGAATGTAACCAAAGTATTATAAGTAAATTTCCCCAGGTCACATGTCTAGGAAATTGTGTAGTGAGGATTTGAATATATTACCATGTGTCTTAATGTTTATACTATTTTTATCCACACTATGTTTTCTGCTTTAGTTTGATGTGAGAAAACTTAAAGAAGTGAAGTAAATAAAGATCAAACAGATATCAATGAGAGCCAGAAAGTTTGGGAAAAATACAGTTAGATTACTGTGGGGAAAGGGAAGAGGGCAGGTGTATTTCTGTAATAGGTTCCACGTTGTGTGTTCCAGGCTAGCAATACCTGTGACAGCCAATGATTGGGAATGTAAGGGTAGAATCATGTTGCATGTTTATAAACTTAGTCATTTACAATTTCTGGATTATGTTTGGGAGATTTTGGTCGAATTTGGGACTCTTCCAATACTTAAAGATAGGTGAGGATTAATAGCTCTTATCATCAACTTCACAATCAAGTAGGGAGCAAAAAGTCAAGTCTTAGAATAAATTCTTACTTACAGGCATTGATCAGAAAGTACAGGGAAATTTATTCATAAAACTCGCCCTTCAGCTCAGTGGAGTGTCAGCTCTCTGTCTTTTCAGGTACTCTGCTAACATCTTGCAGGAAAAGTTCACTCACGGTAACCAAATTGCTATTCTATTTCAGGTAAAAATATCCTTTCACAAGTGGATTGGTATGGGACCTGTTCACATTCTAAATGTAGGGCAGTATTCTCAGAGGTATAGTTATTGAGTCTGCTATATTTTTATACCCTGTTCATAAAAGGGTGGGCGTGTTTAACAGTAGTACAGTATTTCTATTCAATCCATACACAGTCTTCAAGGGAAACTGATGTTCTGGAATTTATTATGCTAAAAGGAAATATTTCTAGATTTTAACTGAAATAAAAGTTGCTTCCACATTTACATAATGATATGTTCCTACAGTGGTGTGTGTGTGTGTGTGTGTGTGTGTGTGTGTGTGTGTGTGTGTGTGTTTTAATTAGGTATGGGTTTTTAAGAGGATAATCCACTTAATTGAGCACACTTTTCTCCTTTAAAATGAAATAAAATATACTATTTAAAAAGACAATAACATATGATTTAAATTTTTCAGACCACATTTAATGTATGAAAGACACCAGCTAAAGCAAGTATTAGAAGAAATTATCACCTTAAACTTTTTATCAGCTTTCTTTTCTAAACCTTGACTTGCTTACCTTTTGCTCACTCACGCGGTGGTGCCTCAGACTGCATTTACAACTATGACTGACAAGAAAGTTTCAACTTATATTCAATTCAGCTACAATAATACTACAAATTCATCATTAACACTCTTAAATTCATCATTAATACTATTTGGCTACTTAGGCTGAAAAAGGAAATTTTCTCAAGAATCTTTTATTTTATTCTCAAATAAATTGTCCCCTTAGTCATCAATTTCCAAAGATCAGTTTGAACCTCTGTTTTTCTCAATTCCACAGACCGAGCACTCTTTGATAAGGGCTGGGAGGGGCGCCCGTGGGGGCGGGGACGAAATGGAGGGGCTGGTCAGGCTCTGCAGCTTGATCTGGGGCCATTGCATGCATGAGTGCACCCTATCAAAATCCATCTGCGACTACACGAATGAGTGTGCACTCCTCTCTAGTATGTTAAACATTTATTTCCTCAACCATCTAACCATCTTTTTTTATTATTATTATTATCACCTCCCTCAAGGAAGAAAAATTAAAAGAAATTAAACACTCAGGAATAAGACCTTTTTCTGTAGGGTTGAATTTTGGGGGCCACAAACCATTGCCAAATCTAAGAATGTCATGGTGTCCCCTCATTCATGTTAAGCTTTTTTAAAAGTTTTGTTTCTTCTTTTTTTTTAGTTCAAAATCACTCTAGCTTCTCTTTAAAGAATAGATCAAGAGAAGCAAAGAGAACAACATTCTGCAAGAATAAATCCTCAAGGGCTCTCTGCCTGGAGTCTCAGAACTGAAACAAGGCCAGGGCCTGGTCCCACACAGGTACTTCAAAGTAAATGTAAAGAAGTCAGAGCCCAGATAAAACCCCTCAGCCCACTGGCGCTCCCAGGCAGGTTAGACACTGGCTCTCTCAGACAAGGCCCAGATCA
The DNA here is from genome assembly GCF_951640355.1 of Cnephaeus nilssonii. Lineage (NCBI taxonomy): Eukaryota > Metazoa > Chordata > Mammalia > Chiroptera > Vespertilionidae > Cnephaeus > Cnephaeus nilssonii. The sequence goes on along the minus strand of NC_137081.1, from coordinate 72,410,059 downwards.
TCCCAAGTCTGGGAGTGCACTCTGTGCAGTGATGCCACAGTCGAAAATATTCTTAGTCCCAGTGAAACTCAAACCTTGAATGTTCCTGCAATAAACAGTTATTTCAGCAGCTGGGAATTTCCCCTTATGAGACTGGCTGTGCTGAGAGCTGGTTTGGGACAGGAAGGAAAAGGGGATGACAGCTGATGATGATCTACATACATTTATATACATCTACATGTATGCATGCTTTTAATTACATATTTTATTTTTTCCCTTTTGACCCCCTTCACTACTGTGCAGAGATTGCTCCAATAGATAGGAATGGGAAGCTGTCTGTTTCTTATGGTTTGGGCCTGAAAACCAGTAGAATATCTTGAACTAATGCACAGGATCAAGTTGTTAACTGAGACTCACATCAGTCAAACATCTCACCCAATGCTGAGCTTCACTAATCATGCCAAGAGTATAGGCAATCCAAAGGCTCATGAAGTATATGGAGAGGTCTGAGGCATCAAGGGTACGCCTCTGAATCATTCCTGAATCAGAAATGCACCTCTAATTCAGAATAATAGATGTAATCTCTTCATAGGAGCAGTCTTGGGCAAAAAATACAACAGATTCATGCTGTTCTTATCTAAAATTCAGTACTTTCCATGAATATCTTGGCTTGTTGTTTATCTTTGATTGATTCCCAGTGTGCTGAATCGTTTTTGAGTTTTAGCCAGCTTACATTTCAGAGAGTTATGTTTATGTGACATTCTCCCAGAAACCATACCTCATAGATTTGAAAGTTTGTCTTTTTTTAAAAAGTTATCTTTTAGTTAGAGAACATTCTACTGAAGGCTTTCAATACACAGGGTCTCCTCCTCTCAGCAAATAATAGTAGGTCCTGAACCTAGAGGTGCAGGACATTAGACCAGGTGCAATGCATCCAATTGTTCCCCCAGGGACATGTCGCTCGTAAAGAAAGTTAATAGATCACAATGAGCTCTGTTCATCTTTTCTTCCCGCATGACTTCTGCTGTACTATTTGTCAAACAGTCATTATATGCAGCCCAAATTCAAGGGAAATTAGATTGCATTTTCAATGAGAAAAGTGTCCAAAATACTGGTAACCATATTTAATCTATCACATTTCTCTTATCCATTCTTTAATTTTCTGATTCACTCTCTAAGAAACTACTCAATTATATTTTTCAAGTCTTATAATGAACATTATTGCTATCATATTTTTAATTTCTTAAAAAGTCATTTTGTTTTCTGAATATTTTAGCACCTTTTCTTTGTAATGGATATATATCTAATTTTATCTTTCTGGGGAGATAAATGGTAATTTTACATATGTAATATATATATATATATATATATATATATATATATATATATATATATATATATGGATGTAAGCTTACACATGAATATGCATTACACATCAAAATCACATATATACATATACTAGTGCCCCGGTGCACAAAATTTGTGCACAGGGTGAGGGGGGGTTTCCCTCAGCCCAGCCTGCACCCTCTCCAATCAGGAGCCCTTGGGGGACATCTCTCTCACAATCTGGGACCACTGGCTCCTAACCACTCACCTGCCTGCCTGCCTGATCGCCCTTAACTGCTCTCCCCTGCCAGCCTGATCACTCCTAACTGCCCTCCTCTGCCAGCCTGATCTCGCCCCCAACAGCACTCCCATGCAGGCCTGATTTCCCCTAACTGCCTCTGCCCCTGCCACCATGGCTTTGTCCGGAAGGAAGTCAGACATCCAGAAGATGGCCAGTTGACCCAGTCTAATTAGCATATTACTCTTTTATTAGTATAGATAGATTATATAGGATAGGATTGCTTAAATGGGGGGCGGGAAGCCTTTTTCAGCAGGAGGAGATGCTCTTGGCAGACAAAAATACATAATCCCTATATCTGGACTGACAGCCAGTCATATACACTATACTGCCAAACTGGTCATTAAAAAATTGAACTGCTTTCTTATACCGTACACTGACTGACTTCCGGTATTCTGTCATCCATTCAGTGTTTTGGACGTTGTGGACTCTGGCTCTTTATATATATCACATATATAATTTTTTTCTTCACAAATAATTGTTTCTCCTGATTCTGTCTATTGTTTTAGTTTCTGGTATTCATATCAGAGGAATCTCGGCTGTCCATTCATGTTCACCAGTGGGGAACTACAAAGTTCATTGCAAACTCTGAGCATTTAAAGGGGTCTTCTGACATTTGAGTTTTAGTGAGTTTGACAATCACTTGGACCATTTTTTTTTAAATATAAAAATTTTAACATCTTTAGGTCTTTTTGAGTTAGTCAGATATTTCCAATATTAGGCATATAGTACAACATTTTGCAGCATTCTGGAAATCCAAGTCAAGGAAAAAAAAACTGTGGAACCTTAACATTCATTCAACAGTCAGACTATATAAAACAACTTAAACCTTTCTTTTTTGATATTGTACCTACACATACAGCTGAGCCCTGTGTCCTCATATAAAAGCTCTTCTCTTTTATTATCTTCAGAGGATAAACATCCAACCATCTACTGTGGTGTTTAATAAAAAAAATAGGGTGTAAGAATCTGTTCCACAAACATTTTTATCCTATCGTCTTTCTTTTAGCCTTCCACTTCATTATTGAGGTTTTTGAAGATTTTATGATGTAAACTGCGTTAGTTCTCAGCTTTCTCCACTATTGGTTTTGGATTAAGCTTCCTTGAGTCTGCAAAGTTAGTTGTTATTCCCTATTTTTTTGCAAGTTTCCAAAATTTTCTTGTTACTGCTTTCTTTCATATTCTCCCTTTGCTTTTTTTTTTTTTTTTTACAGGTTAATGCCATTTTAGAAGAATCTCTTCATAGTTGTTTTAGTGAGAGTTGGGATTGGAATAAATTTAGCTCTATATGTTTAATCACTTCCTACTTTGAAGTTCCCCATTCCATTAATATTTCTTGAATTGAATAAAATGTCTCTATATGAGGAAAAGGAACATACTGAAATGTTAATATTTCAGTTGGTTGAATTGATTATAATATGTAAAAAAAACTCATTAAATTCTTTCTTTTATTTAGATACATTTCCACTTTGCTAGAACATTTAGCCAAATATTGGAGTTTCTCATAAAACTAAAATTGCTAGCTATTTTTTATGATACCTATTTTTTTCATAAAGTCAAATGATATAATTGAGAGTGAAAATAGCCCACAAGAAATCTCACTGGAAGCTTTGCATCTTTAAAGTAAGAAAAATATTAAAATATATTTAGTGCAGGTTACATGAAAGATTTGATGTTTTAAAACTCTGGAATGCATATAAATATTATAACATTTTACAACTTGTAAATAGCTAATCATAGAATTTCTATTGTTCTAATGACAAGAGAATTCAGAATTTTGCAGCCTTTAATCAATGCCTTCAACCTTAAGATGTTAAGATACTAAAAGCCAGGAATACCATACCACCCTTACATTTATTATTGATGTTGTTGTTGCTTTTACTAAATTTCAAAATTAAAATAATGTTTCAATATTAAAAGCTTAGAAATAGTGTAGTAGACATTCAAAGGTCCCATCACACATAATAAAGCACTTTTCTGTGTTTACTTGAGATCCTTTAGAAAAAAACTACAGGAAATTGTTTAAAATTTTTGAAATCTCCTACCTTTTCCCTTGCTCTCTACTACTGCCCAGGAATATCATCATTCTGAAGGTTCTAGCTCTTATTCCCATGCAATTTTATTTACACACTAGAGGCTCGGTGCACAGATTTGTGCACATTCAAAGGAAATTAATTAGAAGGTGGACAGCAGGGCGGGACTGGGTAAGACGGGCCGAACACACCCTGGAGCCAACCTCCTGTGGTCCCTCCCCAGCCGGCCACACCTGGGGCAGCAATGGGGCTCAAAGGCCATCTGTGGAGTGAATGGGGTCCCTCTGGCAAGTGGAGTCCCTTGGCCTGGCGTACAGGGATTGGGCCGAAACGGGCAGTCTGACATCCCCTGAGGGGTCCCAGAATACGAGAGGAATTCTGTAAAGTTGCTGTTGCTCAGTAGCTCCTGCATTGAGTGTATGCCCCCTGGTGGTCAGTGCATGTCATACCTACTGGCTGGTCACTTAGGCTTTTATATCTATAAATAGAGGCCCAGTGCATGAAATTTGTACATGGGGGCTGTGTATCCCTCAACCCATCCTGCACCCTCTCACAATCCGAGACTACTGGCTCCTAACCGCTCACCTGCCAGCCTGCCTGATTGCCCCTAACCTCTTCTGCCTACCATCCTGATCGCCCCCAGCACCTCCCCTGCCAGCCTGATTGATGCCTAACTGCTCCCCTGCTGGCCTGATCGCCCCCAACTGCCCTCCGCTGCTGGCCTGATTGCCCCCAACTGTCCTCTCCTGCCAGCCTGATCACCCATAATTGACTTCCCCTGCCACAACCCGCCTCCTCTGCCGGAACCTGCCTCCTCTGCACGAGGTGGCGGAGCCACTGGGACCAGCCTCCTCCGTGCCATGCAGAGCCACAGACCCCCAGGCCTCACCATACTGAGCGGCCACCAGGCCAATCTTGTGGCAGCCATCTTGTGGTGGCCATCTTGTGACAACGTCACGCAAGGGCGTGACGCCATCTAGGCTTTTATTATAACAGGATAATAAAAGCGTAATATGCAAACCGACAAAATGACCAACCAGCAGAATGACCTGCCGGACAAAGCCGGGTCTGTGAGTGCCAGGGCAGTAGCCAGGGTGGCTGCGAGGGCCAGGGCTGCAAGGGCCTACTCTTACAGGAATTTCATGCATTGGACCTCTAGTATATAGATATATATAAATAACATGCAGAATTCTTTTGTGATTATGAAATGTATTTGTATTATGTTGTATATCTCATTCTATGACACTCCTCCCCAATTTTGATAAATGTTATTTGACTTTTGATGTAGATATATAGTTTATTCATGTTCATACATATTTTAGTTCTTTTTACCTGCTTAGTACTCTTTTGATATATGAATATACCTCAAATTATGTGCCCATTCTCCTTTGATGTAGGTTTCTGTATCTCCCCCTTTTTGGCTATTAAATATAACATTTTGGTAAACATTCTGGTGTATTTCTCCTTGAATTTATGTGTAAGAATTTCTCCAGCATGGAAATTTAAAGAGGAATTGCTAGAATATAGAGGATATGTTTTTCTAAGTTTATTAGGTCCTGCAAAAATGTTTTCCATATGGTGATTTTACCAATTTATACCCGGTTGAGTAGAGTATGAGAGTTGCTAGTTGCTTTGCATCTTCATAACCATTTGGTGTTTTGTGCTTTAAAATGTTTCCAACCTGAAATGTGACAAATTGTTTCTCATTTTAGTTTAAAATTGTATTTTTCTGAATACAAATTAGATTTAATTTCTTTTCATATGTTTATTGGCCACTTGGCATTACTTTTCTGAGAAATGTCGAATAATATTCATTACTCATATTTCTTTTTTATTTCATCTTTGTACATTGATTTCTAGGCTGAAAAATAGTATTTCATCAGATACATGTGTTGCACAAATAAAACCTTATCAAATCTATAGATTGTTTCTGAAGTTTATCTTTTTTTTAATTAATGTAGGCACATTTATCCATTATTTTGTTTATGGTTTGGCATTTTTGCATGTTATGTAATAAATTATTTCCTACTTTTATGTCATAAATATTTTCTTCCAAAACTTTTGATTTTTACATATAAATATTTAATCCATTTGATATACACTGAGTGGCCAGATTATTATGATCTCTGAATGCATAATAATCTGGCCACTCAGGATATATATATATTAGAGGCCCGGTGCATGAATTCGTGCATGGGTAGGGTCAGGCCAGCCTGGCCAGAGGGAGGGGACATGGGCAGTTGGCCGGCCTGCCTGCTGGTCGAACTCCTGGTTAAGGGGACAATTTGCATATTAGCTTTTTATTATATAGGATATACACTGAGTGGCCAGATTATTATGCGTGCAGAGTCATAATAATTTGGCCACTCAGTGTATACTTAATAAGATATGAATCCAATATTATCTCTTCCATGTGTAAAACCAGTGTTACCAGGACCATTAGTTAAATGGTTCAAACTTGATCTACTGATTTTTCTAGGCTAAGCCTGTCTTATACTAAGTTTCCATATATGAAAAGTATAGCTTCATACTCTGACCTATTAACCTATTTCTTTCTCTCTTTAGCAGTACCATGCTGTCTTATTTACTGTTAAATAATAGCACACAACTATCTGGTTGCACATGGGTCCTTTAATAGTTATTAATATGCCCTAATTATTCCTACTCATTTAACATTTTATGAATGATTTGGCCCTGCTTTTATAGGTCTAAAATAAAATTTGTTGGAATTTTGAATTTTAAAAAAAGTGAGGATGGAAGGTATCACTAACAATAATCCTATATAATAAAAGGTTAATATGCAAAATGACCCTAATAGAAGAATGACCATAATGACCACTGGACCAGTCACCATGAGGTGCACTGACCCCCTCTTGTTTTCTTTCGCCAGCTGGCAGGCTCTGATCGCCTGATGGTCACCCGCTGCAGGGGTGGGGCCAGCGAGCAGGAAGGAACAACCAACCTCTCAATTTCTTCCCCCGTCAGTCAGGCACCAATCACCCGATGGTGAACGGGAACCGTGGGTGGGTGGTGGCAGGGGGTGGGGACGGCTGCGGCAGCTGAGGAAGATGGCCCTGATCGCAGGCCAGGCCTAGGGACCGTACCCGCACATGAATTTTGTGCACCGGGCCTCTAGTGTAATAAGAAATGTAATTTTAGAGAGGTCATTTTGAAAGCTATCTGAAGAACTTATTTTGGCCTCCCTCAATGCTCCACATGGCTTAGTTTCTCTAATGTGGGAGGAGGATTAAAAATATGTTTATTTTAATATATTTACAGCAACATGATAAAGTAATTAGTGTGCCTCGAGGGCGGTAGGAAATGAACAACTCTTTATTAAGCTGAAAATATGTTATTAGGTAACATAGTACAAATTGTTGTGTAGGTTTACTTTTAATGTTTTTGATATTGTCTAAGCAGTGAAAGAAAAGCAATAATGAGGGAGCTTCAAAAGGCAGCCCTAAGATATAGATCCCAAGTTAAAGATGCTGCATTTTCCTGATGGTTTTTCTTAGCACAAAACAGACCTGAATCATACACAAATTGAACTCACATAGCTAATTGTTACATGAATTTAAAAATATTTTATTTCCATTTATATCCTTACATTTTAACACCTTGAGGGGGAAAATCAGCTAACATCTCATTCAGAAATTCCTCTCTCTTTTTTGATTTGGGATCACTGCCTATGTTTCATGCTGATCAAGTCTTCTGTTCTTTAACCTTCTTTAGATCATCTCTCTTTTGTGCAACTTTTATGGTAGATCTTTATTGAGTCTTTTCACCCTAACCTCCTAATATTTTCAACCTTTAACCTTGTTAGCTCAGTACAGGTTCCTCATGCTCAGAAGCCACTTGATACAGGCACATTTTCTACCACAGCCTTTGAACTTTTAAGTAAGGGCAGGACCTGCTTTCTTACATGTGCTGCTGTATGAGTTATCTTGAAAATCAGAAGTCTGAAGCTATTAGCTCAAGGACAACCCAGAGGAAATGCCATTTTCCTCCCAAACTTCTGAAGAAATGTCTTTGTGTTCAGTGTAGGCAGAAGGAAGGAGGGGGAGATAAAGGCACTATCATAAACTGACCCCTTAAGTCCAAAAAACCTTTTTTACTTTCTCCTTAGGGAAGTAAATAGGTGTGGAAAGGACATGATATCAAAATGTCATGGTTTTACCTAGCAGAATATATGTGCATCTATTTTAAAACAAGATCATTAAAAGACTTGAAATTTTAGGAGACAAAGAGACCTAAAGTCAATTTTTTTCATCCTTTTAAACATCCTTCACAATTTTTCTTCCCTGTACTTTAGAAAGACATTGATTAAAAGCCCAAATAAAAAATTGAAAATACATCAGAAAGGGGACATTTTCTGTGTCCTTCAGCAAACCAGTAAGCACACGGGATGTCTAATGACTAGATACAAACAGTATTTTCTGTGTATGAATCACCTTTCTTTCAGACTGTCTTTAACATTTTATTCTCAAAGAATCCTATTAAATTCAAAACAAGCTCTATTATCACTGAGAATGAATTCCACTAAAATGTTTTTTAAGTAATTTAAATTACAAATGACCAAGACCATACTCTTAATTGGTGATATAACAACCAGTGTATTTCCATCTTTTTTCTTTGTATATCTTCTCATGCAAAAAAAGCTATATGGCACTCTTTAATTGGTTGGAAATATTATTACTTATGCCTAAAATAAAGTGTCAGAACATGTGTGGTAATGATTGGGTGCCGGGGTTCTTTTCCCAGCCTTACAAAGGGTTCAGCATTCTGGAGAAAGGAGCTGCATGTAGATGATGAAAGAGTCCAGAGACGAAATATAATTTTGAAAGGCATTGTGGGTCAGAGGATCTTCAGCTGAAGGAGCTAAAGTCTCTCTTGTCTCAGGACCCCATGGTATTCATTAAACACAATTTGTCCTAAGGCAAGGTGGAGATATATACTTCAAAGGGTAAGGTTTCAAAGGGTTTACAGAATCATTGTCAGTTTGGGGAATAGCCTACAGCTGTTCATGTGTTTGGCCAATAGGAGGCAATAAAATGCCCTGAGCTGTCTGGCAGCAAACAATCCTATTCAGGTTTGGGGGAAGTGCCATTTAGCTGTTTCCAACACATAAACTACATAAGTAGCTCACCCTTGTTGAGCCGCCCAAGCTTCATCAACCTTTTGGTGAAACACTTGTAATTATTACATGCTGGAATTGGTTCCCAGTATCTCACCCTTTTTGATTTTTTAAATTTAACAAGAATGTATGTTTTAAGATTTTTAAATTCAATGGAAAGGACAGAGTTCTATCAAGTCTCTTAAATTGCTGTCAGGCATTAAAGGAATAAGCCTGCAGTCAGTTTCTTTCTGGGACAACAGTTCTTTGAGTCCCAATTTCAATGTCTAATAGTTTTGAGTCCCAATTTCAATGTCCAACAGTTTCTTATGTGTGTACATGTCAGCAATGATATTTCAGTTCTGGATGGTGGACAAATGGTGGCAATGCAGGTCCAACCCTCTCTGGTTTGGTCATGGGCAACCTGCAGTGATGCACAGCTGCTGACTGCCAGCATGGCAAGGCATCTTCACCATCTTCATTTCTGGACTGTTTCTCTTCTGTTGTTGGGGGCCACTGCTTATTCTGTGGCTGAAGCAGTCCTGTAAATTCGTCTCTGGGATTCGTTGTTGCAGGAATCCACATGGTCTTGGAGTTTTCTGTAAATATACAAATATATTCTTGACCAAAGTTTAATAAAGGAATTTTTTCTATAAATTAGACTTGGGATCCTTTTCCTTTTTTGCCCAAACAATTTTCCTTTAGCTTATTTTGACACCATGTATGTTTTCATGGGTGTCTTGCTGTTAGCATTACAAATGAAAATTAATTTTCAAAGTAAAAAATTTATTTATGTAATTTACTTACAGTATATTATTTCTTACAGGATATTATTCTACTATCCCCCTTTTTTATTTAATTATTAAGAGGCTTTTGGAGATTTTATAATGCAGTCTTGATAACTTGTAATTTTAATTTTTTTGCACAAAAATATGACTACTTTGGATTAATAGCATGTTTGGCAATTTTACTATGAGATGAACAATAATAAAAAAAAATTAGTTAATACTTCAGGAACAGGTTTTTGGTCCAGTACAATTAAGTTTTCTTGAATATTAACTTTTTTCAATTAGCCAATTTAAATTAGTTTGAAATAAAGTATATTTTTTAAGTTCACTTGTCCTAGGTTATGGACAGTAAATGACATTAATTGCAATTAGTCTTTGAGTAATTTAACATAAACTTTGCCAGGAAGGCAAAAACATGAATTACTTACTTTAGTTTATGAGGCCAAGTATATTGACTTTGAATTACAGTTCTTCAGATGTTTGAAGAAAATATCTCTTTATTTCCTTCCAAAATAATTTTCAGGCTACAGAGTTTCATTTAAAAATCTTTGTCTTTCTTTACACCAAGCAACCTACAGGGCAGCTGCTTAATCCTGGCTTGTACAGCCGAATAGCTAGCTATATTACAAGTAACTTTACATTAAGGTTGACTACTAATTTACTGTCAGATTTAATACTTTAGCAATCTTTAGTTTACCCTGTAAATATTAGTGGAAAAGATTTCAAAGTTTTCAAATTTCTACTTTTTATTAAATTTAGAATTATATTTTTAAAGTATCCCCTTTGGCTAATTTGCATATACAGAGGGATCATGGGAGGTCTCAGTAACTTTCTTAGAAGACTTAATTTCAAATTGCTTACAAAGACATTGGTTTATTCAAAGGGAGAGGTTGGCCTTTGCTGTTTCAAGATGGCGGCCCCCAGGGGAGTGGCAAGCCATGTGGCCAACATGGCTGCTGCCAAGTCAGGCAGTCCAAAATGGCAGCTTTCTAAACTGTTCTTTCTCAGAAAAGATGGTTAGTTTATTTTCACAATAAACAAGGGAAGAGCAAACCAAAATCCTTAACCCTTTGCACTCGCTTGCTTTTTTCTCAATTCCTTTATTCTACTCGGGATTTAATTTTTTTAATACCCCAGATTTTACAAAGCACAGCAGTAGAATAAAAAACTGGAGTTTCTTTTCATACAAACTTATTTATTTGGATTTTTTTATATTTCAAATTATTGATACATTCAAAGAGTATAAAAAGAGCTACTACCAATGCTAACCGTGTCCAGTCACACTCGACATCCAAGTGCAAAAGGTTAAAAGAGACAGTCAAAATTTTATTGCAGACAAACAGAAATCTCACTAGCTGTTTCTGGTGGCTTTATTAGAATTTAATTGTTTATAAAAATATTGGCATTTCATTTAACTAAAATTATATGAGACCTTGATTATATTTTTTAAAAAGCTAATTTATTAAGTAATTTAAGTAGTTATCCTCTCTAATAAAATGGTAATATGCAAATTAACCATCACTCCGCTACATAAGCCACGCCGACCAACCAAGCCACGCCCACCAGCCAATCAGGGCGAGTATGCAAATTAACCCCAATCCAAGATGGCTACAGCTACAGAGATCAAGGTTTCCCAGGTAACAGAGGAAGCCAAGCTTTCCATAGCCGTTGCAGGCCTAAGCCTCCACTCAAGCTACAAAGTTTCAATTATAGAAGGTAAACAAATTCAAACAAATGGCAGCAGAATGGAGCTTGAGAGAGCAGGCCAGGGTTGCCGGCGGCAACAGGGGAAGCAAAGCTTTCTGCACACCCTGGCCGGGCTCACCCGCTTAAGGCTACAAAGTTTCAATTGTAGAAGGTGAATTAACTGCCACAGAAATGGCTGCCGGAGCCCCAGGCTTGGCTCCGCTCCAGGCTACAAAGTTTCAATTGTAGAAGGAAAATAAATTCCAGATACCAGGGCCTCCCCTTGGGTTGCCAAGGGGCGTGGCCGGCCTGCAAACCATCACAGGCCCCTCGCTCAGGCCGCCCCACACCCCAAGGGAACCCCACCCTTATCTGTGACACCCTTCAGGGCAAACCAGCTGGCCCCCACCCGTGCACCAGGCCTCTATCCTATCTAATAAAAGAGTAATATACAGATTGATAATCACTGCAACACACAATATAGCTGCCCCCATGTGGTCAAAGATCCTGCCCCCATGTGGACACAAGATGGCCACCACAAGATGGCTAGCAGGAGAGGGCAGTTGGGAGGCACCTGGCCTGCAAGGGAGGGCAGTTGTGAGGGACCAGGCCTGCAAGGGAGGGCAGTTGAGAGGGCCCAGGCTTGCAAGGGAGGGCAGTTGGAGGTGATCAACCCTGCAGGAGAGGGCAGTTAGGGGTGACCAGGCTGGCAGAGGAGGGAAGTTGGGGGCAAACAGGCTGGCAGGGGAGCAGTTAAGCATCAACCAGGCTGGCAGCAGAGTGGTTAGGGGGTGATCAGGCTGGAAGGCAGAAGCGGTTAGGGGCAATCAGGAAGGCAGGCAGGCAAGCAGTTGGGAGCCAGCAGTCCTGGATTGTGAGAGGGATGTCCGACTGACCGTTTAGGCCCCACCATGATCGGGCCTAAATGGGCAGTCGGACATCCCTCCAGAAGTCCCAGATTGGAGAGGGTACAGGCTGGGCTGAGGGACAACTCCCCACCGTGCACGAATTTTGTGCACCGGGCTTCTAGTCTTTAATAAAAAGCAAAGCAAAGCGAATTTAGTAAACTTTTACAATTGACTCACAAGGCACAAAAGTTGTCCCACCTCTGGCCTATTTAAAAATGCAGGAGGCTAGAGGCTTTTGTTATTTTAAATTTCCTCTGTTGTATTTTAAGAAATATTTAGTTACTTATTTTTGCCCTTCTTAGAGGCCAAAACCTTCATAACATTTATAAGTAAAATATAGTTATTAGTTTTTATTTGATAAAGCTTTCCATGTGATTTCATGTATATTAGATTGGTTAAATTTAAAATATTTCCTTTAAGAAGAGAGAATAACCTCTTGAAAAAATTTCAGGGCCCGTGAAAATGCTTTAAAGTCATCCCTCAGCTAAAGTCTTAAAATTTTAACTTGGAAAAATGATCAAACAAATATCTTTTATGATTTAAATATTATATACTTTTTATCATTATCTTAAGTTATCAATTAAATTTAATCTGGTCTTTATATTAAAAATTTCAGTTGGGATCACAGAATTAATCCTTCTTATTTAATTAGACCAAAAAGTAACATATTTTGAATTCCTAATTATTTCAGAAGAAAACACAAAATTTTATTTTCTTCAAAAATAAATTTTTACACTTTAGGCATTTAATTACCACAATTACATTTTCTCCCAATTTAATTTGAATCTTGAACTTTTAGAGCTGGCAAGTCAAATATTTAACATTTCTAGATTAGTATTACCTTATATATTTAAGAATAAATTTCAAAAATACAAGATATAATTAATTAATAGATTCAATTCTGTCCTCTAGATTTGTTCATAAGGAAGCAAACTTCTAAAATTTTAAGCTGCCAAACCTACTTTTCTTAAACATGGCAAAACAGGTTTGGTCTATTCAAATGTAACTTACCACAATCCTTAAAGATGGCTGCTGGCGGGAAACTGATTTACTTGTCTGCTGGGGGAAGGGCAAGCAGCCCCTTCCTCCATTAACAAAGGGTGTAGCCAGTCTTTACCTGGGCTACTTAATCTTTATAATTAATACATTATCTATATTTCAACAATTTCTTTGAGATTCTAGAGTCAATTATAATTATTTTAAAGCATTTTGTTTGGCAAATTTTTGTAACAAAGACAACTTACTGATTTTCTTGAAGGCCTTAAAATAAGGTTTCTTTAACATGGTTCATTAACATTTTAAAAACGACACTTTATTATGGAAATGCCAATCTTGCTGCTGGAACTAGCCTGTGTCTTCTCCTGGGTCAAATTCACCATCTTTCTTAGAAAAAAAAAACAAACAAACAATTCTGGGTTTTCCATTTCTGTAGGTTTAGCAGAGAGTCAAATTTAGCTTAAAACCTATCTAATATGTCCAAAAATTGGACAGTTGTGCACATTTGTTTCAAGCTAGCTTCTCTCCACACGAGCACAGAAATCCCAGACACATTTCTAAATTTTGTAAAAATTTTCATGGCGAAAAGGAAATTTTAAATTAGCATACTGGGAGAGTGGGCATCCATATTGGATTGCCATGTGTTTCTCCCATCCCTCACATACTGCTTGCTTTGGGGGAAGTTTTCAGTAACAGATCTGGCTGCTTATCTCTTCATGCTTAATAGATAATGACAGATCTTAATTTTTTTCCTTTTTGGCTTTCCAAAGCAATTACTAGCACCTAAGCTTGTCTTGGCCAAAATTTGGTTATCATAAGATGTTCTTCTATAATTTTTAAACAAAACTTTAAGTAATCTCATTGCGGGAAAGCTAATAGCTCTGCCCTTTCTTGCCACCTTTGAATTTCTCCACACCAGAGGTGGTTTCGGCTGCAGGGTTTCATTTCTCAATACAGATTTTAGATTCCAAATACAAATTAAGATTTTAATTTGAACAAGAAACCACATTAAAGATGACCACGGCACTCTTTTTTCAGCCTTATTTTAAAAAGTACCTTTTGATATTCCAATTTCTTTATAATTTTGCCTTTTGACCAAATTTTTCCCATTATAATCTGACTTAAACACAAAGTGTCACTCATGCACTTACGGATCCGCGGTGTTCTGAAGCTGACATGGGCTCTACGCACAGTGAACTTTACCACCATTCTGGTGAATCCTTCTTTCTCCAGAAGCTTTCCATTGATGTTTGTTTTTCCAGGATTAAGCCACAAGTCGGGTCACCATAAATATTGGGGTCCCTTGTTCGGGCATCATAATGCTGGGGTTCTTTTCCAAGCCTTACAAAGCATTCAGCATTCTGGAGAAAGGGACTGCAGGTAGATGATTAGAGTCCGGAGACTGAAAGATATTTTGAAAGGCATTGGGGATCAGAGGATCTTCAGCTGAAGGAGCTAAAGACTCTTTTGTCTCAGGACCCCATGGTATTCATTAAATACAATTTGTCCTAAGGCAAGGTGGAGATATACACTTCAAAGAGTAAGGTTTCAAAGGGTTTAAGAATCATTGTCAGTTTGGGGAATAGCCTACAGCTGTTCAGGTGTTTGGCCAATAGGAGGCAATAAAATGCCCTGAGCTGTCTGGCAGCAAACAATCCTATTCAGGTTTGGGGGAAGTGCCATTTAGCTGTTTCCAACACATAAACTACATAAGTAGCTCACCCTTGTTGAGCCGCCCAAGCTTCATCAACCTTTTGGTGAAACACTTGTAATTATTACATGTTGGAATTGATTCTTGGCAATTGGGAGCAGGGAATGAATCAGTAGAAATGATTAGGAATCTGTCAAACTCTCAGGGAAAAGAAAACTAGTTGCATGTAGTTATCAACTACTAAATTTCCTGTTGGGAGAGCCAAGAGACTCCATGAAGACACCTCATGTACTCAGTTTCTTGTCTAATTGATGAGATGAACAGTTAGAAAACTAGTGTGAGATTGTATTGGCTATATCTAAGAGGAAACTACAGAGATGGAGGCAAGCATTTTCTGTGAGCTTTAAAAAACTCTTAATTAGAATTGAACTGCACCCTTGAATATAGACCGTTTGGCTCAGTGGATAGAGCATCTGTCTGCGGACTGAAGGGTCCTGGGTTTGATTCCAGTCAAGTGCACGTGCCTGGGTTGTGGGCTTGATCCCCAGTAAGGGGTGTGCAGGAGGCAGCTGATCAATGATTCTCTCTCATCATTGATGTTTCTAGCTCTCTCTTCCTCTCCCTTCCTCTCTGAAATCAATTAAAATATATTTAGAAATAAATGAAAAATAAATATGGGTAGTTAAGTTGCTGCAGGGGAGAAGCCTGCTTCAGTCTATTGTGGGGTTTCTGTGTGTGTAAGGGAGTGAGGAAGTGGACAGAGATAAAGCCCCAGCCAAGTACCGATGGGACGTAAGGCTGGTGAGAAAGAATATTCCCATATATCTCTCAGAACACATTAGTGAAGACACCATTATAGAGCTTTCTTCCATTTCACATGCAGAATTTATCACTTCCCCACTGTTCTGCTTCAAATCCTTATAATGAGGTTAATATAAGTAATTATTTTAATCAAGTACATATTCTTTTCAAAGAGGTCTCCCCATCCCATCTCAACTTGATAGTAGATCCATAAGGCCAGGAGCTGTATTTTAAATATTTAACATAATGCCTAAAACATATTAGGTATTGATTAACTATTTGTTAAAGGGAGGGAAGAAAAGGAGAGGAAGAATGAGGGAAAGAATGTTTACAGACTACTAGAAAATCATCACCATAGGAAAAATGCTATGTAGTTTTTGTTTGTTTCCTTTTGGCCAATCAGCTTTCTCCCAAATTAGATAAAACTAGTCCTCTGGGAATATGACTAGTCCTCTGGGAATATGACTAGTTTTATTCAAATGAATAAACTTATTTTGGCATCAGGGGCCCATGGCTTTGAAAGCATCTGTCATGTCAATCATATTTATTGTGATTTTTTTAATCAGTATTATCTTGGATCATTTTTGTACTCAAATAAATATTAACATTGTTGGCCCAGCTGGGTGTGACTCAGCAGTTGAGCATCAATCCAGGAACCAAGAGGTCACAGGTTCAACTTCTGGTCAGGGCACATGCCAGGGTTGTGCACTCGATCTCCAGTAGGGGGCTGCAGGAGACAGCTGATCAATGATTCTCTCTCATCATTGATATTTCTATCTCTCTTCTTCTCTGAAATTAATAAAAATATTTAAAAAATATTAATATTGTTGGTAAAACTTTTGAAAAACTTTTTTAAATTTTATGGTACTTTATACAGAGTTCATTTGAAAAACACATTATGATAACCCAAACTATAACATTCAATGGCCATTATTAGACTAGGTATTAACTAAATATACCGGTAGTAGTTGCATTGAAGGACTCACATTTTCCAATCAGTCTGCCTTAAAATTAATGGTGTATTTTACTGAATTGCTGAAAATTCCCAATACCTTGGAAAACATAAATTTAATATACATGCTGCAACTATTACTGAGTAATTTGTCACTCATCTCCACCCCTTAGAGAAATTAATATGTGTTAGTTAAAATTAACATCTATTTTTATCAGAACGTATGCTTAACAGGCTGATGGTACCTGACAGGCTTTGAAAGGAGTAGGGAGTGTGAGGTTGTAGACCCATCACTGACAAGGTGCCATGCCCTTCTCTTCATTAATAATCTAACTCCCTTAAACACTGCTCTTAGGACGTTTTTGCCTGAGGCCGAATAATGCCTACTCCAATAAAGACAATGGAAAATCCCTGGAGGAAAGAAAAAGAAATGACTACCTTATAACAGAATCTTTCTTAAAAGTCAAAGAGGCAGGGAGATTTTGAAGAACAAAAGTGTCAAACTGAACACTGTCTTTTTGTGGTAAAAGGGAAAGGTCACTGAAAAAGAATGCTTAAATTAAAATTGAACCCTAGAGCTTCAAGATCTAAATGTTGATCTAACCTTTTATGAAATAAGTGTAGAATTGTAAGATGGGGTGTTCCTTTATATCCTCTCCTTCCATCGTCACCTCTTCAGGGAAAATGTCATTTCCAATATGTAGATATTGACTCTTCTATCCGGCCTAAGTTGAAAGAGCTATGTGAAAATAAGCAGTGTGAAGAATTAGACTTTAAGTAATGTCCTGATTTATAATATGAAGGTGCTTTTCTGGGTGAGAGGTTATTATCAATCTGTAGCCAAAAGTTCAATAACATTAGCAGAAATAGTGTGTGGAGCTGTAGAAAGACTATGAAGGCCAGAGCTTCCCTCTCGTTGGTGACCTGTATTCTTTTGGTAAAGTTGATTTGATCATATCAGTGGGTCTCCACTGTAACAGATTATCACTGAATCCCTGGTCCAACTTTATACAAATAAGCCCACCTATCACTTTTTCATAATTTTCAATTTGATCTCAGTAAGTTTTTCTTATGCAATTTCCTTAAATAACTTACCTGAAAACTTTATATCACTTTATAAGCTTACATCCTAGATATGCAACTGTTAGAAATGTTTCAAGCAGAGTATGAACACCACCATCAAATTAATATAATTTGAAGCGGTGAAAATTCTAAGAAAATAAGGCACATCAACCGGACAACCACATTTACTCATTTTATATATTTTTTTTTTATTGGTTAGAGATTGGAATGTAGTACACTTGCAGTTATAAATCAAATTGACAAAGCTATTTAGTTCACACTATGTATGAGGCTCCCCAATAAAAGCTGAGGCTTGAGATCCCAGAGGCAATAAGACACGGAAACTGTTCTCCAAAAAGTAAGGGGACCCTGGAGAGAAAAAGACAGGCTTACACAGCTCTAAAACAGTGAGGTTACAATAAAATTGCAAATGCAATGCTTCGAAAATATAAAAAATGGAAGACTACTTTCAGCTTTTATGCTATGAAGGAGAGAGAAGGAGATAAAAATAAACTTTATTTTTTATTTATTCCAATATGAAAACCTGATAAACAGGATGGCTTTTTTATGCAAAAAAATGTACATATTCATATACACAGAATAAATTTATGAATAGTTACTTGTTATTTGGAGATGAATTGCATGTTATTAGAGACCCAAGTAAAAAAAAAACACAACATTTTTACCAGTGATTTATTAAATGTTTATGACATACCAGGCCCCAAGTTAGGCCAACCAAGTACTAATGCTAGACTAGATATAAGGACAGCAAAACCAACTTCTACTTTCAAAGAAAGGAGTAGAATAGAATTTGGGTTTGCAGTATATATGATATGTCAAAATAAGTTAAGCACAAGAATATTGTGATTTTAGTTTTTAAAAGTTCAATAAATTGATGTTTAGTCTGTTAAAGCCTCATCCATGGTAATTGTGGAAATAGATTTACTGGATCACAATAGCCAATTGTTAATATTTTCAGGAATTTTGTGAGCAAGGTATGACATGATGATAGTGGGAAATCAGTCATGAGGGGAGTATTTACACCAGAAATGTTACAAATGTTCAACATTTATCAGCAAAGTTTTGCTAGAGTATCTTCAACATTGTGCATACCTCACCTGGTTCCCGATATTTTTCTAAATCTTACATATAAATTTATTCATCTAAACCTAGACCCCTGGGAAAATCTTTCTTAGTTCAGGATTATGTTAGAAGCCATTGTCCATTTATTCCTTGAAATGCATGAAGCTCCTGCCCCATTCCTAGGACTGCTAATCGGCTTCCAAACTTGTGTTTTCTATTCATGGATCTATACAATGGTATCAAGCCATGTACATTTCCTATAAGATTGTGGTTTGCCTTACTCATGATAGCCTTGCTTTTGATTTAGAAGTTTAACCCAAAATTTAAGCTCTGTAACAGATCCTGCTAGAACCTCTGCATCATGTATTCCTAATTCTCAGCCAGTCTTCTGGGATAACAGTCTGTTACGCATTCTTTATCTCCCTTACTCTAGCACCTCTTGCCTGGACCATTCTTACCAAGTGTTAGCCAGAAGATGCTGTCATGGTCTGCTACATGCTTCTACTGCATCTATGGTTCGCCCACCCTCATGGCATCACCCTCACAGACACACTAACATATCCCATTGATCTTACTCACTGCCAGAAAAATGTGTGTGCAGCCAGTTCCAGAATTAAATACTTGGATTTCTTGAACCTGTTTTTTCATAGTAGTAATGGTGACATGACCAATTTGGTCATATCAGATGCATTAATTCATGTAAATCAAGAGTGATTAATTCACAAGATGGAAGCCACATGTAAATAGCTGCTGGGCACTCTGCCACATGCAGATACTACCTGATTATGTCTGTATCAAATGTTCCAACAGCAAGCATTTTATCTGAGAAGAAATGTTAAAAGGTACTCCTTTGCTCAATACATTTCAAATCTCATTTTTTACAGAGGTACTAAATATTGTGCAAAGAATTATCTGACTCATTGTATAAAGATTTGACAACTATTCATACAATAGAACAATAAATTATCCTTAATGGAAAAGAAATCACATTAGCTAGAGCACTTGAAGTTCCCTGCTTATTGATAATAGACACTAATCTAAAAAGCAGTAATCTCTCCACTTACTTTCATTTTGATTTACATTTGTTTGAGCAGGAGAGGTACTGTTTCATCAAGCATGATAATGCTCTTCCAGTTCCTCGAGCTACAGAGTAAACCTACAGCCATGAAATATTTTGCTTTTCCAAACGATATATGCCAAGCTCCTCTCCCCCACCCCACTATTTTTTCCCCAAAATAATTTGTATGTGTACAAATATATTGGATAATTATTCAAAATATCTTTGAAACTTAATGCTGCTTCTTTGTGCTAATTTATATTATGGGGTTACATCTTAAAGTTTATCCTTGAAAAGCCTTCATATAAAGTGTGCTCATTGGAGCAGAGCTTTTTAGACATATTGCAATAATTGCAAGTTCAATGACTTCCTCTCTAAATACATTAGTTTAGCTGTGAGGCGTTACATGAGGGACATGAACTGGCATATATGTTGGTTACTGTGTATTTTCCTTCCAGGTTAAGGTTTAATACCATTCCTCTTAGAGTTTTTCAAAATTCTTACATTTATATTTTATCATACATCCAACTCTCACAGTGATTTTATGTTATGCATGACTGATATTAGGATTATCATTTTAGAGCTACCAAAAACACATAGAAAAATGCCTTATAAATCACAGGATTCATTCTTGGCAGACAAAGCTACAGCCAAGAGTCTCTGATTCAGTCAATGCTTTGTATTTCCATAAAGAGAAAATGTTTTCATTATAGTGTTTACACACATATATTTACAAACTCTATTTTATAATGAAAATGTACTTAAACTATGAAAATAAAAAGATAACTTAGGTACACCTTCTTCCTTCAAGGAGAAGACAGAAAAAGAAAACATAAATATATATCAAGTAATGACACTTGAAATGTGCTAAATCAGAATATCAGGGTTAGGGATGATTTCCAAGAGGAATGATATCAATCTAGACATTTATGTGAGAAACTGTTCAGTCAAATTAAATGAGAGAAGTGGAGGAAAAGAAGGAGAGGGAGGAAAGTGAGGATACACTTAAATGCCTAGAGGCAAATAGAGACCAACATGTTTGGAGAACCATGGGCAGCTCAGAACATCAGGACCACAGAGTGTGAGGAAGCAGTAGCATGAGATGGGCTGGAAAGTTAAGCAGAGGTCACGAGTGAAAGGTTTGTGATTCAGGAAACAAGACACAGAGTCCAGGCCATGGAAAGGGGGGAGGTTTTAATCTTGTGCTCCCTGGTGAAACTCACCAGTCTGAGAGTGGGCCAGGGAAGTTCTCGCCAAAACGGGGGCTTAGGTACTTCATTTATACAGCTCTTTAGTGAGGGGAGGGTGGAGGGCATGAGAGGTGTGGAATTCCTGCCTTGGGCAGGGTTCTGGGAAGACTGGCAAGGGTCTGGGAAGGTGCCAGTTATCTTTGTCACCATCTACCTTGCAGATGCTTGCATGGCTGTGGACTTCCCCCCTGCCTCGACCTAACAACAAGGGAGAAAGGGTTCTGAGAACAATGAGCACCATTAATTCAGTATAAGCTTTCAGACACCAGTGCTGGCTTAAATGCAAAATTTCAGTTAGATGCCAAAGACATTCTTAAAAATGTCTGCTTCCCTATTGGCATCCTGCTGTTAAAAGACATTTCTCTAAGCAAAATGTAGTCACATCTATGGAAGGCTCCCAACAGGATCTCCATTTGTAATCTGTATTTTATTTTATCTCTAAGAAGGATTTGAAACAATGGATTATCTATGTAATCTATCCAAACACCTGGTCATTTTAATCTACTATGTGGAAATAACTATTTATTCAATAAATCAATTACTTTTTATTTTAATTTAATGCTCTGGTTTGCACTTTAATTTTGACTAGTACAGCCATAATTTAAATTAAGAAGACTAAAACCTGGATGATTTTTGAAGAGATTATTATATTTTAGCAAAGCTAGGTCACATGTTTATAGCATGAAAGTGAAAAAAACAACAAAAACACCCAAGGGACACAGACTATGTGGTCAGAGGAGAAGAAATCATTGCTAATTATTGTCGAAGCTGGATGGTTGGTTCTAGGGAACTCAGTATATAGTGCTCTCTAGTTTTGTATGATGATAAAAAAACAAACATTAATACCTTGCTTAGCATTGGCTTCTTTATGATTATCAGTGAAAGCATCCATTTTGAGCTAGCTGGGGAATTCTTACCTCTGAAACAGTAAGAGGTCTTACGGCACTTTTTTATGATTAAGAGGCTAGCTTGTATTCCAGTTTTCCCAAATCAGTACATAACATTAATTTGATCTCAATAAAAATTTCGGCAAGATTTCTTTTTTTTTCCTGGAGGTAGAAAATTCAATTCCAAAGTGAATATAGAAAAGTAAATATCCAAGAAGAGATAAGCAAACTCTGAAAAGTGAGAGAAATGGGGGGAAGGAAGCTAACACCAAATACTAAACAGAGTAAAGAACCTATATTTTAACCACTTAGTACTGGTTTATTAATAGATAGATCAAGAGAGATTCTAAAAAACACCAACTAGTTTGGTTTCTGCACTGAAGTGACAAAATAGTAACTTTGCTAGCAAATGTAGAAAAAAAAAAAGAACATGAATAAACAGGTAAAACCAATTCAAAACATTTCAAAGTGTGAAACATAACCTGAGGAAAAAAATATGTACATATTAACGTTAGCTTATGTATTAGCGTAAGTTAAACATTTCTGTCCCAAAACAAATATCAAAACAAAGCAAAATTCAGGAAAAACAAAACAAAACAATAACTAAGAAAACTTTAGAAAATTGATGAGAAACTAACAAACTTGGGCCAAATATTTTTGACGAAAAAATTTTACTGAAGTTTTGCAAGTTAAAACTATTCTCAATCATAAGTATTGTGTTCACTAGAAATGTAAGTAATTTAAACTCATAATAATAATACAACTTGTAATGATCTCTAGAATCAGACTTCCAATTTTCTCTTTTTTTAATTAAGAGCTACATAACTACATAGATTAATGAAAATTTACAATGAAGTGGCCTTACATAAATTGAAAGAGTGAACCATCTCAGCAGCAAATTGTATAAAATAAGCTACAGCCAACCAAGGCTAGTGTCATAGCCACAGTGATGCATGGGTGGAATTGTCTAGCTTGTAAACAGAACATCCCTGCTCAAAAAAATAAGAGAAGCCGCCCATCTGGTGTGACTCAGTGGTTGAGCATTTACCTATGAACCAAGAGGTCACGGCTCAATTTCCAGTTATGGCACATGCCCAGATTGCAATCTCAATCCCAGGTGTGGGGTATGCAGGAGGCAGCCAATCAATGATTCTCTCTCATCATTGATGTTTCTACCTCTTTCTCCCTCTCCTTTCCTCTCTGAAATCAATAAAAATATATTTAAAAAAATAAAAGAAGCTATGAAGGAAGTCAAATACATTTAGACTAATGCCTGGGGAAAATAAAGAGTTGAGATATTTTATGAGAGGGTACCACACATTGGAAGTGTTGAGGCTTATCAATGAGTTTACTGCCCTTGTGTGGTCAGTTGGCCAATGATTTCTTAAAATTCCTGCATTGGTATTGTATAGGGCTTTGGCGCCAGGAAGGCCCTGGTTTAAATACCAGTACTGCCACTTATCAGCTATGTTAGTTAAAACAAATTAATCTCTGCTGGCCTTGGTTTCTAGAGACATAAAGTGGGGAGAATTCTTATCTTTCAGGGTTGTTGTGAACTTTAAATGAATTAATAAGCATGAAGAACTTAACCTAAATGCTAGTATAGAATAGCTAATTGCAATTATTGATATATAAATATACTCATTATTATTCATACACATAATATTATTATATGTTCATACTCAAAAATAGTGGCTATTATTATTATAAGATTATTGTATAGCAAAACAGCATTATAGATTATACCCCACACAGATAATATTACAAATTTGGAAAATATCTCCTATTGCATGGTTAAGGGCACTGGCTAATACCTCCTTTAAAATCCTCTCCTTTGTTTCAGGCAAAGGACCCAGAGGGCAGTATGTTGAATGAAGAGGTTTAAAGTTAGAGCATTTCTCACCCAGATAAGGTGCTGAGAGATGACCCCTTCAATATATGTCAGAAGAAAGCAAGCTTTGATTGATGGGGAAAAAATGAAGAAAAGATATATAGAGAGAGAGATTTAATCCACAGAGAGCTCAATCTCCAAAGAAGGCACAGTGGACCCCAAGGAACCTGTGGATTGTTTGTGGGACCTGAGGACCTTTAGCAAATTGTGGTAATAGAGGGATGGAAAAGGTAGAAATTTATAAAGTATAAGGGGCAAATAGCAAGAGTTTTTTAGGTCACCTTTATTTATTTATTTAGTTGGTTGTAGAATGGACTTGAGAATAATAATTAAATTTGGAAGAAAGAAAAGAGTAAAATCTATACTAATAAAAGGGTAATATGCTAATTAGACTGGATAGACTGTACATCCTTCCTGACAAAGCCGGGGGCGTGGCTGGCCTGCAAACTGCCCAGGGCCCCTTGCCCAGTCTGGCCCTGCCCCCACCGGGGACCCCCCACCTCGATCTGGGGCCCCCTTCAGGGCAGGCCAGCTGGCCCCCACCCATGCACCAGGCCTCTATCCTATATAATAAAAGGGTAATATGCAAATTGACCCTAACGGAAGAGTGACCAGAACAACTGCTGGACCAGTCACTATGAGGCACCCTGACCACCTCTGGTCCCTTTCCCCAGCCAGCAGGCTCTGATCACCCGATAGTGAACGGGCAACTGGGGGTAGGTGGCAGCGGGGGGGTGGGGCTGGCTGCGGGCAGCTAGGGAAGATGGCCCTGATTGCAGGCCAGGCCTATGGACCGTACCCGCACACAAATTTCATGCTCCGGGGCTCTAGTTATACTATAAGAGTGAGGGGCTCTATTTTTATCAAAATAGAAATCAGATTTAACCTTTGGTGAGGTTGAGCTTCCTTCCTTTCTTTCTTCCTCTCTTCCCTTCCTGCCTCCTTCCCTGCCTTCCTTCTTCCTTACTTTCTGACAACATCCAACTTACTGAGTACTAAATACATATTATTCATATTTATTATTGAGTGTATTGTGTCATCTGTCTGGATACCCAAATACTGGTAAATTCCATGCACGCCTCTAGACAGACTGATCAAAATAACCATGCTCTATAATTATTCTTTAGTGGTTCTCGAGCTTTTTTCTAAGTATTTCCAAAAGATCTGACACTTCCTTAGTAACGATAGCCCACTTAACAAGATTCTTAGAGAACCTGACTGGCATGGCTCAGTTGTTGAGTGTCAACCTATGAACCAGGAGGTCATGGTTTGATTCCCGGCCAGGGTACATGCACAGGATTTTGGGCTCGATCCCTTAAGAGGGGCATGGAGGAGGCAGCCAATCAATGATTCTCATCATTAATGTTTCTATCTTTCTTTCTCTATTCCTCTCTGAAATCAATAAAAATACATATAAAAAAAGATTCCCAGAGAGTAGGGAAATGAAGTTCTTAATATGAAGAACTAGTATGAATTGCTACCCTTCCAAATGATTCTTTTATTTCTTTGAAAAATTCACCATAAATTTCTGCAGAAGAATGGTCAATGGTATCAGAAATTCTTTTAGTATATTCATAAAAAAGGAAAAAAGCTAAAAATGTTTTGTGTGTTATAATCTAAATTTTAAAAAGTAATCTATGTATGCAAAAATGAGACTAAATATAAAGTGATTACTTGTGTCTTGTTGAAATTACAGCTAACTTTTAATATAAAATTTTTAGATATTCTATATAACATTATTTTAACAACTTTTTTGAGATATCATTTATATTCCATACAATTCACCCATTTAAAAACTGTAAAACTCAATGTTTTTTAAGTCTCTTTACAAGGTTGTGCAGTCATCACAATCAATTTTAGAACATTCTGGCCTGTCACCTCCCCAAAGTATGAAGGAACTTGGTCCCATAAGCAATCATTTTTTAGTAGTCCCTTACCCCTGAACCAGTCCTAAGCAGCCACTAACTACATTCTATCTTCAGAATTTGTTTCTGGGAATTTCAAATACATGGCAAAAAATGGCTTTTGTATTTGCCTTCTTTCACTTAGCTTAATGTTTCAAGGTTTATCCATGTTATAGTCTGGATCAGTATTTCATTCCCTTTTTATTATTGATAATATCTCATATTACATCTTGTTTATCCTTTTATCAGTTGGTAGACATTTAAGTTGTTCCCATTTTTTGGCTATTCTAAATAATGTTGTTATGAACATTAATGTACAAGTTTTTGCATGGATGTGTGTTTTCATTTTTCTTGGGTATATTCCTAGTAGTGAAATAAAAAATCAGAATCCTTATACATTGCTGGTGGGAATTTAAAATAGTATAGCCACTTTGAAAAGCAGTTTTCCAGTTCCTCAAAAATTTGATAAATTTTTCAACAGATAAAATACCATTAATATATTAAAATATTACATTATAATATTATTTAAATAACATATGTCATTTGTAATGATATAGAAAATAATTTTCTCTATACTTGTGAAGATGGATAAAAATTTTACATTTTAAATCTATACATTTAATCATTTTTGCTTGACATTATTTTATTTAGTCTTTCAGTTTTTGAGATATAATCCTATATAATAAAAGGCTAATATGCAAATTGACCGAACAGTCGCTATGATGCGCACTGACCATTAGGGGCAGATGCTCAATGCAGGAGCTGCCCCGTGGTGGTCAGTGTGCTCCCACAGGAGGAGCTCCGCTCAGCCAGAAGCCAGGCTCATGGCTGGCGAGCGCAGCGGCAGTGGCGGGAGCCTCTCCTGCCTCCATAGCAGCATTAATGATTCAGTCTGACTGATGGCTTAAGCCCGATACCCTGGGGAAGCGGGCCTAAACCATCAGTCAGACATCCCCCAAAGGCTCCCGGACTGCGAGAGGGCACAGGCCGGGCTGAGGGACGCCCCCTTCCCAAGTGTATGAATTTCGTGCATTGGGCCTCTAGTTGATACATAATATTGTGTAAGTTTAAGATGCACAAGGTGATGATTTGATATACATATATATTTCAAAATGATTCATACAGATTCAGTTAACATTTCTTTTTTAAAAAAAAACACACTATTTTTATTGACTTCAGAAAAGAAGGGAGAGAGAGAGAGAAACATCAATGATGAGAGAGGATCATTGATCAGCTGCCTTCTGCATGCCCCACACTGGGGATGGAACCCACAACCTGGGCATGTACTCTTGACCAGAATCGAACCCAGGACCCTTTAGTCCACAAGCTGACGTTCTATCCACTGAGCCAAACCAGCTAGGGCCAGTTAACATTTCTATCACTGAACATAATCACCATATTTTTCTGTGATGAGAACATTTAAGATCTATTCATGTAATCTTTACCTATCTATCTACCTACTGGGACTCTATTTTCAGACATCCTTTACCTTTCCATCTAAGTTATATCCTTAGGTGAAGTTAGACCGCCAAAAATCTTATATGGAATTATACTTACTAGGATTCATGCAAAATTGCTCCCTATAGAAGGCTTTTATAAAAGAATCTCAGTACTCTGCCCTTTGAAAAATATTACTATATGAGGTATAGCGATGCTAACAGAACTCATTTACCACATTGCTCATATTGCTGTTTCCAAGTGTGTTAGTCAGCTTGGACCGCCATAACAGAATACCATAGAGTAGGAGGCTTAAACAACAGGAATTTTTCTCAGTTCTGAGGCTAGAAGGTCAAGACCAAGATGCCTACAAATTTGGTTCCTGATTAGGACTCTCTTCCTGGCTCACAGATGGCTACCTTCTCACCATGTCCTCACATGGCCTTTTTTCTGTGCACACATACTTCTTTTTTTAAAATATATTTTATTGACTTCAGAGAGAAAGGAAGAGGGAGAGAGAGTTAGAAACATCAATGATGAGAGAGAATCATTGATTGGCTGCCTCCTACATGCCCCACACCGGGAATCGAGCCTGCAACCCGGGCATGTGCCCTGACTGGGAATTGAACCGCAACCTCCTGGTTCTACTACTGAGACACAGCAGCTGTGTCTATAAGACACATACTTCTTGTATCTCTTCCTTTTCTCAAAAGGATACCAGTTCTATTGTATTAGGATCCTACCATTATGACCTCATTGAATCTTAATTATTTAAAGACTCCAAATTCAGGCATGCTGTGGGTTAGGGCTTCAACATATAGATTTTGGGGAATCACAAGTCTCTCTATAACATTAAGGTACCTTGCTTTTGCTTTTAGATCTTAGTATCATAATGCAGTTTTGATGACCTGAAGAATAGTGCAGTTCTCCTCTATGATAACCATAATTATACTACTTTTTGCTGTAGTTGTTAGTAAATATGGAGTCTAACTGAAGGTTCAATGATCACAACTCTGTGGACCATCAAACCTGAGGGCATGGATTTGGTTGGTTCTTTGCCATTCCTGTTCCTTCCACATTCTCATCTCATTAACTGTACCTGGTAATGACTATGTACTTTGCTTATATTTTACCATATTTTTGATTCTTACTTCTTACTTACTTTTGCCAACATTTTATTATTCACGTTATAGTTCTTAGGTGCCTCAAATATTTTCTTAAACAAAGCAAAAATATATAACAAAAAATGAGCAGTCAATAAAGTCAGAGAGCTTGAATCATTTCAGTGACACAACCTATATTCAATATAATGTATAAGCTGTGTACCTGTGCCTGTAATTCTAGTTTACTGTTTCCACTTTGTCTTCAGTTTCACTTTCCTTTTGAATCCTACTATTAAGCAGAAAGTTAAAAGGTTTTTGAGGGACTACATTTCCATTCATTATAGCAAAAACATATTGGAAGACTTTTATAAGCAAGTATCAAAAGAATCACACTATTGCTAACAAGAAAAAAAAGAATCAGAGATCAACCAAAGGACTTGAATGCATGCATATAAGCCTAACCAATGGACACAGACACCAGTGGGGTGAGGGCATGAGTGGGGTGGCGGAAGGAAATAGGGAGATAAAGACATATGTAATACCTTAATCAATAAAGAAAAAAATTAAAAAAATAAAAACAGAGAAGTTAAATAAAATAAAATAAAAAAAGAATCGCAATGTCATTTTTCAGTACCTACTTGTTCTTTTCCTAAAATAACTGAGAATATTTTGGGGAGTAGGAAGCAAAACAAAAAGAAACCCCAGTCATTCTTTGCATACCTTATCCATATTTACCTATTTGCCTGGAAGCTTTCCTAATTTCTGAAGGAAGACTATCATGCCAATAATTTTTTAAAAATTCTTTCTCATAACTTTATTCAATATCTTCCAAAGACATGTAAGGCAGAATTGAAGAAAGAAAGAGAACAAAGATTAAAAATTGAAACCCTCTTAATGGAATTTAAAACTCAGTAATATATACTTTCAGGTGCAACTATTATTTGCTTAGAAAAGATCAAAGTAATTAGGTCAGATGATCTTCAATAGATGGGTGTAAATGGGAAAGGTCAAATACACTTATAAGAGATATTCAAGACTAGTATTTGTTCTGGACTTCACTGGGTAAATTAATTAATTTGTGAGTTTCTCAAAGAACATAACTTATTCAAAGAGGAAAACTTATTGGCCAATTGATAATGAAAACAAATTGGTCAATTGTATTTGTTTATAAAAATAAAATATGCATAATAGTTTCTTGAAAACAAATTTTAAAAGTTTCTGCAAAGGAGAAACGCACAATGAGATAGGGTGTGATAAAAGAATAGAAATGCCTGTAACAGTTTTGTCTGGGTCAGGAGTGGGGAATCTTTTTTTCTGCCAACAACCATTGGATGTTTATAACACAATCTGTTTAATATAATTCACTTAACATAAATTTATGTTTCTATGAAGAAAGCTCCTAGATTTATTGAATTTCCAGTCCCACCTTCAGTTGCCTTGGCAGGGCCAGACCAAATGATTTCCTGGGCCTTATATGGCCCTGGGCCAGATGTTCCCCACCCCTGGTCTAGGTCATTAATGAATCTGAGGGCATTTCTAAAATAGTATTGTGGGTTCTAATTACAGATTTATCAACCATATTAACATATAGTCTTATTGCTAGTTGAAGACATTATATTGTGGTGAAAAGTGCACTAGAACAGGAAGTAGAAATGTAGGCTTGAGCCAAGGTCCAACTTTCATTTGCTGTGTGACCTTGAACATCTTATTAATATTTCAAAGCTCCAGAAATATTTTTCCTATCTAGCTGGCCCAATTGTTTAGCAATCAAAGGACAGAGGAGCAAAGGAGAGATAAAAAAAATTATTTATATTCAAAAGATAGTACCACTACTATTACTTTATTATTTAAAGTTATTAAGCTCATATTTTTTCAAGTGTTCTACAATTGGCACACTTTATTTAACACCTGAAATATTTTTATATTGATTTTACAGATGCCACAAATCCATCAGTAACATGAAAAAATCTGACAGCAAGGAATTTCATTTTCAGCGTAAGCAAAAGGGTACTTAATCTAGGGTTGAGAAGAGCAAACCATGCCCTTATGTGATAAGACTGCACAACACAGAGATGAAAGACTCCAGAGTAGCAGAGGCCATGTGCCAAAAGACTGTGAGAGAATTTATGAATTATGAAGAAATGATCTTACAGGAGCTACAAACCTTATTCCTTAGCTACCACTGCCCTATAGATAAAAGAGCCTTCTGTAGAACATTCTAGAACAAGATTTGATAAACTATCGTCTGGGGGCCAAATCTGGCATGCTGCCTATTTTTGTAAATAAAGTTTTATTAGAACATAATTATCTTCATTCTTGTGTCTATTTTTGTACTGAAACAGCACAGTTGGGTAGCTGCAAAACATATTTGTGGTATGTAATATTTATTATCTGGCCCTTTACAAAAATTTTGTTGACTGGGACCTAAATCACTGTCTCATTGATGTAATTGGAAACCTCCCAGAAGTTGTGTGAGAAGAATGATAGACACAAACTCATGTTTATAGTCATACATACACTTGGATGCTGACTTAGTTTGCTGATATAACATAATATCTCTCAAATGGGAATATGAACACTACCTGTGTAAGTATAAGGGGAGAATGATGAAATTCTTTTTGAGAAGGGAGTTGCTGCCTTAGGGTGTTTCCTTGAAACACAAGAGGTGTGGTTAGAAAGGGTTAGCTTTTTGATTACACAATGTAAGCTTCTGGGCCTTTTGACCCTTAGAACTATGAACATTTACCTCCAGGGTCTCTCACAGGCATAGGTGACATCATTAATAAGTCTGTCCTCTTATTTCTCAATGGAGTAAAAAAGTTTTAATTGTTCTTTTTTCTGCTTTTTATATAAATTTGTGTAAAATTTCGTCTAGATTCTGTACTTTTTTTTGGGGGGGAAAGGGATGCTGATTTTTAGGGAAATGGGAAAGGAGGGGAAAAAGAGAGAGAAACATTGATGTGAGAGTGAAA
Source organism: Cnephaeus nilssonii (assembly GCF_951640355.1). NCBI lineage: Eukaryota > Metazoa > Chordata > Mammalia > Chiroptera > Vespertilionidae > Cnephaeus > Cnephaeus nilssonii. Next base: position 72,378,882 of record NC_137081.1, on the reverse strand, counting down.
CATAGATTGGCTGCCTCCTGCCAGGGTTCAAGCCAAAAACCTGGGCATGTGCCCTGACCAGGAATTAAACAGCAACCTTTCTGTGCATAAGAGGGAACTCAACTAACTGAGCCATACTGGCCAGGGCTATGGTCACTTTTATACGAACGATAGCAGAATATGCCAAAATATGGTTCTTTGCCATAAGAATTATTTTCAGCTGATTATTTTTTAAAAAGAGCAGACATAAGAGAATCTCTGAAAACAGAATAGAAGTTACCCTTTTGTAAGAAAAAAAAAAACTTTTATAAGGGAAATGTCCACCTTAAGGGTGTCTCTCTCTTTGTAGCAGGAAGAGAAGGATGGCTAAATCTGAAGAAATGGGATTTTTTGTTTGTTTGTTAAGCCTCACCTGAGGATATTTTTCCATTGATTTTTAGAGAGAGTAGAAGGGAGGAGGGCGAGACAGAGAGAGAAACATTGATGTGAGAGAGGCTCCTGACCGGAATCAAATCCGGGACCCTTCAGTCCGATGGGCTTATGCTCTATCCACTGAGCCAAACTGGGTAATGAAATGTTTTTCATTGGATAAGGCATGAAATATGCATAACAAACCTTAGTCTCATTTCCTGTGTGTGTGTGTGTTTTAACTCCCTTAACTGGCTTCCCCACTTCCCAACATCTTTCTTTCATCTTTAGCTGTAGATGGTATTTGAAGTGGTGGCTTGGACCATTTCTGAGAGTTTACTCATTTTACCTGGGTATCTCTCATGTGTATGTGAGGTATACATGTTATTAAACATTTGTTTGTTTTACTCTTGTTAATCTGTCTTTTTATCTCATGGAGTCTCAGCCAAGAACCTAGAAGGGTAAAGAAAGAGTTATTTTTCCTCTTATGTACATACACCCTACTTTACTTGAGTGAAACTCTAATAATGCTGAGCCAATATTAAAATGATGTTCTCTCTCTCTCTCTCTTTCTTGTTTTATATTAGTATGAAGGGTTCTTTTATTAGAATGTTTTATTTTTCTTACAGAAGGAAGCTGACTAAGATGCAGATTCTTCTTTTCAGATTTCATGTGGCAGCCAAGATTCTGCATATCTCATAAGCATCCAGGTGACGCATGTACTGATGCTACAAGGACCACACGTTTGAGTAACTAAATGCAAATAGAAAAATTATCTTTAGATTTTCTAAAACTAAACTAAATGTAGCTTGTCAAACCCCATTTCTACTCACAGCCACTTGCAATTTAAAATTCAGTCTCTTTTGGGTAATGTAGTGGAGAAAATATTATTTTACCTCTACCCTTCTAAGTTTTCAGCTGGAAATACTGTAATAAAAAAGATTAATATGAGGAAAACAAACAGAAATTTATAAATATGTATCTCTCATGTACACATGGGAGATAACCAAGGAAAAAAATAGTAACTCTCAGAAGTGGCTTAAAATTCAGGCTTAAATACCATCTTCAACTACAGACAAATGAGGGGAGTCCAGTCATGGGAAGGTGACCAGGCAAAGTATGAAAACAAGGGTAAGCTTTCTCATGCAGGTTTAAGCCCATGCCTTCTCCATTGCTAGGAGTTTTTCTTGATTTAGCCATACCTATCTTCCTGGTAAGGAGAGGTAGGCATCCTTACCAATGGAGATTTCCTTTATAAATGTGAAATCCTATATAATAAAAGCCTAATATGCAAATCAACCCAATGGCGGAACCACCAACAGAATGGCTGGTGGAACGGCTGGTTGCTATGATGCGCACTGACCACCAGGGGGCAAACGCTCAACACAGGAGTTGCCCCCAGCCTGCAGACCCCAGGCCAGCCAAGGCGGGTGCCAGCAGTCAAGGTGGGTGCCAGCGGGGGTTACCCCACCCCCCTGATTACCCTGCTTGTTGCCCCACAGAGGGAAGCAACTGGCTTTGGTGATGGGGGGCAGGGCCAGTGAGTGGGCGGCACCAGGCCAGCCAAGGCAGGTGCCAGTGGGGCCCCCGCCCGATCACCCTGCCGGTTGCCCCACAGATCAATCCTGATCACCGGCCAGGCCTAGGGACCCTACCCATGCATGAATTTCATGCACCAGGCCTCTAGTTTCCTTATAAAAGGGTAACTTCTAATTTGTTTTTAAAATTTCTCCTGTGTCTGCCATTTCTCAAAATAATCAGCTCAAAACAATCCTTAAGCCAAAGAGGGATATGTGGGGTGACATATAGCACCACCCTTCAGAAACAACTGAGTCAAATGCATAGCTCTCATCTTTTCTCTCTTCTCTCTCTCTCTCTTGCTCTCGCTCTCTCTCTCTTTACTCGGCAAGGGGGTTTTCACTTCTGAGGTTAGGAGAAATTTACATGTGTCTACATGTTGCTTGCATGCCATTCTCTGTATCCTGATGGCACCTGCTCAGGTTTGACTTGCTTGGGCCTCTGCTGCTGAGGCTGGTGTCCTTGCAGCGAGGCCAGTGGCTTGGTCCACCCTATTGAAGGCCTCCTCATCCCAGGCTCAGAACCTTTGTTTCATATGGTCTTTTTCACTTTTCTGCACCTTATCAAGCCCCAGATGTGTACCCTCCTGATGATGTAGCTAGGATCTTTTGGAGGCTTCCTGTGAAATCAACAAACTAGCTCTTTACACGATGCATGGCTTCTCCAAAACCAGTTCCGCATCCTGGACTATGATGGGAATGAGAAGGGACTGTAAGGCCAAACTACAAATTCCATTATGACCATCCCTCTCCTGGACTCACCTAGGATAAAGTCATGACGTATGGTCCTTTCAGTGACATTTATGCACTCATATAGTCCTGTCTTTATTTAAAATTTTCTACTTGTTCCATCCTGGGCTTTTTTTTTTTTATTTCTTTTTATTTTAAAAGAATTGCATTAAAATATTACTTATCTTGCTTACTGATTTTTTTATACCCCCTTTACATTTTGCACCCAATACGAGTGCCTTGCTCACCTCACTCTAATCCCAGCCATATGGCCTATTTTCTCCTCCCTCCCCAAAGGCAGTGAACTATAACCCCATTTGAGTGGGAAACCAGGGCTTGCATTATCATGCCTAAGCATTACCTGCATTTGTTATAAATGATCTCACTACTCCGCTTCCTTTGGAGCTTGTTTTTTTTGACTCTCAAATGCTTTCCCCTCATTCAGGAAAGAAAAAAAGAAGAAAAAAGATGTCCTACTCCTGTGAATTAAATGTATTAACTTTCATGACTGTTGTTTTCTTCCATGAGATTAAAGATTATTATTATTATTACTGCTACTATTATTTGCAACCTTCATCCCAGTGAATAAAAACACAATTAATATCTCAAAATTCTGTCTTCTATAGTTTTACAATAATAACTAAGATAAGGTTAGGCAGGTAGAAAACTGAGCTCTTTGCCAGTATTTAGCTGTTACAACGGAGATGAACAGATAATAGTATCCTTTTAAAAAGACAAAAAGATAAGAAAATATTTAGTTGAATGTTAGCTCTTATGAAGGTAAGGATTGTGTTTCATGTATTTTGGTAGAGGGAGAGTTAACACATATTTGGCTGATAAGTATAGGATCATAGTTCACATTTTAATGATGCATTGTTTATATCCTATCTACTACATTTTGTGGCATCTAAAAAAGTTGACCAGAATAAGAAAAGTCAATCATAAGAATAGATGTTTCTCCAACTATTTTATGCAAAGGCTATTCGCTATTAACAACTGTAGAAATAGCTCTTGGGTCCTCATTTCCAAGTTGACCAAGAAAAGAATGAATAGAGGTCATGCCAAAAAAGGCCGTGGCCACGTGCAGCCTGTTCATTCCTATTTGTTGCACCAACTGCACCCCTACGTGCCCAAGGACAAGGCCATTAAGAAGTTTGTCATTCAATGTGGTTTTGCTTAGATGTGGAATCAAAAACAAAATAAATGAACAAATAAAAAAGAAACATAGGTATAGGGAACAAATTGATGGTCATTCCATGGGAGAGGGTATTTGGGGGTGGGGGATGAAAAAGTTGAAAGGGATTAAGAAATGCAAATTGTCAGTTATAAAAATAGTCATGAGGATGTAAGTACAGCATAAAGATTATCTATAATAATAAAAGTGTAATATGCTAATTAGACTGGATGTCCTTTCAGACGAAGCCAGGGCTGGAGGGAAGCCCAGGTCCGGGTGCCTGAGGGAAGCCAGAGTTGGCAGCCGGGGAAGGAAGGCCTACTCTTGCATGAATTTTGTGCCTCGGGCCTCTAATTGTCACTAATATTGTAATGGCTATGTATGGTATCATGAGTATTAGGCTTACCAGGGTGATCACGTCACTTCGTGAAGTATGTTGTACACCTGAAACTGATATAATATTGTAAGGCAACTGTGATTGAAATAAATCTGAAGATCACTTGAAGAATAAAAAGTATTGGGAAACTTGACAACCCAATAAAAATGAAAAAATAAACTGTATTTAGAAGAAGAAGAAAGAAGTTTTTCATTTGAAACATAGTAGAGGCCTCAGCCATTAGGGGCATTTCTGAAGCGAGGGTCTTCGATGCATATGTGCTTCCCAAGCTGTATGTGAAACCACATTACCGTGTGAGCTGTGCCACTCACAGCAAAATGTTCAGGAATCGTGCTGATGGAGCCCGAAGGACCGAACACCCCCGCCCAGATTTAGACCTGTGGGTGCTGCCCCACGACCTCCACCAAAGCCCATGTGAGGAGCTAAGTCTTTAATGCCTGAAGAAAAGTTCTCTGGGAGAAAAAAATAAATAGAAATTGTACTTAAAATAAAATTGCAGCCCTCACCAGTTTGGCTCAATGGATAGAGAGTCTGCCCACGGACTGAAGGGTCCAGGGTTCAATTCCCGGTCAAGGGCACTACCTTGGTTGCAGATTTGATCCCCTACCCTGGTCAGGGCACGTGTGGGAGGCAACCAATTGATGTGCCTTTCTCACTTCGATGTTTCTCTCTCTCTCACTGTGTCTCTCTCCCTTCCTTCCATTCTCTAAAAATCAATGGAAAAATATCCTTAGGTAAGGATTAACAACAACAAACTGTAGAATAAAAGCTTTTTAAAGTAAGGAATTTAAATTCAGGCCTAATTTGAAATGAAAACCTGGAAGTAGAATGGAAGTAGGGTGAAAGGGAGTGGGAAGCAAGATATAGAAAATAAACCTTCCAAATTGATTTAAAAAAGATGATAAACTGGACCGAAAGCATGAAAGTCCCGCTGTAGGAGGAATAGCTTGATGGCAATTCCAGAAGAAGAAAGAGCCATATCTGGTTTGTAATGGATGTGTGGGAGGCGAAGCAGTCCCCTGGGAGCTGTACAGTTAAGGGAATAATTGTGCGTGAGGCAGAGTGACAACTGCCCTCTTGCTCATTGAAAGAAATCAGCATGAAGGAGGTTTGGAGAATGTCCTAAATTTCACACTATGTTCTTCAAATAGCTGGTAGCTTATTTTTATGAGAGCCCCGAGACCTACTTTCACTGATCATTTATCCAGACAGTTGAGTTTCTTTAATGAAATAGCATTACTCCTTTGGGAAAAAAAATTTGAGGATAGGAAGCAATCAGGCCTCCTAGCAATGCCCACTATGAGAGGTGTTCCCTGTGAGCTGGCTGGCACTCCAGGCAGAAATGAAGCAATTGTACTTACATAGTCACGCATTGCTGAGAGGTGGGGAATAGTTTTTAAATATTTCTTTTTAAGTCTATCTCACCCACCTCTCCCCTTTACCTAAATGAACACAATATAAGTTTAAGAAATGGATATAATCTAGTTTGGGAAACTAAAATAATGATGATGACAATGACAATCCTATCTAATAAAAGAGTGATATGCAAATTGACCACACCTCCGCTACAACCACAAGCCATGCCCACTAGTCAATCAGGAGCGAGTATGCAAATTAACCCAAGCAAGATGGCTGTGGCCACGGAGAGAGCAGGAGGCTTGGGTTTCCCCAGCGATGGAGGAAGCCAAGCTTTCCGCCTGCCCTGGCCTGCCTTGGACTGCGCTCAAGGTTACAAAGTTTCAATTATAGAAGATGAATAAATCCCAACAAAAATGGCTGCGTCCATGGAGAGAGCAGGAGGCTTGGCTCCGCTCAAAGCTACAAAGTTTTAATTATAGAAGATAAATAAATCCCAGATATTTATTTATCTGGGGCTCCGCTTGGGTGGCCAGGAGGTGTGGCCCGCCTGCAAACCACCACAGGCCCCTCACCGAGGCTGCTCCATGCCACAAGGGAACCCCTACCCTGATAAGGGACACCCTTCAGGGCCAACCAGCCGGCTCCCACCCATGCACCAGGCCTCTATCCTATCTAATCATATCTGATAACAGAATAATATGCAAATTGACCATCACTCCAACACAAGATGGCTGCCCCCATGTGGACACAAGATGGCTGCCACAAGATGGCCAGCAGGGGAGGGCAGTTGGGAGGGACCAGGTCTGCAAGGGAGGGCAGTTGTGGGTGATCAGGCCAGCAGGGGAGGGCAGTTGGAAGGGACCAGGCCTGCAAGACAGGGCAGTTGGGGGCAATCAAGCCTGCAGGGGAGGGCAGTTAGGGGTGACCAGGCTGGCAGAGGAGGGAAGTTGGGTGCGACTGGGCCTGCAGGGAAGGGCAGTTGTGGGGGACCCAGGCTTGCAAGGGAGAGCAGTTAGGGGTAACCAGGCCTGCAGGGGAGGGCAGTTATGGGCAAACAGGCTGGCAGGGGAGCAGTTAGGCATCAATCAGGCTGGCAGGGAAGTGGTTAGGGGTGATCAGTCTGGCAGGCAGAAGTGATTAGGGGCAATCAGGAAGGCAGGCAGGTGAGCAGTTGGGAGCCAGCAATCCTGGATTGTGAGAGGGATGTCTGACTGCCAGTTTAGGCCCGATCCTACCTGGATTGAGCCTAAACGGGCAGTCGGACATCCCTTGAGGGGTCCCAGATTGGAGAGGGTGCAAGCTGGGCTGAGGGACACAACCTCTCTGTGCACAAATTTCGTGCACTGGGCCTCTAGTATAACAATATTATCTTATTTGTAAGTTTTAATACTACATTATAGACTTTCTTAAAGAAAATGAGTATTTTACTCTGTATTTAATGTGACTAAGTCCAGATATGATTAGTTTTATTTTCTTATTAGGTAACAATTTTTACAATTTTCAGTTATGTTATTTTAGGTCCATATTATTAAATGACTCAGAAAACCCCCTAATTTCTCTGTGGCCTTCCTTATTTCCTTAGCATGACAAATGAATCCAGGATCAGACAGTAGATGGTGCTATTATTTCAAAGACTATACAGTCCCAAAGACTTACAGAATTTTTTAAAACTACAGAAACAAATGAGAGAGAAGTGTGAAACCTTAACATAGTTTTCTGGTTTGCAAAGGTTACGGAGTGGGAAGCTACTTTTATGCAGTGACCTATTCTGTCCCTTTTGGGGGTAAAATAACAATCAAAGCCTCCCTTAGTAATTAATAAGTTCTGTCTCCCTGGAAATAACTATGCCCACATTTAATTTTCTCCTTTGAAACAGAAACAAACGCAGATGCTGTTGCTCATGCCAACTGCTAGTGCAGACAGAAAGCAATTCACAAGAGCTCAGCAATGCAGAAGATATTAAAATGTAAAACACATGAATGTGAAGTTTCCTTAAAAATACTGAAAAAAAAAGATTTTTCTAATATAAAGCAATTTATATGTAAAACATCTGTAATCACAAAAGCACCTTAAATACAATATTCAAATGCAAGCAATAAACGCAATAAACCCCCCATCCTCCCCCTCCAAGTACCTGACAATGATAAATCAACATATTAAAAGCTTGCCTCTACTGGTGGCAGATGCTCTTTGAAAGGGGATTGGTAGCAGATGATACCTTAGAGGGGTTCAAACAGTGGTGACACGGGCGAGGGGCCAGTGGAGCCAAAGCTACTCTGCTGGATCAGGAAACCTGCAGCTAAAGCACAATTGCTGTCGAGGTTCCTGAAGAGCAACACTACAAGTTGTCTCTTTAAAACCCCATCACTCAGAGATAATGGCTGTTGGTGGGAATCCTTTACCTGTCTCATGGCAAAGGTTTAGGTTATTCTCATTTTTCATGCCTAGACAAAACATATGGTGATGGGCTGTCTTAAGGATGATCAACATTCGCTACATAAATTTGCAACTCAGAACACCTAAATGTAAAGAAAAGAAAAATTAAACCAAATGACTGCTGATATTGCGAGAGCAATAGCAAACACTGACATTTAAAACACTGATGAATAATTAATTGCATCATTTTAAGTCTCTGTGATTTTTTATTTGAGGGCCAGTCATAGTTTCAAACATGCATTTCTAAGAACTTTCCCTCTTTTAACCCTATTGGTATTGCTTTTAACCCTAAACCTCCTAATAGTTTCATTTTGAGTTGGAAATGTTTTAACATTGTTGATTAACAATTCTGCTTCTGGTTTTGTTCCATCAGCATTGCTAACATCTCATGTCCATTATATGCCCCTAATCCTGACTGTTACATAATTGCATGAATAATGTCAAAAATAAGTAGTATCTAATGTTTAGTAAGTTCTTTGAAAACAGTTGCTAGAACTGCTTTTACTTCATATTGAACACATTTTTTCTGTTATTATCTATACTAGGGGCCCGGGGCACGAAATTCATGCACTGGGGAAGGGTCCCTCAGCCCAGCCTGCCCCCTCTCACACACTGGGAGCCCTCAGGGGATGTCCTACTGATGGCTTAGGCCTGCTCCCCGTTGGGAGCAGACCTAAGCCACAGTCTGGCCTCCCTATGTGGGAGGTGACTGGGCTGATCAGGGGAAGGCACCAGCCCCATCATCCCACTGCTGCAGCCACTGCCAGTCACCAGAGCTGCCAAGGTATTTTCATCAACACGGACTCCAGTCTCTTCACCGTGAAAAAACAACTTTCTTTAAGCATTTTCAAGATGTGTCTTTCATAGAATATGACATGTCTTTCTTTATTTTTCTTTTTATCCTCACCTGAGGCTATATTTCCATTGATTTTTTCCCCTTCCCTCAGATCCCAGGCTTGGCCCCTGCCCAAGCCTAAAGCCTCTGCCCGAGGCTTTAGGCTTGGGAAGGGGGCCCCCCCAACCTTCCGATCGAAGGCTTGGCCCCTTCCCCCCGCACCTCTGATCACAGGCTTGGCCCTTTCCCAAGCCTAAAGCCTCCGCCCGATGGCCGGCTGGGAGTGACCTGGGTGCTGAGGAGGTTCCCGGACCCCAGGTATGTATGCAAATTAACTGCCATATTTGTTGGGTTAATTTGCATACTCACTCTGATTGGCTGTGGGAGTAGCGGAGGTACGGTCAATTTACATGTTTCTCTTTTATTAGGTAAGATGTGGCAGTGTTAGACACGGCCTCAAATTCTTGGACATTCCCACTCAAACATGACTATGATTAAATTTAGCCTTAAGTCCTAGATATAGAAAGCATATTTCCCTCTATATCTTCACCTCAGAGACCTAACCTTTCCCCCAGTAATCAACAACCCCCAGGAGGCAGCAGAAGACAATTGCCTAGACCTGGCTAATGATTAGGGGGCCCAAACCTCTAAGGATAAAGATAGCATCTTGACCTAAGTCATGCCTCAGCTCCTGATCCAAAAATGGAATGACCTCTTGGATACTTTACCATGAAACCAGACAGAGGAACACTGTAACACACCTCAGAACTATCCTCAGGATCTGAAAAATAATTTATTACCCTTACCTCACCTCTAACCAATCAGCTCCCAACACAACCTCCAACTGTAACCCCTGGTGTCTAGTGATTTTGCCCTGTATAATTGGTAACGTGCACACCATCAGGAGTGGGGTCTTTAGAGCATGAGCTCCTTGTTCTCCAGATGGGCCAATTCAATATTTAATTATTTTTATTTCTAAACTGGAAACTTCTGCTTGTGCATTTCTTTGGGCTGGTGCACACAGGCAGCCAGATGCAAACTTGGGGTCCTGGTAACACTGTGATTGAAAAGTGATGTCTATGCCCTTTTCCCTTGAATCTGGTAATTGCTTTGATACAATGCAGAAGAAACCATGTTGCATGACTTTGACTTCAACATAAAATCTTATGAAGCCTTGAATCTTTGCCTGGGTCTCTCAGAATGCTCACTTCCTTCCCACAGGATCCATGTACACAGGATCTCACATCCTGAGAAGTCCCAGTTGCATGAAGAGGTCAGGCCTTAAGCCCTAACTGGTTTGGCTCAGTAGATAGAGCGTTGGCCTGCGGACTGAAAGATACCAGGTTCGATTCTAGGCAAGGACATGTACCTTGGTTGTGGGCACGTCCCCAGTAGGAGGTGTGCAGGAGGCAGCTGATCCATTTCTCTCTCATCGATGTTTCTAACTCTCTCTCTCCCTTCCTCTCTGTAAAAAATCAATAAAATATATTTTTTTTAAAAAAGAGGGCAGGCCTTGATTAGGTTCTCTGGGTCACAGTCCTAGCTAAGACTAGTCTTTCCGTCATCCTAGCCTAGGTACCAAAATAAATTTAAAAATTCCAAGAATTCCTATCCCCAGATGTTGAATCACAGCTAAAATCTCTTTTTAAAGAAAGGGTTTATTGAGTCGATGATAGCCTGAGAAGGACCAGGTCACAGGGCACAAAGGCTGAGCCATCAGCAGCAGGACTGATACCACTGTAATCAGCTAGTTATTAATAACAGGAAAGGAGCAAAGGGAAGGCCAGACATTATATGCATGTCACTTGGGCAGCTTCACCAGGAAGCTGAAATTTCACACGCCCCAGGGAACCACCGGCCTATTCCTTGCAGATTCCTGGGGGAAAGGCCTGGACAAAGGGGAGATAGACACATGCACAGTGAATGAGGTGACATAGGAAAGGTACTTGCCTGTCAGTCAAACCTGAGAACAGAGACCATTGGCCACAGGAGATGGGGCCACTACCACCCTGTGAAAATTTGGGGATACATAATCCCAAAATAAAGGACCTATCTCACTTGTTACTCTTGGTCCTTAGCTCTTGACTCTCTGGTTCCTTTGGCTTTGCTTCTGCCCTGTTCTTTCTATGGCCATGTAGCCATGGAGACCTCACCTTCAACGGATTGAGGGACTGCAGTGGGGAACACAAAGTAAGTTAGCCGGATGCTGGATTGGACTGCTCCAACAGGGAACAGAAACTCTGGACACTGGCTTTGGTCTTAAACCTGCTGAAGGCAAATGGGACTTGTTCCTCGGCAGGACAAAGGGAAATGAGACCTTGGGACCTCAGGGGTTTAATTCCACAGAAATAAAGCTTCCTACAATATTTCATCCTCAAATCTCAGAAAAATAATTTTTGGGGAGTATTGCAAGAAGTCCACTCCCCCCAGCACTTGGTGGGGACGAGGACCTCTCCCCACCAATACAGTGCTAAGTGGAAAAGGCAACATACCCACCATCCTGGAGTTGACAGGCACTTTATGCATTATGGAAAAGAAAAATAAAGACATAAGTTATTTTGAAAGAATTTACATTGGCTACAGATAAGCAGGGTCAGAGAGAAGAGCTTAAGTGGGACAATATTATGATAGATGAAGTCTGTTAGGAAGAAATATCTACCACTTTTGATTGGGGTGGCCGACAGTCTTGACACTTCAAGCATAAGTGGAATGTGGTGGCTTCCAGTGATTTCTACAGAAGTTGATTCAAACCTCTAACATACATTCAGGAATGTGAGCTGTCCTTTGTTAGTTGGCCCATAGCTATTAACTCATTAACTATTGTTTCTTTCTTTCACTCTCAGGCCCACTGTAATTTAATTTAGGAAATCTCAGAACTTTTATCAACCCAAGACATTCAAAACCTTCCAGCGGAGGCCTCACTGTGCCCTTTTGGAATACGCAACTACAGAATCACTAAGTATAATGGGCTGGTTTTTTACTCAGAAATTGGCAACTGGAACACCAGAATTGGATTATAAATTGCAATCACATTATCAGTCATAAATTGTGAAAATATTCAGGTGAGTATGTTTAGTCTTAGACAATTCTAGTGTTCCTAGCCTCCTAGTTGGTGTCCTGCCTCGACTCTCTCCAATATGTCCCACAATCTTTAGATGGATATTTACTGACCTTCATGCTCTTTCACCTCCATATACACATTTATTTCCAACTAAACTTACAAACTGTTTACTACATCCTGTGAATTTCAAGAGAAAAGAACTAGAATCTCCAGGGTCATTTTAATGCTACATGTCTACTCTGTGAAGTCCACCTCAAACCCAAGCACTCCCTGGAGAAGCACTGCGTTAGTTTTCAGTGTTGCTGATGGGTTTATGGCTCACCTTAAACTACAATGAAGGGCATAGGTTTAATTAAAAACCTCTAAATGTTAATGTTATAGTCATTGTTCCTCAATATCATTGCTCTTCCTACCTTTACATTTTAGGATACTTTCTTCTGGTGCTTCCTCTTAGTTTATGAGTCAAGTTATTTTTTATTTTATTTTTTGCAAAGTAGCATTTGCATTCCTTCTCCCTCGCTGTTCTTTGTAGGATGAGGAGATGATTTTCTCAGATATCATACATTGACTACTCACCTATTGCCAGGCATTTTGCTCAGTTCTTTAAATTCAATATCATGTATCAATTCACTTCCTCAAATTCATTCTTTGCCAACATCTTACCCTTCTGTATTGTTTATCTTTTTACCATTATTGTTTCTTTGAATGCTCAATATGAAGGACAAGGATTTTGTTTCTCTTATTTCCCTTGGTGTTTCTAGAATATTTATATAGGGAACTGAACATAATAGGTGGTCAATAACAATATATCAGAAACAATCCAGCTAAAGACTATTAGAATTTATAGATAGCTTCAAACATTGGCTCTTTTCATTATATCAATCAGGTGCTTAAATGCTGCAATGCAATTTAATTTTGTTAGTGATTGTATAATTCCAGTGAGGTTACTTCAAACACAATCTATTCTCAGGTGGCTGTTTTCACATGACAAATTAAATATACCTTTTTAGAAAGAGAAATAAGAGCATTACATATTTCTTGACATTTACTGAAGTTAATGGATAACTACAGTACTTTGTTATTTCAATCGAATTAACCCCTATTTTTTATCAAGTACTAATGATACATGCTTTAAATATAAAATCATCTCTTCCAGCCTAGCCGGTTTGTCTCAGTGGATAGAGCATCAGCCCATGAACTGACCGAAGGGTCTCCTGTATCTCGCCAGCGGGCACGCTGGCAGTGGGCACCGGCGGCGCACCCATTTCTCAAGAGAAGGTTGAAACCGAGAGAGTCCTCATCAGCCAGCGTGGGAAACCTGTGCTCAGCATCAGCTGCAGGCCAGCCTGTGACCAGGGCGGCCCATTTGAAATCCTTCTGTTCAGTGCATCCAAGTGCGAGTGCCTCGCCAAGCTGCACATCAGGCCCTGCTGAATGCCTCCGGACCTCGGAGGCCTGCACGCGCCGCCTACACTACAAATGGATCCCCGTGGAAGACAGCCACACGGCTGACATTAATTCCACTTTCAAGAAGCAATAGACTTCATTGACTGCGTCAGGGAAAGGGGAGGCAAGGTCCTGGTCCACTGGGAGGCTGGGATCTCCCGGTCACCCACCATCTGCAAGGCTTACCTCCTGAGGACCAGGCAGTTGGGCCTGAAGGACGCCTTCCATTACATCAAGCAGAGGAGGAGTGTCGTCTCGCCCAATTCTGGCTTCCTGGGCCAGCTCCTGCATGTGAATCTGAGTCCCTGCCTTCCAGCCCACTCCCCAGGCTCCCTCCTGCCAAGGGGAGGCAGCCAGCTCTTCCTTCAGAGCCCATTTGTAGACACTGAGCCCTGATGTGCAGGGTTCCTACTGCTCATTCCCTCGGTGCTGGCACCAGTGCCCACCCACTCCACGGTCTCAGAGCTCAGCAAGAGCCCATGGCCACAGCCACATCCTGCTAAAACTGGATGGGGAACCCACCCAGCCCCAAGAACACCTGTGATTTTCCTTTTTTCAACTCGTGGACATGTCATACCTGTGAAATACCGAAGACCCCCTCTGTTCCGCTGTCCCCGTGGGATATTGAGGGGTCCCCAGGCTTGCAAACAAACTTCAGACTGACCTCAGGGATAGGTTCTCAGACTGAAGGAAGGCCAAGCCATTATGAGAGTGCAGCTTGTGCTCCAGAACCCCTGCCCTCTCAGGAATGCTCAGTCCTGGCACCTCAAAGTTTACCTCTCATTTCAAGTGTAAGGCAGTAAACACCTGCAGCAACGTGGGAGAAAGCAGCTGCTAGAATGGGAGAAAAGGCAGTTAAGAAGCCAATTCATTCGGAAGGAAGCACAATGTCCATCTTTCTTTTTAAACTTTGGCAGTCTCCTTGTCTGTCTCTGTTGCTTCAGGGAATGAGCTGATCATCTAGTCAGGAAAGTAACCCTACAGGGTTTGTAAGGACCCAATGTGTATGCTGATTCGAACCCTCATATCTTTTTGAGATTCCCTCTTGGGTCCCACAGAGGCAGTTTGTTGAAGTAGCCAGATGTTGACACTTCTGGGTTGCCTTTCCACTGTGGACTATGACTTGATGTTCACACGACTCTTACTCATACTTGAACCTTGATTGTTACACCTTGATTCAAAGCCACTCTTGTATCATTTTGAAGAGAGTTCCTTAGACCATAGACCAAAAAACCAGTTTGAGGTGGTGGCCATGGCTGTCAGGAGAAAAAGGGGTACCTACTATCTGGCTCAGTGTCACTGACACGGTCTTTTCCCCAGCTGGCTGTCTTTATATGTGCTTGTCTCATCTCTTGTGACATTTGTGTTTTTTTCCCCTTACCCCTGGAGATTGTCTTCAAGATGCTGACTTCTAGGGTTTGTGCATTTTGCAGTGTGGTACTATTTTATATTTTGTCTGTATGTTATTTCTCCAGGGGAAAAGGCAATAATTTGCTAAAAATCATACAATTGTGAAGAAAAACAGTATATTATTGGCTGTTGTTGTTTTTATAGTGTAAAATAAAAATAGTGAAGAGAATCAATGGAAAAATATCCTTGAATGAGGATTAGTAACAAAATCATCTCTTCCATATTAGGTTTAAAAAATGTCTAATAAACATTCATGATGGGCTTCAGAAATCTACAAAGGAATTGAATAAGAACTCATAAACCCCCTATAGTTATCAAGATTTTCATCTAATTTTCCTGTTCAAGGTGCATTAATACTTGCTAAAGCTCATTAATTTCAGAAAAAAACAATAGTGTACTGGTTTAATATGTGAGTTTCTCTCACTGTTTCCACTTTCTTATCTACTTATTTTTATACTAGATGCCCGATGCACAAAATTTGTGCATGGAGGGCAGGGGGTGTGTGTGTCCCTCAGCCCAGCCTGCACCCTCTCCAATCTGAGACCCCCTCTCACAATCCAGGACTGCTGGCTCCCAACCACTCACCTGCCTGCCTGATTGTCCCTAACCGCTTCTGCCTGCCAGCCTGATCACCCCCTAACCACTCCCCTGCCAGCCTGATCGACACCTAACTGCTCCGCTGCCTGCCCAATTGCTCCTAACTGCCCTCCCCTGCTGGCCTGGTCACCCACAACTGCCCTCCCCTGTAAGCCAGGTCCCTCCCAACTGCCCTCCCCTGCAGGCCTGGGTCCCCCCCAAACTGCCCTTCCCTGCTGGCCTGATTGCCCACAACTGCCCTCCCCTGCTGGCCATCTTGTGGCGGCCATCTTGGGTCCACATGGGGGCAGCCATCTTTGACCACATGGGGGTGGCCATCTTTTGTGTTGAAGTGATGGTCAATTTGCATATTACCTGTTTATTACATAGGATTATCTAATGCCACAAGTATATATGCAAAAATATGTTTTCCCATATGTCTGTATTTTACTGGTTCAATGAAATTTTTTCTTATGCCATTAGAGCAGCCTAATAAGTTTCATGAAGACAAAAGACAAAGATCTTTTTGCTATAGATGTGTTTAGACAACCTTTTGTTAAAAATTATTTTTGAAAAAATCTATCTTTGTTGCAGCTATAAAAGATCAAATGCTGCACTTAGTAATTCAGACTACTGCAATATGGAAAACATTTATTAATGAGGAAGATATCAACAACAACAAAAACGGAGATCTAGAGTTATAGAAAGGCAGATAAAAAGTGAGCCATTTGCCCAGCCGGGTGGCTCAGTGGTTGAGTGCCAACCTATGAATCAGGATGTCTAGGTTCAATTCCCATCAGGGCACAGGACCAGGTTGCAGGTTTGATCCCCAATGCGGGTTGGGGGGCAGCTGATCAATGATTCTTTCTCATTATTGATGTTTCTATCCCTCTCTCCCTCTCCCTTCCTCTCTGAAATTAATAAAAAAATATGTTTTTTTAAAAAGTGAGCCATCTATAAATGTCATGGGAGTCATGAAAATGGATGGAGATGAGTTACTGAAGTCTAAAAGTGGGTCTTATCTGGGAATAAAAAAGCTTGGGTGATCCTTTGCTATTAGCCATTAATTGGCACACAAAAAATGGGAGCATGGAGCTCAGATAAAATTTAACATTGTCTCAGGGAATGGGGACAAGAGATTGTTAGAAGTAAGTGCACACAATAAGGAAGAAATTCTGATGACTCTGTGGTAGAAAACAAAATATATGACTCTGGGCATAAAAATATAATGACAAATTATGACTGGAGGAAGAAATAATTTCAATTGTATAAATTAGACTGAGGAGAATGCATTTCTAATTCTTTTAGCTTCATTTTCTCTATTCTCAATCCTTGACTTTCGATTGAGAATATAGGGTTATGACTTTCTTAAGACATGAAAGGCAAACAGAGCTATTGAAGAGATTGAGAGTAGAACGTGCAGAGGAGGGATCTGAAAATGTTCTTTGAAAGTGACCATGCTGGAAATTGTTATTATACTTCTCATAAATGAGAATAGAACTACAAAGACAAATGGAAACATGACTCTGGCCTTAAAGTACTAATAAAGTTTTTAATGTAATTTTCTAAAAACATAGTCCATACCGTGATTATTCCCTAAGCCCTCTTTCAACTTAAACTGTGCTTAGACAACACACAGAGTGCCTTTTAATGTCAGCTAATGCTTGCATTACTTATAGCTACATGCAAGTCCTCCAGGCTACTAAGAAACAGAAGCTGCTTCACAAAAGCAGTGGGTTTCAGTTCTTGTAGAAAGTAAATGAGGAATGGAAATCAACTTCTAGCACTTAATCTCACTGTGACTGGGACTCTGTGTAAAATGGGCACGTGATGATTTATATGAGAAGGCAAACTAGGATAGATCTGACAGAGTAGCTGCTTGAGTGTGACTTTGCGTAACTATATAAAACACTGGCGGAATGTCTAAGGTCAACTAAGAGGTGTTTCTTGTTAGATATGCATTTTTAATTTAGCTGATTAATCTCCTTTTATAAACACCTCATTTTTTATTGTAACTTTTTAACGGATATCTATCTACCTCTATCTATCTATCTATCTATCTATCTATCTATCTATCTATCTATCATCTATCTATCTATCTATCACCTATCATCTATTTCTCTCTGTCTCTACCAGACTGTGTCGGTCTCTGTCTTTGACAAACACACACACACACACACACACACACACACACACACACACAAGCACACACAATTTGACTAATGTTTTAAAGACTTTTACTGAAGCCAGTTTATTCCTCATAGCCTCATCTTCACATTTGACTTAACATAGATGAGGCAATCGACCTACATACAGACTAATGACATGCTTTGTTCAGAATAACTTGGTGACACATCTAAAATTAGAACCCAAGCTTGTAAACTATGACTGCTATGCAAAAAGCTAAAACTATGCATATGAAATGAATGCAAGACAGAGGAAAATGATTAAAGCAGTAAATAGAGAATCTCTATTCATGGAGATAAAATTTAGGGGAAAGAATTATTTATTTGGTGTTATTAATTTTAATTGCCTAACGGTAAGAGGAAAAAGGAAGGCTAGTGAATATATTTCCAGTTGTGCTGATTACTTGTACTTAATTATTGTTTGTGATATCTATCTACAATTGTAATAATAAAAGTACTGCATGGATTTCTGTGATTTGTGAGGAACATAAGTACAACAGAGTTAGCTCTACTGAAACTTAAGATAGACTGAGTTTTTGTGGTAAACAAAACTTTGCTTCAGAGTATACTCTATCTTAGCATGTAATTGCTCGACTTTTAAAATTTAAAATTCAGTTTTAAAGTGTAGAAAACAGCCCAACTGGCATGGCTCAGTGATTGAGCATTGACCTATGAACCAGGAGGTCAAGGTTTGACTCCTGGTCAGGACACATGTCCAGGTTGTGGGGCTTGTGGGAGGCAGCCGATCAATGAGTCTCTCTCATCATGATGTTTCTATCTCTCTCTCCCTCTCCCTTCCTCTCTGATATTAATAAAAATATATACATATAAAATAAAGTGTAGAAAACAATCTTTTTAACATAAATTTAGGTTTTATAATAAAGCAATATTATTATTAATCTTAAATATATCACAACTATATATAGAAATATTTAATTGCATATATATAATCTTTAAATTTCATTCTCTGAATTTTTCACATTAGTACCTAAAAATTAACACATTTGTAATAATTATTTGTTATGAAGTATTAATTGTAGTAATATAAGGCTTCAAGTGCTTCAAGTTACTCTTAAACTGCTTTTAAAATCACAACTGTTTCATTGTCAACTAATCTCTAGATAATTTTATCACTTTGACAAAAAATATTTCACTGTTCAAAATGTTTTCAAGAATTTTTTAGTTCAATTTTTTTCAACAAAATATGAAATATGATGAGGTCAAAAGTGAGTTAATTTCAAAGAGCTTTAACTAGGTTTTACAAGATGAGAAAGGTATGATTGAGAAGAGCTAAGGGAATAAAACCATATGAGAAAATAACATACATTCATATGTCTCATAATGATGACAATTGTTCTGAGAAACATGTTAGGCAGTTTCCTCATTGGACAAATATCACACAGTGCACTGACACAAACCAGCATGGTCTAGCCTTCTATACACCGAGGCTATATGGGTAGTCTATTGTTCCTAGGCTGTACACCTGTACAGCATGTTACTGTACCCAATACTTAGGCAATTACAACACAAAGGTAAGTATTTCTATATTTGAACATATCTAAACAGGAAAATAAGCAGTAAAAATACCGTATAAAAGGTAGGGCTCTTACCATGAATGGAGCTTGCAGGACTGGAAGCTGCTTTGAGTGAGTTACTGAGTGAGGGGTGAGTGAATGTGAAGGCCTAGGACTATGGTCGGCAAACTGTGGCTCGCGAGCCACATGCGGCTCTTTGGCCCCTTGAGTGTGGCTCTTCCACAATATACCATGGCCTGGGCGAGTCTATTTTGAAGAAGTGGCGTTAGAAGAAGTTTAAGTTTAAAAAATTTGGCTCTCAAAAGACATTTCAATCATTGTACTATTGATATTTGGCTCTGTTGACTAATGAGTTTGCTGACCACTGGCCTAGGACATTGCTGGACACTGCTGAGAACTTTAAAAACACTATCCCACAAACCTCGCCCATGGCTTCTTTCTGATAAGATCAGAAATAGACCATCAAAACTGTCGATATTATTCTGTTCACAGGGATGTAGGCTGGATTGATTGGAAATAGCTAGGAGACACTGGATGGATAGGCATAGGTCACTGTAATAGAGACTGTCAAGAGTAAGTGAAAGGTGGCCTGAGGCTCAGTAGGAATAAAATAATCAAGATGGAGAGACAAAGAAACACAGGGGATTGGCAGGGCAATTTGGTTTTAGCTATTACATGTTGGAGTACTGGTCAGATTAAGGACATTCGTGGTATTTAAAAAGAGGGCATTAAACATGGAAAAGGTATAGAACTGAGGACCCAATATTATGTCTCTGAAAATTGTTATTTTGTTCCATTAACCCTATCTGGCACAAAGGGCTCTCTCTGGTTTTAAATTGATGGAAGAAATAAACTTAAGTGTTTTACATCACTACAATCTAAAAATATGTCCAAAGTACAGGGACAGGCAAGCATCACACTACCACAGAAAGCTTTTACTAAAATGAGAGTGACACTTAATGCTTGTAAAGGCAGCTTTCTGGGAACCTGTTTATTGCATATGATCTTAGGCCCTCATTGAAAAATTTATGGCCATATACTCTGAAGACCATAGGCTAGATCTGGGAGAGCTGGAGCCCCCTCTGAATAGGTGGCACTGGGGGAGCAGGTTCCTCTGAGCTGGAGCAGGTTGGTGGCTGACTGACTGGGATGTGATTTGTGCACTCAAAACTGAGGTGCCGTGAGTGAGAGATAATCCATTGCCGAGTCCCACAGATATTGTTCCCATCAGAAAGAAAAAAACAATTTCCTGAGCCACACATCATTCCATTTCTTACAGGAAATTTGGCTCCTTTATAATCTTATGGGACCATTGTCATACACATGGTCTATTGTTGACCAAAATGTCCTTACCCAGGGCATGTCGTAAATGAAATCAGTAAGGTAGGAAAGTGGGTGCAATATAAGGGATAATGGTTAAAGACTCTGATGACTGAAGTTAGATATGTAGGGAGGTTTTTGGTGACTTGGTAAGTAAAATACCAGGCTAAAGAGTTTGTATTTCACTCTCTTTATAATAGAGGGCAGTGTAGGTATTTCATAAAGGAAATTGCAATGCAGTCTTTGTTTAGGAAGGGAAGGGTGATGGTGATAGGAATCATAGATTGAAAAAAAATGAAAGATTGGAAGTCAATACACCAATCAGGAAGTTATTGCAATAGTCCTAGCACACAGTTCAGGACCTTTGGTTCAGCAGCATTGGGAACGGATGAAAAATCGTGGAAACAAGCAGCATGGTTAAGATAGAAGTGACAGCGTTTAAGAAGTGGATTAGAAAGAAAAGCTGATGGTGACTCAAAACGACGTAAAGGCAGGAAGCAGCATGGGAAAGGGAGATAATGAGGTCACTCCCGGGCTGATTGTGGAGCTGGCAGCATGGTTACAGTGAGATGTTTAGAAAGTAGCTAAGCATCAAGGCTTGATAGTGTGGACTTGGGAGTCATGAACTTAAAGGTGAAAGTTGAAACTCTGAAGGTAAATACTTTCAAGGGGAAAGTGTTAAGCAAACGTAGACAAGATTGGTATTCAACGAGTGAATGAACTCACACTTAAGCAATTAGAGGAAGAAGCAACAAAGGCATCTTCAAAAGAATAGCCATGGGAGTAGAAAAATGTGATGCCTATGGGCATTAAGAAAGAAAAGAAAAAGGTGGTGTTCAATAATTTTAAGAATTGAAGTCTTAAATATGCCCATTAGAAGGGCGCTAATCACCTTTGGCAGAACATTATCTGCGGAGTAGAGCTGTGGGAAAGGAGATTGTGGTGTGGCTGAGTGGATTGTGAAACCACAGTGAAATAGTCCTGTTTCGAAATACTGGCAATAAAGGAGGAAGTCATTTGAAAGTGAAGTAGAATCAGGAAAAGGATATTATAGCATAAAGTCTGATTTTAAGAGCTTTTGTGTCTTAGGCCAAGGAGTAAAGAGTTTATGGAAGCTAAACTGGAGAAAAATGAAGAAAACACACACACACACACAAAAACAAAACAAAAATAAAACCAACAAAAACTTTGTAGAAAAACATTAAGAAAAATACAAGCTCCATCTGTAAGTCAATGACATTAATACTTAATTCTGGACCTATTGTAAGGCTTGGTGGTTAATGGCAACTATTATTCTTATCATTAATATGGAAAAGGATAGAATTTATTTACATGCTACTAGGCAATATAGAAGTTCATATAAATGCATTTCAAGAAAAAGAGGATTTCCTTTTGAAATGCCAAAATGTTGTTAATATTTAAAATATGTATCATATAATTTCTCCTTCTTTGAGAAGAAAGAAAAAAACACATTTATCCTCTCTAATGATTTAGTCTCATTTTGAAACCATCAGTGCTGTATAATGGTATTCTACTCTAATAAGAATACTTGCTGATAGAATGTCCCAGGAAAGCCCAGGCACCAGAAAAGTGATAGTGAGCAAGAAAAACATCATTGTGGAGACGAGCAAGTGCCAACAAGAACAGTTCTTTCTTGTGGAGGCAGAAGCACTGAGTTGAATAAACACAGAGAGTCCTGCTTTCAAGTTAACGGCAACATTTACTGACTTCACGTTGGTTTCGTCCTTTGCTTTACTTATCTCACAGGATCAGTTTAACCAGCAGCTAAAAATCTACTTGGTTACCTGAAGTGGTTTATACAAATGCAGGGGATTGTAGCAGTCAAATTTTCAGAATAAAGAGCAAGAGGCAAGCATAATTTAAACAGTTCCTCCAACTTGGTTTCTAAATGATCATTCTAATGGAGAAGACCCATGCAGAATTTCAGCTCTGAAAATCAAATGGCACATAGTAGAGAAATAGAAAGATTGAGCATCCTAAATAGAGTACTTTTGTTGACAGGATTGTTTTAGATGCTCTCTCCTGGGAAATTGGATTGGACTCCTGCTCATCCCCAGAATTTGTCACTGTGCCCTTCATAATGTATTCACTGCATACTGTGATCCATCTGAAAAGCTAGAGCAAGCCTATTGGATTACATCTGAGTGTGGTCTGATGCAGTAGTGTTCAAACTCTGGTCCTCAGCATCAAAGGGTTCTATAAGAATGACTCGAGAGCATGTGATTAGTATGAAAGATGGAAGGTGTCCAAGAAAGTGTCCAGGGAGGCAGAACCAGCAATATCTGTTTACTTTACTTTAATAAGAGCAACTCCACCAATATCTGTTTAAATATCAGGAAGAGAAAGAGAGAGAGAGAGAGAGAGAGAGAGAGAGAGAGAGAGAGGGAGAGAGAGAAGGTGGGGGAGGGAAAGAAGAAAGAAAGGAAAAGGACTTAGGGGGAAAATAATTGAGAAGAGTTAGAATGTGGTGTCAAACAGAAGATGGTGCAAGGTGATGCATTTAAAAAACATTTTCAAAATAAATGGATTATGATTTATGTCAGATGACTTCAATTAATGATGTTGGTGAGAACAACAATGATAGAAATTAGATTGAGGGCTAAATAAATGTGGGAGTGTTTGGAATTTCCAGTAGGAAAAATGAAATGGGGTTTAATTTGAGCTAAATACTAGAATTGGCTAACAGCAGGGCTGCCCAGCAGAGGCAACTTATTACATAAATCATAATCATTTTATAATTTTCCCCTCACTTCATTCTGCAAGTAAATAGCAGGAAGAAACAATATCATCTGAAAGGTGCAAATTGGAAATATAAATACTAATCAATTTTAATTCACAGTCTTAATTAATATTTGGATTATAAGTTGAATAATAATGAAAAAAAAACAGAGTAAGCCTATTTCATGTGATACTAAGTTGTATAAAAAACTTGTGCTGTCTGTCATATTATTGGACTCCATAAAATAATGACAATAATTTAGGCATTTCTTTGATGTTTAGGGGTGAAATATATGAACCTTTTATCTAATTGCCCATATCTTCATCTGTCATCAAATTTTTAAGAAGAACTCTACTGTTAACTTTTAAATAACTGAGATCTGGCACTGAAGATGAAACACAGCTAATTTTAAAATACTTAGTTTTGTATCTTGGTTATAACCTTGTATACAAGAGATGCATGAAGCGAAGGGGTGAAGAGCACCGATCTGGAGACCAGTCTCCATGGCTTTGGGTCCTAGCTTTACCACTTCTCAGTTGTGTGCCTATGGGCAAGTTACTAAAACTCTCTCACATTTCTTATCTGTAATATTGGAATTTAAAAGTACCAAATTCATAAGAAGTTGTGAGTATTAAATAAAAAACATTCAACAATTCATGGCCCACAGTAAGTACTAAATAACAGTTGACTATTATTGACAATGCTATTATCCTTTAAAATGTGTGATCATACCATCACCATAATACTTTTAACTTCAATAATTCTCTTGAGACCTGTTATCTTCAACTCCTTTAACTTTATCTCCCATCAAAAAAATACTACCAGGAAGTAAGTTTCAAAGGAAGGCATTTTTGGTCAATTTTGTTCACTGCTTTGAAACCAGGACCTTAAATGGTACCAAGTATGTCATAGGCTTGTAATAAATATTTCTGAATTGATTTATACCATTTTAGTGCTTTGTAATGAAAGATGAGAAAGCAATTGTATCATCATGCTTCTCTCTCCTTTAATGTCTCTGCTTTTGTTAACAGGAAGAGAAAAATGTTTATTGTTTAAAATCACAGCCAGTGAAATGATGGGAGTATCTTGTCAGTCCGATAAAATGGGTGCTAGTACTAAGATAAAAATAAAAATAAGAAGCCTAGCTAGAAATGCTATTTGAATTGTCTGAGCATACTAATGAAATGATTTGCTTGGCCACATCTTATTAATATAGAACATGCCACTTTGCGGCCAAGAGACTGAAGAGGTCATGTTAAAATAAGGAAGATTTGAATATAATTCTAAAGGGGAAAAAACAAGCCACTGGACTTTCTGTGTTAGCATGGCTACTTAGGAATTATCAAAGGAGCCATTCTGCACTTGATTGTCATTTATGTTAATACCAAGTAAAAATGTTTTTAATATCAACTAATGTAGTATTTATACTGACATTCTGTCCATTTCCCAAAGAGAAATACTTGCCATGGTCGGAATCACTCAGAAGAAAAATAAAAGGACATGGTGCAAACTTTCAGTGAAGTAAATTAATGAATATTCTGCCTGAATAAAGTTTCATGACTATTTGAAGTGGAAAAAATATACTTCTCTTATTCAAATTTTGAGTAATAGGATTCTGTATAGTTATATCTTTGCTATTTTTCTCTCACTGCAGGATGAAGGGGGAGGTGCAGGGAGAACAGATTCAACTACAGTTGGCTGGAAACCCAGCACATCAAAATTCATCTAGATCAAGCATGTCAAACTCGTGGCCATATGTGGCCCATAATGAATATTTTTGTGGCCCAGCCAATGTAACTGTATGTAAGAAACGTTTTAATAAAAATTTCGTAACTTAATTTTTACAATATCCTGTTACACATAATTATTAATAATGAACTACAACTTTCGCTGACTGATTACTATAATCATGTTATATTCATTTCCCTTATGCGCAGGCGCACCATCTCTCTCCACTAATACTAGCAGAGAATATTTTAGCAGCCAATGGCTACATCATTAGTCTTGCACTGACTTGTTTGGTGTGTGCAACAGGAAATATTTCACTTTGGAGAACAAGAAAAATAGGTTTATTTGTGTTATGCTTATTAATTTGTGCAGTTATTCAGTGTCTGGTAAGTTCATGTTCAAGAAAAAATTTAATTTTGATTAAAATGTTCTATTATGTTATGTTAACAATTACTCATTTATTTCAGCCCTTTGTATTCAGTATGTCTGTACATTTCTATGAAAACTGAAGCTTTCGGTTTTTTTGCAGCCCATATAAATTTAAACCTTGTTTATTTGGCCCATGTTAGCCTTTGAGTTTGACATGCTTGAGCTAGATAATAGGCATAAGACTGTTATCATGGTGCAGACTATTTCATTGCTTTCAGCTTTGAGAATATTTTTTCCCCTTTCCTCTTGGGTGGTTTGATAAAGTAAATCAGCCCTGATGACAGCCTTAGGTATGCTTGCAAAAAGGGTCCTATATTTGACAGAGATTCCCATTCCTCCTACATGTGCCTATTACCTTAACTCATCATCACTTGAATACTGTTCCCAAATCCATTAAGGTGCTCTTAGTGGAAATAGCAACTTTATCTGGAGAAGGAAAGAAAAAAAATCCAGCAAGATCTGAAATAAAACTGAAGCTACTTGGTAATCAACTTGAGTAATCAAACAAGTTGACTCATGCAACGCTGAGTCAACTTCCTTACCATATAATATGTGGTACATTAGCTTTCACATCTGTCCAAAATTCTGGGGAGAAATTCTATCTGCACCCCAGCAACTAGTTTCAAGGTAAGTAAGATCCCTAATTGCGGAGCTTGAGACTGGAAATAGTTAATCACCACAGAGATATTTCCCTTGACAATGGTAAGAGAATAAAAGTAAGATATAACTAGGTAAAGGCTTATGGAATAAGTTCAAAGAATTTCATAATTCTCACTAGCCCTAAGTAAGGATTTATCGATCATAGATAGGCTTTGTTTTAAATTTAATTTATTGGAGTAACATTGGTTAAAAGAACATGTAGTGTGGCTTATTTTGCTTAGCATAACACTCCCAAAGAGGCCCATGCCCAGACATATGTACCACAGTTTCTTTATCCAGTCCTTTATCATAGGACACTTGAGTTGTCTCCATGTCTTGCCTACCGTGAATAATGCTGCAATGAACTTAGGGATGCATATATCTTTTCAAATAAACGTTTTTGAGTATTTTGGATAGATACCCAGAAGAGGATTCCTGGGTCATATGGTAACTTTATTCTTAATTTATTTTAGGAACTACTTTTGGTGGGAAGGAAACTTCGCCCCTAAGTAGTAGCTTAAAGAAACTATCTTCTGCTCCCCACTATTGCCTGAATGGTCTTTGCTCTAAGGCAGTAGTTCTAACCCTGGATGCACATTACAATCTTCTAAGAAGCTTAAAAAATGATCAGGGTCACAGTCTCGACCTCCCAAATCTTGGTGTCAATGGCTTGGACTGGAGCCAGGAGTTGGTTCTTTCCCAGAGTGCCCTGGGTGATGATGATGTGCAGCATGAGGTAACAAACATTGGCTTCAGTACTGCTATCTTAGACTCTCCCTACTTGTCACCTAGCATCTGTAGTTCAAACTAACACCATGACCCCTTTTTATGGAAAAGGAGTTCTCAAAAGATGAAGGATAGATGTTTAACCATTTCCTTACCATCTAATATGTGGTACATTAGCTTTCGCATCTGCTCATGACTATCATGCAGACTCATCACGTTTGCCCAAGACACTCCTATCTACTGCTTTTCTTCTGTACCTCATCCCCGTCTCTCTTTCCACCAGCTCCTTCCCATGGTGCCCCCATGCTGTGCTTCAACTTCTGTGGTTCCTCCATCTGGATCTGCTCTCTTGACCATGGCCCCTACCCTGGACAACATGGGGTGTTTCCATCTGCCTGAGTCTATTTTTTCTCCTACATGGGAGCTTGTAAACTGCTTAGGTGATTACACTTGATGCCTAAGAGTTTTGTTATAAATAGGTGTGATTCATCAGTTCTTCAAGTAGCAATTTATCATAATAAAGTGAGAATTTTAAGCACCTTAATAAGTTAATAAAAGAGAAATTTTAGAATAGCGTAGTATTTCCCCAAACTGATTCTCCAGAAATCCAGCTCCCCAAATTATTCTAGAGAGAAAGAAAAATTATTGTGATAAAATAAATTTGTTAAAAGCTGTATTCTATGTCCCTGGTTTGAAGAATTCATGTACATACTAACATATTAAAAGCACTGGCATTTTCTTAAATAGATTATTTTGCCTGGCCAGCATGGCTCAGTGGGTGAGCATTGACCTATGAACCAGGAAGTCACAATTTGATTCTAGGTCAGGGCACAGGTGAGCTCGATCCCAGTTAGAGGTGTGCAGGAGGAAGCCAATCAATGTTTCTTTATCATCATTGATGTTTCTAGTTCTCTCTTCCTCTCCTTTCCTCTCAGAAATCAATAAAAATATATTTTTTAAAAATAGACTAGTTTTTACTTTGTTTTGTATAGTGTTTTACAAAATATCTGATCTCATAACCTGTGGTTTCCCCATAAAACTTGTCCTATTATCTTGTATATAAAATTGGCCATTGCCCAGCTGGCATAGCTCAGTGGTTGAGCATCGATCTCTGAACCAAAAAGGTTAGGGCACATGCCCAGGCTTGATCCTCAGTGTGGGACTTGCAGGAGGCAGCTGATCAATGATTCTCTCTCATCATTAATGTTTCTATCTCTCTCTCCCTCTCCCTTCCTTTCTGAAATCAATAATAAATAAATAAAAATAAATAAATACATAAATAAAATTGCCCATCAATGAATATTGCATTTCCTTAGGGGGCTCCATATGGAGGAGTTGGGAATGGATTCAACTCACCCAGTGCTCATGCATGGAAGAGTGACAATGGCAAAGAAGAGAAATAATGTAATGAAGCTATCATTTGTTGAATAATTTTATAGTACTATTTACCCTGTATCATCTCATAATTTAAATCTATGGTGTGTGTGTATCAGCCACTGTGTTAAATGTATGTATAAATGAAGAGGATACCAAATATAGGGTGTGACAAAAGTAGGTTTACATTTGTGAGTATGCAAAACAATTTATTCTTGTATTATTATTTATTAAGTATTGCATTATTTTAATACAAACAACTATAACTTACTTTTGCCCTGACTCTGTATTTGTTAAAAATCTCATTGAAGCAGATCCTTATTTAATCAAATTATAATCTGCACTATCTAGAAAGAGAAACTTAGAGAAAATAGGGCACCAATCCAAGATAACACAGCTAAGACATCAAGAATCTGGGAATCAAAATCCTGTCCAATTCCAGGCACATTTCTGAACTATTAGGCCAGACTACCTCCTATGAGGTTGTATAGAAATTCAGAGGGGGTCGTAAATCATCTCATCTCATTGCATAGCACCCTGAGACACTTTCCTTATCAATATAAACAGTTTATCTTATTTTAAAGTATTAGTATACTTTTATTCTCTTTTGAACCAGAAACAGATTATTGACAACAAGAAAGATGTTTTAAATAAGTAAGGCAATTCTGCAATGCTTGTTACAGGTAGGCAACAAAGTTAATTCTAAGCTTTTTAGCAGGCTATGTAAAAAGGAAAATAAAACCCACTGCATGATCCATAACATCCGAAATATAAAAACAATACAAGTGACTCAACACAAGCAAACCTTTTCTTGGCACTGAGATAAAAGATTTTTATTTCCCAAGGATATTCATAATTAGCACTATGAACAGTGTCCTCACACTAGATATTATTCTATGTTTTTGGGGTTACATCTTTTCACATTTTTCAACAGAGAAAAAGGGCCATGTACCAAAGCATGAATAGGTAATGGCTGCTCTCCCAGGCAGTGTGGTGGGAGCAGTGGGGTGGGAGGGAGGTTGCAAAAGCGATGTCATACCATGCAGGTGCACAGTTCTTTGTTTCTCTCAGCTAAATTCAAGGATGGGTTATTTTGGAAGATCTAAGATGAGCTGTAATAGATTCTAGAATTTCTTCAGTACAGTTTCCCTCAGTCCAGTGAAGTATTTGATAGTTATTGAGCAGCAGTGAGTTCTACTTTGTATTCCTAGCATATACCCAGACAATCTATTGTCCACCAAATCAAATCTGATCAAGCATATGTCTTCCTAGGTATTTCTTTTCTTTTATTTTTTTTAATTTTTATTCTGAGTGTTTTTTTTATTTGTTTTCCCTAAACACCACATACCCAAAAAAAATAACCTGTGAGGAGTTAAATCAACATCACCCACAGGAGAACAAGAACTACTGATTGATTGCAAGGCTCTGTAGTAGGCCACAGCCCCGCCCCACTGCTTGCACTTGGCAGAGACTCAAATCTGAGGCAAGGGGAGGAGGGGGGAAGAAATCTTTATGGCGGCCAAACGGTATGGCATGGGGAAGCTGGAGTAGAGGAGTGTGCTATGTGTCTGATGATGTGGTGCATATTTGCTTTTCCCCTTTTGGAACCAAGTTTAGGGGTTTGTGGGGGCAGGGTGTTTGGGGCAGGGAGAAAAAAAAGAGGGAGGACCTTGGTTCAGTCCTGACCATGACTTTCTGGGGCAAGGCCCCCACCCCCCACCACTCCCCACCACCCCACACACACCCCTCCTGTTCTATCAATCCCTGCCAGAGCTGTGGTTTGTGGTTTCCCACCAGGAACCTGTCCTCCTAGGTATTTCTGTGAGGTCGCTTTAAACTCTGTTCCCAGATCTACCCCTTCTTGTAAAGAAGAAACAACTTTATTTTTCTTTTCCAATAATTTTTCCTGAGGAAACTAGACAGCTTTAAAATGTTAGCTGCCCCAAACTGTCATTTTAAGGTGTGTGTGTGTGTGTGTGTGTGTGTGTGTGTGTGTGTGTGTGTGTTTCTATAGTCTTTGTTCTTGTTTGTTTTCTTGCCAAAAAGTAGAAAGGGGTTAGGTGGTAATAAGAGAGGCTGCAGTGCAGTCATTAATCACCCACCCTCTGGGACGGCGCCACAGCCTCGTTCCACAGCAACCGCAGAAGCAGTGCTGGTCTCCTCTTTGGTCATGTGTGTGGTCTGAACCAGATGTTCAAACAAAGGAAAAGTCATTGTCATTTTCTCTGGCAAATCTTTGTGACCACTTACTCTGGCCCAAGGCTACGGGACCCATACTTGGCATAAACAGCAAGAGAAAGAGCACCTTCCTCTGTGAGCCCTGAAACTCATTTCCATGTGTAGAATGGTTTAATTTAGTCACAGAAATTAAGAAATTATATGATTTAAAGATCTATTGCTGAATTAAATCAGTAAAGATTTCCATCATATCCATGGTTAGTCTTGAGAGCTTTGTATAAAATAGGAAGTTGTGGAATGCTGGCTGGTGTGGCTCAGTTAGTTCAAGTGTCATTTATACCAAAAGGTCCCAGGTTTGATTCCTGGTCAGGGCAAATACTCAATAAAAAACATTGGGTAAGAATTTAAAAAAAGAAAGAAAAAAGCAAGTTGTGGAGATTTAAGAAACTAAAATATTTACTTTAACTTTCCTTTAAAAGTCACCTATGTGATTGATATTTCTGATCTAATTCAGCCAGGGCCTATTACTGTTGGGGGTTAGAGGGAAGGAGAGAGGAAGAATTAATGGGTAGTATTTATTTTGCTTGTTTTCCCCTAGAAGTTCTAAAATTGGCCAGCAATTTTTTTTTTAACAAAGCAGGGACTTACAGCCAGAGACAAAACTATCTAATTTCCCGATTTCTATTGTTGAAAACATAAACACATTTTATGATTTTCAATCTTCTCCCATAAAATACTAAGAAGAGTTTTGTAAAGTCAGCTCATTGCATATTAACTTGGCTTTTCCCCCAAATTCCTTCCACAGTTGGAACATTAAGTAAGAAGATGGGACAGGCTCTATCTTCAGAAAGCTTTAATGTTTTTTATAAAATTTATTTTTACAGAACTTCAGTGCTGAATAGGAATGGGAGTAAATGGACAGGACAGGAGAGAGGATGATGAAAAGGTGGTAAATAAAAAGGTAGAAACACTTTCTGTGTGTGGTGCCATTGTTGGTGTTGACAAGATCCAGGTTGCCATCGTGTGAGCAGGTGACTTGGTGGGAGTAGAGGAAATAAGCCTTATTCTAAGGCAGTCAGGAGATATAGCCCTGGCCTGTGTGGTCCAGTTGGTTGGAGCATTGTCCTGTACACCCAAAGGTCATGGGTTCTATTCTTGGTCAGGGCACATATCCAGGTTGTGGGTGTGATCCCAGGTTGGGATATGTGCGGGAGGCAACCAACAGATGTTTCTTTCCCACATCAGTGCTTCTCTCTCTCTCTCTCTCTCTCTCTCTCTCTCTCTCATCAATAAAAACATATCCTCAGGTGAGGATTAAAATAAAAAGAGATCTACTTCTTAAACCATGTGATTCAAAGCTGAATGATGATAGGATTTTGTAGAAAAAAATACTTAGGAATCTTGGGAGAGGACACAGATGCAACAACATTGGCAAATTCTGAGGACATATTGCAAAATAAGTAAGAATTTGTGAAAATGAGAGGAAAATTTATTTGAGTATAAAAACTGAAAGTATAAAACTGTTTTGCCTAAGCCTTGAGGTACATGAAGTGAGTCTGAGAAGGAACAAAAAAAGTGTGGGGGGTGGGAGCTAAGATCTCAGGAAATGACCTAATGATTAGTTAGAAAAGAGATGTTTATAGAACAGTTTACAGATGTAGAGAAGTCTGTTGATCCTAGATGGTGAATATGTTCTGAAATTGGCCAGCATTTGTTTTACAGAGACATACAGCCCCAGGATATAGTAAAACAGGCGTGGAGAGGAAAGGTGAGAGTAGATGAGTCTTAGTAGATAACATTTGAAGCCATATGTGAGTAAATGTGTATGTGATGACTGAACACCTAGGAATCTTGGGCTTTGCATGAAGATGGGGATGAAAGGAGAGAAGTTATTAATAACACAATGGACCTCAGACCTCCACTTTTAGTAAAAACAAGAGGAGAGAAGATTTCATTATGACTAACATGATCCTCCAGACTGGAGATGTTAGGAGGTTGCAAATATATAAGAGGTAACAGCCTTCAGTAGGTAGAGCAGGCAACAGCCTGTGTGGGATCATAGACTCTGCCCTATTGTACCTGTAGCAAAGGGTACAATCATTCTTCATAAATTTATAAGGTCCACCTATTTTAAAACTGATTAATGCATATTTTATAAAAATAATATTATGACAACCACCATGATAATCATAACTACCATGTATTAAGTACTTGATATATGTCAGGCATTTTGAAAATAATATATAATTAATTCTTACAATACCCACTTACCTCATTTCATTGTGCTTTGCTTTATAGTGCTTCACAGATACTGCATTTTTTTTTTACAAACTGAAGGAAAGGGCCTCTATCTGCAATAAGAGAAGGCTCAGATGATGGTTAGCATGTTTTAGCAGTACAATATTTTTAAATTAACATATGTACATTTTTTAGACACCTTGCTATTGCCCACTTAATAGACTATAATCCTATCTAATAAAAGGGTAATATACAAATTAACCATCACTCTGTCACAAATATGGCGATGCCCATAGCTACAAGATGGCAGTGCCCAGTCCTCTTAGGCCTGCTGGAGTCCCCCAGATCTGGGGGAGCAGCCGCTAGGAGCGGGCGGTATGAGTGGCCTGGTGGAATGTTTGCTTTTTTGCCCCAGCAATGAGGCAAGTGTTCTCAGCCCGGTTGTGGATGGGCCTCTGGGCTACAGAGAGCTTCTGTGCAGCAGGCGCGGAACAGCCAGGTCCCGCAGAGAGCTACTGGTGCACAAATTCGTGCACAGGGCTACTAGTATACTATAAACATAACTTTTATATGAACTGGAAAATCAAAAAAAATTGTGTGACTTGTTTTATTGTGACATTTGCTTCATTACGGTGGTCTGTAACTAAACCTGCAATATCTTCAAGGCATGTCTGCACTGCAATCTTAATTTTCAGTGAGGTAACTGTCATTCTTTGAGGTCAAGGTCATCAGCAACTGAAATATGACAAATCTAGTTCTTGTTCTTCTGGCTTCAGAATAAATGATCTTTCCAACTTTTCAGATTGATTTCTACTATGGTAGAAATTAACTTCTTGTTTTAAATTTTTATTTTTATTTATTTATTAAATGTATTGGGGTGACATTGGTTATTAAGATCATATAAGTTACAAGTGTACATTTCTATGATACATGATCTGCATACTGCATTGTGTGCCCACCACCAAAGACCAACCATCTTCTGTCATCATTTATTTGGCCCCTTTTACCCTTTACTAACTTCCACTATATAAAAAAATAATAAAACAACAAAGAGCTTGTTCTTTGAAAGATTAATAAAATTGGCAATTTCCTGACTAATCTCACTAAGAAAAAAAGAGAAAAGACTCATATAAACAAAATCAGAAATGAAAGAGAAGTTACCACAGACATCACAGATATACAAAGGGTCCTACTAGAATACTATCAAAGACTATAATTCAATAACCTAGAAGAAATAGATAATTTCCTAGAAATATATAACCTTTCTGGACTAAATCATGAAGAAATAGAAAATCTAAATAGACTGATAAACAGTGAGAAAATTAAAGCAACCATCAAAAACCTCCTAAAAAATAAAAGTCCAGGACCAGATGGCTTCACTAGTGAATTCTACCAAACATTTAAGAAGGTTTAATACTTATTCTTCTCAAACTCTTCCAAAATATTAGTGAAGAGGCAATACTTACTAGGACATTTTATGAGGTCAACATAATCCTGATACCAAAACCTGGCAAAGATAACACACAAAAAATAAAACTAAAGACCAATATATCTGATGCATACGGATGCAAAAATCCTAAACAAGATACTAGCAAATCAAATATAACAACACATTGAAAAATAATACATCACAATCAAGTGAAGTTCTTTCCAGGGGCACAAGGATGGTTCAACATAAACAAATCAAACAATGAAATAGAGAACATTAAC
Organism: Cnephaeus nilssonii; assembly: GCF_951640355.1. Classification (NCBI taxonomy): domain Eukaryota; kingdom Metazoa; phylum Chordata; class Mammalia; order Chiroptera; family Vespertilionidae; genus Cnephaeus; species Cnephaeus nilssonii. The sequence continues at coordinate 72,344,692 of NC_137081.1, read as the reverse complement.
AAAACAAAAGATAAAAAGCATATGGTCTCATCAATAGGTGCAAAAAAAAAGCATTTGTTAAGATACAACATCCATTTATGATTACAACACTCAATAAAATAGGTATAGAAGGAAAGTACCTCAACATAATAAAGACCACATATGACAAACCCTCAGCCAATATCATACTCCATGGTGAAAAACTGAAAGCTTTTCCTTTAAAATCAGGAACAAGACAAGGATGTCTACTCTCCCCACTCTTGTGAAATCAATTTCTAGAGAAATCTATTTGTTACTTTACTTTGGTATTTCTCAGTGTCCTCCCTGAACCAGCAGAGTCAGCATCACCTGTGAACTTGCTAGAAAGTCAAATTCCCTATTTCCCCAGACCTACTGAGTCAGAGAATCTCAGAATGGGGCTCAGAAATCTGCAGTTACCAAGTTCTTTGATTCTCATGCATGGTAACTATTGAGAACTACTGCTTCATCATAAATCTTTGTGGAATAAATAGGACATATGATTAACAACACATCTTTGCTTTTTGTGTATAAGCAGGGATTTGAGCAATTGTTCAACATAGTAATAGCTTGATTTCCCCTGCAATTCTAAATTTCAACTTTACAGTAAAATCTTGTGAGAGACATTGCTTGGAAATGGCCCTCAACTTCGTATAGCTGTGTTAGATACCCCAGGCCTCAAAAATCTACCTAGCCATAGGTCAGGTCTTAAGGAATCACAGGTATATTTCATCTTTGCGACTCTGTCAGGTCTTTCTCATGATATTTAATCTACTCTTTGACCTCTATTTTCAAGTTATTTTCCTTTCATGCCTCCAAAGACTTAGATCTGTTTCTAGGTTGGGTTTTTTGTTTTGTTTTGTTTTGTTTTTGCCTAAAGGAAATGTGTATCCAAGCTACGGTTTATTTCAGCATAGGCACCTCAGGAAGTCTTAGCAGAACAAGGTCATCCCCTCATTACCTGCTATCAGATACACTGGTGTGCTGATATGAAAGTTTAGGCACTAACTTGATAAGACCTGATATTACTGGCAAACACTCTCTAGAAGACAGCAGTGAACAAATTTATTCTGTGAAATAACTTTACTGAAATAGGGTTTTAAAGGCTCTGACCTGAATGGCTAAACATTTTCAAAAAAGACTGTGCCTGGTATAGGGTGAAGAGTCAAAGAATGTGAACCAGATAAATGAATGTATGAACACTTTTCAAGAATTGGGAATTCAGCCTACATTATGATGAAACAAGACACGATTATGATACATCTTATGGTAGCAGGACTATATGGAAATATGACCAGTGTTTTGAATCTGTAAATAGGTTAAAAAGATAATTGTTAGTTAAAAATAATTTTTCTTTTTAAAAATTTTTAATTAAATTTATTGGGGTGACATTGGTTAATAAGATTATGTAGGTTTCAAGTGTACATTTCTATGATACATGATACATATTGCACTGTATGCCCACCACCCAAAGTCAAGGCACACAATGCAACTTTTCTAATATATTCAGTACCCAAAAAACATTTGTATTTGTTGTTGATAACAATTAAGAATACATCTTTAGAACATGATCTCACTTATAAATAGAATCTAATGAACATATTAAACTGATGAACAAAATAGGTCCAGAGGCATGGAACAGACTGACATATCTTAGAGGGAATGAGGGGAGACCAGAAGAGATTAACCAAAGAACTATATACCTATATGCATAACCAATGGACACAGAAATAGTGAAGGCCTGGGGTTGGCAGGAGCTGGGAGGAGGGAGCTGAAGGAGGGGAGGAAATTGGAGGACATCTGTAATATTGTCAACAATAAAATAAAATAAAAATACATTGTTAAAAATATTGTTTTTATTCATAGATAGTGGCATTGAGAATTATTTTGGGTTACTACATAACTATTTGTTGTTTCTATCCATAAGGTACAGGGATTTCATACCCACAGATATACAGTATATATATATATATATATATATATATATATATATATATATATATTAATAAAATACATTTTATTGATTTTTTACAGAGGGGAAGGGAGAGGAATAGAGAGTTAGAAACACCAACGAGAGAGAAACATCTATCAGCTGCCTCCTGCACACCCCCTACTGGGGATGTGCCTGCAACCAAGGTACATGCCCTTGACTGGAATCAAACCTGGGATCCTTCAGTCCCTAGGCTGATGCTCTATCAGTGGGCAAAACCAGCCAGGGCTATATAGTATATTTTTAAGAGTAGCTAATTATTTTAATTCATCAAAATTAATGCGAATAGTTTGAATATACAAATAACTAATGAAGGGCATGTGCCTCTTGACAACAGCTTTCAACTCTACTGGGTCTCTCTAACTATTCTGGACCACGGTTGCTTCACTTGCAAAATAACAAAATATAATAAGGTAGCTGTATGCACAAGGTACTCATTTCTAATTCAGTTTGGGATTTCTTTTGGAAAAAAAATCATATGAGACTTTTTTTATAGAATAAAATTTAAACTTCAGTTTCCTAATGAAAAATATAAACCTGTGGCACCCATCTGCACAGTTAGAATGTCTACAAGGCCCCAGATTGGGACATGCTATCCTTCCTCCATACACAAAAGCCTTTTGAAGTGCAGTGCCTCCTGTGTGAGCTCTGGGCTCTGACTTCCATCTAGAAAGGGATGTAGAAAACTACCACCATAGTAAGCATGAACTTAGTAACTAGCACTGTGCTAGGTATTCCCTCATGTATTACCTCATTTAATATCACCTGTTAGATGCAAAGGAAGTAATATATTTAGAACTACATTGTAACAGTATATAAATATGAAGCAAATATTGTGTACTCTATTATTTCTTCATAACATTAAAAATATATATATTTTTATTGATTTCAGAGAGGAAGGAAGAGGGAGAGAGAGATAGAAAAATCAATTATGAGAGAGAATCATTGACCAGCTGCCTCTTGCATGACCCCCATTGGGGATCAAGCCTGAAACCAAGGCAGTGCCCTGACCTGGAATGGAGCTGTGACCTCCTGGTTCATAGGTCGATACCCAACCACTGAGCCATGCCAGCCTGGCTCTTCATAACTTTTCATTTGGAAAATTGAACAGGTTCCTTGGGAAAAAGAGTTCAAAGCACTATGCAACTGCAGTGTTATTAATAATTACCTGCCTGCGCTTTCATAGCCTTCGTCCTAAGGGATGCTGAAGGATATAAATTGCATTGGAACACAAATCCTTTTTTGTTTATTGATAGCTAACTCTCTCAAAAGATTTTCTAATCCTTGTCACTTTTTCAGTTTCCAAAACCTCATCCCCAAACCCCTCCACTCTGAAAGCACATTGAAGACTAACATTCAGGAACTGGGAGGAGTTGCTAAACACAGTAGCAGCACTTTGAATTACATCGATGATGACTGTTAACTTGTCAGTATTTACTCTATTCCAAGCACTTTAAGAAAATCTAGGTATTTTATTTCTATTTTCTTATTTCAATCACCATGTGAAACAGGTAATATAGCTTTTAAGCCCATTTTATGGATAAAAAGACAAAATCACATAGAGGTTAAAACACTAGCTGGAGGCACAGCTAATAACTGGAGGGGCTGCAGACATCCTCAGGCGGTATGCCTACAGAGCTGTGCTTCGACCTTTATTCCTGGGGCCCTTTAATTATAGCGTATAGGATGTTAGACCCAGACCATTTTTAAAGCATATTTTCCTCACCCTTAAAAAATGGGGCCCTGGTCGGTTTGGCTCAGTGGATAGAGTGTGGCCTGCAGACTGAAGGGTCCCATGTTTGAGTTTGATCGGGGGCACATGCCCGAGTTACAGGTTCAATTCCCACTGGGGGGCGTGTAGGAAGCAGCCAATCGATGATTTCCTCTCATTACTGATGTTTCTCTCTCTCTCTCTCCCTCTCCCTTCCTCTCTGAAATGAATAAAAAATATATTTTAAAAAATGGGGAAAAATCTTAATATTCTACTCCTTTAATAAAGTTCTGTATTTCTAAATTACATCTGCTTTGAAATGAATAGGAAACTAACTTGTGTCTTAGAAACATTCATGGGGATGTGCACTAATTTAAAATGTGCAAGGATATACAATAAACAATATGTGTGCACCACGGGGTGACTGTTTGGTACAAAGACTTAACCAAAAAATCACGATTACAGATGCATTCTGTGGGCCCTTGTCTCTAAGGATTTCCTAAGAGAGTAGCTTGCAAATAACACGTGTTTGTAAAGGAATCTGCGTGGTTGGAAAGAACATGGGGAAGGAACAGAAAAGTAAAATTGAAAGCAATTATGATATACACACTTAGAATTTGAAATGTAACTGGCTTACAGGATTATTCGTGAAACCCAGGTAAGTGGAAGGCCCTTGAGGAACCAGTAGCAAAAAACTCACTTGAGCCACACAACCGGCATTGATTCCTGGCTTTCCTCCATAGGGAACATGGACTCAACTCTCACTTACCAACCTCCTGATTTTTGAAATTCTTGTTTGATTTGATTGTGTGTGTGGGTGTTTTTTTTTTTTTTTTTTTGTTGTTTTTTAATTGGAGTTCTGTTCCTTCATGTAATTGAATATTTAAGTCTCAGTGGAGTCCTGACCAACCTCAGTGAGACATAGGTAATTATAGAATCCCTTTGAAATAATAGTCACTAACGATTTAACCAGGTTCTTAGTATCAATCTTGAGCCCTGAATGGATACCTGTAGATTCATGACCCCTGATCTAATCAGTTGTCCAATTTTCCTTTGCTGTTTCATAATTGGTTTTTGGTAGTCCCTAATACACTTCTTCATTACTGACTACAAACCTTTATTCAGAATCCTATACCATTACTTTTAAAATACCATCAAAGACTAATTCCCTGGAACCTGAACTTTTATGTTCGCACAGCACTGCAAAAAAATTAAGTTCACTAAAAAGTGTGACTGAACTTTGACTAAATTTTATTGCAGCACAGCTGGATAAATGAATATTGCATAGAAATCTGTACAGGAAAAAAATGGTACAACTACATCAACCTTTGTAAAAAACAATGAGAATTTGAAAATGTGCTGCTTATTTCAAGAAAAGGGTTATTGTCAAATTTGTCGTCATTCAGTTATCAAGGGCACTGCTGCCTGTACTCTATCAATTAAACTATGTTCATTCTTCCAGACCCAGATAAATCAAACTTCTGGGAAACCTTCCCTCATCACGTTAATCCACAATGATTTCTCTCCCACTAAACTCCAGCATCCCTCTCTGACTCACACTGCTCAACAGTATTTAAATGTTTCTTTACTTAGACCCATATATTCAGTCTTATTTAATCAACAGAATGGTAAGATCTTCAAGGGCAGAGATCAGACCTTATTTTGCTTTTCATATTCTCCCGGGTATTTAGTCATGGGTATTTGTTGAAGAATTCACTGAATCAAGTGCCACGTTATTACTCACTTTGGGATCCAGATGACCCTCATTGAGCTGGGAGAGATAGTGACCCAAAGAGGAAAGAGAGATTTGTTTTTTAGCAGAACTGGACAAACCATTTGAATCAATTCAGACCAATGAGCATTTATTACCTAGAATGTTAGAGGCCACATGGATCTCTTCCTTCTCCAAATTCTGAGCACCCTTGTCTCTAATACTCAACAGAATGCTCACTCATGTGCTCTCTTCTATCACAAATGAACTAAGTGCTCTGGGTGTGTTTGTCTTACTTCCCCTTCATTAGGTTTTATGAAGTTGAACCAAAATATAACTACTTACATTTAAACATTTTGATATACACACATTTCAACATTGTAAGAATCTGTCTAAAATACTCTTTAAAGCAGGATCTATGTCATATTTTGTTTTTCCATTAGCCCCGAGAGCTTGGTAGGTGTTAAATACTTATTCGATCTTTTCAAACACAAACCAAGGTTGAAGGTGTCTGAAATTATGCTTTATGATAAATTATCTAAATAAACTAATATTTATTGTGTTATAAATATTACTTTGTTCATTCAAAAGAATATATATGTGTGTATATATACATATATATACACACATATATATATGTATGTATAATTTTATTATATCTACTAGAGGCCCGGTGCACAAAAATTTGTGCACTTGGGGGGTCCCTCAGCCCAGCCTGCACCCTTTCACAATCTGGGACCCCTTGGGTAGGGTCCCTAGGCCTGGCCTGAGATCAGGGCCTATCGGGGCTTTCCTTCCCTGGACTACAGGCAGCTGGCCCCACCCCCGCCGCTGCCACTGCTTGCCATCTGTGCAGCGCTGCCCCCCCCTCTCCTGCCACTGGTGGCCTCCCTCTGCAGGCAACAGGCTGGGGTTCAATGGCTTGGCTGGCTTGGGCCTCCCTCTTTCTTTGCTGGGGGGCGGGCCAGCCCTGCAAGGGGCTGTTTGCCTACCTGATCGCCCCTAATCGCTGGTCTGCCTACCTGATCACCCCTAACCACTCTGCCTGCCTGGCTGATTGCCCCTATCCACTTGCTTGGGGGTGGGGCCAGCCCAGCGAGGGGCCATTTGCCTACCTGGTCACCCCTAACCACTGGTATGCCTACCTGATCACCCCTAACTCCTCTGCCTGCCTGCCTGAGTGCCCCTTACCATTTGCTTGGGGGCGGGGCCAACACTGACTTCCAGTTGGTCAGCCTCCGGTCATTACTGGTCATTTTGATCCAGGATTTTTATATATTAGGATATCTGCATCTATACTTATATAATAGTTAGCTCCGTTTAAAATGAAACAATCAGGCACAGTTTTTGCTACTTAATCAGAATATGTGAGAATCTATACTAAGTAAAATGATGAACCTTCTCTCAGCCAATATGTGAAATCTGGTCATACCACAGATGCTTGGCTTCCAAGAGGTCTACCACCTGTTCCAGGCAACTCAGTGAACGAACTCCTTGGAGCATATGGTGTATTCAATGAGTTCCCAGAATAGAGATTCCACTAGCTGCACTGATATCTATTTCAGTGTCTAATTTCCCTGGCCATCAAGAAATGTCTTTGTATGTCTAGTCTGTTTTTTCTTAGTTAGGACTCTGTAAAATTATGTCACTATTGATCACTGTTTCCTCCTTTCCCTTCACTGGCTGGATTGCAAGAAGATTTTAAAATTGCCATCTAGTTCACAAGCACTCAGGAACCTGCCTGCACCATCTGTATTCATTTAATAACTGCTTTAAAAAGTCTGAGTGTAAGAGAAAGGAAATAAAGCATTTCAAAGTGATGGAAAGGAAATACATATGTAGTGACTTGGGTTCAAAATGCGGGCCTTATGCAGAATTGTTATTATAATTAGCATCAACGGTGATAGACAACCTCTTTGCAACTCTCTCTGAGAAACACCTGTGAAATATGTCATGAAAACAGTCTGGCTACTGACTAACTATCAAACACAGACTCAAATACCTGTAGCCCTCAATTATTAGAATTCTGCCTTCATGAGTGCTTTTGCTTCCTTTCAGAAACCTGCCAAGCAACCTTGCCACTACTTCCTTCTCACCTGTCCCCACCAACCTTTTCCCTGACCCAGCGTGACACATCCTTAAGGGACAGTTTAAAACTATCTCTCCTAGAAGACTCATCTCTCCTCTAATCTATTTCTGTGTTTGTAATCAGACTCCATAATGTAAGTTAGCTGTAGGTTTAATTTATTTTTCAATTGATTCATATGATTTACTCTCTTTCTTGTTATACTATAAAACCCTTTAGGTCAATGATAGACATTAATGGATTAATAGTCTCTAACAAAAATTTTCCTTCTTTTGTCTAGAACAGGAAAAACAAAACTTTTGTATAGTAAAGTACATGAACAGGCATAAATACACAACCATCAGAAATCGTTGGAGATTCAGATTCAATATTATACAACAACAAACCAGATTTCCTCTGTATGTATCACTGTTGGCTCCTGGCTCACCTCAACTTGACATTCTTGAGCTTCCATTTGTCAGAACTGATTTTAGCAAGCAGCAGAAAGACCATATGACATCCTAGATATGCTCCCACACGTTTGGCAAGGCACAATGAAATCAGTTGTGTCTTGCCTCAACCACATATTGAGCATGTTTTTCTGGACTTTTTCACCATATCAGGGCAGAGTTCTTTTTTAGCTGGCTGTGCCAAAACACTCATAACTCCTTGCTTTGATTTACTTTTTCAATAAAAAATATATAAAACATCTTATGTAACAGGTACTAAAAAAATAGAAACATTAGATTGAGGAGGTAGGAAACAAGGGCTCCTAATCCAAACCATGGAGATGAGCTTCATTACTTACTCACAGTGTGGTCTTGGGTAAGTTACTTAATCTTTCTAGTCCTCAGTTTTCTCATCTCTGCAATAGGAATAGAAATAACAATACTCACATTACTGAGTTGTATTAGGAATAAGTAATTTACCTTACGAAGTTAGAATCGTACCTGGTACTTAGCAAGCACTATGTAAATATTAGCTATTAATTTTTTAGTATTATTAAATTCACTAGGGGCCTGGTGCACAAAATTTGTGCATGGGGGCACGGTGTCCCTCAGCCCAGCCTGCACCCTCTCCAATCTGGGACCCCTCGAGGGATGTCCGACTGCCCGTTTAGGCCCGATCTCAAAATCCAGGACTGCTGGCTCCCAACCACTCACCTGCCTGCCTTCCTGATTGCCCCTAACCGCTTCTGCCTGCCAGCCTGATCACCCCCTAACCACTCCCGTGCCAGCCTGATTGATGCCTAACTGCTCCCCTGCCAGCCTGATTGCCCCTAACTGCCCTCCCCTGCAGTCCTGGTCACCCCTAACTGTCCTCCCCTGAAGGCCTGGTCACCCCTAACTGCCCTCCCCTGCAGGCCTGGTCCCCCCCAGCTGTTCTCCTCTGCAGGCCTGGGTCCCCCACAACTGCCCTTCCCTGCAGGCCCGGTTGCCCCCAACTTCCCTCCTCTGCCGGCCTGGTCCCCCCTAACTGCCCTCCACTGCAGGTGTGATCACCCCCAACTACCCTCCCTTGCAGACCTGGTCCCTTCCAACTGCCCTCCCCTGCTGGCCATCTTGTGGTGGCCATCCTGTGTCTACATGGGGACAGCCATCTTGTGTGTTGGAGTGATGGTCAATTTGCATATTACTCTTTTATTAGATAGGCTAGAGGCCTGGTGCATGGGTGGGAGCTGGCTGGTTTGCCCTGAAGGGTGTCCCGGATAAGGCTGGGGGTTCCCTTGGGGCATGGGGCGGCCTGGGCAAGGGGCCTGTGGTGGTTTTCAGGCTGGCCACGCCCCTCGGTGACCCAAGCAGAGGCCCTGGTATCTGGGATTTATTTATCTTCTATAATTGAAACTTTGTAGCCTTGCGTGGGGTCCGGCCAGGGTGTGCGGGAAGCTTGGCTTCCTCCATTGCTGGGGAAACCCAAGCCTCCTGCTCAGTGGCTGCAGCCATCTTGGTTGGGTTAATTTGCATACTCACTTCTGATTGGCTGGTGGGCGTGGCTTGTGGGTGTAGCGGGGGTATTGTCGATTTGCATATTACTCTTTTATTAGATAGCATTCTATTAAAATATTTTTAAATAGCTTTAAAAGACTGTGGGAAAATAGTACCAATGTATCACATGGCTAATGTGTATAATGGGGGTATAGATGAGGTAAAATAGAGGCATAGTGCAAGGAGTGCCTCAGTTGCTGAGAGAATTAAGAGTTTCATAGAAAAGGAGCTAAAGGTGATTTTGGAGTAAGGAAAAGGAGTGTTTGACATGCAAAGTAAGAGGAAGCAATTCTAGGCAGAGTAGACAGTTAGGCCATGGAATTATACTAGGAAAACGCATACAGCACAAACACACCATTGAGATGTAGTCTCTGCCCTCTGGGAGCTTATGTGTGGGGAAGATGAGACACATAACAAATAACCATAGCACAGGGCAGAATGTTCCAGATTCATGTGAGCACCAAAAACCAGTAAATAGCCATGCAATTGTATGTGTTTTTTATTGAATATCACCAAGTCCTGACCCCAACTCTGTATTGTACATATTTCCTCCATTTTACAAGTAAAGAAATTGAGGTCTAGAAAGATTTTTAAAGGTCCTGCATATAGTTAGGATGAGATTTGCAAAATTAATTTATTTCCAATTATGAAAATAACAACAAACTGTTTGTTTATATTTAAGCCATATATTAATGGGAGAGTAGAATCTATTAGAAGAAATGAAGGTTTGATAGTTGATGTGAACTGTGTGGTCCTTAATTTTAACATTTGGAAAAAGCAACCAAAACTGAGAATCAGTTTATTCAAAGTGGACTTATCTTCTTTTCTCTTAAATAAAACACCTCTGAAGTGGCTATTTTATGAAACAATATTTACATTTGAGGAGAAAGGTAGGCAGATGGATAGATATAATTTTTTGTTATTCAAAATGTTAATTATTAATAGAATAGCTATATGTGAACATTTATAGAATTTTTCTCTAAAACTGTTTCGGGCAGAATTAAAACTAAAACCTTGGGAAATATTAATCACTCTAGCATAAATTATTGGCTTGGAGGTTGTATCTGAATTGTTTGCCTTATATATCCTATGGACAATCTAGAAAGGAAAGGAAATAATATGAAAAAGGAAAAGAGGCAGAGAAAATTTGGAGAAACAGGTATGTTATTTTTCTACCAGTCACCTCAATGCTATCGACCTTTCCTTCAATTTAAACTATTCTAGTCCATTCTGTTTGCTTTTCATTCTCTGCGCTGATGTATTTTCATTTCTGCTCTTTTGTTGGCTTTTGGTTCCTCTTTCACTGAAGTTCACAGCCCCCTGGATACTTCCTCCCACCCCTCAGTAGGAGGCTGGGTCTTCATACACAAACCTACGTGGGCATCCTAACCCAGTTATCCAAATGTTTCCAATGAATGTATTGGCAAATCTGAACTATCCAATTGTGTCTTGTCTCCCCTTTTCCATAGCATCTGTCCTGTGGATACTGTCAATCACATTATAGCTGAAGCCATAATTATGCCTATGAACACTCACTCCATTCAGTCAAACAATTAATTTAACTGACTTCCCCTCCCACTGACTTGGCTGGTCAGTGGGAGTAACAGATTAGTTGCTTCAGGGTCTTATAGAAACAGTCTTTGAATTCATGTGATAAAAGCATCTCTTGAGCTAGCTCTGGGTAGCTCTCAGACGCTTCATGCATCCTGTGCAGTTATTACTCTCTCCATGAATGAGTGGTAGCACCGCTTTAAAACAATTATATGCATTTAAAAAGTAATTACCAGGGAATTCCAATGCAAACAAAATGTCTATTTTGACTAACATGAACAACTCTGTACCAACATCTCTCCCTCTCTCTCTGTCACAGATGTGGCTATCCATTTCACAAAAGACTTAATTGCGAATTTGTCTTCCTTATCTTCTGGGCCCACACTGCTGCTTGAGGAAAACAGAAATAATACAGGGAGTGGTGGCAGAAGGGTTAGAGTCAGGAGAAGGAAAGAATAAATGTTTAAGGTGAGGGAAAATTTTTTTAATAGAAGTACATGTGGCCTTAAAACAATTAACTTCAAAGTGTGTTATTTACAATTTTTTAGTAATTAACAAAGTCTGAGAGAGAAAGATGACATATCATAACATAATGCTATTACTTTTATTGTTTTGTACTAAATATATTTCTTTAAATGAATGGCACTTTGGATTTAGTTTTTTGTTTATTTTCTTTTTCTCTTATTGAATTATTGAACACTTTTTGGTACTTATCCCTATACATATGGGCATGTACTAGATATATAGAATAAATCTGATTTGCTGTTATTTTAAGTTCTATAATTTTATGGAAGACTAGAGGCCCAGTGCATGAATTTGTACAAGATGGAGTCTGGCCAGTCAGCCCCCGCATCAGGGCTGGGCCAGCTGGAGGGAGGGGCCATGGGTGATTGCCTGGTGGGCCCTACCCCTATTGATGTGGGAGGGGTGATCAGGGGCAGAGCCGGCTGGGGGGAGGGGCTGCAGGATGATCAGGGTAGTAGGAGCTGATTGGGGGTGGGGCCAGCTGTGGGGAGTGGCTGTGGGCAGTGGGCTAGCTGGCCCCAATCCTGAATGGGGTGGGGGGCCGATCGGGAGCCAGAGGCCTGGGGGAGGAGCCATGGGTGGTTGGCTGGCTGGCCCTGTCCCTGATCAGAGTGGTTGGCTGGCTGGCCCTGTCCCAGTGAGCGATTGAGGACAGAGCTAGCTGTGGGGAGAGGCCGCAGGCGGTTGGCGAGCTGGCCCTGCCCCTGATCAGGTTGGTGGGGGCCCATCTGGTTCAGGGCTGGTCAGGGGGAAGGGCTGTGGGCCGATGGGGTGGGTCAGGCTCATTGGCATGGGGCCAGCCAGGGGGAGGGGCTGCAGGAGGTTGGCTGGCTGGCCCCGCCCCTTATTGGTTTGAGGAGGTGATCAGGGGTGGGGCTGGCTGGGGGGAAGGGCTGGGGGCTGATGGAGGTGGATTGGGCCCATTGGGGGCGGGGCCAGCTGGGGGGAGGGGCTGCAGGAGGTTGGGTGGCCAGCTCTGCCCCCTATTGGGGTGGGGGGGTGATCAGGGGTTGGCCTGGTTGGGGGGCAGGGCTGAAGGAGGTTGTCTGGCTGGCCCGCCCCCTATTGGGTTATGGGTGGCAATCAGGGGGCTGGGGGGAATGGCAGCGGGAGGTTGGCTTGCGCTCCGCCCTCAATCAGAGTGGGAGAGGCCCATCAGGGGCAGGTGGCTGGGGGGAGGGGCCCTGGGAGGTTGGCCGGCCGGCCCCACCCCCGATCGGGCCAGTTCACTGGCTGCAGTGGGCGTCATAGCGACTGGTCTTTCCAGTTGTTACTACGTTCTGGATGCTGGCTTTTTGTATATATAGATGATTTGAAAATATAGGATTTTATGCATTTCTTAAATTCATGGGAATACTGTTCTCCAAGAATATGAGGCTGCTCTGAACCTGTGATGTACAGTACGGGAGCCATCAGCACATGTGACTGACTATTGAGTGCCTGCAACATGGCTGGTCTGACTGAGATGTACTGGAAGGGTAAAATACACACTGAAATCTGAAGACTTAGTTTAAAAAAAAAAGATAGGAAAGTATCTCATTAGTAATTGTTTATATTGATTACCTGTTGAAATGATGCTCTTTTGGCTATATGGGATTCAATAAAATATATTATTTAAATGAATGTCAGCTATGACTTTTTTTACTTTTTAATGTGACAATTAGAAAATTTAAAATTTCCTATGTGGCTTGCATTATATTTCTATATGATAGCACTGCTCTAGATAAGGATGGGCTGTCATGAATCTGTAAAGGCAATGAGAGAAGAGAGTATTCATTTTGTAGGATTTGGGCCTCTGTAGAGATAGAAGCTGACACTGCTGGGAGGAATGAAACTGATTACTGACTGCATTCTTAATTAATCTTGGAATTCGAAAGCTACTTAATCCACAATGAGCCCACTGACTACATTTTTGGCAGAAAAATACTGCCATTTCAGTTACAGAATAAAATATTGAGTCATCAAAGAGAGCATTAGTTTGGGGATGCAGAGGAATAGAGAGAGAAGAAACAATAAAGAAAGCCAAAGCATCAATAGAACTTAACCATTAAATATCTTCTATAAAATTTGCCTAGTTTGGTACCATTTAATAGCAAATACAGCTAAATAAATTAACATATGTGTTAAGTGTGTGTGTATATATATAGTGCATGAAATTCGTGCACATTAAAAGGGAATTAATTAGAGGAAATATTTTAATCTTGGTATTTGCCTTTTCTCTATAATAGAAGTGACAGAGATGAGAGAAAATTAGTAAAATGTATATGAAAATCTCCCTCCTGTCAGAGTCTGGGGTGCGCTGTGGGACCCAGAGCCAAGTCCCCACCCACCAGTGCACGCCTTGAAATTGTGCGAGACCCAGACCAGGCTGGCCCCACCCCCATAAAGCCCTGCAGGGCAGGAGGCACAGCCTCAGGTCCCCTGGCCCTGACTCTAGGGCGCGAGAGCGCGAGGGTGCAAGGGCGCTACAACCATTTGCACTTTAGCTTTTTATTATATATAGGATAGGTAAATATACAATATATACAGTATGTATTTACTGGCAAGAAGAAACCTATATTTTCATTTGTTTCTTCAGTCAGTGACACACCGAAGCAATTTTGTGGTTTACTATAAACTAGGCTTTGGTTCCTGTAGCACAGTTTTGGGAATTTTACTTTTCTTTGGGAAGAGGTTCCCCCTCATTGATACTTGAATAAATAGAAGCATTTCTACTGCTATGTTTTTTTGACCCCTCTTGTCAGGGCTAGTACTATACTCTGCATGTAGATTGAGTCTATACTGATACTGATACTTTCTGATCAAAATAAATTCCATAAGCAATACTTTCATATGGTTGGCAACTTAAGGAGAGCTTTTTAAACTTCCCCTTACCGTTATTATAAAGAATACAATTTAGACCCTGGCTTGTGTGGCACAGTTACTTGAGCATCTAGATGTCTCTGGTTTGATTCCCAGTTGGGCACATACCCAAGTTGTGGTTTGATCCCTGGTTGGGGCGCATGTGGGAGGCAATCCATCGATGATTCTCCCTCACATGGATGTTTCTCTCTCCCTCTCTCTCTCTCTCCCTCTCTTCCTCTCTCTCCAAAGAACACAAAACAAAACAAGAATCTAGGAGCAGCCAAATGGCAGATATATATAGGGCAAGGTGTAGGGGGAGAGGGATCAGTGGAACTTTCATGCCCTTTCTGGATACCCTCCCAAGCACTTTGATGTGTTTCCCAATCCACTTTACATTATTACTTTTAAATTATGTTCAAAATATTATTTTTAACATAATTTGAATTAATATTTTAATCACTTTTTAGTCAGAATTAATCACTAACTTCCATACACCCATACTACCCACAGCTTCAACCTATATACCTTTCTATTAAAGTACAGTCAATATAATCACCAAGCACCTGAGTTTCAGGACTGATTCTTGTCCTAACAGAAAGTGCATGCCTCTCGCCCTTTATCTTTTGAAATATTCATGGTGATATTCAACTCTGGAAGGCATATTGCACCCCACATAAAAGAGATCTTCTTTTGTACTTTCTTAGTACCATGCACAGATTCCTATTATAGACTTTACTACTTTGAACTTGAAATGATCTTTTCTATCGAGCTGTCACTTGAACTAAGTTGTCTCTTAAAATAGGGACTATATGACTACATTGCCAGTACCTTGGACATTACCTAGAATACAGAAGTTGGTTAATGTATTGTTGAGCTTCTTACAAATATTAGGCAAGTCAGAGCTTTGCCTTAGCATGAGATTCTTCTCGCATGTTCTTATTTCTGGTGCTTTGTATTGTGCTCCAAATAAAGGCTTTAGTAGAAATACTTTTTATGGGTATAAAATGTATGCCAATGAAACAAATGGATTTTGGTATTATGGAGAGAAGGAAGTATTTACTTAATGCCAGTGAATTCTCTTGGTAAGCACTTAATGAGCATTCAACCCCAGAATAAACATGTGATGGGAGATGTTCACTTGTGATTCCTATAGTTTGCCTCAGATTGCACTTGACTCCCAGAATGTGAACATCTTGCTATACAGTGTGTGATTCTAATGTTTAAATATCTATCTAATCTACCATCTATCTATCATCTATATCTATCTATCTATCTATCTATCTATCTATCTATCTATCTATCATCTATCTATCTATCATCTATCTGTTATCAGTGGAAGTAGAGTTCTGGAAGTGGAGTTCTCGGGGTGCTGCAAGGAAAATAATTTCCAGAGGTCCCCATGGGAGGATGGGTTTTGTGGAAAGCTTTATTGATGATGTAAAATTAAGGAGGTTCCCCTCTAAGGTCCCATCTATGTTCATCCATTATGGAAGAAGTCCAGCCATGTCTTCTGCCGGGTCAGAATTAAGGCCACTGCCCAGAATTCCTGCTCCATATTTAAGCATCTGGCTAGCTTGGCTTGTGTTCCCAGCTGTGACCATTGGATATAAGGTTCACATGGCCCTGGGCCATGCGACTGCTTAAGGCCACGAAGCTGTGGAGGGAGCACATGATAGCACACGGCCAGTGCGCTCATGGAACAAGAGAGAATTAAAAGAGAGGGAACTCCTTGTTTGGGGAATTTAACCTTCTAAGATTTTGCATGCTGCCAGTGGCTCCACCTTTCTAGGCAATCCATCATTCCCAGGCTAAACTGACAGGCTAGCACCTTCCCTATATCACCCGGACTTCACTATGCTTGTGCCCATCTCCCCCAGTGATCTGCAGGGAATGGACTGGTATGGGGAGTATGCAGTTGCAGCTTCCTGGTGAAGCTGGCCAGTGACCATGCTTATAATGTCCGGGCTCCCCTTTGCTCTTTTCCTATTATTAATATTAATAAACTAGCTAAGTATGATGATATATCTATTTGTCTATCTAGGAGAAAGACCGATAAGAAACCCACCCCTTCCACCACAAAAGAAACGATCGATATTCTTATCTAATACAAAGGAAATACTGTCTGGCTGTTAGTATTTAAAAGCGGTATTTTGGCCCTTGCTGGTTTGGCTCAGTGGATAGAATTTCGGCCTATGGACCAAAGGTTCCCAAGTTCGATTCCAGTCAAGGCCATATACCTTGGTTTCAGGCTCCTCCCCAGCCCGGGCCCTGGTTGGGGCTCCTGCACGAGGCAAGCAATCCATCTGTTTCTCTCACAAAGGTGTTTCTCTCTGCCTTTCCCTCTCCCTGCCACTCTCCCTAAAAATCAATGGAAATTTATCCTTGGGTGAGGATTAAAATAAATAAATAAAAATGGTATTTTGACTCCCAATTTAGTATATTTAGTAAGAGATTTAAGGAATGTTCAAGAATAGATTTTTTCAATTGCCCTCTAGTGATTAAGACAGTGAACTTTTTAGCCTAGCCGGCATGGCTCAGTGGTTGAGCATGGACCTATGAACCAGGAGGTCACGGTTCGATTCCTGGTCAGGGCATATGCCCAGGTTGTGGGCTTGCAGGAGGCAGCCGATCAATGATTCTCTCTCATCACTGATGTTTCTATCTCTCTCTCTTCTTCTCCCTTCTTCTCTGAAAGATATATATATATATATATATATATATATATATATATATATATATATTATTTTTTTAAAGCCCTAGCCGGTTGCTCAGTGGTTAGAGCATCAGCCTGTGGACTGAAGGGTCCCAGGTTGGATTCCGGTCAAGGGCATGTACCTTGGTTTTGGGCATCACCAGTAGGGAGTGTGCAGGAGGCAGCTGATTGATGTTTCTCTCTCATCGATGTTTCTAACTCTCTATCCCTCTCCCTTCCTCTCTGTAAAAAATCAATAAAATATATTTTTTTAAAAAAGAATGTGAACTTTTTAGATCAGATAAATATGGGTCAACATTTGGTTCTCTCAAAAATTAACAGTTAAATTGGGAAAGTTAGGTAATGTCTTTGGACTCCAGTTTTCTTATCTGCAAAATGGAAATAATAATAGGTTTGTTGGGAGATTAGATGAAGAAATTAGATTAGATAGAGAATAGCTCCTTTAATGATTTTTCTAAGTATAATACCATAGGCTGCTCACTGTATTGGCAAAGCATTTAACTATTAGTATTATTATTCCTATTTCTAAGTGTTTTGTTGTCCTGCTTTACTGACTTGCTATCCTTGAAACCCACTGAGCAACTCTTTTTCCCTAGTGATAATTTTTCTTCAAAGCCCTATTACCTTGGAGTGACAGCAATTTTTTCAAGTCTACATTTTAATTGAATGAAGTATTCTGATAATTGTATTTAAATTAAAAAAGGGGAATTTTGACTTTTGTAATAAAAAGCATTTCCCATATAAAAATGTGGTTAAATGTTATATGTATATTTTTATTTCATAGTCTCCATAGCAATGATTTTTATTTCATTTAAAATAATTTCTTTCTAAAATTCTAAAAATAAATAAATGAACAAAAACCATCATTAAATCTCTCATCCATCAACCGACTAGGCTATGAAATATATTTCATAATCACTGTGGAATTGTACATAATTGATCTGCAGAAATCAACACAAGAAAAACATAGCTCTAAAATAAACTTGAAAGGAGAAAAATGTTATTTTTTATTTAACTCATATTAGTTATTCATTTAGTTCTTCACAGCACTCAAAGTAAGAACATTAATTTATTTTTTATCATAAAAGGTTTTTTTAAACTCTAAATTTATGTCTAGCTATAATAATGATAAAATGTGTGGATTGACTATATTTGAAAAATGTTAATTATAATTTTTAATTGGTTGAATGGCCATTAATTTGTAAGTGGCTATTTGCAGAGCAATTGGTGATTGATACATAGTCACAAAGTTTTCATACCCAGTACTACTCTAATAAGGGATTTATCTTGGATCTGTGTTTCTAAAATTAATGATTAATTAGTTTAATTTAGCATAAGACCTCACAGGGGCCCTGTTCTCTGTTCTCATATTGCCTTTTTTAGAGAGCAGCTTTAGCACAGGAAGGACTATTTGAGATTCAGGTTCATGCAGATTTCCATTAGCAATCATCTCTTATTTCCAATATTTCTAGTATACACATTAGTTACTTTTCTATTCCAGGGACATTTTGACATCTTTGCATTATCCATTGCTGAACATATTAAATTAACATTTTTTATATCTTTTGGGAAATGTTACCTTTCATCTAAAAATCAGGTATAATGAGCATGAGTTGAATGACATCTACCTTATAGACCAAAATGAAAATAATTTGAAGGTCAATTTCTTCTTTCTTTGCTAATAACAAAACAACTCATCCAGTTTATGATCAGATCATTAATGGAATCTCAATTATAATCCTTTCAATTGGTTCAAATTGATAACATCGCATTTTCAAGAATCAGTACCTGCAGAGGGATATTAGCTGTCCCCATTCATGCTCATCAGCTGTGCCCACATCCTGGGACTGCAAGGAAAAAGTCACTCCTGGCAGAGGTTCATAGGAAGTTTGACTCATCCAGATGCTAATTAAAAAATTCAGTTTCTCCAACCCAACACCGGGGTACTGAATATAAATCTAAATGCACAGCAGCGAAATCTGCATTTTAAATATTTTAAAAGTAATCATTTTTTTATGCACAAAGACATAAATGGTAAAGTCAGTGAGTAAGTACCCATATTGAGAAACATCCTTTGTCAAAGATCTTTAACATGTCATTAAGTGACCACCTATATTGAATCACATATTTTCACTTCTTGGTTATGAGCTGCACATGTAGACGACTTGGAAATATCACACAGCAAGGGAAAAGGCTCTATTAGCCATCGAGGAGAGGTGTCCTGCCTAGGTAAAATGATAGTGACATTGAACTTGCTGAGGAGAAGAGTAACACCTATTTGACGGCATAGAGATAAAATAAACAAGTATTTATAAAGCAAACAAGCCATAGCTTCCTGGAGACTGGCATAACCACTTTCTAAAAAGTGAGAGGAAAAGCAAAGTCAAGTATCAGTGTATAAGGAGGCCTTATGACTTAGGGAAGTTGTAGAGCTAAGAAGGAGGAACAGCTTTTCAACCTGAATCATTTGTCTATACATCATTAAATGTAAGTCATAAAACCATAAAAATAATAGATGAAAACATAGGCATCTCACATAGCAAAATTTTCACCAATTCATCCTAAAGCAAGGGAAACAAAGGAAAAGATAAATAAATGGGATTACATCAAACTAAAGGCTTCTGCATAGCAAAAGAACCATCCTCAAAATGTAAAGAGAATCCACTGTATGGGAGAACATATTCATCAATGATACTTCTGATAAGGGATTAATTTCCTAAATATATAATGAACTCATATAACTCAACAAAAGGAAGACAAACAATCCAATTTAAAAATGGGTGAAGGACCTGAATAAACACTTCTCCAAAGTGGACTTACTAGTACAGATGGCCAAGAGACATATGAAAAAATACTCAAAGACATTAATCATCAGAGAGATGCAAATCAAAATGACAATGAGGTACCATCTCATACCTGTCAGAATAGCTACCATCAACAAATCAACAAATGACAAATGCTGTTGAGGATGTGGAGAAAAAGGAACCTTCTTGCACTGCTGGTGGGAATGCAGACTGGTGTAGCCACTGTGGAAAACAGTATGGCGTTTCCTCAAAAAATTAGAAATGGAACTCCCATTTGACCCAGAGATCCCACTTCTAGGAATATATTCCAAAAAAAACAGAAACACCAATCAGAAAGGATATATGCAGACCTATGTTCATAGCAGCACAGTTTACAATAGCTAATATTTGGAAACAGCCTAAGTGTCCATCAGCAGATGAGTGGATTAGAAAACTGTGGTACATCTACACAGTGGAATACTACACTGCTGTAAAAAAAGAAGGAATTCTTACCATTTGTAACAGCATGGATGGAACCAGAGAGCATTATGCTAAGGGAAATAAACCAGACAGAGAAAGATAAATATCACATGATCTCACTCATTTGTGGAATATAATGAACAATATAAACTGATGAACAAAAATAGAACCACAGACATAGAAACATTGAACAGAGTGTCCAACCTATGAGGGAAGGTGGGGGTAGGGGGGTAAGAAATCAAACAAAAGACTTGTAGGCATGCATATGAGGATTACCAATGTACACAGACACTAGGGGGATGAGCGCATGTGCTTGGGGGGTGAGGGTGGCCAGGGAGAGGTAAATAGGGGAAAAAGGAGAATCATGTAATACTTTAAACAATAAAGAATTTAAATTAAAAAAAATTTAAATAAAAAACAAATAGTACCTACCTCATAGAGTTCATAATCTTCCATTTTTAAGGCATATAAACATTGTTTACAGGAGTGGGGAATACCCAGCCCTTAGGCTGTATCATTTGGTCTGGCCCTGCCACAGATGGGACTCGAAATTCAATACATTTAGGAGCTTTTTTCATAGCAACATAATTTTTACATTGATAATTTTGTATGGCCCGCAAATGACGTTATAAATGTCCAAATGGCCCTTGGCGTGCTTGTACAACCGGACAGACACCCACTCCTCAGAACGCATTAAAAGTCTCGCTTTCATCATAAAAACAAACAAACAAAAAAAAAACAACAAATGGCCCTTGGCAGAAAAAAAGGTTCCCCACCCCTGGTAGAACATCACAAGGAGCATGTGAGATAAATAAAAATACAGACAGTAGTTACTATAAGGGTTTAAGTAATTCATACAACATATAGTATGTATTGATTGCCTATTATAAGATAAACACTATTCTAAGTGCTGGTGGTAGAGGTATTAAAAAATGAGGCCCCTCACCTCATCCTAGAGTTTTACATTCTAGAAGATAAAGAAGAAAGCAGACAAATTAATAAGTAATATAATAGCAACTTAAGCTAAAAAATAAAAGAGGAAATGACACACAAGAAAGCTGGTCAAAGACAGTGATAGAGGCTACTGTGTGGATGTCCGGTCAGGGAGGCGCCCTCTAAGAGACAGTTGAGCTATGAATGAAATGAAGAAAAAATACTGAGGCAGGAGCACAGTATTGACCAGTCCAAAGAATAGCATGGACTCCAGTGTAGCTGGAGTGGCCTGAAAGAGTGTAGAGTAATAAAAGACAGCTAGCCAAACCACGTGAGGCCTTAAAGGCCATGGTAGGGACTTCGGATCTTATTCTGAAATGGAATGTTATTGGAGCATTTTGAGCAGAGAAGTGGGATGACAGCATCGGCATGTTACAAGGAACACACTGTATAACTTAGCGCCAGTGAATTGTAGGGTAGAAGTGCGACGAAGGCAAATGTATTAGTTTTCTATTGTTGCTGCAAAATTGCCAAATCTTGACACCTGAAAATAATAAAAATTAATCCTCACAGTTCTAGAGACCAGAAATGCAAAATCAGTTTCATGGGGTTAATAAAAAGGAAGGAATCCATTTTCTTGCTTCTTAAAAACACCAGCATTCTTTGGTTTATAGCCCATTTCCTTACATCAATTCCAAATTCTTGCTTCCATTGTCTCCTACTTCCTCCTATGATCTTCTTGTCTCTCTCTTACAAGGGCCCTTGTGCTTATATCTAGGTTCCACCTGAAAAACCCAAGATACTGTCCCATGTCAAGATCCTTCATTAATCATGCCTGCAAAGTCCTTTTTGACATCTAAGGTAACATCCACAGGTTCCAGGAATTAAGACATAGATATCTTTGGGGCCATTATACAGACCACCACAATAAAATTCTCAGAAAGCTATTGCGGAAGTCCAAGTCAAATGGAAATAGTGGAGGAGGTGGGGGACTATTTGTAGCAACTTATTTTTGGAATGTGGAGTGCATTTTTTGGTGAATAGATGTAGATGTTGATGGACAGTTACAAAGGAGTGCAAGTAATACCAATGTTATTAACCTGAGCAACTGAGTGATTGTAGGTGCCATTGAATGCGAAGGGATAATATCTTTTACTGATAACATAATAAGAAATATTGATGGAGATAGTGGTAGGAAAAAAGTTGATATAATTTTTGCCAGATAAGTGACAGGATCTGGAGGGGTTTTAGTTTCTTTGTTTAGTTTTTCTTCCTTTTCTTCTTAGGGAGGATAAGAAACAATATTCCATATGAGGCACTGAAGCATATCTACGACACAATTCCATCTCCAGTGGTAAGACACTGTGAGGCAAAGAACAGCCACCACTTGAGAAGGATTTATTGAATTAGGATTCACGAATTGCCAAGTTTTAGTTAGAGCAAAAACAGGATGGAACAATAAAGAGGCAATTGAGCATTTTGTGGGTGCCCCATGAAGGGCAGGATCAACATCCCCCAAACACACACATAACATTTGTTTGAGCCCTAGCAGGTTTGGCTCAGTAGATAGAGTGTTTGCCCATGAATTAAAGGGTTCCTGGTTCAATTCCGGTCAAGGGCATATACCTCAGTTGCAGGCTCAATCCCAGGCCCTGGTCAGGGCACGTGCAGGCGGCAACCAATCAATGTGTTCCTTCACATGATGTTTCTGTCTCTCCCCTCCCTTTTACTCTCTCAAAAGAAAAAAATGAAAAATCAATGGAGAAATATCCTCAGATGAGGGTTAACAACAACAACAAAAATAAAATAAATTTGTTTGAATGCCAAGACTATGCCACGCATTCACCAAAAAGTTTTAAAAACTTTTTATTGCTTATCAAATGGAACTTTCTGGAGCGAGCAGATCCTTAGCAACTTAAGTGAAGAGAGAGGTGATGACATTGGTATATACTGTGGTGGTGGGTGGTGGGGGCTGGGGGGAGTGCAGGGGTTGGGACTGGCCGACAGAGCCCACACTGGGTGGGGATTTGAGTGGTCTGCATTTCCATGCTGGTGTAAGGGGGAAGGAGCAACTGGGCCCTACTCCATCTTGTCAGTTGTGGTGCAAAGGGAAAGGCAGAGGTGTGGCTCCTGAAGGCTAGTGAACATTAACAATGAATTCAGATGCTCATTACACTGATGATATAGGGAATTTTGTCCATGATAGGCCATGGGTTCTATAAGGCTCAGTGGAACATTTACTGCCAGAGTCCAATTGGTGGCAGTTTGAATCAATTTAAAAAATATACAGGCAGAGTCATAAAGACAAAAGTGAACTGAAATGCCTGAGTTTTGTGGTAATTGTGGTAAATTATGATGAAGAACTTGTTAGGACTAGTTCTAATTATTGGCTCCATTTGGGAGTAAGAACAATGATAATACATTGCCATATAGCCAGCACTATTTTTTAAAAATATATTTTATTGATTTTTAACAGAGAGGAAGGGGGAGGGACAGAGAGCCAGAAACATCGATGAGAGAGAAACATCGATCAGCTGCCTCCTGCACACCCCCCACCGGGGATGTGCCCGCAACCAAGGTACATGCCCTTGACCAGAATCGAACCTTGGACCCTTGAGTCCGCAAGCCAAACCGGTTTCGGCTAGCCAGCACTATTGAATGACACTTTTTGCAAATTATATTGTTAAGTCTAAATAGCCTATTGAGCTATGTATTTTATTATTTTTATTATTATTTTCCCCTTTTAGAATTGAAGACATTTCGGTTCAGAGAGATTATTTATCCATGGTTTTGTAGCTGGTAAATGTCAGCTTTGGGAACCTAAACCAGGCTGCTTTCTTTAGGCGAGAGTAGCTAAAATCTACACATGATTTCACCAGTAATTTCTCCTCACTTAGTACAGAGGCGTCTAGGGTGAACAATTTGCTAATATTGATTTGAATCACCCAGGAAATTCTAGCCTGAAGAACTCAGTATATTTTCAAAACCTTTCTGTTGCTCCCTAACTAACACCAAACACCTGAATTGAAAAACAGTCACAATCCATCATCTCCAGATATTCTCAGGTCATGTAGCTACTGACTTTGACAACTACCAGATCCACCTTTGGATGGGTTAGTCCTCTAATTATACAAAGCCAAGAGCAGATAGTAAATCCTTCACTGTTTTCTATTGAAGGTTCCAGTCTGCAGTGATTTATCACATATCAATATTAATTTTTGTTGAACTAAAACTGTCATGCACAATTTCTATTCTGTTATACACTTTGGTGAAAGAAAAATGATTTCAAACACCTTTTTTAATTTAATTTTTCCTTTTTTTTAAAGTTATAAACATGAGAAGATAGATGTCAGTGATTTGCAGGCTAAGAGTGAAGGCCTATTAAACTCCATATGGAGTCAGTAACATTGTCTGCAATGATGTATGAATTGTTATGGTTTTGAGTTGACATCTTGCTGAATCTGAATGAGCCGTAGCAGTCTGTATACTGTAGCTTTTCAAATCAGTTTCATACATCTGAAGCCAAGTTCTGCATAAAGTAGATTAAAATGGTCCTATAAAAGCAGAGTAATAAGAACTTAATTAATTTTGTCACAAAAAGAGATAAGGGAAAAAGCCTGAGGATCATGTAGTGCATTCAACTCAGTTAATTTTCTTCTCTTCAATGTAAAAAAATGGCCATTTATAGTAAATACATTTAGATAATAATTTAGAGAATGTGAAGATTCCACAAAATTATTTAGTCAATATTGAGGGAGTAATTTTAAGAATTATGGATAGATTTTAAAAAGTTACCCAAAATGATAGCATAGGACAGATTAGAAAGCTAATTATACTTAAAAAACAATTTACAGGTCCTAGCTGCTTTGACTGAGTGGATAGAGCATCAGCCTGGGGACTGAAGGATCCCGGGTTTTATTCCAATTAAGGTTAGAGGCACAGGTTGCAGGCTCGATCCCCAGTTGGGGGCATGCAGGAGGCAGTCGATCAATGATTCTCTCTCATCATTGATGTTTTTACTCCTCTCAACCTGTCCCTTCCTCTCTGAAATCAATAAAAATATATTTAAGAAAACAATTGACAGAAAGATTTGCAGATTCTTCTTCACTGAGATTATCTTTTTAAAGTGAATGGACACATCCATTTCAATTTTTGTTTTCTCTAGAGTTTTTGTTAAATTATTTATTTAAGATAATAATGGATATTTTCATAGTTTTGTACATTTGACAAATAACAGTCATCTCTACTGTTTCATATTAGGAAAGAGAGATAAGGCTTCACCTAATAGCTTAGATAACCAAGGCTCAGAAATGAATATATTTGCCCAAAGTCACACAGCAGACTTAAATAATAACATAAATCAATTACTCCAAAACTCTTTACTTTTCTTCTATATTATTATGTGAATTGTGGAAGCTAAAATGGTTTATTAAATATAGATAAACTGCTGCTAGTACGTAAAGCAGGTACTTCATAAACATTATTGTGTGATTACAGAATATTTTGTGTTTTGATTAACCAAAGATAATACTCTATCCATAAAATACAGGCAACCACTTAAAGAAAAAGGGGAAAAGACATTGCATGCACTGTTATATTTAGTGTATAATTTATAATCGTAAAACATATATATTGATCTTTGGCTCACATCTATGCATAAACTTCTGAACCTGAATGCCAGATACTAAAGCTTCTCTTTGTTCTCAACTATAACACCAAGGATCACATCATACACACAGTAAGTGCTTATTGTTGTTAAAGAGCCTTTAGATTCAGGGCCAACTCAGTATGAGTGTGAATACACTAATGGGTATTGATCTAAAGGAAATTTCATCTTACCTAATAATAGACAAACATGTAAATTGACCGTAACTCCGCTATGCCACCAACCAATCAGGAGTGACATGCAAATTAACCCAACAAAGATGGCGGGGGCCTGCTGCCCCACCCCAGGTTTCTCAGGGCTTCTGGGCAGTGTGGGGAGGCAGGGCCAGAGCAGAAAGAGGCGGTTCCGGGGCCTGAGCAGAAAGGGGTTGGTCCAGAGTGGCAAGGAGGCGCCTGCAGCCAGGGAAAGGAAAGCCCATTCTAGCACGAATCTTCATGCATTGGGCTTCTAGTTAGAATATAATGACAGTGCACAATGCCAGAAAAATTTCACTTGTATGCCCCAAGGAGGCTGAGACTAGCTCAGAGACTAGAAAATATAGGTAGAATTTTTGTAGTTAGGCCAGCACACGTTTTTTGTTTTGTTTTATTGTGTTTTTAAATTGAGCGAACATTGGAAAATCATGGCATACAACTTAAATATGGAGTTTTAAATTTTCCAGAATATTGAAAAATCTAGTCTCCATTACTAAATATCATCTCCTTGCACACATCTTTAAATTTCCTTAAAATTTCCTAAAACACAGGCATACTTCATTTTACTGAGCATCACTTTACTGCACTTCACAGATACTGCGTTTTTCACAAAGTGAAGGCAAGACCTTTCATCAGCAAAAAGATAAGGACTCAGTTTATTGTGGTGGTCCAGAAGCAAACTGCAATATCTTCAAGTATGCCTGTACTCCTTAAAAAAAAAGATGTATGTGGTTAGATTAACCCTCTACTTTCTAACTTTTGTTGCAGACTGGCCAATGGAATTTTATCATTAAAATTAGTGTCATTTTAATAGTTAAATGTTTTTAAATTTCAAACTTAAAATAATAGATTATTATTAATTCTTAGCAACACAGGCTGAACACTTTTATCAGTGGTTCATATTTATGATATTGTTCAACTCATTTAATATCTCAGATTGTATACAATGCTCTATAGAATCTAGAACTTATTAAACAAATGTTCTTAAAACCGTAAACAACATATTACTCTTGACTTTTTTTTTATAAATGCTAAAACTAAGAGTTGGTTCATGCAAAAGTTTAGCTCTCAAAAGGTATAGCTAAGATTTCATTCCTGTTAATAATCTGCTGTCAACATTATGGTCACATTGACTTACCCACAGTAACTACAGTGTCTGCAAAAGATACGAGCAGTTTCTGAGCACAAGATGTATTATAACAAATGTATTAAAAAATGGGATTGCTGCAATATTAAAGAAAAAGTTTATTACAGATAATTGCTTGCTCTGTTTATGCTGCTTCTGTTGAGGTAAAATAAGCAATATAAGTTACAGAGATTTATAACAGTTTTCATGAAGATGTATGAAATCCCAAACTTGCAAGCTTTTTTAATCCACCTATAAATCATTTTATACATTTAATTTCTTTCTCTATAAATTTTATGGGACCATATACAGGCAGAAAGTTTAAATTACTACATTCTTTCTAAAGAGGAGGAAATATACAGGGTTTTTCTTTATACATATTTTCTATCTAATACATGATATAAATTCTAAAAGTTTCATTGTAAACAGTTAATACATACTATTTTATTGTTCAAACATCTGCAGCCCTGTGAGGTACTAGACAAAGTCTGCCTTTGAGATAGACTCAGTTAGGTGTGTTACGCTACATGAGAAACTATAATATTATAGATCCCATCAGTCTTAAGAATGACAAGATCTAATCCCACATCAGACCAATATATTATTATCCTAAGGGTTTGGTCTCGAAGTGGGACATAATTAACTTCTAACTTCAATACTTGAATTCAAATTATTTTTAGTTGCAGTGCTGTGCATTACTAGATGTAGAAAACAGTGGTTCCAATTTTCTGAAAACTTTTAGACAGTTTTCCCATCATGGTTTACTAAAGGGAAGCCCAGTCATAGTGTTACCGGAGAATCAGATTCCTGCCTCACCCATAGGAGTGGGGTGGCTCTTGGGGTGCTGCTGAAATAAGACTTTTCAGAAGCCCCCATGGGAGAATGAGATGTGGTAAAAGGCTTTATCTGCGTGGAGTTACATTACTTGGGTTGCAAAGTCCCATGCCCCTTAAACCAGTCCTGAAAAAGGAGCAGCTGGGAGTTCAGCAGAGCCAAAAGGAAAGCCAGCGTGTGTCTATTCCATGTTGCAGCCAGGTCCAGTTCAGCATTTGGCATAATTAAAAGTCCATTAGTCCATTATGGGGCTTCAGAAGTTTAAATATTCAGGTTTTGCATCCTCGCAGTGGCCACGCCCATTCTGGCCAACGACTTGCTCCCAGGTGTGACTGACAGGCAGGTAGGTGCCTTCCCATGCTACTCAGACCTTAATGGGCATGCGTCTAAACTACCTTTGTCCAGTCCCTTCCCCCTTCAATCAGTGGGGATCAGACTTGGAGAGTGTTAACGTCAAGCTTTCTAGAACAGCTGTATAAATGGCATGCCTTTGTTATCTAGTCTTCCCTTTACTCCTTTCTCGTTAAATAAAAACCAGATTAGGATCCTAGGATATTGTGACAGGGCCTAACTGGGCTCAAGGAGAAACATTCTCAGTCAGATTTACAGCTGCTAACCTAATTAAAAGCAGAGTAGGCCCTACAGAAGTTGTGTTAATTTACTACTGGCAGTTCCAGCCTTATTTAACCTAATTCTAGGAAACTATCTGGCTCATTCTATCTACAGCCTGTATGTATATGATTTTATATGGAATGGCAAGTTATGCAAAAATACGGTATAGTTTGCTCATGCTGCTGTTTACTGGAAGTTTTTTTGGGGGGTAGTGGGTGAAGAGGTGGCCATAGGTTTAAGTATAACTGTTGGGGAAAAGCCCTAAAAGTCTTAAATTCAGGATTGATTCTGAAGAGCTGACACGTAGCCTTATTCAAATTCCTAGGAGCTTTAATAGGAGAAACCAATGTACACTGGTAAAGCAGCTGCTCCCAGTGGTGGCCAGCTGGGAAGAATGCATACCCCTCCCAGGACAGGGTCTCTTTTCTACAGGGGTTAACAGTAAAAGCTTATGGTGCGCGGTCACATAGACCACCAGAAGGGACAATGCATTTCTAAGTTAACAGATAACATCAGCATTGATCGCACTCTGTACATTCATTAACCTCCTTTCTGGGAGCATGGCGTTTGTGTTTGGGCGGCTTTCCGATTTCTGGGTAGTCAGCCAAACCTGAAGCTACAGAGAGTTGAGTCCAACATTTCCCAGGCACCATTGCTGCTGGAATCATATAGCACCTCAGTGAGTTCCCCTTCAATAACATACATATTGCTGACTATTCTCAAGCAGATATTTAAAGTCCCTCTTTGTCCAAACATATTAATAATCAGAATAAGACTGAAAATCAAACTTGAACTCCTTGGAAAACCCCATGGATTTGATCTATCTTCCAAGGTAATGAATCTAGTGCTGCGGTTTTGTTCAGATGGGCTCATTGAAATAGGACTTTGATTTATTTAGCCCGTGTCTTGTGTTTTCCCCAACAATGAGACCTTTTTTGGAAAATGCAATTTCCTTTTGGCGCAATTTCAACTCTTTATAGGGGATCTGTCTCCATTCATTTCTCCTACCTTTTCTTTAGGAAAACAAAGCTTTTGCACTGTGAACATTTTAATTTCTGAAGAATAGCATGTCCACTCACACAGATACACAAATTAAGAAAGTACTTTTATATATGACTGCACTAGGAAAAAGTTATTATATAAAATAACGATTGCAACTGCAGTGAAGCCTTTAAAAAAGGAATCAAAATTTTGATGTTTCTGCTTTAAATAGATGAGTTTAATCAAATATACATGGGTTAGAAGGCAAATTTTTGTTTTAAAATATATTTTGAGAATGATTTATGATGAAAGAGACTAGTTGCTGTCTCTGTCTTAACTGTTTCTCCACATATAAACCATTTAATGAATTTGATTGATATTGACCAAGCTGTTTCTAGATTTATGGCATATCTATGGCTCAGAATATTAAGCCTTATTAAATCTAGCTCTTAAAATATGAAATAATTGGCTATTGCTTATAAAGTAACAAAGTCTAATTCATTTGAGAGGTTAATAAAAATTTAAAAAACTACTTAAATGCTAGAATTACTTTATGCATGCAGCTATGAGTGTGTGTGAATGTGTGTTTGTGTGTGTGTGTGTGCATACTCCAGTTTTAGGAGTACTTCTATGCTTGACTCCTGAGGATTAGAAGCTTGCATAGGACCAGGAGTTTAAAAATTTAATTAGCTATGGAGCTGTCTAGAGCTTTTCTTTCTTTCCTTTCTTTTTCTCTTTCTTTCTTTCTTTTTTTTTTTTATCACCATTGGCATCGTCTAGAAAATGAAATAATCCTTAAGTTTCCCTTAGACTCCAAAATTCCATGAACCCATCTACTTAAAGGTAGAGCTTCTTCAATTTTAGTCTGTATCAGAATCATCAAAGAGGCTTACTAAAACACAGATTGCTGCCCAAGCTGGTTTGGTTCAGTGGATAGAGCATCAGCCCTCAGACTGAAGGATCCTGGATTTGATTCCAGTCAAAAGGCACATAACTCAGTTGCAGGCTCAATCCCCAATCCTGGTAGGGGCTCCTGTGGGAGGCAATCAATATTGTGTCTGTCTCACATCGATGTATCTCCCCTCCTTTCCACTCTCTCTAAAAATCAATGGAAAACTATCCTCAGGTGAGGATTAACAAAAACAAACAAACAAAAACAGCACAGATTGCTGAGCCCCACCCAAAATTTCTGAATTTGAAGTTCTGAAGGTAAACCCACAAATTTTAATTTCTGACAAGTTCTAAGGTGATGCTGATGTACTAGTATATGTAGGAACCATGTTTTGGAAACAAATAAAGAAGGGTTCCACTAAAGTGTTAATTTTTTTTTAATCCTCACATCAGGACATGCTTAGAGAGAGGAAGGGAAAGAGAGAAAAACATGGATCAGTTGCCTTCTGTATGTGCCCCAATTACAGTTCGAACCTGCAACCCAGGTATGTGCCCTGACTGGGAATTGAACTGGCAACCCTTTGGTGCACAGAAGGATGCTCAACTTATTAACACCAGATTCACAATTGTCATGTGAATGGAGGATGAATTTACCTGATTTCAACTAGTAAATAAAGGAAGGCTCTTCATTTAAGTGAGTGGGCATCCCCCTCCTTACTGAGCAATATTTGTGAACATAACATATCTTCAAAAACATCTCCTGCTTATGAGACCTTATTGTGTAATTGAAGACTTATTTATATATTCTTAATACCCTAATAGGAAATAGTAATTAATTAAAGATAAAATTAAAGATAAGTGTGTAGGTAAACTAAAAAATGTATCACTGAAAAGTAGCCTGAAATGAATAATAGATTTTTTATGTAGTCACTGAATATTCTAGGGACTCTAATAATATCTTTAGAGTAAAATTATAATTTTACTTTAGACATTATATAAAACATCAATGAGCTAAGCACCTTCTCATTACTGCAATTCAGGTTACCTTTTGGGATACTCAAACACAAGTAGTTATCAACTAGTATTTTAAAGAAGCAAGTTAAATTTGCATTATGTTTATTGTTATCATCAAACATAACAGTCAATATTAATCTTCTAGAATTTAATTTTACTTGAGTTTTAATTCCTTTCCCCATTGCCACAGAGGTTTATAGAGTATTTTTCATAAGTGACTTTATAGAATTCATGCATGAGAAGATGATATGCTACAGTACTAAAATAATTTTCTAGTTGATAGTTTAGCATTATCTTCTTATTTCCAATATTTTACATATAATGCAAGTCATGTACTCCTAAATTTTTACTTAGTTTAGCACAAACATGATGCCTCTAATATTTTCCTAACAAGATAATCAATTCAGTTAGCAACACCACCACCAACAACACAAATACTTCCTACTTATATGCCAATATCTTATGACATAAACGGATCTAAATTGAACACTGATTAATTTTGAGTTTGGTAATACAGTAGCTTGGTTGCTTTAGAAATGAGACTAATTTTAGAAAGACCAGAATTCTAACAGGATGAGAATCAGTTTCAAAACTCTTAACAATTATGTTTTCAGAAGCTGATTAATTTAAATTTATAAAACATTGTGTATAGATATTGTGGTAGGCCTTAAAAATATGAAGTTAGCTCTAGTACCATGAATGCAAAAGAGATTACAATATAGTAGAGAAGTAAAAGACAAAGGTAAGGAAACCATGAGAATTCAGTGATAAAATGTAGCACAAATCTAATTAGAAATTAGCGTTATCTCAGAAATGACTTATTGTCCGGATATGGGAGTGGCATGCTTCACACACAAAAATTAAAACCTGATCACTCTATCAGGTTTTTGTTTGTTTAATTTTGACAAGAGTTACAGCAAGGGCTGTTTCAGGGAGAGGAAGTAGGTGACAGTCATAATGGTATAAAAACAACATGCACATTCAAGGAATTACAATTTTGTAATGATGGTGGGAGGGTGCACTAAGGCAGGAATGTCAGAGGGAGGCGGGAACCAGGACAGGGAGGGCTTCTTCTGCCCGGCTAGGGAGAGTTATGCAAGGAATCTCACTCAAGAGTTTGAAGCAGGAGAATTTGAAACAAGCTGTTTAGAAGGTAACTCAGCAACATACAAAATAAACTGAAGGGCAGATGAGCCAGGGGGTTAAGAGATTAGGACAGAAACCTCTTCCAAAAACTTTTTGATGAACACTAGGCACTGGATCTAAAAAATTGAGACATAGAACAAAAACTTTCAAAAGGTTTTTTGAACTTGTAGCTGATTCAGATATGGTGGGCAAAAACCCACAGTAGTCTATGATGAGTTCCAGATATTTTCCTTAGGTGACCAGGAGCATATTGATGCTAATGTCGGAGGTTTGTGCATCCAGGTGGAGAAATGTATTAGAGAGAGTTTATTCTTATATTATTGGTTATATTGAATCCAGGGGCCAGTGAAATATCAAAATAAAATATTTAATAAACAGAAGGATATTTAGGTAAGATCATAAGAAGGAACTGAGGTCAAAGATGAATACATATTATTGATCAGAGTATCTATACTAATAAAAGGGTAATAGGCAAATTGGTCAGGATGCCCTCACAGTAACGACCGAACAGCAGGCTGCGTGGGGCGACCAGGCTGGCAGGGGGGTTAGTGAGGAGTGACAAGGCCAGCGGGGGGGGGGGGGCAGTGAGGGGCTACCAGGCTGGCAGCGGGGGAAGTTGGGGGTGACCAGGTCAGTGGGGCGGGGGGAGGGCAGTTGGGGGCGACCAGGGGGACAGTTGGGGGTGACCAGGCCAGCAGGGGTGGGCAGGGGGGCAGTTGGGGACAATCAGGCCGGCAGGCAGAGGCAGTTAGGGGTGATCAGGCTGGCGGGGGGGCAATTGGCGGCGACCAGGCCAGCAGGGGGCGCAGTTAGGGGCGATCAGGCCAGCAGGCAGGTGGGCAGTTAGGAGCCATCAGTCCTGGATTGTGAGAGGGATGTCTGAGGGGTCATGGATTGGAGAGGGTGCAGGCTGGGCTGAGGTGACTCTCCCCCGCCCCCCATGCACAAATTTTGTGCAACAGGCCTCTAGTAGTAAATAAAGCATAAATGTGGGTATGGAAATTGTTTAACACGAGAAGGTGGGCAAGAACTGAACCCTGGGAAGACCAACATTTAAAAGCAGACTTACAGGTGCCTCAAAAGAAAATAAGGAGCATTCAGAGAAGAATCAGAGAAGCCTGGGGGGGGGGGGGCGGGGGTGGAGAGGGGAAGTCAAGATGAATGACTTTTTAATTAAAAAAGCAACAATCACAAAACAACTTTTCTTCTATTTATTTATTAATTCAGCATACATTTAAAAAGCATTTGCTATATCCTGGACATATAGTAGTACACAAAATAAGCATGATCCCAATCTTCATGGAGGTTATAGTTTAATGGGAAGGAATAAGTGTTTTTTTTTAAGTAATAATAATACAATACAAAGTATAACATGAGCTTATAAATTGAACCCCTGGCCTACCTTGGGGAGAGATGAAAAAGTAACTTTTAAGTCAAAACTTTGAAGGCTGAATAATGACTAGTCCAGTGATAAGGAGAGAAAGTTCACTTCTGGCATACTGAGCAGCCAGCAGTGTGAAACTCAGAGAAGAAAGAGATCATGGCGTGTTTAGGAAACTCACAAATGCATCCCTGAAAAGTAGCCTAGTGGGTTAAAATGGGTTAGAGTTCTCTCCTTACCTGACTTATGAGGAATAATTGATGCCAGTGTCCATTTTCTTCTTGAAACATTATCTCCTTAGTTTCTCTGATATCATACTCTTCTCACTTTCCTTCTAACTCTCTGCACTCTTATCATCTTTTTAGTAAATTCTTAATTAATTTTAGAGAGGAAGGGAGAGATAGAAACATCGATAATGAGAGAATCATTGATCGGTTGCCTCCTGCACACCCCCTACTGGAGATCAAGCCTGCAACCTGTGCATGTGACCTTCTGGTTCATAGGTTGATGCTCAACCACTCAGCCACACTGGCCCGACTGCACTCATCATTTTTGTCATGTTATCCCTTTTTACACAACCTTTAAATCATTCTTCACCATATACCATCTCTCTACATAATCTCACCTACTCCCCAAAGCTTCCATTGGCATCTCCATCACCATTATACAAACCTGACATAAATTTATCTCTAGTCCAGACTTTGTTCCAGAGCTCCAGACACAATCACAGAGCTGGCATCTTGGCATCTCCCTTTAGCTGTCTATCATCTCAAATTGAACATATACAAAATTAAATTGATCATTTTTCCAAATATGGTTCATAGCTACTCTGCCTCATCTTAGTAGAAGCCCAGTCACTCAACCAGACTCGCAACCCAGATATATGGTAAACACTCTTGAACCTACCATTTCCCTGAACTTATATCCAACTCCAGTAGGGTAACAATATAAATAGTTTAAAGTATTTGTCCATATGTCTTCCTTTTTTCCTACTTCAAGCAAGGCTCTTTATTTCATCCTTAGGAATGTTTGTTTTAGGACTGACAGAAGAATTTGATCTAAAGATGATGCCTCTTTTTGTCTTTCATAGTTACCTAGTTGTGGTTTTATATCAAAGAGAAGCCAGCACTTTGAGGAGGAAGAGAGCACTACCAAAGAGGTGACCCATCTGAGAGTAGATGGTTTATGTGGTCCAGTGGAGGGAGCATCAGGAAGGAGATGAGACCCTGTGTATGGCGCAAAAACAACAGGTGGAATGCGGGACTTGAAAATAGTCTTTGAGACTTGAGATTCAAGGTATTTCTAAACACCTGTTTTTTATATGATTCTTAGCCTACAAATTTAACCACATAAGAAGCTTTTCTCTATTATCAGAACCCCTCACACATCAACACACAGCTACTCACTAACAGGTTACCTCAAAGTCCAAGAGACTATGTTGTAGCTCCCATGGTGGGGAAAGGGACTCTAATCTTGAATCCTTTCCCCTCAGTTCTCACATCATCATTGCATTCAACTTTTTCAACTGCTTTTCTTTCAAGTTCCATAGTATAGCAATAGAATAGTTGTAGGCACCTATAATGTGCCAATAAATGATGTCTTATTCTAGAGACACTCTTGAAAATATCACCCATTAAAGTGATTTATTGTGGCTTTATTTTTATTTTGTGAGACTCTTCTGCAATATAAATGGGCCTAGATGTCCTCGATGAATACATTTAGTTATGGACATTTAAGGGGAGTTGCATAATACAAGGGACGTTAGGTTATAAAAATATCTTATCTTCTTATTTAAAGGCCCATATATAATCAGTTTGAAATATTTATATCCCCTAGTAACTGAGTGACCCAGCCATCTGTCACTGAACATAGTACTGCAACAGTAATAGGCTAAAGCTGATACAGGAAAGCTTGTATGTTCAAACGTCCTTTCATTGATATATTATTTCTACTTGAAAGTTTTGAAAAAATAGAAATCTGACTGCATAATATATATATCTTTTTATTCTTTTTAAAAATTTGCATTTGAGTTCTAATAACCCAGACCTAGAATCAGGGAACTATCTTGATTGTTTCTGTGTGACCTAGAGTAAGTCACCTAATTATGTGAACTTCATTTTTTCTTTCTCTATTAAGTGGTAGATAATCTCAGGGACCTCTCTTAAGTTTTACCATTTCATGATGCAATATATTTATATTTTTTCTCTGCTTCATTTTGGTTTGGTGTATCAAGGTCTATTTACAGGAAAATCAAAGATGTTTAATATAAGGGTAATGTAAATATTTACTAACTTTTCTCTCATATATGTAAGATTATTTATGGCAAGGAGAGACGTTCTTTAAACATCAGTGTCATCATTGTTCTAGTTATCTATTGCTAAATTAAAAAATATCCCAGAATTAGAGGCCTAGTCAATCACAACATCAATCACAACAATAATCACTAATTGTTCTCAGTAGCCCACTGGTTGGGCAGTGCTATCTCTGGTCCATGTGGCCATAGCTGGGGCAACTTGACTGAGGCTGGATGACCCATTTCCAAGACTGCGGCTCCCCGCCTGGAGGGAAAATTGGTGCTGCTGTTGATTGGGAATTGGCTTCAGACTGTCAGTTGGGGGCTTTGATTCTTCCCCACGTAGCTCTCTCTCAAAGCTGCTTAGGTTTCCTCACAACATGATGACTGAGTTTTAAGGGCGAGTATTCCAAAGGGGACATCTTGAGAAGCCAGCATTCCAAGAGGGCCAGGCAGGAGCTTTTAAAGGTTTCTTGTGGTCTAGCATCAGAAGTCCCAGAGAGCCACATCCACTGCATTCTGTTAGTGAATCAAGTCACAAACATCAGCCACATTCTAAGGGGAAGTCCAGCTCCTCTGAATGGGAGAAGTATTCTGTAAACAAAGAATTTGTGCTCATCTTTAATTTACTGCAAATTGTCTCCCTCAAGATTCTTTACTAAGAGCTTGCCAATGGCAGCCCGATTATCTAAGGTGGAATTTATGATACTGTAATTAGATTTATAACTTTCTGTTTCCACTGTAAGGAGATAGGTATTATAATTGGAAACGATGCATTTAGAATTAGAATAAGATATATACAAAGAGCTATAGAAACACAGGAAAGGCATTCGCCAACTCAAAGCTGGAGAAAGCTTCAGAGAGGACGTAACGATGAGTTAATTCGTTATATACCCATGCACAGGTGTACACTGTAAACCACACACAACTGCTCTGAAAGTCCCTGAATTCTCAGGCATGGAAGGGAAAAATGTATCCTAGGCACTGAGGACAGCATTTTCAAAGTCAGGGAATTACAAAAAGAATTAGTGGATAGCAGAGAAATGTGAGGATGTTTGTCTGGTTAGACAACACTGAACATATTAATTTAGGGTATGAAATATTAAGATGCTAGCTGAAGCACTGAAGCAATTTTTAAAAAATATTAATAAATATTTTTGCCCTAACCGGCTTGGCTCAGTGGATAGAGCTTCGGCCTGCAGACTCAAGGGTCCCAGGTTCAATTCCAGTCAAGGTCATGTACCTTGGTTTCGGGCACATCCCCAGTAGGGGGTGTGCAGGAGGCAGCTGATCGATGTTTCTCTCTCATCGATGTTTCTAACTCTCTATCCCTCTCCCTTCCTCTCTGTAAAAAAAAAATCAATAAAATATATATATTTAAAAAAATAAAAATAAAAAATATAAATATTTTCTCTTTGCCCTCCACCCATTCAATTGGGTACTAAGGTTAGTGCTTTAATATTTCCAGGAAGGTTCATGTCAAGGTAGAAAGTAGAAGTAACTGAGTTTGTGAAGAAACAGCTCTTTTCCTTTAAGGTAGAAGAATACGCACTAAATAACGGCAAATCTAAAAGAAGGTGCAGAGAAAGAAGCTAATAACATAAATAACTATGTGTTACTTTTCTACAATAAACTCCCGTGCCACAGCCCATTTATGTTCACCTGCATTCTTCATTAGTTCTGTTTCTACACAGACTCAAGCCCAGAGAGAAGAAGAAATCCTGTCACTCCTATTGTCTTCACTTTTAATCAGCTTTGGAACCTCAGCCCATTCCACTGTGCACTTTAACTGAAATGGTCCTGCTGAGAAAGGCACTTCCTGGTCGGCGTTTCCATATTTCATGCAGACCCCAGACACACTGTATAAATAATGCATAAAGAATACCCCTGCCGGATGGGCCGATCTTTCACCTGTAAGGATGCCTCTCCAGGAAGCCATGCTGCTTCCCTTGTAGTCACGCTCTTCCAATTCTTGAAAAGGTTAGCACGGCTTTATCGTTAATAGCCACTTGATCATTGCAGAGATTAACAAGTCATGTTGGAGACATTAGTCAGGGAGGCTGTGGGATCCATCGTGAGCTCTTTACACCCCCCAGCCTGTGCAGCAGCAGCACACTGATGGGCATTTTCCTGCTGCGATCTCTAAATTACATGCGGGAATTGAAAGGGTATGTTTATTAGACAGGAGCCCACTGGTTTTTAATCAAATTTAGAGAGCTGCGCAAAAAGCTGCTCACCAATCTTTAGTTTTCGCTGACAGTAATGAATGCATCATTCTCTCCATGACATTCCTCAAAGGGAAGTCACACCGTTTTCTCTAAAGCCCCTGAGATGATCCAGGGGACCAGTGACTTGCCACAGTAAAGGCGGGGCTCCTGAACTAATGTCTGATTGTAATGTAAGCAACACTGACCTAGAATAAGGATACAATACATAATGGATATTTTAGAGATTCTTTCAGATAGCTGGTATTACAGTGAATAAAATACAGTGGAAGAAATAATAAACAGTGCCACGGAAATGCACACCTTAATGACAATTCCCCAGACTCTTCTCACTGTCATTGAACTTACACGTCTCGATCCTCAAGGGGTACCAAAGCTTTAATGACTCTCTCATAAACGGAGTAGGCAAACTCCAGCCTATGCAACAAATCCAGTACTCCATCTGTTGTAAACAAAGTTGTATTGGAACACAACCACGCTCACCCATTTATGCATTTTCTGCAGCAGCTTTCATGCTAAAACAGCAGAATTGAATAGTTGCAACAGAGACCAGATAGTCCACAAATCTTAAAATATTTTCCTTCTGGCCCTTTACTGAAAATGTTTTCCAATTCTTGCAGAGATAGTAGTACTGAAAAAAAGTAGTTAGTTCTAGATATGTGAATTTTGAAAGAAATTGAAGTTAAACACGTCACACAGTTCATTTAAGTTTTTCCTTAAAACAACTGATATCAACCTTTTTGTAATATGCATTTTTCTGCCATCTTTAATGAAGCATATTCAAAGTGATTTTGATTTCAACTGATGATTTTTTAAAATATCACTTGTGTGTGTTTTTTTGCCACTATAAAGTGCAATATTTATACTGTGCTACAGATATTAGTCAGGTACGGGAGTAAATGAGAACTTATCTTAGGAATAGGAGGGCACTTGTTTTCAAAAAAGGAATACAATCTCCTGATATTAGCTGGGGTTTTGCTCACTTGCTTTTTTACACTAAAGGTAAAGTGAAGGACACTTTAAGGCTGTATTTCTGCAAAAATGGATTTTATAATGAAAGATTGAAGTAGACTTTTCCCAGGTGCTTTTCTTACCCTTCAGGAAATTATGATCATCATTGCTATTTCTATACCTATCCTGAGATTTGTCATTGGCATCCTAAACATGGCCTGTGACTTCTACCTCATCGGAACAATGAAGAGAAGGTACCTCTTATTCAGCTTGGATCTGTTTGTCAGTTTCACAAGGTGGGGGCAGGCATGTCTGTTGTCATTTAAAAAAATTGGTAGGATATTTTGACTAAGAATAAATCTTAGAAAACTCTTACAATTTGATAAAGTGAAGTTTCATTCATATGAAAAGAGTGAATTTTCTCTTTTTAAGAACAGTATAGGCATATGCAGAGTAAAAATTATAATGATACGATGAAATAAGTTTCTTGTATATTGTTTGCATATTTTTGACAAACTCATTTGTAATGATATTTTACAGATTGAATTATACTCTGATTTATAGGTTAAATAAATGAAGCAAAATTGGCTAGGAAGAAATTATAAAATAAAAATCCTCTTAGTCATTAATCTTTCTTTTGCAAAATGAGTTTGATCAGTGTTCTAGCAAAAGTATTTTAGCTTTGCTAAATCATATGGCTACAAAAGAATCTTTCACTTGATGGAGATATGAGTCTGATAAAATTATGTATTAATTATAGTTTCTTCAAATATAATGGAAAGATGGTAATTTTGCATACCTCAGATAATATCTGTGAGTAAAATATTTGTAAATCAAGTAGTAGAATTATACATAAATAGCCTCAATTAATAGTATACATGATTATTTTTATTTTTGTTGTCAGTGTATTAAAGTGCTCATTGGAAAGAATAGACAAATAGAAGGCATAATTAAACATTTTAGGTAATATTTTCAATTAAAAATAATTATAAATTTTGTTTTATGAGATTCTGCAGTAATAGAATATTGATAAAGTAGCATATAAATATTTAAGCAACATATACATGATTCATTCATGTATGCATACATAAAATTCAAAACAATAATTGAGCTTTACCAGTATTTTAAAACTTCTCAGAAGATCAATTAAACAAATATTTTTATAACATTAATATATGCAGAATTTATATAATAGCAATAATATTTAATTATTTGTTGATAGATAAATATGTGACTAGCAATATTCTAAGGACTTATATCTATGAACGCATTTGATCATTTACAAAATAATTTTCCCTAAAGGAACAGAATACACATTTTTCTTTTAAGTGCACCTGAAACATACTCTAGGAAAGATTGTATATAAGGCCCAAACAAGTTCTAGTAAATTTATAAAAATCTGAAATAATATAAAATATATTTGCTGATCACAGTGGATGAAACTGGAAATTGATTACAGAAGAGAAATTAGAAAATTCAATATTATGTGTGAATTAAAGAGCACACTCTTGAACAACCAATGATTCAAAGAAGAAATTATGAAGGAAATTAGGAAATATCTTGAGACAAATGAAAATAAAAGAACAATCTATCAAAATGTATTGAATGCAGCAAAATTATGCAGGAACATTTATAGCTGTAAAACATTAAAAAAGAGGAAAAGTCTCAAAACAACAACCTAACTTTATATCCTAATGAATAAAAAAAAAGAAGAAGAGTAAACTAAGCATAAAGGTAGTAGAATAAAAGAAATAATAAAGATTATTGTGAATATAAATAAATAGTTAAAAACAATAGGGAAAATCAATGAAACTAAAAGTTGATCCTTTGAAAAGATCAACAAACTTCAGTTAGATTGATTAAAAAAAGAGAGATGACTCAAAAAACTAAAATCAGAAATTAAAGTGGTGACAATATTACCAATTTTACCAAAAAAATGGATTATAAGATAATACTATAAACATTTGTAAGCCAAAAAATTGTTTAACCTATATTACATGGACAAGTTTTTAGAAACACAATACCTATTAAGACTGAATCACAAAGAAATGGAAAATCAGAATAGATCTATAACTAGTAAACTTGAATTAGTAATTAAGGAGGTTGAATCAGTAATCAAAAACTTTCCCAACAACAACAAAAAAGTCAAGGACCAGATGACTTTGTTGGTAAATTGTATTATTCTTAGAAGATCAAATTCTTCCAAATTAAAGAGAAAGGAATACTTCCTAACATATCTCATGAGGTCAGCATTGCCCTAATACCAAAGCCAGACAAGTCAACCTGTGTTTATGGATTGGATGACTTTGTTAGAATGACCATACTACTCCAAGCAGTTTATAGATTCAATGCAATCTTTATCAAAATTCCCTTGGCATTTCCTTTTTGCAGAAATATAAAAATCCAAGCTAAAATTCACATGGAAATTCAGAAAACCCAGAATAGACAAAATAATCTTGAAAAAAAGAATAAAGTTTGAGGACTCACACTTTCTGATTTCAAAATTTACTGCAATGATATAGTAATCAAAACAATGTAGTAGAGGCATAAAAATGTAGCAGAGATATATACTGAAGGAATAGAATTGAGATCCCCTAAATAAACCCTTACATACATGGTCAAATTATTTTTTACAAGGGTACCAATACAATGCAAAAAGGACAGTCTTTTCCATAAATGTTGTTGGAAACTATAGCTATTCACATGCATAAGTTTGAAAATGGACCATGACCTTACACAAAATACCAAAATTAACTCAAAGGATCAAAGAGGTAAACATAAGAGTTAAACCACTTAGAAGAAAACACAGGAGGCATGCTTCATGACAATGGATTTGACAATAATTTCTTGGATATGATACTAATGACATAGGCAAAAATAACAACAAAAATAAAAAGTATGGACCTCATCTAAATTAAAAATATTTTGTGCATCAAAGAACATTATCAAAACAGTGAAAAAGTAACCCATAGAATGAGAGAAAATACTTTCAAATCATGTATCTGATGAGATTAACATCCAGAATAATGTAAAGAACTCCTACAATTCAAAAACAACAACCCAATTTAAAAATATTGCTAAAGGACAGGATAGACATTTCTCTAAAGACTAGTGGACTGGTGCATGAAATTTGTGCATGGGAGGGGGCTTGTCCCTCAGCCCAGCCTGCACCCTTTCCAATCTGGGACCCCCCGGCAGTCGGACATCCCCCTCACAATCTGGGACTGCTGGCTTCTAACCACTTGCCTGCCTGCCAGCCTGATCACCCCCTAACCACTCCCCTGCCGGCCTGATTGACACCTAACTGCTTCCCTGCTG
Organism: Cnephaeus nilssonii; assembly: GCF_951640355.1. NCBI lineage: Eukaryota > Metazoa > Chordata > Mammalia > Chiroptera > Vespertilionidae > Cnephaeus > Cnephaeus nilssonii. The sequence continues at coordinate 72,301,772 of NC_137081.1, read as the reverse complement.
GCCTGATCACCCCCAACTGTCCTACCGGCTCGATCACCGCCAAGTGCCCTCCCCTGCTGGACTGTTTGCCCCCAACTGCCCTCCCCTGCCAGCCATCTTGTGATGGCCATATTGTGGTGGACATCTTGTGATGGCCATCGTGTGGTTTACATCTTGTGATGACATGAGAGTGGCCATCTTGTGGCAGCCATCTTGTGATGACATCATGCATGACACCACCTAGGCTTTTATTATATAGGATATGCAAAACATTAAGCACATGAAAGCTCAACATTACAAATCATTTGGGTTATAATATAAAAACCACAATGAGATATCTTCATAACCGTTAGAATGGCTATTATAAAAAAGAAAGAACAAAAAGAGAGAAAGGGGGGATGGATGAAAGGCGAGGGAGGTAAAAAAGGAAGAAAAAAATAAATGACAAGTCTTAGACAGGATGTGTAGAAATTTGAGCCCCTTGCACTAATGGTGGTTATGTAAAACTAGAGGCCTGGTGCATGAAATTAGTGCACGGGCGGGGGGGTGTCCCCTCAGCCCAGCCTGTACCCTCTCCAATCCGGGACCCCTCGGGGGATATCCAACTGCCAGTCTAGTCTGGCAGTCAGACATCCCTCTCACAATCCTGGACTGCTGGCTCCTAATTGCTCACCTGCCTGCCTGCCTGGTCTCCCCTCACTGCCTCTGCGTGCTGGACAGATTGCCCCTAACTGCCCCCTGCTGCTGGCCAGGTCACCCCCAACTGCTCCCTCCCTGCCAGCCTGGTCACCCTCAACAGCCACCCCTGCTTGCTTGGTCGCCCCCAACTGCCCCCCACCCCACCAGCCTGGTCACCCCTCACAGCCCCTCCATTGGCCTGGTCACCCCAAGCAGCATGCTTGTTCAGTCATTTGGTCATCCCTTGGGCCAGCCCTGGGTGGCTGGGCAGCTGGCATCCGAGGCTTGCCTGCATCTCGGGCCAGCCCTGGGTGGCTGGATGGCTGAGGGGACTGGGTGCCGCCATCTTTGAGGGTGTGGCAATTAGCATATTCCCTCTTTATTAGATAGGATGCTGCAGCTCCTGTGGAAAACAATATGGCAGTTCCCACCTAGTACTGAGGTAGGAATCAAGATAAAGATGAAGAACAACTGTTAGAATGTTCAGGTTTAGTACATAATCTATTGACTTGTACTTTAATTTCTCCTCAACAGAATGAAATTTTGTCCTTTTGCTAAGAAGTGGCTCTTAAAAATGTGGGTAATGATCCAGACCTTTTTGTATGGAGCAGCTTCCAACATTGATATTATGTTGATATTTAGCTATCTTTAACTTCTCATGTTCACAGAGTGACTCACAGAGTTGACTGGGTGTACTTGCTGATTCATTAGTGACTTCAAAGAGAAGGAATGCAGCCAGGCTTGTGTGGCTCAGTGGTTGAGTGTGGACCTATGAACCAGGAGGTCACAGTTCGATTCACGGTCATGCCTGAGTTGTGGGCTTGATCCCTGGTAGGGGGCATGCTGGAAGAAGCTGATCAATTATTCTCTCCCATCATTGATGTTTCTCTCTCTCTCACGCACTTCCTTCCTCACTGAAATCAATAAATATATGTTAAAAAATATACATATTTTTTAAAGAGAAGGAATGCATGTGTTAGCAGGAATGGGAACACATCCACTTTTAATTACTCATAGTAGAATTAATTGATAAGGTATTTTCAGAGTGCAGCTCAGTGGTAGCTATCAATGTTAAAATCCCTATCTGATCTGAAAATTCTCCACCTGAGAATCTTTCCAGAAGGTTGTACAAAGATACAAGTCTAGAGATGCTAATAAAATTTTATTTGTTATAACCCTACATCATATAGTAGTGATGATAATCAAATACATTAATACTCATAAAGTGCCTAGAATAAAGTCAGGCATATAGTAGTATATGCTTGCTGAATAAAAGGCAGAATGGTTAATGAATATTGCCCTTTTGAAATAATAAGATATATGATGCTCCTAAAAATAATGAGGTAGTTATTTCATAAAAATATGTTATTGAGTGTAAAGGTAGTTTACAAAATCATATATGGTGCAATTCCATTTTAGTAAATATGAAATATTTAATATAATACATAAAAATGCATTATGAAGTATCTTGTTGCTTCATTATTTTAACCAAATGGCATACATTTGAGTATTATGTTTGGAAAACTGCTAATCAATCTTGAGTTAAGAATGAGGAATAAAATTTCTAGCATGACTTTCATTTCTCTGAAGGGCTAAGGGGAGAAGACTGTGCACACTGCATGTAACACACAGGGACGGTGGGACTACCTAATTCTCGCTGAGGCTCAGGAGAACCAGAAACATTAGAGCTCTAATGTGTGGCATTGCAGCTAAGGAAAGAGTCTGTGAGGTTGTTGGGAAAGCTGTTCAAGTCAAACCCAATTCCACCATCTCCAAAAGAAGCTAAAGACATTTCTATTGCCTTAGCAGTAAATTAATTAATTAATCATGTAAAAAAATCATAGAATTTACCAAATGACAAAAACTGGATGTTGGATTGACATTGAGAAGGTCTTATTGGAAGTGATGGAGATTGAGGAGTGCTGAGAAATCCTTTCTAATTTCCTTACCTATTAAGACTTTTTGTTGAAGCCCTTTGTTGAGTTTACAAAGGAAGTTTCCTTTATATGATGTCCAGGGTAAAAACCAATTTCCCAGTTATAGGCTTTTTTCCTGAAACCTACTAATTCTGACTGCTAATTCTGAATTCCCCCACTATCCTAAAGTAGAGATTTCCTATGAAGTATTTGGTAAGCTGAAATGATGTAAAGTGAAGGTTGTTCCTTTCTGAAAGTTTGTTACATCACTTCCCTTTAGTAGTTGTTTTTACTAATGGAAAAATATCCAAAGAAGAGTTTCACTTTTATGAAAAAAAAAAAAAGCCATTATTGTACTAATGTAGGTCTTTTGTTAAAGTGACTTAATGTGAACTTTCAGAAATCGGAGGACACCTGTATTCTCTTTTATTTCGCATCTCTAATGTATGTTATTTCCCAATTGTGTATATAAAACTTAAATTGATTGCCTCATATCTTCTTAAATAAACTAAAAACCTCTTAAAGTAGTTAACATAAATTATATTTCACAGCATCATCATAGTTTCTAAGAATATCAATTTGCATATTTACAGGTATTCTATAAATCTTAACTAAATGAGTAAACAAAACTCAGCTTCAATGATTAAACAATAGACTAGAGGCCCAATCCTAGAGATGGCTGGCATGATAATTATGACTTTTATTATTTTTTATAATAATAATCACCAGAATTTTAATGGAATTAGAAGTCTAATTATTTGTTATTGAAAACCACTCTATCTATTAACATAGTCATCTGAATATATTTAAGTCTCCCCAACGTATTATTTTTATCTTTACAATTTAGGCCTAGAAAATATTTTATAAGGTGCAATTAATCTGTCCCCACATAGGGTGCTAAAGTCTCTTTTGTACATGAAGTTTGCATGTCTAGAAACTTCAAAGCTTTGCCACCCAATTCTGAACTTTTGGGGGGGAAAATAGTGCATGTTGTTGCAAACTTTCTTCTATTTATTTCTACTATAAAGCTATGACTACTTCTTACAAATGGCAGAAAACTATAATTGCCAATAATATTCAGAAAGAGTTATACTGCAATTAAGTAAAATCAAAGCAAATCTCTTTTAAAAGTTCTCAAAAGTTAGTAAGACAAACTTACAATTCAGCTTAGCAATGATCAAAGTAATGTTAACTGCTAAGAGTTTAACTCTGCAGACATACATCCTTTAGAACTGAATGAAAACCATAAATGAGAAATAAATACTTTTAACTTTACTTCATTCACTTTTAATAATGTAACAAAATTTGTATTATTGTCTTAAAATTAATTTCATAATGGGTAAAAATTGCTTCCAGATTCAGTACTTACCTCAAAAATAACTCCTCAGAAGGGTCACAATGAGTATAAGCTTAATTGTATCTAATGGTTTCACAATGACTGAAATTATATCTCTAAGGCAATTTCACTCTTTGATGCTACCTTTCAATAACATTTGCTTGGCTTCTAACTGCAGTCATTTTTAAGAACTTGCATTTTCCCACAAGATCTGATGACTTTTAAGTCAACTTTGAAAAAAAATAGATGTTTAACTTTTGTTTAACTACTTAAAAGAATGTGAAAAATTCTTAAGAAAGTTAAATCATTGGGGAAAAAATAAACACCTTGGTGAAGCTTACTGTGAAATTCTGGTTTCCACTGCTGATGTAATTTTAGTAATGTTGGACATCTTAAATGGGAGATGAGAATATGTTTTTGACCTTCTGGGTCCCCTTTTAATCCATGCCTATCCCCCCTTTTCCAGTGTCATATTTTATCTTGTGTCTCAACTTGTGTATATGAACTACTGACCTATCTAATGAATCCCAGAGTTACTATTGTGTCATCTTTGCTATTTTACCCAATAGTTATTATATCAAAGGCAAGTCAATTTTCTCCTATTTTTTTTAATCTTAATATGATCACTCTATTAATTTTCTAACTAAAATAAAATACAGTGATTTTAATTCTCACATCTTCAGATAGCCTAGTTGGATGTTCCTACTGTAGAATATAAATCATTATTCTAAATTAGTGGGGATTTTTGTTTACTAACAAATACATTTTTCTTTATTAAAATATTTTTTTTATTGATTTTAGAGAGCATAGCAGAGGGAGAGAGATAGAAACATCAATGATGAGAAAGAATCATAGACTGCTGCCTTCCGCTCGCCCCACACTGAGGACTGAGCCCATAGCTCGGGCTTGTACCCTGGAATCAAACCATGACCTCCTTTGACACTCAACCACTGAGCCACACCGAGCCAGGCTACAAATATATTTTTATCACTGTGCACATTGCATAATTGTGCATGCATGTTTTCTGCATCCTGAAGCATAAAAAAGTAGGGGACCTTATTAAAGGACAAAAATTATAAATAAAAATTAAATACAAACATGACTGTTATTTAGATAAAGAAATATAAAAAAGCAAGTTTTAAAAAAACTGATTTATTGCAAGTATGAAAAAAGACAAAATAATATTTTTTATTTGTGTCCACATATTTTTAAAATTTATTTTTCTGCATTTTTAAAATTGCAAATACTTGGTTGCCTTTGGATAAAACAATTATTTTACAATATTTTTTTCCTAAAGAGAATATAAATGGAGTTCAGTTTTTTCTGGAGACTGCTTGATTGAATTTTATCATTATTATTATTATTATTATTATTATTATTATTATTATTACTGGAGGCCTGATGCATGAAGATTCGTGCAAGAATAGGCCATCCTTCCCCTGGCTGCCGGCACCGCCTTCACTTCAACCTGGAGCCGCCTTTCCACCTTCCCACATTGCCCAGAAGCCCAGAGCGGCTGGGGTGGTTTAGAACACCTGCGTCATCACCATGGCGACAATGCAAGCATCCTGCCCCCGGCCGCTTGGTGCCAGTGTATGCAAATTAACCCACCATTTTTGTTGGGTTAATTTGCATACTCACTCCTGTTTGGCTGGTGGGCATCATGAAGGTATGGTCAATTTGCATCTTTCTCTTTTATTAGTGTAGATTATTATTATTGACAGTTCAGATTTGTCAACTTCCACACAGATATACTTTTTGTTTACAGTACTACTGTAGATTTTGGCTCACAAAGTTATGAATTGTGATAGTTTTTTTAAAATATATTTCTTTATTGATTTCAGAGAGGAAGGGAGAAGGAGAGAGAGATAGAAACATCAATGATGAGAGCGAATCATTGATTGACTGCCTCCTGAACCCCCCTACTGGGGATCGAGCCCACAACCCAGGCAAAGGCCCTTGGCCGGAATCGAACCTGGGACCCTTCAGTCCACAGGCTGACGCTCTATCAACTGAGCTAAGCCAGGTAGGACTGAATTGTGATAGTTTTGCTGAGTGTGATTTTCTATCAAAAATAAAAACAATGCATCATGAACTTAAAATTACATGTGTTTATATTCCTGACAGAACTTATGTTTCTAGTTGGCAACTTTAAGAATCTTATCCTTTGCTTACAATTTTATACATTTGATAAGAAAATGTTTGATATAGTAGTTTATGCTTCCATACATTTCAAGCCTTCTTCATCTCCACTTCCCATGTATTCCCAGGAGTGTCTACTACTATGGAACACAATCATTTTGCAAATAACTTCCAGCCCTGCACTTTTGGGGGTGTCCTCACAGAGAAAGGTAGGCATATTCCTGGAAGCCACGCCTGCTCTTGGACAGTTGCACACCACATAAATATTCCTCACTCAAGCCAAACTAAAAGTATTCTCAATTCAACATCTCTTAATTAAATCTTATAATTCCTACAGTCATGTTACACCAGTAAACACAAAAAGGAGTACCGCATTGTAGAAGTTATAGTACAAGGAGCAGTGAACTTAACTGATTATTTTAATTTTATAAATTTGGCAAAAACATATGACCATATGAGCAGAATATTATGTCCCATTCCAAATTCTAGAAAGGACTGTATACAATAAACTTTCATTTTAAATCTACCTTTGAGTATACATGATATTTTAAACACTTGGGAGGCTTTTTTACATATCTTATTTATATTCTCAATCAATCTCACAAGTTTTGTAAGTATTCCTATTTTACCAATAAAAATCAAAGATTCAGTTAAACTACAAGATCCCCAAGATTCTGCAAGTAGTAGGGGAAGAATAAACTGGTCTCATGAGACAAATTACTGGAGAAAATAACCAAATTTAATACATACATATGTATGGGAACCGTGCATGAGAGGTTCAGGGACAGGAAGAGAACATAAATATATAAGACATCCTGAGCTAGGGTTAGGAAGGGAACATCTATCTATAATAATAAAAGCATAATAGACCAGACGTCCTTCTGGACATCCTTCCATCCTTCTGGATGAAGCCAGGGCTGCAAGGGAAGCCTGGACCCAGGTGCCTGCCAGAGGCTGGAGGGAAGCCAGGTCCTGGGTGCCAGAGGGAAGCTGGTGCTGGCAGCCAGGGAAAGGAAGGCCTACTCTTGCACGAATTTCACGCATCAGGCCTCTAGTATATATATATATATATATATATATATATATATATATATATATATATATATATAAGGCTAATATGCAAAGTGTCCCCTCGGGAGTTTGACCGGGAGACCAGGAGTTCTATCATTCATGATGACTTGCGCTGACCACCAGGGGCGGCGTGAAATGAAGGAAGGCCCTGGCCGGCAGCCGGAATGCCCCAATTGGTCCTGATCGCCGGCCAGGCCTAGGGACCCTACCCGTGCACAAATTTCGTGCACTGGGCCTCTAGTGGGTATGTAAGACATCCTGAACTAGGGATGAGTTAATGCACCTGGCGAGGGGCTTCAGAAAGTCTTTGCAGGATGTAAGAGCAGAGGCTTGGTAAATAGAAGTTTGCCCTATAGATAATTCAATGGAAGTTATCTCTGCTAATAGCTTATTATGGGCAAGGCTCCAAATTTTTCTGGGTAGTTGGGGCTGGGGGCTATATAAGTTTACCTTGAGCCTGAAGCTAAAATTGCCTTTAGTTAAAAATAACCTGCACACTACGGAGGCGAGTCTTGAGGTGACTTGTTCTGCACCACACACGAGTGTTTAATTAAGATCTGTATTTTTCTATAGAAGTTATTAGGCTTTTTATACAGATTGGTCACAGACATTAGTGAGCAAAGTAGCTGATACTTTATAAAAAGAAAATTTCTAAGTCTCATCCCAAACCAAGGACCTCAAGTTATTCTGATGTAGATGGAATAAAGAAATTCACTGGGAAACACTGTTTTACATCAAGCTGCTGTGATAAAGTCTAATTTCTTAGTGCTTATTAAAATTAATTAGAATCAAGCAGTCACCTATCTAGTTAGAAAACTTCTGTGGTAAACTTTAACTGAAGTAAAAATCATTGATCAGAAATCAAGTCAACCTTGGGGGTGAAAAATGATTTCAAGGAAATATAAAGAAGACTCTTGACTCAGGCATTTTTAACATGTATCTTCTTGTTCCTTAAACAATCCTGCTGTCAGTCCTAGATATACACAATTAAGTTTGCTTTACAATATCCTCACATACCAACCCTTTTGGATCTTATTCACCTTGAACTCTGAGGCAAGTCATCAGTCATTTCTAAGTCCTATGACTGACATGGGTAGAGAAGCTTACTCTTTTTATTTTTAAACATTTTATTTTTAATTTTTAGAGAAGCTTACTTTTGACAGCAGGCTTCACTTCAGTCAGGGTAGTGATTCTGGAAGACAGCAGTAGAAGTACAAGTGCAAGAAGATAGGCCAACAAGATCAAAGGCTTGGGGAGACAATAGATGAGAAGAGCTGAGAGACCAAGTCAGGTGAAATTTATACCAGGGAAGCTGTACTCAGCATAAGCTTTTATCTCTACAGTATGTATAGGTTCAATCATATGGTGAAAACCTCTGTGCTCACTAGCCCCTTTTATTTTTAATTGGGCAGGAGGCAATCAGGACCAGCAATAGGCATATTTTCTTTCTTTCTTTTTTTAATTAAATGTATTAAGTTGAAATTGGTCAACATGAACATATAGATTTCAGGTGAGTAGGAATATTTTCTTGAGAGTGGAAAACTAAAGAAATACTGCTGCCCCACCTGGCCATGGTGTTTTGTGATGTAGATGGAAGTAGTCCATGTGATTTGTCTAAAGAACTGGTAGAAACTTTCCCTTTGGTAAGAACAAAGCAGACTCATTCACACATGTTTTCTTGAAGTGTATTTTCATTGCAATACAATTCTCATCACCATCATTAAAAAGTTATTAAGTATTTTTTCTATTCAAAGTAATATGTCGACAGATGTATTCCTTGTCCTCTAGACAAATTTAGCAACTGATCAAAACTATATGACCGCACAAAACTATATGAGAACAGAACAATCGGTTCCTTGGCTTCAATTACACCAGTGGCCATTTTGCATAGAGCTAGTCTAATATAAACTGCATTAAACCAGACCACAAGGCCTATGTATTATCATTCTATATAGGTTTTCCCCCTAGCACACAGTGAGTCAGAAAGTAATGGTGATTTCTCTCATATAGTGTCCTGTGATTCTCTTCAACTCCCATGGAGGACTACATGCTTGGTTAATCAAAAGCAAGCACACCCCTAGCTAAAAAAAAAAAAAAAAAAAAATAGATAAACTTTACAGGACCATTTGGTCTTCTATGGATTTTTGACAAGATAAGATCTTAGGTCTAGAGACTCAGAGTAGTTACAAACAAAACTACCTCACAAACACATTCTGTAGTTAATATACTATACTGATGGCTACATGGGGTTCAATATTCTATAATATGGCCAGATGAAAGAGGTTTTGAAAATTCACTCAGTTGGCTTTTAAACAACCTCTACTATGACAAGATTAATTTAAAAGAGTAAACCCCAAGCATGGACTAGAATGGAACAACATTCTTTTGACACCAACTTCAGCAATAAATGTAAAGACAAACAGCATGTACTTACACATCTACAAAGGACAGAAGCACCTGCTGTCCACCTGCAAAATAGACTACTTGAAACCCAGGTCAAAGACACAAAATGTGATTTATAACTAACTGCATTGATTAAATGAATTTTTTTCCTCTTGGGAAAGAGGAGAATTTGGTGAGTTAAAATAACAGTTCTTCAAAAATAGACAGAGGCAAAGAAGCATCGAACAGATTGTCAAACTACAGCGGGAAGATAGGGGAGAGTGGGGGTGGTGGTAAGAGATCAATCAAAGGACTTGTATGCATGCATATAAGCACAACCAACAGACACAAGGCACTGGGGGGGTCGGTGGGGGGGGAGGGCAAGTGCTGGGGGGTAGGGGAGGCCCAGGGGAGGTCAATGGGGAAAAAAAAGAGACATATGTAATACTAGTTGTAATATCTTAAACAATAAAATAAAATAAAAATAAATAAATAAATAAATAAAATAACAGTTCTTTAGCCTGGCTGATGTGGCTCAGTGGTTGGGCATTGACCCAGGAACCAAGAGATCATGATTTGATTCCCGGTCAGGTTGCAGGCTCAATACCCAGAAGGGAGCATGCAGGAGGCAGCCAATCAATGATGTTTCTCTCTCATCAATATTTCTCTCTCTCTCTCCCTCTCACTTCCTTTCTCACTAAAAATCAATAAAAACATACTTTAAAAATAACAGTTCTTTAGTGTTCTTAGAACTAAAACTCTAAAAGTCTGTTTAGCAATGTCTACCAGGCTGTTTCACAATTAACCAAGCCATTAACAAATATTTATTAACATTAAAAATTTTACCAAAATAAAAGTTCTTATAATGAGGACTTTCAAAATCTATTCTCTTAGCAACTTTCAAATGCATAAAACAGTATTATTAACTATAGGCATCAATTACATCCCCAAATGTTATTTATGTTATAACTGGAAGTTTGTACCTTTGATTCCATTCACCTATTTGTCCCACTTCCCAACCCTCATATCTTGCAACCAGTAGTTTGTTTTCTGTATCTACACTCTTGTGTATGTGTGTGTGTGTGTGTGTGCGCTTAAAATAAGAAAGAGGTTATTCATTATTTATTTGTCTGACTTATTTCACTTAGCATACTGTCTTCAAAATCAGTCCATGCTGTCACAAATATATCAATTATATTACAAATTTACTAAGACTTCCGAAGCAGAACAGAGATATGCCATACCAAAATATTCCACTTTGGCATAGAAGTATTTTGAGCAGAAGACATTTGAGTCCCTGAAATTCCTTACCTGCATAAAACCAGAACCTCCCAAAAGAACTCAATTGTTATAAAATCTGCTCCCCAGAAATTCTCTTCTTTAAGATAAGAAGTCAGTACTACACCCAAACAATGATTGCCACGAAACTCTCCCAGATCCTATCTATTTTCCTAAGGGGCCCATTTTTCTTTTCATAAAAGGTCATTTATATGTTTATAAATGCCCTTTCTCTGCCCTTCTAGGAAGTAATTTGTTCTCACAGGTGTCCTTTCCCCTGCCTCTCCCCTAGTAATATGATAGAAGCTCTCAGACTGGCTGGTGTGGCTCAGTGGTTGAGCGTCACCTATGAACCAGAAGGTCACAGTTTGATTCCTGATCAGGGCACATGCCCTGGTTATGGGCTCCATCCCCAGTAGCGGGCATGCAGGAGGCAGCCTATCAATGATTCTCTTTCATCATTGATGTTTCTCTCTCTCTCCCTTTCCCTTCCTCTCTGAAATCAATAAAAATATATTTAAACAAAAATGACAGAACCTCTCAAATCTTATTACTTCTTTGAATATTCATGTCTTCATGATGACCCATGCACATAAAATTTTAAAGTAATAAATGTGTGTGCTTTTTTAAAATCTAGCTATTCTCAGTTTAGTTCACAGAGTCACCCCCACCCCCACTAAACTTCAAAGTGTAAAGGAAAAGTTTTTCCGCTTTTATAGCTCATTGCTATGTTCATTACAAAGTGTTACTAGAGCTCAAAGTTATATTCTGTTCAACTAAGAAACCTCCAGAAAAAGAAATTGCTTAGTGATCATTATATGATTCACATTCTCATAACTATTTGGGTGAATAAGAAACAGAACGAGTTGCTATATAAGTGTATTTAAAAACTAAACATGTTACCAGTCCAAAATCTTTAAAAGGCCAAAACTCAAAATGTCAGAGTTTAGAGTAAGTAAAGTTTAATTAATCGAAAAGACACCAACCGAGGCAATGGGAGACCTAGTGGTTTCTCAAATCCATCTTGAGAAAGTACAGAGGTCAGGCTTCTTTCATGTCAAGGAAAGGGGCAGAGGGAGGGGCAAAGGTGAGTGACCATTGCAGACATCTGAGCAGCAGCAGGGTCTGAGGAAGATGTCCTAGTTGATTTGAGTTTGATCAGGAGAATCGGGCAAATCTTTGATAAACAATACACACATCCCGTATCTCCTCAGGAGAGAGACTTTCTGGTATTAGCGTGGCAATAGGAAAGACTAAGCAGAAGCTATTAAACAAAGCAGGCTTGGAGTCAGAGGCCAGCATTTCACTCTGTTACACACACATGGGCACCCCCATATTGTTCTCTTCTATATTTCTCATAATTTCACAAGTCCTCAGTTTCCTCTCTCTAAAAGAAGTTGTTACCCGAGATTAATGCATTTTTCAATATGTTAATAGGTGTTTTGTAAAAATAAATAAATTAATAAGGGATGTATGGAGTTGCAGTTAAATGTGTAAAGCATTGAAGAAATAACATTGAATATACTTCCTCATGATAAGATATTTCAGCAACTTAAATATGCTAATTTGTGTTTTGACTCTCTTAGAAATGTTAAGTTTCCCAAATTAGTCCAAGAAACAATTCATACTGATGGATTTCTAAGAGTCTTCCAGCTTTTAGAATGCATAATCTTATAAAATTCCAGGCCTATAACTTAGCTCAATGGAAATTTGTTTGGCCTGCTCTCTGAAAATAATCTAATCATGCCCCACATCAAATCGACTTCCCAGAAAAATGGAGAAAATACCACATAATTCTGTAGTATCATTCTTTCCTTCAATTAAAATATATATGAGATTAGTTTTTAAATTAACTTGTATTACTGTACAGCATTCTACCCATGATGAATTATTTCTTAGCTTAATCAAACTCTAATGTGTAAAGAAGACATACAATCCATTTTTTTAAAACTTGGTGTTGTAATTATTTAGATAGCTATAACAGTAAGACTAATGAATGAACCAACCTAACCTGATTTTTGGATTAAGCAGAGAACAAATTACTCCTACTATATTACTCTAATACTAATGATAACAATTATAATATTTTTATATTGTCAACATATGAAATGTTTAAACCTGTAGAGATTTTTTTATGAATTTTTTTGAGCCAAACTGATAACAATTGTTGGGAAGCAAAATCTCACAGGTTTGAGAAAATGCTCCAGAGAATGGCAATATTGCACCTTATTTTAATGCATAATCAAAGGAGGTGGTGTAAAAGGTTACATGCAATCCATTGGTGATAGATTAGTGAGGTAGAAGAAAGCAAAATAGGGAAATCTCTGGGATTGGATAAAAAATAAAATAAATAGACACATACATCTTTTGTATTTGTGGGTATAGGATAGTTAGCAGTTAACAATTAACATGATATCAATAACAGTGAGGGGTTTTGTGTTGTGGTCTCTGCTCTGGTGCAGTGAGTCCAAAAAAAAAAAAAAAAAAAGATATTATCCTGACATTCCAAAGGTATGTTATAGTAGATGCAAAAAGACAATAGATAGGCTCAGTTAGATAAAGATTGACCTTTTTTCAGGGAGGATACAGGCCTAGGACATGACTACCCACCATGACTATGCTTTTATTTAGAAAATTTTAATTTCAGACCATCCTATGTATTTACTTTAGGTCTCTAGTAACCATGCAGGCATCCTCTGAGCTTGTCAGGTTTAATATGTAGCCCCTTTTTTGTCCACATTACTGAGCTTTGATTTATCAGTTGGGTAGTATGTTAAAATTTATATGTGTATTACTTAAATTTTAATTATATATTTATTTATCCTTACCCAAGGATATTTTTTCCTTTTTTTTTTTTTTTTTTTTTTTTTTTTTAGAGAAGGTGGAAGGGAGGGAGGAGGTAAGAGAGAGAAAGAGAGAGAGAGAGAGAGAGAGAGAAAACCATCGATGTGAGAGACATATCAATTGGTTGCTTTCCCATATGCGCCCTGAATGGGGCTGGGAATCAAACCTACAACTCAGGTATATGCCCTTGACCAGGAATCAAATCCATGACCCTTCGGTGAGTGGGCCAATGCTCTAACCACTAATCCACACCATCTAGGGCACGATCACTGCACCAAAGCAGAGACCACAGAAACCCTCATTGTTGTTATCATGTTAATTTTTAACTGTTAACTATCCTGTTCCCACCTACATAAAAAAAGCATGTGTCTATTCATTTTACTTTTTAGCCAATCCCAGAGATTCCCCCATTTTGCTTTCTCCCATCTCCCTAATCTATCTCCAATGGATTTTATATAACCTTCTTTCATCTTTTTCTTTGATTGTAACATATAAAATAAGGCACAAAACTGCCATTCTTTGGAGCATTTTCTCAATCAGTTGAGATTTTGCTTCCTGGCAGTTGTCCTCCATTTGACTCAAATAAACTCATGAAAATTCTTGCAGATTTGGAAGTTTATTATCTTGACACGAATATGAATGATGCAGCATTGTGAACCTAGAGAGATAGTCAAAAATTAAACACCTTTGTATTTTACCCATAGATGGTTTTTTATTTAGACACATAGACTTTGTGTAGTGTGACTGGTCCAAAGTCCGTGTGCCTGACTCTCTGGAAGGTCAAAACTCAAAACATCGGAGTTTGGATTAAGGAGAGGTTTATTGATTGAGAAGACACCAACCAAGGAAATGGGAGCCTTAGTGGTTCTTCAAATACATCTTAAGAAAGTACATAGTTCAGTGTGTTGTTTTTTTTTATATCAAAGAAAGGGGAAATGGGAGGGGCTGTTTTTGTAAAACTTAAGCCACTATCAGAATTCCTCTAATGATTATCATGTCTATGTAAAAGACAAAGCAGGAGGTATTAGCCTGAAGACCATGGGGAAAACACAAGCTCGAACAAGAAAAAGTCAGAGACTAAGCATTTCACTCTGTTAGATAGTATTGTCATTTTTTATTGAAATGTCTCAATAAAACTGACATCATCAATTCCTCATTACTCCAATAAAATGTGGAAAAAAAAGTATTGACCTACCTGAGGATTTATCTCCAACTCCTCTGACTCACATCTTAACTCAAAGCTTTAAAATTTGCTGGAAAGATTTTAGTTATCAGAGAGGATTTTATCAAGTGTTTCTAAAAATTGTTACCAGACTAAAGGGGTTTGTTTGCCTGCATGCATCAGAGCCCAATAAAACAGGAACAAGAGCTTGTATCAAAAATGTAAGGATTTATAATACAAAAAATAAAAAGGAAGGGTTTATTTTTAGGAAATGCTCCTTACCCAGAGACAGATGAGCTAATGCTCAAAGACTTGGCTCCCTGGTGGCTTCCCTGGGATGGATTATATTGGGGTAAAGTAATCATAGTGATTAAGGGAGTGGTTGTGATCAAGGTCTTGGTCTCCACTGACTGGTCAGAGCTAGAGTAGGCAGTAGTAGATCAGTGCATCTGGTCCTGATAGTGGCCATGGAATTTCTTTATCTGGTTTTGCCACTTTTCTGGTCCTGGAGCTGAAACACAACCGAGGTTTAATTGTTATCTCTAGTTTTGTTAATGGTGAACAGCACCAGATGTTAGATCTTAGTCCTTCAGTTTTGGCTAAGAATTCAGAGTCGAAAATAAAGAAAGTCACAGAGGTAAAAGAAGTGATCCCTGGAAGAAGTGAGCCAGCTGGAACCCATGGGCTCGGAAAACAAGTTACAGAGACAAGATAAGGGTTCTTGGTGCTTCCGAGAAAGAAAACAAAGGTATCCACCTTTAGGGAAGAAAGGGGGAGAAAAAGCGTGGGTGTGCCCAAGAGATAGAGAGCTGCACTGGGTTCTTCATCTTCGGGGTTTTTATCTGGAGGTTTTAGGGATGATCTCAATAGAATAGCCATCAGCTTTCCAGGTGTGCCCTTTCAAGGTCATGGTCTCCACTGACTGGTCAGGGTCAGGGCATTGCAGCTGGTCCTGATATCAGCCATGGCATTGCCCCATCTGGTTTTGTTGCTTTTCTGGGCCTAGAGCTGAAACACAACTGAGGCCTGGATATTAGCTCTAGTTTGGCCAAAACACTGTCTCTGTAGTCAAGGACTGGAGGCTTTATTCTTAAAATTATTTGATGTGGGTCAGAACCTCACTGTCCTGAGGGCTTAATAGTTGAGGGAGTGGTCATGCAAGGGAGTCATATGAGGCTATTCTCCAGCTCCCTTCTCCTCTGAGGGGTCTACCACATGACTTGTGACATGCCAGGGGAGGAAAGGCCAGTGGAGGGTCCAAACCACATGACCCGCAGTATGAAAGGTCAGGGGGATCTAAACCGAATGACCAGGGATATGCTGGGGGAGGAAAAGGTCACGCTGAGGGTCCCACCCTACTATTATCTGTTTCTAGACACTCCTGGCTTTCCACCCTGGGTGACCATCTGTTCCTGGCCTCTTGTTCTTACTCTGCTCATGCCCATCTAACTGCTTCCATATTCGTTTGACTGAACTGTCTCTGTGATCAGCAGACCCAAGTCATTTTTTCTAAGATTATTTGATGCTGATCTGACCCTCACTGTCCTGAGGGCTTAATGATTAAGGGAGTGGTCGTGCAAAGGAGAAGGAAGCAGGTGAATCAGGTGCTGGATGAGGCCAGTTTGAATCAAAAGGAAAGAAAGGAGAAAAGATCATTTTAAAGAAACGCAGTTTCTATGTGTTTACAAAATTAGTGTCTAAGAACAACCTGAGAATCTTGGTAAGCACTCTAGGTAAGACAAGTTAATGCAACGGAGCCACAGGCAACACCAGGAGAAACAAAAGAATGTTCCAGAGATACAGAAAGAGCATTCACAGGGCTGCTTCGAATTCTTGTGGATGTTATATGGAAGCTATTTTTGATCTTGAGCCCAGACTAGATTAAGAAAATGTGTGTGAACCCCAAGAAAAAATTTGTCTGTCAAGATGAACTCCCTGTAGTTAACTGGGCCTAAATTCAAAACTAGAGTTTAGCAGCCATTTGCTAACAGGAAGCACCAGATTGAACTTTCAACCTCCTGCCCTCTTCCCGCCTGTTTTCTCTGAGTCAACCGCTGCAGGGAAGCACCTTATTCCATCATCACCATACGGCCGCTTACCCAATAGACCTGCCTGATCAATAAGAACTGCACAGGTTGTACCCCTCACTTGCATCTAGACTGACCAATCCACACTCATCAGATTTAAATTCCTCCTTTGCACGCACGGACCTGGTTAAAAACTTTTTCTATAAAAGATCGCCTCTATTTTCTCTTGACAGAACATAGTTTGAGTTGCCACTTGAATCTGCATCCCCCAGATGGCAACTCTTTTTGCTCAGAGAAGTGCTTATGATCTTTCATTGCAGCCTAAACTTTTTTTTTTTTTTTTTTGGTTGATAGGAAGAACACTAATGGCACCAAAACTCCACGTGTCAAGGTTCTCCTGGGTAACTGGATGCCTTTTATGTACCTCGTGTAATCCAGTTGTCATGAAAGAACATTCAAACCTACAGAAAATGTTGATAAGAGTTTAGCTGAGTCAAAAATCTGAGGACATGCCCGGAAGCAAGATTTCTGTGGATTGAGAAAATACTCTGGAGAATGGCATATTTGTGGTTCTTTTTATACATTTAGAATCAAAGGAGAAAATGTAAGGAAGGTTTCATGAAATACATTGGTGGCAGATTAAGGAGGTGGGAGAAAACAAAGTGGGGAACTTTTGAAATTGTGAAAAAGCTCCATGTGGTAATTGGCTGCTGAGAAGTCGCTTGGAAGAAGAAAATTGAACAGGATTGGCACAGACAGGGCATTTCTGACTCAGGTTTTGTTAATGTTCTTGTCTAGGAGAAAGGTGGCTATGGAAATAAAATCGGTAACCCAGAGCAAACAAACAAAAAAACAAAACACACACACAAAATACCCCCAAATCTATCCTGTATCCTGGTGGGTACAGGATAGTTAGCATTTACAGAAATAAAGGTGGTATATTGGCAACAAGATAACAATGAGGAGTTTTTGTGCCTTTGAGGGTTGTTGCACGTACAATTCTGAGGGTCTGGAAAAGAAGAGCACTCTTTTTAATTTTTTTATTTTAAATATATTTTTATTGATTTCAGAGAGGAAAGGAGAGGGAGAGAGAGATAGAAACATCAATGATGAGAGATAATCATTAATTGGCTGCCTCCTGCACATCCGCCACTGGGGATTGAGCCCACAATCCTGGTTCATAGGTCGATGCTCAACCACTGAGCAATGCCAGACAAAGATCACTCTTTTTCATTTCGAAAATATGTAATCCTATCTACATAAGGGCAAAGGAGAGGGCTCAATTAAGGTAAAGATTAATTTTTTACTAAGAGTGCTATAGACTTGGAGCATGACTGTCCAACACAACCTTCCCATTGAGGAATTATTTATAATCAGATTATCCTGTGTGGGTACTTTCAGTCAGTGACCTTATCAGGCCTGCCATGTAGCCATCCTCCATTACCCTCCCCGCTTCAGCTTGGCAGATATGCTACCTTGCCCCCTTTTCATTCACACCGTTACTGTCTTGAAGTATTCTGCACCTGGAATTCAGCTTGGATTAAATTGAAACAACCTTCTCTTCTCCCTCTAAATGCATTGCCTAATTCAACATGTTTTATATATTTTAAATAACAAAACATCCTACTGTATGAAAGCCAACATTGTTTTTGTGAAGGAAAAACTTAGGATGTTTAAGGAGCTGAAATAAACATGTAGCTAAGAGACCCTAGCTAATACATGTCAGGGAAGAAACATTTCTCCTCTACTCTTCTAGGTTCTTCTTGCTGGCATAAGAAATAAATTGGCATGAGATAGATTACCAGGAGAAAATTAAATTTAATTTTGTAGACTGTTGGGTCCAAATTCCTCTGCCAGGGACTTGACCTCTTTGGATACTGGGAATTGGAAAAAGGCACGAACAGCCATAGGTAAGTGGGTCATGCTTTATTGCAAACAAAGCAGCCAATAACCAGCTGGTCAGTGGCACCTTATATACTCACTCAAACAAAAGAGGTCTCACGCCAAATAGGAACATCTGTGCTACATTAGCAGAAGTAGGTTATATAAGGGTGCTCCTGTGCAGTACCTATGATGCTACTGCTGTCATTGCCCTCACACATGCGTATGGCGAGTGGGCTTTTAACCTCCAGTGTACTCTGGTCAGGGCCCCCACATACATTTAATAATAATGTGATGCCCAAAGGGCAGCCACTAACTGAAGCTTATATGACATCCTGAGCTAAGGAGAAGGGGGTAGGGGTTTGGGACTTCAAGGGGAGGAAGGCGATGCACATGGAAATGGGAAAACACATGTTTAGTAAACAAATGTTTGCTATGCCCTGCAGAGACAGTGAGGCACAGAGAGGGCCTTGGACAAGCAGGTTTGCTTAGTTCCCTGGCCTACCACACCCAGCTCCTAGTCTTTGTACCGTAGTTACCTCGTTACTTCTCTGTGATAGCTCCCGTCCTGGAAGAGCCCATAATCTAAATTCTTTGAGGCAGTTAAGGGGAAGTAAACAGCTCTTCAAGAGCTTTTTATTTCTTGGAAGTAATCAGCCTAAATTAATCCCCATACCAAAGAGACCCATTTTGGAATGGCACATTTTGCTCCCCTACATACAATACATTTTCAAAGGACTTTTGAACATCCAATATCAAAAACAATAATAATAAGATCATTTTTATAGTATTGGGTGGAACTCTTTAAAACATTGGATTAAGGAGAGAAAAAAAAAACCACAGTAGTGAATGAGAAGTATAAAAATAAGATAAAAAGATGAATTTTACTGTATGGATGAAAGGAAAAGAAAGGTGTTCTCTGGAAAGTAACCTGATATGGTGATGTTACCATAAATTTCTAACTGGGCAGGTCACTGTGGGTAGTCATGCCCCAGGTTTATAAGGTCTTTAGTAAAAGGCTTATCTTTGCCTTAAGCAAGCCCTGTCCATTGTTTCTGTCCATCTAGGTTAACACACCTGTGAAATAAGTTGTTATCATCACCAAGAGAGCTAATCCCCTCCTTGCTTTCTCCCATCCTCATGTAATCTTTCTTATGACCCTTCATAATCTCCCCTCCCCCACTTCTTAATCTTAAATACACAAAAGAGCTGCAAACTGTTTTTCTTCTGAGCATTTGAGATCTTGCTCCCAGGTATATGTCACCAGTTTGGCTCAAGTAAACTCAAAAAATTCTCTACAGGATTGGACTTTTTTTTTTTTCTTTTCACTTTGACAACTAGTATTTTAGCAAAGAGAGTGTATATAGTGAATATCAAATTGTGGGGGGGAGAAACTTTTACTGTTTTAATTTTGTCAAATTATTTCATCTCTTTTGTAGCACAGGCAATATAGACTGGCCAGCATTTTTAAATAAATGTCTCTAGAAAAAATGTTGCCTATA
Source organism: Cnephaeus nilssonii (assembly GCF_951640355.1). Taxonomy (NCBI): domain Eukaryota; kingdom Metazoa; phylum Chordata; class Mammalia; order Chiroptera; family Vespertilionidae; genus Cnephaeus; species Cnephaeus nilssonii. Next base: position 72,281,574 of record NC_137081.1, on the reverse strand, counting down.
AAATAGATAAAGTCAAATGGATATTTCTAAAACCCTGATTTTTTACACCTATCATTGCTCTTCAAAATAAATCTTCACCTGTAATAAACCCGTTATATATGATGAATGTCCAACTAGTACAGTGATTATTTTACTAAAATGTTTAATATATAGTCAGAACCAAACTGATTATTAATACATAGGATATAATAATTTTTGTGTGGAGTCTATAGAAACATCACAAAGGAACAGACCATTAGCCCCCCAATTTTTATTTCAAAAAATAAATAGCATGATTATTGAAGTGAATATAAGGAATGCAATACTTGGAACAGGTCCTGTATGCCTTTATTTTTTAATCTATGAAGAGCTCATTGGTTCTATTTTCAAGTCTGAAACATCTTAAATTATTAAGTGAGTCATGTACATTGAGGAATTACTTTCTCATGAATTACTGAAACACTTGATTGCATTAGTAACAAATTAATCTCACTGTCATATTTCAAGCTCAACCTTAACTAAATCTATGGTGCAGAGATAGACCTGCTGCAATTCCAGATTTATTGATAGAGATTTAAGAGGTCTCTGCTGTATTCAAATTACTTTACATCCATTTAGCACATTTGCTCTAATTAAAAAGTAAGACTTCACTTTCTTATAAGACTTCCTGTGTGTACACTGGGGCCATTTAGCTCAACAGAGAAAGATCAAGTGACAGACCAAATGAAAAAGTTAAAATATAAATTAAATGCATTAAGTTGCTATCTCTGAATTTAAAAATGCATTCAGATAAGAGTTGAAATTTTAGTAAATGGATCCTGATTTTCTGTATATTCATTCCCTATGCTGATTATATCCCTTGCATATAGGAAATGTCTAAGTCACATTAAGAGACAAATGGGTTTTCAATTAGTTCTAATTCAAGAGAAATACTCTATTGTCAGGATGTTCAACTTATCTGAAGAGTCCATTGAGACTGTAGAATGTTAGTCCACTGCTTTATTTAGAATTTTTTACTTCTCAAGTTAAACCTAAAGATTTCCCAGAATAAGAAAAGACAAACTCTTTATTTTATCTTCGAAAACACAAATGGTGGACTTGGATTTTGCCCTAATCATTTAGACTTAACCCAATTACCTAAGTAGTAGCTTTCACTTTTATGGTTCTACGAAATTGGTTCTGATCTACATCAAAAGCCAACCAACTCACAATTTTCTAAGAAGCTAGTCTGAAGGTACTTCTGTTGCCATGACAAGAGCTAAGGAAGATTAATCACATCTAACTTCCTCTTAAAACTTCAGCTGTTGTAGAGTATTCAACCATAACTCATTGCCTTTATTCTCTTCCACATACACCTATTTCATTTACTGTAGACCTCTCTTCTCCAAGGGGGATGTGTTCCAAGAAACCACTGATATCACCAAACCCTATATATACGATGTTTTTTTCCTATACATACATACCTAGAATAAAGTTTAATTAGTAATTAGGCACAATAAGAGATAACAATAACTAAAAATAGAACAAGTATAACAATGTACTATAATAAAAGTTATGTTAATGTTGCATTAAGTAAAATAAGGGTTACTTGAATATAAGCACTGCAATACCATGACAGTCAATCTAATGAACTGCACACGACTACTAGTGACAAACAGGTGGGGAGTGTATAGAGTACGAAGATGCTTGTCAGAGGGATAATTCATTTCCTGGGCCAGGCAGAATGAGATTTCATCATGCCACTCACAATTGCATGCACATTAAAACTTGTGAATTGATTATTTCTGGAATTTTTCATTTAATATCTTTGGATCACAGTTAACCACAGGTAACTGAAATCAAGGAAAGTGAAACTCAAATAAGTGGGGGACTACAATATTTATTCATTCATTCTCTCTCTTACTGATGGTCCATGATGTGCCTTGTGCATTGTGATGGGCACTATGGCCATTATTATACTTAAAAGAGAATCCACCCTTTTGGGAGCACTCGGACAAGCTTACTTCATCATGTTGCAGATGTATCATTGGTTCTAGTGGCACATCATAATCCAAAGAAGGGTGTCAAGAATTTTAGATATTAAATATAGTGATTGTGAAAATAGCCCAAGAAACAAAACCCTCAAACCTACAATTTCCAGGTAGATGAAGTAAGTAGAAGGGTCAATAGGTATTTTGATGGGCTTGAAGGTATGACCCTCCAGGAAGAATCCCTGCCTACTGTTGCCAAATCTGAATTTTTTAAACAGAGGCTGCAATTCTGATTTCTTATGTGGCTCTCATAAAGTTTCATTTAATAGTTACTCAACTTAAACAAAACATGTGGTGGCCAAACATTATTAGGCTTCCAGATTTGAACCAATATCCATTATTTATCAAATTCTACCATAAGTCACAAATCAGCAAAATTACTGACACCCTAAGCTGTTGTTTTTTTTCTCTAAACAGTAACAGTTTGCTGAGTGCTTTTAGCAGAAGATATGTTTCTACGTATGTCAACAAATTTATTGTGTCTTAATAAATGACTTATTTTGTACTTAACATTTTAAAAAATTGCTATTTATACTTAATAGTATGTTTTGGAGAGCATTTTACATAAAAGCATGAAGAAAATTGTTTGTTACATTAACTACTGCATTATATTCCTTCATATGGATTTGCCAATTTAAAAAAAAAAGGATATTTAGATTATTTTCAAATCTCATTACTAAACATAATGCTGCAATAAAATATCTCTATATGCACTTCTTTGTACAGCTGTGTGTGTACTTCTAGGATATATACCTACATGTGGAACTGCTGATTATACTTCTCTACATTTTGATAAACAATAACAAATTGTCTCCCCAAATCCCAAACCAATTTTCAATCTCACTAAGAGTGTGTGAGAGTATCTATTCTCTACCTACCATATCTTAGCAAGCTTTCTTATTATTTTGCTCATCTGATAGGTAGAAATATTATATATCATAATTTTTTTCATTACTACTACAGAATTTGAGCATTGCATATGTGTATTAATTTTTATGTATGTTATAAATCTGTTTCTCATCTATTAATTTTTTTCTCATTTTCTTACTGAGAATGTATTATGCCTATTGGATATTAATCCTTCTACTACATATACTTCAAATACTTTATCTCAATGTTATTTTGTCCTTTGTCTAAAAAAATTAGCTGTCAAATCTGCCATAAATTTTGATGATGGCATCTGTTTTTACATTAAACTCTGTAAGACCTTATCACAAGATTCTTATATTTTGTTTTAATGTTTACATACCTTTATTGTGATTGAATTTGGGATTTATTTCCATACATTGCATGAGATAAAATTGAAAATTTAATTTCCGCTTGCAAAGGGATTGCCAGTAATCTCAACACCATCTATTAAATACCATCCTTTCTTCATTAGGTTAAAGTGCCTTGTTTATCATGTGATTTATCACTACATATTCTCTGGTCTGTTGTTTTGTGTGTGTGTGTGTGTGTGTGTGTGTTTTTAACATATTTTATTGATTTTTTACAAAGAATAAGGGAGAAGGATAGAGAGTTAGAAACATGGATCAGCTGCTTCCTGCACGCCCCTACTGGGGATGTGCCCGCAACCAAGGTACATGCCCTTGACCGGAATCAAACCTGAGACCCTTCAGTCCGAAGGCCGATGCTCTATCCACTAAGCCAAACTGGTTAGGACCTCTGGTCTGTTTTTTAATGTGTTGTGTTGCATTTAACTATTTATCAGTCCGCATGATAACACTAAACTGTCTAAATTACAATAGCTTTACAATGTATTTTAATAGCTTATAAGGTGAGCATCAATTTTGCCCCAGAAGTGTCATGTTTTCCCTGAGTATGCATAGCTTTACCAAACCACTCCCCATTCTTACTGAAGCCAGTCTTGTCGCTGCACTTACCTTACATGAGATGGTTTATTCTAAATGCTCTCCACTCAGCAGTGCCTCTACTCCTGCTGCTACTGCCGTTTACACTTTCTTGGATGTCTACTTTGTGTCAGTTAACTTTCTAAGCATTTTAAATATATTTTCTTATTGAGGCTGCACAGATCGTGATGGAAGGAGACTTGACTTGGGGTGATGAACAGGCATCATATAGTGTACAGATGATGTGTTGTGGAATTGTGCACCTGAAACCTTATAATTTTAACAGCGTCACTCCAAAAAAATCAATAAAACGGGGATGGGGGAAGCTGCACAAAATCCTTCCAAAGTATTGTAATACCTGTCAAGCACTCAAAGCATATTTCCTCTGGGCCTCTTACCATTTTCTTACACAGTGGCTTCCCTGCGATTTACTACCCACGGCTAATACCTGCGTTGCTTTGTGATAGAAATTCCCTTGTGCTGCTAGACTGCTTTGCCTGTGCATATGAAGAGGCGAGTTCTTGGGACATTCCCCCAAGGTAGCCTTACCCCATGACTGACAGCGCAGAGTATAAATTCTCCACTTGCCTCGTCCCCTGGTTGAGCCAACACAGAGGTGAAACCTCCATTTTCATCAGAGTCCCCTGTGGGACTGAATTGATAACTCATTTGCGTCTATTGCCATCCTTTCCTGAGAATACTTTCTAATACATCAGCTTTTGCACAAAAGCTCACCTCGGGATCTGCACCCAGGGAATCCATGTTAAGACAGATAGTTACAATGTAAAGTCCATTTTACAAAAGAAAAACAGATTAATGCAATGTCACACAGAAAGTGGCAAAATCTAAGTTTTATCACGGAATTACTCATCATCTTAAGATATTTGGATTCAATTTACTTTTTTTCTATTTATTTATTTTTTTTCTTTTAGAGAGAGAGAAGAAGGAAGAGTGATTGGTTGCCCTCCTCCTCTCCCGCCCCCCCCCCCCCCCACTCCAACGGTGCCCTGACCAGGAATTAAAGCAGCAACCTTTGGGTGTAGGGGCAGATGCTCCAACCTACTGAGCCAAACTAGCCCGGGCAATTTACTTTTGTCTCTAAAACCATTCACAAGTTCCACTTCTCTTATGCCATTCCAGTCAACCCACAGCAATGCCTGTGGTTACAGCCCCTCAGGGTCAACTCTCTAGTCAAAGAGCCCTAGGGAGCGGTAGGGAGGAACATACTGGGAGCCCTATTTTAACCAATCCGAGTGAGGACCATGTTTCCCTGGACCCACTTTCCCTTGTGCTTCTAGGTTAAAGTTGACCAACAGATGAATTTGGCTAAGATTTGGAAGGTGGAAGTGAAGCAGCAATCATTATTCTTTTTTTGGCTTTTATTACTAAAAAAAAAAAAAAGCATTTTAAGATTTTATTTGGCTTTCTGTGCTCTTGTGCCTTCAATACTTTCCCAACGATTTTCTGCTCCTCAAAAAGAAAACACGCTTGATCCTGGCACAGACACATTTAGCACAGATGGGCCCACCATAGGCCCTGCTGACATGTTTTCATTTCAGACAACCTCACTAGAAACTTAGGTCTCAGCATGAACTCCATGAAGTCAGCCTGGGCACACATCACATGCAGATTTTGGTGCTTTCCCAGCCTTCTTGGGAACAATTCTATTCCCAGGGGTTCAGGACAGCCTCGTTTTGTCGGGGGCTGTGTTGTAGGACAGCCTCTGACGGCATGTTAAACGCCGGGCCATGGTGAATACTGAAGTTGCCGCCCACGGAGGAGGAAAAGGAGTCATTATTCTTGTAGGGTCTTTGTGGTCAGAGGCACTGCAGAGGTGCCCAGTGGGCCCTTTCCTATCTGTGTCTCTCCCTCCTGCTGGCCAGCAGTGACCCCAGGCTCATATTAGATGTTCGGCTGAGGAGCCTCAGAAGCAGAACACATAGAAGCAACAAGTTCAAAGACCTCAGCATGAGCTCAGCGTTTGTCACCCCGCTTCAGCAGCTGGACAGACATGACTCCTTAGATTTACTGAAAGTTGATTTATTCGCCTGCACTGGTTTCCCAGGAGAATGGGCTAATGATCCTTCCTTCCTTCAATTCGCCATTCTGCTTCACTTTCCAGCTTCTTCTCCCATCTTTGCAATATCTCATTCCTCTTCCGAGTTGCGTATTCCCTTCATGCTCAGTAGCCATGCTTCTCTGACTGAACTCTGACAGATGCAAAGTGTTAAATATAAACTAACATTTAATTGAGTCTTCCTCCCAAAACACTTGCAATAGCACCACAAAGAGAAAACCTTTAAAGTGGTTAACTGTCAAATACAGTTTATTTTCTTCATTCAGGAGCATTTTTAGAAGCATGTCCTCTGAATATGCAAGATATCTTTTTTAAACAAGAGAATTGCTGTTTCTTTTCCTTTTTTCTGTTTTCTTTTTTTGTTTGTTTTTTTTCAAGCTGAAACAATGCCTAAGGAATTAATTTTGAAGTAAGACCATGCTGCATGCCTTTTTTTCTAGATTCCTTAGGAAGACTTTGTTTCTTTGATGTCATTTAAAAACTGACAATGCCAGAAAAGTAAGAGTTTATGAAACCAGGTCAAGCCAGTTCATGAGCACAAAGATCAACATTCGAACTACGCAAGCAAGAAAAAGAAAAACAGTATTGGATGTATTAAGAATTAATCTTGCTTTTACTCATAAAGATATCTCACCATTTTTATAGGTTAATATGTGGTTAACATATGACATTTAATTTTAAAGCTAAAAAAAGGAGAAAGAAACTTAAGAATCCCAAATAAGAGAAAGGAAATTTGAAGAATTTAGATGAGATGAAAATAGCCAATAATTGAAATATTTCCATGATGATAAAAATCTTTAAAATGGTCCTGAATTTTTTTTTAAAAAAGGGCTATTCTCCTTACCCTACCACTTGATCTAAATAAAGTATTAAATTTTATCCCAGTGGGGGGGGGGGAAGAACTAATGTAAAATTTAGAATGTCATGAGCCTGGAGAAAATCTCATAGGTAGGCAGCATTTTGGTCTCTGTCCCATGTAAATAATTTTATAAGCACAAATGTCCAAAGAGTGTCATTAAAGTCAATTAATGTCAGGAGAAGAATGAAAAGGGACAGAAAACTAGATGAAACTAGAAATCTAATACAGCAGAGACCTTTAGGGGGGAGATTTATTATAACAGAACTGGAGGCCCAGTGCACAAAATTCGTGCATGGGTAAGATCCCTAGGCCTGGCTGGCAATCAGGGCTGATTGGGGCCTTCCAGCTGCTGGCTGGGGGCCTCCCTTCCCCAGCTGTCGGCTGCTGGCTAGGGCCTTCCTTCATTCCATGCTGCCCCCTGGTGGTCAGAGCATGTCATAATGAGCGATCAAACTCCTGGTCTCCTGGTCGAACTCCTGAGGGGACACTTTGCATATTAGCTTTTTATATATATAGATTGAGGAAGTCATCTAGATGGAGGAAGGTATGCAAAGAACTGCTTCCTATCTCTCTTTCCAATTGCTGGGGGAATTACAATTGGTGAACGTTTTTTCTTACCCGTGAAATCTCAAATTCAGCCTTAAAAAAATGGATTAATACAATATAATTTCCATGTTTGTAAGGAACGATGATTTTAGTAGAAAAAGGTAGAGCTCGTGGTGAAAGAAGATGGGGGGAAGAGGTCATGGTAGGAGAAGTTGGTGTGATAACGCATGATGGAAAAGTCAAGATTGAGGGCTTGTGGAGGGAAAAGTTGATGGTAACAGCTCATGGGAGGAGAAGTTGAGGATGATGGGCTGCGGGGGGGGGGGGGAGGAGCTGGAACTGATGAATCACAATGGGAGAACGTCAGGGTTGACAGATCATGTTCCCATTTGGAGAATAAGGGATCACTCCTTATTTTGTGAGACACAGTGTAACTCTTCTTTCTCTTCTCCTACAATCACAAATGATGAGTAGAAATTTAATAATAGTTTCCATTAAGTCTGAAGGTGAAGCAGCAGGCCTGGGTTAGTGTGGGTTTAGAGAAAAGCCTAGGAAACAAAATTTAAGGAGACGTTCACTCTCAGGGTGATGCAGGGGTGGACCCTGCACTGGTACAACCCTGACTGTGAGTGAAGGCTTTATTAAATATTGTGGACCAGGCTCCTCTCTTGCTTTACCAGCACTCCTTTCTACTCCTGGGGAAAGTGAGAGCATGTGGAAATTTGTTTATGAGGCAGAACCAAAGGAATATATTTTAAGCTAGAGAAGGTAGATATACACATGGACAAAAAGAGAAAAATTCTGTTTAAGTGAGAGACTGAACGATGCCCCTTACTTTCCAACAAAAAAAAGGAGTGGTGGCTCATCTGGGCAGTGATGAATTACCTAAGTCTCAACTTACCAATCAGAATGTTGTAGGTACCACAGGGCAAAATTCCTATGATGGCCTGATGCTAGATTCAGGAACAGTGATAAAGAACATGTTTGTCAAAGCAGGTGGTTGACTTCAGAAAATCTGAGTACATGGTATTAGTAGGGTCCTGATAGATACAAGGAAACCAGGTGACTAAGAGTCTGGAAACAGTCATATATGAACTCACACAAATTGGAGTCCCAAGCACAGTTCAGAGAGTAAAGGCAGAACTCTATCTAGCTCTAGGGAGAGAACTTTAGGACGAGGTAGTGGTTAATCTGAGAGGTATTAGGTACAAACATAGACTGAGAGAAATTAAATAGTGAAACCATTGCAAGAAATTGGCTACTAGGTGAGGCCTTGGTCAATGAAATGAGTCAGATCTCAACTGTGAGATGTTTGAGTGAATTATGTAAATGCTAGGATTCAGAAGCCCAAATTATCCCCACCTGATGAACAAACGCGTGCCCGGGCTGAGCCTTCACCCAGGTTTCCTAGCTGACTGTAAACGAGGATCTTCATAGTGAACCACCATTCTGCTGGGCAGAATGATGGGCTATCAAACATGCCCATGTCCTAATTCTCAGAACCTGTGAACAGATTAGGTTACATGGAAAAGACATTAAAATTAGGATAGCAGATAATAAGGTCAGCTGAACTTATATTACAGAGACTATCCTGGAACATCCTGTGAGCCCAAAGTAATCACAAGTGTCCTAAAATATGAAAGAGAAAGGTAGTCAGTATCACAGTGATGTGATGTGAGAAACCAGCCATTCTTAGGTTTGAAGTTGGAAGGGACCACACGCTGAGGAATGCCGGCAGCCCCTAGAAAGGCAAGAAAATTGATTTTTTCCCCCCCTAGTACCTCCAGAAAGGAACATAGCCCTATGGACATTTTTATTTTAGCTCAGTGATCTCACTGATGCCTTTCAGGAATTCTAAAATCCAGGACTGTAAGCTTAAAACTTCATTGTGTGTTCAGCCTCTAAATTTGTGTTAATTTGTTACAGCAGCAACAGAAAACTAAGACGAGAACCAATGAATACATTAGGATGGGTGCAAAGTGAGGCAGTCCATCCCCTCCACCTCCCAGCACACCTACTTCCGGTGTCACACTGAGGCAAGGTGAGCTGATAAAATACACAAAGTCAAAAGTGAACACAAACAAAGGTCAAAACACAACAGAGAGATGATGGGATTATAAGGCTGGCTTCTTTAAGAAGTCTGGTTATTTTGGATGGAGAGAAAGAAAAAAATTAAACTTTTCAATCAAAGGGCTCCTCATAGGTAAGAGCAGAAAGCGGGGAATTGAGTGTGCCGATGACGGAGAGGAGGGCACGCAGACCTGGAGGAAGGCACACGTGAAGAATGATAATACAGACAATGACTGTGTACTGTGTGAGAGGCACTATTCCTTCCGCCGTCGTATTATCCCTCACTGAATTCCCATTATGTGCCAGACACCGTTAGATGGCGGCGACAGAGTGGTAAACAAGACGGATAAGGCACTGGATCTTCTATGGGTCCAGTCTAGCAGGGGATATATTTTTAGGAAGTGTTTTTATTGATTATTATTTTATTTCATCATTCTCTGCAACCACCATATAAAATGGTAAAAATGAGGACATTCTCATTTTACAGGTGAGAAATAAAAAAGCTTACATTTACGGTGTAAGTCAGAGCCTGCATGCTTAATCACTATGCTGCGTGCTAACAAGTAAAGTTTGGGTGGATCAGGTGGCCCAGATGGTAGGTGACTAATATGTTAAAGGTTTTCATTTTAAAACATCACAAATAATAATGAAAACTGTCATTTGTAAAGCAATTCTTTGGTATTGTGTATTGTGCTAAGTGTAGATTTTCTATAACCCTCAAGGCAATCTTGCAAGATGGGTATTATTTTCTATTTTACATATGGAAAAATTAAAGCTCAGAGATCTTAGGTTATTGCCCAAGGCCACCCAGCAAGTAAGTCTCAGATTTGAAATCAACACCATGTTGTGTATAAGGGAAACAAAGATACCTTAAAACAACTCTAGACACTTTCTCAAAACTGAAGCTGGATTAATGGAAGATCATTTGTTCTATTAAATATATCATTATCAGACATATTTCTATTTTGTTATAGCATAATGCAATTCCCACAGACACGGGACACACCCATACAGCCCCAGACTGTCCTTTACCTATTTGCATTCTTCCATAAATCCATGAGAATAAAACATGTTGGAGACAGTTGAAACATAAAATCTGTAAGAAAGTAATAAAAGATGCAGTAGCATAGCAATCTAGACGTATGCATACCTGGCAGCCAGTAGCCAGATCTCCTTGTCATTAGAGCTTCTACCTTATTAACAAAGCCCTGGCTGTCCTCTGCTATCTCATGGCACAACTGGCTCAAGTGTTGGGGAAAGAAAGATCCAAATAAAATTGACTTTCATGCTTAGAGTTGCTTAATTTTAGAAATTAATGCAGAATTACAAGCAATCATCAAAACAAAAAATCACACACACACACACTTAAACAGTAAACATTTATTTCTCACAGTTCTGGATCTTGGGAAATCCAAGGTCAAGGTAAGGCAGATCTGGTGTTTGGTGAGAGCTCACACAATCAGCCACCTTCGTGCTATGTCTCACATGATGGAAGTTTTTCTTCTTTCTACTTTGAAAAAATGAACAATGTGTTTGAATACTATGTTGAACAATATTTTTTAGCCTCAGGGGTTAGACAAAGATGGTGCTTCCATAAAACTTATAACAAAAAAACTTTTTAATAGTGTATTCTATTAACATATGATTAACTTAATTCTACATATTTAATGATTAAACTTGATATAGTCCTTATTCTCTATTTTCCTTCTGATTATGTATCTGTCATAAATGGGTTGTAAAAAAGCTATTGAGAAGACCAGCTTTTTTTTTTTTTTTTTCTTCTCAATTATACTTGACCCTCAATATTATTTTGTATTACTTTCAGGTGTACAGCATAGTGGTTAGACATTTATATAAATTATAAAATCATCTCCCTGATAATTCTAATAGCCACCTAACACCATAAAGTCATTACAATATGATTGACTATATTCTCTAGGCTGTACTTTACATCCTTGTGAGAGAAGAATTTTTGAGACCCTAGTTTCTTGTACAAGTCTGTGTTTCATTAAGCCCTGCCATCAGTTTAATTGGGGCATTCCTTTGTGAAAATATGATTTATTTATGTTTTATTCAGGCCTTTCCCCTCTCTTTCTTCAGTAAAGTAGAATTTGAAGAAGGAAAACATTTGTATTACACGTCTCCAGTAATACATTTTCCTCGGGGTGCATATGCCAAACCAAGGATTAAAAATGGGAAAGAAAACCAATAATTTTTACTTTGGAGAATATTAGATGCAAATTAAATGCATTTGCTGAATAATACATTTATTTAGTATCTGCGATGGGTAATAATCAAATGGAAAGTTATTTCTTCAAATATAGGAGTTTAGGGAGAAAAGTACCAATGGGCATGAAACTTGGTGTTGTTAATAATGGAATTTTATTCCCCGGCATACATGCACAACCCCTTCTATAAATATATTTATAGTGATCATGATGTACCTCTCAGGGCCAGCTCTTGTCCTAGGGATAGTGAATGAACTCACCCTAGGAAATTCCACCTCTCAGGTCCTCTCATTGCACTAGTTTGCTCTACTCATTTATTAAATTATCTTCTCAGTTTCTGCAGCCCAGGGTGTGATTGATTTTGATGTGGGGAGCTGGTTTATCTACACCACACAGAGCTAGTTTGATCTTGGAAATTAGAATATCTTTACTTTTACCAACATAGTATATTTTTTATCAGGACCTTAACTCTTAAGCTTTTATTTTTTTCTTCCAGGTAAATACAACATTACAAATGCAAGACTATAGCCCCAACTTTAGTGTTGCTATTAATTTCTAAAACAACTAAAATTAAATCAATTTCAAAAACTGCAGGACTAACACAGAGTCCTCAGATTTTATTGATGGAGAATTTCAAGGTGTCACAACTGTTAGGAAAGCAACAGTTCCATTAAACAAACCGGATTTCCAAATGGCATTTAAAAAAAAGGGAGATGGAGACAAAAACAAATAAAATTGAATAGAGGAGCTGATTTCATGGATTATAAATGATGTACCTATTAGCAGAGTCATAAAACAAGAAAACAAGGTAATTGGACCGACTGCTGGAAGGAAAAAGTTATGTAAATGAAGAGAGCCTCATTAAAATAATCAAGACAAGTGATTCACTGATTTAGAAGGTAGCAGGTTTTTTTTTTTTTTTAAATTGCTACTATAATTAATCTTTTTCTTTGGTAAGCTATTTTTTCAAAGGTTCAGTTTCACTTGAAACAAATTAAGGTGGGTTAGACATAATACCAATCTAAAGTTTACATTTCAAAGCAATGCTATAGGTAGATATAGCTCTACGGAGAAAACTGCCATAAAATATAGTTTGGAAATCCTCAGAAATTACCTGGTATAAAGTAATATGGCCTCCTTTTTTCTTCAAACTACCATGTTTTATTAGTACTTTAAGAGATGATAGAGAATTGGTAGAACCATCTATCCCCAGCTCTAGAAATGCTACTGGCAGGTAAGGACTCTCATTGCTAGAACTTTATTAATCCACATGAGTCCATTGTTAATACTGCTCTGTGATCATCTGAACATCCTACAGGACTCTGCCCTGGAGAGAAAAAAAAAGTTCTGGTCTCAGGGAGTGCATAATATTTATGAGATTATCTTAATAAAAATATACAAAAAAATCCTATCTAATAAAAGAGTAATATGCAAATTGACCGTCACTCCAACACACAAGGTAGCCGCCCCCATGTGGACACAAGATGGCCTCCACAAGAAGGCTGGCAGGGGAGGGAAGTTGTGGGTGACCAGGCCAGCAGGGGAGGGCAGATGGGAGGGAACAGGCCTGCAGGGGAGGGTAGTTGGGGTGGGGGGACCAGGCCTGCAGGGGAGGACAGTTGGGGGGGACCAGGCCTGCAGGGGAGGGCAGTTAGGGGCAACCAGGCCAGCAGGGGAGGACAGTTGGGGGTGAACAGGCTGGCAGGGGAGAGCAGTTAGGCATCTATCAGGCTGGCAGGGGAGTGGTTAGGAGGTGATCAGGCTGGCAGGCAGAAGCGGTTAGGGGCAATCAGGCAGGCAGGCAGGCAAGCAGTTGGGAGCCAGCAGTCCTGGATTGTGAGAGGGGTCCCAGATTGGAGAGGGTGCAGACTGAGCTGAGGGACACACACACACACACCCCGTGCACAAATTTCATGCACCAGGCCTCTAATAAGAAATAAAAGGCAAAAGTAATTTCATCCACTTCCATGTACCTGAAAGCATAGAAATATGTATATGGACACACTGACATAGTACATATTTCACATATAAAACAAAATAAGTTACAAATTTCTAGTAAAGATAGTTATGGGATCATCTTGGCAAAATTAACTGAATTTATAAATGATAACATGGATGCCCTCTTCCAAAGGACTTGAAACACTGAAACATATGTTTTGGGTTTTTACTATCACCTCATTTGTAGAAAATAAACTCATGTGCATGCATAATTTCTGCAGGGGGAAGGAGGTAAAAGCAATAACTCTAAGTAGATTATTGATTTTGAACCCTGTTCTTAGCCACTGAATTATATAATTTTTAAAATTATTTTAATTTTTTTATCTTCAATGATACAAGAAATTTATTATTTATTAAATTGTAGATACTTTTTTATTTATCTTATCCCCAGATGCTCCTCATGGACATGATATGTTTGAAGATACAACATGTTTCTTAATACTGAGTCTATCTTGAAGAAGAATACTATTTGGATATCCATGCCAAATTATTGGGTAACTGCTTCCATGTTTTATTCTGTAGCTATAGACTTTCTGTATATAGGCATGACCTTAATTATGCTTCTATTTTATTCTATGAAGCCAATTACTGTAACGGAATAAATCACACCTCACCTAGGGAAAGACACAATTCATGATGCATCATTTTCCGAGTATTTCCTGAAGTAAGAAGAGATAAGTGCAGGAAGTTAAAACTAGTAGATTTAAAAAATTTGAACATAAATATTATGTAGAGTTCAGTACATTCCACAAAAATTATAATCATGTTAAATACTAGAGGCCCGGTGCACGAAATTCGTGCACAGAGGTGGGTTGTCCCTCAGCCCAGCCTGTACCCTCTTCAATCTGGGACCCCTCAAGGGATGTCCGACTGCCCGTTTAGGCCCGATCCCGACCACATGGGGGCAGCTATATTGTGTGTTGCAGTGATGATCAATCTGCATAGTACTCTTTTATTAGATAGGATAGAGGCCTGGTACAGGGGTGGGGGCCAGCTGGTTTGCCCTGAAGGGTGTCCCTGATCAGGGTGGGGTTCCCTTGGGGTGTGGGGCGGCCTGAGCGAGGGGCCTGTGGTGGTTTGCAGGCCGGCCACGCCCCCTGGCAACGCAAGCGGAGGCCCTGGTATCTGGAATTTATTTTCCTTCTACAATTGAAACTTTGTAGCCTGGAGCAGAGCCAAGCCTGGGGCTCCCTATGAGGCCCACAGCCATTTGTGTTGGGGTTATAATTGAAACTTTGTTGCCTTAAGCGGGTGGGCCCGGCCAGGGTGTGCAGAAAGCTTTGCTTCCCCTGTTGCCGGTGGCAACCCCGGCCTGCTCTCTCAAGCTCCATTCTGCTGCCATTTGTTTGAATTTGTTTACCTTCTATAATTGAAACTTTGTAGCTTGAGTGGAGGCTTAGGCCTGCAACGGCTTGGCTTCCTCTGTTACCTAGGAAACCTTGCTCTCTGTGGCTGTAGCCATCTTGGTTTGGGTTAATTTGCATACTCGCTCTGATTGGATGATGGGTGTGGCTTGTGGGCGTGGCTTGTGGTTTGTGTCGGAGGTGTGGTCAATTTGCATATTTGTCTATTATTAGATAGGATATTTATTGTTCTCTATATTTTATTTTGCTGTTGTTGTTGTTGTTGTTGCTATTGTTGTTAATCATCACCTAAGAACATTTTTCCATTGATTTTCAGAGAGAGTGGAAGGGAGGGTGAGAGACAGAGAGAGAAACATTGATGTGAGAGAGACATATCAATTGGTTGCTTCCTCCACATGCCCTGACCAGGGCCAGGGATTAAGCTGCAACCGAGCACATGCCTTTGACCAGAATCAAACCCAGAACCCTTCTGTACACAGGCTTACACTCTATCCACTGAGACAAAATAGCTAGGGCTATTGTTCTCTATATTTTAGATCTTTGCTATTGAAATTGGAAGATGATAGAAAAAAAACCTCAAAATATTATTTTATCCAAGAGTTAGGTTATAAAAATATGGAAGATATAAAAGCCACAATGTCTAAAATGAATAAACTTCATTACTATATTTCTTTTAAACCTAATTCAAAGTGGCACCTTTAACATATTTTCTCAATTCATTTTAAAAATCCTTTGCTTTCATTTTAAAATTACTATTTAAAATAATCATGAATTCTTAATGAGGTAAAACATTAAGTCTTGAATAGATGATTGGGTAAATTAGTATGTAATTCACAGCAGAGAAAACTGAATGATATAATTAAAAATGTGTTCAATCTTACTTATAAACATACAGATGCAAACTTAAAAAAACCTTTTGTAAAGTTTTCAGACTAGCATAGATAACACTCACTGCTGTTGAGCATGCATTGAGATCAGAATCCTGAAACACAGCAGATGTGTTATAAATGCCCACAGCTTCCTAGGAATTAGACGAATTATATATGCCGGGGGCTAATTCCAGCAGGTCATAAATGCAAAAAGTTCATCAAAAGGTTGGTGGTCCTTGAGGGTTCAGCAGGGCTGAAGATACATATTATTGCCTGCTGGAATAGCTGAAAGCATTTCCCCAAACCTAAACATCTGCATATATTATTGCCTGCTACTGGAGCAGCCGAAGGCAGTTCCCCTAACCCAGTGATGGCGAACCTCTGACACGCGTGTCAGTGCCATTTCTGATGACACGCGGCCGCTGAGGCGGCCGCATGCCGAGGATGAAACATTTATGTTATTTAAACTATAAATATCGCGAAATAATGTTTTTTCCTCAAAGTGACACACTACCCGAGTTATGCTCAGTTTTTTGGCAAAGTTTGACATACCAAGCTCAAAAGGTTGCCCATCACTGCCCTAACCTGACAATGCCTACTGTATACCAAACCTTACCTTTGATATGTATATCTGCTTTGTTTTAGGGCAATTTGTGTTAATAAAAAGCTAGGGGTCCAGAGATTAGGAGAACTTGATTACTGAAGCTAGGTCTCCTCTGGCTCTCCAAAATGCCTTCCAAATTTATATTTCATATCTAGTCTCTTTATTAATTTACTTGCAGCCCTCTCCAGATTCCTGAACCCTTCTAGATGCTGAGAAACACCCCGGCAGATATATACAATTGACTTACAAATGTTTATGATTTTTATTCTCTTATTTTTGTCTTTAGAAAGAAATTATAAGAAAACAACAAAGAACATAAAAATGCCTACAAATACTAAAAATAAAACTTAAACATTTAAAAATGGAAAAAGCTCATGCTGGCCAGTGTGGCTCAGTTGGTTGGGTGTCATCCTGTGCATTGGTTCGATTCCTGGTCAGGTCACATGCCTCGACTGTGGGCTTGATCCCCTGTGGAGGGTGTCCAGGAGGCAGCTGATAGATGTTATGTTCTCACATCGATGTTTCTCTCTTCTCCTTTCCTCTCTCGCTAAAAATCAATAAACTATTCCTTAAAAATAAATAAATAAATAAATACATAAATAAATACATAAATAAATAAAATGGAAGAAACTTAATTCTACAAAATGAGAATAATTCAGTGAATTATGTCATAGCCATGGAATAGTATACTATACAGCCATTAAAATTATGTTCATAAATGTTTACTACAAAAGAAAATCTTTATAACATTGTTTTAAAAATAATATCAAAAATGTAATCTCAACTCTATGAAACACATATATACATAGGAAAATCAGGATTGTAACAATACAAGTAAAATTAAGTATCTATCTTGGTGAAATCCATAGATTCTTCTTCCTTTAAAAAAATATTTTTATTGGTTTCAGAAAGGAAGGGAGAGGGAGAGAGAGATAGAAACATCAGTGGTGTGAGAGAATCATTGGTCCACTGCCTCCTGCACTGTCTCCACTGCAGATCAAGCCCACAACCCAGGCATGTGCCCTGACTGGGAATTGAACCGTGACCTCCTGGTTCATAGGTAGATGCTCAACCACTGAGCCACACCTGCCCGTCTCCTGTTCTTTTTTTTTTTTTTTTTAAATCCTCTTCTGAGGATATTTTTCCCACTGGTTTTTAGAGAGAGTGACAAGGAGCAAGGGGAAGAGAGAGAGGGAGAGAGAAAAACATCAATGTGGGAGAGACACATGTTCCCACCAGGGCTAAGGAGCAAACCCGAAACCTAGGTATGTGCCCTTGACCGGAAATTGAACCCAAGACACTCCAGTGTGCTGGTTGATGCTCTAACTGCTGAGCCACACCAGCCAGGGCTCCATAGATTACTCTTATTACCTTCTTTATGCTTTCAAATTTGGGAATGAATATGTACTACTTTAAAAATAAAATGTCTTATGCATATGTCTATGCACATATATGCATGTATATACTATACATACAAATACAAACATATATTTATATTTCATAAATCTTTGCTATCAAGCTGCTTTCTGGTTAACTATTTTTTCTGTTCTCTTTCACATTGACATTTTTATCTGCAGTTTCAGTTCAAAAGAAAGTTGCATTAACAAATACTTCAAAAGCATACCTTTGTTCTCTCAATTTCTCAGTTCACAGAATAGCTTTTGCTTATAAAATATTAATAAATGATTGGTCACTGGTCTCCCTTTTAAAAAATTTATAGGTTCTTTTTAATCTATTCCTTTTCCCTCTCAGCATATGACTTTAGTTATGAAAAATGTCACCCCATCAATTTGGACTATGTTTGTTTCAGTTAAAAGCTTTGATTTTTCTAAGAGAACAATAACTTTGTTTACTATAAAACTGATTGACAAAACATATGACTGTTCTGAAATGGCACTATAACCTATCTGACCTTATCATATTCAACAACTTTATACTTTTTGCTCCTTACTTTATATTAAAAATGTGATTTCTGCAAACATTTAGAAGTGATGCTTTAAAAGTTAGGCTGTCTAACATTTCTGTAGATCAATGATCATCCAAATATTTTTTACTGGAGTGAAAGTATTTCTTAAATTTTACATAAAACCCATGCAGTTCTTGCCTGTATTGCTTCCACTTCAATCAGCCCCATGCCTCATGTCTCTGAAGGAAATCTCTAGGATACTTCAAGGATCTCTAGGGATCTGCAGAACACCATGTGAAAAACAGCACTTTAGATGATTTAACTTATCAAAGTTAAGGGTATAATTCATAATGTATCTAGACCAAATTTTCAGTAAATTATACTTGTCATAGTGACTATGTCATGTTCACTGTGAGAAATGACTCTATGAAAACATCTTATTTTTTCTAGAATGGGCATGTTTCAGGTCAGAGAATCTTCTTTCAGAGAAAAATTTCTCTGCAGTCTAAGTTTCAGGAAAATTTTAGCTTCACTTGAACAGACAATTTGTTCTAAAGACACTGTGAATCAGGTAACAGTGTTTATCATTGTGTTGACTGTAGGGAGGCATAGAGAAATAAAATCTTTACAAGATGTCATGGTGTAAATTCTTTTGATGTAATATTAACTAACTTTTTTATATTACCACTCATTTTTCCCTTTAGCCTCAATTATTTCTTTTTGAGAATATTTGTAGTGTCAATGAAAATCAGAAACAAAGCTGATTTTCCCGTTTTATTGAGATACTAGTAGCCCTGGGCACAAATCCATGTGCCAGTAGGTCACCTCTCTCCTCCTATAGCTCCCCCCATCCATAGTTTTCTGCCCTGCCCCCTCCTGTAGCTTTCCATCGCCCACTTGTAGTTTGCTGCCCCACCCTCCTGCAGATCCAGGCATTACGAGGTCGGTCATTATGCCTCATGGCGTAATGGTTAATTAGCATATTCCTCTCTTATTATATAGGATAATGGCAATGACATTGGATTAGTTTAAAGTGTACAATATAATCAGTTGGTATATGTAATATGCTGTGAAATGGTTGCCACAATAAGTTTAGTTAACATCCATCATCCCAAATAGCTACACAATTTACTTCTGGTGATAAGAAATTTTAAGATTTACTTTCTTATCAACTTTCAAATAGTATGTAATACAATATTATTAACTACAGTGATTGTGCTGTATATAACATCCCCAGAATTGAGTTACCTGATAACTGAAAATTTGTACAATTTGATCATTTTAATCTATTTTTCTCAACCCTCAACTCCCACCGCTGGTAAGACCAATCGAGTCTCGGTTTCACTGAGTTCATTTGCTTGTTTTTGATTCCACATATAAGTACTTGTCTTTCTTTGACATTTAAAAAAATATTTTTATTGATTTTTAGAAAAAGAGGAAGAGAGAAGGAGAGGGAGAAACATCAGTGCCTGTAAAAGTGAAGCATTGATCAGCTGCCTCCTACACACCCCCTATTGGGAATAGGGGATGCGGCATGCAACCCCAGGCATGTGCCCTCAGGGGAATCCAACCAGCAACCTTTCAGTGCCTGGGGCACTGAACCAACTGAGCCACACCGGCCAGGGCCATCCTTAATTATTATTATTACTAGAAGCCCGGTGGACGAAATTCGTGCACGGCAGGGGGTTGTCCCTCAGCCCAGCCTGTACCCTCTCCAATCTGGGACTCCTGGAGGGATGTCCGACTGCCCGTTTAGGCCTGATCCTGGTGGGATCGGGCCTAAACGGGCAGTCGGACATCCCTTTCACAATCCAGGACTGCTGGCTCCCAACTGCTTGCCTGCCTGCCTTCCTGATTGCCCCTAACTGCTTCTGCCTGCCAGCCTGATCACCCCCTAACCACTCTGCTGCCAGCCTGGTTGATGCTTAACTGCTCCCCTGCCAGCCTGTTTGCCCCCAACTTCCCTCCTCTGCCAGCCTGGTCACCCCTAACTGCCCTCTCCTGCAGGGTTGATCACCTCCAACTGCCCTCCCTTGCAAGCCTGGTCCCTCTCAACTGCCCTCCCTTGCAGGCCGGGTGCCTCCCAACTGCCCTCTCCTGCTGGCCATCTTGTAGTGGCCATCTTGTGTCCACATGGGGGCAGGATCTTTGACCACATGGTGGCAGCTATATTGTGTGTTGCAGTGATGATCAATCTGTATATTATTCTTTTATTAGATAGGATAGAGGCCTGGTGCACGGGTGGGGGCCAGCTGGTTTGCCCTGAAGGGTGTCACAGATAAGGGTAGGGGTTCCCTTGGGGCGTGGGGAGGCCTGAGCGAGGGGCCTGTGGTGGTTTGCAGGCCGGCCACGCCCCCTGGCAACGCAAGCGGAGGCCCTGGTATCTGGAATTTATTTTCCTTCTACAATTGAAACTTTGTAGCCTGGAGCAGAGCCAAGCCTGGGGCTCTGGCAGCCATTTCTGTGGCAGTTAATTCACCTTCTACAATTGAAACTTTGTTGCCTTAAGCGTGTGGGCCCGGCCAGGGTGTGTGGAAAGCTTTGCTTCCCCTGTTGCCGGCAGCAACCCTGGCCTGCTCTCTCAAGCTCCATTCTGCCGCCATTTGTTTGAATTTGTTTACCTTCTATAATTGAAACTTTGTAGCTTGAGTGGAGGCTTAGGCCTGCAAAGGCTATTGGAAAGCTTGGCTTACTCTGTTACCTGGGAAACCTTACTCTCTGTGGCTGTAGCCATCTTGGATTGGGGTTAATTTGCACTGATTGGCTGGTGGGCGTGGCTTGGCTGGTGGGTGTGGCTTATGTAGCGGAGTAATGGTTAATTTGCATATTACCATTTTATTAAAGAGGATTATTTTTTTTGTATTGGCTTCTGCACACTAGATAAAACCATCACTTCTCCAAGTCTTGATAAAGTAGCCTTGTGTAGGAAATGAACCTTATCATTCAACTCTGCCCTAGTTCTTGGTTTTTTCTCAAACCTTCGCAGTTGTCCAAGCAGCCTATTTTATTGTTACTGTTCCCAGTTGAAGCTGTGCCAACACCAAACAGTTTTCCAAAGGGGAGGATCTCAGTCAGCACCTGCATGAAGGCTGATCAGAAGCTGGACCCTGAGGAAGCAGCCTTTAGGATTCATTAGGCCACTTTCAGGGGAAGACTGGGCGATGGGCTTTTCTGACTGTTCCTCTGTGCTGTGCTCTGGGGGTATACCTGGTTAAGAATTGATTTTTTGCGTGCTTGTTTTTGTCTTTGTTGTTATCATGTTGTTGGACCTACAAATGAAGTCCCTACTGGACACCAAAGCCTGGTGATCAATGGGTGCATGCCCTGGGCAGCAGCTGCAAAAACTGGGGCACCAGACATGTGCACTAGTTCCTTCCAGGGAGACTAGTTCCTTCCAGGGAGGCATTGGTCAACATGGAGATGGCACCACTGTCTTCCTTGGTCCCAGGAAGGATGACGGTTGGCAGCTAAATGTGTGCTAAGTTAGAAGCCTGACGCTCAGGTAGCAGCTTTTAAACTAATGCAAATAGGCATCTTCAGGGAGAGACTGTGAGAGGGTGTTTCTGTCTGCTCCCTCTTTGTTGAGTGAGCCCCGAGAGGAGAGCCACAGCCCCTCACAAGTCTGTTAACAACTGTGGATGCAAGCCCTGTTAGGTTCCAGCAGTATGAGTTTTGGGGCTCATCTCTCAGGTAGAGGTCTTTAAGGTTGGGATGTAAGGTGTTGGGTTTAAACCCTTTGTGCCTCAGGGAGAAGTGGAGAGTTGTGAGTTCTTGCCTCTGCCTCCTGCACGCCCCCTACTGGGGATAAAGCCCAAAACCTGGGCGTGTGTCCCTACTGGGAATTGAACTGTGACCTCCTGGTTCATGGGTTGATGCTCAACCACTGAGCCACACCGGCCGGACACTGTGCAGGTATTTTGGTGGGGGTATTTTCTCATTCATTTAAGTGTAGGTGGCACTCAGCTAGATTCTAAATTTCTTTAAGAGGCATTGCTTCCTGTGTAGCTATAGATTTGGTGTGTCCATTGGAGGTTCAGGAAACTCCTACCTGACCAGCTTTGATTGGAACCTCACAAAACACACTCTCAATCTTAAAAATGTGTGTGTATTTATAAATATATGTGTATTTTTAGACTGTCCCCAGAAAAGTTAAGGCTACCTTTATTACTGCCAATATTTTTCTGAATGTATTTGCTAGCATTCATTTATTCATTCATATAGTTGTTCATAGTATACCTAGACATATTCAAATCTTTGTGTGAGCAGAGTTACAACAGTGAACTAGACTCAGCTCTTAATTTTACAGATTCAAGGGAGTCCATTTACTACAACTACCAAATATTACCGTAAGCCATATTTTACCCATAGCCCATGGCGTTCCAACAGTTCATTGTAAATATTTCAAGGCACTCAATGAATTAAAGTCAAAATTGAAATCTACTTAACTCAGATAAGTAAATTATTTTAAAATGAAGCCAATATAATATAAAATCAATAAAGATTATATGCATTCTTGTTGGCCTTTTAAATACATTGTGTGATTTCATTGTCTAATACATTTTGTTAAAAATCATTCAATGAGATATAACTCAACCAAAATTAGTTTTGATGGAGTACTTTAGCCTTTTTTTTTAAGAGAAAGAAGAGTTATCTCTCTCCAAGCCACATATTTATACATTGTCTAATTAAATAAAAATACCAATATCAATATTAATAAGCTATACAATGAATTTGCATGCCCACTAATGCTATTAACATCTTTAGAAATCCTTATGAAGTATTTATTTAATCGCATTAAACCTACCTAATTTTAACTTCAGGTTTAAATTTAAGTTTTCAGTACTGTTCAATTTTTGAAGTTTTAAAGAAGAAAATAAAGATTTTTTTTTATATTTCACATAATGATAATACAAAAAAGATCATAAATTAAACCATGTAGATTTTTAAATAAACACCTTCTTCAAAGAAATTTCCCTTTTAAAACATAATTATTAATCTGATGACATACTGTATTTTAAAATTGAAATAAGAATGCATATTATTATTGATCAAAGTCTTTTGTAAAATTAATTTTAACATAAATTTACATTTACTGTCTCCTAAGAATCTTCACAAGAAAGAAAAATTATGTAGAAAAGAATCAATGTGAGAATATTTTTTTCCCATTTAAAGACAAAGAATATACACTATGCTCTCTCAACATTTATTTTTCTAATTTTCACCTAAAAGTAGAATTTTGAAAAGCTAGTGGAGTGGGGTAAAATTTAGGAATCTCTGTTGCTTAATGACATTTATATTATTTATATTAGCCCCATTTGATTTCTTCACTTCAACTGACTCTTTTACATATTTATAAAAATTGTAATTACCTCGTTGAGTGCAACTGGAATGTGTTGCTCATCTAATTTACCTGATCCAGAAGCCCCATACTTGTCAATAGAGTCATTACTGAAATTCTAAGTATTGACATGAATCACATAAAAATCTAATAGTATTGCTTAGCACTATCTGATAGTGCATTAGCTTGCATATAGAGATATTGTATGGATTTTACTAGAGCACCACACTTAGCCTTGTCCTTTTCAAAATTGCATCAATCATGTGGTCATAAATGTAATACAACATTCATAAAAGTTATGCCTAATATATATGTATATCAGAATAAGGATTTAAAAAACTGGAGTAATGATTAAACTAACAAAATATAGTTTATTAGAATATTAATGATAGTTACCATTTATTGATTTATTATTATATCTTAGGCTTTATGCTAATGCTTTAAATATATGGTGACAGAAGGAGATTTGACTTTGAGTGGTAATCACACAATGCAATATACAGATGATATATTATAGAACTGTACACTTGAAGCCTATATAATTTTATTAACAAATGTCACCCCAACAAATTTAATAATTAAAAATATATTATCTCATTTAATCTTTACAAAAACCTTTGAGTAGTTATTAATATCCACACTCAACAGATGAGAAAGATGCTAGGAATTTTTTAACAACATGTTCCAGTTCAGATAGGTACAGCCTGCATTCAAAGCCAGATCTGGACACAAAGACGGTATTTTATCCTCTGCGGTACATTGCCTGCCATCTAAGTTTCAGAAATTGAACTCTGAATTCAGAAAAGGAGAAAAAAGACAGACATATGCAAACAAGACAGACATTTTGTCTACAGCAAGGTCAATATAAGTATCATAGACTTAAATCATCATAGGCTTCACTTATAAAAGTAAAGTGCTAAGAACAAAAATCGCAGCAGTACTTAACTGATGGTCTCAGCGCACCCCACCTGGGACTCTGCATTGAATTCTGGGAGCAACACTCTCAAAGGAACATTGACAACCGGGAGAGCTGCTATAAAGCCAGGGTGATAGAATGTAATGGCTGCCATTACAGCCACCTTTCATTTTACACAAGCCATGGACCTGGTGCTGTATTTACACTTTATAGTTTTCTTACTTAACCCTCACAATATTCCTGGAAACTGGGTGTGATTTTCCTTATTTCACAAGAGAGAGAAGTGGAGCTAAGAAAGATTATGTAATTCTCCTGAGAGCACATAGTTAATATATTACAGCTGGAAAAGGTGCCCTGAGCCCACACGGCTAACTAAATTATATTAGAGCTGGTGTTTAACAACAAAGCCAGGACACTTCCTATTATACCACCTTACAGTGTTGAAAGGAATTGAGGAAGTTTAGTACTTAAGAGGACAAATATTCAAAGGATTGCGGTTATATTATTGCGCAGTTTCAAAGAACTAAAGTAGAAACAAGTGGAGGCAGTAAAAGAGACAGAAGGATTTTCTATTGACCAGGCCAATTAGAATATGTTATTTTAAGCCAAGCCAAGGTAGTGCCTTGCCACTTGATGCCACTTTCCCCTCCATGATCTCATTATTGTTTGTAGTTCTCTTAGCCTGAAGTGCTCTTTCCTTTCATCTTTGTCCCTGAGGAGGTATCCTTTGAGCTGAGCCTTAGAGCTAAGGGGTAACTCCTTCGATTGTTTTTGGAAAACTAACCCTGATCTCATTACTACATTGCACTTATTTATTTTTAACTTTGATTATTTTTCTCCCCCACTAGAATGAATATTCCAAGAAAGAATGAAGCACAGAGCAGACACTCTGAATAAATGTTGTTGAAGCTATTCATGCCTTGGGTGAAGTGTCATTAGATTAAGATCTCATTCATTGAAGGAATTTGATTCTCCTTTTAGCCTAATAAATAATGAAGGCAGTAAATGGGAGATGGTCTGTTTAAGAACTGTACAGTGTCTTCAAGACAACTTAAAATTTACAATAATCACATTAAAATAATGTTTAAGTATGTTCAAGGAAATATAGAATTATATTGTAGAACTTGTGAAGAATCACTAAGAATTGCACTAGAGAGTTAGGACCATTTTAATGTACCAGTAAGTTAATTGTTAACTGAATTCAACACAGATTTTCAAAATCCAGCCCTGGCTGGCTGGCTCAGTTGTTGAAGCATTGCCCTGTATACCAAGAAGTTGCGGGTTCGATTCTCAGTCAGGGCACATACCTGTGTTGCGGGTTCGATTCCTTATATGGGAAGCAACTAACTGATGTTTCTCTTTCACATCAATGTTCCCCCCCCCCCTTTGTCTCTCTCTAAAATCAATAAAAACATACCCTTGAGAGAGGATTTTTTAAAAAGTCCATGCACCATGCTCTTTGACAATATGATACTATTTCGAGTGCATACAAAATAAATGAAAGTATGCTTTGGCACCATAATAAATAGCATTCTCTCAATGATCTTAATGTGTTCAGGATAGCATAGAGCATTACACATATATTACGTCTTTTAATCCTCAAGATAGACTTATTAGGTAGTATTTCTGAGCAATAATTTTCCCATTTTACAAACCAGAAAAGCGGGGCACAGTGGACCCAAGAAACTTGCCCAGAATTACACAGTTTATCTGATAAAGTCATATTTGGACGTTAGGTCCGTCTGACCCCACAGTCCTATTGAAAGTAATCATTACACATCATCGTACAATCTCATCCTAAATGTCATAAAACACAAGGGAATATTTTCAATATCACCCAGAGGAGAAACATAAAATGGAACATTATTTTATTTCTTTAAATCTGATTTTTATACATGAAGAATCACTTTAGAGGTCAATTTGAACTCAGTATTTCCTTTTTAGGTTCTAACATGTACTCTGGGGAATTTTTATAAGGAAAAGAGAGCAAGCTGCACCTCTTTGTAGTAACCAATGATATATCTCACTGTAACTCATTTTCTTCTCAGAAGTTCCCAACGTTGGAGAGGCTGTTCTGTAGAAGGGGAAATAGCGTATGCTGTGAGGTTACAGGGAAAAACTAGGATCAATGGGTAGATGTTACAAGGAAAGCAATTTTGGCTTAATGTGAGGGAGAAATTTCTATCAAGCTGGAAAATGAGCTGCCTTGAGAGTTGTGACCGCCATTTAATGAAGAAGCACTTGTAGAGACAGGAAAACTATTATCAAAGTTATAGAAAGGGGGTTAGCAAGATTTTCCTGCGAAGGCACAGATAGTATTTTAGTCTAAGCTGGCAGTATGACTCTGTTGTAACTGCTCAAAAATGCCTTCGTGGGGCAAAAACAGAGGATATAGAAGTGAGGGGTGTGGCTGTGTGCTGATAAAATTTCATTTATACAAATAGGCTACTACTACAGTCCAGATTAGGCCTGAGGATAAAGTTTGCAACTAACCACTGCTCCAGTGCTCACTGCAGCTACAAAACCTCCAAGTTTCAGTGGCTTTATATAGGATTGGCTGACTAGGGCCCAAAGGCCTGTCTGTCTCACAGCCTGTTTTTGTATGACTCACAAGCTAAAAATCGTTTTTATATTTTTAAAAGTCTTAAAGGAGAACAAGTGACAGAGACAGCTGTGGCCCACAAAGTTCTTACAAAGTATGCCCACCTAAACTAATGTGCTTTGTTAGACAGCTTTCCTCCAAGCCCACACAAGGGTTTACACCCCTAGCATTTGGGGATCAACATGTTTACCATGGTGTGTTGGGGAAAAGCATGAGAAAGACACATAGGATACATGACTCTGTTGAAAAGGTGATACTCATTTTTGCTCACATTTCATTAACCAGAGTTAATCATGTGTCTCTGCCTATTCAGAAGAGGGCTAAACATACAGGGAGGAGCAAAAGTAGGTTTATAGTGGTTTATATGGAAAGTAATACAAGAATTAATAAACAATAATGTAAGAATAACCTTCATTTTACATACTCATTACTGTAAACCTACTTTTGCCCCAACCTAAGCATATGCTTAGCTGAATAGCTTTCTCCCAGTACCTACTTCATACTATGGAAAATGATGTACCGTTGTTGGTCAGAGGTTTGCCTCCACCACATAGAAGAAATACATACATCAGCTTGAGGCTTGAAGTAGATATACCCTGTGAACAAAAAAGGAGCTCTGTAATATTCTGACAATGTTGGTGACTGAAAGTCACCTCACAGGATGACCTGATCCTAAATCCTTAACTGTACACATCATGGTGGGTAGTCATGCCCCAAGCTCATACCTTCTTTAGTAAAAGATTTATCTTGGTCTTAAGCAAGCCCTGTGCATTGGTCTTGTGCATCTAGATTAACACACCTATGAGATGCCACAGTAATGTTTTCCAGACTCCTTGGGGATGGGTAACTACCCTCAAGCCAAATAAACCTTGTTAACTATCCTGTAATCCAACCATAGAGATTTCTCTACCTTGCTTTCTCCAACCTTTATGTAATCTTTCTTATGTTCCTTTCTTAATTCCACATGTATAAAAGAAACTGCAAAACTGACATTCTCTGAAGCTTTTTAGATCAGCATGTCATCAGTTTGGCTCAAACAAAATCTTATAAAATGCTCTACAGGTTTGGATATTCTTACTTCAATAACCCCAACAGGAATTTCAATGATAAGGCATGATATTTCTATGTTTCTACAATCCTCAAAGTTTTTGAAATATAGTATCTATAGGCTAAACAGAGGCTTATTCTCCCTAACATCATATCCTATAGCTTGTTGCTTTTAAAAAAAATTAAATTAGAAATGGCAAGAGAGTTTCCAGATACATTATCATAATAAGTTTTGTCTCATAAAGGTCTTCATATATTTTAGCTGATATAAAGAATCTCAGCATTATGCACTCATATGAAAAAATTACAAGTTTGAGTCTCATAAGTTATACATGCCAAATAAATTAGAAATGATGCAAAAATAAAAAATAAAAACATTTGGCTTTAGAACATTCTAATTTAGCCTCTTTTTTTTTAATAATACATTTGTGGGTTTTTTTTTAATTATATTTTTATTGATTTCAGTGAGGAAGGAAGAGGGAGAGAGAGATAGAAACATCAATGATGAAAGAGAATCATTGATCGGCTATCTTCTGCAAGCCCCCCACTGGGGATCGAGCCCACAACCCAGGCATGTGCCCTTGACCGGGGGACCTTTCAGTTCGCAGGCTGACGCTCTATCCACTAAGCCAAATGGGCTATGGCTAGCCTCTATTTTATATACTTTTTTTTTTTTTTACCTCACTCCATCATCCATATTTTTATATATTCACTCAGTCATGTCTTTTGTGATTGATTTTCAGTTACTAGGTTCAGCAAAGTTACCAGTGATAGAAAAAATAAAAATTATCCCCCTTTTCCCTTTCAGTTTTATTGGCTGGTCTAATAATCAAATTGACAGGAAACAGATTAACAAGAGAAAATAACCACATTTATTTTAGTATATACATACACGGGTTCCATAAGAATAGGGGGCCCAAGGACAAGTCTGGAAATTGATGCTTATATACCACCTTGATCTAAAGAGAAATGTGGGGTGACGGGGCATAGTGGTTTGAACTTCAAAGGGGAGAAAGGCATTCACATAGAGATTGAGAAGCAAATGTTTTGTAAATAAATATTTGCTGGGCCATCTTTAACAATGAGATAGAAAGAACCTTGATCTAATGTCCCTTGCTAGGTTTCTTCCTGTGTATCACACACTAAATCATATTAAATATGGTTATATGTGATGATATCTCCCTTCCTGGAACAGGTCTTAAAAAAAATTTTTTTTTAGGCAGGTTGGAGGAAAATCATTGGATTTTTCTAAGTCTTTCCTGTCTTAAAAATATCCAAATTAAAATAATATCAGAAATAAATTATATTATGAGATGGAAAAAAATGTGTTCTCTATCAGTAGCAACAAAAGAGAGAATCAAAATTTTTATCACATTATTGTTTCATTTCTCATTCTCACAGATTTTTAGCAGGAGAGAAAGAAAGATTGAGAGAGAGAAGCTAAAATTTGAAATAAACCTTACTACTTGCTATAGTAAACATCATTAAAAGTGTGAGAGACTAATTGACATAACTTTAAAAATGAATTTAAGAGAAAATGGTTCAATCACTCAAATAATTAAGTAAAAAAGAACATGGTGATACTGTTGTAATTAGCTAGTTATTAATAATAGGAAAGGAGCAAAGCGGGGGAGGCCAGACAATATAGACATGTTATTTGGGAGGCTTAATCAGGAAGATGCAACCTTGTACTCTCCAGGGAATTACCAGCCTATTCCCTACAAAACATTGGGAGCAGGAGTCCAACAAAGGGAAGACAGATGCATGCCCAGTAAAGTGCAATGATAAAGGGAAGGTACTTGTCTGCCAGCCGTGCCTAGGAACAGAAATCATTGGTCACAATGGGCATGGCCACTGCAAGTTCATGAAAATTTGGGGATACATAATCTCCTAAACAAAGAAACTCTCTCTTGTTGCTCTTAGTCTACTGCTACTTGGCTTGTGATTCTGGGCTGTCCTGTGCTCTGGGCTCACTCTTGGCTCTTGTTGCTCCCCGCTCTTGGCAGGCTTGGCTCATGATTCTTGACTTTCTTGTATTTGCCCCTATGTCCTTCAGCTATGTGGACCCCTCATGCAATGGAGTAATGGACTGCAGCTGGACACACAAATTAAGCTAGCGTCGTGCTGTATTGGACCATGCCCTAACATAGAATGGAAACTGTGGACACTGGCTCTGATTTTAGCTCTACCGAAGCCCTAGCTACCCTTCTTCTATGACTGGACTAAGAGAAATGGGACTTTGGACACCCAGGGGTATAATTCCATGAAAATAAAGCTTTCCTCATCATCTAATGGGTGCCTCTGGCAATGTTTCTTTTAGTGATACCCCAAAAGCCCCACTTCCATGAGCAACTGGACGAGATGAGTCCCTCTCCCCTCCAGTGACAATGGGAGTAATAGAAACTGCAGAGAAGTAATCAGCAAAATAGCCATTAAATTGGACAAAATTAAAGGATAAGAGAAAGAACCAAATGGTCTGTTTGAAAGCAAGTGAGAGAACCTTAATCTTCAGGATTTATTAAGACAACAAAAGCAGTAACAAGTACACTTGTTGACTGAAGTTACCTTAAAAAAGTGGGATCAACCAACACTTCATTTTAAGTCAAAAACATCATATCTGAACTATGCGATAGCAAAGTTATTAAATGGCAAAAATTTCCTATATACCTGGGAGAGACCCAGGAAAACTGAGTAACTCTTTAAAATGACCCAGGCCACTACTCTAAATGCCATTTTCAGCTAAAGACAGAAGACATTGGAGATGGAGGGGAGGAGGGAGGAGGGACAATCATGGCAGGTAATCAGGCAAAGCACAGTAAACAAGATGAAGTTTTTATGCAAATTGAAGTCTTCACCTTCTCCATTGATAAGAGTTTCTAGAGATTTAGTCATTTTCTTTCTGGTACAAATTAGGAGACACCCTTAAAAATGGAGAATTTCCTTATATGTGTAAATTTCTCTTATAAAAAACCAACTTCTACTTGGTTTCCAGAGCTATTTCCATGTCTGCTTTTTCTTATAAATAATCAGCTTGAGATAATTCTTATGCTAAAGAGGCATATTTAGAAGTGGCATATTGTGCTCCCCTTTTAAACCAAACAGGGATTTCAAATTTTGTGAAGGTGAGCAATTAAATGTTAACATGTATAATCTTTTATATGCATCAGAGTTGAATTAGTACCAACTGTTATTTGTGATTTTAATATCAATTGAGAGTTATCCAGATCAAATTGTCCAGCCCTAGCAAAAAAGATTTAGTCACTTTCCAAAAAGCAAAAACCAAAAATAAGGGGAGAAGAAATATGTGAATATAGGACATGCAGGCTGGGGGTTGTAGATAGAGACTTTTAAGGAGAAGCTTTTAAAGTGAGAGGCAAGAGGGTTATGGGGTATGAAAAGTCTGTCAAAGATAGAAAAAATAAAAAGACATTTAAAAAATCACTGCTCTGGACTATTTGTCACCTTCATAATGTTTCAATAAACTTCTATTTGCTTTTCTTCTGTTAATCTGTATTTTATTAAAGAGGGGTCTCAACCAGGAAACTAGAGGGGTACAGGGAAAATTATTTTTTCTCTACTAAAATTTCCCCCTAAGATCATAAGTGAATAAAAATGTCCACTATTTTTTTTTTAATCCTCACCCAAGGATATTTTTCCATTGATTTTTAGAGAGAGTGGGAGGGAGGGAAGAGGGGGAGAGAGAGAGAAACATTTATGTGAGAGAGACACATACATTGGGTACCTTCTGCACATGCCCCACCAGGGCCAGGGATAGAGCCTGCAACAGAGGTATGTGCCTTGGACCAGAAATCGAACTGTCAGCAGGGCTGACGCTCTAACTGTGAGCAAAACCAGCTAGGGCAAAAATGTTCACTATTAATACACTTTTCAACACTGCCAGAGGTACTAAACAGCAATAAAACAACAGAAAGATGTAAAGTTATTAGCATGTAAAAGAAGAAGTATATATGGTCATTTACTGAAGTTATTATTATACACTGACAAAATCCAAAAACATCTAAAGACAAATTATTAGAATTAGAAAATGAATTGGATACAAGATCAGTATAGAAAAGGCAACTATATTTCTATGTGGTAGGAACAATTAGAAAGTGAAATTTGAGAAATTATGCAATTAAATATTGCTGCAAGAACCCTGAAATATGTACTTAGGAATAAATGTAATAGAAGATGAGCAAGACCTATACAGAGAAAACTACAAAACATTGTTGAGAGATATTTTTAAATGTTTCAATAAACTTGGGAAATTTTATTTTTTTCAGTTTGGAAGAATCAATATTGGAATGACATCAGTTCTTTCAAGGTAACTAGATTCAGTGCAATCTCAGTCAAAAACTTCCCAGAGCCTGGCCAGCATGGCTCAGTGGTTGAACATCAACCTATGAACCAGGAGGAGGTCATGGTTCGATTCCTGGTCAGGGCATGTGTTTGGGTTTCATGCTCAATCTCC
The DNA here is from genome assembly GCF_951640355.1 of Cnephaeus nilssonii. NCBI lineage: Eukaryota > Metazoa > Chordata > Mammalia > Chiroptera > Vespertilionidae > Cnephaeus > Cnephaeus nilssonii. Next base: position 72,248,820 of record NC_137081.1, on the reverse strand, counting down.
AGTGTGGGGCATGCAGGGGGCAGCCAATCAATGATTCTCTCTCATCATTGATGTGTCTATCTCACTATCCCTCTCCCTTCCTCTCTCTCTAAAAATCAATAAAAACACATTTTAAACAAATTTCCCCTCCAAAATAAATAAATAAATTATAGAAATTAACAATGTGAATCTAATGTTTATGTGGAAATGGATAGGCCCAATAATAATGTAACAATCTTAAAAGAGAATAAACACCACTAATTAAACACACACACACACACACACTTATAATGATATAATGGTGGTGGTTGGGAAGTAATAAACTAAGAACCTTGTATACATATATGCGTGGCCCATGGCCACAGACAATGGGGTGGTGAGGACCTGGGATGAGGGGTGGGGCAGAGCAGGCTAAAGGGGGTCAATGGGGGGAAAAAGATACAATATTTAGGACTATAGTGTTAGCACTTAGATGCATACAGAAGACAATGGAACAGAAAAGAGAACACAGAGCCAACCCATCTATGCAGTCCCTTGATTAATTTAAGGTGACACTACAATATAATGGGGAAAGGGTGATCTTATTAATAAACTAGAGGCCCAATGCACGAAATTCCTGCAAGGGGCTTGGCCCTTGCAGCCGCGACTCCATCCAGAAGATCATCTGGAAGGCCATTCAGCTGTTCAGTCTAATTAGCATATTATGCTTTTATTATTATAGATGGTGCCAAGTTAATTGGATATCTATATAGAAAAAGAGAACAAGAATTTGAATTTCTGGCCCTGGTTGGGTAGCTCAGTTGGTTAGAGCATAGTCAGCATACTCCCTGGTTGTAGACTTGATACCTCGTCAGGACACATATAAGAAGCAACCAATAAATGAATAAGTAAGTGGAACAACAAATTGATGTTCCTCTCTCTCTCTCCTTCTCTCTCTCTCATCCTTCCTCTCTCTCTCTAAAATCAATAAATTAAAGAAAACACACATACAAAGAATTTGAATGTCTAGGCCTGTAGTACTGAAGGCATTGACTTAGAGAAGATAGCTACCTTAATATTTTTGTTTTGTTTTTCAATTCCCCTTGGTAGGTGGCTTGCTTTCAAAGATACATTAGGTGACTGAATACCAAATATTTTACTATCCTGCAACAAGAATAGAAGATATTGCTTCTATTCTGCAATATCTGATTCTTAACCTTTTGCACTTGGATGTCGAGTGTGACTTGACACAGTTAGCATTAGAATAAAGGAATCAAGCAAAAAGCAAGTGAGTGCAAAGGGTTAATATTTAACTCACCATTCCCTCATTTAATTAGTTCCACATGATAAGTTCTAGTCCCTGAGCATAACTTTTCTAATCATAAAGCTTAACTAAAGTAACAGAGCAGCCCTACCTCAAAACAAACAAACAAAAACCAGTGGCTTAAATAAATTAGAAATTTTATCTTTCATCATATATAAGTCATTATTGTACTGGTCAGTTATTTTATTATTTTATTTTTATTGATTTCAGAGAGGAAGGGAGAATGAGAGAGAGATAGAAACATCAATGATGAGAGAATCATTGATGGGCTGACTTCTGCACACCCCCTACTGGAGACTGGGCACACAACATAGGCATGAGTCCTAACTAGGAATTTAACTGTGACCTCCTGGTTCATAGGTCAATGCTCAACCACTGAGCCATGCCGGCTGGGTCCATTCTTGAAAGAGGTTGGGATGAAAAATTGAGTCAACCAGTTTAGAGCAACTACCTCAGCTTCCATGATATCCAAATTCTGTAATAAAAAACAAACAAAACTGTCATCTACACTAATAAAAGAGAAAGATACAAATTGATCATACCTTCGTGATGCCCACCAGTCAATCAGGAGTGAATATGTAAATTGACACAACAAAGATGGTGTGTTATTTTGCATACGCAGGCTCTGAGCGGCCAGGGGCGTTCTGCACCGCCCCAGCCATTCCGGGCCTCTGGGCAGCATGGGAAGGCGGAAAGGCGGCTCTGGGCTGGAGCCAAGGCAGTGCTGGCAGCCAGGGAAAGGAAGGACCATTCTTGCACGAATCTTCGTGCATCGGGCCTCTAGTTTATTAAGAATCTCCTCTGTGCCAGATGAAACAATACTTTCTATTTCATCTAATACTTTCAAATATTTTATAGACAGCTTAATAGTCTCATTTTATTAAAGATACAGAAACAGACTAAAAAACAGTTACAATAAAAATATATATTTAAAAAACTTGCCCAAGTTTATCAATCTAACTATGCAAAGCCAAAGCATAAAACAAGTTCAGTGTGGCTTCAGTAATGAGATTCTTTCTACCATTCTTTGCTTTCTCTAAAACTGAAATTGTATCAGTACAACAAGGTTTTTATTTTTAAAATTTATCAGTTTATTTAAGGGTGGACTAAAACAAACTCAGGGATGTATGAAAAAGTTGTGTTAGTTTTAAAAGATGGATATTTTTTTAAAATGACTGACAGGATGCCTAGCTCATTCAAAGGGAAAGCACAAAAAAACCCAAAATGTTAATGTTGCTGCATTCAGTGAGTCAGAATGTGAATGTTATACTGCAGAAAATTCTAACTCCATTTAATTGATAGTTTGCTCTTGGCAAAATAAGTGAGGATTTGGCCAAAGATAATAGCTTTGACATCTGTGTACTAAGACCCCTGAGCAAGTGCTACATGTCATCTGTATTCAGCATCACAAAATTTTGTTATATCCAAGTTTCCCTGTCAGTCATGATATTTAAAATATGACAGAAATATCTTTAAGCAAATATGGCAATGATGAATAGATCCAGAAATTAAGGGCATAAATGCAATACTGAATACCAATTACTTTTCTTCCTTCATAGACTAAGCAAAAGTAAATCTTCGAAATATTTTTCATCTTAAAAAAAAAAGAGAAAGAAACATCGGTGAAATCCATCTAGACTTAAAGCAGGTACAAAAATGACATAGAGTACCCCATCCTTAAAAATGCATAATTCATAAGGTCTTTGCTTTTAATAAGGCTGAAGACAGATGAGAGACTACGTAATGTGAAAATGTACTGAAGATCTTGAGAGTTGGCTGAAATTTCACCCAAGAACTTGCAAGATCTAATCAAAGCCCCCTTTGTTGAAAAGCAGATTTACATTCCAAATGAAAGTGTTCAGAGCACCAAAAATCAGAAGTCTGGAAGAATGAAACAGAAGGTCACTTCTTGTATTTCTTATAATTAGAGCATTCTCTGCCATCCTTCTTGCTCAGCTAGGTCACAAAGAAAGGTATTTGACTCTCTATTGTAGTTTATGCAATCAAAGTAGTACAAAGTACAAGTTACCAATGCTATCTCTGGAAAATAAACTTGGAAAAATTAACATAAGTAAAAATGTAATTGTAGACAATGGAATCATTAAAATACAAACGTAGCCATAACTCAGTGGCCTCATTTTGTGGACAAAAACAAATAAACAAACTAACAAACACAGAAAAACAAAAAGGATTCCATAAACATTAACCTCACAGGGTGATCATAATTTACTAACTAGGTAGGTCATGGTGGGTAGTCATAACCCAGGCCTATAGCTTCTTTAGTGAAAGGTTTTCAAGCCAGCCTTATCCACGTTCTTCTGCATCTAGGTTAACACACCGTGGAAATGGCAGAAGTAATACAAAGGCATGGCCACCTCAAGGGAGTTCATAATATTGTTAACTATCCTGTAATCTAAATCCAGCCTTGCTTTCTCCCACCTTCATATAATCTCTCCCACACTCCCTCTTTAATTTCAAATACATGAAAGAACTTATAAAACTGTCCTTCTCTGGAGCATTTTAGATCTTGTTCTCTGGCATAAGTCATCAGTTTAGATCTTCCACCTGGCATATGTCATCATTTTGGCTCAATTTAATTAATAAAAATTTTCTATAGGTTTGGATGTTTCTTCCATTGACACAGTTTAGCATAATATTCATTTTGTATAGGTATCTGAGATAAGCACAAATACAATTTTATTTAATTATTGCTATTGAAATAGCCTTTATTTATACTGAAACATGCACAAGGGACTCTGCTGGGTAGTTTTCATGCATTACCCTCTTTATCTGACCTTGTTGTGTTGAATTTTTTCATAGCTTGGTGAAATTTCCCTTTATTTACTCACTGAATTTTGACTCATCTGCCTGATAAAACTCTTCAATTTATATCTTCATATAAATTTTTCTTATATATGCTATTTTCCTCTAGTCCATAACCTAATTGACATCTATGCTTGGATATAACATAAACATTTCAAATCCATCATTTCCAAAGCTAATCTCTTGGTTTTCCCAACCAAAGCTCATCTAAACTTAGTTCCTCTTCCCCAAGTTAGTTTCAAGGTATCCTTGCTTTTCTTCATCTGCCTGTCCTCAACTATCTAATCTGTCAGATCTATCAGTATTGCCTCTGTTCTATTTATCAAGTCCATCCTATCTCTCCATCTCAACTGCCAATGACTTTTCCAAATCAACTGTAATTTCTTCCTTGGACTACTGTTTTGAAGTCCTAACGGAAGTCTGTGTTCACAGACACTCTCCCCACACCTCATTTTTAGTAGCCAGAGTGATTTTCAAATAAGATCATGTCCATCCTCCTTTAAAAATTTTTAAAATATAAGAAGTAACAGCCTTTTACCTACAGGTCCTTGGATAGTCTGGCTTCTTGCTAAGTCCTAGCTATATTTCAAGCCATAGGGCAGTTTGAGAGTAGGGATGTTAGGAATTGGGGCTGAAGGAAGAGTGCATATTTTATTTCCCTTCCATCTCAGTAACTAGCATGGTTTGGGCAAATGATCGAACATCAATAAATATAATTGAGTAAATGAATAAGAGCCACTGAGAAGCAATCATAACTAGTCATATTGATGGTGCTCTTTAATTTTTTATCAATGTTGAGGATGATAATACAGTAAATGCAATAATATAATGTCTATTCGTGGAGCATATTAACCCTTTACTGTACATGATAACAATGAAATCCATACTAGTTAATCTCTACATAAAAAATAGATTATCATGAAGTTAAATATAAATTACATGACTATTGGCAAAACTGAGATTTGCCTCATGTTTGTTTCACTCAAAATCTCATGACCTTAATCTCTTCTCTTATCAAAAATTGACTCCGCACTTATAAAATCATAATGCTGCCAGTAGAAGTGTCGGAGCTGGGATGTATGATCTTAGCCTAAATGAGTCCACTCCTGCTTACATGAGTTTTGTTGAGCTTTGGAGTCAGGTGACAGGAGCCTCAGTGTACTACCCACTATTTGCTTTATCTTTTTTGTCAGTGAAAAATTTGCTATATTTTGTTCATAATATGTTTCACTTTCTTTGAATATGTCCACATAGTAGTAGAGTTAAATTTGTATTTAAAAAAACAACATGTATATTCCTAACGATATAAATAAATAAATTAAGGAAAACACAAGTTCCAAGAAATTTTCAGGAAGGAATTACGGGGACTGAATTTTTCATGTGACTACAGCTACAGAACGTAATGCGTTAAACAGTGACTACCACTGTCAGTGAGTGTGTTTATGACAGACAACAAGAAGTAATAGAAAGGACCCAGACTTTACAGAAAGACAGAGCTGGATCTGATATTGCTCTACTATTGTTTAGAAGTGTAAAAGTAGGCAATTTTAATGTTTTGTTAACCTCAAATATCCACACCTATGAAACTGATATTAATACATAACATTCAGTATTCTTTTATTTTTTTGTTAATCCTCAAGCTGAGAATATTTTTTTTCTATTGATTTTTAAGAAAAGTAGAAGGGAGGGAGAGAGGGGAAGGAGAGAGAGAGAAACATTGATGTGAGAGAGACACATAGATTGTTTGTCTCCCACACCCACCCTGAATGGGGCTGAGGATCAAACCTGCAATCCTTTGGTGTGTGGGTTGACACTCTAACCACTGAGTCACAGCCATGGCACTTTCAGTGTCTTTTCAAAGATCTGCAATGGCAGTTTGCTGTTGTTGTTTTTAACATAGTCACTTTTTTTTTTCTTGTGATGAGAACTTTAAAGATTTACTCTCTTAGCAACTTTCAAATATGCAATACAGTATCATTAACTATAATTACCATGCTGTACATTGTTTTATTATTACTGTTATCATTATCATCATCATCATTAATAGAAACTACAAACACTTTTCTCTTATTCTCTCAAAGTATATTCTATGTTTTGTTTTTTTAGTTAGTTTGTTTTTTCCTTTTCCCCTTGTTATTATTCTCTCAGGAAAACAACAAAGGTGTTAAGATTGATCACATACTTTGCTTTTCCCTCTGGCCACCATTTATCTCTGTTGCAAGTAAACAGCAAAGTAAAATCTTCTCTTATTAAATGAGATTCCATACAAATCCCACACAGTCTATACCTGTAAGAAAAAAGAAAGGTCTCTCTTTTAGGTGCCCAGATTTGGTCTTTCTGTGTAAATCAATAGTTACCTAATTACACCATTCCTTGGTCTTTAGTTAGCCAGTATAGGAACGCTACATTGCATACCAGATATGTGAAGCCCTTTTTCAATTAATTTGAAAGAAAACCATCTTATTTAGTCCTCTTACTGTTCAGCTAATTCCTATATCCCTATGACATCAGTCTAATTAGGACTTGACAAACACAATTTATAACTAGAACTCAAAAAATACAATTAAAAGGCTTAAATGCAAAAAAAAAAAAAGTGATTTGGGGTATTAAATGTAAATGGCATTTTAATTCTAAAAATTCATCAGTTTGGAACTTAATGAAATTAATGAAGCAAGAAATAAGATGCAAATCCAAAAGTTTATATTCCTCTGCTCAGTTGGCTGCCCTGGGCGAGCCCTAAAGAGGAATCAAAGCCAATTACAGCTGTAAGTAGTAATTTGGAATGTGCTTCCATTAAATAGTTATATATAAGGAGATAGTCTGATAAGGACTTTCTTAACAAGCAGCACATTCAGTTGAATATATGTAAGTATGTGTGTTGTATGTGAACAAATGGGTGATAGGGAAATAAAGTGCTGGATATAGTGGATGGATATTATCATTTTTAAAAACAGATGCTTAAATGTCCTAAAATTTAAGGGTGAAAATCTAGAACATAATTATAACTGGAAAGTAGAAAACCCTTGGAAATGCTGAAATCTTGGCACTCTTAGCAAATGATTACAGGTATGTTAGTAATATGAGAAATTTCCTACTTGTATGATAGATATAATACATCATTTAGAGAAAAACCCCCACAATCACCTATCTACCTCCCATATTATAAGAAAACTAGTGACCTGGTGCACAGATTCATGAACGTTAAAAGGAAATTAATTAGAAGAAAGATTCGTGCAGTAATTATGTTACTGCAAAAAAAAATACATGCCAAAATAATATATATAACATCTATATAATAAAAGAGTAATATGCAAATTGACCATCACTCCAACACACAAGATGGCTGCCATAAGATGGCCAGCAGGGCAGGGCAGTTGGGAGGGACCATGCCTGCAAGGAAGGGCAGTTGGGGGTGATCAAGCCTGCAGGGGAGGGCAGTTAGGGGTGACCAACCTGGCAGAGGAGGGAAGTTGTGAGTGACCAGGCCTGCAGGGAAGGGCAGTTGGGGGGGGGGAGGACCCAGGCCTGCAGGGGAGAGCAGTTGGGGGTACCAGGCCTGCAGGTGAGGGCAGTTAGGGGTGACCAGGCCTACAGGGGAGGGCAGTTAGGGGCAAACAGGCTAGCAGGAGAGCAGTTAGGCATCAATCATGCTGGCAGGGGAGTGGTTAGGGGGTGATCAGGCTGGCAGGCAGAAGCGGTTAGGGGCAATCAGGAAGGCAAGCAGGCAAGCAATTGGGAGCCAGCAGACCTGGACTGTGAGAGGGATGTCCGACTGCCCGTTTAGGCCCGATCCTACTGGGATCGGGCCTAAACAGGCAGTTGGACATTCCTCGAGGTGTCTCAGATTGGAGAGGGTGCAGGCTGGGCTGAGGGACACACCCCCCATGCACGAATTTCATGCACCGTGCCTCTAGTCTATATAATAAAAGCCTAAGCGACTGTTAAGGCGGAATGACCAGAGCAGCCAGTTGCTATGATGCACACTGACCACCAAGGGCTAGATGCTCAACACAGGAGCTGCCCCCTGGTGGTCAGTGCGCTCCCACAGGGGGAGCACCACTCAGCCAGAAGCCAGGCTCATGTCTGGCGAGCGCAGTGGTGGTGGCGGGAGCCTCTAAGTAGCAGCAGCAAGCCCAGCAGTAAGGAGCAGTGAGCAGGCAGGCAGTAAAGAGTAAAGGGTCCCGGGCTGCGAGAGGGATGTCCGACTGCTGGCTATTCCCTGAGGGCTCCCAGACTGTGAGAGAGCACAGGCTGGGCTGAGGGACCCCTGTGCCCGAGTGCACGAATCTTGTGCACTGGGCCTCTAGCAGTATTATAAAATTAAAATACAAAATATTTTAATATCACTATTCACCCTTTCTCTATAATAGAAGTGTCAGAGATAAAAGAAAATTAGTAAAATGTATATGAAAATAATATATAAATTGATTTAATAAATAAACAATAACATGATCTAAAAACAACAGACATTATATAAAAACAACAAAAATATAATATAAAACAACATTGATAAAAACAATGACTGATAAATTGATTAAACTTATTCTAATATCTCCCTGTACATCACATTAAGAGTAAAAACACATTCAGAGTGCTTGACTAATTTATCTTGTGATGAAGTATTTACAACGGTAACTTTAATGTCACACACTCTTCAAACTCGAGAGAAAGCAACATATAATGGACCATGTCTGAAAATGGGTTCAGGTAGGAATATTTCTACTCCATCTAGTTTGTCCTTGTGATTTACGAATAGTCATCGCAAATGCTGGCATCATGGGAAACTGTCTTTGAATTAATTTAAATGGGAGGCCAATAGTTGGTCTTCAGATACTTTCTGGCATCATGTGCGATTGGCGCCAGTGAGAGCTTTATATGTATCGTGAATGCACAAGTCAACAATTATTTTTATTTTATTTTTTTTTAACAATTATTTTTAAATTTCCAGTGTGTGTCATATGTACCAGCCAGTCGGCCAGTTGGATGTTCAGATGAATGTACAGTCGTTCACTTAGCCTTTTATATATATAGATGTCTGTGTTTATATTTTTAAAAAATACTGTATTAGTGACTATCAAATTGACTGGTATAATTTCCATACAATAAAATGCTGCCATTTAGAGTGTGATAAATGCTGAGAGATGTTTACCCCTACATAACTAATTTTATAATCAAAATATAGAACATTTCCTTACCTTCCAAATTTCTCCAAGTCCTCTCAGCATCCTGCTGGCCCCTGGCCCCAGGTCACTACTGATCTGATTTCCAGCACCATGGATTAATCATGCCTCTTCTAAAGTTGTATATAAAAGGATTCATGTGGGATGTACCTTTTTTGCCCTGATTCTGACACTCAGCATAATGATTTGAGATTCATTCATGTTGTTGCATATTTCAGTAACTTTGGGGGTAGGGTGGTATATGTTTTTTTATTTCCTTTTTTCTGTTGTTTTCATTAGAAAACAAATTGACTGTTTCTTTAAAAAATTTATTTATATATATTTTTAAAGCAAAAGTATTATTCTGAAAAATTATTTTAAGCATGACACATTAGCATATGTTCACATACATATCTACAAAATGGTCCACTATTGTGACAGGTAGCCTTCTGGGGGGGTTGGGCATGGGGGTGGGGAGAGATTAACCAGGGAATTTATATGCATATATTCATAGCCCATGGACACAGACAATAATGTGGTGAAAGCACTGGTGGGTGGGAGGGAGGCAGATGCAGGGTGGAGAGAGTCGATGGGAAGAAAAAGGGGGACATATGTAATACTTTCAATAATAAAGATAAATAAAAAAAAGAACAATAATGTTTAAGCTCTCTATAATCAAATACATGCAAATGAGGAATATAAGGAGATAATAGATTTTAGCTGTCAAATTATAAATGATAAAAATAATTCCATCATAGAAAACAGGCTGAGCGTTGTCAGAAGACCAATTTTATTTATAACTTGATATAAACTATACATCTTCTCTGGAAAATAATTTAGCAACATGCTTTAAAGTCTTAAAGAATGTACATCTCTTGATACAGTAATTTTAATTCTAAGAATCTATCAGAAAGAACTTGTCAGATGGTAGGCAAACATTTATATATAGGCATGTTTACACTTTACAATAATAAAAATAAACAAACATATGTTAAAAAATGGAAAAAAAGATTTTGAAAGATCCCTGCCTTCTCGTATTCACACCACTGTGAAATCCCTTCTTCTTGTATGTGGGCAAAGCCTAGCGATTGTTTATAATGATTAGAACATAACAAAAGTTTAATTTCTAAGATGAGGTTGTAAAAGGCTGTAGCTTCTGTCTTACTAGCACTCTGAGTCCTCCTCTGTGTTTGCTCTGATGAATCGCTCTGGAGAGGGCCTCCTGGTAAGAAACTGAGGGTAGCCTCTTTCCAACCAGCAAAAAATAGAAGCAAGCCCCCGGACCAAAAAGACTTTGGAAACAGATTCTTCCCTAGTCAAGCTTTTTATGAGACAGTAGCTCTGGTTAACATCTGATTTGATTAAGCAGTCTTTTGATAGACTTTAAAACAGAGAATTCAGTTAAGTTGTGCTTAGATTCTTTTTTTTTTTTTATAATATATTTTGTTGATTTTCACAAAGAGGAAGGGAGAGGGATAGAGAGTTAGAAACATCGATGAGAGAGAAACATCAATCAGCTGCCTCCTGCACACCCCCCACTGGGGATATGCCCGTAACCAAGGTACATGCCCTTGACCAGAATCGAACCTGGGACCCTTGAGTCCACAGGCCGGCGCTCTATCCACTGAGCCAAACCAGTTAGGGCTGTGCTTAAATTCTTGATTAACACAAAGAATGACATTAAAAAAAAAAAAAATGTGTTGTTCATAGCCACTAAGTTTTGGGGGAAATTTATTATCCTATATAATAAAAGCCTAATATGCAAATTGTTCCACCAGGAGTTCAACTGGGAGTTCGACTGCTTGTTATGACATGCACTGACCAACAGGGGGCAGCGCAGTGCATGGTGGGCGTTGGTGACGTGGTGCTGGCAGCAGGCGGCAGGCAGTGGAGGTGCTGCCAGCCCCAATGTGCCCCGAAGAGAACAGGACCACATTGGGATGGTAGAGCAGGTGAGCGGGCGGTGCCAGGTCAAGGCAGGAGTGAGCGGGAGCCCGATCGCCCTGCCAGACGCCCTGCAGATGGTGGGGGGCAAGGTTACTGCCCGGCTCCCAGGTGCTGAGGGATCTGGGCAGGGGGCCCGGCCCTGATCGATCGCCCCACAGACAGCGATGGGAACTGAGGGTGGGTGGCAGCAACCAACCTCTCGCAGCATCTGGGAGGGGGGCTGTGACCTCTTGCCTGAGGGTGGGGGTGACAGGGATGGAGGTGTGGTGAGAATGCGGGGTGTCCACTGAGCTCGCTCTCACTCTCCCTGCTAGGGTCCCCCTGATGCTAGGGCTTGCATGCCGGGGAAGCCCCCACGCCAAGGTACCGGGTGCCCACGAAGAGCCCACCCTGCACCCAAGTGGCCTCTCCCGGATGAGCCGGGCTGCAGCCGCCAGGACCACAGGGGCCGGTCAGGCTCTCTGTGGGTTCGCACAGGAGCCAGTCTAGAATGCTGGCCAGGAGAGAGCACGCTGCCCGCCTGGCTTCTGTGCCCCGGCCTGCGGCATGCAGCTGCGCTCACCACATCTCCACGTGGGCACTTGGGTGCCATGACTCAGGAGGAGGGGGGCACATGGAGGCCCGGAGGCCCAGGTGCTGCCCAGGTCCCAGAGGTCAGCTGCAACCTGCCCTTCCATGCCAGACACTCAAGCTTCGATTGATGACCAGGGCTACAGATGGCACCTATGCACGAATATCATGCACCGGGCCTCTAGTCCTATCTAATAAAAGAGTAATATGCAAATTAACCACCACTCTGCTGCACCCACAAGCCATACCCACCAGCCAATCAGGAGCAAGTATGCAAATTAACCCAACCAAGATGGCTGTGGCCATGGAGCGAGCAGGAGGCTTGGGTTTCCCTGGCAATGGAGGAAGCCAAGCTTTCCGCACACCCTGGCTGGCCCAGGCCTCCACTCAAGGCTACAAAGTTTCAATAATAGAAGATAAATAAATCCCAACAAAAATGGCTGTGGCCACGGAGCGAGCAGGAGACTTGGCTCCACTAAAGGCTACAAAGTTTCAATTATAGAAGATAAATAAATCCCAGATACCAGGGCCTTCGCTTGGGTCACCAGGGGGTGGGGGCGGGGCATGGCCAGCCTGCAAACCACCACAGGCCCCTTGCCCAGGCCGCTCCATGCCCCAAGGGAACCCCCACCCTGATCTGGGACACCCTTCAGGGCAAACCAGCTGGCCCCCACCTGTGTACCAGGCCTCTATCCTATCTAATAAAAGAGTAATATGCAAATTGACCATCACTCCAACACACAAGTTGGCTGCCATGTGATCAAAGATGGCTGCCCCCATGTGGACACAAGATGGCTGCCACAAGATGGCCAGCAGGGGAGGGCAGTTGGGGGCAATCAAGCCTACAGGGGAGGGCAGTTAGGGGTGACCAGGCCGGCAGAGGAGGGAAGTTGGGGGCAACTGGGCCTGCAGGGAAGGGCAGTTGGGGGGGACCCAGGCTTGCAGGGGAGGGCAGTTAGAGGCAATCAGGCTGGCAGGGGAGCAGTTAGGCATCAATCAGGCTGGCAGGGGAGTGGTTAGGGGGTGATCAGGCTGGCGGGCAGAAGTGGTTAGGGGCAATCAGGAAGGCAGGCAGGTGAGCAGTTGGGAGCCAGCAGTCCTGGATTGTGAGAGGGATGTCCGACTGCCTGTTTAGGCCCGATCTTACTGGGATCAGGCCTAAATGGGAAGTTGGACATTCCTCGAGGGGTCCCAGATTGGAGAGAGTGCTGGCTGGGCTGAGGGACACACATCCCGGTGCACAAATTTCGTGCACCGGGTCTCTAGTGTAGAAATAAGTAACTAATAAATATTTTAAAGCATCTCATTTAATAAGGTTGATCACTCAGTGTTCAAATGTTAGGGAAATTAGCGACAGGGCACAAATTAAAACCAATCAGTTCACTAGATGATCATGTACCACAGTGTTATTTGTTAAACAATGATGTCATCATCAATTATATTAAAAAAAATTTAAATTGACTTTTTTTTTTTTGTTTGAAAACTGAGTTGCTGCCTTTCTTCTCTGTGTGGGTTCTTGAGAAATATATTAATCCAGCAGTCTTAATCTCTGAAAATAAAAACAGAAAGCCTTTAGTTCAAACCCCTTTTTGAAAAGCTTTTCTAATGTAATGCATTGCTCCACTTTCCTGCCTTTATAAATATAGTGCAGTGAACTTAGCTACCTTCTTTTGACAGCTTTCATGCAATGCCTAAGCTCTACATTGTAAGTGGATTCTCAGTCTGCAGTAATTTGGATGTAAGAAGTGAAGGGAAGGGAAGCACTCAACCTAAAATATTTACTCAAATGGTTTTTGGAATAAAATATTAAAACTTTGATTCCTTTCTTCTGATTTGAATTTATCAATCTATAATACTGATAGTGTATAATAACAATAATAAAAATAATGCCAAACACTGTGAATTCAGAAGTTTCCATTATATATATTATTTTTGTCAAAGGCTTTAGGGGAAAAAACAAACAAACAACAAAATTTCTCTTCTTTTTCCATGTTGTAATCCATAATAATTTTTAGTTAACCAATATATCCCTTAGTTATTACACTATCATATTACAAACATATGGAAGAATATTAAAATGGAAGATAAAAAACATGACAAATTAAGACATGACAACTTTTTTAACACATACTTTTATACTCCTGTTCTATATGTAAGATCTTACCCAAATTATAAAAATGCTAAGCCAAATGACTATGAAATCTGAGTGAAAAATTGTGAAGACTGTTATCTGTGTAAGAGGTGGAAAAAACACAGCTTGAATTTGGTATCCCAGGTGGAGTTTTCTGCTCTGGAAATTAGGAAAACAAAACCTTTGACATCCATGCTAGAAAATATAGATATGTAAATTATTCTAAGAATTACCATGCAACCCCAATCTGTCAATTTAATTTTTATTATGGAGATTATTACCACATCTAACATATTCTTACATGCTTGTTTTCATACCAGACAAGATTAACAACAATGAACGTACAACAATATATTGATTTCTTAAATTCTACTCTCCACCATTTCCTTTATCTCTCCCCCCATTCTTATTTTTATAACAGGATGGATTAAGAAATAGGTCAGGGCCCTGGCCAGTTTTCTCCAGGGTTAGAGCATCAGCCCTCGGACTGAAGGATCATGGGTTCAATTCCAGTCAAGGGCACAGCCTATAGTTGCAGGCTGGATCCCTGCCTTGGTCTGGGCATGTGTGGGAGGCAACCAATCAATCCTCAGGTGAGGATTAACAAAACAAACAAAAAATGTTCAGATTTTCCATTTTTATCATTGAATGGTCAAGGAAACCTTATGCAATATAAATTTTGAAGAGATCTTATTCTGATTGTTTTATTTAATACTCCCCTAGAGTAGCTTATTTTCCTTGACTAAGAAGTATTGAGAAGTTCAGACTAACTTCAAGAAGAATTTGCTAATACATCAATGTGTTTCAGTTGAGGGTCACTACTGTCAACTTGGGCTCAAATTACTCACCTGTCAACCAGAAAGTCAGACATTAAATCTAGACTATCATGGCTTGCAGCTGGAATTTATCTGTGAGACACCCCAAGTCTACAGGTAATTAATTCTACCTTGACTTTCTAATGTTAACCCTAGATGACATTTCCTGAAGAAATAAATAATGGTAGGTTTAAAAATGTTTATGCTGTTGGGGATTACAATCATGCAAAAAAAAATTCTCAATTTTATTTTAAATATTAGAATTGCTTATCCATTACCTGTATAAAGTCATCTCACACCATGTTTCAGGCTGCCATGGAGCTGAATTCAAAGAAACAATCCAACAGACAAAAATGAATAAAAGTAATATGATTTTAAAGAAGTCTTGCTCATCAAGAGCACATCCTAATGTACATAAAACTTCTTGAGAATTACTGGAAAATTATAGAAGGTCAAGAAATAAGTATAGCAAGGACAAATTCTTTCCTATTAACTAGCAGAAGAATAAGAAGAAATTAAAAGCATTTATAATTATGTTTTTTGTCATTAATTTCAGCTATAAGAAATATTTGCAAATTAATGACCAGAGAGTTATAAAATGTTACCATAGTTCCATTAGGCCTAGCAATAAAAGAAAATTCTGATTTTTTTTTAATGTGAAGCTATTTCTTCATATCGATAAAAGACTTTCTGCAATAACACAATTCTTATTGGATATAGGTCCTTACGGAAAGAGAAATGAAGTTTTATCAAAACTATTCTTTAAAGTATTTTAATTCAAAATATATTTTAAGAGTTAAAAAGTGTGTTGGGGTTTGATGTATGTGTAAAAATATTCAAATCTTTATAAATTTTAAATACTATTTTAATAGAAAAAGAAGACAGATTGATTTATGCAACATTATTTTAAAGAATAAAAAATAAGCCAAAACCGGTTTGGCTCAGTGGATAGAGCGTCGGCCTGCGGACTGAAAGGTCCCAGGTTCGATTCCGGTCAGGGCATGTACCTTGGTTGCGGGCACATCCCCAGTAGGGGGTGTGCAAGAGGCAGCTGATCGATGCATTCTCTCTCATCGATGTTTCTAGCTCTCTATCCCTCTCTCTTCCTCTCTGTAAAAAATCAATAAAATATATTTTAAAAAATAATATAAGAAAGCTATATTATATAAGACAATGTCAAATCATCTATAGCAAAACTTAACTTGGGGTGTTTTTTTTTTAATGAAGTGAAACTGTCTCTCTGTTCCCTTAAGTGTTAGGGCAATACAACTCTATTCTATGCAGCACCAATTTAGTACTCCAGAAAGACGGACTTGGAATTTTAATATTTTACTATTATTTAAAAAGTTTTCATTTTCTAGTTCCAATTCACTTTGAAGTTGTTACTTTTTTATTCCTTTCCAAGAGTAGGCAATTTTATTTTCTAGAGCATTAATCTTATAAAAATTTGATTCAAATCTGATCATTTTGCTAGCCTTCAAACATCTCATCATGTTGTGTTTATTTCAGAGGCTGCTGCCTTATATTGCAGTGTGTATTTTATTATAATGGATAGCTATTCAACAAATTAAAGGAGGAAAAACTAAAGTCATGTGATGGAACCAGTGACATGAAAGTTAGAACTGTAACTAGATTAGGGCACATTTCTGTTTTCCTATTCTTTATCTTTCTTGAGCAAAAAAGACCAGGAATCAGGTCTAAAAGGGTCAGAGTTGATGACAATGGTTGGATCTCTGTTGAAAGTTCATTCAGCCCTAGCTGGTTTGGCTCATGGATAGAACGTCGGCCTGTGGACTGGAGGGTCCTGAGTTCAATTCAGTCAGGGCACATGCCTGGGTTGGAGGCTCGATCCCCAGTAGGGAGTGTGCAGGAGGCAGCTGATCAATAATTCTCTCTCATCATTAATCTTTCGATCTCTCCCTCTCTCTTCCTCTCTAAAATTGGTAAAAAAATATATATATTTTTAAAAAGTTCATTCAAAAGAATACATTTATTTTCTCTCTCAATCAATTCACTACCCCTTTCTGGCCTTCCCTGCTTCCTCTCTGTAAGAATATTCCAAAGGAGAATTGTCCAAAACTCACTCCATGAAGAAGGAGGCCAGACATCTTTCTCTTCCTCCCAAGTAGCTGGGATGCCGACTTCCCTGGGTCGGCATCCTTATCATATCAGGCTCTTCTAATACTCCTTTCTTTCCCTCATGTGACTGGCCTTGAACTTAGTAAGGAAAGGAGCCTATTAGATTTGAGACCGCAGCATTTATAATCCAAACCAAGGCACTTTTGTGAGTCAAAGGAACACTATTGATAATTGTGCTGGGACATAAATCAAGAACATATCAGCTAAACATGCCTTACAGTCTTACAAGCCAGCCCAGCTTATCAAAACTTTGTAATTGTTTTGCACTACTTTCTTTCCTTGAAAAAAAAAGGTATCTTGCATCTGTCTATGTCATGAACCTCACAGGAAGTTTAGATGGTGGCCTGGGCAACATTTTAAATGACTTAAAGCTCATGAGCTCTGAAATGGGGCACCATGTTCTAATATCTCATCCTCTTAACCACTGACTGACTTATTTGACTTTTCTTTCCCTCAGTTGTAAATGCAAGTAAAAACAGTACGTATTTCGTAGGAAGGGTAGATGAATCACTGAGACTTGTGTAGCCCAGCGTATGGTCTGCCTTAGTAAATGGTTCACGTGCGATAGAAAAAAAAAGTGCATTCAGCTGTTGTTGGGCAGAGTGTTCTGTCAATGACCATTAGGTAGGTCGGATTATAATGTTGTTCAAGTCCGCTAAATGCTTACTGATTTTCTGTCTACTCGTTCCATCAATTACTGGGAGAGGAGTGTTGAAATTGCCACCTATAATGCAGATTTGTCAATTTCTAATTTCAGTTTAGTCCATATTTGCTTCATGTAGCTTCAAGATCTTTTATAGGATACATTCACATCCAGGATTGTTATGTTTTCCTGATGAATTGCACCTTTTAGTAGTATACTGAAATATCTTATTTTATCTCGGGAAACATTCCTTGTTCTACACTCTACTTTGTTATATTGTTCTGTTTCTTGCTTTTTCTATCTTTTTTATTTTAACCTGTGTACTTATACTTAAAGTGGGTTTCTGGTAAGTAGCATATAGTTCAGTCTTACATTTTTATCCAAAGTGAAATACTATGTCTTTTAATTGGAGTGTGATTCAACTTAGATAAAAAGTAGTTCCAGATATGTTTTGGTTAATTATGTCTATGAACTTCCTATATGTCCCATTTTTTCATTATCTGTTTTTATTTTTTTTGAGTTTACTTATTTTTTAAAATATGTTTGTATTGATTTTAAAGAGAGAAAGAGGGAGAGAGAGAGAAAGAGATAGAGGGAGAGAGAGAGAGAGAGAAACATTAATGTGAGACACATTGATTGGCTGCCTCCTGCATGTCCACTACTGGGGATCAAGCCCACAACCTGGGCCTGTGCCATGACTAGGAATCGCACTGGTGACCTTTTGGTTCAGGAGACAATGTTCAATCAACTGAGCCACACCAGCCAGGGCTTAGGTATTCCTTATTATTTCATTTTGTCTGCTCTGTTTCATGTTAACTATAACTCTCCCTATTTTTCAGCAGTTGCCCTGGAGCTTCCAATATATATCTTTAAGTTGTCACAGTCTGGCTTCAAATAGCATTACTACATTTTATGTATCAGCATTTATATCTCTAACATATGCGTTACTTTGACATATTTTAATAAGCCCTACAATATATTATTTTTCGTTTTCCTTTGAACAATTATCTTCTTAAAATACTAATAAATGAGAAAGTTTTTAATCCCGCAAAATACTATACTATTTTACCATTATTTAATCCATTGTGTAGATCCAAGTTTCTAGCAATGACTTTCTTGTATATATTTCTTTTTATAAAATTTATTTATTTTTATTTTATCCTTATTCTAGGGCTAATTTAGACTGACTATTAAAGCGTAGCCGTTCTAAGCTCCACTGAATGCCTCACCATGTCCAACAAGATTTTGTTCCCCTGCTGTTTAGAACTCAGTGTCATCTAGCCTTGTGTGAGACTCAGTGTCTTCTAGCCTTGACTACCTCACAGATCTTTAGTAGTTATTTGTTTACTGGCCTTGCTGATTCTCATCCTCTGTATGCACAGATTACTGTTCAAGCACTTCTGTACATATTTCTAGAGCACTTTTTCTGTACAGTTTCTACCTATGTAGAACCTTGCCCTGTGAAGTTTAGTTATCTCTATTTCCTTAAATGCCAATTTCCGGTCTTCATTAAGACTACCATGGTCTGCCGATTTTTCCTAGCTTGTGCTGAATCAGATAGTGCGTAAAGGCAGAAAATTGGGACACTAGTAGAGATCGCCTATGTTCAGCCTTTGCCGGGAGGAATACAGTCCTGTGCTATCTATGGTCCAACATTTGAAAACAATGTTTTCATAAATTTTGTCCAGGTTTCTAGTTGATCAGAAAGAAACATGCAGAGGCAGTTCAAATTATTTCAAACTGGGACTAAAACTTGGGATATTGAGAGAGTTTATGTGTTAACACATACTAAGTGCTAACAACAGTTCTTAGCACACTGTAGCTAATCAGTACTAGTAAGTGCTAATTTTTAACTCCACTTAGTCCTCCATCTTTTGCTACACATTCTTTTACTTTATGACCTCCAAGAGGTCCAGGCTTTACTCTGTCTCATCAATATACTGAGTTCCCTTCTGATTCATATGATATTAGAATGTGCCTTATAGTATTCACTTTGTCTTGGAAGGTCTTCCCCAGACTATTACTAGTATACTATAGGTTAAGGTGACCAGACGTCCCGCTTTTGGCTGGACAGTCCCAATTTTTAATAATTTGTCCCGCGTCCCGCGGCGTTTTAAAAAAGTCCTGATTTTTGGAAAGAATGCACGACAAGCTAGGGAACGGCGGGAGAACGGGAAGGGAATGTATGGTTTGCGGCGGCCATGTGGCTATTCAGCCAGGATAAATAATGCACTAAAAATTGTGGAATACACACTGTCCTTACCCAGGAACTAATGCTGCGACTGAACGCGTTTTTTCTACGGTAAATAAAGTGTGGACATCAGAAAAATCACAATTAAGTGTTGAGACTTTGAAAGCCATTTTATGTGTGAAATATAATTTAACAAATTCTTGTGAAAAATTTCATGACCTTTTAAACAACGACAGCAATCTACTAAAAAAAATTCACTCAAATGAGAAATATGCCAAAGAATAAAATAATACTATACATAATTTTTATTTATTTATTATATTTATAAATTGTACTTATGTTGACATTTAAAAAAATATATTACAATACTATTTTTGCGTTCTATGAAAATTTTTGTTGCTCCATATAGACCAAATTTTTAAACCACCACCCCACGCCCCCCCGCCCTGGTCAATAGTGTCCCGCTTTACCAATGATAAAATCTGGTCACCTTACTATAGGTGCTCCAAGTATCTCCACACTTTTCACTTATATCTCACCTTACCTGTAATTTTCTGAGATTTTTTTGACACTCTGCCTGCAGTCTGACTTCAGTGTCCCTTTTTATTATTTCATGGAAATTAAAATTTTTGTTCAAAGTCATCCTTACAGTTTTTAATGACATATGTTTTTCTATGATTATATGATTAATAAATCTCTCTTCCCCAAAATGAATATTTAACATGGTCCCAGGTTTAATTAGAAAGAATACACACATGAATGAAGTCAGGGATACTACCTTCACTTGCTCACAGTTGATTCTAAGTGTCTGTTGAAGTCCTGAGCACAGAGAATGTGCTCAATAAAAACTTAGTTGAAGAAATGAATTTGGGCACTCACTTTGTGGCTCTTCAAGGAATATTTGTAGTTTTGCCTGAGC
Organism: Cnephaeus nilssonii; assembly: GCF_951640355.1. Lineage (NCBI taxonomy): Eukaryota > Metazoa > Chordata > Mammalia > Chiroptera > Vespertilionidae > Cnephaeus > Cnephaeus nilssonii. Next base: position 72,228,201 of record NC_137081.1, on the reverse strand, counting down.
ATAAGCAAAAGAAGCAAACACTGTTATTGTAGTTACCTGAAAATAAAATTCAGTGAAATAAAATAAAATGCAGCTTATAGATCGTTTATCATTCCCTAGTTCTGTAAGTAGGTCTCACTTCTGCTAATGCAAAATGTTTTTCTCAGAAAATATAATTCCATCATTTCCCTAAATGAAATAGGAAGCAGTGTCAACAGAAAGAACAACATCAAAAACCTTTGAAATAGTTTAAACAGACTTCCAGTTAGCCAGGAAATACCAAAGGAAACAAACCAATTCAAACTAACTCAATCCCTTGCCACATTTCAGCATTTTTCATATGGGATTTCATTTTAAAGTTAGTTACAAATCTTCCTAAGTTAACCAAGAAGAGTTAATTTCCTCATTTGAATTGAAATCTCCTGCCTCAGGGTAAAAAGTCCTTATGGGACAAATTTTAGCTCCAACTAGAAAAAACTTATAAGAGAAAGTGAAACACAAAAAGAAGTGTAAAGACACAAAATTAATATATCATAAGAATCCCACAACAAGCTTCTGTAGGTGGTTGGCATCTGCTTAGGAGACAGAAAACTAGAAATGATACTACTTCCATGTATCCTTGTAACATGCTACAGCATCAGACACAACAGCAAAGCCTCCATGTACAAAATAACAATATCTCTGAAGAATAGAGTCACAGTCAACCCTCTAACTTGAAACCTAAGGAAATATAAATGCTTCCAAGAAGAGAATGAAAACACTTGTTTTCTGGGGCAAATGTCCTATGGGAATGTAAAAAGAATTCAGGTAAACTTTTCAATGAACTTCTAATTCTCATGGACTCCCATGAGAGTATGAACAAAAAGCAATTTTATTCCAGTTTTATGTTCTTCTCCATGGACTGGAAAGCTTTTACATGAAAGATTAGTGGCAGAGGAAGTATCTGAGAAAGCCTCCTCCTCATGTACAGTGGGAAGAAAAACAAAAACAAAACAGAACACAGCATCCATAAACTGTGAGACAATATCAAATGTCCTAACGTGCAGATAATTGGAAGCTTTATAGGAGAAGAGAGAAAGAACAGATAAATATTGGAAGAGATAATGCAAATATTCAAAGTTAATGGAAGATATCATATCACAGATGACCTGGCTGGTGTGGCTCAGTTGGCCGAGTGTTGTCCCATGCACCAAAAGGTTGCCAGTTTGATTCCTGGTCAGGACACATGCCCATGTTGCAAGCTCGACCCCCGGTAGAGGACATGCAGAAGGCAGCTAATTGATGTTTCTCTCTCTCTCTCTCCCTCCCTCTACTTCCTTCTCTCTGTAAAAGTCATAAAAACATATTTTTAAAAAAAATTTAAAAAGTTTATATCACAGATATAAGAACCTAAGAGAACATCAAGCAGAATTAATAGCAAAATAAGTTAATGAGTTAAAAATAAACAACTAAGTAAATTATTAATCAATCCTTCAATTAATCAATCAGTCAATCTAGACATATCATATTCAAACCTGTTCAGTCATAAAAAACATACAAATATCCAATAGGAACATGAGAAGGTGCTCAACATCACTAATCATCAGGGGAATAGAATTCAAAACCACAGTGAAATATCACCTCACACATTAGAATGGCTACCTTCACAAAGGCAAGATATAACAAGTTTTGTTCAGAATGTGGAGAAAAGAGAATAATTGTGCACTGTAGGTAGGAATGTAAATTAGTTCAGCTTCTATGGAAAACAGTATGAAGCTTCCCCAAATAATCAAAAATACATTACCATAGGATCCAGAATCCCACTTCTGAGTATACAGCCAAAGAAATAAAAATGATTTCAAAGAGATATCTGCAATCCCCTGTTTGTTGTAGCATTATCCACAATAGCCAAGATATGGGAAAAAAATCTAAATGTCCTTCAACAGATGAATGGATAAAGAAGATGTGGAATGCACATTCATTGGAATATTATTTCGCCAGGACAAAGAAGGAAACCCTGCCCTTTGCAGCCACATGGAAAGTTCTTAAGGGCTCAGTGAAATACGTGAAAAAGAGAAAGACAAATACTGTATAATATCACATACATGTGGAATCTAAAAGAACTGAACTCATAAACACAGAGACCAGAATGGTGGTTACCAAGGTCTGAGGTATGGGGGAAATGGTAGATATTAGCCAAAGAGTTCAAACTTCCAGTTATAAGTTGAATAATTTCTGGGGATCGAATATCAGCCTGGTGATTATAATTAACAATGCTAAATTGTATACAGGGTCCACCCAAAAATGTATGCATACTTTAACAGCTAGTAGCTCAAATTTGAAAATGAAATATATTTAATAAATACTGCCTATATAGTTATACATTTATAATTATACACTTTTGGGGGACACTATATTTGAAATCTGCTAAGGGAGTAGATCTTAAATGTTCTCATTTTCACAAAAACTAAATGGTCATTATGTGATGTGATGGTAGTGTTACCTAAGATTATGGTGGTATTCACTTTGCAATATATATATATGTGTATCAAGTCAACATATTGTATACCTGAAACTTACACAATATTTATGTTAATTATATCTTAATAAATCTCAATAAATAATTAGAAAGAGAAAATTTGAGTAAAGAACCTTCTATGACTGTTTTTTGTGGTTTTTGGCTTGTTTTTGTTTTTTTAATCCTAACCGTAGGATATCTTTTCCATTGATTTTCAGACATTGTGAAAAGGAGGAAGGAGCGGGGCGGGAGAGAGAGAGAAACATCAATGTAAGAGAGACACATCAATTGGTTGCCTCCCACACTTGCTCCAGCCTGGGCCAGGAATTGAACCCACAACTAAGGTATGTGGCCTTGACCAGAATTGAATCCACAACCCTTTGGTCCACTGAGCCAAACCGGCCAGGGCGACTGTATGTGTTTTTTATTGGAGGTTTTAATATCCAGACTCTTTTCCACTGAACAGTCAATTTTTTATACTCATATTACTCAACTATCTAATGGTCATTGCAGAAGGATAACAGTGGATGTTTAGTAAATAGAAGTTTGTCCTGCCCTATAGACAGATCAAAAAAGATTTAGAGTGATAATCTCTTATTATGGGCAAGGCCTCTAATTCAGTTCTTTTAGGTAGCTAAGGGAGGACATTTACATTTCAGTAAGAAAAAATTTTCTGAAGAATAAGAGTCTTATAATTCCAACAGCACGAATTATTAAATGTTGCAAATGTACTAAAAGTATAATGCCAGGCTAAATGCCTCCTTGAGGACAGTGAATTTGTTTTTCACTTGATTTTCCTTTGGCACTAATAAAAAATCTGAACCACATACTAGTAAACAAATATTTAAAGATGCCCAAGAGGATACTATTCTAATAAAATTCTAAGCAGAAAAAAATACCAAGGAAGTCTTATAATGAAATAATTATAAATCAATGCCACTTTAAGTATGTTTTTTCTACTTTCTATCACATTGCTCTGCAGTGTACTTTGTAAATTATAACCTTTTTCTGGGTACTACATCAAACCAAGCTTAGTCTAAGCTTTAATTTCTAAACAACTTTCGACTTTCTTTAAAGTGACACTAGACAATCTCTGACTCTCTCCTGAGAAATTTAAAGAAAATAAATTTTAAGAATGCATTTGACTGCAACAATGAATGGCACAACACTTTAGCTACTGAGTTTGTTCTTTATTAACAACACTATTGGATTAAACACGGGATGGATTGTCTTCACGCCAATAGAGAGACAGATGCTCACAATGTTGATTGCCTATGAGATGAAGGGAGCCAGGATCCTCAGGAAGAGAGGCCAGCCAGCAAAATGAACCCAACTGCCTGGTAATGCCTGTTAAACAACATGCAAATTGATGGCTCTTGTTTTCCCTCATGTGCTATTTACTTTTCTTCAAATAAAATGTCATAGACTCTTGTGCAGAATGTACTACATTCGTGATATGTGTAGATAGTGCCTTTTGGATTCAACAAATCAAGATGGAAATATAAAATGGAGAAATTATAATTAAACACATCACTTGTGGGGGGAAATATCTAGTTTTAAGGTGATTTTCAATTCACTACAAGCCAGAAATTTAATGCAGCAACTATAGTAAAGTCAAAAGCAATAATAGAAGTCCAGCAACAAATTAGAATAAGATAAAAAGTGATTCCTACTGATATTCTGATCTGTGTTTCTTTGGGTATGTTTGAAATATTGTATTCTGTTCGGTAAGCCAGAGGTTTAGAGGAATGGTTAAAGACAAAATAAAAACACAAAATCAAGCAACCTAAATAAATAATAGCCATAACAATAACAAAACCCAAAAAACTAGAGCACATACATCGAGAGAGGACTTATTGACGATGTGTGGACTGACCGGTGGCCTAAGCAAGTTGACCTAGGGGAAAGGGCACCTAAATGCGGTGACATAGTTCTCTTCAACAGTATAAAAAGTAGATATGTAGGAAAAGGCCTTGATATTATAGACAGAAGAACAATACATAGTTATAAAGCATTACAGAAAATAGAGGGGTCCAACATTAAATGAAGCTGCTTTTTGAAATAATGTATTTCAATTACATCATCAAAATGTTTGGAGAGAGGTTCAATAACAATGCAATAAAAAACAACAACAAACCAATAAAGACAGTGTTTTTGAAAACCTATTATGTGCCTGGTGCTGTTTTATATGTAATGTTTAACTTAGCTTTCAAAACAACTCTTTGAAATAAGTGCTATTAGCCCCTTTTTGCATCATAAGAAACTATCTTGTCCATGCTCAAAAATCAGTAAGAGCCCAAGTGATGTGGTTCAGTGATTGAGCATCGATCTATGAATCAGGAGGTCACGGTTCAATACCTGGTCAGGACACATGCCCAGGTTGCTGCCTTGATCAGCACTGGGGAGCATGCAGGAGGCAGCTAATTGACGATTCTCTCTCATCATTGATGTTTCTATCTCTCTCTCCCTCTCCATTTCCCTCTCTGAAATAAATAAAAACTTATTTTTTTAAAAATCAATGAGACAAAAACAAAATTCATAGCCAAGTACTCTTAGAATTCCATTCCCAGTTTCCAGAAGTGGTGAAAACATGCTACAAAAATTGGTTAAAATGCTGAATTTGACAAATCAACGTCATTGCTATCACTTCTATAGATTCTACCATTAGCAAGTTAATTCAATATATTTTGTAAAAATGCTACCAAAGATCATCTTATCACATAAGCCAAAGGACTGTGCTTTGATATGGAGTGGAGACTGGACAGTGGTTCTGATCTTAACCCAGCTGAAGTGAAGACAGGACTGTTTTCATGCTGGAATGGAGGGAGACCAGACCTTGGCGGGGAACTCCCTTAATCTTACAGCAAGCATGTCAAATTCGAGGCCCTCGGGCCACATGCGGTCCATAACAAATATTTTTGCGGCCCAGCCAACATAACGGTATATAAGAAACGTTTTAATAAAAATTTTGTAACTTAATTTTTACAATACTCTGTTATACATGATTATTAATAACGAACTACAACGTTCGCTGATGACTGATTACTATAATCGTGTTGCATTCATTTCCCTCATGCACCTTACTCGCAGGTGCACCATTTCTCTCCACTAATACTAGCAGTGAATATCTTAGCAGCCGATTGCCATGGCATTAGTCTTGGACTGACTTGTTTGGTGTGCGCAGCAGGAAATATTTCGCTTTCAGAGAACAAGAAAAATAGGTTTATTTGTGTTAGGCTTATTAATTTGTGCAGTTATTCAGTGTCTGGTAAGTTAATGTTCAAGAAAAAATACTATTTTTCATTAAAATGTTCTATTATTTTATGTTAACGATGACTCATTTATTTCAGCCCTTTGTATTCAGCATGTCTCTATGGAAATAAACCTATGTTTCCATGAAAATTGAAGCTTTTGTTTTTTTGCGGCCCACATCAACTTAAACCTTGTTTGTCTGGCCCGTGTTAGCCTTTGAGTTTGACATGCTTGTCTTACAACCTCTGTAAATCTTTCCAAGATACCTCATCCTTCCTTGAGGGCCTCAGGAAATTCTTGTTCCCGTGGCACCCCAAGAACTGCACTACCAGCAACAGCTGGGGACACAGAGACCACCCCACTGAAAGCGCTATTATTAAGGTTATTTTATACAGAGAAGTACATAAATGTTATACAAACCGTTATTTAGAAATAAATCAGGAATATTTTGCTCCATTTTATTAGATAATATAAGCCATTATTTGCATTCAGTGGGATTAATGCAAAGACTTTTAACCTGCTGAAGAGCTTTTGATATTTTTCCATGTTTCAACAGAGATGTATCATGATCCAATTACTTATCCACTGAACCAGCCTGAGACAGAATATGACATTATCATAAGAAGGGAGATAAGAGGTAATTAAAAAAGCCAACACACTTGCAAATGAGAGTTCTTAAGGAAATGAACTAGGGAAGAGAGAAAAAAAAACTGTGTGGAAGGCATTATAACAGAAGAAACAAGAGGTCCTGCCAATAGACTGAAGCAAGTTAAAAAGTTAAACATAACTTTTAATTTTTGGTCACGAAGGACATGGAGTACCATGTTGCCTAACAAACAAATACAGGAGTATGGGGGAAAGCTGCTAGAAATGAATGATGTTATGTTTGGTTTTGAATATACTGTTACAGATTTAAACATATCCAGGGGTGAAACATGGAAACTATTGAAATAGTTTAAAGAATATTGTACTTAAGATATATTTCATGGTTTTAAAGCAGAAACAAATAAATTTATACAACATAGATAGCTTAAATGGAGAAGTTGCAGCCCCCCCTACACCCCCAGCAATTGAGTAGCCTATTAAAACTATCAGATAAAGAATAAATAGAGTAGCCCGGCTGGTGTGACTCAGTGGTTGAGTGTTGATCAAGAGGCCATGGTTTGATTCCCAGTAAGGGCACATGCCTTGGTCGAGGGCTCGATCCCCAGTGTGGGGCGTACAGGAGGCAGCTGATGGATGATTCTCTCTCACCATTGATGCTTCTGCCTCTCTCCCTCTCCCTTCTCTGACTAAAAAAGAGTAAACAGAGTAATTTATTATAATGCTTTCTTTGATGTAATGAATTATAATTCAACTAAATATAACACTAATATTGATTGTCAACTATTCTCAGGATGAGACAGAGAAATGTTATAATTTGCTAACAAAAAATGTATTTAGGCTCTAATAAAAAATGAAAAGCATTTATTTGAGCAAAAGAGGGATCACAATCCAATGGCACAGATTCAGATAGCAACTTAAGTGGTGCTTGGAAGGGTAAAGGAGAGTCAGGTTTATAAAGGGCAACGCATAAGAGCTGTTCTCACTTCAGACCTTCAGGTAATGAGGGAAGTTGGCTAGGTCAGTTGGAATTGATTAGGCCTATTATGTAAATGACGGATGGAGGTTGTTGAAACGGGGTTGGTTCCTTTCAAGGTAAGAAATGCAGATGGTCTAGCCACCATGGTGAGAAGGAAGTAAAGTCTATCTATGTCCATGTAGCAGTCATTGATCCAGGATGTTCCTGTTTGGCCTTGATCTGAGTTCAATAACAATTCAGCAACTTAACAATAGCTCCAAGAATTGACACATGAGACCTGCATAGACCCCCACTTCCTTAAAGGCCTCCCAACTTCATTTTTAGTGATTCTCTTAGCAAAACTTAGTCCATTTTATTTTCTCCATTATCATAATCCAAAGGAGCAGCTATTCAAACACATCTCTTAGGATTTGGATTGGTTTTTATAATGGAAATGAATGGTGGTCTGGGATTGTATTATATCAAACAGAAATCAGAAGTCAAGAGTGAGGACTTCCCAAAGGACTAGCTGGTCTACCACGTTCCTTCTACCCAATCTCTTCTCGCTGGCTTTGGGTCTTGGACACAACACACTGGACCTGAGCTTGCACAGCATTCCTATGCACAGGGCATGGCATCATCAGTGGCCAGCAGGGAGGAAACTCAGGGCACCAAAGAACCTCCAGCCTCAGATGTTTATGACACAGAAATCTTGGTTGAGTCACAAATTTCCTTTTGCACTATTGATAGAGAAAGTATGTGCGAGTGAAATCATTAGTTAACAAAACTGGAAAAAAATGTTTAGCCTTTATAATGACAAAAAAAAATTTTAAGTAACTTTTTAGTAAATGAACAGAATGCTACTAATTACAAATTAGATTTATTACTTCACTCAAACAGGATTGGGTGACGTTTAACATGAAAATATGCCATTTAGATTATTATATGTATTTGCAACACTGGTGACTACGGTGGGAGGTGGATGGGTGGAGGTGGAATAGGGTATATGGGGGATAAATGGTGTTGGAAAAAAATAATAAATTAAAATAAAGGAAAATAAATTATTATATGTATTTGAAAGTAATAATGCTTGTTATCTTATACTTTTTATAGTACTATACTTCGTTCTTTAAAAAAATATTGACTAAGTTCTTCAATACAGTTATTTTAATTTTAAAACATGGATTTTTCAGTGGAAGTACTTATATTTACACAGAATAACATATTATATTCAGTTAAAGGTAAGTTGCAAATTTTCAATATTCTATCTTTAACTAGTTATCCTCTGCCTCTTTTCTATTTCCTACTCTCTGAGACTAGGTACCAAATTGATTTTATGTACAGACACTTACAGACACACACACACATGCCATCCTGGTATTCAGGGGAATGGGAACGTAAGCAGGCTGAAACAATGGCTGACTTTCTTTAAACTGATATTTAAAAGGAAAGAAAAATGCAACTCAATCTTTCTCTCTCTCTTTCTCTTTTCCCCTCATGCAAGCACTGTTTGCTTTAAAATGAGCCATCCAAGAATTACAATTGACAAAGAAACTTTTAAGAATCTCATTTAAAAATTTCAGCCCTGGCCAGTGGTCAGAGCATCAGCCCAAGTACTAAAGGATTGTGGATTCAATTCCCAGTCAAGGGCACATATCTGGGTTGCGGGTTCCATCTCTAGCCCTAGTCAGATGAGTCCCGGAGGCAACCAATTGAAGTGTCTCTCACATGGATGTTTCTCACTCTCTCCCCTCCCTCTCTCCCTTCCGCTCTTTCTAAAAATCAATGGAAGAAATCCTCAGGTGAGGATTAACAAACAACAAAAAAACTCAGAATATAATTAATCAGGCTTTGCTTTATATTTCTTTTTGCATCATTTTTCATTTTTTTCTTCCATAAATAAGAGTAAAAATCTCAAAGACTGATGAACTTTGCCAAGGGTGGTACTCCCTCCCTCTTTATTTTAGACTAGAGGCCCAATGCACAAAAATTTGTGCAAGAGTAGGCCTTCCTTCTCCCAGCTGCTGGCACTGGCTTCCCTCCAGCACCCGGGACCCAGGCATCCCTCCTCCAGCCGCTGGCAGGCACCCTGGGCTGCTTCCCTCCTCCGGCCACCAGCAGGCACCCCAGACCTGGGCTGGATTCCCTCGGGCCCGGGCTTCATCAGGAAGGACCCAGAGGACATCAAGTCTAATTAGCATATTACCCTTTTATTATTATAGATTACAAGGATTTAAAGAAGGAGATTATTTTATGAGTAAAATATAGAATTCTATATAGGAAATTGGTTTTCTATTTTATTTGTTTTTAATGCTATTTTTGAATTAACTGATGTTAGATCATGTGTCAGAAAACAAATCTTTTGATTTATTGTCAGTGGTAGCCTTTTTGATGCATAATTCCTTCAGATTCTCCCACTGCACTCCCACTGGTTCTACACTGCCTGACTGGAGGAGTGAGCTCTCTTTTCAAATTACCGACATTATTTTAAGAGCCTAAGTTTCCCCTGGATTTTAACAAGTAAATCTTGAGATTGTACAGAGACTGCAGGTAGCTAATATGTATTTTTCTCATTTTTATGACTAGTTGTGCTATATTGTCATTTATCACCAAAACAATGTGAGTAGAAGTAACACATCTCACTTCCTGGCTGAGGAGGTTAAGAGCAGGCATGCTTTCTCCAGCTCTCTCCCTTTTCCCATCTATCAACTGAAGAGAGAAAATTCAGGAAGATAGAAGACAAAGCTACAGGCTGGAAGGGGCCCAGGTCCCTAGATTACTGTGTAAAGCAGAGAGGCCCCTTTCCTGACTGGTTGATGACTGATGTTAGTAAGAAATAAAACTTTTTATTAAGAATTGAGATATAGAGGACTTTTGGTTGTTGTTTTTATTTGTTTATTTTTACAATAGGGAAGTGTACATGACACAAGCAAGAACTGACTGACTACATAAAATTAGAAAGATTTAGCAGCAGTTTGGTTGGTGTGGCTCAGTGGTTGAGCATTGACCTATGAATCAGGAGGTCAGGGTTCGATTCTGGGTCAGGGCATCTGCCCAGGTTGCAGGCTTGATCCCCAGTAGGGGACGAGCAGAAGGCAAGCAATCATCAATGGTTCTCTCTCATCACTGATGTTTTTATTTCTCTCTCCTTCTCTGACATCAATAATTGAGAAAAAAAAAAGATTCAGATAATATGCTATATTAAATTGAAAGTACCTAGCAAAGGAATTTTAAGTATACATTTTCTGGGTTTCAAATACTCTCCGGGGCTCTTATTTTGATATTTGACTTTCTTCATCATACAAATTAGAGCTTTATATTTAACAAGTTTCCTGCATTATTACCTTTATACTACAACTGCCAAAGAACAGATTTTAAAAAGGACCTGCAACAAAATACAAATCAATAAACAAAGAATTGAGATTTCAAAAACGAAAAAGAAAAAGGAGAGAGATTACATAACATTTTCAGATCATGGATATGTCAAGAAGAATGAATGACACAATTGCTAGAGTTAATTCCTCCCAAATCAATTTAGAAACAGTTATTTTTCTACAGTTATGCAACACATAACATGTTTGTCTATTTCAGACAGCATGTACAATGGTGATCCCATAAGGTTATATTGCAGCTGCATTCCCTGTGAGAAATGGGAGGATACATGGTTCAAGAGGCTTTTCTTTCTGTGTTGGAGCAATATCTGTAGGACATGCAATAGATTCCCTGGTACAGCACCTCCATTTTGAGTGCACAGATCACATCCCAGTCAGCGAGGCACCAGATTGTTTCAGCACAGAGGAGCTTGTCCACTCAGTGGTATATACACTGAGTGGCCAGATCATTAGGATCTCTGAATGCATAATAATCTGGCCACCCAGTGTGTATATATATAGAGGCCCGGTGCATGAATTCGTGCATGGGTGGGGTCCGGCCAGCCTGGCCAGGGGGAGGGGACATGGGCGGTTGGCCTGCTGGTCGAACTCCTGGTCAAGGGGACAATTTGCATATTAGCTTTTTATTATATAGGCTATACACTGAATGGCCAGATTATTATGTGTTCAGAGATCATAATAATCTGGCCACTCAGTGTATTTAGAAGGTGCTACTACCCTCTCAGATCTGTACATTACTTTTTTGTTTTGTTTCTTAAATATATTTTTATAGATTTCAGAGAGAAAGGGAGAGGGAGAGAGAGATAGAAACATCAATGATGACAGAGAATCATTGATCAGCTGCCTCCTGCATGTCCCCCACTGGGGACCGAGCCCACAATCCAGGCATGTGCCCTTGACCGGAATCGAACCCAGGACCCTTCAGTCTGCAGGCCGACGCTTTATCCACTGAGACAACACCAGCTAGGGCTGTACATTGCTTGTTGAGGACCTAAGCGCCTGTGTAAAGACACAGGTCCACTGGAGCCACATTAACAAGTATTAAGGGCACTGCCACTGTAGCAAAAGCTTTCTGTGGTCATGGGGAGCTGCCTGTCCCTGTACCTCAGAAATATTTCTAGATTGTAATGATATAAAGCATGGATAAGTTTTAGTTCTTCCATCCGTTCAATGCCAGAGAGAGCCCTTTGTGCCACATAGGGTCAATGGAATAAAAAAAACAAATTCCCAAAGTCAAAATATTTGAGTCCTCAGTTTTACACTCTCTCCATGTCAAACACTTTGTTATATTAAAAAAAAATTATCTTTATTTTTGAAAGTATTACAGATGTCCCTTCCTCTCCCCCCCTGCCCCCGCCCCATTGATTCTTCTATCCTGCTCCCTGCCCCCTCCTCAGGCCTTCCCTGCACTATTGTCTGTCCCTGGGCTATGTATATATGCATATAAACATCTCTTTTTAAAAAACAAATACCACAAAGTTTCTTAATCTTCTCACTGTGCCAACATACAATAGCCAAAACCACATTGCTACAGCCTTCTGCTATGTTTTGTTATCTCTCTATCTTGATTTCTTATTCCTACAGATCCTCAGGACACCTTTTATTTCCTCCTGACAGCCACTATTGTGGTGATTTATACCTTATTCAGCCTGTTTCTCCTTGATATTTCCAATCGATCCAGACCACATCTCTGTTTATTGACAGCTTTGATATTCTATTTCTGACTCTATGGGAAGTAAGCAGGGGAAGGACTTGTGGGAGAGTGTTTATAAAGTCTACAGTAGTGACAGTAATGTCCCACATCTTCACATTCACGCCCCACTCACTGACTCACCCAGAACAATTTGTCCTGCAAGCTCCATTCATGGAAAGTGCCCTATACAGATATTCCATTTTATATATTTTATATTATAGGAGTGGTAGTCTATACCATGTTGCCTAGGGGTAGTAGACTAGCGATGCATTTCTCAGAACATGTCCCATTGTTAAGCAATGCATGGCTGTATATCAAACGACAATTGGTATCTTGACTTTTTTTTTTAAAGAGGAAGGGAGATGGAGAGATAGAAACATTAATGATGAGAGAAGTCATTGGTTGGCTGCCTTCTGCACACCTCACATTGGGGATTGAGCTCACAACCTGGGCATATGTCCTGACTGGGAATCAAACCATGACCTCCTGGTTCATAGATTGATGCTCAACCATTGAACCACACTGCCGGGGCAAAAAAAAAAATACTGTTTTTTAAACAAAATTTTACATCATATAAAGTCTTAAAATTAAAGACAATTTTTTAATTGATTTTACCGAGAGGAAGGGAGAGGGATAAAGAGATAGAAACATCAATGAGAGAGAAACATTGATGTGAGAGAAACACATTGATAGGTTGCCTCTTGCAGGAGCTCATACCAGAGTCAGAGCCCGAGAAGCCTGCAACCAAGGTATGTGCCCTTGATCAGAATCGAACCCAGGACCCTTTAGTCCGCAGGCCAATGCTCTATCCACTGAGCCAAACCGGCTAGGGAAAAGATCATTTTTAAAATAAAAATTTACATTGAATCTTTTCTAGTTATTTTAGGCACTGATTATATAAAAAACAATCTTCTCTGGTTATTCCATCCTGCTTTGACTTTTATAATAAAGTTTTTAACATTCTATACACTCAAGTATATTTGCATACATTTTATATGTGATCCACATATTTCACTTACTTCTTCAAGTAGGCTTTTAGCTACAGTGGGAAGAGTCCACAAGGTCATGTGTCTGCGTCATCAGTTTCATCTGGGTTTCTCAAAGGACTGCCCGAGTGAAACAGATTCATGGGGATGCCCTTCCAACCCCACTATCAGTGCGTACAGCTGCCTGTTGCTGTTCTGTCCCCGTGGCCTTAGCATGGTCAGCGCAGTGCTCTCCCCTGGGACACAGCCCGCACAGTCTGCAGGGGAATGTGCCACCCCCCTTTAATGAGGGGCCGGTGGAGCTGCTGGGAGTTTGTGTTCCAGGAGCTGAACTGCTCATTGGAAATATATATAGCCTTTCATGGAAGCAAAGTTAGATTATTTTAAGTTTGGTACACATTTCACTAATGATTTTAAGTTTCCTTATCATAATAATACTGCGTAAGATTTTTCCACTATGCCCCATCCTAAATAGATATACACAAAACCCTTCTAAGTTGCCCCAGGGTGTCATATACATTTAATATTCTATGTATGACATGATGTGGAAAATATTGCAAAGTTTATAACCATTTTAATAGTAACAAACACTAACACAAATATTAATTTTTATTAACTTATGTTAATATTTAAATGTAAAGGTGTCAACTCTATCAATATTCTGGTACAATTTAGATCCATAGTTTTTGAGTTGATAATTACATTAAAATTTGATTATGTAGTGATTGTTTGTCAGCACAGAGTACTTGTATGGTACTTAATAGGCCTTAAGCATACAATATTATTTAATTTTTACAACAACTCTATGAATAAGGTATTATTATCTCTTTCACAGTTATTTGAACCAGGTAATTCCCCAAGGTCACAGAGCCCATAAACAGGGAAGCTGAAATCTAAACTATTATCTTTGCTATCACTATATACTCTCTAAAATCCTTAGTTATATTAACCTAAATTTCTATTTAAATGTTTGAATAATTTATAGCATAAATTCCTATTATAAATCAGATAATAGAGAGTATATTAAATAACATCACTAATCCCTACTCTAATATTTATTTGTGTGGCAGTTTCTTCTTTTCTATATAATTGGTCTCTTTCAATTTAATTTTCCTACAGACATGTCCTGTCCTACATTGTCAACTTTTAGGGATAATAAATGCTAGGTGAGAAGGACGGAAGGAAAATATTTGAAATTGATACATCAACTAAGTTAGGTTTGGTGCCTCAATAAATCAAGAAATTAAACTGAGTCAATGTCCATTACTTCTAGTGAAAAAATTCATATAAAAAATGAAAAACTTTCTCTTTGTCAAAATACTATAAATTTGAACAATAACTGATGTATTGAGGATGTCTACAAATGTTTACAGAAAAGGGTTTTTATCACCAGTTTGGTTTCATCACTTCTAATATCTATTTCTGAAAGTTTTTCTTGATAAGTTATGACCACATATGACCCAGGTCTTCTCATTCCTCTGTCCTGTAGGTTTTAATGATCATTTTTTTATTCTCACTGGACCATGTATAAAGTAAATCTCAATTATGAAATTGTCCAATAGATATCTACAATATGTTCCCTGAGATCCAGAAGATAAATTAGAAAGAAATGCAGATCACCATTATCTTCAGAGGAGACCCTTCTTGCCCAAAGTCACAGAGTAAGTTAGTGGCAGACTTGTTAAATGTCACCTCTCTTAATACTATATCATTGTTCTTGCTGTCACTAGAACAAGAGTAACTTCACTTACCTGTGAGCTGGACAGCATGCTTTCCTGAACACTTAATGGGAGAGAGCATTAAACTAACATTCTTTCTTCTTTCATAACAAGGTTTGTGAAATAGAGCCTCCTCTACTGAACCCTTCTTGATTGAACAGAAATGAATACAAATTGCCTTGCCCTACTTCTAATTCCAGAGGGCAACTTGTATTTCCACAGTGTGAGAAGTCACGGGAAGCTCTCCTAAGGCTTGAATAATCGTAGTACCTAACACTGTGACTACTGACTTCTCTGAGTGCAGCTTCTTAAAAGAATTTACAACATGTGTAGAACAAAAGTTTCTTCACTATCCCCTTTCTACTATTATTTGAAAACACATGTTTATTATCTGATTTTTTTGAGGCAAATCTCCACATTACGGGAGACTAAGAAACATTGTGCTGTATTCTCCGGTGGAATAGCCTGAACCAGGTTGGCCATGAGAGGCAATCCTAACATTATGTATAATATAGACTCATATACATATCAGAAATCACTAGCCTAAGACTAATTTTACAAATGGAGGAAGCCATTAATCAGAGAGGGCAATGATTTTTGCAAGTGACCTCAGTTATGAGCAGAACTATGAATATGATTTAAAAAACAACAACCTTATTGTTGAAAATATTACATATGCACCCTTTTCCCCCCATTTCCCCCTCTTCTAGCCCACCCCCATCCCCCACACCAGGCCTTCACCACCCTATTGTCTGTGTCCATGGGCTATGCATATATACATACAAGTTCTTTGGTTGATCTCTTCCCACTCCCCTCACCCCCTTTCCGCACCACCTTCCCTCTGAGATTCCACAGTCTGTACTATGCTTCTATGTCTCTGGATCTATTTTGTTCATCAGTTTATTTTGATCTCATTATATCCACATATGAGTGAGATCATGTGATACTTGTCTTTCTCTGACTGGCTTATTTTCCTTAGCATAATACTCTACAGGTCCCTCAATGCTGTCTCAAAGGGTAGGAGATCCTTCTTTTTTACTGCTGAATAGTATTCCATTGTGTAAATGTACCAGAACTTTTTTTAATCCACTTAACACTGATGGGCACTGGGGCTATTTCCAGATCTTAGCTATTGTAAATTATGCTGTTAGGAACATAGGGGTGCAAATATTCTTTCTGATTGGTGTTAGGGGTTTCTTAGGATATATTCCTAGAAGTGGGATTACTGGGTCAAATGGCAGTTCCATATTTAATTTTTTGAGGGAACTCCATACTGTTTTCCATAATGGCTGCCCCAGTCAGGAATATGATTTTTTAACACCCAGCAGGTGCATTTTTTTACTGCAGCGCATGTTTCTTAATAGTTATATTGGTATTCTGTATATAACAAATGCAATAAAATGTACATTAAAATGCAAATAACTTTACATTTCTATTGACTTTGATGATTCATCTAGTAAATGTTAATTGTTTCAACATCACAGTTCATTTGGAACATAACCTTCAGAGTTGAAACTTCTGGGTTTTGATCTGTCTTCCACAATATTATAATATGTAGGAAGGCTAAAAAAATACATAATTAGAGACAAACATTTCTACTGGGAATTATACAAATCAGATAAATATTATTCCTAGATATAGTATACAAAGAAATACATAGGGATCTAAATGATAAAAATGTATTCATTTAATTGCATGCAAAGCACTATTTATTTTAAGATACATCATTATTTCATATAATAAATAATACTAATAGAGCTATGCCACAATGCTAAGATTCACTGGAAGACAGATATGGTGATATTTCAATGATAAGATGCAAAGACATTTGTTTTAGAATTTATAAAATATGTTATATCTTTCTTAGTTATATGTAAAGTCAGGTAAATAAAGGGAGAGGTTACAATGATTTTATTGGTATAATTTCATTCAATAATCACAACTGTATTTTGAATTAGGTGCTATTTTCATTTCATTTTACAGATGAAGGAGCTGAATCCTGCAAGGTGACTTCTGGTAAATCAAGTACTGTCCTCAGGTATATTAGATCTAATTGAGGTATCAAAGTCATGCACACCTAAAATAAGCAATAATCTCATGTCTTAAACATAGTCTAGTTCAAGATCATCCAGTCCATGATTGTATATTGACTTTTGGCTCAATGCTTTAAAATATATCTAGATAGATAGATAGATAGATAGATAGATAGATAGATAGATGATAGATAGATAGATAGATAGATAGATAGATAGATAGATAGATAGATAGATTTCAGAGAGGAAAGGAGGAGAGTTGGAAACATCAATGATGAGAGAGAATTGTTGATTAGCTGTTTTCTAGACTCTCCCACCTTAACCCCCCTCCCCCCTCACACACACACACACACACACTGGGGATCGAGCCCACAGCCTGGGCCTGTGCCCTGGGAAATCAAACTGTGACCTCCTACTTCATAGGTTGATGCTCAACCATTGAACCATCCAGCTGGACATGCTTAATGCCTTTTTATGAGCAAAAACAATGTGCTCATAATTGCGTAAACCAAACAAACAAATAAAAGGACTGAAAACAAAGATTTGTTCAAAGGACTGAAAATCCATCTGAGCTCAATTTTCATGCTTTTACAAAAATAAAGTAAAAAAGAAAAATTGAGCATGGACTCTTATATATTTTTAGTACATTATTTTCCCTTTTTTTTCTCCCTTTTACTTTTGCCTTCCAGAAACACAATGAAGTCAGTTAAAACTTGAAGAATGAGTAATCTCATTTGGGTGATAGGCAATAGGAAGGTTTCTGTTTTGCCGTTATTGTTTTTTCCTTACCACGGTGGACAGTTTTTAGCAAGTTCAAGTTATTTGGGTTGTGCACTACCTACCATGCCTGTAGTATTTGTCAAAAAAGAAATGAAAGAAGGAAAGAAAATAAAGAAAACACATACACACATATCAAACTAGTATGCATGCCAGAACATCACAGAGAATTCAAACAGAATTGGGAGCTTTGCACTAGGGAGCATATTTACTGAAGCAAAAAGTATTCTCTGTGTGAATAAGCTTCTCAAAAGTATCTTGGCATAAATGTGCTTAAACTCACTTAGAATACCACACTCTCTATGACATTTATGCTTGTCAACTTCCTCAGGTTACACTGTAAGCTACCTCCTCATGCTGTGACTATTTCGCACTTGTTTGTGACACACATTCAAAATTTTAAAACCTTATCAATGTTTTAAAATTTAATAATCATCATTTAAATTATCATTTGCTAATGTCATTATGTGTTTTAATAGTTTTAAAATCAGAACATCTATAAATGTTCATTAATTTTATATAAATACAGTTCAAATTAATTCATTTGTCTTAGTTTAGGGATGTAAATTATTCTGATTTCCATTTGCCTTACCACATAGGGATATTAAAGAAGGGAGAGTTCAAAAGTTTTTGTCCTTTTTTTCTTTTTTCAATCCTCACCCAATGATATTTTTCCCCTGATTTTTTTTTTTTATAGAGAGTGGAAGAGAGAGAGAAAGACAGAGAGAAATATTGATGTGAGAGAAACACATCGATTGGTTGCCTCCAGCATGCACCCTGACCAGGGCCTGTGCCGGGAAGGAGCCTGCAACTGAGAATTGAACCCAGGACCCTGTTGTCTGCAGGCCGACACTCTGTCCGGCTAGGGCTGTCCTTTTTTTCTTGGAATAGGAGCAAACATGGATTATAGGAAGCTGAAAATTGAGAAACTCAATTAATTTATCCCAGAAAGGGCCAGACATTCTCCAGGTAATTCTAGTGTGCTCTGAGGTTTAAGGACCACTGACTTATACAACAGAAGGGTAATATCATGAAAGGTATTAATTAATACAGATGTACTTCCTGGAATCTAAGGCAGCATTATGACTAGGTCTTGGAAAATATTGAAACCAGAATATAAGAAAAGATTGAGAGAACCAAGGAAGTATTTCCTCTGTCCTCTTTGCTTCTTCCCACTTGTTACTCTTGTTCTATTTTCCTAAGGTTTTTCTGCTACTTAATCTGCATGCTTGAAATAGGGCTACCAATACCTTTGAAGTTCACAGTTCAGTCAAGGTTACTCTGGCCCTGGCTGGTTTGGCTCAGTGGATAGAGTGTCAGCCTTCGGACTGAAGGGTCCCAGGTTTGATTCCAATTAAGGGCACATGCCCGGGTTGCAGGCTTGGTCCCCGGTGGGTGGCGTGCAGGAGTAAGCCAATCAATGATTCCCTCTCATCATTGATGTTTCTCTCTCTCTCTTCCTCTCTGAAATTAATAAAAAAATATATATTTTAAAAAAGATTACTCTGAAGTTTCTCATCTCCAATTACAAATTGTTGGGAGTAAGATTGGCCATTATTGAATCATACACACACCCTTAACCCTCTGAGCTGTAGCCTGCACCTGGGGTCATATTTTGTGCACTGGTTGCACTCTCATGAGTGTGGGTAGAAGAAGATAGAGGTGGGAAAAGGAATATAGACAGATAACCCAAAATGTTGCCAAAAAAAAAAAACTTGTTAATTTAACTTTAATGCTCTAGTCTCTATACTATGTACATGGCGGTAGATTAGGACCTGGGGTATGTGGTTTGGGAAAAACACAGGATCGTGCAAGGAGATTGCTAGGGCTCCTTCCTGCGATTTTGAAGGGTCTGTATGAGTGAAGGGCTACAAAGTTTAGGATTCTTTAGCTTCCTAGTATATCTGTTCTAGAATGAGCTGGTTTTAATATTTTTTTCTCTCCCAGAATAACAGACATATTTATGAGAAGTGAATAAATAAATATTATATTGTTTTGGTTAGCTTAAGATGTTCTGTAGTGGAAATTGTAAAATGAGGAGTGGGGTTAAGAAGATGGGGCCTACTGATTTCTCCTTAATGTTAAAATTAAGTAGAAAATTAAAAATGAAGTGAAACCAATATGACAATTATAATAATCTCTTTCACTGTGGGGGCGACTTCAAATCTGGTTGGTAGAGGTTAGTTTTGTTGAAGTTAGCAATGTAGAAGTGGCATAAGAATGGAAATGCAAAAATCAAAACCTAGTAGTGTGCGATTGAAATGTAGAACAACAAAGGCCTAATTTTAGATTCCTGATTTCTTAAAGCAGAAGCCAAGATCAGACATTGCCATAGCAATAAGAAAGAGCAGAATAAACAAGGAAAAAACACACAAAAGGCAGAGACTTTGTGCAGTAATTTCTTAAAAAATGACCAATAAGATGAGAAATAGCAAAGAGAGAAAGCTTCTCTTAAGCCTGATTATTCAGTTGTATTAATAAAATAAGCTTTATGAAAACAATCTAATTCACTTGCTAATTTATTATCAGTTATTTTTCAAGTTTCTACTGTTTGGTAAGCACTAAACTGGTGCTCTGAAGTTACAATTTATGCCACTATCATTTTGACAACACAGGTTGCCATATTTGGTCTTCCAAAATGACAAAGAGGACCATGATACCCAGAAATGTCCAAGAGGCAATATTATACTCTAGATCCCCTAGCAAGAATTACCAAGTGCCATGATTTCATTAATATATTGTCTTCATTTGAAGTCTTTTTAAAGGACAAAGAACATGACCTTATTAAAAGGCTTTCCATCCTTTTGCTTGGGTGTAGAAAAAGAGAAATTCTGGATTTATTTACTTATTTTAAATTATATTTATTTATTTATTGTTATTTTATGAATAGTTGGTATACAATGTTGTATTAGTTATATTCATATCAGATGTACAATAGTGTTTCACCATTTTCATACCTTACAATGTTATCACCTCACTAATTCTAGTACTCATCTGTCACTGTGCACACTTATCACAATATTATTGACTATATTCCCCTTCACCTTTTTACCCATCCCCCATCTCATCCACTCTGGTAACTATCCCTTTTGTCTCTGTTTCTACCAGTCTGTTTTTATTTTGTTTTGTTTGTTTTAGATATTATGTATGTGAGACCATACGATATTTATTTCACTGTCTGACTTGTTTCACTTAGCCAAATACCTTCTAGGTTCATCCATGTTTGTTGCAAATGGCAAGATTTTATTTTTTTATTGCTGTGTAATATTTCATTGTGTGTTTTTGTGTAGAAAAAGAGAAATTCTGGATTTATTTTAAATTGTATTTATTTTTAATTTTATGAATAGTTGGTATACAATATTATGTTAGTTACATTTATTATAGTTGTACAATAGATACACATATGTATGTATTTATGTATATTTATATGTGTGTGTATATATATATACATGCATAAACATATATATGTTGCATATGGCAAGATTTCACTCTTTTTTATCGCTGTGTAATATTCATTGTGTGGGTTTATATGTTATATACACATAAACACATATTAATGTATATTTGCATGCATTTTTTTTAAATTGGTATTTTGCATTCTTCAGATAAATACCCAGAAGTGGAATTGCTGGGTTTATGTTAGACCTATTTATACTTTTTTGCGGAATCTCCATAATGTTTTTCACAGTGGCTGCACCATTTTGCATTTCCACCTACAGTGCCCAAGGGTTCCCTTTTCTCCATATTCTTGCCAACACAGGTTATTTGTTGACTATTTATTAATAGCACTTCTGGTGTGAGGTCGTATCTCACTGTAGTTTTGATCTGCATTCCCTTGATGATTAGTGATTTATTTTTAATTTGCTAAAAATAATATTCAGAACAATTTGAGTTACTCTTAGGATTGGGACATTTAGCTTGAAAAAGTTGAAAATGTACAGATAATGATGCTAAGTTTGTAATTTTTTGAAATTCTCATATTTTTTTACATTATTTGTAAATTCCATTAACACTTTAATAAAAAAAAAACTAGGGTATTTAAGACAGGCAACAAAAATTCTAATTATCTTTTGTTGCAAAGCACCATATGTTGCTGCTTTAGCATCAGAAAAGATAATGAAGAATATTCAGATATTACACAAAAGTTTAATAGATCAAGCCGGGGTAAAAAAGTTAAGCTGGTCAACACATTGCAAAGTAAATCTACTTATGACATATTTAATCATCCCCAAATATTTACCACTCAGTATAAGCACCCATGAATGAAAGGAAAAATGTAGTTTATCATTTTAATACTCAGCATAATTTTGTATCCAGTTGTGGCCCTCCAGAAATTTGAAAACTTTTTGTGTGGGCTTGAGGTTTCGAAAGGAGAAAGATGAAGGGGAGGTTGATTTGTGAGCCCTCTTAAAAAGCAACCAGATGTTTACTCTGGCACTTTGCATAAAAGTTAACTGAACATTAAAAATATTGACAGTGTGTGCACTTTGGATAAAACAGGTTTTAACGTGGCTTTATTATATATTTAATCTCTTGCAGAGAAGAACATGGAATAGTTTCTTAAATATTTTAAAAATTAATATGCATCTAATTTTGTTTTGGGAAATGTTGTATTACCATACGTGTATTTTTAGTTGGAAAGAAAAATATGAAAGGAATTTTCATCAACTATTATATACAGCAAGTGTGTTCCAGTCACCATCCTTATGTTGTAGTTAGCTGGACCTCTCTTCCTCAGGAAGAAATGACTGAGAATCAAGTAGGTATCAGGCACTAGTTAAGTTCTAACAAATCAACAAAATCGCATTTGTCCAAAGACAGGCAGGCTTTTTTTTTTTTTTTTTCCTGCAAGTTCCTGTTATGGTAAAGTTTAAAAGCATAGATTGTTCTCAATTGTTCTCTCATGTCTTTGTGAGACCCATAATCAAAATATCAAGAAAATATCACTTCAAGATTTAATTTAAATGAAGAATCGTGAACAACGTATCCCAATGTATTTTAACTGATCTAAACTTTGACTTCTGAGGACTTTTGATCCAAAGTTACATTCATATAGAAGAGAAACAGTTATTTCAGAGTATTTTAAGAATTGCATGTAACTGAAAAAATATTGATTTATGGATAGAATTTATCAAGTTTTATTAAGGTACTTTTATACTGTGTAGACTTGTAGTCATGAAAAGCACTTTGCTTTGCTAAATAATTCATTCGATTTGATTTCTACCACAAAATCTGGCTTTTGGTATTTCAAAAAATTTTTAGTTTCTCTCCAAGTCACTTTTCTCTGTCTCATACATTTTTCAAGTTGAGAAGACCACAATTTAAATGGTTTTCTTTCTACAGACAGACATATTCTATTGTGTGAGAAATATCTCATGGCATGGTCAGCCCCAGGTAAGGGTTAAATTAGTGAATTATAATTAATTGTTTTCCATGTTCCATACTTTGTGCTTTCTTTACTGTCTGAAGGTCCCTCTTCTCTACCCCAAACCCCAAATATTCACATCTGATTCTTCAGCTACAGAAAGCTCATACAGGCCTCACTCTGGCAAAATGATGCTCTCCTCCACAACTCTCAATGCTCCTATGCATCAGAATTGCCCTTGCAATTCACCCTCATTTGTACATTCACTAAATATTTCATTTTCTTGATGGAATTTGAGCTTATTCACCTGAATAAATGAGTCATATTAAATAGTTAACTCACTCACTTTAAAGAATGAAAGATTAATAACCAAGCCTGGTTGAATTTTTATCTGAACTGAGTTTATTTCCAAATTAATTTCTAACTAATCTCAGTATAAAATGTGTTTTTAATGGAAAATATCTGCTCAGAAGTTGTTAAAATTAAATTCATAAAATAGATGAATGATTTTTAAAAAGTAACTTTTTTTATTTCATAGAGAAAAAGGAACATTTGTCATTATTTTTGTATGTGATATATCTCTGACTTATATTTTGATTTCTCACTAGCTATTCTTATTTCTCTTTTATGCTTGGTTAAGATTTTAGGAGGTTTTTATTTATTACTTTTTTTTACTTTGAAATTTTATTAATGTATGAATTCTATAAGCTTTTGGATTCATTCAATTTTGTTCATAGATGCTCAGGTTCTTTTAAGATAATAAGACCATATACTAGTATATGTATGTTTATGGTCTTATCATATTGACTATGTATTAAAAATTAGGTTGGATCAGGAAAATAAAGAACCCCCCAGCCACATAAGCCTAGCACCTAGTAACCAGCAAGTGTAGGATGTGCTGGGGATGGGCAAGTGTGTGGAAAGAAGCCTCAGCTGAAGCGCAGGCCTGCAGCATCTCCTGAGAACTAAGAACGGTGCAGCTCTGATGTTGAGGAAGGCCTTCTGGTACCCCAGGAGCCACACTAAGGACAAGGTACCCACAGCCAACCAAGAAGGACTTTGAGTCTACTTAGAATGCTGAAACTCACAGAGAATATGGCATCCATGCTAATAATGAGAAACAGAAAGCAAAACAGATAAGCTACTTAATTTGATAAAGTGAACAATTAGGTTCTAAATTATTTTTGAGTTAACAATTGGAGCAAAATAATGTTTTAAGAAAAATAGCTATGAGCAAAAGTATAATATTAAAATCTTAGCAATGCCAAGCTTCTGACAAAATTTTTTAAATGGTCTATTTTAAAAAATATATCTTAAAATGTCTCCAGATTAAGGCAATGATGCTATTTAATAAATTGATGACATTTCCTGAATTACTGGATCACTGCCTTCCGTTAGAACAACAACAAGAAGAAAAGTGTTTTCAGCCTTTGGTGCCTATCACCACACCGTGCTACCAGATGCTGACATTTCTTCAATTTCTTCCATAAGTGGTGTCAGAATTCCGCCTTTATCAGTCAATCAATCTGCCAACTAACAGTGTCCTCTCTTACCCTCACATTCTCTAAGTTATTTCATAGTTCAAAGGCTACTAAGTGAGAGCCAAGCAATAAGGAACAGGACAGAAAGGCCACCATTCCCATAGTTTTCAGTAGCAATAACCCATGGCAGCTGTACTTAAGAGGTGTCTGTTTAAGTTACTATCATTGCCATTATTAATAGGCATCCAATGTCAAGGCATATTCAGTGTGAGATATAAAGATATCCCTTGACTTATTGGCTTATATTTCTGAGCATAAGAGAAGAAATCCAATTAGTGCAGGAAGTAGAATATAGAAAATAAAATAAGGAAAAATAGAAAAAAATATCACTGAGGATTAGTATATATCAATTAAAGTTATTAAATTGACTTAATAAATATTTAATTAATATTCTACTAATTCTTCAAAAACTGCTATACTATTTAAAGATTTAGGTTCAAGAAATGCTTAAGAAATTAATCATTACATTTATAAAAACTTCTTACATTTTTGCCCAAACATTATATAAGGGAAGAAACTACTTGACTTTTTCCTTTTTTTAATATATTTTTATTGACTTTAGAGAGAAGAGAGAGGGAGAGAGATAGAAACATCAGTGATGAGAGAGAATCATTTGTTGGCTGCCTCCTGCACATCCCCTACTAATTGAGCATGCAACTCGGGCATGTAGTCTAACTGGGAATGGAACCGTGACCTCTTGGTTCATAGGTTGATACTCAACCACTGAGCCACACTGACTGGACAGAAACCACTTGATATTTGAGAGAGAGAATCTTTGTAGAAACCATCCCTAACCTTAGTTATTACCTCTCTTCATTGAAAAACAAGTTGACTTGTTTCTGGGCTGAACATTCTATTTGACATTGGTTTTAATGGCACTCTTAAATTTCTTAATATTTATGGAGGGGTGGGGTGATTATTGGTTATTTCCTTGTTGGTTGGTTGGTTTAGTTTCATCAAAAACTTTGTTTCCATGTGAAAGATAGCAATTGCATTTTCATTATTGCTACTTAAAATGCAATTACTTATGCTCCTCATTTATTTTCAATCCCAAGGAGAAACAAGCTGTATACATTAAAAAACAGTAAATCACCACTATGCATTTGGTTATGGAAATGATCCCATTGTGAATTTTGTGAAGAATCAGGCTGGGGATGTAACCCAATACTGAAAGAATCCCACATAATTAAGGAGACTGACTAGTATGTACACCTATTTCATCAAGCACTGTCAACTTGTGTGTTTTTTTCTTTTCTTGTAGAGAGAATAAGGCCCATTTTAATTATATTATTGAAGCAGTGTTGAGATTTGCTTCTAATTACTTTCCTTATATGCCACTTCTCTAACACAACTTTGCAGTGTTGACATAAGAAACATCAAAACCTAGAGAATTTTTATGAGATTATTTGAGTCACGCTGATGACAATTGCTGGTGTTACAGCAAAATTTCCAGGTGGCAGGAAGACAAAACAGCCAGGCACTCAGGAAGATCAGGAAATGCACTTTATTGCAGGAGCACTGGTACTGAATGGCTCAGGGGAATTGGTTCCCAAATCTGAGTGCCGAACATGAAAGGCCTTTCCCTTTTACCCCCCCAGTCTCTTTGTCCCCCAAATATGAACTAGGCTTCCAGACTTTTCACGGGCTTTTGCAGCCCCTGTGATGGTTGTAAGGGAGGAAGTGAGATTTTGATCAAGACCCCATCTGGCGCCAGGAGCCCGAGCCTTTGTGGAGGGTTTTTCAAGGCTAGGCCACAAGCAGAAAAGGGGTTGGGGGTTAATTATAGGCTTGTATGCATACACGCTGGAATGCAGGTTTGACTGGGCACAGACCTAGGTTGCCACCCAGAATTGCCTTCACACTGGGAGGCAAAATTTAAATAGATTGAGAAAATGTTCCACAGAATGACAGTTTTGCAGCTTATTTTATACATTAGAATAAAAACAAGAGATATAAGGAGGTTTACATAAAGTAGATCAAGGGGGCAAGAAAAGGCAAAGGGGAAACCTCTGGGATTAGATAAATAGGCAAAATAGAGAATCACATATTTCTTTTATATTGGTAGGTACAGGAGGATAGCTAATGTTAACATTTGCAACACATAGAGATTGCACATGTGGAACAAAATAACTATAAGGGCACTGTGGTCTCATGATCTGGTGTGGTGATTATGCCCCAAGGGGTCTGGCGAAAGAGATTACTCTGACATTTCAAAGACATGTTATCTTAGATGCAAAAAGACAACAGACAGGCTCACTTAAAGTGAAGCTTCACCTTTATCCAGGAAGCTACAGGCTCACTTTTAGTTAGAAATTTTTATGTTCAAACCATCCTGAGTTTGGAAGGTTTGCCACACAGGCCTCCCCTCCGCTTGTCAGGGTTAGCATGTGGCTGTTTTCATTCACAGCAGGATAACTAGTCCTGTACCGGGCCAAGAAAGCTGTTCCTTGGGAGTTCATTGATGAGTCTTTCATTTTTCACTGTGCACCTCATGTCTGTAGGAAGGTGTGATTTAAAAAAAAAAAAATTTTATTGATTGCGGAGAGGGAAATGGAGAAGGAGAGAGATAGAAATATCAATGATGAGAGAGAATCATTTGATTGGCTGCCTCCTGCATGTCCCCTACTGGGGATGGAGCCTGAAACCCAGGCATGTACCTGACCTATAATTGAACTGTGACCTCCTGGTTCATAGGTCGATGCTTAACCACTGAGCCACGCTGGCTAGGCAAAACGTGTGGTTTTTGATAGATCAGGTGACATTGAGTATCAACACCACATGAGGAGAGAACCACCTAGCTCTGTTTTCTACTGTCTTTCTGTGCCGAGGTCCGTGCCTAGAACTGAGTCTGCTCCATCGTAAGTCCTGAATATATATATTTATTTATAAAGGATTGAGTGCGTAATTAAAGAAGGGTTTCAAAGGTACTTATGTCTCCTCTCAGGTCTACCCTAAGCTACTGTGTACTACGTACTTGGAGAATGATCCTGCATCTCCAACTACTCAAGCAGCATGTATTCTTGTGAGAAGGGCCTGTAAGAGCCTGATGATAGGAACTCGTGAATGTGAAGAAAATGTTTTAACCTTTGGCAGAAGATTTGCATGTTGATACACAAACATTCCCCCCACCACCACCACCACCTCCTGTACATCTAACAATGTTTTAATTATAATGTTAAAGGAACATGTGATGCACTTATTTTAATTTTAAAGAAAAGTGTCATGCACAGGTGACAAGAATGCTGAAGTTCTGATAAATATAAAGTGTTAATATGTGGAAAATTATGGATGTTATACAGAAGCTGAATGACACTTCTCAAATTATGGATGTGTAAAATGAGATTTTCTACTATAGCTTCTTTTCATCTGTGAAAATGTTCGTCATGCTTTAGGCTGAAGTGGGTGCCACATAGTGTGTAATGTGTAATTAAAATAAGATGATGGTTATGAATTATCCAACATTTTTTAGATTCTGTATTTATGATTTATTTTTTCACTTATTTCTCTTAAAGGAATGACATGTTGTAGATACAGCATTTTCTACTTCATTAAAAAATAAGCAATGATTAAGTATCATAGTATGAGTAATACTGTGTTAAAAATTACTAGGTTAATTAATAGGTAAATAATGGAATTATGCAGGAGGAGATTTTAAAAACAAATTTGATTTATAATGCATTTAGAAAACATGTGCTTACACCCCAATGAAGAAGAATTATTATAGTAAGATAGTAGGGGCAGCAAAATAATATTTCAATATCTATAAATCCCATGCCTCAGGAAGCCAAGCAATATAGCAATCAAGTTTATGAATTGATCAAGTCTGCTTAATACAAGATCAAAATGTAAAGCTCAATTGCATTTCGATAGACTAACAATAAACTACCAGAAACTGAATTTTTAAAAGTATAGTTTATAATAACACAAAAATTAATAAATAATCTCACAAAAGTATGTAAGACTTCTATTCTGAAACCTATAAAATATTGGTGGAAAAATTTTAAAAGTCATAAATAGAGCGATACCTTGTTCATGGATTGAGAGAATCAATATTGATAATATGTAAATTTTCTCCAAATGGAAACTACAGCAACAAAACTTCCAGGAGAAAACTTGTGAAAATACTTTTGTGACATTTCAATAGGCAAAGATTTCTAAAACAGTGCACAAAAACACTTTAAAAATCCAAAACTATTTATAAAGTGGACAGCATACTAACTAAAAACTCTTATTCATCAAAAGATCCCATTAAGGAGTTAATAAAATTAAAAAAAAGGACATAAAAATTTTATAGTACAAATATCTGAAAAAATGCTTTTAGAAAAGTATAGGCTGGGACAAATTAGGTTAAAAGTTGTTCATCTGGAAAATAATACAATGATTAATAAATAATACAAGAACAAACTTTTGTATACTCAAAACTGTAAACCTTCTTTTGCCTCACCTTGTATATATCCTATATACATAAAGAGGTAATATGCAAATTAACCCTCACGCCCTGACAAGATGGCTGCCTACAACTAGGTTGGCAGGGGGGCTAGTGAGGGACCACCAAATGACTGAAAAAGCAGGCTGCATGGGGCAACCAGGCCGGCAGAGGGGGTTAGTGAGGGACGACCAAACAACTGAATAGCAGGCTGCGTGGGGCAACCAGGCCGGCAGGGGGGGCAGTTAGGGGCGACCAGGCAGGCAGGCAGGCAGATGAGTGATTAGGAGCCAGAGGTCCAGGATTGTGAGGGGGATGTCTGACTGCCGGTTTTGTTTTTCAGCCTCTCTGAGATGGAGAGTGTCTGCTACCTAATAATGCCTGTAGCCAGAATCCTCATACACTTTGTACCACAGGACTGCATGTCTGTATGGATTAGAGTTTAGTCTGTTCTATGCCTGCATATGAGAGGGACAGCCCTACTTTTTCTACCAATTCCTAGCTTTTATTTTTTCTATCTCCATTTATGACATGCTAGAGTAATCTGTAGCCTGTACCATGTGACTTGTGCACATGTGTGCATGAGCCCACATGCATGCCTGCACACACATACATGTTAGAAGAGGGAAACTTGGCATGAAATAGTTAGAAGGTCAACCTGACCCCTGTGTGTGCAGATGTGGAAGTTGAGGGGAGAGACCTCACCTGCAACATCGCTTCCCAGGAAGTTCTGAGACAGCTGTGTTTCTGGTCAGTGTGTGGGGAGGAAGCTTTATTCACTTCAGTCCTCAACAAGGAACTTCCACTTTCCACAGGTGTGAGTGAGAGCTGACTCTCCCCAAGCACAGAATGCTGATTAGCATAGAGAATACACATTTAAAAAGCAAGTGGAAAGCCAAATCTGTCTGTTATAGGGAAAGAAAGAAGGAGGAGAGATGATGACTAAAGTAGAAAGCCATCATTTTGCAAACTTCTTCAGAATTATCTGCTATTTATTTATCTAAAGTGTTGAATACTGATTATATGTAGATGACTAATTAAACGAGGTATATTGATGTTATCTCCCTCCCTCAAACATGAGAAATGACAGATAGAAGAGGGGGAAAAAAAGTAAATTCAGATATTAATTTGAAGGATGACCTGGAATGGGGGATGGGAAGAGACAGTGAATGAACGTTTTTAGCCAAGTTTTAGAAAGAAGATGGAAAATAACTGACCATAGAGTTGAAGAAGTTAAATCTATGTGCCCACAGACTCAAATACCTTCAAGAAGAAGGTGACGAGCTCTGCAGATCCGCTGAGGATCTCAGAGAGACCACGCAGACCATGCAAGCAGGAGGCGAGCAGAGGGCTCGGAGGAGTGTCCATGCAGTGTCCTAGTATTTGTCCCTCCAAGACCCTCCCCTGCCTCATGCATGAGTTGACTGCTACTCCTCATCAGTGCTGCAGGAGACAGCTTGTTTACTCTGTAACACCAAAGAAGCAAAGAGACTTGAGGTCCCCAAACTCAGGGGAAAGGAAGTGGGAGCCAGGGGCAAAAAGATATTTTGTGCAAGGGTGCATTAGGAAATGTGGACCCTCAGCAACCGCCTTCACTATCTTCAAGGAAGACTGCCATCCAGGCAAATTGCACTCCCCACCGCAGCAAGAGACAGAAGATTTTGCCCTAGAGAAACTGATTGGTGCAGAGAAACGATCTTTACACAAAAACTTACATTTCATTTATTTTAATTGTTACCCAAAAGGAATATTTTCTAAACATCTCTGATCAGTGACACCAAACACTTACATGATTTCCAGAAGGGCACGCTGGCAATGAAGTGCCCTGTACACTGTGTTTGCCTGCTGTGCAGCACCAGCAAACTCTTGCTCTAAATAAGTGCTAAAAATATTTTCTGTGTCTATTAATGAATTCAGGCACACACTTGTCAAATCTCAGTGATCAAAAATCATTAAGTGCTGAAAGAGACTTTTGTAGGTCAACTAGTATGTTTGCTGGGCACAATAACTCCTAAACAGAGTTTTCTATCATATTTCTGTACAATGTCAAGACAGAAGTGAATAAACCCACATGGAACTTTAGAGCTCTTACAGTTTTGCTTCAGTGAAGCCAACCCAAATTATTTAATAGTTTAAAGTCAATCTCCTATCTTATCAAAATTTCAGCATCAGCATTCATGAAAGATTTCAGTGGAGTTTCAGACTAGCAACTGAAAAAGACACTGGTAGTCTACTGTGTATCCTTGGAAATGGAAAATGAGGAGACTTTTTGATGAGATTATGCTATCTTTGGGATAGGTTATAATGACACTGGTGAAAGGAAATGCAGGACAGAAAAGGGCCTGAAGCAAGCCCGTCCTCATTAATTTTATCTCAACTCCATTGCTTTCATTTGTCATTGGCACTGTATTTTTCAGCCCGCCAGCGCTGTGAGAACATGTCTAGTTGTTCCTAAAATTCACTGAGAGTTCTGACTTTCATGGAATATTTTTGATAACTCACTTCCTATTTACTATTCAATGAGGATTTTTGGGAACCTTATTGAATTAATTTCTTGGTTACCGTTACTGTTCTAACTTTTAGAGTAAATCATTATGCTCCTTCTCACTGATCTCCTTAGTAAAGGAGCTATCCTTTGAAACGATCTCAGTTTTATATCCTGTTTCATTGGTTCCTATACTGTCTTATAGGATTCAATGTGCGTAGAGTGCTTAGTGCAGTACCTAGCATGAGTCAGTGCATGGTAACTTGTAGCTGTTTGGATTGTCACATCATTATTATTAGTAGCATGCAATTTCATGCACTCTTTCTTAGTATCTTTTTATTAAAAAAGTATTTTTTTCTATATTTGGCTAATGGTTCAATCATGTAGAATCATAATAAATGTTATTCCTTCTTTTGATGACTTCTTTTCTTTTGAAAGCAAATGTAAAGTCATGAAGACTCAAGGTTGCATAATTACAGATTGAGAATCCTCATTTTCCTTAATCACATTATAAAGCAATGCCAGGTAAAGTGTTAATTTCAGTTCTGCTTTGTCCTCTTTGAAATATCGCTATCAAGAAGCATTTCTGTTTCCATTTATTCCTTAGGACCTAAAATACAAAGTGTATACTCAGTATTATTCAATTGAATCCATTTTTCACTTAAATATCTGCTCAGTAAATTACATATATATATATATATATATATATATATATATATATATAAACTATACTGCTAGAATATTTATTTGCTTTCTCATTGAATTCTATTCTTTTTGTAAAACTAAGTACACTAAATTTTACCTGTCTTTTGTAATTAGAGTTACAAACATTCAGGTTGCCATGGACACATTGCTTTATGCCTGTTTTCCTGGAATCCCTTCTAGCTTGCATTTGCACTTGATTTCCCATATTTTAACAAATATAATGAATGGTTGAATTAATTTATACCACAATGGCTCTGGCAGACTCCATATTGACTTTCAGTTCTATCCTGTTCTGGTCTGGTTAGTATTCTATTTTTTTTAATCCTCACCCAAGGGCATGCTTTTATTGATTTTGGAGAGAGAGGGAGAGGAAGAGAAAGAAAGAGACATCAATGTGAGAGTGAAACATCTATCCATTGCCTCCTACACACATCCTGACTGGGAGTCAATCCACCGCTTTTCTGTGTACCAGATGCCACTCCCACCAACAAAGCTACACTGGACAGGGCAAGTATTCTTTTTATTTTTATTTTTATTGACCTCTAATACCATAGTCTATTAGCTTTAAGTGTACATCAGAGTGATTCGATATTTATATACATTACAAAAGAATCCTCATGTTAAGTCTAGTTATCATCTGTCACCAAAGTTATTATAATACTAGAGGCCCGATGCATGAAATTTGTGCAACAGCTTTGGCCCCCACTGCGGTGGCCAGGGGCCTCTGCCACCTCTGCCTGAGCCCCCACCTGTTGTGGCTTTGTCCGGAAGGAAGGACGTCCAGAAGGATGTCCAATCTAATTAGCATATTACACTTTTATTATTATAGACTAGAGGCCTGGTGCACAAATTCGTGCACAGGTGGGATCCCTCAGCCTGGCCACTGATCGGGGCTTATTGGGGCTGTCTCGCCTAGTCCCAATCAGGGCCAGAGGCCAACCTCCCACAGCCTCTCCCCCTGCTGGCTGGCCTGATTGGGGTCATTGGAGCCAGACATCTGGCAGGAGGGACTGCGGGAAGTTGGCCAGCCAGGGGGAGGGACTGTGGGAGGTTGGCCGGCTGTGGGGGGTTGGCTGTGGGAATTCACTGACCACCAGGGGAAAGTTCCTGCATTGAGCATCTGCCCCCTGGTGGTCAGTCCACGTCGTAGTGACTGGTTGACCAGTTGTTTGGTCGTAATAGTTGCTTAGGCTTTCATATATAGATTATTAACTATTCCTCATGCTGTACATTATATCTCCCATAACTTATTTATATTGTAATTGGAAGTTTGTACCATTTAGTCTAGTATTCTTGAGATGCATGTTCAATGAACAACATTCTTAATTTGAAATTTAGTTAAATCTGAAAAACAACCAATGATAACCAGTCTCTCCTTTCCAAGACCTTCTCAGACTCAATGTAACAATATATGTATTTGTCACACAATGTAACAATATATGTATCTGTCACACACACACACACACACACACACACACACACACACACACACGATGGAAAAGAGAGACAGAATCTGTTTATTCATATCATTTACCAATGTATATTGGTGACCGATCAAATTTGAAATGTTAAACAAAACACATGCATATACTAGTACATTAAAATATTAGAAGAAAATTTAGATGCAGACTTTTTCATAACTTTAAAGTGAAGAATGAATTCCTAAGCTTGACATCCAAGCCAACAGGATATTGAGTAATTATGAAATTATGAAAGTGAAGATTTCATTGAAAGTATAAAGTGAAGAAATAATTAACAATTCAGAATAATATCAAAATTTTTTTGTTATCAGATATATCTGGAGAATTTGGTGAACTCAAATTGAAAGTTGTTTTGTACCTTCTCATTTAAAGAAATCCTAAGTACTTGCTCTGGTAATAAATTAATTATAGAAGCATTTACAATGTAAAGTTCTGTTCTAGCAAGGAACTAGCATTACAATCTTTCTTTAAAATTTCTATACACCAACATGTAAACCTGTGAATGTATGTAGGTGGGAAGTGGGTGGAGGGGGTCAGTGTTATTTTCTAATTAGAAGCAAAAGAAAATTACTAGTCACATGAATTATGATTATATTAATTGGTTACAGTGCTTATTTCATTTTCAAAATATATTAAATAACTTTTTTTTCCTCACAAAGAAACACTAGCAGAAAATTTTACAGATAAAAGGCCTTGACTTCTTTTAGGGCTTTCTTTCTTTCTAGGCTCTCTCTATGAAGGACCACAAGGGTTGTAGAAATTTTGGCCAAATGCTCAGGATTCCTCAGAAAATGTCTGTAAACAAATAAAAGTTCTTCTCTACCTTATGGCATTCATTATGTTTCATATATTAGTTATTGTTAAATACTCTAATAAGACATTTTAAAGTTATTTCCTGAAAATAAAATATTTTGAGATGGACTCGGGGTTCCTAAGCCTCTATCCTCTTCTTCTTTTCTGTTCCCCTGCTATACAAGAGTACAATATTCAGGAGAAGGAATTCAGTCTCAACTGACAGTGAACCAAATATTAGAATCTCCTTCCCTATCAATATGTCTATTGGGTCTTAAAAGAAACCTAAAGGGTTGGTTTTGGTGGAAGTGGAAGTGAAAGTATGTCTCTCTAGAAACTAAGCAAACTGTTCTCTGTTTCATTTGCTTTCCCCCAGAGTTAATGAGGACCAGTCATGTCACTGCCCGATATCTTTGAAGTTCACCATCCTGTCTTGCCCGATTTCCTTCATCTTTGGATGTTCCTGCCCCTCCAAAGACAGTGGCTGATCCAAAATACCCGTCACCGACTCTCTTATTACAAAAGTCACTCCAACACTGTTTGACTATCACTCTTCCTTCCCACTTAGGAAAATCCCCACAGGGTATCTAGAGTTTCATTCTCTCAAGAAAGAGGAGCAAGTGCAATGTAACTTGAATGAAGACCAGCAGTGTCCCAGCCCATTCTCTGTTCTTCAGATGCCTTTTACCTTGTGCGGATGAAAAGCAAGAAGTATGTTATATGTTTCCTCCATGTTATATGTTTCTTCTCATAGCTCGTTGTCTCTCCTCCGTAGGGTTGCTGAATCCTATGGTAATACCTGCATTACTATGTTTCATATTTTCAGGATTCTTAAGAGATGGGTCTTTGGTTACCTGACTCACATTCCTGATGCCTTGACCCTTACTTACTCCCTATGTATGACAGTGAGTACCTGCCCACAAGCTTTAAGTCTACAGAACTTTTGGATGGCACAAGGCAGGTGTCATACCTCAAAACTTCAGATTCTCTCCGTAACTTTCCCAGCCTCTTTCTACTGATATAGGCAAAGACTGTTTCACAAATCCACATCCCACATGTGAGAATAAAATAAAGCCCAAACCTCCCTTTTTTTTAGAACAATCATGAATTTAGACATTCAGATTCTATTGTACTCATAAGCAAGTAAAAATAAATGTTTCAAGTTAGCAATATATGAGGTCTTCATTTATTTCTTGTGCAGATCTAAATTGCTAGATTAGTTTAGGAAGCTGACACTGAGGAAGATTCCAAGAAGGCAGTAATTATAAAGAAATACTTTAATGTAAAACACAGTTACTTGAAGAAAAGGCAGAGCAATTGTGTGGAGTGTACCTTTCGGGCCAGCAGGTTTTAATGAACTCAGACATTTCACTGAAGTCTCTAACCAATGCTTTCTTGTGTTCCTATGTTTTGACAAGTCTGGGCAAATTACTTCTGTGGTTTTTAAATTAAAATTATTTTTATATGCTAAGAATACTATTATAAATAATGTACTTATGGCTTAGCTTTGTAGGGCAATTTTTTTTGAAAATGTATTTAACTTCTGTGAGCCTCAGTTTCCTCATTTGTGTAGACTACCTGGATCATTATTTTTCAACCAGTGAACTTCAGAATTATTTGAGCAAATTCACACCATTGAAAATTGTGATAAGACAGATTCCATTCCATTTCCAATACATAAATAAATTAACTACTTTAAAGATTTCACTTTTGAAGACAATTCTCTCAGAAGCCTTGAGTGCTTATACCATGAGCATGTGTAGTTATTGGTGAGCATGTGAGCACGCTCATAATCCCATCGCTCAATCAGTTGATGACTTCTTAGTAGTTGTAACAATTAACAAATTTTAAATCACATTTTAACTCAGTCATTTTGATTCTCAAAGTGCACTGATGGAAAGAATATATAAATAACATTGATATTGAAATAAAATATGGACCATATATCATGAACCATGCAAAAATGGCAAATTATTATTTTTTTAATATTGAAAAAGGTGAGTAACATATGACATTCTGAAAAGAGTTATTAAATGCTTATTAACCCAAATAATGTGAAGCTATTCTTCTCTGTGTGGGGTAAAAGAACTCAGATCTCAACCTGAGCGAGCCTCTCCCTATTTCAGTGGCTTTTGCTTGAGGCCTCTTGAAAACCAACATAACGTTTTCCTTTTCTAATGATTCCAGATATAAAAGGAGATTTTTGTTAGAAAATATTACAATTGAGTAGTTATAGAATTTTTTATTTGGATGTTTCCATACTGTCTACTCAGACAACATTAGTAAGTTTTTAATGAAAACCCCTTTCTAAAGTATTAAGTTTTAACCAGTTCCCAAAATCAACTAAAGCCCTTGTGTTTCAGTTTCCATAGTATCAGATGGTGGCAACAGAATGGGCCTACCTTCTATTACCAATTGAGTTTAATGAGGAACACTAGCTTGTAAAAGGAAACATATCTGGGTCTTCTTAAGAAAAAAATAACATATTTGATATCTATTAAAAATTGATGTGTCTTCACATACAATAAAGATATTTTCTGACTTAAGACATATTTGGGACCATCTGTTTTCTAATACTTTCTGACTAAGAAAAGTATTAACAAATTTGAGGTGAAGTAAAGCATATAATAACATTTCAAATGCCAGCAAAGTAAAAAGGAAGAATAAAATAATAGTTAAAATAAATAAAATATCTAATCAAGCTGTGTGTATTATTCCAGCTTCTCATTTTACTAGTTTCTGTTTATAGACACATCATTTATTATTATGTTATATATTCTCATTTACAAAATGGTAAATATAAGATAATGTACTTTATTGAACTGTGAAATTAAAACAAGAATTCATGTAAATATCACATAGCAAATTCTCAGTAAATGTTTTGGCTTTTGTTATTAAGATCAGTGGGTTTCATGATTTACATTGAAATCTTTTATCCATTTTGAGTTTATTCTTGTGTATGGTATAAGTTGGTGGTCTAGTTTCATTTTTTTGTATGTGCTGTCCAATTTTCCCAACACCATTTATTGAAGAGTCCATCTTTATTTACTCCATTGTATGCTCTTGTCCCATTTGTCAAATATTAATTGAGCATAATAGCTTGATTTCTGGGGTCTCTGTTCTATTGATCTATATGCCTGTTCTTGTGACAGTACCAGGTTGTTTTGATTGCAATGGCTTTGTAATATAATTTGATATCTGTATTGTAATCCCTCCTACTTTGTTCTTCTTTCTCAAGATTGCTATGGCTATTCAGGGTCTTTTTTGGTTCTGTATAAATCTTTGCAGTATTTGTTCTAGATCTGTGAAATATTCCATTGATATTTTAATAGGTATTGTGTTGCATCTATAAATTGCTTTGAGAAGAATGGACATTTTAATGATGTTAATTCTATGCATCCATGAATACTGTATATTCTTCCATTTGTTTGTAGCTTCCTTATTTCTTTTTTCAATGTCCTGTAGTTTTCTGAGTACAGGCCTTTTACCTCCTTGGTTAAGTTTATTCCTGGGTATCTTTTTTATTTTTGTTGCTGTTGTTGAAATGGTCAATGGTATTTTTTTTTAGTTTCTCTTTCTGAGAGTTCATTAATGGTGTATAAAAATGCCATCAGTTTGTGGGTGTTAATTTTATATCCTGCTACTTTGCTGAATTCATTTATTAAATCTAGTCATTTTTGGTTGAATATTTAGGGTTTTCTATGTACAATACTATGTCATCTGCAAATAATGATAGTTTCACTTCCTTCTTTTCAAATTGGATGCCTTTCATCTTTTCTTCTTGTCTGAGAGCTGTGGCTAGCATGTCCAGTACTATGTTGAATAAGTGTTGAATAAGAGTGTCTTGTTCTTATTTTTAAGGGAAACACTTTTAGTTTTTGCCCATTGAATATGATGTTGGCTATAGGTTTGTCATATATGGCCTTTTCTATGTTGAGGTATGTTCTTTCTATTCCCATTTTGCTTAGAGTTTTTATCAAAAAATGGGTGCTGGATTTTGTTGAATGCTTTTTCTGAATTTATTGATAAGATCATATGATTTTGCATCAGCCTTGCAACCCTGGGATAAATCCCACTTAGTCATGGTGTATGATCTTTTTAATGTATTGCTGGATCTATTTGCTAATATTTTGTTGAGGATTTTAGCATCTATGTTCATCTGGGATATTGGCCTGTAATTCCCTTTCTTTGTCATGTCTTTATCTGGTTTTGGAGTTAGGGCAATGCTGCCCTCATAGAAAGAGTTTGGAAGTGCTCCTTCCTCTTGAATTTTTTGGAATAGTTTGAGGAGGACAGGTGTTAGTTCTTCTTTGAATATTTGATAAAGCTCCCCTGTGAATCGGTCTGGACCAAGACTTTTGTTTGCTGGGAGTTTTTTTTTTTTTTTTAATTATTATTATTGCTTCAATTTCATCAGTAGTTATCGGCCTACTCAGGTTTTATGATTCTTCCTCATTGCATTTTGGAAGGTTGTATTTTTTCTAGGACTTTGTCCATTTCACCCAGGTTGTCCAATTTGTTGGCAAATAGTTGATGTAATATTTTGTTACAATCCTTTGTATTTCTGTGGTGTTAGTTGTTATATAATCTCTTTCATTTCTGATTTTATTTATTTGGGTCCTCTTTCTTTGTATCTTTGTGAGTTTGTATCTTGTTTATCTTTTCAAAGAACCAGCTCTTGATTTCATCCTGTAAAAATTCTAGAAGAAACCATAGGCAGCAAAATCTCAGACATTTCTTGTAGCAATATGTGTGTTGATACATCTCTTAGGGCAAAGAATACAAAAGAGAAAATAAACAAATGGGACTATATAAAAATGAAAAGCTTCTGCACAGCAAAAGAAATCATCAACAAAAATGAAAATGGAGCCCACTGTATGGGAGAACATATTTGCCAATGATACATCAGATAAGAAGTTACTTTCCAAAATATATAAAGAACTCACACAACTTAACAAAAGAAAAACAAACAATCAATTTAAAAATGGGCAAATGACCTAAATAGACACTTTTTCAAAGAGGACATATAGATAGCCAAAAGACATGACAAAGATGCTCAAAGTCACTGATCATCAGAGAGATGCAAATTAAAATGACAATGAGGTATCACCTCACACCTGCAAGAATGGCTACCATCAATATATCAACAAAGGAAAAAAAGCTGGAGAAAAGGAACCCTCGTACATGCTGCTGACTGGTGCAGCCACTGTGGAAAACTACAGAGTTTCCGAATAAAAAATGGAACTCCCATTTGACCCAGTAATCCCACTTCTAGGAATATATCCTAAGAAATCAGAAACAATAATCAAAAATAATATATGCACATCTATGTTCATAGCAATGGTATTTATAATAGCTAAGATCTGGAAATAGCTTAAGTGTCCATCAGTAGATGATCAGATAAAAAATATGTGGTATATTTACACAATGGAATACTAGGCAGCTGGAAAAAAAGAAGGATCTTTTACTCTTTGAGACTAAAAAAGAAACCTGGAGCGTATTATGCTAAGGGGAATAAGCCAGTCAGAGAAAGACAAGTATCACACAATCTCATTTATATGTGGAACCTGATAAACAAAATAAACTGACCAATAAAATAGATCCAGAGACATGGAAGCAAGGAACAGACTGATGAATCTGAAAGGGAAGTGGGGATGGGTGGGAAGAGATTAACATAGAACTTATATGCATACTAGAAGCCCAGTGCATGAAAATTCGTGCACTTGTGGGGGGACGTCCCTCAGCCCAGCCTGCACCCTCTCACAATCCAGGACCCCTCAGGTAGGGTCCCTAGGCCTGGCCTGAGATCTGGGCCTATCGGGGCTTTCCTTTCCCGGGCTGCAGGCAGCTGGCTCCACCTCAGCCACTGCCACTGCTTGCCATCTGTGCAGCGCTGCCCCCCACTCCCCTGCCACTGGTGGCCTCCCTCTGCAGGCAACAGGCTGGGGTGCAATGGCTTGGTTGGCCTGAGACTCCCTCTTTCTTTGCTGGGGGTGGGGCCAGCCCTGCGAGGGGCTATCTGCCTACCTGATCGTCCCTAACCGCTCGCTTACCTACCTGATCATACCTAACCACAGGCCTGCCTACCTGATCTCCCCTAATGCTTGCCTGCCTACCTGATCACCCCTAACCACTCTGCCTGCCTGCCTGATTGCCCCTAACTGCTTGTTTGGAGGCAGGGCCAGCCCAGTGAGGGGCCATCTGCCTACCTGATCTCCCCTAACTGCTTGCCTGCCTACCTGATCACCCCTAATCACTCTGCCTGCATGCCTGATTGCCCCTAACCACTTGCTTGGGGGCGGGGCCAGCCTGGTGAGGGGCCATCTGCCTACCTGATCACCCCTAACTGCTGGTCTGCCTATCTGATCACCCCTAACCACAGGTCTGCCTACCTGATCACCCCTAACCCCTCTGCCTGCCTGCCTGATTGCCCCTTACCACTTGCTTGGGGGTGGGGCCAGCACTGACTTCCGGTTGGTCAGCCTCCGGTCATTACTGGTCATTACAACCCAGGGTGTTTATATATTAGGATTTGCATTTCCCATGGACACAGACAATAGTGTGGTTAGGCCTGAGGGCAGGGAGTAGGGTGGAGATGGTCAATGGGGGGAAAAAAGGGGATATCTGAAATACTTTCAACAATAAAGATAAAAAATATCAATGGGGAGTGGGTGGCAAACAAGATACATGCTTGAAATAGAATCATTAAATTAGTATGCTTTAAAATATTTATCTCAAAGAGTAAATTTTTACATCAAAAATGTTCACTAGTGTTTTTATCAATAAGCCTGTTATATAAAAAAGAGATATCCATAATTTACAGAGAAAGCAAAATATCATAATTTAAAAAACCAATTCACATTTTAAAAACAATGAATCTCTTTTGTAGTACTATAATGAAATCGTTGTACAAATATCATCAAGACAAATAATAAATTTATAAAACTAATTGGATTCATACAAAATGAGGAAATGAGTGTCATTTGAGTCAAATCCTCAAATTACAAATAAGTGTCATCATATGTCAACTGAGCACTTTTCTCAATAAGTCTTTGTACTGCTTTTCTTACTTCTCAGACACGTCATTTGAGGTTGCCTTCTAATTTAGTAAATCATGTTTACCTGGGTTGGATCTCTCACCCAGTGGCAACTTTTACTTTCAAATAGCAGTTAATTCAAATATTATATAATGAAGAATGTAATCTGGAAGGAGACCACAATTTAATTTTACTAACTAAATCACTTTTTCTCTTCCTCATATAAATCTACCCCATAAAGGTGTGTGATTCTATGAAGAAACTTCCAGTGCACCTTGTGTTCACAAGAAGACCACCCTCAGTGGGGAAAGAAGTTTTCTTCTCTATTTGATTTATGCGGTGCTTGAGTGGATAATTTTCTTGAAACCCTGCTTGATTTATGAACAATCTTCTGCTCTATTGAGCCATTAAATCCAAAGTATTATCACATTTGGAATACACAAAAGAAGTATACAGCAAAATTATTTCTATGAGGAAATTTTTAGAAGAGTGAAGTAATATA
This sequence comes from Cnephaeus nilssonii, assembly GCF_951640355.1. Lineage (NCBI taxonomy): Eukaryota > Metazoa > Chordata > Mammalia > Chiroptera > Vespertilionidae > Cnephaeus > Cnephaeus nilssonii. Next base: position 72,185,979 of record NC_137081.1, on the reverse strand, counting down.
GCTACAGAGGTCAGCACTATAAGATTTCCCAAATGGGGACAGAATGATGGCATCTCTGTGATCTTAAGGATGAACATTGCTCTGGAATATGCATTTTGCACTATAGGAAAGAAGTTAGGATCTATGGTTCACTGGGCTTCATTTTACTTTTACCTTCCAAACTTCCTTTAGTCCAAAGTGTGTCACCCATTTTTTATTTTACTTAAATTTGTATTTCATATGTTATTGTAAACATACTTGGAAACAACCAAGGACTATATGAAAATATGAATAATAACTAATGATAAAAATTAAGAAATAGTGTTGAACAAAGGCAGAGTGAATGAAAAGAAACATATTAGTTTACTAATGGATTTCCTGGTAGATAGCTTACAGGTGAGAGGATTTTGGATTTCAATAAGAAAAATGATGCAAAGTAGGGCAGAAGCAAATGGCTGAAACAAATAATCGTTTCAAAATATTTTCAAGCAATTGTCATGCATTTTTATTTTTTTCCTTTTTCTTTTACCATTCTTTGTTTCTTTCTTACATTTCACTTCTCTCTATTTGAAGACTTCCATGTTATTTGACATGGAATATTCAGAGTTACTGTGATGAAAAGCATCTTGGTAATATGATGAAATTAGATGTTTAGAACCCTGCTATTAAGGGGTAGAAAGAAATTGATAGGGTATTTAAGTAGTGAATTAAAAAGAAGGAGAAGGAGAAGGGGTGGAAGAAGAAGAAGAAGAAAGAAGAAAAGGAAGAAGAAAAGGAAGAAGAAGAAAAGCAGAAAAAGAGAGAAATTACTTGTAAAGCTGCCATGGATGAGAGGTTGGGAAGAAAATCAATTACTCATGAAGGTGACACAGGAGAATTAATGACATGAATTCATAGCTTCTCACCATAAAGCTGAATAATGACACAGACACTTAGACTTGGGAATTAGAAGAAAAAAGGTGCATGTAAGGTTCTTCTATTTATACCTGATTGAGATATGAAAAGAAAATGAGAAATGGGATTACTAAAGAAAAATTCCAGACAGTTAAGCAATTTTAGAAATGATTCATTTTAAGATATGGCCATCAATTATTTATGAGGGTTAATAAATAGATTTATAAGCAGAGGTACATGAATTCTAGAAATACATAAATGCCCTACAAATTATTTACAACCTCAACAACTCATAACACATGTAGTACTGCTGAAAACACCACTTACTTGACTTTAAAATTTGCACCATAAACTATAAAAGAACTGGTTACAGAGCATCAGCCATTTGTAATGAGATGTGCAATATTTAACATCAACTAAGTGTGTTTTCACTAGCGCTGAGCTGTTGGACTAATTTTATAAGAATTCCTAGTGCCTAATGATTTCTCTGTAGGTTAAATAATCATAACTATTTAATGATGATAACATCAGAGATATAATTCTGAAATAGGCTCTAACTTGGATTTAGTGCATGCAGTTTAATATCAAGCATCTAAAATATAAGAAAACAACAACAATTGCCAGAAATAACTTATACCACCTATTATTGCTATCCCCATTGGTATCCAGCTCTTCATATTTACTTCTTTCCTTTAATTATTACGTTTAGGTAATCTCTCAACATGCCTTTCATTGGTGCATCCTTTCCCATTCTTTGTACCTATTGTGTTCTACTTCTCTAGTTATTTCCCCAAAAGCTTTTGGTTCCCAAGGGGAGATGTTTTTCTATTATGTGTGGCAGTGAACAAATAGAAATATTCCTTAGTTACCCTGGTTTCTGGAATGAATGCCGCCAATCAGAGTCCCTGTCATCACCTCAGAGACTCTGACTGCCATGATTCTCAGTCTGGTTGGTGCCTTATTATGTCTTCGCTTATCCACAATTCACCTCTCGGAATCATAATGTCTAGAAATATATGTAAGTTTATGATAATAATTTTAGATCGATATCCAAATCGATTGTGTCTCATGCACTAGTAGCAGAGAGAATAAAGGTTTGGAGGTTGATAATAATCTGTCTTTAAAATGCCATGACATCACATTCTCTTCAGATTTTGTTTCATTCCTCAGTTTAGGCTAAGTTATGCAGCAGGAACAAAACAAAATCACGAAGTTGCTGAACTAACTACTGGCTTCCTTCTCGTTCATTCTCCAGGCTGAATGCAAGCTGTCAGAGGGCTCTGCTCTTCAGATTCACTCAAGCACCAGTGTCCCCAGACTCGGGTAAGAAGAGAGCCTGGAACCAGAGATGAGGCTAGGTAGGTTCACCAGTTTCTGTTTATATTCATTGTAGGAAGCGTTTATAGGGTTAAGCCTCAGAATGACCTTCTGGCAAAGTCACAAACAAGCCCCAAGCTTGGAAGGGCACAGTCCACTAAGCATAATTAAGCTTGATCCTGTAACTGATCCCTAGATCTTTCCTGGGTAGCTAGTGGGCTGTGGGAGGGGCAGCAAGTGCTGCCAAAACAAGTGAAACTTACAAGAACATTGTCAATTGCCTTGTTTGTCCCTGAGTATAAATGAAGTCTCAGCTTTGCAGTCTGGATCGGTTCTGTGGCCTCAGCCAGGCACAGAAAGATCCACCCAGGCTCCCAGCTTCATGAATCTATTTCTGCGTCTTGTTTTCTTTATTTCTATTATTTTTCTCAATCCCTGGCCGCCTCCATTTAGAACCGGTTCGTTCATCTCTCTTTCTGCGCGGAACACGGAAAAGGGAGATCCCCGCCATGTCTGGCCCCCGCCGCATCAGGCCCCTGCGTTCATTTTTAAGGCCTTTTCCTAATCCTTGTAAATTTTACAATTTTTAACATGCAAAATGTTAACAAAGTTGAAAAGTTAAGCCTTTATTAAACAGGATATACCCAAAAAAGCCCCATACATTGTAGTCAGCCATTTTCATTGATTTTTATTTTATCCTTGCATTCCTTCTTTCTAAAATAAAAAGAATCACTTCTCTCTTTCAGGAAATGTAACATAATTTATTCTGTTTTTTCCTCTTCATGTACCCAGGACATTACACCACATTGACTCTCAGAGGTCTCCTCATTCTGTTTCTATGCTGCACAGTTCTCTGCCCTGAGAATGCACTGTCTTTTCACCTGACCCCTCTGTAGGGTGACGCAGGCTGTTTCTCATATGTCACTGGTATAATGATGCTGCAAATGAATATCTTCTGCATATTTGTTTTCATGTTGTCTGAGGTATATCTTTAGGGTAAACTCCTAGGAGTGGGGTTAGAGAGTCAAATGGTATATATGTAGTTCTGTTAAGATATTGCCCAATTGTCCCTGACAGGGGTCACACCATTTTGCATTCTCCCAACAATGGATACAGTTTCTGTTTTCCTGTAGTTTTGCCAAAGTATATAGTCAAGCATTTTATGTTGTGTGTGTGTGCGTGTGTGTGTGTGTGTGTGTGTGTGTGTGTGTGTGGTCAATTTGATGATTGAGAAAGGTTTTTATTATCATTCCTTATCATTCCCTTCATTCTGAACGTATTGGAACATCATTTCATATATTTAAAGAACACTTGCTTATTTTTCTGTGAACTCTGTTCATGTCTTTTGCCCATTTTTCAAAAGTGTTTGGTTATATTCCCTCATGTATCAGAATCCTTTATATATTAGGGCCATATATATACTCAAATGTTTTCTTCTGGTGTGTTGTTTGCCTTTAGCCTTCACTTATGTTGTGGTTTTATTCCATAAATCACACATTTTTCTTCATTTTTATGTTGTCAAACGTATTTCTTAATCATGTTAGGAGATGGCTCTGGGTCATCGCAGTTCATTTCTGCTAGGCTGCAGGTATTTTTTTAAAATATGTTTTTATTAAATTTTAGGGAGAGAGTAAGGGAGAGGGAAAGAGAGATAGGAACATCAATGAGAGAGAAACATCATTGATTGGCTGCCTCCTGCACTCCCCCTACTGGGGATCCAGCCTGCAATCCCAGTCATGTGCCCTGACCAGGAATCAAACTGTGATCTCTTGGTTCTTTGCTGATGCTCAACCACTGAGCCACAAGGGCTGGGCAGTAAACTCAGTTTCTGCTCTTCCCTCCTATTCCAGGGTCCAGACAGAAAGAGCAGCACATTCCTGGGTACACCTTTATTTCATACAGAAAATAGGAACTAGAGACCACTAATTGAGTCGCACAGTTGCATTTACCTACCATACAAATGCCAAAACGCACCAAAACATGTCCCTGTTACAAACCAAAAGTCAATGAAACAAGTCTTGTAACAATAGGCAGGAAAGTAGAATCTTGTAAGAGGGAAGGTAAAAATAGTTGAAAAATTACCCTATGTAATGCCTCTATACAGTTTAATAATAAAATAGAAATAGTAGCAAATGTATTAGCTTAATAATGTCTCAATTACAAATAAGCAGTGATCTTAGGAAACCTGGAGAATATAAAAGAGAGTAAGGAAGGAAGGAAATATGCATAAACTTGATAGCTGCTTATAAAGGCTATCAATGTTTTATATATCTTCATGAGTTAATATTACATAATGTTGTTCAAAATATTATCAAATGCTGTTATTAGTAGATAAAATAAAATTTTTATAGTAAAGAAGACTATATGTGTGTTATATTAAAAATATACATACTTTAGCGCTGGCCAGTATGGCTCAGTGGTTGGAGTGTTGTCCCCTTCACCAAGGGTCACAGGTTCAATTCCCAGTCAAGGCACATGTATCAGGCAACCAATTAATGTCTCTCTCTCCCCCTGTCTCTTCTTCTCTCTTCCTATCTCTGTAGAATCAATAAAAGCATATCCTTGGGTGAGGATTAAAATATATATATATATAATATACTTTATCTGTGCAAAAATATGCCACAATTTATTGATTTTCATTTTATCTTGAGCCTTTTAAACTACTATTTCTGTTTTTAAATCTGGCTATGGAAGAAGACTTTTGCATGACAGCTCATTTATTTCCTACAAAAGTCACCCAATTAAAGGACCTTTACAAACATTCGTATGCTATCAAATTTACATAATTTGACAGTTGGCTCAGTTGAGAGCCTTTACTTTAAGAATGTCATCTTTGCTAGTTGTCTATTTTATTGTTTTACAATTATGCTTATACTGCTGAAAGCTGTAGAAAGAATGACTCCAAACTCAGTCTGAGTATGAGGCAATAAGACAAATATATGCTGAATTCAGTAGTCTGCAACTTTCCTGAGGGCAGGCTCTTTGTATTACCCAAACTCCTGACAAAGAATAGACACTGAATAAATTTTGAAAGACTGCATTAGTAAATAGTATCTCTCTCTTCATTGCTCAAATTGACCAAAGAAAAACCCAGTTTCATGCAAGTCACAGGCATGTTCTGAGGAATTTCTGAGCTTTTCAACAAATATGATTTAAGAGTCTTTTATGAGACAGACACTGTGTTATGTATCAGGCTGAATTGGCAGCAAGGACTTTTTAGCTGGCTATGGACAAATGTCTCGAATGAACAGATATTAGCAATATACTAGAGGCCCAGTGCATGAATTCATGCACCAGTGGGGTCCCTAGGCCTGGCCTGTGGGATTGGGCCAAAACCGGCTCTCCAACATCCCCCAAGGGGTCTCGGATTGCGAGAGGGTGCAGGCCAGGCCGAGGGACCCCACCAGTGCATGATTGGGGCCAGGGAGAGACATGGGAGGTTGGCCACCTGGGGAAGGACCATGGGAGGGATCAAGGGTGTATCTGGCCCATCTGTCTCAGTCCCAATTGGCCATACCCCAGCAGCAAGCTAACCTACCAGTTGGAGCGTCTGGCCCCTGGTGGTCAGTGCACATCATAGCGAGCAGTTGAGTGGCCTTAGCATATCATTAGCATATTACGCTTTGATTGGTTGAACAGACGAGTTGACACTTAGCATATTAGGCTTTTATTATATAGGATATTCAGATGCAATATTTAGACAGGTTAGGCTAACCCAGATATTCCCATTCTTAAATGCACATTAGACTAGCCTACACAGTATTTTTATGTCTATACTAGGCCCCAGCCCCAGAAATGCTAATTTAGTTAGTCTGGAAGGAGGATTGTACATAGATGGTATCAAAAGCTCCCCAGATGATTCTAATATAGCACTTTCATTCAGAATCATTAGTCTAGTTACTCCAGTACCTTGCTACTATAATGTGGTTCTTAGAATAGCATCATTTCTCACATAAGAGGTTGTTAGAAAGGCAGAATCTCAAGGCTCATCTCAAACTTACTGTATTAAAATCAACATTTTGACAAGATCTTCCAGGAGATTTATATGCACATTAGAATTTAATAAGTGCTGTGCTCAGTGTATAAGGTATTATGACAAAATGATGTCTTGGGGATGGTGAGAGAAAGGAGTGGTGTGACACTGTAGGAGGTAGTTAGATAGGCATGAGCTGAGCAGGGACCATAGGCCAGGTGCAGAGGCTCACTAGAGCAGAGAGCCGCAGGTGCCTAGCAACAGGCAAAGCTACAGCCGTTGCCTAACCACTCCCTAAAGCATTAACCCCTGGAGATGACATGTGGGCCTCTGCTGTGTTTCAGCTCCAGGCCCAGAGAAGCAGCAAAGTCAGATGGAGCAACACCATGGCTGACATTGTAAGACCCCCAAAAGGAGACCCTTACTCTGTCCCGCGAACCGACAGCATCCCCAGTCATCCACAGGAGGCGTCACTTGATGCAAACCGCAAGAGGTTTTATTCCAGCGCGCTGGGGCCCAACTCGTAACTCACGCAGGAGCAGAGGAGTTGAACGCCCAATGCAGAGTCTTACAAGCTTATAAAGGGAAAACTATAACCTGGGGCGGGGTACAATGTAATTCGGGGAATTTTTAAAGAGGAATTTGGCTTGTTTGCAGTAAGTTTTACAATAGACCTCCTGACTTAGTCAATTGTTCTTATCTGATAACCTTACCTCCTATTTTTCTTAATTGTTAGCACCTGTTTGCTCAGAGCTGTTTCCTGGAACAGTTTAAGACTTTTGTTCCCAGTACTGGAAAAAGGGGGTTTGTTTAGAGCTTCTGTTTTGTTCTATCATTCCCCCATTTGCTTTTTTGTAAGTTCTAATCATGGAACTTCTGTCTCTATATACCCTTCTCCGAAGCTGTCTCCTTGGCGGAGGGACTGGTATTGTTGCCTGAGCATTAGAACCTGTACAGCACTTATTCTCTCCCTGATGAAACCAAGGGGATCGGCTGTACCAACTTTCAAACCATCCTATCGTCCAAGTAAGCAAGTGTGTACAGAAGCCAGAATAGCAGGGTTAAAATTCAAACAGCAGTTTTTACCTAAGTATGGTTGCTACCATACTTCATACTCATCTTTCTCTGTTCTGTTCCTGCTCTCCCATCCCCTAGCACATCTAGCCTTACTTAGCCCTGGACTTTCTCACTGGCTAGAAAAATGTTCTTACAGTTACCAAGGCCCCTAGTACCACAGTCCCCATCAGTACTGTCCTCACTGAAGTCCAGTTCCCCTCCTGCAGGTGTCGAGTCTCCTCCTGGCCTACGTGGAGCCCAGGCTAGGGATCTCACGGGTGAGGCCGCTGGTTGCCAGAATCCTGGCCGTTTCCTGGTGCAGGAGCTGGGAGTGGTGTAGCCAGATCTGGGTGCCGTCCACTTCAACAGCCGTGGGCATGCTCAGGATAACAGTGTAGCGTCCCTTTCAGGTTGGGGTGAGTCCTTGGGCAGTGAACTTCTTTACCCACACCGAGTCCCCGGGCTGGAAGGGATGTACAGGGTCCGTGGTGGGCACTGGCAGTGCATCTCGAACAAGCTTATGTGTGGCTCTCTGGGTATAGAGCCTGTAAGGACTTAAGGAAGGGAATGGTTATGAATTCCAGCTTTCAGTTTCTCCCTGACCCTGGGAAGGATGGGGGAAGGTCTACTATACATGATTACAAACGAAGGGGGAACCCCTTCTGGTAGCGGGTACACCTGGCCCATAAGATAGCGAAGGGCAGGAGGTTGGTCCAGTTTTCACCGGTTTCTAGGACAAATTTAGTTAAAGTACTTTTAGAGTCCTGCTTATGCCTATCCAGATTCTGGGCCTAAGGCTTGAGCTATACTTTGAAATACTTTGGCTACAAAGGCGGGGCTGTTATCTGATCCTATGACTACTGGCAGCCGGAAGCTAGGTATAATCTCCTGGAGTAATCTCTTGACAACTATAGAGGCAGTTTCTGTCCTAATGGGGTATGCTTCAACCCAACCCAAGAAGGTGTCTATGAGAGCTAGCAGATACTTATACCTTGACGCTGGTGGCTTAATCTCTGTGAAATCTACCTCCCAATGCTCTCCTGGGGAATTTCCGTGGGGCCCGAATTCTCAGGGGGACCCTCTTACCTTGCTTAGCATTTACCTGTGCACAGACACTACTTCTAGTGACTATGCCTTTAATTACCTTATCTAAGCTTGGTAGTACCTGCCTCACAGAAGTTCAAAAGTCTTGGTGATGCCAAGTGGGTAGCCTGGTGTAACTGGGCAACTCACGTCCGACCTAGAGCCTCTGGGACCAACAGTCTGTCATCTGGTAGGATCCACCAACCATCTGGTCCTTTGATGGCTTGCTTCTGTTCTAACAATTCCTCCTCTTGTTTGGTGTAAGAGGGGTCTGCGTAGGTCCAGGTACGGCAGGGTTACTAAAACTTGTAAAGGCCCCATTGGTTTTTGGGCGGCTTCCTTGGCAGTTTGGTCTGCGGCTCTATTTCCTCTGGCTTCAATTGTCTCTCCTTTCTGATGTCCTTTGCAGTGCACTATTGCAACTGCCCTTGGGAGCCAGATGACCTCTAATAAGGCTAAAATCTCTTCCTTATTTTTAATGTCCTTTCCCGCTGTAGTTGGTAACCCTCTTTCCCGGTGGATGGCACTGTGTCCCCATCGAAGGGCCTGGATTAAGGCCAAAAGTTCGACTTTTTGTGCCGTGGTTCCCCTATTCAAGGACTGCGCCCAAATGGTGCGGTCCAGGGCTACTACCGCTGCTCTGCATATCGGATGCCATCCTGAACATAACTGCTCCCAACCGTGAACAGTACCTTGTCTGGTGATGATAGCGGGACATCTGTCAGGTCTGGGCGAGCTGTTCGTACTGCGTCTGTTACCTCTGTGCAGTCCTGAATAGGTTCCTCTGGATTATCATCTGGAAGCAGGCTGGCAGGGTTGATGGCCAGTGTCTTATGGAACCGGACACAGGGCTGGTCTAGGAGAAGAGCTTGGCACTGGGTGATCCTGGTGTTTGACATCCATCTCTCTGGAGCACCTCGAAGGAGGGCCTCCACAACATGGGGTGTTGTCAGGGCTAGTTCCTGGCCCAGAGTCTACTTATCTGCCTCCTTCACCAGCAATGCTGTGGTGGCCACTGCCCGGAGGCACGCTGGCCACCCTGCTACCACGGGGTCTAGCCTCTTAGACAGATAGGCAACAGGTCTCTTCCAGGGACCTAGAGTCTGAATGAGAACCCCTTTGGCAATGCCCCTTACCTCACTCACGTAGAGGTGGAAGGGCTTCGTGACGTCTGGCAAGGCTAGGGCAGGTGCTGAGACGAGAGCCTTCTTTAGCTTCTCAAAGGCCTGTTGTTCCACTCCGGTCCAGTTCAGTGGATGCATTCCCCTAGTACTTGAGTACAGAGGTTTAGCAATCTCCGCGAGCCCCGATATCCACAGGTGGCAGTATCCAACTGCCCGTAGGAATTCCCGCTCCGTCCCCCTCAAAGGATATGGTGGCACATCCAAATAGTTTCTGTAGGAGGTCATGTCTACACAGGGGGTACGGACATTCTGGCATGATCAGAAATGAATGCGTTACCGTGTCCTTTCGAGGTCTACAGTCCTTTTTGATGTCCAAGGTAAACAGGAAATTTGTCCGGTGGCTCCCTGGACTGATGTCTTCTTAGAGGTTATGGGTCCCATCAGCTCTGTCAAGACTGAATAGGCTGCCCCAGTGTCCACCAGGAAACTAACAGGTTTGCCCCCCACTTCCTACAATAAGCATACTAATTCCTTCCTATTTGCTGCTGGCCTTTTCTTTCTTTCCTTCAAAAATGCATAACCATGCCTCATACCTTCTATTAAGTATTTCTAAACATGTCTAGCAATCAATGTTTCAGTATTGTATGCTAGAAAAGGCAGCGGGGGAGGGAGCAGGCTCTGCAGCCGGTTCCCAGGCTAGCCAGGCCTCTAGCCGCTTGAGTCCCAAATGGCCACATTCTTCCTACAGATAATGATCTCAGATTCTGATAAGCCTGAAAAGGGGAATTACTAGCTGTGCCTTCTTTAAGCCCCCTAACAGAACATGGTGAAAAGTGTCCAAGGAGACCTCAGGGGTTCTTGGGTCTCATTGGGGCGCAGGGGGTCACAAGGGAATTTCCCTTTTCATCGCTGCCTCCAGCAGCTACTTAAAACAACCCCTGGAGGGGATGGACACCGGGTGGGCGGAGGCAGGGAGCATGGCAAGGGTCCCAGGTGGTGAAGGAAGGCTCCCACCGAGGCGTTTTCATCTGGCAGTCCACTCTCTGTTCCCCCTGGGAAAAGCGCTTGTCTCCTGCCAATGAAGGTGGCATGGGGGGAACCAGTGACCCTTACACTGCAATCAGACTCCCTGACCTTTCTGAAAAGCCCCTCTGCTCGAGTGTGTTTCCATTAAAATTACTAATTTTAAAACTACAACTTAAGAGTTGACACACACACACAAGGACCAAGTGGCCCACAGAATATTTTCCTTTCCTTCCTAAAGATTTTACAATGTGCTGTAATCATTAATCGCATCAAAGTTAAATGGCCAATTGAGACAAACACTTCTGAGACCGTTTCTCCACCACTGCTTAAGACTGGGTGGCAGCAGGTGTCAGAAATAAGATTCATTTAGTTTTTGAGCTTGCTGGGCAGACTTGGTGACTTTGCCAGCTCAAGCTTCCTTCTTATAAATAGTTAACTTTAAAATTTGGTCCCTGCTTTTAACCTCTTGTACCACAATTGTTACAATGTTATACCTTCAAATTAATAAACATAGGCAGAAATTTTGTTAGGCGGGCCGATTCCCCCTCTGACAGAGAGCAAACACCCCTGGGAAAAAAGAAATCCCCGTGGCCACTCAGGGCGATTTGCTATGTGTCAGAGCACTCAGCCTTAAACAAATTAAATGTTTCTGATTTCTTTTTACAGACTTCTATATATGAACAAATAATTATAACCAGGCAGACAGCAAAATATCAAACAAACATCTGTCCTTATATCATTTCAGTAAATAAGTATTCTTACAGTTTTGTGATCTGAGCAGATAACAGGAACACTGCCTCTAAGTCCCCTGATGGGGGCCTCCCTTTCCCATATCTCAGGACAGGATTCTCGACTCATGTTTCAGCAAAACAGAAATGACACTCATATTGGACAAAGGAAACAAGACTAATATTCCAGGGACTGTGAGGGGAAAATTATCCTACAGTCCGGCATTGACCTGGGGGAAAAAATGCTTGGTCGGGGAGGGACAGGTTACACATAGAGTGTTATTTCAGGAGAGGCAAAACCTTGATAAAAGCTCAGTAATCCAATTACACAGTCAAAGGTTAAACAGGAAGGGAAGAACCACTCAATGTCCTCTGAGAGGATTTTAACAAACTGATAACAAACTGACAAAACCTTGACAAATCAAAACTCAACAAATAATATATATATATATATATATATATATATATATATATATATATATATGGCCCAATTATGACAGAAAATATAAGGCAAAAAGACAAAACAAACAGTCCTGATACCAACATGACAAAACAGAAAACAAACACCAGTTGAGAGGGAGAGCCTCCAGCCCCTTCTGGGGGGTCCCTCTCTCCTCTCGCAGGAGGAGATTTCTTGTGAGCTGAAAGCCTGGATGGCCTCCTGAAAGAAAAAGAGTTAATAGTAACTTCAGCCTTAGTTTCACGTTGGACTATGATGTCACAGGCAGGGACAGAGCCTGTACATCTCTCCGCCCTGTGAAGCTGTTAGCTGGGAGTCTCCCAGCACCAAAAGAGACAAGGAAGCTGTAAATAAAAGTTCTTTTGTTCTTTGAAATGTTATAAATGGATACTTTTAAATCAACCTTAGGACTTTAAAATTCAATTTAATACAGTAAATTCACAAATTAAAGCGAACTGAAACTTTTATTTATACAAACAGAGGAATTTTTATCATCTAAGTGGGCTGATTCCCTCTCTGACGGAGAACAAAGGACTCTGAGAAAAAGGTGTCTCAGCAGCTACTAGAGACCTTTGTATTCCGCAACAGCAGGTCCGCCCCATCTTTAAATAAATTAAACAGCAGAAAGAGATAACAAATACTTTCACATTCATATTTATATACCAAACAGTCTGAGTTTTTGACTCCTATTAGATATTTACCAGAGTTTAAACAGTCACCTGATTAATTTGCCTGAGGAAGCTCTATGGCCTCCGGGTGTGGGGGGGATTAAGCTCCCCTTTCCTCTCACTTGGAGTGGACTGAGTCTATCCCATAACGTCCGTCCAGTAAGTCCACAGAAGTCCACAGAAAGACACAGAAACCAAACAGACAAAGACACTGAAAAACTGGACGATGGCCCTGTGCCAACCAGCGGGAGCGACCCGCTTCGTCCCAGAATTTTGAGGGGAAGCCACTCCCCTCCAGACGGGGGTTTTTACGCCCCCCCAGACGGAGACTACCAGGCGTCCCTGGCTCTCCTCCACCCTTGGGGCGTCCCCCAGGGCTGCAACCTGTGGTCCTCCAGGCACGTCTACCGACCACTGTTCGGCCACTCTCACGAGTCGCCGAACGGCTGCCAAACCAAAAGTGCGCATGCACACAACACCAGACCAACTGGCGAAACAACTGGCGAAACACAGGACAAAGACAGACAATCTCGGGGTACCCCTTCTTACCTCCAAGGTCGACTCCGCGGATGAGGGGGGGCCGTCAATTTCCCGGCCAATGCACCAAATGTAAGACCCCCAAAAGGAGACCCTAACTCTGTCCCGCGAACCGACAGCATCCCCAGTCATCCACAGGAGGCGTCACTTGATGCAAACCGCAAGAGGTTTTATTCCAGCGCGCTGGGGCCCAACTCGTAACTCACGCAGGAGCAGAGGAATTGAACGCCCAATGCAGTCTTACAAGCTTATAAAGGGAAAACTATAACCTGGGGCGGGGTACAATGTAATTCGGGGAATTTTTAAAGAGGAATTGGGCTTGTTTGCAGTAAGTTTTACAATAGACCTCCTGACTTAGTCAATTGTTCTTATCTGATAACCTTACCTCCTATTTTTCTTAATTGTTAGCACCTGTTTGCTCAGAGCTGTTTCCTGGAACAGTTTAAGACTTTTGTTCCCAGTACTGGAAAAAGGGGGTTTGTTTAGAGCTTCTGTTTTGTTCTATCAACATCAGGACCAGCTGTGATGATTAACAAACCCTGTGCCCTGGCTCCAACCAGTCAGTCCGTGGAGACCACGACCCTGAGGGGGTATATCTGAAAAGCTGAAAAATATTCTATTGAGGTCCTCCCCTAAGACCGTCATATAAAAGCTCTTAAGGCAGGGACCCCTCACATCCGCTCTCGCTTTCTCTTTGCTCTTTCAGGCACATCTCTCTCTCTCTGTCCTAAGCTCCCAGAGCCCTTCTTCCCTCTCTGTAACTTGTATCCTGAGCCCATTTCTTCTATGGCTCACTTCTACCTCAGGGATAGGCCCACAAAACACCTAGCTCTGCAAGCAAAGGGGGTTTGTGCCCACGAGACCTATGAGACTAAAGTAAACAAAGTGGCAGTTCTTTTTTTTTTTCTACATGCATAAATTTATTAAAACTGTTAAGACATTTAACAATTTATTAAAGTCAGAAATATAAATTCTAAACTCTAAAAACACAAAAATTCAAGTTCAAAGGCTTTAGAGAGAATCCCTTAAAGGGTTAATACTAAATTTTTCTTAGGCTGGTACTTGGAACAATTTTGATATCATTTGAAATGGAATTTTTGGACTGGAACCCGGATTATTTGTCCACCAGAGTCAAAGAATGAATCCACAGACAGAGGTGGTATAGCAAAGGTGGAAATTTATTGAAGAACAAGTATAGATTCCCATGTGGAGAGACGAAAAGAGTCCCACAGCATGGACGCCCATGTGGGGAAGGGGAAAGGGTCCCACTGACTTCCTGTTTTCTTGGTTTATAAAAGCTGCAGTTCCTGTGTCCTGATATCCCCTCTGATAGCAACTCCTGAACTCGAAGGTCAAACACCACATGGGACATGTGATGCCCGCCCCTCTCATTGTTCTTTTCTTTCTGGCTTTCTTCCTTCTTCTTTATTTTGTAAATATAGACCTTTTTGGCTACTTCCAGATCCCTTGTCTTATGGAAATGCAACTGTTGCTGCTCCCTTTACCTGGCTTCCTTGTGTTATGAAGATGTACTTATTGCTGCTTCCTTGTCTTAGGAAATGTGACTGCACCTGGCTTCCTTGTGTTATGGAGATGTACCTTCTCCCAATCTGCAGCCCTGCGTTTTTCCATGGACCCCAATTCTAAAAATTCCCTAAGCCTGCCTATATTCCCCTAAAATGCCTGTTTCAGTTTCACCATTTCACCCCTGACCCATTGCATTGATAAACTGACCGGCAGTAGCATTTGAAATTGTAGAGAGATGAGAATCTCATGTTCGCATTTATGTAAATGTAGCAACCAGCACCAGGTTTCCCATTTAATGAACTGCCCTTTCTTTTACAATTCTTTGGAACAACAAGCCTTTACATTCTCATTGTCCCCAATCAGAGAAGAAACACTCAGGTGTGTTTGTCCTAATACACCTTTGTCCTAACACACTTTTAAGTGTTTGTCAGGAGTTAAAACACTGGCTGAATTACCCTTTATAGGGAAGCAGGTAAAAATGTCTCAGAAGGTGCTTTACTCTGTTCTTTCACATGTCAAATTCACCTGGCTGGTCACAGGTAGGCAGGTAGAAATTGATTAAAAATTTTGCAACCATGATTGTATCCACAAGTAGGTTAAGATTATTAGTAAAAGGCATGACGTCAGAACCTGAACCAGCAATCTGCCCCTAGGTGGCTCTTCAGGTATGAAGTTGTGACAAAAGCCATCCCAGCCACCTTGTGCCTCCATCCAGGTACAGTGTTTCCCTGTGAGCCAACCACACAGGAAGGTCACCAGGCTCTGGCACTCCTAGTCAACAGTGGCATGAAATTCCTTCAGTGCCTGCGTGTGGCCTGCTGGCGGTCTCTCCAGGAAGACACAAGCACCACCACGCTGACCCAGTTGGGGTCTGTGCCGTCTGGAACTAGCCATTCCATCTGGCCCACCATCTGCTCGATGCGGTTTCTCTGCCTTTCAGACCAGGAGCTCAGGGTACCCAGCCATGAATGAGCAGCTGGGGAGCACATTGAAAGGAGTTTTGGGGGTAAAATAGAAATTTTTAGGGGGAAATAGGCAGGTTTAGAAAAACTTTAGGAATTAAGGGGCCCCATGGAAAAAACACAGGGCTACAGAGCTGGGAGAGGGCACATTTCCATAACACAAGGGAGCCAGGTGCAGTTACATTTCCATAAGACAAGGGAGTGGCAACCATTACATTTACATAAGACAAGGGAACTGGGGGTAGCAAAAGGCCTATATTTACACAATAAAGAAGGCCGAAGAAAGCCCAGAAGGAATAGGAGGACAATGCCTGGCATGTCCCATGTGAGGTTTGACCTTTGAGCTCTGGAGTTGCTATAGTGACCAAATCAAAAGGGGGATAGTGGCCAATCAGAGGGGATATCAGGAAACAGGGACTTGCAGCCTTTATAAAGTGTAGGAGAAGGGACTGAGGCGGGGGGGGGGGGGGGGGGGACCTCTTTCCCCCTCCCCACATGGGTGTCTTTGCTGTGAGATTCTTTGCCCTTCTCCACGTGGGAGTTTGTACTTGTTCTTTAATAAATGTCCACCTTTTCTATACCATCTTCCGTCCGTGGATTCATTCTTTGACTCCGAAGGACAAAGAATCCGGAGAACCATCCTGCCCAGGGCAACACTGTGTATTCCAGTCCAAAAATCCTGTATCAACATCACCGCGACATTGGGTGTGGCCGGCAGCTGAGAGGCAGTGACAGGCCTCCAGGCAGGCCTCCAGGTGCAGTGCTCCAGGAACTTGGTCAGCAGCCGTAGGATGCACAACCTCATCTCCTCCTCCATAGCCAGTGTCCTCCTAGAGAGCACCTAAGAGGCCTCCAGATGTGACTCAGATCAGATGCCTCTCCCTGGGTGGTCCTGGATGGTCCAGGAAAGCACAGGAGGCTCCCACACTGAGCCCCTTGCCTCCGTGGCCACTGCTGCCCTGAGCCTTGAGCCCAAGAGGCAGTTGTCAATGGTGAGCACACGGCTGTCCTCCCTAGGCTCAGCATGGAGAGAACAGACATAAATGCCTATCTCCCATCTTTCTATAACGTGGATTCATCTGATACTTCATAAGCAGCTCCTTAAGGGTCTGGCTTCCAATTTTAGCAGGCTCTAATGGCTGGCTGTGACCCTCCCAAGAGACTGGGGATACTAGCAGACATTTCCTCCACCTTATCTGTCTAGCCTGTTCTCACAATAAAACCAAGTGATCAGTATCTCCCTGAAAGGGGCTTGTAACACACAAGCTGGTGCTTTAGCTTTTGCAGGTGATGTGTGAGGAACTGTCACCCAGCTCACCTGGATCTGATAGCAAAGCAGCTTTCATTCATGAGTCTTACAAGATTGTAGGGGGCGGGGGACGCATTTCAAAACACTTTGGCTCTCTCCCTGGGCTCCTGAAGGCAAACAGGCCCATCCCTCAGTCTTTCCGTGAAAGGGAACTATCTGCATACTTGACAGGCTGATGCCTGATGGTCTGGCTGCTAATTTAGCTGAGATCCTCCTAAGAGACTGAAGAAATCAATGGATGTTTTCCTCCCTCTCTCCGTCCAGCTCACTACAACAATCATAGCAAGTTGGCAGTATGTCCCTTGTGTGAGCTTTACAGGTCTGATGCCCCAGCTTTTCCAGTTGCCACAGAAGGTATGAGCCCCAAACCACCTATCTCAGGTAGTCATCAGGGCTTGCATTCACAAGTTCCACAGAAATACATATATTAGCAATAGTTCCTCCATACCCATTAATAGTACTTGAAATGCAAGGACTACATCTTTGAATCAAAAGACATAGAGTGCCTGAATGGATAAAAAAACAAAACAAAACCCAGTCGTATGCTGCCTACAAGCAACTCACTTTAGCTTAAAAAACACATACATAAATGTGAAGGGATGGAAAAAATATTTCATGCAAATGAAATTCCAATGAAAGCAGGGAGGGGTAGCTGTACAGCTATACTTATATCAGATAAAATAGACTTCAAGTCAAAGACTATAGCAGGAGATAAGGGAAGTCACTATATGATGATAAAGGCATCAATTAATCAAGCGTGTGTAATATATGTAAACATCTATGCTCCTAACATAAGAACATCCAATCTAATAAAATAGTAATATGCAAATTGACTGTCACTCCAACACACATGATGGCTGCCCTAATGTGGTCAAAGATGGCTGCCCCCATGTGGATACAAGATGGCCACCAAAAGATGGCCAGCAGGGGAGGGCAGTTAGGGGTGACCAGGCCGGCAGAGGAGGAAAGTTGGGGGAGACCAGGCCTGCAGGGAAGGGCACTTGGTGGGGATCCAGGCCTGCAGGGGAGAGCAGTTGGGGGGGACCAGGCCTGTAGAAGAGGGAAGTTGGGGGTGACCAGGCCAGCAGAGGAGGGGAGTTGGAGGCAACTGGGCCTGCAGGGAAGGCCAGCTCGGGGGGACCCAGGCCTGTAGGGGAGAGCAGTTGGGGGGAACCAGACCTGCAGGGGAGGGCAGTTGGGGGGGACCAGGCCTGAAGGGTAAGGCAATTAGGGGTGACCAGGCCTGCAGGGGAGGGCAGTTGGGGGTGACCAGGCCTGCAGGGGAGCAGTTAGGCATCAATCAGGTTGGCAGGGGAGTGGTTAGGGGGTGATCAGGCTGGCAGGCAGAAGGGGTTAGGGGCAATCAGGAAGGCAGGCAGGTGAGCAGTTGGGAGCCAGCAGTCCTGAATTGTGAGAGGGATACCCAACTGCCCGTTTAGTCCTGATCCTACCGGTAGAATCAGGACTAAACGGGCAGTCGGACATCCCTCGAGGGGTCCCAGATTGGAGAGGGTGTAGGCTGGGCTGAGGGACACACACCCCATGCACAAATTTTGTGCACCGGGCCTCTAGTCCTATATAATAAAAGGCTAATATGCAAATTGTCCCCTCGGGAGGTTGTTTGACTTGGAGTTCAACCGGGAGACCAGGAATTCAACTGCTCACTGATGTGCGCTGACCACCAGGGGGTGGTGCAGAACATGGCGGGTGTTGGCATTGCGAAGCGACCTCTCGCTGGCTACCTGAGGACGGGGGTGATGGGGATGGAGGTGCAGTGAGAATGTGAGGTGCAGCTGAGCTTGCTCTTACTCCCCCTGTTATCCTCCCCCAGGACGCCAGGGCTCACGTGTCAGGGAAGCCCCCACACTCAGGTGCCAGGCGCCCACGAGGAGCCCGCCCCGCACCTGTGCAGTCTCTTCTGGGTGAGAAGGGCCGCAGCCACAGGAACTGCAGGGGCTGGTCAAGCTCCCCATGGGTTCGTGCAGGAGCCAGTCTGAGAGGCCGGCTGGGAGAGAGTGCGCTGCCTGCCCGGTTTCTATGCGGTGCCGTTGGGCAGCCCAGAGGCCCATGATGTGCCCTGGCCCATGGTTTCCAGCTATACTTACTGCATCTCTGAGTGTGGACTCAGGTGCCATGACTCAGGTGGAGGGGGTGCATGGGAGCCTTAGGGCCCAGGTGCTGCCCAGGGCCCAAAGGTTAGCTGGGACCTGCCCCACCACACTTTGATCACCGGCCAGGCCTAGGGACTGCACCTGTGCATGAATTTCATGCACCGGACCTCTACTCCCATCTAATAAAGAGGGAATATGCTAATTGACCGTCACACCCTCACAAAGATGATGGTGCCCACAGCCAATAAGGAGGGAATATGCTAATTGATTGCAATGCCCTCAAATATGGCAGTGCCCATAGCCACAAGATGGCAGCGCCCAGTCCCCTCAGCCCCGCTGGGGCGGCAGGCATGCTGCAAGGCCAGGCCTGCCCCCAGACGAGTCCAGCCACTCCATGCACCTGCTTCTGGAGTCCTCCAGTCCTCTCAGCCCCCCAGCCGCCCAGGGCCGGCCTTAGGCGCAGGCAAACCTTGGATGTTCTCTGCCCAGTTGCCCAGCGCCAGCCCAAGGTGCAGGCAAGCCTCAGATGGTGGCTGCTCAGCTGCCCATGGCTGCCCAAGGCTCAGGTAACCAGGGCTGGCTGAGGCTTGAGCTGCTGGCAGTGGCAGCAGCAAGGGTGTGATGGGGGCTTCGCCTTCCCCTGATCGCCGGGTCACCTCCTGCCTCTGATGGTTCCTGGACTGTGAGAGGGGGAAGACAGGGCTGAGGGACCCCCCTCCAGTGCATGAATTTTCATGCACCGGGCCTCTAGTCTTAATATATAAAGCATATATTAACAGAGCACAAGGGAGATGTAGCAGCAATAGAGTTTTAGCAGGAGACTCAATACCCAGTTTCATAACTGGATAGATCTTTGAAAGAGAGAATCAGTAATGATACTTACATTTATACTACACATTATATTGAATGAACAATATATATACTGAACAATGCAACTAACACTAGCAGAATGTGCATTTTCTCAAGTGTATATGAAATATTCTCCAGGATAAATCATATGTTTGGCACCAAAATAAGTAGCAATATCTTTAATAAGATTGAAACCATATTTAACATATTTCCCAATCACAACAGTATAAAACTAGAAATGAATTACACAGAAAACAGGAATATTAATAATTATGTAAAGATTAAACATTCCCTTAAATAGCTAATATTCAAAAAAGAAATCAATAGGTAAATAAAAAATATCTGAGATAATAAAATTGAAAACACAACATACCAAAATTGGGATAGAGGAAAAATATTCTAAGAAATAAGTTTGCAGCAATATATGCCTACATTAAGAAAAAAATCTCTAATAAGCAACTTTATGCATCAAGAAACTAGAAAAAGAAGCACAAAGCCGGAAGTTATTAGAAGGAAGGAAATAATAATAATCAGAACAAAAACAAATAAGAGATGAAAAAGACAATATAAAATATTGATAAAAGAGAGCTATTGTTTGAAAGATAAATAAAATAAATCTTTAGAGGACTCAAATAAAATTATATATGAAAAAAAAATTACAACTGATACCACAGAAATACAAAGAATCAAAAGACTTAATGAGCAATTATACACCCACAAATTGGGCAACCTAGAGGAAGTAGATAAATTCTTAGAAACATACAACCTACATATATGAATCATGAAGAAATAGAAAATCTGAAAAAAACAATAAGAAGAAATAAGATGGAATTACCAAACAAAAACAAAAAAGATAATACAGGACCAGATGGTTTCAGAGGCGAATTGTACCAAACATTTAAAGAAGAATTTATGCCAATACTCAAAGTCTTCCAAAAAAGTAGAAAAGGAGAAAACAACCTCCATTCATGATAAAAAATCTCAACAATCTGTATATAGAGGTAGCATATCCTACCTAATAAAAGGGTAATATGCAAATAAGCATCACTCCGCTACGCCCACGATTGGGCTGGAGGGAGGCTGGGGCGGGACTCGGGGTGGCCTATCCGGTTGTTGAGAGGCGCCGGAGGCTTTTGGCCTGGTGCACCAGTGGATCCCCTGCGATTGATCACCTGGGCAAGGAGCTGGGGGTCTGCTTTCGGCCTGGGCAGGAGCAGACCCCCTGCGATTGATTGTAGGGAGCTGGGGGTCCGCTCCTACCCAAGAGGCTTTCGGTCTGGGCAGGCCTGGGCAGGAGCTGAGCCGGTGATCAGAGGGAGCTGGAGAGGCCTGCCCAGGCTTAAAGCTTCAGCCAGAGGCTTTAGGCCTGGGCAGGGCCCAGCCCTCCATAGGTGTGAACTATAGAGGAAACACCTTTTCTGACTGCACATTGGCTAAGCTTCCTGTATGCCACTGGTAATATTCTTAGTAACTTGGGTAATAAGAATCCAAAAAGGTGATCTAGGGTTTTTCCACCACACTTCTGGAGAAAAAAATGAAGGTCCACTGCTGGAGGGCTAAGAAATGTCATATCCTGCCCTAGCCGGTTTGATTCAGTGGATAATGCCTCAGCCTGCAGACAGCAGGGTCTGGGTTTGATTCTGATCAAAGGCATGTACCTAGGTTGCAGGCTCCTCCCTGGCCGGGGCCCAGATCAGGGCTCATGCAGGAGGCAACCAATCAAAGTGTTTCTCTCTGTCTTTCCCTTTCTCTTCCACATTCTCTAAAAGTCAATGGAAACATACCCTCAGGTGAGGATAAAAAATAAAGAAAGAAATCCATATCCTATGAAAAACACATCTTGAAAATGCCTAAAGAAAGTTGTCATTTTTTCTTGGTGAAGGGACTGGAGTCCGTGTTGATGAAAACACCTTGGTGGCTGTGGTGACTGGCAGTGGCTGCAGCAGTGGGGTGATGGGGCTGGTGCCTTCCCCTGACCAGCCTGGTTGCCTCCCACAAAGGGAGGCCAGACTGAGGCTTAGGTACGCTCCCTGTGGGGCGCGGGCCTAAGCCGTCAGTAGGACATCCCCTGAGGGCTCCCAGTATGTGAGAGGTGGCAGGTTGGGCTGAGGGTCCCCCGAACCCCAGAGCATGAATTTCGTGCACCAGGCCCCTAGTGTCAACATAATAAACCTCAAATGAGCCCACAGCTAACATCACACTCAACAATGAAAAGCTGATTCTTTTTTCTCTAAGCTCAAGAACAAGATAAGGATGCCCAATTTTGCCATTTTTATTTAACATAGTAATGGAAGTCCTAACCAGAGAAATTAGGAAAGAAGAAAAAATTAAAAGCATCCAAATAAGAGGAGAAGAAGCAAAATTGTTTTTATTTATAGGTGACATTATATTATACAAGAGGCCTGGTGCACAAAATTTATGCACTCGAGGGGGGTCCCTCAGCCTGGGCTGAGTCCTTTCGCAGTCCAGGAGCCCTCAGGGGATGTCCGATCACTGTGGATATGGGAGAGGCTCCCACCACCACTGCTGCTCTTGCCAGCCATAAGCCCGGCTTCTGGCTGAGCAGCGCTCCTCCTATGGGAGCACACTGACCACCAGAGGGCAGCTCCTGCATTGAGCGTCTGCCCCTTGGTGGTCAGTGCATGTTATAGCAACCTTTAGTTCTGCCATCGGGCCAAAACCAGCTTTCCAATATCCCCCGAGGGGTCCCAGATTGTGAGAGGGTGCAGGCCAGGCCAAGAGACCCTACTGGTGTACAATCAGGGCCAGGGAGGGATGCAGGAGGTTGGCCAGCCGGGGATGGACTGCAGGAGGGCTCCAGGGTGTGTCCTGCTCATCTCACTCAGTCCCAATCAGCCAGACCCCAGGAGCAAGCTAACCTACCGGTTGGAGCATCTGCCCCCTGGTAGTCAGTGCACGTTATAGCAAGTGGTTGAGTGGCCTTAGCATATCATTAGCATATTATGCTTTGATTGGTTGAATGGCCAACCAGATGACCGGACACTTAGCTTATTAGGCTTTCATTATATAGGATAGAGAAAACCCTAAAGTCCACCAAAAGACTATTAGAATTAATAAACAAAATTAGTAAGTTGTAGGATTCAAAATCAATATAAAAATCTGTGATGTTTTATACATTGACAACAAGTTATCAGAGAGAGAAATTAAGAACAATCGTAAATAATAGCATCAAAAATAATAAAATGCTAGGAATAATTTTAATGAAGGAGGTGAAAGATCTGTACACTGAAAATTATAAGAAATTGAGGAATAAAATTAAATTGAAAAAGACACAAGCAAATGGAAAGACATTAAAAGAAAATGTTATATATGTGTTCAATGGAATGCTACTTGGCCATAAAAATGAAATACTGCCTTTGGTGACAACATGAATGGATCTTGAGAGTATTATCTAAGTGAAATAAGTCAAATGGAAAAGGACAATAAAATTATGGTTTCACTCATATGTGGAATATAAAACAAAATGTAACAAATGAACTAACAAAACCACACCAAATGTATAGATACAGAAAACATGATGGTGGCTGCCAGGGAGTAAAGAGGATGAGGGGAGCATGAATTGGTTAAAGGGGATTAAATATATGGTAAAGGAAGAAACAACACTTTTGGTTGTGAATACACAATAGAGTATACAGATATCAAGTTATAAAGTTGTATACCTGAGATGTATATAATGTTATTAACCAATGTTACTTCAATCAATTTAATTAAAGATGAAAGATACTTGGTGCCTATGTATTTGAAGAATTAATATTGTTAACATGTCCATACTACCCAAAGCAATCTACAGATCAAGTGCAATCCTTACCCAAATCCCAATGTCATTTTTTTCAGAGACATAGAACAAACAATGCTAAAATTTGTAAGTCGAAAACAAACAAACAAAAACACGAAAGACCCTGAATAGCCAAAGCAATCTTGAGAAAGAAAAAAGCTAGAGGCAACACACTTACGGATTTCAAACTTTAGTAATCAACACATTATAATATTGGCAGAAAAACAGATACATATTACAATAGAACAGAATAGAAAGCACAGAGGAAAAACCTATGCATACTGAGTGGGGCAAAAGTAGGTTTACAGTTGTGAGTATGCAACACATGAGTTTATTCTTGTATTAATATTTATTAATTATTGCATTATTTTCCATACAAACAATAGTAAATCTTATTTTGGCCCACTCTGTATTTGGTCAACAGATTTTGCTTCTTTTATGATAACGTGGGGGCGGCCATCTTATAATGACGTGAGGGCGTCGCACAAGGGTGCGAGGGCTACCTAGGCTTTTATTAGTATAGATGTTCATCAGGGATATTGGCCTGTAATTTTCTTTTCTGTGGTGTCCTTTCTGATTTTGCCATAATTTAGGGAAATACATGCTGGTCTCATAAAATGAGTTTGAAAGTATTCCCTCTTCTTTTTCTTTTTAAAGAAGAGTTTAAGGATTAGTATTAGTTATTATTTAAATGTTTGGTTGAATTAACCAGTGAAGCCATATAGTCTTGGACTTTTGTTGGGAAGTTCTTGATTCTTGATTCAATTTCTCTAATAGCAATCTATTTTCAGATTTTCTATTTCTTCAAAAGACTAGTAATTTTCCTTTTCTTCTAGGTTGTCCAATTTGTTGGGACATAATTTGTTCATGGTAGTCTTTTATGATCCTTTGTATTTCTGTGGTATCACTTTTTAATTTTTGAGTTCTCTGAGTCTAAAGATTGGTCAATTTTAGCTTTTAAAAAACCCAGCTCTTAGTTCATTGATCTTTTCTATTGTTTTGTTTTTTTTTTTAGTTTCTATTTTTAATTTCTCTTTTGATTTCTTTCTTGATCCATTGATTATTTGGTACATGATGTTTAATCTCCACATAGTTGTGAATTTTCCAGTTTTCTTGTAGTTGATTTCTAGTTTCACACACTATTGGAAAATATGTTATTAAGACTGATAGCTGTCAGAGGGCAAAGGGTTTGGGGGGAGGGAGAGGCTGGATGGAAAAGTTGAAGGGATTAAGAAAGAAAAAAAAAACTCCTCATAGACACAGAAAACAGTATGGTGATTACCAGAGGGAAAGGGGGAGAGAAAAACTAAAATAAATAAATAATTAAAAATTTATTGAGACATGTTGTGTGGGGTAGCATGATCTGTCCTGTAGAATTTTTTCATGTGTGCTTGAAAAGAATGTGTATTCTGTTCTTTTGCATGGAATGTTCTGGAAATGTCAAGTCCACCTGGTCTAACGAGTTGTTTAAGGCCACTGTTTACAGTAGCACTGACTGAGAACACTGCTAAGTCATGAGCATTAACTGGAGAACAGTTGGTTTGGAAAGCACACTCCCTGGGGCTCCTGCCTCTGTTCGTGGCCTACTGTGCAATCTTGGCCAAACCACAGCCCTTCCTCACCTGGGCTAACCCATCTATTAAAATTACAGGATTTCCCTCTTTTTAAAAATTATATAAATTAGTAGCTAGTTTACAAACTTAGGTTGCACCTGTGACAGGTGGCATATTTAAGGAATTCTTTTTTAAAAATCTTTTTTTATTACCCTTTCCAAGGAGACCTGCAACAGGAGTTTGTACACTACACACTCAACGGCAAGCATGCAGAGCGGCCCTGTTTTGCTGCTACCACAGCTGTAGTGAGGAATGTCTGGTGTAGGAAATGGATTTTGTTTCTGTCACTCTATATGGAACATTTTTAGGCCAGCTTTTAAAAACTCTAAGTGTTAAGGTAAACAAAACAGGAAATTGTATAATCCTCATCAAGACTCCATTGGTGTATCTGAGCTCCTGCTCGCAAAGGGCCACTCATAGATGAATTGCTTGCATTACCAAGAACAAGCCTTTCTCATCTTCCAAATGCTTCATTGACTGAAGAGACTGTGCTTATATCCCAGACCCAGAGCCCTTCTTTCTGACCTCCAAAGGCATAAATAAATGGCAGGTCAGGGCAACAGGCAGAACAGAAGAGAACTCTCATGTTCATGTCTCTGCACTGAACCAGATTGGCCTAACTCCCAATATGTCCCAGATCTTCACCTATTTGTCTGCCGATGCGGTCACAAGACAATCCTTGATTTGACTGCTGAGATCAAGACCAGAGATTTCATCATTGTGTGCATTAAGTGTAAAAATTGGCTCATCTGAACGTGCATCCAAATTATATACAAAGCAGTCATCTGTACTGGCCAAAAAATGACAAGGTGAAAAGTGATTCCAAGTCACTCTCTCAATCTGCTCGCTGAATCACCACATTCGAAGCCTTTCCTCTGGACTTTGGCAGTCATACAAAGCCACTGACTTATCATATGATCCAGAAATCGGAGTCTGTGCTTCAAATAGATGAAACTGTAGAGTCTGAACCTTGTCCGTGTGCACAGCAAGGCCAGCTGCTGGTTTCCCCAAGGACACATCCCTCAGAATCACAGTGCTGTCAGCTGATGTATTTGCCAGCACATTTCTGATCAGCTTATTGCATGAATCGTACAGGGCAGCAACAGTATACCCTTCTGCTGAGGACCTTCAAAAAAAAAAAAAAAAGGGCAAAGGACCGGAATAAACATCTTTCTAATGAAGACATACACATGGCCAACAACTACATGAAAATAAGGTGCTCAACATCACTAATCATCACTAATCACAAAACCACAGTGAGATTCCCCTCACAGCTGATAAAATATCTATTATAATCAAATGGAAAAGAGCTAACAAATACTGGTGAGGATGTGGAGCAAAGGGAAGCCTTGTGCACTGTGGGTGGTAATGTGAACTGATATGCAATATGAAGTTTCCTCAAAAAATTAAAAATAGAACTATGCACTTATGACTCAGTAATCCCACTTCTGGGAAAGAGCCAAATGAAACAGAACCATTAAATGGAAGAGATTTTTGTATGCTTACGTTCATTACATCATAATTTACAATAGCCAAGGTATGGAAACATCCTACGTTTCTGTTGATGAGTAAATGGATAAAAAAATGAATACATATATAATGGATATATATAATGAAATATTTTTCAATCATGAGAAAGAAGAAAATCCTGCCATTTTTAACAATATGGATGAACCTGGAGGGCTTTATGTTAAGTGAAGTAAATCAGAGAGGGAAATACAAATACTGCATGGTATCACAGTGAAGAAAAAAAGTTTGACTCTTGATCATAGAAACAGAATAGAAAAGTGGTTGTGAGGGGTTTGGGATGGGAGGAATGGGGAGAGATTGGTAAAGGGTACAACTTTCAGTTATAACAAGTGAATGAGTTTTGAGGATCTAATGTTTAGCATGATGACTGTAGATGATAACACTATTGTATAACTAAAATTTGCTAAGAGCGTATAAGTTAAATGTCTTTCACACAGAGAAAAGGTAAACATGTGAGGTGATGGATGTGTTAATTAACCCTGTGAGGGGAATCCTTTCACACTGTATATATATTTTGAATCTTCACATTGCACATTTTAAATATCTTACAATTTTATTCATCAATGTATCCCAATAAAGCTGAAAAATTAAAAATAGTGTTAATGAATCTTCTAAAAGGCCTTATATTTTTCCATTTCTTCCTCTTGAAACATTTTTACTCTGCTGATTGAATATCCATGAACAACTTTTCCAGAATTCCTCCCTATTCATTCATTATAATCCTACTCTTAGATGTAAATTATAAATATAGTCGATATGCAAAGTATGCATTCAGAGTCTGAATTTATTTCCTTAGTGTAATGTTGCCAGGAAGAATAAAGTGTTTTTCTATTCTGTTACCAGATTCTGCAGACAACTTTATTTTGATTGAATAGGAAATGTGAATTAAAGAGTTATCTAGCTGCCAGCTTACTGAGCACACTGTAGTGTATACGGATAATGAATTATAATGTACATCTGTAAGTTTATAGTGTTATTAACTAATGTTACCTCAATTTAAAAACAAAGGCTATGAAGAACTTTATTACTCTAGTAGTAATCTGTAATATTTTTAAGCATGGAATGCTTCAAGTTAAAACACTTTGGGAAATGTCTTTTTGATAATTATAATAATCACTCTATCAGTCAATGTACTGTTAGTGTTCCCTCACTCTGTTGTTATTCTAGCATAAAAATCTGATCTTGTTAACCTCCTACACCATATTTTTTCATGAACCCTCTCCCTCCTCAAACCCCTCTCTTTCCTCCCCTCCCCATGATGGGGCAATCTCTAAATTGATTACCTGAGAGGCACTGCCCTTCATGATCTGGCTGCTCCCCCCTTTCATACATTATGTTCTCTTCCTCCTACTCTTTTTGCTTTGAATTTCAACAATACTCAACTACTTGCCAGGTTTGTCCATATATTGGTACATATTGTCTAAATGACACACTTCTATTTACCAATTTAGGTGATCTTAAATACTTCCCTAAACTCAACATTGCCCCTCTCTTAGCTCCTCCTCTTCTCTTTCCTCAGTACTTTGCACAATATGTCTGTACTAGCAAATGCCTATTTGTTCACAGAATACATATGCTTTGAGGGCACCCTGATGTGACAGGTATCTGTATCTGTGAAAGTCTTTTCTTGCCACCCGCCCCTCAGGAACTCCAGAAGAATTCCGCTGAGAAGAGAGCTCCTAACTCTGTCTGGAACCTGGATGCTTCATGTCTCGTCTCCACTCCTTGTCTTCTAGCATTATATTGATGTTCTTTTCTCTCCTGAGAATTTTCAACTTGGTTCCATTTAGTCCGAGCTTGAGTTTGGATTCTTTCTAATTTCCTTCTTTGGAAATTAGAAACTCACCCAGTAACACATAATCCAGATTCTTGAATCCCAGCCGAGAAAAAGCACTAAAGGCTTCAAAAAATAAAATAAAATAAAAAATGGCAGAGTCGTCTATAGGCACTTCTTTTGGACATTATTTTTCTTTCCTTAATCCATTTTGAAGGGAGGAATTATGTTTATACCTGGCATAAAAAATACTGTACATCAAGCATGTCAAACTCTCGGGCCATGGGCCGAATGTGGCCTATAATGAATATTTTTGCGGCCCAGCCAATATAATGGTATGTAAGAAAAATTTTAATAAAAATTTCATAACTTAATTTTTACAATACTCTGTTATATATAATTACTAATAACGAACTACAATGTTCGCTAATGGCTGATTACTATAATCGTGTTGCATTCATTTATTTCCCTTATGCACCTTGCACGCAGGCGCACATTTCTCTCCACTAATAGTGGCAGTGAATATCTTAGCAACCGATTGCCATGGCATTAGTCTTGGACTGACTTGTTTGGTGTGTGCAACAGGAAATACATCGCTTTCGGAGAACAAGAAAAATAGGTTTATTTGCGTTACGCTTATTAATTTGTGCAGTTATTCAGTGTCTGGTAAGTTAATGTTCAAGAAAAAGTTAATTTTTATTAAAATGTTCTATTATTTTATGTTAACGATTACTCATTTATTTTTGCCCTTTGTATTTAGCATCTCTCTAAGGAAATAAACCTATGTTTCTATGAAAATTGAAGCTTTTGTTTTTTGGCAGCCCACAACAACTTAAACCTTCTTCATTTGGCCCATGTTGGCCTTTGAGTTTGACATGCTTGCTGTACATATGTAAACCTAATTAAATGAGTGAACAAATAAATTAATTTATTATTGCTACCTCGCTCACTACAGGGTGATTTTTGACAATGACATTAAACTCAATTTTCCCTCAAGTAGTTATGGTCTAGCAGAGTGCTTTTTAAATTGTACTCTGAGGAGTCCTCAGCGGGTGATGGAAGTATGCTGGGGGCAGTGGATGAAAGACAAGAAGGGCTAAGCAGGCAGGGGTCCAGGCTGCAGAGAAAAGTCCCTAGTATGCATTTTCTGCATTGGACTTCTTCCAATATTTCAGCTGAATAAATGTTTCCAAGACTCCAAATTAAAAAAAAAAAAAAAACATAACAAAAAACATAAAAACACATACACCAAAACCACTGAGGCAAAGCTAAACAAGAGAGAGGCACCGGGTAACTTCCCACAGCATTTAAACCTGTTTCAATTATACTTTAATACATTTCCTAAAACTTTTCTAACTATGACACTAAATTTTCCAAGAAGACAAACAAAGCATTACATGCTTGGCAAAGTTGCTTCTACATCTTTAATGATGACAGACTTCCCAAGAATAGTCCATGGGCCAAATTTGCATAACAAAAAGATTTATTTACCAGGCATCCCTCACAGAGGAAATTCAATGATTTAATAATTCCATACCACTTTAACTCCTTGGCACCTAGAACTTGGAGAGTCTCCCACCAGGAAGACAATTGCCAACAACAATGGACACCTTGGAAAGTGCTAATGCAAAAGGATTAGTGAGCTAGTGCAGACAAAATGAATTATGCTTAGCACTTACGGGTTTTCTGCGGGCAGTAGTAGGATAAATGAGGTATTATTAGTACCGTACATTTTGTGCCAGAGGCAATATCTAGCACTCCAGTGCTTTATACTACTTGATATGCCAGCCTCCACAGTACGTTCATCCAAGCTGATGCTGACAGAGCAAAGTAACACACTGAGAGGAAATCCTTTAAGTTCCTGTGTTCTTTGAAATAAAGAAAGATAAAAAAGAATCAAATACAAAGGTACTTTGGATTAATTTTTTTACATAACTCCTATGGCTATTAATCACACCAAAAAAAAAATCAAAGGAACTGGTTAGTCTGTCAAAAAGGACTTACAAATTTCAAAGGTACTTTTGATTTTACTTTATTCTTTTTTTCTTCTCATCACTGATAATCCATATATTGGAAAAAAAAGGGGGGGGGGGCTCTCAGGGTTTAAGGGAGTGATTTTGCTCATGGTGTTAATATCTATAGCAGAGACAGTTTGCAGTTTTATGACCCTAAAGGAAAAGCAGCAAAATGTCATCTCTGCTCCTTCTAAATAGATGGTGTATTGTTAGCAATGAACATTATTTGCCAACATTAGCACAGAAAGAATGTCCCACTTCAGATCTCAGTACTGAGAATATGGGGACAAGGAGCTGTAGAATGAGAACATCACATGATTATGTCAGTTATGCTTTGGATTCAATGAGACTTAAGTTGATATGTCATACACTTTGCCTGTATTAATACGTGTCATCACTCAGCTTCTTGTCTGAAAGTCACACCATCCTCCACTTTTTAAATGAGGCACAGTAGACTACACAAGCATTACATTAGTTTGAGAAATGTATTTGCCAGTAAATATTTTTTCATTGATTTTTAGAGAGACTGGTAGGGAGGGGGAGAGAGAGAAACATTGATGTGACAGCATTGATATGAGAGAGACACATCGATTGGTTGCCTTCTGCACGCGCCTTGACCAGGGCCAGGGATAGAGCCTGCAACCTAGGTAAGTGCTCTTGACTGCAATTAAACCCGGACCCTTCAGTCTGCAGGCCAATGCTCTATTCACTGAGCCAAACAGGATAGGGCAGTAAATGGTTTTTATGCAAGAAAATAGGCGCCCCAAATATTTGAACATTAGCCTATTGTAAACAGGACAAATTATTTAACAATTACCTCTATCTTCACAGAGTACAGCATCTGCTAAATCATCATTTTTAAAGTTGCGGCAGCCGATAATAAAATATCACAGAATCAAGTTTTCACTTTCCCTTGGTATCTCTCAATGTGTGATGTAAGCCTGAATGCAAAATAAAGTCATTGCTAATGGTCAACTGCCATAATCAAGGAATTTATTTATTTTTGCATCTAAAAAATAAGTACATAAATGGTCTAATACGTGATAGGTAACCGTACTAGGTGCTAAAGGCCTAAATAAATAAATCACAGTTTCTGCTCTTGAGAGGATGCCACTATTATGGGATAGATGCATGGAAAATAACATGAATAACAAAACGATCGTAGACGCTAGGTCAGAGATGAACACTGGGTGCTATGGCTGCAGAAGCTAGAAGATAATCTGGTGAGTTCTTTAGTTATTTCAGTGCCCTCGTGTTTCCAGTAGAATTTGAGAAGACTTGTGTTAGCTTCATGACCCCCTGCTAGGATTCAGAGCCCACCCTGTCTCTGATAATTCTTCAGCCATAAACTTTTTTCCCAAGATGCTGCGTTCTGGCTGCCAACTGCCTGGAGAAATTGCCTTCTTGGGAAATTTATCTGTTTAGCTTCTTTTTTATTGAAGAGAATTAAAAAATCTCTCCAAAGTCACACCCTCTTTTGTTACAGCTTTACCGAGCTTCCCTCACTTCTCCGGGTGTAGATATAATTTCTGTTTCCACCATCAGAATTGTAGTCCTCATTTAAACTGAATGACACTTGCAGCTCTACCCCTTGCCTGCGTTTTTCACACTCCTGATTCGGGTGTCTGCTCATTAGAATGAAAAGGTGCACCAGTCCTGCACAAAATCAGAGCCTTCTTCTAAATCAAGGACATGTCAGCCTCCAAAGTTAGCTGAGTTTCAAGGACCAATGATTTCCAGCTCAGATTTTAAGATATTGTAACAATAATAACCATTCTTGAAATAGACTGTAGGGTAGTTGTCATGCTATTAGAACATTGTTTTCAGAGACAGAACTTGCAAGAAAAATGTTATGAGTTTATAATCACTTCACTTTGAAAGCATTCAGATGTTAAAAAACAAATAAGTTTTGTTTCTTAGAAGCTTTTCTCTCTTACTGTGAATTTGACTGTTTCAGTCCCAGGAAATGCCAGCTCTCCCTTGGAGAGCATTACTCATCACTTTCTTATTATCAAGCATCCTAGAACACAATCCCATACTGATTTGCTTCCTCTATAGCTCATTTTACAATTTCTCCTCCTCACTATGCATTACTGCATAGCAAACTTCATAATGTGCTTTCTGCCTGCTCCTATGGCTATCTCTTGCATATAGCCATTTGGAATTTCACATCAGGCCCAAACCACCATATCCAACTTTGCAATAAGTTATTTAGGTAGACAAGAAAGCAAGTAATATGGAGTCATATTTATGCTCCATTGAAAAGAGAGGGAAAGAAAGAAAAAAAATACGTTTTTTAGTTTAGTACCATCTAGATTGATAGTTTTCATCCAGTCAATCATCAATTGCTCTTTGAGTCCTTTTATTCATTAAAATAAATCATGGAAAAATGGAACAGATGTGAATCTCAGAGGGAAGGGGTGGAGGAAGAGATTAACCAAATAACTTATATGCATATATGTATTGCCCATGGACACAGACAATAGGTTGGTGAAGGCCTGGGGCGGGGATAGAACCAGGAGGTTGGGGAACAAGGGGGAAAGAAGGGGTGGGTGGACATCTGTAATATTCTCAACAATAAAGATTAAAAAACCCCACCATTTTGGAGTAGCTACTACGTGTCCATTACTGTTTAAGGAGCTGAAGATATAGTAATGGATATGAGAGATGGGATCTTTGGCTTCATGAACCTTGCTATTTACTGGTAGAGACATATTTAAAAAAATATATATATATATCTTTATATACATATATGTGTGTGTGTGATATATATATGTTTATTTTTATATATATACTAAGGGCCCTGTGCATGAAATTCATGCACTGGGGAGGGGTCCCTCATCCCAGCCTGTCCCTTCTCACATACTGGGAGCCCTCAGGGGATGTCCTACTGATGGCATAGGCCCACTCCCAACCAGGCCTAAGCCTCAGTCTGGTCTCCCTTTGTGGGAGGCAACTGGGCTGATCAGGGGAAGGCGCCAGTCCTATCACCCCGATGCTGCAGCCATTGTCAGTCACTGCAGATGCCAAGGTATTTTCATTAACACGGACTCCAGTCCCTTCACCATGAAAAAATGACAACTTTCTTTAGAAATTTTCAAGATGTGTCTTACATAAGATATGACATTTCTTTCTTTAATTTTTTTTTATCCTCACCTGAGGAGGATATGTTTCCATTGATTTTTTCCCCCTTCCCTCTGATTGCCAGCTCAGCCCCTGCCCAAGCCTAAAGCCTCCGCTCCAGGCATTAGGCTTGGGCAGGGGCCCCCGCTCCTCCGATGGCTGGCTCAGAGTGACCTTGGTGCCGAGGATGTTCCTGGGACCCAGGTACATATGCAAATTAACCGCCATCTTTGTTGGGTTAATTTGCATACTCATTCTGATTGGCTGTGGGCGTAGCGGAAGTACGGTCAATTTACATGTTTGTTTATTATTAAGTAAGATACTTGATTTCAGAGAGGAAAGGATAAGGGAGAGAGATAGAAATATCAATGATGAGAGAGAATCATTGATTGGCTGCTTCCTGCGTGCCCCCTACTGGGGATCAAGCTTGCAACCAGAACATGTGACCTTGACCAGAATGGAATCCAAGACCCTTCAGTCCACAGGCTGATGCTCTATTCACTGAGTCAAACCAACTAGGGCAAGTAGAGACCTATTTTAAGTAATGTTTATTCACACAATTAATTGATATCAATAGTGAGTAATGATATTAAGTAAAAGTAGAGCATTTGGTGTACATATAAATGGATTCTAAAAAATCTGGAGGGTGAATGATAGCTTCTTTGAGGAAGATGAGACTGAAAAGATGAATTATGGAGCTGAATATAGCAGAAATAACACTCTAGGCTGCCAAATACAAGGAAGAACAACCTGAAGACATTTGAGGAACAAGAAGTTCTAGCTCCCTTAACTGGATAGTAAAAAGCCAATATTCCTAGAAAAAAAGGAGTAAGACTAAGACTGATGTAAAATTAATCAGTGTCTACATATTTTGTATTGTGTTCTATCTATTGGGTAGAATGTGAAAAAAACACTAGGAGACCCTTTAGAGATTTCAACAGATGTGTGGCAAGAATAAAATCTCAGTTTACAAAAACCACTTTAGTGGTTATATGGATGGATTGAGGTGGGTCAAGCACCAATGTGGATGATTTAATAATCCTGCAATTTCACTCCTAAATTGCTACCTCAGGGAAATTAAAATATGTCCACATAAACACTTGCATATAAAGGGAGTATTTTTCATATTAGCCAAAAAGTGGAAATGACTCAAATAGTCACCAATTGATAAATGGAGAAATAAATTTTATGTTTATACAATGGAATACTATATAGCAATAATAAGGGATGACATGCTAATGCATGCTACAATATAAATAAAACTGGGAAGTATTATGCTATGTGAAAGAAGCACAAAAAAAGACCACATCTATAATAATAAAAGCATAATATGCTAATTAGACTGGATGTCCTTCTGGATGACCTTCCAGACGAAGCCGGGGCTGCGAGGGAAGCCCGGGTCCCGGGTGCCAGAGGGAAGCCAGTGCCAGCAGCTGGGGAAAGAAAGGTCTACTCTTGCACAAGTTTCATGCATTGGGCCTCTAGTATTATATAATCACTAGAGGCCCAGTGCACAAAATTTGTGCACGGGGGAGGGTGTCCCCTCAGCCGAGCCTGCACCTTCTCCAATCTGGGACCCCTCAGGGTATGTCCGCCTGCCGGTTTAGGCCCGATCTCTGGGATCGGGCCTAAACCGGCAGTCGGACATCCCTCTCACAATCCTGGACTGCTGGCTCCTAATCGCTCACCTGCCTGCCTGGTCTCCCCTAACTGCCCCCCCACTGCCTGCCTGATCTCCCCTCACTGTCTCTGTCTGCCGGCCTGATCACACCTAACTTCCCCCCTGCTGGCCAGGTTGCCCCCAACTACCCCCTCCTTGCTGGCCTGGTCGCTCCTAACTGCCCCTCCATTGGCCTGGTCACCCTTTACTGCCCCCTTTGCCAGCCTGGTTGCCCCACGCAGCCTGCTTGTTCAGTTGTTTAGTCATCCCTCACTAACCCCCCTGCCAGCCTGGTTGTAGGCAGCCATATTGTGAGGGCATGAGGATTAATTTGCATATTACCTCTTTATTATATAGGATGGTTACACACCTCTGTTATTTTCTAAAAATAATTGAATTATATAGTTAAAAATGGGTGAATTTTAGGATATATAATTGACACCTATAAAGAGTTGTTATAAACAAAATTAATAAGGATGTATTTAAAAGTCATTGAGGGAAAAAAATTGCCTGGGTGTTACAATTGACTGGCTATAACCATTGTGGGAGAGACTGATGTGTATAATTCTGGCAAGAACAACAGGGTGGATTGTGGACCAGATTGTGTAATGGGGTGAAAAGTTCTTCTATTTATAAGAACATCCTGATTATTCCACCTTTCCAAATTAAGTTGCTACTCTTCTACTAATACATTAGCAATGCATGCTCTTAAGAAAAAAAAGTCTAAAAGTACAAAAATCCTACTATCAAATCTAGCACCATCTTCTAGCCACTCTGCTCTTTTACAGCTTCTTACATACAACAAACCCAGACCAAAAGGGGAGGCTTTGGGAATGTCTTTGGTAATCCTGGATACAGTAGATGCCATGGTAACTTTCAGTTCTGTGGTACCCGGGCAACTTCTCAGAAATTAACAGGATGTATAATGCTGATCAGAGATACCAGCTTCCCCCTTTGGCTTAAAGGAGACATAGTCTACATACATGAATCTCTGAGTACTCAAAAGAAAAAGTGGAAGAAGAAACACACATACACACACACGCACACACACACACACACACACACACACACACACACACACTACAGGGATCTTATTCTAATAGAAAAATCTATTCTGAAGAAAGCATGCACTGTGCCTTCCTTCTACATCCATTCATGTATTTCTTTCTGTTTGGTCCCAAGACAACCAGCATATTTGGATTTTGGTCTTACTGGTAAATAATATACAAAAGTGCACAGGCAAGTAATTACAGACTATAGTTTATATATATATTTTTTTACTATGTGGATAGTTATTTTTTTTTACAATTTATTCAATCTTTACTACATCATAATCCACAACTCTCAATCCTTTTAGAATTAAACATAATATGGATACAAATAAAGTCCAAATATGGGAGCAACAACTCATCATTTCCCAACAAGAGGTATTGTTTTGCAAATGGAAAACCTAGTATTTTTTTTCCTGGTAGTTAGTAGTAAGTTTTCTATAAGATAACTTTATTCCCACTTGTAGACACACAAGATCACATTCTTTCTCCTTAACAATAATAATAATTAATGATAATACTTATCAAGTACTTATTTTCTGCCAGGCAAATTTATAGATGATACACACACACACACACACACACACACACACACACACACACACACACATCTACACACTGAATCCTCAGTATAGTCACATGAAGTAGGTACATTATTTTTCTTAGGCATAGTGTAATCAAATAACTGCTCATATCACATGCCTAATAATTGGCAAAGTACAGAGATAACCCAAAGCTTTGTGCTTCCACGGTTCACATGTTTTACTACTATGCAAAATGACATATGTCTCCTATAACTTTATTTCTTCCTATACTTTAAAAAGTTATTTTTTTACCCAACCAATATCATTAACTGACATGTTTTGGGGTTTATAAATTCCAGTTTCTAACTTTATAAACATTTTAAAATTCTTGAATTGTCTTTTCTTTTTTTATCTGTTGCTCCATCAGAGCTCCAGAATTATCAACTAAAACAACAAAAATACACTGGCTGTGAAAGAAGAAATGTTGTATAGGCTAAGGGGAAAAACAATCAGAAAGACTTTGTCTAGTTATTTTTCATAGTACTTAGTTGACACATCATAAAATCTCATTCACTTATACAATCAATTTTGATTTTTAGAATTATGTGCTGGTAAATGGAGTTATGAAATAGCATGATGTATTCTGCAAACTACAAGCTATCCAATTTTGATGAAGAATAATACTCAAAACAAAGAATATTAAGAGATGAGGCAGGAGAAAGATCATAGACTGCTTTATAGGACATTAAAAGAAATGCCACTTTTATTCTGAATATATTTTTGTACACCATTAAAGCTTTCAAACATGGAAGTGATAAGGCAATAGCTGCACTTTTAAAACAATAGCTTTGCTTGTAGCACAGCATATTAATTTGAAACACACAGGACATGGAGCTATGCTGGAGGCTGTTGCCATAGTCAAGGGCCTATATTAGAGGAGTAGCAGTGATGATGATGGAGAAGTCATTCTATAAGAAATATTTGGCATGTTATTGGATGTGGGGAAGAGTAAAGAATCAAGTATAATTTACAATTAACAAGATTAAGTGACTCATCAAATGGAGGGACTTCCAACAGTTAAACAGAATACAGAAGAGGAAGAGGTTTGGGGGATCACTAATTCTCTTTAGTGTCTATACACGATTCTCTATAAGAAAATAGAATTTCAAGTGGAAGGAATTTGAGTTATTTCTGAAAAGGGTTATAAAAGGAGGCTATAGATTTTCTATTCCTATATAGAGATAACAATATATTTTCAACTCCTTCTCTCAAAAGGCTATCCTAATTACTCTTAAAATGATAAATTAATTTTAACAAAATTCTTATGATTTTAGAGTTCAAAGTATTATCATCATTTCATACTATTTGCATCAACTAACAAACAAGAAAGAAATGTGAATACCTCAACTGGGCTCTATTTCAACTTAGGAAAGGAGAATTTATGAACACCAATGTATAAGCTGCTTTTATATTTTTGAGTTGCCTTCCCTTCAAGTTTATTCAGCAAACAATAATTGAGCCACTATTATGCATTCAGCATCCTGCCTGGGTCTGCAGAAATAATCAGTTGAATTGCCTCTATCTTATCTAAATAGAAGCACAGACTTATAAATCAACCACTTCTTCATCTCTTATCAAACTATTTCTTCATTTTTACAGTTCACATGCAGCTACTCTTTTAGTTTTTATTTTTTAATTGCAGTTTACATTCTATATTATTCTGTATTAGTTGGGTGCTTGAAATATCGAGGATACCGCCAAAACTGGTTTGGCTCAGTGGATAGAGCGTCGGCCTGCGGACTGAAAGGTCCCAGGTTCAATTCTGGTCAAGGGCATGTACCTTGGTTGCAGGCACATCCCCTGTGGGGGGTGTGCAGGAGGCAACTGATCGATGCTTCTAACTCTCTATCCTTCTCAATTCCTCTCTGTAAAAAATCAATAAAATATATTTTAAAAAAAATATTACATTTAAAAAAAAAGAATAAATATCGAGGATACCACCCTATAAAGTACATGATTGTCTAACCGCTATGCATTCATCTGAAACTAATATAGAATAATATTGACTAGTGAGTGTGCTGTTACTCTTTTAGACTGATTAGAAATTTCAACATTTCATATTTCTTCATTACATCATATGTTTAAAAATGTAAGAATTTAAGAATAGATTTGTATTCTGCCTCATAGTCTAAACCAGTAAAATATATGGATCATGT
This sequence comes from Cnephaeus nilssonii, assembly GCF_951640355.1. Taxonomy (NCBI): domain Eukaryota; kingdom Metazoa; phylum Chordata; class Mammalia; order Chiroptera; family Vespertilionidae; genus Cnephaeus; species Cnephaeus nilssonii. Next base: position 72,147,076 of record NC_137081.1, on the reverse strand, counting down.
CCAGGACTATTATGCATGCAATGTTTGTAAACTGACTTTTTTAAAAGGACATTTTTTGGTAAAATGATTATTTCCCTTTAGATATTGAAATATTACACAATGTTTGTATTATTTATTAATATTTATTTGAAATGTTACAACAATTTGATGATACATGAGCTATAATACCCACTTCACAGATAAGAAAACCTGAAGCTCAGAGTAGTCAGAGAGCTGAAGTCTGATCACAATATTAATCCACCTGAAAGTGCCATAAAACCTTCTTACCCTTCCAAATACCCTTTATACCACAATTCAATCTTTTGCGATTCCCCTTTTTCCCCTGCACATCATTCCTGATTATCTTTCGGGCTTCAGGAACAGAAACTGTGAGTTGGTTTTGCCAACTTCCCCATAGAAACTCTGTTAAGATTATTACTAGATTGCTTCAAGTAAAAGCTGTCACTATCACATTTTATTGATGCTGCATTTTGCTACTTTGATCTCTTGAAATAGTTTTTCTTCATTCCAAAAATTATGAAAAGAAATGTTCTTTAAGTTTATATATTTCCATAGGGAATTGAAAGGTATGATTGCTAGTATTCATTTCACCAAATAATTAATTGTTTTATTTTTTAAAAATATGATTTGGGGACCTAAACTGAGTATTTTAAAAATGTTACCAATTTCGCCTCTCTCCCTTCTGCCCAAATAAAATGAAATAAAAGAATAAGAGAAAGAAGCAAAGTAAAAGCTGCACCTTTGATTCTGAAAGGATCACACAAATGTAGCTCTCAAAGCTGGTGTTTCTGTCTCCACATGACATTGCTAACTTTCTGAAACAATGTGGCTGTGAGCTTTGAATGCAGAAGGGTTGGGTAACAGGTAGCAAATTATGAACATATTAGAGGCCCAGTACACGGATTCATGCACCGGTGGGGTCCCTCAGTGTGGCCTGCGGGGATTGGGCCGAAACCGGCAGTCCAACACCACCTGCTGCTCCTGCTCATCCCGGCACCGCTGCACCTACTGCCAACACAACTCAGTAGGCTCACTGTGGTCTCCGGGCTGCGGCAGCCAGCCATGAGCCTTGCATCTGGCGCCCGTCCTACATTGAGCGTCTGCCTCCTGGTGTTTAGTGTGCATCAAAGCGACTGGTTGACCAGTCACTTAGGCTTTTATATGTATAGACTAGAGGCCTGGTGCATAAAATCTGTGCATTGAGGGGGGGGGGGTCCCCTTAGCCCAGCCTGCATCCTCTCCAATCTGGGACCCCTTGGGGGATGTCCAACTGCTGGTTTAGGACTGATCCCGGGGAATGGGCCTAAACCGGCAGTCGGACATCCCTCTCACAATCCTGGACCGCTGGCTCCTAATCGCTCACCTTCCTGCCTGCCTGGTCACCCCTAACAGCCCCCCCTGCTAGTCTGGTCACCCCTAACTCTGCCCCATGCTGCCATCCAGATTGCCCCCAACTGCCCCCCCTGCCAGCCTGGTTGCTCCTAAATGCCCCCCCCCCCACCGGCCTGGTACCCCTTACTGCCCCCCTGCCAGCATGGTCCCCCCAACTGCACCCCCTTGACTGCCTGGTCGCCTCTTACTGACCCTCCTGCTGGCCTGGTCGCCCCAACTGCCCCCCCTGCCAGCCTGGTTGCCCCTCACAGCCACCCTGCTGGCTGGGTCGCCCCACGCAGCCTGCTGTTCAGTTGTTTGGTCGTCCCTCACTAAACCCCCTGCCAGTCTGGTCGCCCCATGCAGCCTGCTTGTTCAGTCATTTGCTCATCCCTCACTAACCCCCCTACTGGCCTGGTTGTAGGCAGCCATCTTGTGAGGGTGTGACAGTCAATTTGCACATTACCTCTTTATTATATAGGATGTGTCCTTCTGGACTCAACCTGAAAGCACAATTCAAACAATGAAACATAATAGGAGTTCAAATGCAGAAAGCAACTTTTGATTCATTTAACACAATTTTCTCATTTCATAGATGATGAAATTAGACACAGATAAACAAACTTATTTACTCAGGTCTTTATTTGCCAAAATCTATGCAATACACAGATTTTGATAGATTACTGCTGCCTCTTACATCTAACATCAATGTACTAGTACATTCTATGCTGAAGTTTGGCTAAAGAATGGAGTTGGGCCTTAGCTGGCTTGGCTCAGTGGATAGACTATCAGGCTGTGGACTGAAAGGTCCCAGGTTCGATTCTGGTCAAGGGCACATATCTAATTTGAAGGCTAGATCCCTGGTCCTGGTCAGGGTGTGTGTGGGAGGCAACCAATTGATATGTCTCTCACACATCAATGTTTCTCTGTGTGTCTCTCCTCTTATCTTACACTCTTTCTAAAAATCAATGGAAAAATATCCTTGGGTGAGAATTAAAAAAAAGAAAAAAAGAACGGAGTTGGGAAATGAAAGATTTTAAATTGTTCTTTAGAATAAAATCAATACACAATCATCAATCAACAAGCATTTGTTGAGTGTGTACTATATCTAACTCTGTCAATTATATCAAGAAGTTGCCAGCTATAGTAGTTCATGAAGTACATTACTTGCCATAATATTCTTAACTCAGGTGTTTAGAATCAGCTCAGTTTCCTTCATTTTCACTCTCCAACTGCGATAAAAGGTGTTATTGAAAACATTATATATCAAAGGTCAGATCATGTCAAAACCATGAATTTTATTTCAGTTTCCAAAGGAGTTTTGTGTGGGTGTTTCACATTCATTAATTGCATGTGAGCCATGTTTTTAAAACGATTTTAGCCTTACTGAATGTCTTTCACATAAGTTCCCCAAGGATACTGCAAACGAGCAGCAGTCACTTTCAAATTTCAAAACAGATCTGCTAGACTGTCTAACGTGGTTTAAAGGTCCTCTAATCAAGATGATATAAAATTCACTGGGCTTCTGAGTGGGCAATCACAGTAAGGTTTTGACACAAAATGATAATCATCCTTGGGGGTGGGTGTAATAAAGGAAAGAGGAAATAGGTCTTAGGGGAATGAATTGCCAAAGACAGATTTTTTCTGTTCATGGAGTTTTAGCATTTCAGAAGTGGTAGGAAAATTTGCTGTCACTTACTTTATTTCCCTCCACATGTGAAGAAATTGATGCCAGGAGAGGGCAATGGTCATATTCCCCAGCACACATTTAGGTAGAAGAGAAGTAGGAATTAGAATCTACGTATTCTGATTTTAATGATTATGCTATATAAACATTGAATGCACTTCTTTGTGAGGCAATCTGTTATAAAATATATCATTGGTTTATTTCTGATTATATTGAGTATAATTACTTTTCTGAAAAGTGATAATCATCCAACTAAAATAAACACAATTTACATGAGAAATATTTCATATATGAAGACATTAACATCCATTCGTTTTTCCTTAACTGTTCCCTCCCTTTATCTCCCGATCTATCTTACATATTTGAAGTTCACTTTATTGTTTTGATTTGACTTAAACAAAGTACAATGAAACCATTACCTCCCTTTCCCCCCTCTTTTAAAACTGGGTTTTTCATTTAGATTGAAAAAAACACACATTCATTTCAATTCACACTGATTCTAATAGCAAATAAAAGCCTTCAGTCATAGAAGCACAGAATCTTTGGATTGAATGGGGCACTATCCGGCATCTCATTTAGTTACCCATTTATGCTTGAGTGTTGTCTGCAGTTTTCTCCTTGAAGTGGCTGTCCCTTGCCTGCATTTGAACAGTTCCAATGACAGGCTACATATTACGTCCCGAGAGAGCTTGCTTCATGTTCCAATAGCTCTAGCTGTTATTTCTTCCTTATATTGTGCTTAAATCCATGTCCGAGGAGTATCCAAAAATGGGTGCTAGTTTGCATTCCTGGGGCCATAAAGCCCTATGCAATCCTTCAAATATTTACGAACAGCTCTTTTGCTCTCTCTCTGAATCATTTCTACTCCAAACAAAAGTTGATTTTCCTCTACTGTTTTTACACAATAAGGTTTAGGGTCATCCTTAACTCTATTGAATATCTAATCTCTGTTTTCTGAAACAAGCTCAGTATTTTTATATCTTATTTCAAGTAGCATATAAAGAATTAAAAACTGTTTCTACAGATGTATCTGGCTAGTTCTTAATAGTCTACTTAATATATAGGTAGCAAGAGGAATCTAAGGCCACTATTTTTTTTATTATTTCCTTCTAGCAACTCATAAAAAACTTTCTAATGGCTAAATCCCTCACCTTTCTTTCTTTTTTTTTTTTTTTTAGATGTGCTACTGCTAATTCCCCATCCTGAATCTCTGCTATTAGAATTTCAGAACCAAGTATCTATACACTTTAAAGTTTGCTTTCTTAAATTTGATCATTGAGTTTTGCTTGTCATGTGTTTTTTGTTGTTTTTTTTTTTTTGGTTTGTTTTTTGGTTTTTTTTTGAGGGGAAAAGATCCTGATTTGGTCCTCAGCATATTTATTATTTCTTCCACTTGGTTTTGTCAAACAGTCATATAAACATATCTTTAATTTCTTACTAAGTCATTGTTTTAAAAATAATAATATGACAGGGCTAACAGTTTAAATTTTTGCAGTACATACCCACGTAATTTTCTTTAGTCTATAATTTCATTCACCAATCACACGGACCTTTATTTAAGTAAAATATAGTGTGGAAACACAACAATTGAAGTAGATAAAGGCAGAGCTGATCTAGTTGAAGATCTGTTAATATAAATGTGCGAGCAGGCTTATGTGTGTGTGTGCACGTGTGCACACACAGACACAGACACACACACACACACTCACACACATCCTCTCTAATTTCCTGTTTTCTTTGGGTCAGTGACTCTCTAAAGTACCTACACAAAATATTTAGAGAAATTAATAACATAATTTGAATTACCACAATAATGACATTTTGAAAATGATTATCTTATAAGCAATGATTCCAATCTGTATTCATTTGCACACAAGATTATCATGAGATACTAACGTATGCCCAATATAAATGAAGTTATGTTACATATACTGCCCCAAATTTGTCTTTAAATAAATGAATTTTAATAAAATTCCCAGTGGAATTTTATTTTCTAATTGATAAAAGAGTTTAAAGTTGATGTGAAAAAAATTCACATACTTATAGAAGAAAATTTTGAAAACAATTTTTTTCAAAATTCCTGTTTGGATATCAGTAAACAGGAAGAGTAACATTGATATCCAAACATATATAACTATTTTTATATACCTTTTTACACAGGGAAAAATAATGGATTATGCACTAAATGGTGTAATTGGAAGTCAATTTGGAAAAATTAATTTAGCTACTTACCAAAATAAATTCCAAATGAAATTAATATGTTTCCGTATGAATACCATTTAATTGCTAGAATTAAACATTAGTGAATGTTTATATAGTATCCTCTTTTTCTTTTAATCCTCACCCAAGGAGTGAGGATATTTTTTTCCATTGATTTTTAGAGAGAATGGAAGTAAAGGGAGGTGAGAGTGTGTGTGTGTGGGGGAGAGAGAGAGAGAGATTAATTGGTTGCCTCCAACATGTACCCTGAACAGGGGTAGGGATTGGACCTGTAACCCAGGTACTTGCCCTTGACTGGGAATCAAACCAAGACCCTCTGGTACAGAGACTTATGTGCCAACCACTGAGCAACACCGATCAGGGCTTTTATAGTATCTTTAATGCATTAGTTCCATGGCAGAAATCACAAATTATGTGACTAACTTATAAGTCAGATTTGAGCCCTGGCAGGTGTGACTCAGTTGGTTGGAGAATGTCCCATACACCAAAAGGTTGTGGCTTTGGTACCCTGTTAGGCCACATACTTAGGTGGTGGGTTCAATCTCTGGTTGGGGTGCCTAAGGGAGCCAACTAATTGATGTTTCTGTCTCACATTAATGTTTCTCTTCCTCTTCCTTCCTCTCTCTCCAAAAAAATCAATAAATATATCCTCAGGTGAGGATTAAAAAAATTTTTAAATCAGATTTGAGAAAATAGAACAAAATTTAAAAGAAAATTACATAAAAGAACAATATGAAAATGATATAGTTTCATATAACAATATAATAATTTCTCAAAAATATTTCTCAAATCATACAAGAAAATTAACATAAGAACATGAATAGGCAGCTCATTAAAAAAAAATAAAAACTACAAATGAGCAATAAACCTGAGAGTCATCAATCTTTTTGCAATTAAAATGACAAGAAGATAGATTTTTCCATAACTTGTGTTGCCTAATTTTTGAAGGATTGCTAATACCAGATTGATGTGTCAGAAAATGGGTATATTTTTCTCTCTACATGAATATAATCAATTAACTTTTGGGTGAGGCCAATTTGAAAACAAGTTTATGTCAATTTTGCAATACAATGAATAATAAAGGTAATTAAGAGTGATGTAGATTCATAATTATTGACTTGGAAAGATTTAAAATATATGCAGAATGATAAAAACAAACTGGAAAAAAAAGGTAGACTGTATTCCACTTAAGTTAAAAAATGCACATAAAAACAAAATATGTGTCTGTTTTTACCTATTTAGTAAAATTAGCTCCAGGCTTTACCTTTTCTATCCCATTCTTCACAATTACTGACAAATTCATAAGAATTTTCTAAGTGCAGTTATAAATAAGAAATATTTTTATTACTTTGGGATGTAAATTATCAATAAAAACAAAGTACTTGAAGAAGCTAAATGCTGATATTTATTCAATATGTTTTGTAAAATACTCAATTTGTTAAAACCTACATGAAGCATTATCAATATTGTTGAATCCTGGCAAGAGCTAGAAAACCATAAACACTGAAAATTTCTAGCTTGCCTCACCTGACTATAGTTTTTCTTTATACAGTAACATGAAGAACCACACATCACTATTTTTTGTAGTTTCATATATAAACAAGAGGCCCATTGCAGGAAGATTCCTGCAAGAATAGGGCTTCCTGTCTCCATCTCCACCCCCCTGCCTGCTTCCCTCCCATCTCCGCTGCCCCTCCTGCTTCCCTCCCATCTCAGCCACCCCACTTGCTACTTCGCAGCTTTGCTCCCTTCTGCAGCACTTGGCTTCCTTCAACACTGTCTTCAGTCTTGGCTCTGCACCAGGATATGCAAATTAACTTCCATCTTGGGTGGGTTAATTGGCATACTCTTGCCTGATTGGCTGGTGGGCGTGGCTTGTAGACATAGCAGAGGTGCGGTCAATTTGCATGTTTCTCTTTTATTAGTGTAGACTGGAGGCCCAGTGCAAAAAATTTGTGCACTCAGGGGCAGTCCCTCAGCCTGGCCTGTGCACTCTCGCAGTCTGGGACCTCTCGGGGGATGTCTGACTGATGGCTTAGTACCAGTCAGCCTAAGCCGGCAGTCGCAGTTGGCATCCTTAGCACTGCTGTGGAGGCAGAAGAGGCTCCCACCACCGCCACTGCGCTCACCAGCTGTGAGCCCAGCTTCTGACTGAGTGGTGCTCTCCCTGTGGGAGTGCACTGACCACCAGGGGGCAGCTCCTGCATTGAGCGTCTGCCCCCTGGTTGTCAGTGTGTGCCATAGCCACCAGTCATTTTGCTGTTCAGTCAATTTGCATATTAGCCTTTCATAATATAGGATAATATTGCTATTCTTATAGTATTTACTATACACCAGGTACTTTGAAATTGGAAGAATTAACTTATTTCTTTATTTTACTATAAACTTTACATATATTACCTCAGTTCAATTATTCACAGTAACTGATTTTATATGCTTGTTATCTTTATTTATTTATTTTAAATGTTTTTATTAATTTTTAGAGAGTGGAAGGGAGAGGGATAGAGAGATGGAAACTTCAATAAGAGACAAACATTCTTGTTTGGCTTCCTCCTGTATGCCCCCTACTGGGGATCGAGTCAGCAACTTGGGAATGTTCCCTAACCTGGAATTGAACTGTGACCTCTTGGTGTCTAGGTTGAGGCTCAACCACTGAGCCACACTGGCTGGGCAATCTTTATTTATTTCTAACTAGATGCCTGGGGCATGAAATTCATGCATGGGTAGGGTCCCTAGGTCTGGCTGGCGATCAGGGCCGATCTGTGGGGCAACCAGCACAGCAATTGGGGAGGGGGGGGCCCGCTGGCATCCGCCTTGGCCAGCCTGGTGCTGCCCAGTTGCTGGCCCCACCAACTGGTGGTGGGGTGGTGCTGGCCCACTCACTGGCTGGTCCTACCCCTGATTGCCCTGCCACCACCAGTAGCCTCCCTCTGCAGGGCAAAGCCCCCTGATCGCCCTGCTGCTGCTGGTTGCCTCCCTCTGCGGGATGACCAGTGGGGCAATTTAGGGTGGGGGGGGCCTCTGGCACCTGCCTTAGCTGGCCTGGAGCCTGCTGGCTGGGGGCAGCTCCTATGTTGAGCGTCTGCCCCCTGGTGGTCAGTGCATGTCATAGTGGCCAGTTGTTCCACTGGTCATTCTGCTGTTCAGCCAATTTGTATATTAGGCTTTTATTATATAGGATGTGAAAAGATGGTTAGAGAAATTAAGTAATTTTCTTATTATCTAATAAGAGAAAGCAAACTAATTTATTCAATCCACATGAGCAGCAACTTGCCTTCCTGAGAAGCACTAACCTGAGAATGAACTGTGCTCTACATGCACTTTTTCCTGTTTTGTGGCACCCTAGGTGAATAAACTGAACTTTGCACAATATTTAAGTTCCAAAATATACATTGTGCATTCATGTCTCACTAGCATTTATATCTAACATTTCAATCACATTTTGAATTAAGAGGAAAATAACACACCTAAAACTCATATATGAACAGTTACATTTACCATGGGTTCATTAGATTAAAAACACATTCCTGGTGTTTCGTAGAATTTCAATTACTATTTTGTTAAAAACTATAGGATAATGGTTAAAACCATGGGCTTTACCATATGAAAGATCTGTTCACATTTCAAATCTACTACTCCTTATGTGGGCAAATCTATTCACTAGACTATAAGCCCATAAAAGCATTCTTTACCACTGATTACTAGGGATTCATATAGTCCTTATATAGTTGACTGTTCAGAAAAAAGGAAAAAGTGATGAATAAGTGAATTTATTTCTCTAAACCAAAATGTGGCAAAAAGAATCTATATCCTAAAGTTGTTGCAAGAGTGAGATTAGCCATTACCTACAAAGGGATTAATAAAGTGCCTGGCAGATAGCTGTAATTTAACAAATAAAAACTATCTGCATTAACATTATGCAACTCATTATAATTAGGCATTATAATTACCATTGTACTACCCAGAATTCTCAGACAAATCTAAGAAAAAAACTCTGAAAAAGATTATGAGAATGCTCTATACCTAGTATATATTATAAATGTGTGGTCCCTAAATTATTGATACATTTTTCTTCTTTCATTTCTCAACATTAGGGTCATAGAACTATGAGCATATATATCTTAGATTGGTAAATATCACTGCTTATTTCTGAGAATTTTCCCTTATTATACAGTACAACTGGAGTGGAACTTTTATGATTCCACATTTCATTTGGATAATAACTGTATGAGTGTACACACCTACTGTGTCTTTGCATTCTTGTAATTGACACCTTTTTCTGATCAAAAATTGCTTGCAATTCTTTCCCCTATTTAAAAAACACACACACACACAAAAACCACAAGACAAAGCCAAAAAAGCTACCCACAAATGTACATCATTATTTTCTTTCTTCCTGAGAACCAGCATGTGAAAACTACAAAGAAAATCTCTGTACCCTCAACCTCAAGCAATTTAGCATCACCCTTGGGTAATTGCAGGTATACTTTCTCTAATTTCAAAGAATTCAAATAAAAATTCAGTATCAACAACAGACAGCCTACCAAAATAGCTGCCTCTTAATTTTTATGAGTATCATGGTAGGTGCAAGTATAATTGTAGCATGTTCTCTATGCCATGGAAATAAAATGTATTGAAAGATGTTGCTGTCATTGCTCTTTGTTCATTGGAAATGAGTATAGCATCCTGATATGACCTGATATATATATACATATATATATATACTAGAGGCCCGGTGCATGAAATTTGTGCACTGGGGAGGGTGTCCCTCAGCCCAGCTTGCACCCTCTCTAATATGGGACCCCTCAGGGGATGTCCAACTGCAGGTTTAGGCCTGATCCCTGTGGAATCGGGCCTAAACCTGCAGTTGGACATCCCTCTCACAATCTGGGACCCCTGGCTCCTAACCGCTCACCTACCTGCCTGATTGCCCTCTAACTGCTCCCTTGCTGGCCTGATTGCCCCCTAACTGCTCCTCTGCAGGCCTGATTGCCCCCGAATACCCTCCCCTGCTGGCCTGATCACCCCTAAGGCTTTTATTAGTATATATATGACCCTGCACACAAAATTTTACTAACCCTGCTGTACAATAAGGGCTTGACGATTGAATCATTAGGACCAGACACCAAGATTTCCTTTCTTTGAATAGTGGAGGGAATAATTATCTTGTCTTTAAGTTGCCGGAAAATTAAAATGAGATAATGACTTAGAAAAGTATAAAAGCACCATATAAAGACAACTGTCTTTTTAATGAAGTGGTAAAACGAAAAACACTATTTTTATTCTCCCTTTCCTTCCTTTACAGCTTTTATTTAAACTTTGAAATTTATAAAAATTTCACTCCAATTTTCATTTCTTTACATTCAACATTATTTTGTATTGGTTTCAGGTTTTATATTAGTTACAGAATAGTGGTTAGACAATCATATACTTTACAAAGTGTTCCCCAAAATTTCTAGTACCCACCTGGCATCATACCATCATTACAACAGTATTGACTATATTCCCTATTTAAGTGTCAATGGGTTTACAGGTTCCTTTCAGTCTTTCTTTTGTGTTGCTCATCCTTCCTTTTCTTTCTCACTTCTTCCCTCATTTTCTTTATATAGTATCTCAATTGGCCATCAAAGCTCAGTGAAGGCACTGGAACATGCTTCATCCATTTTACAGACCAGGAAACTGAGGCCAATTCCAGTTGGCTGTGGAACTTGACTCAGCACACAGGAAGCCCTCAGAGCCATGCAAACAGAACAAACCTTCCAGTCAGGCTTCTGAGTCTCTTTCTCGAGCACCTCTTCATTGCGGATGCTCCACATTCTTTCCTCTCCCTGTCCCCCCCCCCACCCCCATTCTTTACTGCCCCGGCTTCTCTGGAGCAGGTGGAAGGCTTCGCACTCACTGCCTAGGCATGCTCTGCCATGGGGCAGGGTGTCCCGGGCTTGCTTTTGGGTCAAGGCAGGAACAGGAGTCACTGCCTCTGAAGTGTGAAGGCCGCCTGAGTTTGGCCGGTTAGCACTGGGAGCTTCTCTGAATCACATCAGTCAGTCCAGTACCCTGCAGTGCAGCACCCCTACACTGAGGTGGCACCACCCCTCAAACCCCGCCTCAGGGGTGAGGGTCCTTGCCCCTCTGCCAGGAGTCCTTCCATGCCCCTTGATCCCTGGCTGGGCCCACCCATGTCTTGGGGGCACTGCAGAACCTCTGTCTCTCTGCAGATGAGGCAGATCCCTGCCCTAGGTCTCCTCGAAGCTATGAATCTGTGGCCCAGAGGCCTGGTCTGATTCTCAGCAAACCCATGCATGCAATGCTCCCAGGGACCCCGGAAGCAGCTGGGCAGGTCCCGCCTCACCTCCCCGGGGTGCCAATCTCCCCAGGGACCCCGGGAGCAGCTGGACGGGCCCGGCCACACCCCCCGGGTTGCCGATCTCCCCAGGGACCCCCAGGAGTGGCTGGGCGGGCCGGCCATGCCCCCCCCCCCCCCGGTTGCCTATGTCCCCAGGGACCCCCGGGAGTGGCTGGGCCATCCTGGCCATGCCCCCCCAGGTTGCCGATCTCCCCAGGGACCCCCGGGAGCCGCTGGGCGGCCGGACTCACCTCCCCGGGGCGGCAATCTCCCCAGTGACCCCCGGAACTAAGAGGACTGGACGCCGCCATCTTGATCTTCTCAACGGCCGGATAGGCCACCCCAAGTCCCGCCCCCCAGCCTCCCGCCGGCCCAATTTTGGGCATAGCAGAGTGATGATTATTTGCATATTACCCTTTTATTAGGTAGGATATATATATATATATATATATATATATATATATATATATATATATATATGATGTCTATATAATTTGAATCACAAAATAACAAAATATTGGGACAGAAGAGGACTTCAGTCTAGCAACTTATTTTATAGGTAGATGTCTAGGATTGGGTTCCAGCAAGTGCTGTATTGGAAGCACTCTCAGGGGGACTAGCAAGGAAATAGTAGAAGCGGGACAGGGAAGAAATAAAGAAGGGATTTGATTTCAGGCAAAGTCCTAGCCTCAGCCTGATCATGGAGCGGAGCTCTGAAGTGTACCTAACACGCAGTCTATTCTGATTGGAAAGAAAGGGGCTGAATCTGCACACTCCTGTATGAAGGAGGCTTTTCGTCTTTGGCTAAGAGCCACTGTAGGGACATGTTCATTCCCACACAATCTTGACTCTGAATTTTTCCAGCAATAAGTGTCCTGTCTGGTGAGGAGCAGCAGAGGTGTAGGTCCTTAGAAGTGAAAGATCACTGATGTTATGGAAGAGGCATACAGAACCAGTAGAGGGATCCAAGGGGATCTGCCTGGGGCACTGATAGAATCACATACAAGAAAGTGGAATCCAGGAAACTATGTAATATGCCCAAAGACACAGTGCTAACCATTGTAAGGGTCTAAATGACCTGACTCAAAATCCAGGACATGCTTGTGTTGGTTTAAAGCAAGTAGCAGGATACCAAGCCAGGATAATTCCAATGAATCCACATAAAGACAGATTTGTTAGTTATGACCTGTATTGCAATCCCCCATAAGCAAGAGGAGTTTTAAATTATCATTGTGGACCCTTTCGCTGCCAATGATATTTACAATTCTAATTCCTTCTGACTTTTAAGGACTTAATGAAGTAAACATTCAACCTTTGTTTTAGTAGAGATTTCTTTCATTAAAAAACAAAACAAGCCGAAACCGGATTGGCTCAGTGGATAGAGCGTCGGCCTGCGGACTGAAAGGTCCCAGGTTCGATTCCGGTCAAGGGCATGTACCTTGGTTGCGGGCACATCCCCAGTAGGGGGTGTGCAGGAGGCAGCTGATGGATGTTTCTCTCTCATCGATGTTTCTAACTCTCTATCGCTCTCTCTTCCTCTCTGTAAAAAATCAATAAAATATATTTAAAAACAAAACAAAACAAAAAAACAAAAAACAAAAAAACAACATCTAGGGAATACAATAAAAATACCAGTAATCTGACAAATCAGTTAGCTAAATTCATAAACAGAACTTAAAATGATGGATTTGTTCAAATTTTATTTAACACTAGAGGCCTGGTGCACGAATTCATGCACAGGTGGGGTCCCTCAGCCTTGCTGGTGAACGAGGCCTATTAGGGGGGCCCGGCCAGCAGTGGGGAAGGGCCGTGGGAGGTTGGCTGTGGGAGCTCACTGACCACCAGGGGGCAGCTCCTGCATTGAACATCTGCCCCCTGGTGGTCAGTGCGCATCATAGCAACTGGTCAACGGTGTTCCAGTCGTTCTGATCATTCCAGTCATTCAGTCATAATGGTCCTTAGGTTTTTATATTCTATCTAATATAAGAGTAATATGCAAATTGACCATTACTCCAACACACAAGATGGCTGCTCCCATGTGGTCAAAGATGGCTGTCCCCATGTGGACACAAGATGGCCGTCACAAGATGGCCAGGAGGGGAGGGCAGTTGGGAGGGACCAGGCCTGCAGGGGAGAGCAGTTGGGGGGGACCAGGCCTGCAGGGGAGGGCAGTTAGGGGTGAAAAGGTTGGCAGGGGAGGGCAGTTAGAGGCAATCAGGCTGGCAGGGGAGCAGTTAGGCATCAATCAGACTGGCAGGGGAGTGGTTAGGGGGTGATCAGGCTGGCAGGCAGAAGCAGTTAGGGGCAATCAGGAAGGCAGGCAGGCGAGCAGTTGGAGGCCAGCAGTCCCAGATTGGAGAGGGTGCAGGCTGGGCTGAGGGACACCCCCCCACCCCCATGCACGAATTTTGTGCACCAGGCCTCTAGTATATAGATAATAGCATACTATTTTTCTAACATACACATTTGTGCTAGCTCATTTTTACTCAGTAACCCAAAATGCAAAATTTAAAAATCTAAATTAAGCAACCAGGATGAAGATAGAGGATATAATTACAGAGGTATATTAAAGGTTTTTCAAAAAGTTCTTATTTCCTTGTCTCATGAGTAAATTTCCATTCTTTGTATACTTAAAAAAAAGGAAATAAAATCTGACAAGTAGCAAACTATTTACCTTCTCTTTGTTTAAGAAGAAAGAAAAATGAGAAACCCTTTGCTATGAGGACAGGTATTATACAACAGGATGCTTATCTCTTCACAAGGAGGGTGGAAGTTGGTTTGACAATTGCTAATAAAATTTATTTTAATAGCATAAAAGAACACAAGAAGTCTTCACAAATTTATGTTATGTTTTGCTAAGACTTATGAGAGCAATTGAAATGAAATGTGAAAGGTATAAAAATTATGATGAACACCTGGCAAAGAGCTTTTGCACAGTAGGCATTTAACCAAGTACACTGAATCTGCAAAGGTTTTCCTTTTATAAATACAAATGCAAGGTCAATTTTTGATAATACATAATAAATAATATTTTTGATTGATTTTTTTCCATGATGTTTTTTTCTGACTCTTATTTATCTTGTTATTTTCCCTTCTCTCAAACTTTCCATTCAGCAGTGGACCTTAGAAACACAAATACTTAATTAGCTACCTCTTATGCTATCTAACTCCTGAGACAAATGAAGATAATGCTGCAATTTAAGAGAGGAGGCATATTGAGCATTACAGTTTCCCTTCTCTTTATGTTTTAGTTCTGTTTCCACTCCCCCCCCCCCTTGGGCAGCAAGTCTGCCTATATCTTGATGGAGATTGAAAACAAGAAACAGTCCTGATCAAACCTTATCTAGTTATCTCCACCTCTTCATCAAAATGGTTTGATGTAAGATTAGGTGATTGGCCAGAATTTTAGAGACACACACACACACACACACACACACACACACACACACATCAAGTGCAAATTCAAAACTCTTTTCCAAGACCAATACAAATAAAGTTTTATCAATAATCTTTTGAAATATTTCATGCCATTGTTTTCCTGATTAACATTGATAATGGGGATTTGATTACATTTATGTATACCATGCAGGTAGTGCCTTTTAGCAACACAATACTGTATATTAATTACTTGAGAGGTAAGATAGTCTATAAGTAAAAAATCTCTGGAGCACTTTTTTAAATCTAGAGTTGGGACATCAGATTGCAAATAGTGTAAAAGGGTACGCACTACTGCTTCAGAAGTGAATGTTTAGAAGTAAATAAGATTAAACATTTTTTTCCTGTTAGAAACCCTACAGTGTTATTTTTTGAATGAGGATTTCTCTTCTTCTTATATCCTAAAAATATGTTAGAGTCTTACAATTTTATGTAAGAACATAGTCTCTCTGAAAGTTTATTGAAGATATTCATCTCTTTTTAATGAGTTGCTTATTTGAGATAATTATATTTTGTGCCAAAAATATAAGTGTCCTCTATGTAGAAATAAACAAAAGAAAAAATATTTTGAGATGATTAGTTGGAAGGAACACCATTTCCAAAGCAAAGAAGTAACAAAGAACCAAGTTTGAAATCCATTCAGACCAGCATTACTGAGGCTCCATAGTCTGGCTGTTGCTCCATGTTATTTCATCAATTGCCTATACCAGTGGTCAGCAAACTCATTAGTCAACAGAGCCAAATATCAACAGTACAACGATTGAAATTTCTTTTGAGAGCCAAATTTTTTAAACTTAAACTTTTTCTAACGCCACTTCTTCAAAATAGACTTGCCCAGGCTGTGGTATTTTGTGGAAGAGCCACACTCAAGGGGCCAAAGAGCTGTAGTTTGCCGACCACCAGATACCAAAGACAAACTTCATCCCCACTTGAAGAAAAAGAGTCAGCCAAAGATTGTTTAAAATTTCCATTTAAAAAAAAAAAAAGAACTTGGAGTGATGGTAGATCTGCATATTACTCTTTGATTAGATAGGATAGAGGCCTGGTGCACGGGTGGGGGCCAGCTGGTTTGCCCTGAAGGGTGTCCCGTATCAGGTTGGGGGTTCCCTTGGGGCATGGGGCGGCCTGGGCGAGGGACCTGTTGTGGTTTGCAGGCTGGCCATGCCCCCCAGCTACCCAAGCGGAGGCCCTGGTATCTGGGATATATTTATCTTCTACAATTGAAATTTTGTAGCCTGGAGCGGAGCCAAGCCTTCTGCTCACTCCATGGCAGCAGCCATTTCTGTTGGGGTAAATTCACCTTCTATAATTGAAAATTTGTAGCCAGGAGTGGAGGCCTAGGCCGACCAGGGCAGGTGGAAAGCTTGGCTTCTTACGTTGCCTGGGGCAACCCTAGCCTGCTCTCTCTAGCTCCGTGGCTGTTGGCATTTTTCTTGGGATGTATCTTCTATAATTGAAACTTTGTACCCTTAAGCGGAGGCCTGGGCCGGCCAGGGTGTGTGGAAAGCTTGGCTTCCTCCATTGCCGGGGAAACCCAAGCCTCCCTCATGCTCTCTCCATGGCCACAGCCATCTTGGTTGGGTTAATTTGCATAACCACTCCTGATTGGCTGGTGGGCATGGTTGGTGGGTGTAGCAGAGTGATGGTTAATTTGCATATTACTCTTTTATTAGATAGGCTTGCCATCATGCAATTTCTAATCACACATGATTCTTGACAAACCTGTCTCATTTTCATTGGAGAGTTATTTTGTCTCTGTTTAATTTTATATTGCTTAAATTTCATATTTTTAGCTTAAGCTGTTTAGTTAATAGATTATCTCAACTGCACATGTACATTTTACTTAAAGATATTACTGGGATTCACAAAGCTTATGGCTTTCAGAGACAATTTTTTCATTACCTAAAAATAATTCCATGCTGTGATAATGATTGTAATTATCACTCAATACCTAATAATATGGAATTCTTCTGTAGTTACACTTACCTTGACATATAAGTCCCTCCTAACAACTGCTGAAGTCTGTCACAGCACAGTCATTAACACTAGAAGAATTTGTTTTGCAGTAATTCCCCAGAAGTAACTCCAATGTAACACTTTCATTCAGTGATAGAGAGTTCACTAAGTTCTTATACTAATTAAGAAAAGAAATCCTAACAATTTCATGAGGAGGATGTGTGGGCAGAGTACCAGGATAGAGGAATTTCCAATTTAACATAATGAACTCAGAAACAAAAACTTGGGAAATAAGAATATAAATTCCAGGAAGAAGAATCTTTGAAAGATTTCAGATATGTGACATGCTGTTGAGTAGACTATTAGGTTTTACCAAAGACTAGTCATCCTAGAGGAAGGGAACTACCCAACTTCAGCCCCCCCCGCCGCCCCCCGCCTTTTCTTTTTTTCTTTTAGAAAGAGAGAGGAAGGGGTTGGGGAGAGAGGGAAAAATTGATGTGAGAGAGAAATACAAATTGGCTGCCTCCAGCACACACCCCAACCCAGGATTGAGCCTGAAATCTGGGCATGTGCCTTGACCCCAAATTGAACCAGCGACCTTTCAGAGCACTGGAGGACCCTCAATCAACTGAGCCACACTGGACAGGGCACAACCACATCCCTTCTAGTTTTCCTTCTCATGATAGGCAGCAGGTGACTGAGAAGCTCTTGTGAAGGTCACAGTCCAGGGTCACACCTGACTAGAGGGCTGGGATAAGCATAGGATTATAGATAGTTTCTCTCCCCCTCCACATAGGGTTTCTAATAACAGGATTAGAGTTGAAAGACTGCAACCCTCAGACCTTATTTAACAAAGGGTTGCTAGGGAAACCCAAAAGACAATAGAGACAAAAACAAGGACACTGGTGGGCATTTTAGCATCTGATACTGCAGCTACAGCAAAGAGTAAACACAGTCTAATTCCTAGCCAGAGATACGTAAATCTCACCCTAAAATTCTTTTCCTCCAGTTTCTTTTACTCAGTACATGGCGTATAAATTTCAAGCACAGATTACAAGTCATGCTAAAAGACTAAGAAAACCTTGAAGAGATAATGCAAGCATCAGTTTAGCATCAGCTGTGGCTGAGATATTCGAATTAAGAGACTTGGAATTTTTAAAAAATATATTTTTATTGGTTTCAAAGAGGAATGGAGAGGGAGAGAAAGATAGAAGCATTAATTATGAGAGAATCATTGATCTTCTGCCTCCTGCATGCCCCCTACTGGGGATTGAGTCCACAAACCAGGCATGTGCCTTGACCAGAAATTGAACAGTGACCTCCTAGTTCCTGGGTTGATGACACTCAACCACTGAGCCATGCAGGACAGGTGAGACTTGGAATTTTTAAAAAAATCATGATTAAATTCTAAGAGATCTCATGAAAAAAGTGGGCAACATGAAAGAACAGATGCATAATAAAAACAGAGAGATAGAAACTCTAACAAAAATAAAAAGAATTTTAGAAATAAAAAGTAATGTAATTGATATTGTAATAACTAGATATGGTGTCAGGTGGGTGCATGATTTATTGGGGGTCATTTTATAAGTTATGTAAATATCGAACCACTATGTTGTACACCCAAAACTAATATAATATTCTGTCAGCTATAATTAAACTAAAAATAAGCAAAAAACAAACAAAAATATAATAGAATAGAATAGAAATAAAGAAGCTTTGATGTGCTTGTAGGTAGATTGGATTTCACCAAGGAAATAATCAGTGAGTTTAAGGAGAGGTTAATAGAAACTTAAACTAAAAAGCCAAGAGAAAAAGGAAGAAAGAAAAAAAAAGCAAGAGAATACCAAAAGATGCATCATGCATGCAATGATGTGCCAGAAAGAGAAGAAAGAAAAAGAAACAGAAAAAATGTTAAAGTATTTTCCAAAATTAATGACAAACAAAACCACAGATCCAGGATATATAAAGAATTAGAAGCTTGATAAGTGTAATTTGAAAATTATAACTAGGCATACTATATTAAAACTTCAGATAATTGATAAAGAGAAAAACCTTGAAAAGAAGCCAGGTTTCAGGGGATGGATAGAGAATAGAGGGACCAGGATCAGAGTTACATCCAACATGCAAGCAAGGGGACAGAGGGGTGAGATATTCGAAGTGCTGAATGATTAAGCAAAGTAGAATGGCACACCCAGCAGAATTATCCCTCAACAGTGAGGGACAGCCTTAGTTGGGAAGCTTAGCTGCAGGTTCAATTTCCAGTCAGGACACATACCTAGGTTGTGGGTTCAATTTTTGATTTGGGCACGTATGGAAGGCAAACGATCAATGTTTCTCACATTGATCTCTCTCTCTCTCTCTCTCTCTCTCTCTCTCTCTCTCTCTCTTTCTCTCTCTCTCTCTCTCCCTCTCGCCCTCCCTCCTCCCCTCCCTCCCTCTCTCTAAAAATTCAATGAAAGCATATCCTTAGGTGAAAATTAAGAAAAAAAAAAAAAAGGGAAGGAGAAATACTTTGTCTTGCTTACTTTTCTGTATCCAGGCTTTGCACCCATCTCTCCCAGGCAAGCTTGCAGGGTTTTGGGGGGAAAGATATATTGCCGTTTTCAATAATTTCAAAAGCATGGAAAGAAAGCTGAACACTGCAATTTCAAAAATTCAATATACTCTTATTTTAATCAAAGCTAAAATATTTATCCCAAAATATGGCATCTGAGATCTTGTGTCATAAAGAGTGTTCAAAAATTCCTCTACTTTGCCCTAACTGGTTTGGCTCAGTGGATAGAGCGTTGGCCTGCGGACTCAAGGGTCCCAGGTTCGATTCTGGTCAAGGGCATGTACTTTGGTTGCGGGCACATACCCAGTAGGGTGTGCAGGAGGCAACTGATCCATGTTTCTCTCTCATCGATGTTTCTGACTCTCTATCCCTCTCCCTTCCTCTCTGTAAAAAAATCAATAAAATATATTTTTAAAAAATTCCTCTACTTAGAGAACAGACTATTCTGAAATGTAATTATGCAACCTACAAGTATATTGATCTTAAATAAAGCATGTTGATTAATCAAAAGTCCGTGCCTGTCTGTCACTCTCAATAATAGTTGCCTGATAATCAGTGAGGTCAAACGAATGGTTGCCTCAAAGGTGAAGAAGTCAGAAAATCATTACACAGAATATGCTTTTGTCTTTTTATGCTCATTTTTTTTCACCATTTAAGTCATAGCTCCATGAGCTTTAAAACAAAATTATGAAAGACTAAATAGAAGATGCAAACTGTAAACTGGTTAAAAACTGCATCAACCACAAAAGCAAAATCTATCTATGCTTCAGAATGTGGCTACAAAGTGTAGAAAAATAATTATGCACTTAAAGGAAATATGTGATCACAATTTGTTTTTCTTTCTAGCTAAGTTGGACAGATTCACAAGATATTGAAATGAATATTTCAGCAATCATTTCTTCCAATCTCTAATCAGAATCCAATCTGTTCTTTTAGAAAAAGCCCCTGGCTTAAATTTTTTAAATCTTTGCAAAACTGTTTTACACCCACATTTTCTTTAATAGCTCCATCCTCTTAACTGCTAAAGTTTTATGTGTGTTTATGTAAGGCATGGAGTGCATTGTGCATTATGCATCCTGCTGTTAGCTCCAGGGCAACAGGGGCAGACTCTGTGAAGACAAGGGCACCCATTGAAAGTTTATGGATGATCTGCATCTTTCCTCCAAATTAGTAATGATTTTTCAAGCTGAAAATAAAAGTTTCCAACGTGAAAAGAAGAAACATTATGAAAGGGAGGCAAAAGTAAAATTGTTTCCCCAGGCCTTCCGTTCCAAAAATAAATCACCATTTATCTTGATTTAGATTTTTATTTCAGTTAGGTTTCAAATATTGTTTTTCTGAGCTCACCTCATAAACCTCAGAAGGTGCATCATTCCCAATCCTCTCTCCCTTCTGGTGTGAGCTGCAAAGCCTCCTTTTCAAAAGCCTCCTACCTGGTCTCCTTGCTCCTCTCCTTGCCCATAGTGTGAATCCTTCACACAGCTGCCAGAGTAATTTTGACACAAAAGGCAGATCTGTGCTAGAGCCTTCCCCAGCTCTAGGTCTTAGCACACACCTCCGAAAGTCCTAGGAGCCCTTCCCCAATCCTTCCCCTCCTCCCACGTCTTTCTTCTCTCCTGCTCCTCTTCACGCTCCTGCCCCATAGCTCTAGCCTTTGCTGATTCTAGAGCACACTGGACACAATCCTGTCTCAGGGCCTTTGCACCCTCTGCCAGAAAGTCCCTTTACCGGCCAACCCTATGTGGCTAATCCCCCCACTTCTCTGAGGTATTTGCGCAAATGTCACCATCCCCATGATACCTACCTTGAACACTTTATTTAAAGTAGCCACCCCCACAAATATACTTTTGGCATTCCAAACTATGATCTTATTTTCTTTGCTTATTTATTTTATTTGTTTGATTTTTTATTACTGGTGTTCCCCAGCTATATTGAAGATTCACAAGGACTGGAATCTTTGGGTTCTAGAATACTGCCCAGCACATACTGGGTACACAGCATGTTTGCTGAGTCATATAGCTGAGTCCTTGACATCTTTCCCACCTACCTGCTCTCCAGCACTGCTCTTCCTGCTAAATATTTTCCCAAACACACACTCTCACAGATGATATTTTTAAAAAGTACTGAAATATTTTAAATCTTTATTACGTGTATAGTTCTGATAAATTATAACTGTTTGGTTGATGACCATAATAATAGATAACGCAAGTAAAGTACTTTTTTTTTTTTTAAAATGAGCAACAAAGCATAAACCAATGTAGAATACTCACAATTCACATTTCTAACCACTGTACTTCTTCTGATAAGAACCTGAGATCAACAATCCTTTTAAAGAGTAGAATCCACCATCAGTCAAGGCTAAGAAAACTGGGCCTTTAATAAACATGAGTCAAATAGAATAAAGCTGGCCCATTTTGCTCTACCATATATTTAAGCTTCCTGTTAATACTAATTTCTGACATTTCTTTGGTTCTGAAAAAATTGTGGCATCGGGTCTTCCTGTCCTGTACAAGGCAGCAGTCTTTTTTCACTGTCATCAGTTGTCAGAGACATGTCGGTGTTGTAATACTAATCACAGACTTGCATCCTTTGGCTTCCTCTGGGTATGTCAGGTTTAGTTTCACATATTGCTGATTATCTAACTTTCATTTGTATGCATATTGGAGATGTTGTGGTGATGTGATGTGCAGAATACCCAATTCTAACCTGTTACTCATTGGGGGACTTAAACGCATTGAAATAAACAGCAGTTGGATTTTCTGGAATATGTTTTGAATGTCCTGGCAATATGTTGCTTGGTCCATTCACACCCCACGTCTCATGTAGTGGAGACAGCAATTCACATTAAGAAATATAAATCTCAATTTCTCTCAGCCTATACATTCTAGATTTTACTCCCAGACAAAAAGCACACTCTCTTTACTCTTCAGAAATCAGGAAGTCATTTTTGGTCTAGTCTACTTCTGATTGGCACTAGACTTGCAGCAGACATATCACTCCCTAAACCTCCTGGAGCAAATAATGCCGCATTGTTGTAGAGAGCACTGGGATTGATCATGTCTCCTTGTAGTTGTCAACTTTAGCATAATCATATCTTACACGCTTTCTACTGTTCAGAAGATTTTCCGAAAATCTTACCGATTCTCCAAATGTTACATAAAAGAAAGTAGGATGCACAAAGGCCAAATGATTTCCATAAAGTCAAACAGTAGGCAATTGCGTGTTAGGGACCCAATCCTGATGCCAGATTTTTAAAATACCACTCTAAATGCTGCCCAGTATACATGCAGAGTCATTCCCATGATAAAACATGGATTCAATGAGCAGTCTCAAGTGCACTCTGTGTTTCCATCTGCATTTACTTGACATTGTCTCTTATGCACCTCACTGTTACTTCTGGTTGTCCCAGGCTTTCACATACAGCCACAAACAAACTCAGACCCTGAGATCTCCTGTCAGCCTGCACTGAGTGACGTCATGCCCACTGAGCAGGGCACTACCTCCTCCCTCCTCCCGTGCTCAGCTAATGCTTCTCTAAGGAGACCTGCTGAACCTGCTATCTCCCAAAGCTGCCACGATCTCTGCAGAAATGGGGAGAATGACACCTTCTCCATGGGACTCTGACCTAATCCATATCACATGGAGAACAGAAGCCTCATTAATTTTTCCTCTTCCCAGTCTCCCTTTTATTTTATTCTAACACTAGTGGCCCTGTGCACAGATTTGTGCACATTAAAAGGAAATTAATTAGAAGGTGGCCAGCAGGGTGGGACTGGGCGAGACGGGCCAACCTCACCCAGTCCGTCCCCAGCCAGCCACACCTGGGGTGGTGCCCCGGCTCAAAGGGCATCTGTGGTCACCACAGCTCGGCAGTAAACCAGATTTAGGGCTGACAGTGGAATACAAAACCCACTGCCAAGGTGGAATCACATGGCCCCATGAGGAATCGGTCTCCCTCCTCTCTGGTTCCAGGGTGCATCACCTGAGAACCAACACTGCCAAATCACCACAGCTCGGCAGCTCCCACATTGATTGTCTGCCCCCTGGTGGTCAGTGAGCATCAGACCTTCCAGCTGGTTGGAAGCCGGCTGGTCACTTAGCCTTTTATTTATATAGATGAAAAGATGCTCAACATCACTACTCTTTAGGAAAATGCAAATCAGAATCATGATAAGATATCACCTCACACTCACTGGAATGGCTGTTATTAAAACAACATGCTAATCAAGATGTGAAGAATTGGAACTTTTTCCTGGCTAGAGTGGCTCAGTTGCTTGAGTGTCGTCTTGTGCACTGAAAGGTTGCCGGTTCGATTCTGGTCAGGACACGTATGGAAGGTAATCAATAGATGTTTCTCTCTTGCATTGATGTTTTCCTGTCTCCCCCTCTTCCTCTCTCTAAGAATGTCCTCAGGTGAGGATTAATTAAAAAAAAAGAAGAAGAAAAAAATTAAAACTCTATTATTGGTGGGAATCTAAAACTGTATAGACACTTTGGCAAAAGTTACGGTGGTTATGTAAAACATGACACATAGATTACCATTTGATTCAGCAATTCCACTTCTGGGTATGAATAAAACATAACTGAAAGCATGGACTTGAACAGATATTTGTACATCAATATTCATATCAACATTATTCACAATAACCAAAAAGGTGCAAACAAGGATGTCCCTCAGTGAATGAGTAGAATAACAAATGTGGTATATACATACACTGAAATATTTTATAACCTTAAAAAAATCATGAAATTCTGATGCATGTTACAACATGGAAGAACTTCAAATACGTACATTATACTCAATTGAATAAGCCAGACACAAAAGGACAAGTATTGTATGAGTCCATTTGTATGAGGTACCTAAACTTGTCAAATTCATAGAGACAAGAAGTAGAATAGTGATTAGCAGAGATGCCAGGGGTGAGTAGGGGAGTGTAGAGCTAGTATTTAATGAGTAAAGAATTTGAGTTTTGGAAGAGATAAAAAACAAAGTTCTGATGATGGATAGTGATGATGGTTGCACAACCTTGTGAGTGCATTTAATGCCCTTAAACAGGATGTTTAATATGGTCAACATGATACATTTTATGTATATTTTTTAAAAAATTAAATGTATCATGTTTTAATTTAAAACACTCAAATGAATGCATTTTGTGATTGGTAACCACTGTATTTTGCGCTTTAGTTTCCATTTGTTCAAAATTCTTTAACATGGCCTACAAGCCCCTATGCTCACATGTGAATCTCATCTCATGTCCCTTTAAGCTTGCTTCTGGGCCCCTTTCAAAGGCATCTTGTTGCAGTCACTAGAACATATCTTTGGTTTGCCATGGCCTTTGCATATGCCCTTCCTTCTAATCTACAGGAACTACTCTTCTATATTTGGATTTTTGTACTTTTACTAGAAACGCAATATAGATATATAAAACTTTTTAGAAAATTTATAAAAATCTACATAATTTTATTAAACGTATGTTTGAAATTTGTTTTTTATACAATATCTTATGTTCTTTAGCTCTTTTCATGGCTGAGATTCTTCATTTAAAAAAAAACTTTTATATAGTCTTTTATCACAATAATACACTAGAATTAATTTATTTATCTCCATACTGAGGGAAATTCACTTACTTTTCCTCCAGTAAATTATTTTTGTTTCCAGAAGAACTTCTGAAAGAGTTTGTAAAGACAGAAAACATTGATGGATATTAGAATAAAATAGGAGCATCTTCAATTTTATTATTTTGTCAAATTGAGTTTCGTGGTGGATATAGTTTACAATCTCTTGAGCAACATGCTTCTTTGCATACATCCTTGCCAGCAACTAGCATTATCAATTTTTAAAACTTTTTTTTCAGACTTAAAGGAGATAAATTATGTATTATTGTTAACCTAATTTATATAATACAGCTTAATAGTGATATAGAGCATCTTTTAATATGTGTATCTATCTTGGGGGTTCTTCTTATATAAATTGGTTGTTCAAAATCTTGCTCCATTTTGTAAAGAAATTGATTTGCTTTTATTAAGTTTTAGGAGTTCTTTGTATATCCTGATTTAAAATGTTCTATTGCTTGTGTGTGTAAATATTTTGGAAAATCTGTCACTTGTATTTCTGTTTATAACACTTTTGCTAAAAATAGTTTTAAAGATTTAATCTATACATATTGGTACATACCTATACATGTAGTTTGTGTTTGTTGGTTTATTTAAGAAATCCTTCTGTATGGTAAGCTTATAATATTTTGTTATATTTGTGTAAGAGTGTGAAATTTTAATATTTTATATAGAGTGAGGTAGGGAATTTTTCCCCCCATATGGCTATCCAATTGTCACAATGCTATTTTTAAGGGATCTGTATTCTTCTCTAATATGACATACTTCTTCCCTAGTTATCTGGTTCCCAAATATACATAAGTTTGTATCTAGGTTCTCTGTTGTATCCCTTTGATCTGTTCATCTAGCTCTGCAACATGTCGTGGTATTTTAAATTATTTTTACTTTAATTAATTGTGGTATGCCATAAAAAAATTCTTGCTCATATTTTTCTTTATTGCCTTGAATATTTTTTATCATTTACTCTTCAGTGGCTATTTAAAATCTAATTCTCTATCTTCTATTAGTTGCAATCGTTTCCAGAATCTCCTTGATTTTGTGTACAATTTTATTAGTTGTGAATAATGACAGTTTGCTCTCTGCCTTATTTTATTTGACTCACTCAACCTTCCAGTAAGTGAGGACTAGGAATGAAAAAAAAAAACAACTTAGTTTGTTTTTTCTGTTTTTCTTGTCACTGACTTTAAAGAAATCAGTCTAATACTTCATCATCCTATATAATTAAAGGCTAATATGCAAATTGTCCCCTTGGGAGTTGGACCAGGAGTTTGATCGCTTGCTATGATATATACTGACCACCAGGAGGCAGCACAGAACATGGCAGGTGACCAGCAGTGGCGGGGCACTGAGGGAGTGAGGGAAAGAAGAGGTGGGGAGGCAGGGAACCTGATCATCCCAGGTCACTGGCCAGGCCTAGGGATGCTACCCATGCACAAATTTTGTGCACCAGGCCTCTAGTCAAATATAATATATCAATTTAATTTATATATTTCTTATCAAGTCATAGAAATTCTGTTCTAGTACTTTGTTAACACTTCTTGTTATAGATGGAAATTATATTTTATTAAAACAACTTTTTTTTTTCTCTCAGGTATTTGTTTTCCTCCTTAATTTGATATTATAATGCATTGCTTTAATAGATTTTTCAAAATTAAGTCATCCTTGCAATTTGAGATAAATGGTTCTTGGATTATTTTTAATGCATTACTGAATTAAAATTTTCTCTACTTTATTTAGATTTATTACATCAATTTTTGTACATAAAACTGGCACATGATTTTGGTTACTTGGATAATACTTAGGTATTGTCCTGGTCTGGTTTTGAATCAGAGTAACATTAGCATTATAAAATGATCCGAGGAGCCTTCTAATAGAGCAGGATTATCTGTTTCTTTGAGATTTCATAGAATTTCCTGAGCCTGGTGGGTATTTTTTATAGTAGAGGTGTAGTAAAATTATCAATGACTTATTCAATTTCTTTGATGATTTGAAACTCTTAGTTTTTGTTTGTTACTTTTTAAAACAATGCTACTGTCAAAATTTGAGTTGATACAAAATATATTCTTAACATGAGCAGGTAGGAGGCATACCATCTTCATCTTTCTTGTCTTTTAGCAGCTTTTGGTCCAGTTGATTAGTCCCCCCTCCAGGCTTCCGGCCCCTGTCTGCTGTTTTCCCTCCAGCTCTCTGGCTGCCCTGTGCAATCTCCATCCAGGTTCCTCCTCATTTATTGGACTTCTTCACCTGGAGTTCCCCAGTGATCAGCACCATATCTTCCCAGTCCACACTCATTTACAGGTGGTTTCTTCTGACCTCAAGCTGTTATATCTCTAGCTCAGACCTTTTCCCTGAACCCCAGACCCATATATCCAACAGGCTACTTTTAATCTTCACCTGATGTTCAGTAAACATCTCAAAGCTAAAATGTTCAAGCTGATTCCCTGATTTCCCCCATCTTGTCCCTCAGTTAATAGCAAATCCACATTCTTTGCAGCCTTGGGGAGAGACCTTTAGCCAAAGGACACAGCTAGCCTCCCCTCCCCCCCAACAACCCTTCCCCCCCCACCTCAGATTTCTGATTTTCAGAAACTGTGAAATAATTAGTTTGTTGTTTCAAATTACTATGTTTTGGCATGTTTTATGTTGCAATAGATGACTAATACAATATATATTACATTTTTTTCTATTTTTTTTAAAGAACTTACCTAAGAGTGATAGATTTCCTTTCTTAATATTTTTATAGAATTTATGTGTGAAGACATCTGTCCCAGATATTTCTTTTTGGGAAGGCTTATAATTATAGTTTCAAAATTTCATTAGTAATAATATTAACTATTTCTCCTAGTGACAGAGCTAGTGAGTTTCATTTAGTCATGTGTGTCACATGCTTAGAAATTGTAGCTCTAGAATGAATGTTAAAATAACTTACTTATTGAAAATATAATGATGGTAAATTATATTGGATCTCTTAAGGGCATTATGCCATAAATGGAAGAAAGTCAAATTGATGAAGATCATGGCTTTCCAAACTTTCTTAAACTGAAAATCTTTTTATCCTTCTCACCACAACTCAACTGTAAGTATTTACAGCTGTACTAATCAGGTTTCTCAAGAATCTGAATGAATAGGAGATGATAATAGATAGATAGATAGATAGATAGATAGATAGATAGATGATAGAATAGATTAAAATATATATAGTGTAAATATATAAAAATACATTTAAATATATATTTATATGTTATATTTGTGAATATATTTCATCTATTATACATATAATCCTATCTAATAAAAGAGTGATATGCAAATTGACCATCACTCCAACACACAAGATGGCTGCCCCCATGTGGTCAAAGATGGCTGCCCCCATGTGGACACAAAATGGCCACCACAAGATGGCCAGCAGGGGAGGGCAGTTGTAGGCGATCAGTTCATCAGGGGAGGGCAGTTGGGAGGGACCAGGCCTGCAAGGGAGGGCAGTTGGGGGGACCAGTCCTGCAGGGGAGGACAGTTGGGGGGAACCAGGCCTGCAGGGGAGGGACCAGGCCTACATGGGAGGGCAGTTGGGGGGGACCCAGTCCTGCAGAGGAGGGCAGTTAGGGGGACCAGGCCTGCAGGGGAGGGCAGTTGGTGGGAACCAGGCCAGCAGGGGAGGACAGTTAGGGGCAACCAGGCTGGCAAGGAAGGGCAGTTAGGGGTGATCAGGCTGGCAGGGGAGGGCAGTTAAGGGCAATCGGGCTTGCAGGGGAGCAGTTAGGCATTAATCAGGCTGGCAGGAGAGTGGTTAGGGCGTGATCAGGCTGGCAGGCAGAAGCGGTTAGGGGCAATCAGGCAGGCAGGCAGGTGAGTAGTTGGGAGCTAGCAGTCCTGGATTGTGAGAGGGATGTCTGACTGCCCATTTTAGGCCCGTCGGACATCCCTTGAGGGGTCCCAGATTGAATAGGGTGCAAGCTGGGCTGAGGGACACCCCCCCCTCCCGGTGCATGAATTTCATGCACCAGGCCTCTTGTTTATTATAAGGAAGTGGCTCACATGATTGTGGAGTTGGGTAAATCCCAAGATCTACTGGGTGAATCAGTGAGCTGGAGACTCAGGAAAACCAATTGTTTAGTTCCAGTCTTAGTCCAACCGTCTGAGAAGAGAGACAATGATGTAGGTTCCAGGTTGATGACAGTATACTCAAGACGCAGAAAATAATAATGTTTCCATTTGAGCCAGAAGGAAGGAAAAAGCCAGTGCCCCCGTTTGAAGGCCAGCAGACAGGACAAATTCTCTCCTCAGGATGTCTTTTTCCTCAGCCTTCTGTTTTATTCAGCCTTCATGTCATGGCATGGGGCCTGTTGACATTAAGAAGAACAACCTGCTTTGCTCAGTCCCTTGATTAAAATGCTCATGTCGTTTGAAAACACCCTTCCAGAAACACCCAGAATAATGTTTAACCAAATATCCGGGCATCTCATGGCCAAATCAAGTTGACATATAAAATTAACCACTACAGCTATAATCTCCACTTCAGCTCTATGGCTCTCACAGTGAGAAAACACACCTCCAAAATCTGAAATGGATTTTTTGCTTTAAATGTTACTGTTATTATGGTTTTTCATCTTCTTGGTATTTTCACAAATACTTTAATGAGAATATTGCCATGTAATATTACTTGATTCTAAATGCAACTAGAAGCCTGAATTAGCATTTAACTAATATTTTAATATATTCTAATAAAAAAGATAAGTGTTGAAAGTAGCAAACATTTATGATACAGTCCTTGTCAATAGTAGAACTATTACATTCTAATTGGTCTTTAAATTTTGTGTCATTTATAAAAAGGCTAAAATAAGTATAAAGTGACTCATGTATTAAGAAGGGATCAATTATAAAGAACATTGAAGAGTATATCTTTGGGTACTTTGTAATTGTAATTTTGAGCGTTTCTCTATTTGTACAAAATTTTTTATTTAGTTTAAAACAGAATCATCTTATTTGTAAAGATTTTGACACAAAGGAAACAGTAAACAGCCAGTTTTCAGACTTACAGGATTGCTTCTATAAAATGTCTGTTAAATAAATGCCTTTGCTGCAATTCAGAGAAACCTTGATACCTTAAGTAGATATTTGGTAAACACTTCACCATCTAAGTTCTTGAAGCAGCCCAGCATATTTTTATCTTCCCCTCCTAAGCTCAGTAAATTCTTTCTTATCAGTAAAGGAAAAGGAAGAGTCAGATCAGACATTGCCTAAGTAAATAGCCTTGAATCATAAGTACTCATAAACCTGAGGAACAATAGCAGCAAATGATCCTGTCAGATTTAAACAAGTGTCTGGCTAGAAGACCTTTGCTTACTTTCATTTCGAATAGTGTATGACCCTTTATCTCATTGTATTTCTGGTGGAAAATCACTTCAGTATTTAAAGGCAAGGTATTCATCAAAGTTGGGCAAAAATTCTATCAAAATAATTATAAATAATTAGAAACCCCGTGTTTCTTCTTATTTAAAGAAAATGCCATAATATTTGTGAACTAATTATGATAATTTTTGTAAGTAGTGACCTAATAATTTTTTCCTAATATCCCAGGAAGCTTAATAGAAATCTCAGAAACAGGGATATAATGTGTTTTTAGAAGAAATTACTACTATATTAATTTTCATGAACCTTTTTTTTTAAATTTTATTGATTTTTTACAGAGAGGAAGGGAGAGGGATAGAGAGTTAAAAACATCAATGAGGGAGAAACACTGATCAGCTGCTTCCTGCACACTCTCTACTGGGGATATGCCTGCAACCAAGGTACATGCCCCTGACTGGAATCAAACCCGGGACCCTTCAGTCCACAGGCCAACGCTCTATCCACGGAGCCAAACCAGTCAGGGTTTCATGAACCTTTGAAGTCACCAAAGAGAAGTAAAAGTTCAGATGCTGATGTCAAGCAAAGGGACTATGCCACACTATTTTCCCAAGACAGATTCTTGTATTTGTTGTTGTTGTTAATCCTCGCCCAATGATATTTTTCCATTGATCTTTAGAGAGAGTGGAAGTGAGGGGGAACAACAGAAAGAAAGAAACATTGATATGAGAGACATACATCGACTGATTGCCTCCCATATGCACACCTGACCAGGGCTGGGCATAGAGGCTGCAACCAAAGTACATGCCTTTGACTGAAATTGAACCTGGGACTCTTCAGTCCACAGACCAATGGTCTATCCACTGAACCAAACCAGCCAGGCCTACATCAGAATCTTAAATGGTACTTCAGCACAGTGAACTTCAACTTTTGGCGTGTTTAAATATTGCTTCGGAACTCTGTGGGGAGTGTTGTTGATGTATTTGTTGAACCTTGTAATCTGTCTAAAAGATAAAGTATAACTCTTTCTGCTTCCCTCCTCCCCATGGCAACCCTGACTACCATGGTCCCTCAGATATAAACTCTCACAAACACCCAACAACCTAGACATGCTTCTTGGCACAAAGATTTGGACCAAAGATATCTTCTAGATAGAATATTAAGATTCTTCTGGAAATATTAAGATTCTTCTGGAAAAGGGGCAGTGTGAAATCGATATCTAGGCCAGTGACTATTTATCTAGTGAATATATTAAGATTTCTCACACATGATCAACTGAGTTAACACATATAGATCTCTCTGTATAGATGTGTGCTTATCATTATTATAAAAGATGATGACATTCATCTTTTTAAATCATTTCTTTCCATTATTTTAGTTTAATATAATAAAAGGGTAATATGCAAATTGACCATCACTCCAACACACAAGATGGCTGCCCCCATGTGGACACAAGATGGCCACCACAAGATGGCCAGCAGGGGAGGGCAGTTGGGAGGGACCAGGCCTGCAGGGAAGGGCAGTTGGGGGGGACCCAGGCCTACAGGAGAGAGCAGTTGGGGGGGACCAGGCCTGCAAGGGAGGGAAGTTGGGGGTGACCAAGCCTTCAGGTGAGGGCAGTTAGGCATCAATCAGGCTGTCAGGGGAGTGGTTAGGGGGTGATCAGGCTGGCAGGAAGAAGCGGTTAGGGGCAATCAGGAAGGCAGGCAGGCGAGCAGTTGGGAGCCAGCAGTCCTGGATTGTGAGAGGGATGTCCAACTACCCGTTTAGGACCGATCCCTCGATGGGTCCCAGATTGGAGAGGGTGCAGGCTGGGCTGAGGGACACACACACTCATGCACAGATTTCATGCACCAGACCTCTAGTTTTATGATAAGAGTAAAGAATTTTTCATTGTGCTATGCTGGTCTTTTCTCTCCTCAGCCCTTCAAATTTAAATCATCTTGGCTCTAAGTTTCACAATTGCCTTTTTAGCACACTTTATACATCATTAAGACTGATTTTATTTTATTTTTTGTGATTATAATAATGCAGCCACATGATAACAAATCAAATAGAATTGGGGATCTTATTCAAGAACGTAAACTTCCCATGTCATCCATTCTTGTACTTATTGCTTAGAGACAACTTCTTGTACACATATTGATTTTTGTTCTTCTGGAAGGTATCCCCATAATTCACAATCATAGACTTTTACTTCCATTTCTTGATTTATTAATTTTGAATTATTTATTACCCTCATGATTTGAAAAAGTATTTAATTTCACTTATGCTTCTACTTCATTGCAGTATTCTCTTCCCAGTGTTTCATTTTTATACAATGATTTTAAATACAGATTATCAATAGCCATACTCGTGGGGTACTCTGAAAAATGTT
Organism: Cnephaeus nilssonii; assembly: GCF_951640355.1. Taxonomy (NCBI): domain Eukaryota; kingdom Metazoa; phylum Chordata; class Mammalia; order Chiroptera; family Vespertilionidae; genus Cnephaeus; species Cnephaeus nilssonii. The sequence goes on along the minus strand of NC_137081.1, from coordinate 72,114,177 downwards.
TCTGGTTTCAAATCCAAATGCCTAGCTACCTTTATATAAACAGTCAATTGCCTAAATTCATGAAGAGACCTTAAAAAAGTGTTTGAATCATTTTCTCACTTTGGGGATTCATTGCATATTTATCCTCCCTTATATCAGGCTAAACCTCTATTTCCTTTCTTTAAAAAAGAAACATTCATCTCAGAGATGGAATACTGCAATGAAGTAGAAGCATAAGTGAAATTAAATACTTTTTCAAATCAGACCTTTCCTTCGCAGCTACACTGAGCTAGATTGGCTCTTTCTTGCATTTCTTGTCTTCAATTTTCTTGGCTTATTTTCTCCTATTGCTAGAGAAGTCCCTCTAATAACTTGTAAAGTAAATGGTTAATAGGAGATAAACTATCTAAATTTCTGAATGTCTGAATATGTTGTTTCACCTGATGGATGATTTGCCAGTGTATAGAACTTTACACAGATAATTATTGTCCCACAGAACACTAAAAATCCTATTGTCCATCATTATGTAGTACTAGCGCCTCCGTGCACGGATTCATGCACATTGAAAGGAAATTAATTAGAAGAAAGATTCATGCAGTAATTATGTTACTGAAAAAAAAAATTACATGTCAAAATAGTATATATAATTTAGTATTATAAAATTAAAATAATTTTTTTTAATTTTTATTTTTCAATTGCAGTTGACATTCAATATTATTTTAAATTAATTTCAGGTGTACAACATAGTGGGTAGACAATCATATACTTTACAAAGTGATACCCCCAATATTTCCAGTATCCACCTGGCATTATACATAGTTATTACAATATTATTGATTGTATTCTCTATGTTGTACTTTACATCCCCATGAATATTTTGTAATTACTAATTTGTACATCTTAATCCCTTCACTTTTTAATTTTTTTATTGATTAAGGTATTACATATGTGTCCTTATCCCCCCATTGCCCCCCACCCACTAAATACAAAATATTTTAATATCGCTGTTCACCCTTTCTCTATAATAGAAGTGTCAGAGATGAAAGAAAATTAATAAAATGTATATGAAAATAATATATAAATTGATTAATAAATGAACAATAACAACATGATATAAAAACTATACTGGTAGACATGATATAAAAACAACAAAAACATGATATAAAAACAAATAGTTGGTCTTCAGACACATTCTGTCAATGACGCTGGCTTCTTTTAGCTTTAGAGGTACATTGTGACAATAGTTGCGTTTCAGACATATTCTGTCAATGATGCCGCTTTCTTTGAGCTTCAGAATGTCAACAAAGTCAACAAAAACAACCAAATTTATGATCAACAATGGCATATCGAAACACACGTGTTTAATTGGCCCCAGTGAGAGCTTTATATGTACCGTGCATGCACAAGTCAACTTAGCCTTTTATATATGTAGATAAACTTGCTTAATTAGACCTGCTTTCTGATTTAGCTAAACTTTGTCCAGCCCAGTGAAACACCCCAACTTCCCTTTCAGGTAATTGTCAGCAACACAGCAGTAAATATCAACATGAAGCAGATTATTATTTTAGATCATGCAGGGAGAACAAAGGTGAAATATTTAACTGTAGCAGTGTTTGACTATATTCTGTGCAGTGAGAAAACCTGAAGTCATTTTCAAGGTCAACCATTTCTTACTTCTTTTCAGTCAGGTCAATTTTCTAAGCTTTCTAAATCTCCATTTTCTGGCTAATGAAAAGAAAATAGGATTCTATAGGGTCTCCTATCTACTTACTCTAGGACTTCTGTGAGGATCAAATGGGATGAGGCTCGGGAAAACGCTTCACAAACATTTGGTTAAACTTTGAAATGTTTGCACCTGGTTATAAAGCAAGTCGGGATCCTGGGATGAAGAAACTCCAAAGAGGCTAGTTTCTAAGGAGAGGAAGCCAGGCATTGCTACGTGATATCATTACCCGGCACCTGGGCTGTGGGCCTCATTTTGTGCCATGGGGTCTCGGCAGTGTTGGCTGTGATTTGGTGGGGTGTTGCTCTGGGGTGGTGGTGGGACCTGTGTCCCACTTGGGGGAAGCTGAGTGTTGGTTTGTCGGCTCCAGGTCCGTGGTGCCGTTTCTTTTTAAATTGCAAGTGCGCATCATGGCAGCTCCTGCGTTGAGCGTCCGCCCCCTGGTAGTCAGTTCACATCATAACTACTAGTCCAACGGTCGGACGGACACTTAGGCTTTTATATATATAGATTCCCTGTTGCAGACAAACATTTGATGTCAGTCTGTTTTTCATTCCTTTTTGAAAAATTTTTGTTTCCTGCCCCATGTTAGAAGTATTTATCATCTTTTTTATTGCTGCTTTGGTGAAATTCAAGATTATGTAAGTTTACCTGTGGTCATTTTTTTTTCATTGTGTTAAATGGTTATTTGGTGAGTTTTTCCAACCTTCTCCAGTTTTAGAAAATAGTTTCTCCAGTTCTAGAAAATCGTTGTATAATATTTCTGCGGTTATTTTTTCTTTCTAATTTTGTAACTACATCTTTTCTGTTTATATGTTCAATCTACATGTCCTTTTGTTTCACATGATAAGAAAGTGTATTTTCAAAATGAAATGGAATTATCCACTTGAATTAACTTCTCTAGAAGAAACCTTAGCGTTATTCAGGCCAAAATTCATTAGAGAAAGAAATTATAGCTGTTTTTGTGTGGTGTGTTTGTTTTGCCAGAAAATCATTATCAATTACCTGTCGTTTCAATGTAGGGGTGAGATGAGGATTATGGGCACTGACTGCAACAGTTGTTTTCCTCACTGTTGTTTTTTTTTTTTTTTGCAGAGCAAATTCTTATACTATCCATACTTTCCATACTTTCTGCTACAGTTGCTGACATTTAAAAAAAATGCATTTTTATTTATTTCATAGAGGAAGGGAGAGGCAGAGAGAGGGGGAGAGAGAGAGAGAGAGATATCAAAGATGAGAGAGAATTATTGCCTCCTGCATGCACCCATTTGGGGATAGAGCCAGAAACCTGGGCAGGAATCAAACCGGGGACCTCTTAGTTCATAGGAAGATACTCAACCAGAGAGCCACACTGGTCGGACACAGTTGCTGACTCTCAGACTTCGGTGTTACATGGCACAACAAAGAATCCCCAACTTCTCTTTGCCCACACAAATCACACTCAAATTGCAACTTGTCTCATCTGCCATCCATGATTGTTTGATATTCATTTTTACACAAATTTACTGGTAATTTTTATTTGGTGCTACTGAATTTTTACTTTTTTAAAAAATATATTTTAATTTATTTTAGAGAAGAAGGGAGAGGAAAAGAGAGATAGAAATACCTACCAATGATGAGAGAGAATCATGGATTGTCTGCCTCCTACATGCCCCCTACTGTTGATTGAGCCCAAAACATGGGCATGTGCCCTTGACTGGAATTGAACCCGGGACCCTTCAGTCCACAGGCCAATGCTCTATCAACTGAGCCAAACCAGCTAGGGCCTGAATTTTTATTTTTATTTAGCCTATAAACATTTATTTCAGTGAGGTATCAATAACAATAAATAAAAAAAGATATGCATGCCCTATTTGCCACCATGAATTAGTTATTTTACAATATCTGTAATAGCCATTTTTTAAAAATTACTAGGAATAAACTAAATTTTATTTTAGTCCATTTCTATTGTAAAAGTCAGGCTGCATTTAAAAATTAATTAATAAGATCATCAAACATTTATCAAGTTTCTAAAAGACGCCAGTCAATGTGGATGAAATATCTAAATGCAATATAAATCTCAATGTGTAAGGCAAAAATTAGTTTTGGGGAAGAAACTCAATAAATACTTGGTAAATGAAATAATGATTGACTCTGGACAGCCACATTGTTAAGGTAATTACATTGTGACAATAAGGCTCTAAATTCAGAGATTTTAGTTGTGTTGTGGAAGTGAATAAAAGTTAAAATCTGGCTTTCATTTGTTCTGGCTCTGCCTCCTTCCACCTGGAATTAGAAATCTAACTCACTTCCTTAAGTAAATATAGGCTCTCTGTTATGTAGGTAACAATATTTGTCTTCTTTGTGATGTAGAAGCTTCAGCTTTATAATCCTATCTAAGCCACTCATTTCTTTGTGTTTTCTCCTATCACAAACATGAGCCCTTTCACTCCACGTAATGAAAGAGTATATTTTATCTAAAAGTACTATGAGTTCCCAGTTCCCAGGAGGAGAGCACATTTGAATTTTCACAGTATTTGATTTTCTTAAGATGACAGAATCAGCTCTTGGAAATTACATTATTTTGTGCAAAAACAATTTTGGTTAAATATATAACTTCAAATTTCCTATTTCTTACAAAACAAACAACCAATAAATTCATGTTTTGAAAAATATTAATAATAAATCCCACAAAATAGCAAATTGCTCTAGGAAATATTTGTAGTTTATTTACACTTCAGTTGATCCTGAGATTTAGAACTATGGTTGCAAATTCTAATTCAAGTACATTTCAAATCAATTGTAAAGATCTATAGCCTATTTTGGTTTGGGTTGCTTAGTTTACTTCCTGTATTATGTGCCTTAATTCATATACCTCATAAATGTGAATAAAATATATTTAGATTATGATAATCTGCAAATACTAATAAATAGATTTAAAGATTAAATATATGAACACAACTATAAACTTGTCAAAGTGATACCATTGTAATTAGCTAGTTATTAATGATAAGAAAGGAACAGAAGGAAGGCCAGACGTTATAGGCATGTCATTTGGGCAGCTTCACCAGGAAGTTGCAACTTCACACTCCCGAGGGAACCACTGGCCCATTCCCTGCAAAACACTGCGGGGAGGGATCCAACAAAGAGGAGATGGGTACATGCGCAGTGAAGTTGGGGTGATGTAGGCAAGGTACTTGCTTGTCAATGTAGCCCAGGGAACCATGGATTGGCTAGAGAGGGCAGGGCCAATGTGGGAAACCATGATCCCCTTGACAAATATCCTCACTTGCTTGGCTCTCTGTTGCCTTTGGCTGTGTTGCAACCCATGTTCCCTCAATAGCTACGTGGTCCTGCATACCCCCCACACAGAGGACTAATGGACACGGATTAAGCTAGCATGATGCTGTATGGGACTGTGAAGACATGGAATGAAAACTCTGGGCAACAGCTTTAACTCTAGCTCTATTGAAGTCATGGCTACACTTTTTCTATGGGGGGATGAACAGGAATGGGACCTTGGGGACTCAGAGGTGTAATTCTACAGAATAAAGCTTTCTACAATAACTCACCCTCCTGTGCAACTCTTTGAACATTCTGTTTCTCAGGTTATCATAGGAAGCCTCTCCCACAAGCAACCAGTGGGGACAAGGAGAGCTCCCCACTGACAACAAAAGCTTCCAGTTTATTTATTTATGATGCTTCAGGTATAAGGTATATACTATTTGTATAATGCTGACATAAATATGACATAAATAGTTACCTAACAATACAGTCAATTTGGATGCAAACAGTGGATTTGGAATACTCTCCATTCCAAATCAAGCTATTAAGAGAGATCTGGCATCTCATTATCTAAAGCAGGCGCCCTCAAACTACGAATCGTGGGCCACATGCGGGTGTTTTTGCCGTTTTGTATTTTTACTTCAAAATAAGATATGTGCAGTGTGCATAGGAATTTGTTCATAGTTTTTTTTAAACTATAGTCCGGCCCTCCAATGGTCTGAGGGACAGTGAACTGGCCCCCTGTTTAAAAAGTTTGAGGACCCCTGATCTAAAGTTAAGTACTAGGCTGTAAAATATCTTCACTGGTTTTAAAATAAGAATAAAATATAAGCATATTATTAAATATTAAAAATGGCTTTAACTAAATAACTGCTTTATGGTAAATATTTGAAGTTTGAACATTTTCTTTTCAAGAATCTATTTCCCATTCATGCTTTTGTACAGCGAATAAGCTTACTTGATAAAGATTCCAGAAGGTTGTCCATTTGGGTATGTTTTCAAGAAACATTCTATATTGATCCAGGATATTTGTCTGACAATAATTAGCAGTGGGATTTTACCAACTACCTTAAATACAATTTATTTTGTAGTGGAAGTGCTTAGCTGGCGGGTACATTTGCATCCCTTACATAAAATAGGAAATCTGAGGCAGTGACTTAAAGGATGATTTGAAGCTTGGCTCCATAGTCACACTATTTCTAGTTTTGCTCCCTCCAATTCGTTCTTCACACTAAACTAGAGAAACAGTATTCTAAAAGATGAAATTGATTAAATTACAATTCTACTTTAAATCCTTCTTTTATTTGTATTTCCCTTAGGATAAAATACCTAGTTATTTCCTAAGTCTTTATGCTCCGTGCTCTGAAAACTCCTGCAATATCATTTTTGAGGATTACCTTCCTCACATTCTACTACTGTTCTTGGCATGTGCCGTGCTCTCTTGTCTTCAGTGTATTCATTCTTTTTTTTTGCCCGATTTTCCCCACACAACTCTACCAAGTGTAGCTTCTCAAATTCCAATTCACTTTTCCTATAAGACTGCCATAACTATTGATGACTAAATTAATTACCCCTCCCATAGGCTTCTATGGCACATTATCTATAGTAATTATCGAGCATATCTCCCTGTGCTGCAATTGGCCTGTTTACTTGTTCAGCTCCACGATTTCTCTAGACACTTCCTTATGAGAGTATGGATACCCTGCTTTTATAGTCATATATAAAGTATTTGTTTAGCTCATGATGAGTTCTCAATAAATATTTGTAGAGATAACAAATGAAAGAAGTATAAGAAATAAGGTTATCCTTAATTTAAGATCCCAAAACATAGGTTATAAATAGCAAAAATGTAGTCCTATATTATTGTAAATGTTCCCCAGCCTGAAAATTTACACTCTAGGTAGAACGTAGTTTCTTCAAATTAAACTTATATTATCCAGTTCTTAGAATTTGCATACTGGCTTTTTAAATGTAATTTCCCTTCCATTTGGCCTTGTTATTAAATGACTTATATGAACAACCGAGTTTCTCAAAAATCTCCCGTAAAGAGGTAGAAACAAGAAATATTTGACCTAGCTACAGTTAAGTTTAAGAAAGATAAATGATGCATCACATTCACTGCCTGTTCTGTTCTCCTATTCCAACATAAGTTGTTTGCCACCTGAGTATTTGTCACTTTCATTTTAATATTTGCAGATGTCAAATACAACTTGGATCTCTGACTAGCAAATAGTGTATGGCTGGAGACTCTTTTCAGATGAAAAAAAACAAAACAAAACACTTCCCTCCTGTGTATATGTAGCTAGCAATGATGAAGCCAATTCTGAATAAACACAAACGACACTGAAAGCTTCTGTCATAGGTGGTGCGTTAAACAGAAAATAGCTGACGCATCAATGGGGGGCATTAGTGCATCAAAAAATTGAATTTGTTGTAGGGAAAAATTGCCTGTAAAACTGCTGTTCAAAGTGCTTCTCCCTAACAGGATCCAATTGTGACAAGAAACTAAGTAAATAAGCTTAACTTCAAAGACTCAAAGAAAAGTAGAAAAGACTATAGAAATGATCCATCCCGAATTCTGTATAGAATAAGGCTTTTGGGGGCTTATAAGAATATTTCAGAGCATCCAAAAACCCTACCCATGATCTTTGGTGACTATGCTATCTCATGAGTGGCCAAGACTATGTTCCCTATTTAGAGTTGAGGCAAATTTGTATTCAGGAGGTGAATCCTATATTCTTTGAGGTGAACTTACTTAAAATAAACAACTTAAAATGAAACTCTTTTAAGGCCTATCTACTTTATTTGAGGTACTTTAAATATAATATGCTTTGATTTCCATGGTATCTGATTTTTTTTTCCCATTTTCTTTCCTATAATGAAGACTGTCTCCATTTTTTAAAAATATATTTTTATTGATTTCAGAGAGGAAGGGAGAGGGAGAGAGAGATAGAAACATCAGGGATGAGAGAGAATCATTGATCGGCTGCCTCCTGCATGCCCTTCACTGGGGATCGAGCTCCTAACCCAGGCATGTGTCCTGACCAGGAATTGAACCATGACCTCCTGGTTCATAGGTCAACGCTAAACCACTGAGCGACTGAGGCTGAACCCTGACTTATTTTTTTATGTTACCTGCTGACAGATTTCAAGCCCCAACTAAACAAAGGGATAAGATAGACTGAATGTGCTTTTCTCTGGCTCCAGTGAGAAGTTGAAAGCACACAATCCCTTGTTTGTGGCAGACCCCTCACCCTATCACACTCCCTAGCCACCATGTATACTGAAGTCATTCTCCTTCCCTGGTTCTTTCACGATATTTCAGACCTGTTTTCCTCATATGCCTCATTATGTGAGTTTTAAACCTTATTGTACCCTCTCGGTGCTTCTGTGACTACATGAGTCTCAACATTTTGAGGGACCCTGAATTTTGAGGGATCACACAATCTCACACATTGTCTATAGATAGAAATGACAGTACAAAATAATGCACGTCCAACACAGTCCACAGAATGTGTTTCAAATATGGGTGAGAAAGAAAGAGAATAAAGTTAAAAAAAAACAAAACAGGCTAAACTCACCTTAGAAATAAAAGTCAAGCAGATGCAAGATCAAATATATTTCATTGTGTATTTCATTACCAAATAATGTAAATATTAGTGAGGACAGTATAATATTCAGAGACTATAAATTAGTTTACAAGGCAAAAGTGTAAAATATATAGAAAGAACTGAAGCAGTTAGACAACACATCTTCATTTATTTCAAATGCTGAGAAGATATTAAAATAAAGGTATACTTCACCAGGGAAAGAAACATTCCTGGAAGTTATTTATAAAGTAATATAGCATTATATGCTAACATTTTTTCTCATTGAATTGCAATATAAAATATAAGATATGTTCTTACAAGGAAACAAAATCATCAACATACTTATTTAAAAATTATTTTGAAAGAACTGATTCAAGATAGAGAAGAAATTAATACTCTTTTTAAGCTTAAAATATTTTCAGAAGTTAACTATAGTAAGTTGTAATAAAATGCACACATTTCAAATGAACAGTTTGATGAGCTTTAACATTTGTTTTCATTGTCCAGAAAGTATGTCCCTTTGCAGTCAATACATCTCCCAACTTCTTCCCAGAAAATCACAGATCTGAATTCCAGCACCCTAAAAATAAAATTATTTTGCCTCGTTCTTGAAATTCACATAAATAGAATTAAACTGTATGTATGCATTTATGTATTACTTATTTTGCTCATCATGTTTTTAAGATTCATCCACTTTGCTTTATTTTTATCACTGTGTAGCATTATGTTTTAAAATGTACAATTTGTTTATTCATCCACCTCAGGTGGACATTTGAGATGTAACAAGTTTTTTGAGTTTCATGAATAAAGATGCTATAAATACTTTTATCTGCAAGTTTTTAATTGCAAGTTCATAATATTTTTCCAAACTTTTCTTCTAAAAGTTTTATTGTCAATTATAAATTAATTTTCTATGTGATAAAATGTAGAAGTATATATTCATTATTGTTTTCTTTCAGAAGTCCATTTCTCAACACCATTTGTAAAAAACAAAAAAACTTTAGCCATTGAATTATCTTGCTGTCTTATTAGAAAATAAAATGTGTGAAGGTCTATTTATGGACTTAATTTCCTTCTATTTATCTTTGTGCTTATCTTTACCCAAATGTCATATAGTTTTAATAAGTAAAGCTTTTATAAAATATTCTTGAAATTGGGTAGTATAAGTCTTTCAGATATTTTTTTTCTCCCAAAATTGATTTGGCTATTCTAGTTCTTTGACTATCAAGATATATTTTAAAAGTAATTCCAGTTTCTACAAAAAAAAACTTTCTAAGATTTTAACTGACATTGTGTTCAATCTATAAATCAATGTGAAGAGAATGAACATTTTAACAATACTAAATCTGCCCAATTTATGAACATGGTATAAATTACCATTTAGTTAGCTCTTCTTTAATTTTTCTTAGCAATGTTCTTTAGTTTTCAGTGAGAATGTCTTGATCAATTTTTCTTAAAGTCATTCTTAAATATAGGGTGTTCCCCCCAAAATATATACACATACTTTGAGTAATTATAATGGCAGTGCTTATTAAAATACATTTGATTTTCAAAATTGAGGTATCAGCTGTTAAAGTGTGTATACATTGTTGGAGATACCCTGTATTTATTGTATATGCTCATCAGATTCCAGCCACTTCACTAGCCCTGAACTCGATTTTCCTAAACTCAGTGGACCTACTATGTCTTCTTGTACTCTAGCTATCTACACTCCATTCAAGAAAATGTCCTCATATAGAGAAGCAGGGAGAGCATGGATTTCACTTTTTTCATAGAGAACAGTCTTGCCTGATGCCTGAAAACTGTTATTTCATATATTTCTCCCAGTTTTGTAGTTTTGTTCATTTAAGTAAGAAGTTTAGTATAGTGTCAGTTACTTCATCAAGACCAAAAGTAAAAGCCTGCTTAATTGGGTTTGTTTACCTTAAATTTTTATATGAATGTCTTCCATCAGTTCTAACTTTCTTTAAAATCTACAAAAAAAATCATTTAACCGGTATCTGTATTTCCTTACGTCACTCCTAATTAAATCAAAATTATTTGAAGTTGAAAATGTATCTATTTTTCAAATTTGAAATGAACCGCAATCTTTTTGCAGCAATTCTAAAGTTTCCCACTCTAAATGGTAAAAATACCTGTGCGTTTTGTCTAATTTAGCTATGCGTAAGTCAACTACAAACCAAGAACCTTGAGTGGTCTCCCCAAAGAAGTGAGAAAAGATTCTGTCTTGTGTTACGTCTTGTTTTTATTACACGAACTTCAAATTCTTCCCCTGATTCTATTTGGCTTATCCATATTAAAAAAATATTGTGTAAAGTTGGAAGTCTATGCATATCACTTGTCACTGAGATTCCAAAATTTCTCAGTATGAACAGGAAAAATTAGTTCCCCAATTTTTCTTCCATCCAAGGATTAAATCTCGGTTGAATTTGATATGTTGCATAAGTCTCAGCAGTGACTGAGGTAAAATGTTTCCAAACTACTCCAGAATACTAGCCAGTAATGATTCCTAAAAAAAAGGAGTGGGTGTTTTCCTGTTTGATTGATTGATTTTTAAAAAAACATGTTCCATAAGAAAATGTAAGGGAATTGGAAAAGTGATTGTACATAGTCAGGCATCCAGTGTTGAAGGAAACCCAGCTTTAGTTAATGCTATGAAAAGAACAAAAGAAAAAGGAACAGATTCTTCCTGAGATTTGTTAGCAAGAGTGGAGACCTAACCTTGTAACAATCTCCAAGCAGGCAAGGTTATTATGCAAATTTATGTGTCCAGCTGTTATTCCTTTCTATGATGGATAAAATAAAAGAAAATAGGCTCAGAATGTAGCACAAGGGACTGAGCTTTGGCAGCTTTGCAAATGGCTTTTTGCTTACCAGCCCAAGGAAAGTGGCAGCTGATTGCAGGAGGGTATTAAGGAATACTGATTTCACTATTGATTTATGGTATCTACACCCCCAATCAGGATGCAGACCAGTGGATGCTAAACTGTATCATACTGTGTTTACCTCACCCATAGTATAAAATTTTTATACACAATAAGGAGCACAGAGAAAAGTTTATAGATTTTTAAAAATTGTATTTGTCTAAGGAAGAGAAATTGCTCCCTACTTCCCTGATTTAATTTTTTAAGTGCTTTTAGTTCAATGGTTTTTGGCTCCTGTATAATGCAACAATAATAGTAAAAATAGCTATATGTGTACATGGAGATTTAGACTTTTCAATAGCTTTTCACCCGTATTATCTCATTTGTTCTTCAGATATGCTTATTTCCATTGTACAGACCAAGAACTGGGGTCCATGAAGGATGGGCGACTTGGCTGTGTGAGCAGTGATGACCCTGGAACAGTCCACTTGGAATGCCAGCCTCTTCTTGCTCAGTCTAAGGATCTTTCCACTGAAGCTGCCAGTGGTCTCTCCTCAATGTGGGATGCACAGCTCTAAAGGTCCTCTGGTTAATGCCAAGGGGCTTGACCAGAAAAGCCCATCATAGTGCTTGTCAGACCCTCAGACCTTTGGGGAAACCCTAGTCAAGAACTTGAGATGAAAATAAGCTAAGAAAACAAGACAGCAGCAGCAGGTTCTGCTAGGAAGCATCAGAGCTATCACACAAACCTGGAGTTATTAGGAAGCAGAAAAGACCACTATTCAGAAACAGCTATGCAATAGAGAAGGACTCGCTGATTAGAGGGTGAAAAAGCCAAGTGGCAGTTGAATATCAGGGGGAAAATAGAGCGAGAGAGAAAGAACCAGCAGACGCCCACGTGGCAGTGCAGGTTCAACACTAAGAGGATCCGAGAGCGTGTGCTCCTCCGGTCCCCCTCGTAGCCTCTATTCTCCAAGTCCTCCCAGGGGAACTCTGTACAGGACAGGTTTTGTATGTTCTCCTCCTTCCTGAAGGCAGGCTCCATTGAAGTCCCTCGCCGTGTGCTCTCTCTGAAGCTGCACTGAGACCCTCCTGGATGCTTGGGGGTGTGTACCTTCCCAATGTCACTACCATCTCTCCATATTTGGCAGTTTCCTTTCGGGAACCACTGGCAGAGTTATTTAACCAAGGTCCCCGTGTAGTTATGAATGCTCAGGGATGCCTAGAAGGTTCAGAAACTCTCCTCTCAGTCCATATTACAAAATGCAGGAACCGATGAAAAAGTCTCAGCGCAGTTGCCACTGTTCCCATCTAATGATGTGGAAGCATACGTTTCACTGGTCCTCTGGCCTGTGGAGGTTTCTTACATGATCATTAGTTCCTTTTGACAAAAAAGCCTCAAATAAACCACATCACATAGCACTGAGACAGACGAAAAAGAGTGAATACTGACAGACCAGAACAGAAATGTTTCAGGAAATTGATTTAAAAACAATAATGACTAAGTGACACCAAGCCATTTGGTTAATAGGGTATTTAGAAGTGTGTGTTCTTGTGAAAAAAATAAAAATAAAAGTGTGTGTTATTAGGAAATGTGCAGATGGCTTTTTCTATGTGTGTCTTATTTCTTTGAAGTCCTAGAGTAGTTATTTACTACACAGTGTAATTTTATTTTTTAATATATTTTATTGATTTTTTACAGAGAGGAAGGGAGAGGGATAGAGAGTTAGAAACATCAATGAGAGAGAAACATCGATCAGCTGCCTGCTGCACACTCCCTACTGGGTATGTGCCCGCAACCGAGGTACATGCCCTTGATTGGAATAGAACCTGGGACCCTTGAGTCCACAGGCCGATTCTCTATTCACTGAGCCAAACCGGTTAGGGCTACAGTGTAATTTTAACCTAATCATTTAAGGTGCTGATATTTTGTATGCCTGGCTAGCTGTAGTGAAAGTCCTTTGAAGTAAAGAATTCTGTATATTTAAAAAAGTTATTCCTACCCAGTGCCTGTCTGTGTGTTGTCTTGAATTCATGTTTTTTTGAAGAGGTCACTGACCAAATAAAGGAGGGTTACTTTTGACTAAATACCACCATGTTTTGAGAACGATACTGGATTCTCTTTGTATTCTTTATAATTTGATTTAATATTCATAAAAGTCTTAATAATTATGTGCTATTACTCATGAGAATATGATGCCTTAGTATGACAAGGGACACAGCTGCTATCCTACAATTATATGTGAGGAAGCTAGAAGTTGCATTAGCATCTCTGATTTACTAACCTCTGATATTTCTATCACCCAACACTAGTTCCCATCAACTCCTCCATTCATTCAGACAACGGAAATTTATCAAGAGATGATTCTGTGCCAGACAGTGGTCTAGGAACTGGGATCCAATGTTGATTAACAATAACAAAAATAAAAAACCAGACTCCCTAGATTATGCAGCTTCTTTCTATTCCAACTAGTCACTTGAATTTTACGACTCACAGATTATCCCCAAATGAGTGATCTTTATTCATTTCTTCACCCTCATCTCCCATCTATGAAATCTAATGTGCAAGGCTATCATTTTGCACATGCAAAATTAAGTACCATGCCCCTTCAGCTTTCTTCAGAGAGCAATGTGCCACCTAACCGCACAGAGCTCCCTCCCCAGGGCTTCTCAAGGAAGGTAGTGAAGGCATATATGTGATCACAAGGTCAATTACAGTAGGTACTTTTTTGTTTTCCAGAAGATTCTAGGAATTTTAATAATAAACTGTATTCTTTCCAGACCACATTTTAAAAAATTTGTTTTAATTGGAGAAATGTTCTGTTATATTTAATTAAGTCCTCTGGAAAGATACATTGAAATCCTAATCCCCAACAGCTCAGAATGTGATCTTATTTGGAAACTAGAGGCCCGATGCACAAAAATTCATGCAAGAGTAGGTCTACCTTCCCCCAGCTGCCGGCACCAGTTTCCCTTCAGCACTCGGGACACTGGCCCGCTTCCCTTGTGCCACCTGCAGCCACCTGGGACCCCGACTGGCTTCCTCTGGCCCTGACTTTGTCAGGATGGATGTCTGGTCTAATTAGCATATTACCCTTTTATTATTATAGATGGTATTGTTGCGGATGTACTTAGTTAAAATGAGGTCATACTATAGTAGGGTAGGCCTCTAATTCAATATGACCAGTGTCCTTATAAGAAAAGGGAAATTGGGACACAGATGCAGAGAGAGAAGACAATGGAAAGAGACCCGAGAAGACAGCCCATGTGACAAGGGGGGCAGAGGTTGGAGCGATGCCTCTACGAGCCAAGGCATGCTAAGGATTGCCAGGAAACACTAGAAACTAGAAGAAGCAAGGAAGAATTTTCCTCCACAGGTTTTAGAAAGAACATGGCCTTGCTGACATTTTCTTATTTTACAAACTGTGAGACAATGAATTTCTGTTGTTATAAGACATCCTATTTTGGTAATTTGTTAAGACAGTCTTTTCTACCTCTTTCTCTTTTCCTCACCCACCTGCTTCTCTCTTACTCTTTCTTCTCTTCTCCCTCTACTTCTCCCTCTACTTCTTATTCTTTTCCCTCACCTCTCACTCACCTTCTAGTGTGGATCCCAGTGGCAAGAATAAAAACAGCATTACTCTACCACCATTTCTTCCTACCAGGTTGATTTCCCAGGTCTGACATCTTGACAGATCCCTTGCAGGAAACACTGGCAGAGTTATTTAATAAAGGTGCCCATTTATTTATGAATGCTAAGGGATGCCTAGAAGGTTCAGAAACTCTCCTCTCAGTCCATATTACAAAATGCACGAACCGATGAAAAAGTCTCAGAGCAGTTGTCGCTGCTCCCATTTAATGATGTGGAAGCATATGTTTCACTGGTCCTCTGGCATCTTTATGTCTTCAGAGACATGCCATCTCCCTCCATCAGAGAGTTATTCAGTGCACTGCAGACGATTAGCTAAGTCCTGAAACATGTGAACATGTGGATGCTACCAGTCCCAGGTAGACAGGGCATTTTTCCTCAGTCCTCAGTGTCACAACTAATCATGTTTTGCATCTCTGAGAAGCACTGGGCCACTGCACAAAGTGATTTTCTACTCCAGATAATCACACTACCCTGCTGGCTATGCAAATATCCAGTAGAGAGCATCTTTCATGAAACCCATTGCTCAAGGACATGTTATTTCAAAACCTGATTTTGTTCAACTAAAAGAGAACACTTGTCACTGGCTATTTTCTTCTCTAAACATCTCAGCTTGTAAGGTTTTCTTGGTTACTTTGCCCTTTAATGTCAGGAACAATAAATAACAAGAAAAAGGCTTGGGTGGAGGGGTATATGGGGGGCAGGGAATGGGAGACATCTGTAATACTGTCAACAATTTAATAAAAAGAAAAAGGCACAAAAACATTAGAGAGCCCTCACTACCCTTTTTTAGGTCAATGTAGCTTTATATGTATAATACACATTTTAACACAGGAATAGACAATATTATTTAAAATGTGTGCATTTTATTTAATAAACAGGTATGAAGTGCCCTTATTGTTCCTAGGCACTAACTGTAAGAAAGACAGAGCTAAGAACAATGCAGCCCATAAGAGGTTTCAGTCTAGCGGAGGAGGCAGACATTCCTACAGATGACTACCTTCCATGCCCAGGCTCAGTGGTCAGATTATCTGGGTTCATAGTCCTGGCTCAGCCACTTGCTAGTCTCTGATCTCGAGCAAATTACTCAAGCTTTCTAAACCTCAGTTTTCTCATTTGCAATGAAATCTCTCAGTCATAGGGCTATTCTGAGGGCTTTTCAAGTTAATGTACCTAATACCTTAGCATAGTTCTGGACACACAGGAAAGTGGGGAATGATATGTAGAATATCTTTTATTCTACAAGGGGGAAGGCAGCTGGGTAGGAAAGTTGCATGAAAGTAGCCCATCACAGTAGGAACACTTGTGTAGAGCATTAATCTGAAAGCTATTCAACTTCAGCTGTGCTGAGCAGCTTACAAATCTGTAGAACTCTATCCAGAGAGACCAACTAGTGACAACAACCAAAAGAGGAGGGGGAAAAAAAAAAAAAACTACAGGGAAAATGAAACAATGCCTTAAAAAGTGGCAGCGACTTTATCACCACCTGGCCATTCCTCTTCTGGGATTTCAGCGTCGGCTCCAAGAACACTACCTGTGTCATACACAATTACTTGGCTGATTTTCTGCAGGGAGTTGCTATTTTTCTGTTGACAAGGCACATTGAATTGATCATTTGGCATTACATCATATTCATTGTACTGTCTCATAACACTTTATTTGTTTTATATAAGGAGCTGCGTGCCAGAGGGCTCTGATGATGTTGAAAATGCATCATTTCAGTCACTTACCTCCACTGCTAATGGTTTTGCTGCCAGCTTTTTAAACTTGAATTAATTTGGCAACTTAGCGCTCCAGCAGAAAAAAGTAGAAAACCTACTTTTGAACATAGGCAAAGCCAGCTGGAGGCTAAGGTGGAAGAAAATTTGTTTGGGTGGAGGTTGTGATGACAGATTTTTACCATTTGTGAGATCAGCTTTTCATTTTGTTAAATAAACTTTTAATTTTAGAATAGTTTTAAATTTACAGAACATTTAGTCTGCTTCCCCCACCAGATTAAAACATCTTTAGGGAAATGGGCTGTATTATGCTTAGCTCTGTCTTTTGTACAGATAGTGAAACTCATTCTGAGAGTTCTTATATACCTAACACTCAGTTTCCCCTGTTGTTAACATATTAAGAATGGTATATGTTTGGCCACCAATAAAGCAGATTTGATGCATGATTATTTACTGAATCTCATACTTTATTCAAATTTACTTAGTCTTTACCTAGTGTCCTTTGTGTTCCGGGCTGTCACTAGGGATGCTGCATGATTACTTTAGTCAGCGTGTTTCCTTAGGCTGCTCTTGGCTCTGACAGCTCCTCAAATTTTCCTTGTTTTTAATGACCTAGTTCTGAGGAATACTGGCCAGACACATTATAGAATGTCCCTAATTTAAAAAAATAATGTTTTATAATATTTAAAAAAACTAGAGTCCCGTTGCACAAAGATTCATGTAAGAATAGGCCTTCCTTTCCCTGGCTGCTGGCACCGGTTTTCCTCTGGCACCCTGGACCCAGGCCTTGGCTCTGGCTGCCACCTTCTGCCTTCACTCCAGCTGGAGCCTTCAGTCTTCGCTCCGGCCAGAGCACCGCTCCTGTAGCTCCCTTTACCCCTCACCCTCTCCCATGTAGCAGGCTTCCTGCCCTGTCCGGCCGCTCCATGCCTGCATATGCAAATTAATTCGCCATCTTTGTTGGGTTAATTTGCACACTCACTCCTGATTGGCTGATGGGCGTCATGGAGGTATGGTCAATTTGCATGTTTCTCTTTTATTAGTGTCGATAATATTTATGATTAGACTGAGATTTAGAGGTTTTGTGAGGAAGACAACAGAGGTAAAGTTCTATTTTCATCATCACTTCATATCAAGGGTTGATCTATCAAGACTTATCATTGACGATGTCAACCTTGATCACCTGGCTGAGGTAAGGTTTGTCAGGATTCTCTGCTGGAAAGTTATTCTTTCCCCTCTTTGGAAAAAAGCCACTTATGAGGTAGGATAAATGCTCCACCTTCTTAAAGGCTGATTACCACTAAAGTTATTTGGAGTTCATCTGCACTTGAGATTTGTTTATTCTCCCCATTTATTCATTTATCCAATCATTGATATCAGTATGAACTCACAGGTATTTGCTTTATACTTTGAGTTAGAACCCAATATTATTTGGTTTATTATGTATTTTGTTGCTCAAGTAGCTTTGGCTTTGGCCAGTGGAGCTGTGGCACTCTTTCAGTTGGCTCTTGTGTGCCTTTTCCATACCCTCATCACAGTGGGTTGTTTTGTTTTAAATACTTCCTTACCTTCTAGAAACAGAAGATATCCCAGGCTCATCTAACCCTAGAATCACACATTTCTCTAAGAAGCACTAGACAGTTTTATTAGAAGGTGATAGCAGAAGCTGAAATCTGGGTATTGGGTGTGCTTGTTGCTCCTGGAGTGTCATTGCTTCTGACACCAGCTTTTTACCACTTGCTCTTCCTCATAATTCCCCTCTGATCCCTGGGAACTCATTCTTCCCAGGACCTTGCCCGGTAGTGGTTCATCTAGCAGCACTCTTCAGCACCTTGCCATAGCACAGCTGGACTAACCCCCCTTCTCTCCCTTCCTTCCATCAGAAGTTATCCAATTGTGTCCTATTCCTTCACTGGTATTGTGATCAACTTCTGGATATAACTAGTTATTTGAATCTTGCACAGTCTTTGAATGATTTTCAATAAATAGTTGTTACATTGTATTAAATCTGATAATCTATTTCCCATTAAGTTGTCAAAAACTGATAATAAATTAAAGGGCCACTACTCACACAAGATAATTGAATTTTTAATAGGGAATTTCTGAAGATAGAGTTATTCCCTAAGAAGTGACACCAAGAGGTGGCAGATACTTAGGAAGATGTATACAAGGAAGTAAACCTCAATTTAATGGGTGCTGGCCAACATTTTTTAAAAATTAAAAGAGAATAGAAAATATGGCATCACATGTAATTAAATTAACATTGCTTTGTGAAATGTTTGTGTGTGTGTGTGTATGTGTGTGTACTGAGTCATGATGTACTTCATATCACAGTTCAAAAGGTCTAAGTGGCTCCATTTTCTACCATTTTATATATGGATACAGAGGATATTATAAATATTAAGGATGCCTATGCTAAATTTCAACTTAGCAAAGCAAATAGCTGGTTCTTTTTTTCTTAAACTCCTTTGGAAATATGTCACAATCATCAATGTGCTCAGTGGCATACATACCGTATTGATGAATTTGGCTATGCTATGGTCCATTTTAATGGATATGAAAGGTATGAACTGTGTGTGATAGAAGTTCACATTCCTGTCTTTTACTTTCTAGTTTATTATCTTTATAAAGAGGTATCCCCATCCATCTAGATGGCCAGGTGAGCAACAAGACAACTTAGTGCAGTGGTTAAGCATGGAGGCTCACCTTTACTCTTACTAGTAACACAAACTCTGCCATTTCTTAACTGTGTGGCTTTAGTCCAATAGCTCAGTTTCTTCATATGTAAAATGGAACTAATGATAGTATTTTTTTATAGGGTTGTTATGATAGGAACATTAGAATGGTATACCTTCAATAAGTATTGTCATTAAATAAGTCAGTATTTTGTAAACTGTAGATCACAACTCTTGAGTGGACCATGAAATCAATTTAATGTATGCCTGCAATCCTATATAATAAAAGCATAGTATGCAAATTGTCCCCTGACCGGAGTTCTTCCAGGAATTCAACCACGGGGCAGGCCGTCCAGGGGAAGGGAGGGAGGCCCCAGTTGGCAGCTAGCAGCCGCTAGGGACCCTACCAGTGCATGAATTTTGTGCACTGGGCCTCTAGTCTTAAATAAAAAACAGACTAACATAGCATGATAGAATATATACAAGTATTTAGAGTAAATTTAATTCCCGAAGCTTTAGTACTGTGTGTATCTGTGTGAGATACTGGGTCATTAGATAAAATGCATTTCTTACTAATGGTCATGATCAGAAATATTTGAAATGTCAGCCAGCTCTTTCCTCCTTAAACCTTCCCCATTCTTTAATTTTAGGCTCTGGTGTCTATCTTTCAGATAACCTTCTTTTCCTCTGTCTAGTTTCAATGTCTTATTACATCATGAAATCCTGAATTCTACCTCTTGTCAGAGCTGTGATTTCACATTTACTCATGTGATTGTTTGATTAACAGTTGTATCTCTCTTTTTATACTATAATTTCACTGATAGTCATGACTGGTCATTTTTGATCACTTCTATATTCCCTGCATCTAACAGTGTCTGGCACACAATATATGCTCAACAAATAATAAATATCCTTCATTTCCTCCTATACCACCCCATGCATAAGCAGCGATTAACTTCTGTGAATTCTTTCTACATAATATATCTCAGGCCCATCCAATTTACTAAATTACTTAGGAAACTGAATTCTTCTTGCTTAAACTTCAACAATGTTCATTTAACTAGTCTCCTTATCTACCCCCTGCTGCTTTTCCTTCCACTCCAATCCAATTAATTTTCTCCCTAAGTGATTTTTTACTAAAATAAAAATATGATCATGTCACTTCTGAACTTAGTATGTTTCAATGGAATCTAACTGTCCTCAGAAAGAAGTTGAACCCTGTATTATGTACATTTGCAGTCACAAATGCCATTGTGCAAAATTTTAACTTTATTTATTTTTAATATGTTTTAATTGATTTTTAGAGAGAGATGAAGGGAGAGGCAGAAGGGAGAGAGATAAAAACATTAATGAGAGAGAAACATGAATTGATAGGCTGCCTCCTGCATGCCCCCTACTGGGGATCGAACCCAAAACCCCAACATGTGCCCTGACCTGAAATAGAACTGGTGACCTCTTGGGTTGATTCTCAACCACTGAGTCACCGGCCGGGTTTAACTTTATTTTTTTATAACTCAATTTGATTTCTGATTTTGAACTACTGTATATCTTCCTGATTCAGAATCAATTTGGTCAATTTCATGTAAACTCAGTTTAATTTAGAGATTTCTCAGTCAATAAGGTTTATATTTCAGTCACATAAAGGATTATGTCATTTCTTTGTACTTCTCCTAGGGTTTGAGATTAAGTAAATATGCTATGAAGTGAAGATGGTACACAATTGCTACTACCAAGTTTTAAGGAGGGGGGCTTCTCCTTCTTGGCTTCAACCTACTCCAGATCTACATTTGACTTCTAATTCTGGATGTGTTCTCTGATTCTCAGTTGAGCAACTCCATTAATGGTGACTTGGACTGCCTAGGTCTGACTTCGCTCATTTAGCCTTTTAGGAACTGGGACCTACTAATGGGCTCTCAAATTGCCCCTTAAACCTTCCATTGGGCATTTAACTACTGCTTTTCCCTTCCTTTAAATTCCTTTAACTTCAAGACCTCTTTGTGGGGGGCGGGCGGGGAGGAGAACCTATTCTACAAGAGTCTCATATTTCTCAGCACTTGCTAAACCCTACCATTTAACTGTAATTTCCCTCCAAAGCTCATCAACTTTTCAGTATTGGGAGTGAAAGAAGAAGTTGCCCATTTGAATACTTAATTTCAACTTCAGATGGATGGATGATAACTTTAGAATTTATAAATAATAAATTTGTCTTTGTTCATTTTATTCTCCCAATTTGAAAACTTCTCCCTGGAGTTAATGAGTCCACAGACTTCCACAGGAGCCTGGATGCTTGTAGTGGAGATGGCATTGATTTTATTTTGTCAAGAACTGTAATAAGCAGTTTCTTTTGTTCTTTAATTTAATTCTCACAACAAACTTTTGAGGAAAGTTAATTTTTTTTTTCCAATTTTACCTATGAGGAAACAAAAGTACAAAAAAAAATGAAGAAACCTATTAAAGGTTGCATAAGATGTGGTTACAGGAAACCTAACACAGGAACTCAATCTGGAGTCTTTGCTGTTGATTATTTTATTGTGCTGCAAACACCTCCACAATTTCTAACACCTCAAATCTTAGTACCAGATGCTCTAACTTCTGGGTAGAATGTTCTTTCTCTGTTTTCTTTCTTCTTATCATTTGAAATTCAATTCACCACATTATCTCCTCTGAAAGATTTCTTCTTTATCATCTTTCTCCTTCTCTTCCCTAGCTGATTTTGCATGCTTCAATGGCTGGCTTAACTAATTTTTGTCTCCCATTAGACCATGAGCTTATTAAAAGCAAGAACCAAGTCCTCTTGTTATCTGTATTCCAATGCCTAATCTAATGTCTGGTGTGTAAAAATATTTGGAGCAATTTGTTGAATGAATTAATGATGAATGAAGAAGTTTGAAAGCTGAAGGCATTCTGCAGTGATGTTATAGAAATAACAGAAACTTTAAAAATGGGAAATATGACACTTGTAAATAATGTCCGTCTGATAACAATAGAAAATCGTATTTTTAGGTGTCTGAGAGACTTGGGCATAAAGACCAACTCTCCTGAGGCTAATGAGCCTCACTATCCTTGGATATCTATTTTGTTCCCTCTGCTTTGAAGGAAATACCTAAAATAGTATGTTTTCCCAACGGTGTCTATCATTCACAGATTGTGAAGTTTCTGAAATACCTGTACAATAAATTGTTTCTGCTGCTTGCAAGGATTATCTATGGTCTTTTGAAAGATTAATGCTCAGAATCACAACAGGAGAAAAGATAACTGCAAATTGGTATAATAAGCACTAGGGGTCTGATTTTAAGCAATAGCTATGGAAAGAGTGTGGACAGTAGCCAGTGAGACCTAAAACACTAAAGTTGACACAGCAAGGGGCCACTATTAAAACATAACTGGGAGAAGCAAAAAAAAAAAAAAAGGTCACGGTCCAAGACATCTGGAATCCTAGTGAATTTCCCAATCACTCTCCTCAATAGAAATATCAGTATTGGTGAATAGAGCAGAAATGGAAGTCATGCCTTCCACACACAGCATTTATGTTCTCTGGCCAATAGGTTAATTTTCAAGGCTACCCAGAGCAAATGGTCAAATCTAAAAAACTGCCAGAACCTGCTACTGATCCATTCAGAAAGACAAATTTGTTCTCACATATTCCCTAGGAGAGATACCTATTAAATGTCAGTAGGTGATGTATTAATAATAGATAAATCAGGAATCCAAACAAAATGTTTGCAGAATGTTAGAGATGCAAAATGATGAAATAATTACTTTAAATAGATTTTTATTGATTTCATAGAGGAAGGAAAAGGGAAAGATAGAAACACCACTGATGAGAGAAAATCATTGATCAGTTGCCTCCTGCACATCCACTACTAGGGATAGAACCTGCAATTCGGACATATGCCCTGACCTGGAATCAAACTGTGATCTCCTCTTCAAAGGTTAATACTCAACCACTGAGTCAAACCAGCCAGGCTGAAATAATTAGTTTAAAATAACTACTTGGGATCTGACCAAAAATCAATTTATTAGCTTCAACATTATCACTTTTGTGTTAAGAAAGAAAATAAAACATGGCAATCAGAATATAAACTTTCTGGTAATAAATGAATAGCATTTTCAGTGTAAAAATGCACAATATGCTATGCATTTTACCTGAAAATATTAAATGTTGATATGATATTTAGCTTGCTAATAGTATTTTTTAATTCATTAACAATATTGAAAGCATTTAAGAGCTACAATATTGGGGGATGGTTTCCAAGTAATAATAGGTAATGGTTGAGCACTTTAGGGATGATGAATGCTACCAAATTCTTCAGACAGACATATATAGCTCTGACCAAATGTGAATTAAGTATCATAGGTTTGAAGCTTCCTCTCCTATTTTCATTGTAGCAAGCTCTACATGTAGATCTTTGATTAATTTTTAAATGAAATTGTGTTTGCACACATCATAATGACCTATTTCTAATCAATTGCTTGTGCTATCTAGACAAGTAATTTTGTAAAACTTTCACTTCTTTTTTTTTTGTATACTGTTTTATATGCATAAAAGTTTTACATGCTGTTATTCTTTGACTTTTGTGTTGTGTTTTTTTTTTTGTTTTTTTTTTTACTTTTCTGGATGTCTTGAAGAATAAAAGTATCTGGAGCCAATTCTAGCTACACAATTGTGTCTCAACATATGACGTGCCTTTTGATTGTTCTCAGCTTTTTAAGGACAAGGACTGGGGCCCTACTTGCCTTGAATCTCCATAAGCACAAATCAACTAAAGGCCACAATTAAGGCAGTCCATTAATAATCAATTGACTTATTCTACCAGAACATGGAAAAATTATGCCTGTTGCCTCATATAGTGATTCTTCTTTGCCTGATTTTTTTTCCCAAGGATTCTTTAATTCTAACCAATCTTTAAGCCAGTTAAGAGTCAACACTGTATGTGATTAATTTTTTAATGATATTAGCCAGTTTTCAAATATTTAACAAGCCTGCTTTTGAGATACAGTACATAGCAAGGAGTAATGAGAACAGTTACATGTTATAATCTGGGCATTAATGACCATCTGGAAAAGCTGATAGCCCAAGGACAAATCCTGTGGTGATTTTATGATTTCTATTATAGCTCATTTGTTTCATTTTAATTAGGTAAGAAAAGAAATCTCTTCCTCCACTGTGGCCGATTGAAGAATAATAATGCCCTAGGGCCTAGGCAATAGGTATATCCGTTTTTAATGAATTGGCAACAAAAATAAGATTCAATTTCTTAGAATTTATTAACCCAGTGGGGAGGAAGATTTGGAAAGTAACATACAAATTGTCAGTTTTCAGTCTTCTTATATATATACTAGAAGTCCGGTGCACAAAATTCATGCACTGGGAGGGGGGGTCCCTCAGCCCAGCCTGAACCCTCTCACAGTCCAGGACCCCTTGAGGGATGTCCACCTGCCGGCTTAGGCCCAAACAGGCCTAAGCCGGCAGGTGGACATCCCTCTCGCAATCCGGGATCCCTCGCACCTGACTGCATGCCTGCTCGCTCCTTATCACTTGGCTTGCTGTGCTCTCCAGCTGTGAGCCCGGCTTCTGGCTCAGCAACCACTCCCTCTGTTGGAGCTCACTGACCACCAGAGGGAAGCTCCTGCATTGAGCATCTGCCCCTGATAGTCAGTGTGCATCATAGCAACCGGCTGATCTGGTCGTTCCGCCGTAATGTTCACTTAGACCTTTATTATATCCTATCTAATAAAAGAGTAATATGCAAATTAAGCATCACTCCGCCACAAAATGGCGGCACCCATAGACACAAGATGGCGGTGCCCAGTGCTGCGCGATCAATTGCCCGCCATGGCCCGGGCCCTGGGTCCGGCCAGCACCCGTGCACAGCCAGCATGGCCAGCTGCCCGCCGCGGCCCGGGCCGTGGGTAGGCATTCGAGGCACGTACATGGCCGGCGTGATCCTCTCCCAGCCCCAGCCCAGGCCTTGGGCCTGTGAGGTGCCCTTGTGCATGGTTGGTGCCATCTGCTGCCTGTCCCCTCTTGGGCTGTGGGCCTGCGAGACCCAGGGGCTTCCTATACACCTCCCCATCCCCCCTCAGCAATCAGCTCCCATCTGCAGCTGGGGGTGTAGGCCTGGGAGGCAGCTGCACCCCCCAGAGCTATTCCCTCCCAGAGGCAGCCTGGGGTATCAGGATGCACCCCCATGGTCCCACACGTACATTATAGCCTTGGAACTTCCCTTGCCGCCAGCCGAGTGATTGGAGATGGGCGGTGATATCTGGGCGATGCTGCCCAGCAAACTTCTCCCATTGGGTAGAAACTTCTGACCAGGTTAGGGAGGTAAATGGGTTTTGTTTAAAATCTTTAGGAACCACATGGAAATGTCTGAGGTAGGGTTTCACATCGGAAGTAGCTTACAACTAATTTCTGAAGGCAAACCTGGACATTGCAGTTACATTACTGGAGAGTACCCTGAGGTCCGGAGGTTGGCTCTGCAGCGGCGGTGCAGAGTGCTCCCCACCCTGGTTCCTCAGCACCTTGGGCAGGGCTTGAGCCCACCCAGGAAGGCCTTTTCCCCTACAGTTTTCACCAAGGCAGGGAGGTTTTGTAGACATGAATAAGAAGTGCCCATGCACAAGTCCTGAAGATGCCGGGGCTGGAAGAAATGACAATCAAACCGGGAAAAGAGCAAAACCAAAAACACCACCGATCCCAACATAGATCATCTTTTTCTTCAGATGACAGTGTGTTTCCCCCTTCTTCGTCTTCTGGAAGCAAGACAGATTCAAGTACTGATGATTCTACCAACGGAAAAGTTAAGAGAAAGAGAGGACAGAAAAGAAATAAAAGGAAAAAAGAAAGGACAAAAGTTGAAACATCAAGAAAAAGAAAGAAGGAAAAAAGGAAGAAACAACCACATCATATCACCTTTCTAAGGTCTCATGAAATTCCTGTTTAAGTTTATTTTATGACACTTTTAGTTCGGGTTTACATTTTTACTGGTTTGTGAAGACGACGGCAGGTACACTGTCCAATATGTTAAAGAAAAAGACCCTATCTAATAAAGAGGTAATATGGAGGGGAGAGCATTTGGGGGTGACCGGGCTGTCAGGGAAAGGCAGTTGGGGACGACTGGGCTAGCAGGGGAACAGTTAGGCATTGATCAGGCTGGCAGGAGAGTGGTTAGGGGGTGATCAGGCTGGCAGGCAGAAGTGGTTAGGGGCAATCAGGAAGGCAGGCAGGCGAGCAGTTCGGAGCCAGCAATCCTAGGATCGGGCCTAAATGGGCAGTCGAACATCCCTTGAGTGGTCCCAGATTGGAGAGGGTGCAGGCTGGGCTGAGGGACACCCCACCCCCATGCACGAATTTTGTGCTCCGGGCCTCTAGTATATTTATAAATGAAGAAACCTACGTGTGATCATAAAATACTTGCAAAGTATTTTTAATATATTTTAAGATTTTCTTATGAATCATCTGCAGAATATAATTGATTTTTTTTCAGAATAAATATGCATTCTGACACAATATTATATGAGTGCTCTTTGATTACAATATCCAAAATACTGCCATTTCTAAAACAACAAAAGCTACTTTTTACAATGATAAATAGATTACACATATCTGATAGTGAATGGCTATAAAAATGTGCATCTTGTCAGTGCTGTTATCTGGTTGCTTTATTTAAAATAAATGAATATTGAACATTTATGTGTCTTCAGAAATTCTTATTATTTATTTTACATAATAATCAGAGATGAGACATTTCAAAGCATGAAATACAAAGAAAGGTCCTTTGCTCCATAAACATCAAATGTAGATTGGAAATAAATAAATTGTGTACTAATAGGAATAGAGAAATGTCTTGCTTCTTTGTTGGAGCAGAGAGAGGTCATGAGAAAGAGGAAAGAGGACAAAGACAAGAAGGATTAAAGAAAGGCACTAAATAATGTTTAGTACAAAAGCTATGGAAAAACTAAGGAAATAATGAAAATGAGGAACTAAATGTAGAAGAAGAAGAATATTATATTATTCCACAAGTATATAAATAATAAGAAAAAAGATTCAACTCCTTCATCTGAAAGCTCTATAATTTATGTTTGACGGGATCATGAAAATGTGTGTTTGTTTCCTTTTCCCCCTCCAGAGCTATTTAAATGAATACTTTATGGGTACTCCCTCATTAATCTTTTCTTACTAACTGTGAAGAATGTAATTACTTCTGTTTTTATATTTGAAAAAATATGTTTATGGTTTATTTTGATGTAAAATGCTGCTGTTTTGCCATGAACAAGATTTGGGAATAAAGATGAGACAACCTAGCTCCATTTACCAAAACATAGACAGGACTGTAAATTTTGTTGGCAAAATATAAAGGAGACTCAATACATTTCTGTGTAATTTTTGCCTATGCGAACTAAAGAGATAGATGATAAAAATGAGCAGTATATCTCTTACACTGCTCCCATTTCTAAATATATATAACTTTGTGAAAATATATTGAGTTTAAATGTATGGGATGGATAAAACATATTTTTTAATTAAAGAAAACACTTTTACAAAACAATTGGTATATCACAAAGAAAATCAGCAGCAATTACTTTAAACTATGTACAAGTGAGAATGTTAATACTTGCTAAATGTTGGAAAACTCCACACACAGTTTATTTTTGCTCTCACTGATCCAAACATTTTTACATGTAATTTTTAAAATTTTATTGACATCTTAGAGAGAGGAAGGGAGAGAGAGAACCATCAATGTGTGAGAAAGAACCATTGATGTGAGAGAGAGACATTGCTTGCCTCCTGAACACACCCTGCATGGGGACCAAACCACAACCTACCATATTTTCTGGCGTATAAGACAACTGGGCGTATAGAAGATTTTCCTGGGTTAAAAAGTCGTCTTATACGCCGGAAAATACAATAAGTATGTGCCCTAACTGGGAATTGAATCCACCACCTTTTAGTGCATGGAATATGGCCCCAATTAACTGAGCCACCCAGCCGGGGCTGAACTTTGCATTTAGAATACATTTTGAGCAAGTGGAACATCCTTATGGCTGTCCCTTGGAGCAACAACAACAACAACAACAAAAATGTATTCATGTTTGATGATTATTATTTTGGGGACCCACTAAAAGTAACCTGTGCCAAGTCCAGAATCTTATCACAGCTTTCACAGAAAAGGTGTGCATTTTAGAAAGATACAGGTGATTTAGTGCATGACACATTGACAAAGAGAACCTATAAAGATACTCCTCCAACAATGCAAAATACATGTGAATAAGGCAATCATTGCCACATTGCTTATAATTGCACAAAATTTTGGAATTAACATAATGCCAAAACACTGGAAAGTGGTTGATTAAACAATAAACACAATGTAAATGCAGCCATAACTTAATGATGAAAAGCTCTATGAATGGATATGAAGTAAATTCCAGGGTATACAACTAAGTGAAAAAAATCAAAGTGAAAAAAAACACTTTATAATATATTATCTGTCATGTAAGATAAAAAGGGATATAAATATACATACATTTACCTGTTCTTTGGTGGAAAAAATTAAAGAACAGAAAGATTGACAGGAATGAATGTGCTTGTTCACCAGTGGTTCTCAACTTTTCTAATGCCGCGACCCTTTAATACAGTTCCTCATGTTGTGGTGACCGATGGTCTTAGGCGACCCTGCTAGCAGTTCTCAACCTGTGGGTCACGACCCACAGGTTGAGAACCACTGCTGTAGAGCCTAAGACCATCGGAAAACACAGATATTTACATTACAATTCATCAACAGTAGCAAAATTACAGTTATGAAGTAGCAACGAAAAAAATTTTATAGTTGAGGGTCACCACAACATGAGGAACTGTATTAAAGGGTCATGGAATTAGAAAGTTTGTGAACCACTGACCTAGAGGTTATGAGGGAGAATAACATGGTGACATGGAGAAAATGAGGAACGAGGACACAGTAGAAGGGATGATGAGAAAGTGGATATTCTTTGAATATATCTCTGTGGTATGACTTTGAAAACCAAGTTAATATTTCACATTTTCAAAAAGTAAATTAAAAATTTAAATCAATAGATCTGTGGGAGAATTGAAAATGGATTACAAACAGTAAAAAGGAAACCAAACCCTGTCTCTATTACAAATAAATAATATAATCACATTGAAAGGAACAAAGAATGAAACTAATAAATAAACTTTGGACAACAGTGTTTTAATTATATACTCTAAGTGAATGAAAACTGTGCACAATCATTGCACTCTAGTTAATAAACTTGTTTTACACATAGATATAGGTTACTGATTTTAAAACTATACATGTTCTAGGATTGAGCAAATAAATGACTATATTATAGATAATGAGAACCATATTTCTTTTTTGTTGTTAATCCTCATCTGAGAATATTTTTTTCCATTGATTTTTAGAAAGAGTGGAAGGGAGAGAGGGAGGGAAGGGGGGAGAGAGAGATAGAGAGACATCCATGTGATAGAGACTAATTGATTGGTTGCCTCCCGCACACACCCTGACCAGATGGGAATGGAACCTGCAACCCAGGTACGTGCCCTTGACCAGGAATTGAACCCATGACCCTTCGGTGCTTGAGCAGATGCTCTAACCACTGAGATATACATGCCAGGGCAAGAGCCATATTTATTTATTTTAGTTTTTTGTACATAAGTATTTTTTATTTTAATTTTTTTCTTTATTGATTAAGGTATTACATATGTGTCCTTATCACCCCATTGCCCCCCTCCCCCCCTCACTTATGCCCTCACCCCCCTGGTGTCTGTGTCCATTGGTTAGGCTTATATAGGCATGCATACAAGTCCTTTGATTGATCTCTCCCCCTTACCCCCACCCTCCCCTACCTTCCCTCTGAGGATTGATGGTCTGGTTGATGAAGAGCCATATTTCTTACTATTAAATAAAAGGGGAAGGCTATAATAAACTGTGTGGTGTTAAATTAGAATCAAAGTTACCAGGATAAAAGTTATTTTAAGATATATAAATATAATATAAATATGCATTGTTTATATGTTTGCATACATCTATTTCCTAGCTCTTTCCACTGAAAGGACCCCAAAACAATGACAGACTAGTAGCAATGGTCACACCTAGTACCTAGATCTTGGTTTCTAAACACCATTCCTCCAACAAAAGGAATTAATGCTACTTGAAAAAAAAAAAATCTAATTCAATGACTAGTACAAGGAAAGAACCAGGTAAGTCTGGAACATCTTGTTGTCTCAGAAAACAAGAAAGACTCAAAAAATTTGAAGATGTCAGAAGAAATGTAAGTTAATATAAGGAATCTCCCAATATCTAATTTCAAGACAATTTGAGCTTCATGCTAGATAATCATATTAATGCATTATTTGATGGTTGATTTTATGTGTCAACTTGACTGGGTATAAAATATTCAGATTAAATGTAATCTTGAGTGTGCCTGTTAGAGTGCTTCTGGATGATATGAGAATTTGAATTGGTAAATTTGATAAAGTAGATTGCCACCCTTTGCCCTGCACGCCCCCTCACCCACAAACTTGCCAATGATGGTAGGCATCATCCAATCCATTGGAAGCCTGAATAGAACAAAAGGTTTATGAAGAAAGGAGAAACTTACCCCTTTTGTTTCCTGCCTGGCTGTTTGAGCAGACACATCTTATCTCATCCTCAGGCCTCAAACTGGGATTTATATCATTGTCTTCTCTGCTTGTCAGGCCTTTAGACTCAGACTAGAACTATACCACCAGTTCTTCTCCTGGGTCTCTGGCTTGTAGGTACCACATTGTGGGACTTCTCAGCCTCCATCATCACATGAGCCAATTCCTCATAATAATCACCATATGTTCATATCTATTTATTATCTATCTATCTATCTATCTATCTATCTATCTATCTATCTATCATCTGTCTATCTATCATCTATCTATCTATTATCTATCCTACCAGGTCTATTTATCTGGAGAACATTGACTAATATAGATTATAACCTGTATTCTGATTTATTGAATATTGAATATAACCTACAACCAGAAAAATGTTTGTGTCTAAACAAACAAACAAACAGATAAATACACAAATGAATAAAACAAATAAATAAATGTGGAAAAGAGATAGCTCTTAAAAGGTAAATATAAAGGGAAAAATAATAACTTTTTAGTTGAGAACCTGGGAGATGCCACCTAAATAGGTGATGATAGTTCACATTCCAGCAATAATAAAATATCTTTATCATATACGTTCTGATGTGATGCACTGAGAAAGCACAAAATCATTTCTGTAGTATTCCTGCCAGAAATTCCTAAACTGAATTCAATCCTGAGAAAACATATCAAACCCAATTTGAGGGACATTCTACAAAACAACTGGCCATTGCCCATGAAAGAAAAGGAACGATCTGAGGAATTCTTCCAGACTAAAAGAAAATAAAGTGATTTGACAATTGTGTGCTTCTGGTCCACAAAACAAGGGACAATTGATACAATATAAATAAAGTTTGTAGCTGGTAGAGTTCTATCAATAATTCTTGCATTTGATAATTGGCTATGGCTATTAAAGATGTTGATATTTGGGAAAGCTGGGTAAAGTTTACAAGGAAATTCTTTTTTTAAAAAAATATATTTTATCGATTTTTTACAGAGAGGAAGGGAGAGAGATAGAGAGTCAGAAACATTGATGAGAGAGAAAAATAGATCAGCTGCCCCCTGCACACCCCCTACTGGGGAGGTGCCTGCAACCAAGGTACATGCCCCTGACCAAAATCGAACCTGGGACCCCCGAGTCCGCAGGCCGACGCTCCATCCTCTGAGCCAAACCAGCCCCGGCTACAAGGAAATTCTTAATACTCTCTTTTCAACTCTCCAAGCCTAACATTATTTCAAAATTAAAATTTATTACTATTAAAAAGAAACACAATGGGGCAACTAACTATAAGACATGAGTATAGACCAACTATTAATATATAATGGATCACACTAACACACTAAAACAGCACAAGGGCAGCAGAATGGCCAACTTCCACCATCAGAGAAGCAAAAATTCTGAATATAAAAGTTTCAAACAGCAAACACTGCAGCTTTATATTTTAAACGACCATCTTTCCATGGAAGGATTGACCACAAGTATGTGCCAGATTTGTTTCTTTCCCAAGACACTTTTAAAAATTAACATCACTTAAAAGCAGAAGATAATGATTTTTTAGTGCCAAAACTAGCTACACTACATAATGTAATAGCTTACATTTAGACAGAGGACTTTAGCATTTTTATTAGATATTTATAACCTAGAGAATTGTGACTATTTAGCATACATACTCATGCCCATTGTTAGCTACTATTGGACAAGCCATCTATAATAATAAAAATGTAATATGCTAATTAGACCGGAAAGCTGAACGACCTTCCGGATGTCTTCCCGGACGTCCTTCCGGATGACCTTCCAGACAAAGCCGGGGCTGCGAGGGCCAAGCCCCTTTCATGAATTTTGGGCATCAGGCCTCTGGTATTAGGATAAATTAGCCCCCATAACTAAAACAAATCAGAGTTTGAAGCAGACATTCCAGATCTGCACAAATTCCCTCATAAGAAAAGTAAGAAAAAAAAATATGGAGGACAATGAACTCTGAAGGTCTACAGAACTAACTTCAGAAATCAATAAGACAAAATGAAACAAGTTAATGCAAAAACAAAACAAAACAGGAGGCAATTAGTGTCCCCATCTGGAAGATCAGCAATACAGCAATAAGCAAATGTACATCATGACCCACAGAGACAGGCTGCAAAGGGAATGAGTGTGATCCCCAGGCCATAATCCTTTGCAACACAGGTACCTAGTAATTACTCAATAAATGTAAATTATCCCTATTACACTAACATCAGCTTTTCTTTTTTTTATATTTTATGTTTTAAGTTTCTTCTTTTAGAATGCACAAATTTGTGCACCAGTGGGGTCCCTCAGCCTGGCCTGCAGGATGGGGCCTAAACTAGCTCTCTGATATCCCCCGAGGGGTCCTGGATTGCAAGAGGGCACAGGCCAGGCCGAGGGATCCCACTGTGCACGATCAGGGCTGGGGAGGGATACAGGAGGTTGGCCAGCCGGGGAGAGATGGCAGGAGGACTCCAGGGTGTGTATGGCCCATCTCACTTAGTCCCGATTAGCAGGACCACAGCAGCAAGATAACCTACCAGTCGGAGCATCTGCCCCCTGGTGGTCAGTGCAAGTCATAGTGAGCAGTTGAGCAGCCTTAGCATATCATTAGCATACTAGAAGCCCGGTGCACGAAATTCGTGCACAGCGGGGGGTTGTCCCTCAACCCAGCATGTACCCTCTCCAATCTGGGGGGATCGGGCCTAAACGGGCAGTCGGACATCCCTCTCACAATCCAGGACTGCTGACTCCCAACTGCTTGCCTGCCTGCCTTCCTGATTGCCCCTAACCACTTCTGCCTGCCAGCCTGATCACCCCCTAACCACTCCACTGCCAGCCTGGTTGATACTTAACTGCTCCCCTGCCAGCCTGTTTGCCCCCAACTTCCCTCCTCTGCCAGCCTGGTCACCCCTAACTGCCCTCTCCTGCAGGGTTGATCACCTCCAACTGCCCTCCCTTGCAAGCCTGGTCCCTCTCAACTGCCCTCCCTTGCAGGCCGGGTGCCTCCCAACTGCCCTCCCCTGCTGGCCATCTTGTAGTGGCCATCTTGTGTCCACATGGGGGCAGGATCTTTGACCACATGGGGGCAGCTATATTGTGTGTTGCAGTGATGATCAATCTGTATATTACTCTTTTATTAGATAAGATAGAGGCCTGGTGCACGGGTGGGGGCCAGCTGGTTTGCCCTGAAGGGTGTCCCGGATCAGGGTGGGGTTCCCTTGGGGTGTGGGGCGGCCTGAGCGAGGGGCCTGTGGTGGTTTGCAGGCCGGCCACGCCCCCTGGCAACCCAAGCAGAGGCCCTGGTATCTGGAATTTATTTTTCTTCTACAATTGAAACTTTGTAGCCTGGAGCGGAGCCAAGCCTGCTGTTCCCTCCGGAGTGGCAGCCATTTCTGTGGCAGTTAATTCACCTTCTACAATTGAAACTTTGTAGCCTTAAGCGGGTGAGCCCGGCCAGGGTGTGCGGAAAGCTTTGCTTCCCCTGTTGCCGCCGGCAACCCTGGCCTGCTCTCTCAAGCTCCATTCTGCCGCCATTTGTTTGAATTTGTTTACCTTCTATAACTGAAACTTTGTAGCTTGAGTGGAGGCTTAGGCCTGCAATGGCTATGGAAAGCTTGGCTTCCTCTGTTACCTGGGAAACCTTGCTCTCCGTGGCTGTAGCCATCTTGGTTTGGGTTAATTTGCATACTTGCCCTGATTGGCTGGTGGGGGTGGCTTATGTAGCGGAGTGATGGTTAATTTGCATATTACAATTTTATTAGAGAAGATTACGCTTTGATTGATTGAACAGCCGACCAGACAACCAGACACTTAACATATTATGCTTTTATTATATAGGATACTACATATAAGTTGTTTTAAATAATCTATAATAATAAAAGCATAATATGCTAATTAGACCAGATGCCCTTCTGGACGTCCTTCCTTCTGGACAAAGCCATGGTGAGCGAGGGCCGAGGCAGAGGAGGCCGCAGCGGTGACCAGGGCCAAGGCCCTTGCACGAATTTCATGCATCGGGCCTCTAGTTTACAAATAAATAGCAAATAAGAAAGGTGCTAAAAAATTTTGTATTGAGGGCAATGAGGGTTGTTGTTCAATGGGTATAAAGTTTCAGTTATGTAAGATGAATAAGTCCTAGAGGGCTACGTACAATATCATGCTTATACTTAATAGTTTATTGTGAACTTAAACATTTGTTAAGAAGGTAGATCACAAGATAAATGTTATCAAAGTAAAAATGAATAAGAAAGAAAGTGATTAAGAAAAGAACAATGATGTCAAGATGCCCTATTTATTTTTCTATTTCTATTTGGTAAACTGTATTTATTAATGTTTGCACTTGTATATATATAGATTATGTTTTGATTACAAGGAGGGAAGGTGTTTGCAATCATTTTGTTTAGAAGTTCTCCAAATCAGATATCAGTCAAATCAGAAAGAAGAATTATGTTGCAGAGCAGTGATCACCAAGGTGAATTTGTCTGACCTAGCTAGCTTTTCAGGTCTACATTTTCCTCTCTACCTAGTCATACCTTTGTATGGGTACTGTTTAAGAATTAGAACCATAAAGAGCAATACCAGTGAGCTGATCTATGACCTCTGCCTCTGGTCTGGCATCACCTTTCCTGTTGATTGAAAGCAGGACTGAGTTTACAGTTGACAATCCTGGCAAGAAAGTAGGTCACAGCTTGAGTGGCAAACCTTGTTCCTTGATCAGGTATGGTCAGGGAAACTAAGTAGACTACAGAAATATGAATCAAAACATATTTAACTCTCTGGTTGCAGAAGTTACAGGAAATATGTCCGCACACAGTCCCCATGTAGATGAAAATGCATTCCAAAGTGGCAACCTGGACAGCTACATGTGAAGAATGACTTCTTCCTAGGATTGTTTAAGTTCAGCAACCTCTATGTCTGCAATATTCATCTCTTGTTATGAGACCATTTCCGCCTAATAGAAATCCATGCAATACAAGAAGATATCTTTAAACTTCCACAAGATTTAGCATTTGCAGACTGTCTTTTGCCTTTTTTTTTCTTTGACCCACCTATTCATGGTAAATGACTTACAAGATCATACTTGTACATTTCCTGTAATTACTTGTTGAGAGGAGAAATCATGTGCAGTAAGCTGAGAGGTCCTCTAAAAATTAAGAGGCAGCTCTGAGTTGGGTCAGGTGAATGCCCTGCCCTATTAATGGGAACAATTAAAACAACCCCAGGTCGTATGTGTTAGCAAAGAAGTCACAGCTCTTTGCAAAGGGAGGAAAAAAACTCCACAAAACTCAGGAAGCTGCTTCAAGAGCTGGCAGCAGGTGTCAGTGGCCTATCTGGGACCAGAGGTATGTCATTCCACCAGTCACTCAGGCTAGTGAACATCGTCCCTTCAAAATATTCCTCTTCAAAAATGTAATTGCTCATGCTATTGGCTGAAAATGATTTTTCTTCCTTCCATGTGTATGCAGTTTCAAGACAGTACAACTCTTTAAATAAAACATTTTAATTATCTATTAAAAGGGGAAGACACTAAAAAACTAAGATCCAGAGAAGCTACCAGTGACATAGCTGGGCAGTCACACAAGTGCAAAGCCCCGCAGGATCCCACCTGTACCTGTCAGCCTTCTTTGTCCATATTTTTAAACCTTTCAATAAGACCCTCACCTTAAGTGTCATGATTGTGTGGCTACTTCATCCTGCCTCTTAAGTTTTGTGCATCATAGCCTCAGAAAGAATATCTCACAGCACATGGATATTTAAATAACCCTTCTAAAGTATCTGGTTGAAGTGACACTGACTCAACATCTGCCCTCACTGTCATACTAGCCTCACACTACTACCTCTTGTAGCCACATCTGTCCTCCCCATTGTGATGGTAATTTTATGTGTTAACTTGATTGGGCCATAGGGTGCCAGATATTTGGTCAAGTATTATTCTGCATGTTGCTGTAAGGGTGTTTTTGGATGAGTTTAGCTTTTAAATTCTTAGACTGAGTAAAGCAGATTGCTCTCCTTAATATGGGTGGGCATCATCCAATCAGTTTTAAACTGAATGAAACAAAAAAGGGTTACACTCCCCTGACTAAAATGGAATTTCTGTTGCCTGAATACCAGAAGCTGGAACATTTTATTTTCTGCCTTTGGACTTGAAATTAAACAGCAGCTCTTCCTGAGTCTCGAATGCCAGCATTTGGACTGGACCTACTCCATTGGCTGTTCTAAGTCTTCAGCTTACCGACTATGGATTCGGGACTCATCAGCCACCACAATCATGTAAGAGAATTTCTTAGAATAAATCACACACACACACACACACACACACACACACACACACACACACACCCCTTATATAGACTTGGTTGGAAAGTTTGTAAGGAGGACATTCTGAGAAAAGGAAAGTGTGCAGAAGGCCACCTGCCCTGATTATCAAATTCCTACTTAGGGGAGTATCAAAGGCGGCACCCCTAATTATTCCTTGATTTTTTTCAAACAAGTCTGTGCTCATGCAGACCTCTGGGTGCTAACTGGAATCCTTATGCCTAATCTTTGGGTGCCCTTCCCTTGAGGACAATACAAACACTTGTGTCCTCCCAAGATTACTCACCCTACTGATTGTATCTAAAGACTA
Organism: Cnephaeus nilssonii; assembly: GCF_951640355.1. Lineage (NCBI taxonomy): Eukaryota > Metazoa > Chordata > Mammalia > Chiroptera > Vespertilionidae > Cnephaeus > Cnephaeus nilssonii. The sequence continues at coordinate 72,076,442 of NC_137081.1, read as the reverse complement.
CAATAAAAGCCTAATGAGGCAGGCAATTAAGGCTGTCTGGTAACTTTAGCCAAGCAGTCCCTTAGCCCTCTCTTTCATAGCAAATGTTGTGTTGGAGTAATACATTCATCCATCCCTCATGGTCTGCTGGTCAGCCCTGGCAATATACATACATATAAATTATATTATATTTACATGTTGGAGTGATGGTCAATTTGCATATTACTCTTTTATTAGATAGGATAGAGGCCTGGTACATGGGTGGGGCCAGCTGGTTTGCCCTGAAGGGTGTTCCAAATCAGGGTGGGGGTTCCCTTGGGATGTGGGGTGGCCTGGGAAAGGGGCCTGTGGTGGTTTGCAGCCTGGCCACACCCCCCGGCAACCCAAGCGGAGGCCCTGGGATCTGGGATTTATTTATCTTCTATAATTGAAACTTTGTAGCCTTGAGCGGAGGCCAGGGCCAGCCATGGCAGGGGTGGGGGGAGAAGCTTGGCTCCCTCCATCGCCGGGGGCAACCCAAGCCTCCTGCTTGCTCCAGCTCAGTGGTCGCCACCATATTTGTTGGGTTAATTTACATACTCACTCCTGATTGGCTGGTGGGCATGGCTTGTGGGTGAAGCAGAGGTACGGTCAATTTGCATGTTTCTTTTTTATTAGATAGGATAAATTAGTATGAGACTGTTATTCTTTTTCTGACCCTTCTGACACTTTCTCACCTTCCTACATCATCCTTTCTCATCATATCCTCTCATGTTTTTATACATATTGTGGACACATTTCTCTTCCCTACTAATTAATAGATATTTTAAGGCAGACACTTGACTTTATTCTTCCTTATCAGAGTCCCATTGTAAAACACCGTATACAAACACATGTTACTCATAAAAGAAAATTATTTAAATTCAAATGGTATTTAATTTGATTGCTTTTCTGCTATTCAGACTGGTGAACTTTCTTTCTCTCAGCTTCCATCATTTTTTACTGTTAGGAAGGTCCAGGCCATTTTGAGCAGAGAAAAACATCAGCCTCTCTATCTCTATGGTTTCTCTCTCTTTCACTTTATCAGACTAGAAATGTCCTCTTGCCAGTTCCCACATCCCAGGAGTCCAGATCTCCTACTGACATGGGTTTTGGAGTAAGTTAGGGTGTCAAGGTGAGGGTTTCAGTTCACCTGACTTACCTCAGAATTAGGGCATCAAGGGAGTGTTGAAAGTTATAACATGTTTTTCCATATATTTCCCTTCTATTGCTTGGAATAAGGTGTTTAACCAAAGTCTATTGCAAATACCTCCTTTTTACTGTCTCCAAATAGTGCTGGCACCAGTGAATCTTTCGAGAAGATGCTTCTGATTTTTATTCAGGTTTAACTCATGCAGAATGAGTTTGGGGGCAAATCTAGAAAAGGTAGTTCCAAAAGTGTCAATTCTATGATATCTTCTGCTTCTGTAATTTAAAAGTAATATTTTAAATACATGGGTGACTTTAAAATGTATTATTAACATGAAGAGAGAAAATAGCTCTTTGCCTCTAAAAATTGAACAAATGCTCAACATGGAAAATCCCACATCCATTGCCTCCTGGGCATTGAATCTGTTGTTACTATAGAACTGTGTCTGTATATTATTAAAGGGACAAATTACTACAGTGATTTAAATGATGAGGAGTGATGACTAAATGCTTCAGAAAAGACCCACAATATGGTTAATAGAAAGGGATAATCTGCTAAGATATTTTCCTATTTTCCATTTCCTCCCTCTTATTATCAAGAACATTTTACAGACAGGCTTGTAACCTAACAGTGTTTTAGCTCTAAACCTTTAGCTTTAAACACCTGATCAGCAACTTCAAGCCTAGTCACACACAAAGAGGAGAGACAGCGTGTAAATTGTCACATATCTCATTTTCCAAGACGCTTATGAATGTCAAACATTTCTGTCATTCTATTACATAAGTGAGGCCAGATGTCCCTGAGAAGTTCTGTCTAAAAATTTTCAGTGGGATTAAAAGCTTTACACACATTTTTTATTGCGTTTCACTTTCCAAGAGAGAAGGATTAAAATTCAGGCTGAATAGAAAGGTAATATAAGGAAGAAACCCTTCACCATAACTTTGGTTGCTAATCCTCATGTCCTCCACTTGCTGAGGACGGTGACTTGTCAGCCATCTACTTACCCTCAACTACTTTATTAGGTCTGGTAAAAGCAGCTGTTGAGAGAAAAAGCAGCATTTTACTTCTACTCATTTCATAACTAGTGGCCCGGTGCATAGATTGGTGCACATTGAAAGGAAATTAATTAGAAGAAAGATTCGTGCGGTAATTGTGTTACTGCAAAAAATTACATATCAAAATTGTATACATAATATCCTATCTAATAAAAGAGAAATATTCAAATTGACCATACCTCCACTACATCCACAGCCACGCCCACAAGCCATGCCTACTAACCAATCAGGAGCGAATATGCAAATAAACCCAACCAAGATGGCTGAGGCCACAGAGAGCAGGAGGGAGACTTGGGTTTCCCTGGCGACAGAGGAAGCCAAGCTTTACACCTGCCTTTGCCAGCCCAGGACTTCACTTAAGGCTACAAAGTTTCAATTATAGAAGCTAAATAAATCCAAACAGAAATGGCAGCAGCCACGGAGCTGGAAAGAGCAGGAGGCTAGGGTTGCCCTGGGTGATGGAGGAAGCCAAGCTTTCCTCCTGCCCTTGCCGGCCCAGGCCTCCAGTCCAGGCTACAAAGTTTCAATTATAGAAGATACATAAATTCCAACAGAAATGGTTGCGGCCACTGAGCGAGCAGAAGGCTTGGCTCCGCTCCAGGCTACAAAGTTTTAATTGTAGAAGATAAATAAACCCCAGATACCAGGGCCTCCACTTGGGTCGCTGGAGGACAAGGCTGGCCTGCAAACCACTACAGGCCCCTCGCCCAGGCTGCCCCGTGGCCCAAGGGAACCCCCACCCTGATCCGGGACACCCTTCAGGGCAAACCAGCTGGCCCCCACCCCAGTACCAGGCCTCTATCTAATAAAAGAGTAATATGCAGATTGACCATCACTCCAACACACAGGATGGCTGCCCCCATGTGGTCAAAGATCCTGCCCCCATGTGGACACAAGATGGCCACCACAAGATGGCCAACAGGGGAGGGCAGTTGGGAGGGACCAGGCCTGCAGGGGAGGGCAGTTGGGGGCAATTAGGCCAGCAGGATGAGGGCAGTTGGGAGGGACCAGGCCTGCAGGCGAGGGAAGTTGGGGGCAAATAGGCTGGCAGGGAAGCAGTTAGGCATCAATCAGGCTGGCAGGGGAGTGGCTAGGGGTGTCACCATATTTGAGGGTGTGGCAGTCAATTAGCATATTCCCTCCTTATTGGCTGTGGGCACCACAATCTTTGTGAGGGTGTGGTGGTCAATTAGCATATTCCCTTTTTATTAGATAGGATTGCCAGTGTGCATCATATTTACCTGCCAGTTGGTTGGATGGTCAGTTGGTCACTTAGCCTTTTATATACATAGATAGATTGTCTCCATTTCTTAATTTTATCATATTACTGAGACATTGGCATAAACTTTTTCACAATTCTCATTATCTGACTGTGGTCCTAATAACATATTATAATATTTTTCTAATTATACTCCCTGCAAAATATCAAAATGGTCATTTTAAGCAATAAAACCAACCCACACTTTTCCAATATAAAAATCTACCTGAGACAGGAGGTATATATTTATTTTGCTGTGTCTCCATAGATATATAAGTAACTATTTAATAGGTATTGTGACTACTTTTGTAATCCTCTTCAACATCTCTTTTAAAATGTTTATTTTACCAATCCCTTGGTTTTCAACTATGTTGGAATCTTGTTCTGTTCATTAAAATAAGATTTGATTGCATATGGGTAAAATCTAATCTCTATAATTTCATGGTACATCTTGAATTGTCAGACTTGAGAAGTGTTGTTACTTGTGCCAAAACAGTAAACTGCAAATATAACTTATTCTCCTACTTACTCTAATGTTTCTTAAATACCGCTCTGAAGGTTTTACTTCACTAGCCTGTGGTTATCTCTTCTTTTTTATTTACATCCAATTCTAGTTTTATTTGCATTTATTCAAGCATTTCAAGCACTTACTTGTACTTTTTAAATAATTAATGTAAGGTAAGAAGCCAAAAGCCTGCCTCAAGTACCAGTTTATAAATACATTTTATTTATCAGTGATCTTTGTAAACAAATAAACAATTGTCTCCATATGCCTGGTAGGATTTTTGAACATTGTAGACAGGTGCCAGATGCCTTTTATCTAGTGCAGCAACAAAAACACCAGAAGGTGAGTATGAAGAGATTATCCTCTTTTGTTTTTAATGTGTTCTGAGTAACTAAATATATATATTTACATCTAGCTTTCTAAATCACTCCCTTGGCCTTGTTCATTACAATAGTACTTCAACATAACTCAATATTACACACACACACACACACACACATATATATATATATATATATAAACCTTTTTGTGACTTTGAACAAAACGGTAGAATAAAAACCATTTTTGTGATTTTATAATAAAATGCTATCTCAAATGTATTAATAAAGCAAGAAATTAAACGTTTTAAAAGCAAATGAAAATAAAGCAAATCAAGTATTAGTGATATCAGTTGTGCAGAGGCAAAGAAGGCGCATAAAGGAATCACTGACAGGGACCAAGACAAGAAAAGGCGGCCTCAGAGCACTTAGACGCCACAGAAAAATGCTATTGATTTAAATAATGAAAGATACTTCTAGTTAAAGATGCTATGGGACCAATTCCATATGTCATATCATTAAGACCAAGGAGTATAAAATACACACTAAAGGTGTTTTTTTCCCTATAAGGACTGAAATATGTATTTTAAAGGTATAATAAATTAATTTTCAATTTTCCCAAAGTATGTGCCACTTTCTGGTTCCAGGTTTTTTACTGATAATTGTATCCCACCCTAAGCAAGTTATACAACCTCTACAACCTTCAGTGTCTGTCTCCCTCTGTAAAATGACTAGGAGTTTAGGGCTAAATATATTATAGCTAAGATTGCTTCTAGTTTTTTAAAAAGCATATATATATATATATATATATATATATATATATATATATATATATAATTTTTAAGTTACAGAAAAATCACCAAGATGGTACAGAGAATTCCCATATCCTGTTCCCTCTTTTGGTTATTGTAAACATTTCTATTTGTGTGGTATATTTGTCAAAATTAACAAAACTATTTCGATACATTATTATTAACTAAAACCCACACTTTATTCAAATTTCCTTACTTTGTAACTAATATCTTGGTCTATTTCAAGATCTTATCTGGAACAATGCATTGCATTTAGCTGTCATTAATGACTGACAGTTTTGAGGAGTACTGACCAGATGTTTTGTAGAATGTTTTCTTTTTTTTGGGGTCCTCCTAGCTTTATAAATACATTTTATTTATCAGTGATCTTTGTAAACAAAAGTTGGCACATAGCAACCAATAGCATATGAATAAATGAATGAACAAATAAAGGAATAAGAACAATGAATGAACAAATGAATGACTAAAGAACTGCATGTATCATTCATGTGTAGGAAATAATGCATTGATATTAATAGAGAAGTGATTCTTTGGTCTCTATTTTAATACTACACTGGCACTATATCACTCCAGTTTAACAAAGGCCAAATTGGAATATTTGATTATATTTTCTCTTTTTGAACCAAATTTATAAACATTTCAGCAAAAGACTAATTTAGAAGTTTAATAAGAAAACATAAAATATCATTAGAAGGTATTTAATGGTAATAGAAATTCAAGTGTGGGAATGTAAAGGATATTTTTTAAATAGTGAGTGATTCTCAAATTATTATATTCATATTATCCTATTTTTCCATACAATTAGGGGAAAGAAAACAAATATAAAGGGAAAAGAGATAAAAAAAATACATTGAAAGACTGAGGATTCAAACAATATCAATACATTATTATTAACTTCATTTGGTATCAGTAAATAAATGAAATTAGATTATTCTGCCTGAAGGACAACAGTGTGTTGGAAATATAGTTCTGATAAACATAACCTTTCCAACCTTTATTCAAGGTACTGGCTGAAAATTTTCTTTTCACACATAATTTCATCACGCAATTATCTTAGAGTAAAAAGATAAATATAACCTTGACAGGCAATGCAATCTTTTGAAGTAGCCTTTTCTCTTTCTAAAAATCTGGTTCCACCAGATATAATTTCAGACTAAATACAATGCTATATTCTCTGACAAGAAAATGTGAAATCATTATACAGGTTAACAATATATTGATTAATATATTTTGCCCTAATTCAGTAATGTAATAGCAATTTACAAAGCATTTGGTTGCATCACTATTATTTCAATTATGAACTCAGCTGGATAATAAAACGATAGGCTTTTTCTCAGTGGACTATTCCTCAATTTATGCAATTTACTTTAAATGTTAAGTTAAAAAAAAATACTTGCCATTTTATCAGTTCTTTCAGGTTGTGATATTTTACCATCATATAGCAAACTAATAATTATCAATCCTTAAGTGCCTACTATATTTTGCAAATTAGTTTCAGAAAAGCAATTTAAAAGTTTCTCCATTTTTCTCAGTAGACCACAAGATAATATTCTTTTAATTGCAAGGATTGAAATGCCTGATACTTTCCATTTTTAATACACCATATTGACTTTTGTAGTCATTATTCCACTTTGCACTTTGCTACTGATATTTACTTCAATGCTATTCCATTTCAGATAAATTAATGAACATTTATTCAGATTCATCCAACAAATATTACTGAGAGTTCCATTTGAGCCAGGATCAAAAGTGCCTGTTAGTGATACAAAGAAGTGAAAGTGTCTTTTCTAGCCCTGCAATGGGGTTCCCATACGCTCAGACAATGGAAGAGAAAACTTGTACCGAACAGCATGAGACCCCTCCAACCTACCTATGTGACTCTTCTACAAATGCAAACCGCTGATATTGAAACCCAAAATATGGTCGGCTCTGAGCTCTTTGTCTCATAAAACCAAAAAAAGGATTCACGGACAAAAACGGTGGGAAGAAATCAAAATTTATTGGGGTGAAAACAAAGCTTGGGGGAGATGTATGGGTTTCCTGCTGCAAGGCAGGAAGGGGGTCCAAAATGGGTTGCCCACTTAAACTCTTTGTCTAGCGGATATTCATGTACTCTGCTAGCTTCTGATTGGTCCCTTCAAGGAATTCTGGCAATATCCAATTACATCAAAGTTCAAGTTCCCGCCTGTGGGAGTACCTGATTGAGGACTGTCACTTCAGGTCTGAGGTGACATCACTGTTCCTGCCTGGCTGGGTCAAGGGTCAAGTTTCCCCCACCCAGCCAGGTTCCCCCCTAGCTAGTTCTAGGTCCTTTGTTTGCCTCCATGTCTGACTTGCCTTATCCGTACCTCCATGTGATACCTGTTCTTGATTGCCTACCTAGCCCTATTTTTCTATCTCAATACTACTTAAGATACATAACAAAAATACAAAAATAAAATTTATATTAATTTTAATATAAGTCAACTTGGTTGATTATAATTCACTCAGTGTTTCATAACGTAAATATGAAATAATGTGAACTCCAATAAAATATAAAAGTTGATTCCCAGCAATTAAAATTTTTACCTATTAAAGGACATAAAGGAAAGACTAGTCATTGAATTAGAATCCAAGCAAATGGGAAAATTCTAAAATCCCAGGTTTGCAAATACAGAGTGTCTTCTTCTCTCCCGCAAGTACATCCTCTCATGTCAGGTGCAAAGGTTCAGGAAAGTAGTGGGAAGGCACTTGAAGTCAGAGCCATTCCAAGTAAAGCTCCTGATTAAAGGTAATATGGGTCTTGAAATAAGTAAATTGGATAAATAAATAAAAAACTAAGTGCAAATGACATGCAATTCAAATATGAACAAGGGGAAGAACTGAGTAGTTTCAGGTTGATTCTAATGGAGCTCATTATGTGGTTGAGTGGATAATGCAAAAGGATTTACAGGCAAGGAAAGGCAGAGTCATCATTAACAATGGCAGGGCCAAGAAGAGCATTTGTCCTTCAGCATTTCCAGGGATGGTTACATGTCCACTCAAATACAAATAATTAAAATCGAATTATTTAAGTTGATAAATAAAGCAATTAACAGAAGATAAAACTTAATTAACTTTAGATATATAAACTGGTGTTCTCTAATTACCAAAAAATTTGACATGCAAGTGATAAAATTTTTTTAATACTTTTGGCTAATTATTCATCAGCCAAGGTGACAATATAGGAGCAGATTTAGTAAGATCTGCAATTCTAATCTATAGAAAGTCTTGTGGGTACTTGCTCATTGTAAGTCCATAAACTTTTGGTTGTCCTCATTGGAAGAAATTTCTCACTTGGTGAAAGTGAATGGGGTATAATAAATAGAGAATCAACCTAATCAAGGGATTAGGGGTGGAGAGGAAAGCAAACATGAGGTAAAGGATTCAATCAGAGATTTCCTTATTCAGAAAAAGTTCAGCTACTCAGAACTCTCTAGGAAGCAAAGTGCTTTTGGGTCAGGCAACCATAGGTTCAAAGACCAGATTCATTATATGTCCATGAGTAAGTTATTTATTTCTTTTTTTAAAATTTAATTTGTTAAATTTCACCAAAAAAACAACATAATTAACAAATGAATTTTGTAAAGTAGCAGGTTACAAAATAAATATCCAGAAAGCAGTTGTATTTTTATTTATATACTAGAGGCCCAGCATGCACAATTAGCTCGCTTCTGCTTGCCTCAGCTGGCTGCCCCACCCTCCGCCGTTCACAGCTCTCACTCGCTAGTAGCTTGCACCCCATCCCACTGACCCACCATGAGAGTCGCTGCTCATTTGGTGGTGACACGGTTACGGCGTCACCACCACAAGCCTTTTATGATATAGATTATTTTAAAAGGCTAATATGCTAAGTGTCTGACCATCCGACTGGTTGCTCTGACACACACTGACCACTGGGAAGCAGATGCTCAATGCAGGAGCTGCCCTGACGTACACTGGCCATTTACAGAGAAACGGCACCATGGACCTGGCGCCCACAAAGCAACACTCAGCTTCCCCCAAGTGGGTCACAGGCCCCTCCACCACTCTGGAGCGACACCCCACCAAATCACAGCCAACGCTGCCGAGACCCCCTGGTGCAAAATGTATCCCACAGCCCAGGCCAGCCTGGAAATGGTGGCTGTGGGCACCAGGTAATGACAGCATGTAGCAATGCCTGGCTTCCCCTCCCTAGGGACTAGCCTCCTTGGAGTTTCTTCAGCCCAGGAACAAACTTGCTTTATAGCCAGGTGCAAACATTTTACACTTTAACCAAATGTCTGTGAAGCATTTCCTGTGCCTCATCTCATTTGATCCTCACAGAAGTCCTAGAGTAGGTAGATAGAAGACTTGGTGGAATTCTATTTTCTTTTCATTAGCTGGAAAATGGAGATTTAGAAACCTTAGAAAATTGACCTGACTGCAAAGAAGAAAGAAATGGTGGACCTTGAAAATGACTTCAGGTTTTCTCACTGAGCAGAATATAGTCAAACACTGCTGCAGTTAAATATTTTATCCTTTGTTCCCCATGAGTGATCTACAATAATAATCTGCTTCATGTTGATATTTACTGCTGTGTTGCTGACAATTACCTGAGAGAGAAGTTGGGGTACTTCACTGGGCTGGAAAAAGTTTAGCTAAATCAGAAAGCAGATCTAATTAAGCAAATTTATTCTATATATATAAAAGGCTAAGTTGACTGGCTCATGCACAATACATATAAAGCTCTCTATGGCACCAATCGCACATGTGTGTTTCAATCTGTCATTGTCGATCGTGAATTTGGTTGACACTTCTATTATAAAGAAAGGGCAAATAGCGATATTAAAATATTTCTTCTAATTAATTTCCTTTCAATGTGCATGAATTTGTTAACCAGGCCACTAGTATGTATACAAGTTCTTTGGTTAATCTCTTCCTGCTCCCACACCTCCTTTCCCTCTGAGATCTATCAGTCTGTTTTATGCATTTTTATAAGCCAATAATGAACTATCAGAAAGAGAAACTAAGAAAACAGTCCCATTCACAATTGCTTCAAAAACAATTAAATACCTAGGAATAAATTTAACTAGGTACATAAAAGGCCTGTACTGATAAAATTATAAGACACTGAAGAAAGAAATAATATACAATAAGTGGAAACATATACTGTGTTCATGATTAGAAAGAATTAACATAATTAAAATGTCCAGACTACCCAAAGCAATCTACAGATTCAACACAATTCCTATCAATATACCAATGGTATATTTCACAGAACTAGAACAAATATTCCAAAAATTTGTATGGAACTACAAAAGATCCTGAATTGCAACAGCTATCTTGAGAAAAAAGAACAAAGTTGGAGGAATCATGCTACCTGATATCAAGCCATGATACTTACATGAAAACAGACATATAGATTAATAGAACAGAATAGAGAGACAAGTAATAAACCCATGCCTTTATATTCAATTAATATTTGACAATAGAGGGGAAAACATACAATGGGGTAAAGATAGTCTATTCAATAAATGGTGTTGGGAATATAGGACAGATACATTAAAAAGAAATGAAACTAGACTTATTTCCTACACCATACACAAAAATAAACTCAAAATGGGTTAAAGGCTTAAATGTTAGACTCAAAACCATAAAAAATACTTAAAAATGAGTATTTATATTAGAGGCCCGGTGCATGAATTCATGCATGGGTGGGGTCTGGCCAGCCTGGCCAGGGGGAGAGGACATGGGCTGTTGGCCGACCTGCCTGGTGATCGAACTCCTGGTCGAGGGGACAATTTGCATATTAGCCTTTTTTTATATAGGATATACACTGAGTGGCCAGATTATTATGCATTCAGAGATCATAATAATCTGGCCATTCAGTGTGTGTGTGTGTGTGTGTATATATATATATATATATATATATATATATATATATATATATATATATCTTCTCAGGCAAGGGAAACAAAAGAAAAACAAATGGAACTACATCAAACTAAAAAGTTTTTGCACAGCAAAGGTAATGATCAGCAAAATAAAAAGATAATCCACTGAATGGGAGAACACATCCACCAATGATACATCTGATAAAGGGTTAATATCCAAAATTAATAAAGACTTATAAACTTCAACACCCAAAACAACAACAATACAATAAAAAAATGGGCAAAGGACCTTAATAAATAGCCAGTAAACATATGAAAAAATGTTCAACATCACTAATCATCAGAGTAATGTAAATTAAAACAATAATAAGTTCATCTCACATCTGTCAGGATGGCTATTATCAATAAATCAATAAGTAACAAGTTTGGGCAAGGATGTAGAGAAAAGGGAACCCTTGTCCACTATTGGTGGGAATGCAGATTGGTGTAGCTATTGTGGAAAGCAGCTTGGAGTGACCTCAAGAAATTAATAATGGAACTTCCTTATGACCCAGCAATTCCAGTTTTGGGAATATATCTGAAGGAACCCAAAACTCTAATTCAAAAGAATGAATGCACCCCTATCTTCATTGCATTGTTATTTACAACTAGGGGCCCAGTGCATGAATTCGTGCACCTTGAAAGGAACTGTGGGCTGCAAGGCTGCAGTGGGCACAGGGGTGGGTCTCGGCCCATCCTCCATGCTCCCACCTGGCTCCTCCCACTGCTGCCCCCGGTCCTCTGCCTGTCAGCAGCCCCGCTCCTGCTGTTGCTGCTGTTCCCATGCACTGATGGCGCCAGCCCCGCTTGCACTCACTGATGGTGCCGAGCAATTGGGGCCAGCACCAGCAGCAAGTGCAAACCGGCCAGCACCGTTAGTGGGTGCAAGCAGCAGCTGCTGCTCCAATTACCCCTCAGGAGCAGGGTGAGGTGGAGAAGCCCCCAGGGGCGATTGGGGCTGGCACTGGGCACCAGCAACAGGTGCAAGCGGCGGCTCCTGTGCTAGCAGTGGGTGCAAGTGGGGTCGGCACTTCAGTGGGTGCAAATGGCAGCTGCTGCCCCAATTGTCCCTCAGGAGCAGGGGGAGGTGGAGAAGCCCTAAGGGGCCAGGGCTGGCAGCCACCACTTGCACCCGCTCATGGTGCCAAGTGATAGTGACCAGCGCCAGGTGCCAGTGCCGGGTGTGAGCGGCAGCTCCGGCCCTGGCAGTGGGTGTGAGCGGGGCCAGTGCTGTCAACAGGTGCGAACACCAGGTGGGACTGCAGTGTGAAGAAGGAAAGAATTTTCATTAACCACCCGAGACTCGCCCCGATGACAGTGACTGGCACCCGCCTTGGTCTGGTGCCCCCGCTCACCTGCTCTACCATCCCTTTACGGCCGATGCCCGCTGTGTTCCGTGCTCTACCTCCTGCTGCTGACACCTGCTATGTTCCATGTGCACCTCCTTGTGGTCAGTGCATGTCATAGTGACCAGTTGTTTGGTTGTTCCGCTGGTAGGTCTATTTGCATATTAGGGTTTTATATATATAGATAGCCAAGAGTTGGAAGCAATCTAAGTGGCTATCAGTAGATGAGTGGATAAAAAAACAATAGTGGTACATTTACACAATGGAACACTACTTTGCTCTAAGAAAAGAAGGAAATCTTACCTTTTGTAACAGCATGGATGGACCTGGAGAGCATTATGCTAAGTAAAATATGGCAGTCAGAGAAAGACATGTACCATATGATTTCATTCATATGTGGACTCAAATGAAAAAAATGAACTAATAGCAAAATAGAGACAGACTCATAGATAGAGAGCAGGCTGGACAGCTGCTGGGGAAGGGAGAGCTTGGTGGAGGGATGGAGTGATTGAGCAAAATAGAAGAAAAAGAGAAAAACTCATGGACATGGACAACAGTGGTGATTGGTAGGGGTAGATGGGAAGGGAAAAGTGGAGAAAATATATGGAACGTAAATGGTGATGGAAGGAGACTTGACTTGGGGTGGTGAACACACAATACGTTGTACAGATGATCTGTTGTAGAATTGTGTATCTAAAACCTGTATAATTTTGTTAACTAGTGTCACCCCATTAAATCCAATAAAAAGGAAAACATAATTTAAAAATAAAAATTCAAATCTCAGAGGGAAGGTGGAGGTGGGTGGGAAGAAATTAACTAAAGAACTTGCATGCGTATGTGCATTCTCCATGGACACTAACAGTAGTGTGGTGAAGGCCTGGGGTAGAGGGTGGGGCAAGCTAGAGGGGTCAAAGGGGAAAAAAAGGGGACATCTGTAATACTTTCAACAGTAAAGCTTAAAATTAAATAACAAAATAAAAACTCTAAAATTTATTGGAATGATATCTACACTAATAAAAGAGAAACATGCAAATTGACTGTCATTCTGCTACACCCACTAGCCAATCAGGAGTGAGTATGCAAATTAACCCAACAAAGATGGCGGCAGCCATGGAGCTGGAGAGATCAGGAGGCTTGGATTGCCCCCGGTGATGGAGGAAGCCAAGCTTCCTGCCTGCCCTGGCCTCTGCTCAAGGAGGGGCTGGGAGCCTGGGTCACGGGGGGCGTGGCCAGCCGGAAAACATCCCTCAGACCCTTACCCAGGCTGGCCACACCCCCATGGGGTGAGGGTCCCCACTGGAGGCTTGGTCAGCCTGCAAACAGCCATCAGTCCTTCACCCAGGCTGGCCAGGCACCCTAGGGGGAACCCCACCCTGAAGAGGGTGTGGCCAGCTTGAATACAGCTCTCAGCCCCTCACCTAGGCTGGCCATGCCCCCCCCCCCAGCAGGGACCCTCACCCCATTGGGGGTGTGGCCGGCCTGCAAACTACCACAGGCCACTCATCCAGGCTGCCCCACGCCCCAAGGGCACCCCCACCCTGATCTGGAACACCCTTCAGGGAAAACCAGCCGGCCCCCACCCGTGTACCAGGCCTCTATCTATACTTATAAATGGGTAATATGCTAATTAGACTGGGAGACCTTCCAGGAGACCTTGAGGATGTTCTTCTGGACAAAGCCATGGTGGTGGAGCCAAGGTAGAGGAGTTTAGAGGCCAAGAGGGGAGGGCAGTTGTGGGTGATCAGGCCAGGATGGGACAGCAGTTGTGGGTGATCAGGTCGGTGGGGGGGGAGATTGGGGGTGATCAGGCTGGTGGGGGGGCAGTTAGGGGTGAGCAGATCAGCAGGGAGGCCAGTTGGGGGCAAGCAGGCCGTCAGTGGGGGTCAGTTTGGGGTGATCAGGCCAGTAGGGGGGCAGTTGAGAGCAAGCAGGCCAGTGGAGAGGGCAGTTGGGGGCAAGCACGCTGGCATGGGGAGCAGGTGGGGGTGATCAGGACAGCGGGGGGGGGCATTTGGGGGTGAGCAGGCTGTCGGTGGGGGGGCAGTTGGGGGCAAGCAGGCCGGCAGGCAGAGTGGTTAGGAGCAATCAGGCAGGCAGGCAGGCAGGTGAGCAGTTAGGAGCCAGCGGTCCCAGATTTCAAGAGGGTTGTCTGACTGCCGGTTTAGGTCTGATCCCTGTAAACCGGCAGTAGGACATCCTTTGAGGAGTCCCAGATTGGAGAGGGTGGACACCGCCCCCCCAATGCATGAATTTTGTGCACCAGGCCACTAATTGGTTAATAAAATTATATAGATTTCTTTACCCTTCACTACCCCTCCATCCCTTCCCTTTGCTAACCACCATACTCTGTGTCTATAAGTTTTTGTTTGTCTTATTTGTTCATTTGTTGCTTTCAGTTTTATATCCCACATCTGAATAAAGTCGTATGGAGTCATTTACTTCTATGAGTCTCTGTTTCTTTATATGAAAATATGATTAATATTAATTTACTGACCATTTTGTTGTGAGGATAAAGCAAAACAATGTACAACAAAGTGCTTTGCACTGCTACCAGGCATATGATGAATATTTATTAAATAAATCTGCTTTTCTCTGTGTATATATATTTTCTACATATTTGAGATATTACACTGTATTTATTTAAAAAATTTGAGCAAAATATGCCTTAATTATTTTATATATTTTCCTTCCTTCTTGTATAACTTCTTGTGACTGTCTTTCAAGCTTTTGAATGTCAGCACCTTAAATATCAATATACTTTTCTATAACACACTTGTGTGTAAGTTCTTTACTAAATACTCCCAAGTTCCTATGACTTGGTTTCTTTGAGTTATCTTTAAAAATATTTTAATTAATGAATTCTGGACTACAACTAGTTTATTTCAAGTGATATATACTTTTAATAGAATTTACACTTCTAATTGTACTTTCAAATATCCCAAAGGAAATATATCCTTCAAAAGCACAGCTCTCAAGAAAAGAATGTCCAAAGTACTTTAAATAAAATTATTACCTCTAGACTATGGATTCTCAAATACAATTAATAGAAAACCTACTGATTTCCAAAAAAATCTAATTTCATCTATAATATTGTGATTAGATTTATCTATAAAGCTTAAGTAAAAGCATTAATTTTTACTTTTATACATAGCCATTTATAATCAACTAGTAGCCCTGTGCATGAATCCATGCGCCAGTAGCTCGCCAGTAGCTCTCTGCCCGCTGCCCTGCCCTCCTGTAACTCCCTCCCCCGCCCCCATAGTTTGCTGCCCTGCCCCCTCCTGTAGCTCTCTGCCCACTGCCCTGCCCTCCTGTAGCTCCCTCTGCCCCCGCCCCCCACCCTCCTCATAGCTTGCTGCCCAGCCCTCCTGCTGATCCATGATCTGGTTGTTATGCGGTCGGTCGTTACGCTTCATGGCATAATGACCATTTGCATATTACACCTTTATTATATAGGATAATGTGCTAAAATTAAGATTCAAAGCAGATCCATAGTAATTTCTAGTTAAGTTCAAGAACTCATCTTATAAAGCAGAAAGAAGGTTTGTAGCTTGGTTGATATTAGTCACTTTGAACCAAATATATTCCTTTTATAAATACACTAGAGGCCCAGTGCATGATTGAATCATGCACATCTAGGGTCCCCTACACGCTTTCGCTTTCAATCACGGGGGAGCTGGGTGCTTGTCTGCTGGTGCACCAGGCCTTTCAGAAGCCTCCGGCGTGGCGAAGGCTTCTGAAAGGCCTGGTGCCTGAGCGGACAGGCACCCAGCTCCCACACTTTTGCTTTTGATCGCTGGTGCACCAGGCCTTTCAGAAGCCTCCAGCGCAGCGGAGACTTCTGAAAGGCCTGGTGCCTGAGTGGACAGGCACCCAGCTCCCCCGCTTTTGATGGTCCGCGGTGGGACGTGAGCTCGCTGCCCCAGAGTCCCCTTCTATGCCGCAGCACAGCCATGGCGCAGATGCTGAGCTCGAGCCACCACTGGCGATGTGAGCTCAGTGTCCCGCCAGCCCAATCGGCCACCCCGGCCACCCCGAGTCCCGTCCCCCCCCCTGCACCTCCTGGCCAATCGCGGGCATAGTGAAGGTACGGTCAATTTGCATATTTGTCTATTATTAGGTGGGATGTGTTAGGTATTGACTGAGGAAAATGATATGATTACTTGGAATCATTGTTAGAAATAAAAATTCAATATTTTCACTATTTAATTAATGTAATGCTTAAACTTTCTGGGAAAATTTACTTAACTTTTGATAATCAGAAAAAAGAAAGATTCTTTATAACTTAGAGTTCAAAAAAAAAAAAGACATCATTACTGCTTAGGCAGTTGCTTAAAATGACATTTATTTGACATTTTCACCTTATAGAAAGGCATCTTATGACATACACTTTTTTTTCAGGCAGTAAAGTTAAAATGGTAATCATATCAGCAACAGTTTTCAAGATTATTCTTTCCTTTGAAAAATGTCATTCAGAGGTTATTATATATTAGATGTGATTTGTATTCTGACTTTAGGCAACTTTATATATATATATACAGAAATGCCATATTTTAAAACTCTTATGTCATTGAAAACACAGTATAGCCTAGGTATTTTTTTCTCCCAAAACTCTTAGTTATGAAAAAGAAATTCTGTGAATAAATAGTAAATATTCAGGTATCATTAGTTTATTAGTTAAGGCATTATATCTAGGTGACCTAGGTGCAGATAGCATAAATTATATAATAAGAACAAATATAAAGCCTAATATAATCTTTTCAATTACTTTTATAAAACTAATATAACAATAACATTAAAACATGACAAATTTTACAGAAGAAAAATACAATTCATTCTCACATATCAACAAAGATTTTTTTTAAAGCTAATTAAATTAAGTTACATATTTAAGTAGTAAAATAAGCATGAGAAAATATTTTGAGTGAGTACCATATTTAATATTCGGTACAGATTAATATAATTTTGCAAATAGAAGGATCAAAGGAGTAAAATGATGGAATATCTTTAGAAATGTGAAGAATGTGAGGTCATAAACCTGGCATTGCTAGAGCCAGAATTATAAACAGTTTATGAAGCTTATTTCAATGTGTTTAAAAATTTTTTTAAACACAATTAAGAAAAGCATGGACATTTATGAACATTTACAGAGTCACATATAAATTAACTGAATGGAGCTGCATACAATCTGAGTGTTCTAAGACATCTCATTAAAGTCTTGGTTGAAGGCTAGTTTGCTACTGCTTTAAATTCCAAAGAAAGCATTTAAAGAAAGAACTCCTGTAAGACACAGAAGTGGCACTGAGGCCTAAATAACCTTCCATTGTGGCTGATTTTTCTTTTGTGATGTTAAAAAATGAAGATTGCCAAACAGATGGAGTTCTAACTCAATTTCGAAAGTAACATAACATAGGAAAGGAAAAAAAAACACACTTTACTTTCAGATGAAATGTTACAGGTCAATCATTTATAGCTGAAAACAAAAAGAAAGGAACAAAACGCATGACAGAAATGCCCATCACTTAGCCATGCATGTGTCTGTGCTGGTTTGCTGTTTGTTTTATTCTTCTCATTTAAAAAGTAGGAGTTTGAAAGTAGATAGCTGTCCAAATCAGTGGGAATGTTTTATTCTAAAAACCCATCAGACCTAGCAGACAGGAATTTAGACAAATTTCTCTGAAGATGAGCGTGAACGCTGTTCGTTTGACACTAACTCGTACAGCTGTAATTAAAGTACACACTGTTTATAATAAATAAATAAATGGAGCCAATTAAAACAAGAAGAGTCTCAGGATATTTGTGCCAGCAGTTAATTATTGCTTGAGAAAACAGCAATAATAAACCTCAAATTTCCTTTTTAAAAAGTAGAACTGTAGCATGGCTTTCTTCCTAGAATAGCATTCTTAAGCACATTTTTTATAAAAAATTCATCCTCCCACTCAAGAGAGCTGAACTAGAGTGCTTTGTTATCTCAAAGGTATCTCAAAAGTTTCCTTGCAGGTGGCACTTTTAAAAATGAGCTTTGGCTAGTGTAAGTTACAAGGCCAAAGAGGCTTTAGTCCAATGACTACAGAATTTTCTTACTAAAACCTCCCCATTCATCTTTTCCCTCTTACCATTGGAAAAACACACACAAAAAAACACATGTTTTTAAAGTCAAGAATTGGAAAGGAACAGGCATAAAACATATTATCTATTTCATAAAAGAAGACTATATGAATACAGTCATGTGCCCCGTAATGACGTTTCAGTCAACCGATGTATAGATGACTGTCCAATAAGATGATAATGGGGCTGAATTTCCTGTAAGAAATGGAAGGATAAGTATGTAGTTCAGGAGGAATTTTTTCTCTTCTCTGATGGGAGCGGCATCTTTGGGGATTGGAGATAGATTCTCTCTCACTCAGAGCACCGTGGTTTTGCATGAACAGATTATATCCTAACCGGTCAGTGACTGACCTGTTTCAGCACAGGGAAGACTGTTCCCCAGCACTACATATTCCAAGGGCCCTGCAGCCCTCCCAGATCTAGCGTGGTGGTCAGAATACATTGCTGCAAATTCTTTGCTGAGGGCCCAAGACCCTGTACAAGGACACAGGCCTGCGGGAGTTACCTTAACAAGTATTAGGTGCCACTGCCACTTTAGTGAAAGCTCGCTGTGGTCATGTAGAGCCAGCCCTGTACTTTGGAAACACTTTCAGGTTTTAATGATATAAGGCATAGGTCACTTTTATTTCTTCCATCAATTTAGTGCCAGAGCCCTTTGTTCCAGATAGGGTCAATGGAAGGAAAACAAATTCTCCAAGTATTTTGACTTCTCAGTTCTCCATGTAAGACACCCTAATTTTTTTTATTTATTTATGAATACCACAACGTTTCTTAATCTGACCACTGCTCCAATGTGCAATAGCAAAACCACATCGCCATGACAATCTCATTCGTTCTTTTATGTCTCCATCTTGATTTCTTATTCCTACTGACCCCCAGTCTACCTTGGACCATCTCCTGGCAGCCACTAGTGTGGTAATTTATGCCTTACCCAGCAACTTTCTCCTTGAAATTTCCAATTAATCCAGCCCACATCCCTGTTAATGAAATGGCATTGACAGCTTTGATGCTCTATTTTTGACCCTGAAGTCAAGCGAGCGCTAGTGGGACAGTTATTTACAAAGTGTTTATGAAATCTATAATAGTCTAATGTCCTAGGCCTTCACATTCACTCACCACTCACTCACTGACTCACCCAGAGCAACTTGTCCTGCAAGCTCCATTCATGGAAAGTGCTCTAAACAGGTGTACCATTTTACATATTTTACTAGAGGCCTGGTGCTCGGATTTGTGCACCAATGGGGTCTCTCGGTGTGGCCTGCGGGGGGATCAGGCTGAAACCAGCAGTCCAATGCCACCTGCTGCTCCTGCTCATCCTGGCCCCGCTGTGCCTGCTGGCACCACCACTCGGTAGGCTTGCTGCCACTCCGCTGCAGTCTCTGGGTTGCGGTGGCCAGCCGTGAGCCCTGCGTCTAGTGCCAGTTGGTCAGCTGAGTGGCGCTCCCCCTGTGGGAGCACACTGACCACCAGGGGGTGGCTCCTGCATTGAGCGTCTGCCCCTTAGTGGTCAGTGCATGTCATAGCGACTGGTTGACCAGCTGAATGGTTGACCGATTGAATGGTCGCTTAGGATTTTATATATATAGACCAGAGGCCTGGTGCATGAAATTTGTGCACAGGAGGGGGTGTCCCTCAGCCCAGCCTTCACCCTCTCCAATCTGGGACCCCTCAAGGGATGTCCGACTGCCCCTGTAGGGCAGTGGGACATCCCTCTCACAATCCAGGACTGCTGGCTACCAACTGTTCACCTGCCTGCCTTCCTGTTTGCCCCTAACCACTTTTGCCTGCCAGCCTGATCACCCCCTAACCATTGCCCTGTCAGCCTGATTGATGTCTAACTGCTCCCATGCCAGCCAGTTTGCCCCCAACTTCCCTCCTCTGCTGACCTGGTCACCCCTAATTGCCCTCCCCTGCAGGCTTGATTGACCCCAACTGCCCTCTCTTGCAGGCCTGGTCCCTCCCAAATGCCCTCTCCTTCTGGTCATCTTGTGGTGGACATCTTGTGTCCACATGGGGGCCGGATCTTTGACCACATGGGGCAGGCATATTGTGTGTTGGAGTGATGGTCAATCTGCATATTACTCTTTTATTAGATAGAGGCCTGGTACTGGGGTGGGGGCCAGCTGGTTTGCCCTGAAGGGTATCCTGGATCAGGGTGGGGGTTCCCTTGGGGCGTGGGACAGCCTGGGTGAGGGGCCTGTGGTGGTTTGCAGGCTGGCCATGCCCCCCGGCGACCCAAGCGGAGACCCTGGTATCTGGGATATATTTATCTTCTACAATTGAAATTTTGTAGCCTGGAGTGGAGCCAAGCCTCCTGCTCACTCTGTGGCTGCCGCCATTTTTGTTTGGATTTGTTTACCTTTTATAATTGAAACTTTGTAGCCTTAAGCGGAGGCCTGGGCCAGCCAGGGCAGGTTGAAAGCTTGGCTTCTTCGGTTGCCAGGGGCAACCCTAGCCTGCTCTCTCCAGCTCCGTGGCTGCCGCCATTTTTCTTGAGATTTATCTTCTATAATTGAAACTTTATATTCTTGAGTGGAGGCCTGGGCCCGCCAGGGTGTGTGGAAAGCTTGGCTTTCTCTATTGCTGGGTAAACCCAAGCCTCCCTCCTGCTCTCTGTGGCAGCAGCCATCTTAGTTGGGGTTAATTTGCATATTTCCTCCTGATTGACTGATGGGCATGGCTGGTGGGCATGGCTTTGTGGGTGTAGCGAAGGTAAGGTCAATTTGCATATTACTCTTTTATTATGTAAGATATATATATATATATATATATATATATATATATATATATATATATTTATTTTAGTGAATTTTTACAAAGAGGAAGGGAGAGGGATAGAGACTTAGAAAATTGAAGAGAGAGAAACATCGATCAGCTGCCTCCTGCACAACCCTACTGGGGATGTGCCCACAACCAAGGTACATGCTCTTGACTGGAATCAAACCTGGGACCCTTGCATCCACAGGCTGATGCTGTATCCACTGAGCCAAACCGGTTAAGGCTCACTTAGGCTTTTATTATATAGACATCATAGGAGTGATAGTCTATATCATATTGCCTAGGGGTAGTTGGCTAGTGATGCATTCAATATAAGAAACAAGTTATTTAAAGTATTTTGGGCAATAAGAGATATAATACAAGAACTTGGGGTTAATGAGATCATTGGAAAGGCTGGGAAAGTAGAAATATGCAGTTAATAGGATAATAGTACATACAGTCCAGAGGAAGTGGTTGCTGTCCTCCAGTGGTTGAGAAGATACAAGAAATTACTGCTCATGTTTTGACTGTCCCAAAGGCTGGTTGTGGTTAGACGGTGGTACATCTATGATTAGCCTCCATGACAATTCCCCATCTGTTGGAATCTGCAAATCAATCTCCACTACTTTTAGAATAAGGTCCTCTGTACTTCTGTGCTTTCCAGGGCTCATGTCACTGGCAGATCCTAAATCTGATTTACCACTCTTTTGACCAGGGAGTTTGGAAAAGGTAGATGTAAAGATTTAGGACTATGAGATCTGGAGAGAATATGAGAGTAGGTGATGATCAATGCTAATGGCCACTAGACAATTTTCAACTCTCTCTCTCTCTCTCTCTCTCTCTCTCTCTCTCTCTCTCTATATATATATATATATATATATATGTATATATATATATATATATATGCAAATCATCATTCTGCTACACTCACCAGCCATGCCCACCAGCCACGCCACAGCCACGCCCACCATCCAGTCAGAGTGAGTATGCAATTAAACTGAAAACATGGCGGCAGCCCCGCCCCCCAGCCTCTCCTGGTCTCAGGGAGTCTGCCAGCGCCTGAGGCTGGCTGCAGCCACAGAGACCAAGAAGCCGCCTGCCCCATGATCCCAGGCCTCAGCCAGCCTCAGAAGCCTCAGGTCCGCCTGCCTCATGTCGGCCTGCCCCACGTCCTGGGGAGATGGAGAAACCAGGCCCCCGCGCCTGAGGCTGGGTGCGGCTGGGAGACGAAGAAGCCGCCCGTCCCATGATCCCAGGCTGCAGCCAGCCTCAGAAGCCTCAGGTCCGCCCACCCCATGTCCTGGGGGAGACTGAGAAACCGGGCCCCAGCGCCTGAGGCTGGCTGCAACCACGGAGACCAAGAAGCTGCCTGCCCCGTGATCTCAGGCCTCAGCCAGCTGGAGAAGCGGTTCACCCCACGTCCTGGGGGAGACAAAAAACCAGGTGCCAGTGCCTGAGGCTGGCTGCAGCCCAGGAGATGAAGAAGCCGCCTGCCCTGTGATCCCAGGCTGCAGCCAGCAGCAGAAACCTCAGATCCACCTGCCCCACCTACTGGGGGAGACTGAGAAACCGGGCCTCAGCACCTGAGGCTGGCTGCGACCTGGGAGATGAAGAAGACGCCTGCCCCATGATCCCAAGCCACAGCCAGCTGGAGAAGCCGCCCTCCCCACGTCCTGGGGGAGACAAGAAACTGGGTGCCAGAATCTGAGGGTGGATGCGATCTGGGAGACGAAGAAGCCACCTGCCCTATGATCCCAGGCTACAGCCAGCTGGAGAAGCCGCCCACCCCATGTCCACCCGCCCCACATCCTGGGGGAGATGGAGAAACCAGGCCCTAGTACCTGAGGCTGGCTGCAGGCCATGAGATGGAGAAGCCGCCCACCCTGCAGTCCTGGGCACCAGCACCTGCGGCTGGCTGTGGCCTGGGAGACAGAGAAGCCGCCCACCCTGCAGTCCTGGGCACCAGTAACTGCGGCTGGCTGTGGCCTGGGAGACAGAGAAGCCGCCCACCCTGCGGTCCAGGTGCCAGCACCTGCAGCTGGCTACAGCCTGGTAGATGGAGAAGCCACTCACCCTGCAGTCCTGGGCACCAGCACCTGTGGCTGGCTGTGGCCTGGGAGACAAAGAAGCCGCTCACCCTGTGGTCCTGGGCACCAGCACTTGCAGCTGCAGCACAGACGAAGCCCCCTGTCCACCATCCCCTGAGGCTGCAGCCAGCCTGGGTGCCTATGGCTGACCAGAGGGAGGGAAGCCCGGATCCTGGGTGCCTGTGGTCAGCTCGAGGAGGGAATCCTGGGTACCAGGTGCGGGCTGAGGCAGAGGTGGTTAGGGGCAATCAAGCCAGCAGGGGAGCAGTTAGGGACAATCAGGCTGGTAGGCAGAAGCAGTTAGGGGCAACCAGGCAGGCAGGTGAGTGGTTAGGAGCCAGCAGTTCTGAATTGTGAGAGAGATGTCCAACTGCTGGTTATCCCATGAGGGGTCCCAGATTGGAGAGGGTGCAGGCCAGGCTGAGGGACACCCTCCCCGCTGCCCCCTGTGCACGAATTTCGTGCACAGGGCCTCTAGTATATATATATAAATATATATTCTACCTAATAATAGACAAATATGCAAATTGACCGTACCTTCGCTATGCCCACGATTGGCCAGGAGGCGCGTGGGGGCAGGACTCGGGGTGGCCGGGGTGGCCGATTGGGCCGGCGGGACGCTGAGCTCGCGTAGCCAGCGGCGGCTCAAGCTCAGCGTCTGTGCCATGGCTGTGCTGCGGCATAGAAGGGGCCTCTGGGGCAGCGAGCTCACGTCCCGCTGCGGACCATCAAAAGTGGGGGAGCTGGGTGCCTGTATGCTCAGGCACAAGGCCTTTCAGAAGCCTCCGGCGGGGTGGAGGCTTCTGAAAGGCCTGGTGCACCGGCGATCAAAAGCAAAAGCGTGGGAGCTGGGTGCCTGTCCGCTCAGGCACCAGGCCTTTCAGAAGCCTCCACCGTGCTGGAGGCTTCTGAAAGGCCTGGTGCACCAGTGGACAGGCACCCAGCTCCCCCGCGATCGAAAGCAAAAGCATGGGAGCTGGGTGCCTGTCCACTCAGGCACCAGGCCTTTCAGAAGCCTCCACCGTGCTGGAGGCTTCTGAAAGGTCTGGTGCACCAGCGGACAGGCACCCAGCTCCCCCTTGATCGAAAGCAAAAGCGTGTAGTGGACCCTACACGTGCATGATTCAATCATGCACTGGGCCTCTAGTATATATATATATATATATAATATTTTTATCAGTATATTAAGTTATCTAGATGTTTTAATGTGGGGCTATTTAGATTATGAGCTCAGACTCTGTACTGACAGTATTCAAATCATTCACCAGTTATCCACTGTGTGTACAAAAGATAATTGAGCTATTCTTTCCAAAAGATCTTCATGTAAAGCTAGTATTAAACTTTCCCTTTTACACATGAGAACAGTGAACCCTACCTCAGTAAAATTACCTACATAATTGCTTTGTTTGTAAGATTAATAATAAATAGCACCCACTGCAAATACTGATGCGTAATAATTACTCAACAAAATATGATACGTTATTACAGTAACAATTCCATATTTGGCCATTGAAGCATCTGCTTTCTTATTATATTTATTTAGTACATTGTCTTTCTATAAAATATTTATTTTAATCAGCTAGTAAAATTAAAAAAGCTGCAGGAACATATTAATCTTAAATATTCAATTCATAAGAATTAGCATGTACTTTAAAATTTTGTAAAAATAGTAAAGTAGTTTCTATATTAATATCTGAATTTAGAATTAACAGATGCTAATTTTTGTCATTAACTTTTATGGACCCATTTTTACTATGAATAATATTAATTTTTCTATATTTAATTTCTTAAAAATGTAATTTTGATTGAAATGTGGATTTTGAAATAAAATCTAGGAAAAACAATGAAAGTAAAATAGGAACATGAGATTAAAGAAATTTTTAGCTTGATTCCTGACTTACCATAAATGTGTCTTACTGACTTAAAAGACTCTTAACCATGTAAGTGTATAGCATAAAACATTGCCTTTTGTGAAATGAAAAATTTAGTAGATAATTAATCATGCCAATTGTTTTAAGATGGATATTCATTTTTAATGCATAATTTGAATGGAAACTACTGAATTACAGAAATAACACATGAAATCTTTGGCTTATAGGCATTTGGGGAAAGCTAAAGGATGGCAATGAACATAAAACTTCCGGAAGAGATCACTTCAAAGGCTTTATTCTCTCATATTATGGAATTTCTTCTTATTCAAATTCTGCTTATATTCAACTGGCAAAAAAACAATCCTGGGAAATAAGATATCAGAAAGCTGTGAGAAAATGACTGATATGATTTTACACTGTAGATTAGGTGAAAACTGGAGGGATAATTTGCAGTGTATATTGAAAACAGCAAGAATTCACAGAAATAATATACAACTATTAAAATAATAAATTATTGGTTTATTATTACTATTTCTTGGTATAATTTTGTTGGTGTTGGTTTTCAAATAAGTATGACTTTAAATAGTTTTCGCTTTCTAACAGAATCATAAAGTTATTCAAAAGTTGAAAATACTGTTTAAATATTTAAAAATTTTTTCTAGTCCATCATTCTCAGATAGACACTTCCATATCTTCTATAAGCAATGTGATTCTCCTAATAAGCACAATAAAACCATCAAAATCAGAAACTTAACCTTTTGCACTTGGATGTCGAGTGTGACTCGACACGGTTAGCATCAGTAGCCCATCCCTTTCCTCCCTCCACCCCTCCTCCTTTATTTGGGCTTTTCTTACATTAGATAAATAAGTTTGTATGAAAAGAAACTCCAGTTTTTTTATTCTACTGCCGCGCTTTGTAAAATCTGGGATATTTAAAAAATTAAATCCCGAGTAGAATAAAGGAATCGAGAAAAAAGCAAGCGAGTGCAAAGGGTTAACCTAGATATGTGACTATCATCCGATATAATAAAGAGATAATATGCAAATTGACCATCACTCCAACACACAAGATGGCTTCCCCCATGTGGTCAAAGATGGCCGCACCCCTGTGGACACAAGTTGGCCGCCTCAAGATGGCCAGCAGGAGAGGGCAGTTGGGGGTGATCAGGCCAGCAGGTGAGGGCAGTTGGGAGGGACCAGGCCTGCAAGGAAGAGCAGTTGGTGGTGACCAGGCCTGCAGGGGAGGGTAGTTGGGGGTGATTAGGCCTGCAGGGGAGGATGGTTAGGGGTGACCAAGGGAGGGCAGTTGGGGGCAACCAGGCTGGCAAGGGAGGGAAGTTAGGGGTGATTGGACCAGCAGGGGAGGGCAGTTGGGGGTAACCAGGCCTGCAGGGGAGGGAAGTTAGAGGTGATCAGCCTGGCAGGGGAGCAGTTAGGTGACGATCAGGCTGGCAGGGGATTGGTTAGGGGATGATCAGGCTGGCAGGCTGGCGAGCGGTTGGGAGCAGCAGTCCTGGATTGTGAGAGGGGTCCCAGATTGGAGATGGTGCAGGCTGGGCTGAGGGACACACACCCACCCAGCCCCTGGTACACAAATTTCATGCATCCGGCCTCTACTCCAATTATAAGACTCTATTAAGTTCATGCCAATTGTCTCAATAATATCCTTTACAGCAAAGGTTTTCATCCTATATAATAAAAGCCTAATATGCTAAGTATCTGGTTGTCTGGTCAACCAATCAAAGTATAATATACTAATGATATGCCAAGGCCACTCAACCACTCGCTATGACATGCACTGACCACCAGGGGACAGAAGCTCAATGCAGGAGCTGCCCCCTGGTGGTCAGTACACTCCCACAGGGGAGCGCTGCTCAGCCAGAAGCCAGGCTCACGGCTGGCGAGCACAGTGGCAGTTGTGGAAGCCTCTCCTGCCTCCATCGTAGCGCTAAGAATGTCCAACTGCTGGCTTAGGCCTGCTAAGCCATCAGTCAGACATCCCTTGAGGGCTCCCAGGTTGCAAGAGGGCGCAGGTTGGGCTGAAGGACCCCCCCCAAGTGCACAATTTCGTGCACCAGGCCTCTAGTTTAGAATAGCATGTTATGTTTAGTTGTAATGTCTTTGTCTCAGTCTGGAACAACTTCTTAAATTTCATGAGGCTGATATTTGTAATTACGGTTGGTTTTTTCAAGTTTGCTTTGTCTTATGTTGCCTTATGACAAGATTCAGGCTGCTTCTCTGGCAGGAAATCAGAGAAGTGATGCTATATTTTTCTCATTGCATCTCATTCGTTTGTCCCATTATTAACAGTGTTTAATAATTTGTTTAAGGTGGTGTCGCCCAGTCTTGTCTACTATCAGGTAAGTCTTTTCTCCCTTCTAATTATAGGTGTTTTATGAGAAGATACTTCAAAATATCCCATCCTCATCACTTATTTTTTAATCTCTGTCATCTCATAGTAAATAAAATACTAGAGGCCCAGTGCATGATTGAATCATGCACGTGTAGTGGGGGAGCTGGGTGCCTGTCCGCTGGTGCGCCAGAGGCTTCTGAAAGGCCTAGGGCCGGAGCGGACAGGCACCCAGCTCCCACGCTTTTGCTTTCGATCGTGGGGGAGCTGGGTGCCTGTCCGCTGGTGCACCAGGCCTTTCAGAAGCCTCCGCCCAGCCAGAGGCTTCTGAAAGGCCTGGTGCCGGAGTGGACAGGCACCCAGCTCCCCCGCTTTTGATGGTCCACGGTGGGACGTGAGCTCGCTGCCCCAGAGGCCCCTTCTGTGCCGCAGCACAGCCATGGCACAGATGCTGAGCTCGAGCCGCCGCTGGCTACGCGAGCTCAACGTCCTGCCGGCCCAATCAGCCACCCCGGCCACCCCAAGTCCTGCCCCCCGCGCCTCCTGGCCAATCGTGGGCATAGCTAAGGTATGGTCAATTTGCATACTTATCTATTATTAGGTAGGATTGGATTATAATCTATTCTGTCATCATTTATTTGATTCTCAAATTATCTAGATTTGATCAATGGGAGCTCATCAAACTAACTTTTGTATTCATTTATGACATTTATTATTCTTTGAGCACTTTCCTAATGCCACAAGAAGAAATTCTAGGCTTATTTTATGTTTTTCCTCCCTCTGCCCTGATACCAGCTATGTCTGCAATGTACCCTTGTTTCTTTTAATGGAATATGTAAGCAGAAACAAATATTGGAGCACTAGATGGATTCATTGTTATTGGGCTAGCAATTGTCTCCCAAGACCACAGTGAATAGAACTTGGGAATACATGTATTGTTTTACATATATATTAGTTTATTTATTATCTAATCATTCTTCCATTTATCCACTACCTATCTGTTAAAAAACCATGAGTCCATTTTGATACCTCCAGCACTGTAAGGTTTATTCTAATTTTCTCCCTTTCCATATTTATAATGACCATCTTTGGCAGTGATAAAAATATATTCAATATATTTACATGGGTGATTAATATCTCTATTGTAACCAATGTCCACTTGCACTGCCATCCTTTTTCCTATGTAGATGCCTTAATCTCCCTGCACAAGCTCTGAGACCCTGTTCTAGGTCCTAAACTTTGTGGCACCACCCTCATACTGCTTGGATCCTGAAATCTTACACCAATGATTCCCTTTATACAGGCATGCAGTTCATTAGGAGTGTAAATTACTTAGGAAAACAGTTTGTTATGTCTATAAAAATCTAAAGTGCACCTGTCCTTGGAAACCTTTCTTCTGATAGGAATTTAGCCTACATCAGTGCTCTCACAAGTACACAATGATGTGTATATAGGAATTTAGTCCAGCTAAAATGAGAAACTGCATAGAAGCAATCCAATATAGAGACAGTCAAAACAAATACATAAATTGAAGTTAAGTATCCATTAAGAAAAGGTAGAGCAAGAGAAAGGCATCCAAGATATGTTTAAGAAAATAAATAACTATATAGAAACAATGACTGTCAATAAACCAAAACTATAGGTAGCTAGAAAATTATGAGCAAATGAGTAATAGAAAGATAGATAACAAAGGAACACATCAGACAGAAAGAATAACTTCTTAGAAAAACTATTCTTGCACTCATACAACTGTTGTTTTGATAGACATATGAAGCAACTACATACACTTTTAGCCAGACTGAATTTCTTCAGTAGCTTGTCTTTAGTTCTCCATCTTTGCCAACATTATGACCTCTTTATATCTAGAGCACACCACACATTCTCATCCTTTCCCCATTTCCAAACCCCAGAAGCCCCATATTTCTCCCCACCGCCACACCATTTTGACAGACTCTTTTGCCATCGCACTTGCCCTTGACCTGCTCCACCTAAAAATACTGAGTGTTCTGTTTCCTTTTTTCTGGAAGCAAATATGCAATGCAAGCCATTTCTAGAACAGGATTACCTGTTAATTTGGCATGTAAGCTTGAGCTGATAATGGCACAACTGATTATCTTTCCTAGGCCATATTTGCATATTAACATATCCCTTCCATCCTGAACCTTTCACCCAGGGGCTAGGGCAGAAGCAGCATTAGAGGAGACAAACCCCATTTTTGCTCACTTCTCCTGGTAGGTAAGATGCCATATTGGTTTAGGGCATTGTATATGGTAAGTTCTTAATCAAAGTAGGTAAATAGCAAAATAAAACTTCTGATATTCATCCAGTACAATGTAATGCATATAATATCCCACGCTTATTTGTAATTAGAAATTATTTATTTTTAAGTACTACTTTAGCCCTAGGAAATAGCAACATGGTATCTTGAGACAGTATATTCTAGAAACTCAGAATTCCACTGAATATCCAATTCCACTGAAACACTTCTTTTTCTATGTTTAGAATGTAGAGTGGCAAGTTCCACAGAAAATCTTTGGTCAATTCAAAACAAAATCTTTTTAAAAATATATTATATTGATTTTTTACAGAGAGGAAGGGAGAGGGATAGAGAGTTAGAAACATCAGTGAGAGAGAAACATTGATCAGCTGCTTCTTGCACACCCCCTACTGGGGATGTGCCTGCAACTAAGGTACATGCCCTTGACCAGAATCGAACCTGGCACCTTTCAATCCACAAGCTGACGCTCTATCCACTGAGCCAAACCAGTTAGGGCTCAAAACAAAATATTTATTCCAATCTGCAATCCTCTCCATTCTCATTTCAAATTCCTTTTAGAATATATAGGAACACGTGTTTTCTATCCAGGAGAACATAATAGTATAACTAACTATAGTTTTGGCTGTTTAGACAAATACTAGAGGCCTGGTGCACAAAATTTGTGCATGGGGTTAGGGGTCCCCTCAGCCCAGCCTCCACCCTCTCCAATCCAGGACCCTTTGGGGAATGTCCATCTGCCGATTTAGTCCCGATCCCCGGGAATCGGACCTAAACTGGCAGTCGGACATCCCTCTTACAATCCTGGACAGCTGGCTCCTAACCGCTCACCTGCCTGCCTGCCTGGTTGCCCCTAACTGCCCCCCCCTGCTGACCTGGTCACCCCTTACTGCCCCTCATGCCTGGTTGCCCCCAACTGCCCCCCCTGCTGGCCTGGTCACCCCTCACGGCCCCCCCCCACCAGTCTGGTTGCCCCACGCAGCCTGCTGCTCAGTTGTTTGTTTGTCCCTTACTAACCCCCCTGCCAGCCTGGTCATAGGCAGCCATCTTGCAAGGGCATGAGGGTTAATTTGCATATTACCTCTTTATTATATAGGATAACTTTCCCTGATGTTTCTAGAAATGAACAAATTTTCTATGTAAATGTCTCATTCAATAGGGTGGTGAAGGTCTGGGGTGGGTTGGGAACCAGGTGGAGGGGGGAAAAGGGGACAAGGGGGAACGTCTGTAATACTCTCAACAATAAAGATTAAAAATAAATAAATAAATGTGTCATTCTTCCCACTGGGAAAAATTTTACTTTGGACAAATCCAGGAAACACCATTTATTTAAAGACCTTCCTTTCATCTTCTCAAGAATGTGGCTACATTCATAGGGGCTTGCAGAGGGTTTAAACATTGGTTTTGTTGAATTGTTGAGAGAGGAAGTTCCTGGATTCATTAATAGTCCTCTGCAGTGTAAGATGTACAAGTTGAAAGAGCCTCGCTTGCATCTGTCTTATCATTATTGTTCCATGCAGGTAATTACAGCATATTACATTATGTTTTCTGACAATAAACCATCACTGTGTTTCACCCTTTTTTAGCACTTCCTTGCTATTCTTGGACCACAGGAGACATAATTACATTGAAATTTTGAGGGTGTGCCAAGCCCACCTGCCAACATCCCCATCTTTTGCATTCAGTGGTTGCCAGGAACTCCACAGAGAGGGTGAAGAACTTGTCACTAATTAACTCTCAGATGTCCTAAATTTATCTGGATTTTCTATTTCTCACCACTTCTCAACATGATGTTAGTGAGAAAGAGACCACAGAGTTTTATTTTCAAGATCATCAACTAGCATTTCATTAGCTGTATTATGTTATTACTCTTTCTCTTTCCCTAGACTGTAATTTTTAGCTAGTCTCGGGTGGGGAGGAGAGGACAACCTATGTCTGATGAGTGCATATAGTTTCCAATCAATTGTAAAACCCTGGGTCTTAAGCTTAAGAAATGCAAATGTCAAGGATTTAAGTATGTTCTTCTAAATCTTTCTGTCTCTGAGTCATTGCCACTGGTGAGTAGGATAACTGGGTCTATTAAAGAATGAAAATAACAATTCCAATGAGTTATATAAAAAAAAAATATCACTTCACATGTAAATGATTCCTAGAGGATCCAGTAGCAAACTTCCCTACTTGTTGTGTTGTATGACTTCCTGTGTTTATGCTCATTCTCAAAGGCAGTTGTTTTTTCTTTTTATTGAATTTATTTGGGTGGCAAATTTAGTATATAGGGCCTACATGAACTTCTTCTCTTGGAACTTTTTCCAATAACTTATTGCTTTAATGAAAACAGAATATTAATATGGGTTTTTCTCCCCAAGTTCAAAGGTATTGTAAGCCAAATCCATTACCTAACCATTGTCCTCTAGCAAACTAGAGGGTCCCAGGTCCCAACCTATACCCACTTTCATCTGCCCTATATACTAAATTTGCAATTCATCAGAAAGAGTTGATAGAGACTATGTGGATTATTCCAGTAGGGAGGGGCAATTGACTTTGAGGAAGGACATGTGTTGGGGACCCTGGAAAGCCAAGGTCAGTTAAAGGAAATAAAAGATGAAATGGAAAGAGGGAGGTCACAAGAACAAACAGATAAGTTTTTGTGAGACACTTTGAAAAAGTTGACGGCATTCATGAGTGGATCCCTGTAAAAGAAAACATAGGAAGCAGTGTCCTGTCTCTTGTATCACATGAGAGGGAACAAGACATTAAATAAATGCAAAACCTCATTTCTTTCATCCATCCCAAAATACAGTTTTCTGCTTGAAACACCAACTGTGGTTCCTGTTTTTTTTTGTTTGTTTGTTTGTTTGTTCTTACTTGTGTATAGGCTCATTGTGGAGACAGATATTAAACAGACACAAAAGTAAATATAATCATACTATTCTAAGATGAAAAGGGAGAAAAATACTTATGTAACTGCATAACAAGTGGATGGATCTATTTTAGGCTGCGGGCAGGCCCAAATACATTATGATGAAAAATTTCATTTATCTACATTCTTGTCCTTTGTGGGTGAAAAAGGGCCACTGTAATAAATCTAACTGAAAGATACCTAACAGGGTGATCTGATTATAAATTCCTAACTGGATAGATTCTGAAGGTAGTCAAGCCTCAGGCCTAGAACTTCCTAGCAAAGGTTTATCTTTGTCTTAAGCAAGCCCTAGCCATTGTTTCTGTGGGTCTAGATTAACACAACACTGAAATGCCTCTTTTTCAGACTTCTGGGAAGTATAACCACCCTCAAGGGAGCACATAATCTTGTAATTCAGTCCTGAAATTCAATTCCTACCTTGCTTTCTCTGGTGTTCATGTAATCTTTATGTTACTTCCTTAATTTCAAATGTATAGAAGAAATATCTAACTCATTCTGGGAAGCATTTTCTCAGTCTGCTGAGATCCTGCTTCCAGGTGGTCTACTCTTTAGCCAAAAAATAAAAAAAATCAACACCTCAAATAAACTTATAGAAATTCTCTACATGTTTGTACTTTTTTTTTATGCTGACAACCTAAAGTTCTTACCAGTATGTATGTGGTAGGTTTCAATTCCTACTCTTCAGTAAATGAGTCACAGATCTTTAGTACTTGTTCTGACATCTCTCTCATGCTCTAAATTTTTCCTTTCTCTTACTTCCTGGATGTTGTCACCATCTTTTATATCAAATTCAATATGTTCAAAAAGCTTATCACCTTCACTTGTAAATCTTATTTGTTGCTTGTTCCTTTTCCATATTTCTATGACATCAGTTTCTGCATTAAAAAGTGAGTTAAAAAGATTTAGTTCATTTTTATTAGACTAATTTGGATGAATACTATTGTTAGAAATCACAATAACTTTCCTAGCTTCTAATTTTCTCCAATTCAGTCTATCCTAAACACACTAATAAGTAAATCTTTAAAAACAATTTTGGCTGTGTTGATCCTTTTTACAAAAACCTTAAGAAGCTCCTACAGACTAAGACATAAGGCCAAGTATGAATTACCTGCAACCATTCTTTTAAATTTAATCCCATCACTCATCTATGATATAACCATATAGGAGATTTTTTACTTTGTCAGAGGTATCTAAAGCTTTCTGCCTGACTGATTTTTGTTTAGTCTCCAAGGAACATATCCTAATGTTTACCTTTTCTATCTTAAGTTAACACATTTTCTATCATTATCTTAAATTTTATGCCATCCATAAAGGAATTCCTGGTGCTTCTTGAGCTATATAATTGCTCTGTTAAATGTTCATTGTGTGTGTGTTTTTTTCTTTGTGCAGTTCACATGACATCTTTCCTATGTTATTCATGTGATTTTAATATCCTCTTACCCCTTGATACTTGTAAATCTCTCACTCATCTGTGTATTCCATAGTGTATACAGTAGGTGCTCAGTATTGCATCAGAATCCCTCAAGGAAGTTTAATAATACAGACAGAACAGTTATAAATGGTAGGTAGCATTCAGTAAGTGATTATAATGCAGATGATACATTTACCTTTAGCTTGAGAAGCCTTGCATTCAGAAGGTTAATTAGTTATCATACTGGTGTGGTAGCAAACATGTGAACTGTTTTCTCCAGGAACAGGCTTAATAAGCAAGTACTTTATACTTCAGAACTGCATCATTACAGATGTGGAAACTAAGCCAGGTGTTAACCTAAAACTAAAAATCCGAAATGAGAGGCAACAAGTGTTTGTTTAGGATGAAGGGATTGCAATGCTGGGGGCACAGATTTAGGCAGAAACCCAAATAGTGTCTCAATTACAGCGTAAGGGCAAGATATTTTTTTTTAATGAGAAAAATAAGGAAATAATTATATGAATAGAGGAAATAAATTCCTATTGGTGTTAACAAGCTAAATTACTCTTTAGTTATACATGGCTGGTTACTGATTCTGTCTCTAGATAGAGAGTTCATAAATCATCATTTCTTGTGGTCAAGAGGTCTAGTATTCCGCTAGCTCTACAAACAACTGTTTGCAAGACATGGTTGGTTTGGCCCAGTCTGAAGATCTGGCTCAATTCAAACAGTCCAAAGGTTCAAGGGCAAGATATGCAAGATTGTTCCTCTTGAATGGCTGCTCTGGCTCCATTTTATAATGACTCCACTTATGTCAACTTTCACACAGGGAATCGGTGAAGTGGAACTTTTTTTAACCAAAGAGAGAGAGAGTTCATTGGATGAGCTGAAGATCGCCCCAGGTCAATCTGCTGTAACTATGGTGGTTGCTGGAGAATCCTAGTAAGCAAAAGTAATATCCACAGCAGAATTCTTTCTCCCAGGTATCTTTTACTCTCCTTTCTTTACATTGAGCTCTACTTGCCCCATGAGATCTGTTATTTTAC
This sequence comes from Cnephaeus nilssonii, assembly GCF_951640355.1. Taxonomy (NCBI): domain Eukaryota; kingdom Metazoa; phylum Chordata; class Mammalia; order Chiroptera; family Vespertilionidae; genus Cnephaeus; species Cnephaeus nilssonii. The sequence goes on along the minus strand of NC_137081.1, from coordinate 72,041,265 downwards.
TTCTCAAACAATGCTTTAAAATTTACAAGAATATAGTTCAAATCTCTTCAAAATCATCAGATACTTAAAAACAAAATATTTTTCAAACCAAATTCCTTTTCTTCACAATAGATAAATAATAATCTGTATGTATTACAACTAGAGAGAAAAAGAAGGTTATAGCCTTGGCCGGTCGGTGCTCAAAGGTCTCAGGTTTGATTCAGTCAAGGGCATATACCTGGGTTGCAGGTTCAATGCCCAACCCCAGCTGGCATACATGCAGGAGGCAATCAATCGATGTGTCTCTCTCACATTGATGTTTCTCTCTCTTCCCCCTTCCCTCCATTCCTTCCATTCTTCCATTCTCTCTAAAAATCAATGGAAAAAATTCTTAAGTGAGGGTTAACCAAAACAAACAAACAAACAAATAAACAAAAAAGGTTAGAAAACTGCTTGATAATATTCATCTATGATAGTTAGCTGGATTTAATCAGAGAGTGTTAAGGGGATAAAACTTGAGGGTTTTTTTTTGTTTTTTTTGTTTTTTTTTAATTCTACCAATGGGAAGTAGGAGGTGGTGGAAATTAATCATTTTGGTTCTTTACATCATTTGATTCCAAAAGACTCAATTTCCTGAGACCAGGAAGGTGGTGTGCATGTGTAATAGTCTTTGAACACCACAGTTCGGCTTTGATACCGTATACCTGAGAACAAAAGTCTGCAACTCAGTCTCAAGTTCCAATGGCAGCATATAAAAAATCCTGCTGGCAGGAACCACAAAAAGGAGTTTTTATATTCAATTTAGTCAAAGGCCTTTCAATTTATTTCTCTTACTGATTTTTTTTATGTTTGGTTTTTTTACAATTATCAGAAGAAAAATGAATCAAAGAGAAAATAAATGATTTTCCCATACAACATTTACACAGAAATGTATGTAGTGATTGGATGGATGATGATTCTCTAAGTTAACAGTATGAAAATAATTTAAAAATGAAATTGAATGGTAGAAAAAATTTTAAAATGAAATAGGACAGGCAACTATCTCTCATCACTTAATTTTATCCATAAAGACGATATCTCCTCTAATAAATATATTAAATGACAAGAATCTGTAAACTTGAGTAACATTTTAACTCAAACTGGTTTTCTATTAGCAAGAAGTGAATTTATTCACACTTTATAAAAAAGGAAAAGAACTCTTTCCCAAATGGTCCTGGAATATTTCTAAATGCAGTTTCTCAGACTCATATATTGATAAAAGAAGAGAAACAGATCTCAAGAGCAGAAAAAAAAATGGACATAATCCTGACTGGGATTAAAATAAACTTTACTAGGTCTTAGTAACATTTTTGTTACCTTAAAGGAGAAATAGCGATTTATTCCTATCTTAAATTTTTTCAGCCAAGAATTGACATGATCTCACAATTTAACACACAATCTAGCATTTTATTCACATCTATTAAGTGAAAATATCATCTTATTATTTACTTGAATTGAATAGAGCATAATGCTTAAGAAATAGTAACTTCCATAGTTGTAGATGACAATAGACATTTTAAAATTACCCTTGCAGTCTACTCCATTCCTGCCAGGAAGTTTGTTCCTCCTTTCTTTCTTTTTAAATTTATATGTCTACTGTGCTCGCTTTGGCAGCACATATACTAAATTAATATGTCTACTAGAGGCCCAGTGCATGAAATTCGTGCACTCAGTGTGGAGGGGTGGTCCCTCAGCCTGGCCTGTGCCCTCTCGCAGTCCGGGAGCCCTTGGGGGATGTCCGACTGATGGGCAGGCCTAAGCCAGCAGTCGGACATCCTTAGCACTGTCGTGGAGGTGGGAGAGGCTCCCACCACCTCTGCTGCGCTCGCCAGCCATGAGCCTGGCTTCTGGCTGAGCAGCGTTCCCCCTATGGGAGCACACTGACCACCAGGGGCAGGTCCTCCATTGAGCGTCTGCCCTCTGGTGGTCAGTGTGCATCAACTGGCTTTCTAACATCCCCCGAGGGGTCCCGGATTGCGAGAAGGCACAGGCCAGGCCAAGGGACCCCACCAGTGCATGATCGATCGGGGCTGGGGAGGGACCGGAAGTTGGCCAGCCAAGGAGGGATCGCAGGAGGGCTCCAGGGAGTGTCCGGCCCATTTCCCTCAGGCCTGATCGGCTGGACCCCAGGAGCAAGCTAACCTACCGGTCGGAGCGTCTGCCCCCTCGTGGTCAGTGCACGTGATAGCGAGCGGTTGAGTGGCCTTAGCATATCATTAGCATATTATGCTTTGATTGGTTGAATGGCCAACTGGATGACTGGACACTTAGCATATTAAGCTTTTACTATATAGGATTGTTATGATAACACATTTTACCTAGTTCTATGTTCAGTAAAAAAGAAATTAACCATCTACATTAGGCCAATGGTTGTTTTATCCTTTTAGGATACAATGTCTTCAAAATGTATTCTTCTTCAACTACACAAAATCATAAAAAATATGTTTGAGAATACAATTTTGTAAATTTCAAAGTGAAAATAAAGATTCTGTTGTAAAAATATTCTATGTACAGCCAAAAAATACTTTCAGAATGAAGGTAATGAAAATATAGTCTCCAACATTAAAAATCTAAGAAGTTTACATTAGAGGGCTTTGAATTTTAGATGGAAATGTGAGAAAGATATGATTATACTCAAGAAGAATGTAATGAAGTAAAAATAATTATTAAAGCAAAAAAAATGCTTTTGTGGATAAAGTCAGGATACAAATAATTTTAAGAACGAAAATGAGTTAAATAGAGATAAAGAGATATTTACATTTTACTCTTATATAAATAGTAAACAATTGAAAAATAACAATTCAATAAAAAATCTCATGGAAAACACTGACTACTAAATTGAAACAGGGAGAAATTGAACTAATGCTTTAAGACTTACCTCCTAACCACATTCTTACTCCCAGTCTTACCTCTCTCTTGACACTTGAACCAACTTACCTGTGCCCTGTTCTTCCCAGAAAGTCTTATGATGTGAGTGATAAATCTTTGCATAGGCTGTTATTGAATGTGGTGTCATCAGTCTTAATGTTTGAACTATTCCTTTAGGGGAATCCTTCCCACCCTCCGTGGGGTTCCTCTAAACATTTACACTTAAAACTAGAATTGTAATCTTAAAAAAAAAATTACTACTCTAGATTACATTAGTGGTGTACCAGGTCCCATTTATAAGGCTGGTGCACACAGATGCTGTAAACTTCAGCTGCTGGTAGCTGACGGTTCTCTTCTCTGATGAATTGGCCATCGTCAAATGGGAACACCCTTTCCTGGGAGATTATGCTCTCTTAGGAAGTAGCCCTCAGCCAGTGATTGACTGAAACTGGGGAATATTAAGAAATATGAAAATTCTGAGATTTTACCCTCCTTACAAGCTAACAAGTTGGCTAGCCACAGTTTTGTGAATGCTTGCAAAGGACACAAAATTTCATTGTCAGAGACAAAGGCCTTTATTACTCACAGTAATTGCAACAGCCAGAGTATCAGAGCTGGTTCCCAGAGGAGAGCATGAAAGGGACCGGTAACAATTATGTCCCCAGAGGGGAACATGAAAGGGACAGGTAACAATTGTGCATGAGGTGAATCGCATTAGAGGAGCAGGATCTTGAGCTTAGGGAACAGAATCATTTATGATGGCCCATAGCTTGTATTGCTTTTGACCTAGCAAGAGACATTATCTTTATTATATGGTACCATAAATAAACCTGCCCTTCAATCCAGAAATAGACATTATTTCTAGCTTCCAAGGCAGTTTACTATAGAAATAATCTTTAAAATGTAGTCCAGAACACAGGCTGTCAGTGCCTCAGCTCACAGATAGACAGAAACACAAGATCTATAGAAAATTGGCTCCCAACAGATGGGTTTATGATACTAATCTACAATGATAATGTTTTTAAAAACAAACAAACAAACCAGAAATATATCAGGAATCATAATTAATGTAAATAAAATAAGCTCTTCAATTCAAAAATTAGACTATCAGAATGATTTAAAAAAAAATCCCAGCTGTGTACCTTAAAGGAACACACAAAAATGTTTGCAATAAAATTGTAGAAAAATATATGCCAGGCAAATACAAGGGTGGGCAAAAATAGGTTTATAGTTGTATGTGAAACAGAATTAATAAAGCTATTGTAATAAGCATAATGTGAATGTCTTTTTCCATACAAACAACTGCAAACCTATTTTTTGCCCACCCTTGTATTTAACCAATAGAAAGCTAGCATTGCTATCTATCTATATAAAAAGCCAGTGACCATAATGGCCATAACAACCGTAATGACCGGTTGCTATGACGCCCACTGTGGCCAGTGAACCAGCCGGATCAGGGGGTGTGGCTGGCTGGCCAACCTCGTGGCCCTTCTTCCTGCTGGCCTGCCCCTGCCTGATCGGACTCTCCCATCCTGATCAAGAGTGGGACAGCTGGCCAAAAGCCCCTTCCCTACCCCCTGGCCAGCCCCGCCTCCCATCAGCCTGCCCCACCATGATAGGCCTGCAGCCCCTCCCCCCTGCTGGCCTGCCCCTGATTGTACCCCACACCTCAGTAGAGGGTGGGGCCAGCCAGCCAACATCCCACAGCCCCTCCCCCTGGCTGGCCCTGCCCCTGATCTCCCCCCACCCCAATAGGGGGTGGGACTGGCAGGCCAATCTCCTGAAGCCCCTCCCCCACCGAGCCCCAACCCAGATTGAACCCCCCACCCCTATCAGGGGCAAGGCTGGCCGGCCAACCACCCATGGCCCTCCCTCCAGGCCGCTGGTCCCCGATCATCACCCCCCACCCCAATCAGGGGCAGGGATGGCCAGCCAATTGCCCATGGACCCTTTCCCCAGCCGGCCCAGCCCTGATCAGTTCCTGATTGGAGCAGGCCAGCTGGCCAATATCCCACCATCTTCTCCTCCCAACAGGCCCAGCCCCAATCTGCCCCCACTGGGGCTGGGCCAGCCGGACCCCACCCATGCACAAATTGATGCACTGGGCCTCTAGTATTAGATATAATAGACTAAATGTAAAAGTCTTTACTAGAAATAAGAAAAAAGTTTAATTTTTCATAAAATAATAATGGTCCTTAATTTGTATGCTCCTGGATGCAGACTTAAAATACATAAAGCAGAGCCCGGCTGGTGTGGCTCAGTTGGTTGAGTGTCATCCCATGCACTGATTCTCCATCCTTGGTCAGGGTACATGCCTGAATTTTGGGCCCAGTCTCCAGTGTGGAACATACAGGAGGCAGCCAATTGGTGTTTCTCTCTCATCGATGTTTCCATATTCTCTCCCTGTCCCTCCTCTCTCTAAATTAATAAAAAGAATATTAGAAAAAAATTAGAAAAAAATACACAGCAGAGATTTTCAACTGGTATGCTGTGGCACATTGATGTGCTGCAAAAAAAAAAAAAAAAAAAAAAAAATTAAAACATGCAATGCCTGAGCATTTAGTCAGGAGTACTGATGTCTTTCTCCTTAGATTGTCAAATTAAAAAAAAAAAAAAAGTGACAACAGCCAATACAACAATAGCTGTCCAGAATGAATTAAGCAAAATTATACCTATTTTCTTTGTCAGATCAGCAAAAAATATAACATATTTTTTTTTTGGTATGGTGCAGAACTTTAGTAATTAGTTTATATGTTCCATGAGATGAAAAAGTTTGAAAATCGCTATCAAGCAAATATTGAGAAAAAGCAGAAATTAAGAAAATTATTATTATGATAGAAGATGTTAAACACATCTATCTTAGTAATTGAGAGATCTGACAGGTAAAAATCTGTTATAGCTGTAATATTTCAATACTACAATTAGCAAATTTAATTTAATGGACATTACATAATTAATGTACTTAGTGAAAACAGTACGGCGCATTTGCCCAACTGTCAGGTATTAAGCAGAAAAGCCAGCACAACAAATTCAAAGGATTTTTTATCAGACAAATCACATGATCCGACTACAATTCAACTGTAAGAAATTAACAGCAATAAGATAACTAGAAAAATCCAAAAAGTTTACAGATGTTGAACACACGTTAAACCAGCTCATAGAACCAAAAAAAAAAATAAAACTTATAGTGGATATTAGATTTTATTTAGAAATGTGTGATAATGAAAATATTGTATATCAAATCTCAGGTCATATAACTAAAGCAATTATCAAAGCAAAATTAATTAGCTTAAGTTAATAATTTTAGAAAATTAAAAAAATTATTAATGGTACTTGTTGCTGAATCTAAAATTGCAAATTTCATAACCAGTCCATCAGAAGCCTTTAAAATCCATCCCATATCTGTTCAATTTTCTCCAAGTTTTCTGAAACCACTATAATCCAAGTCACTCTCCTCTTGCCTGCAGTATTTCAATAGCAATGGTTTTCTTGTTGCCTTCTTGCTTTCCTAAAATCCATTTCCCCTGGAGCATTTATTATGATCTGTGAAGTATATGTCAGATCACATTGCTAAAACTGTTAAAACTGTCAGGAATTCCCTGCTCTCTGATTGTTGCAGGACTGACATTTTTGAATTATTACCATCTCTATTAGCTTTTGGTGCTATCATTATCTTCCCAGACTGCCAAAGACTTACAACCCAGGTGCTGGCTGGGTTGTGTTCTCATCTGGAGCTCAACGATCTCTTCTAAAATTGGCTGAAGTCCGTTTCTTGCAGCTGTAGGACTGAAGTTTATATATTCTGGCAGGCTGTTCCCTAGGGAGTTGTCTCAGCATCTAAAGACAGCTCTCAGGTACTAGCCATGCAGCTGTCTCACAATGTAGGGCTTTTTTTCCTCAAAGCCTTCTAATTGGTGAAGATGGAGGCTTATCTAATGTAATGTAGTCAAGGGAGCTACCATGCCATCCCATTTGCTATATAATATAACCTTCCCTAATCAGGTGTATGGGTTCAGGACTATTATCTTCATCCCCACCTGTTGCTGTGGGAGTGGAATTCTTGTGCTATCCCCCAAAAAATAATTTTCTGAGACCCACATGGGAGAACGAGTGATTTTTTATTTCTGTGGAATTACATCCCTGAGTTTCCAAGGCCCTATTTCCCTTTAGCAGGACTAAAATCAAAGCCAGTGTCCAGTTTCTGTTCCCTATTGGAGCAGTGTCCAATCCAGCATCAAGCTAGCTTAGGTTGTGTTCCCCTCTGCAGTCCATCAGTCCATTGCATGTGGAGTCTGCATGGCCACATGGCTATGGAGGAAATATGGGAAAATGCAAGGGAGCAAGAATGAGAGAGCCTTATAAGCCAAGAGCCAAGAGTGAAGGGCAACAAGAACTAAGAGAATTCCTTTGTTTAGGGCATTATGTATTCCCAAATTTTCACAGGCTTGTAGTGGCCATGCTTATTCTGGCCAATAATCTCTGACCCAGGCTTTTTTATTTGTTTTTTTTTTTCCTAAATATATCCTATCTAATAAAACAGTAATATGCAAATCATCACTCTGCTACACTCACCAGCCACGCCCACCAGCCAATCAGAAAGCGAATATGCAAATACACCTAAGCAAGTTGGCTACAGCCTCGGAGAGCAGCTGTTGTTGGTTGTTGGAACTGGGATATTGGAGCCCAAGATCAGAGGGGAAGATCGGAGCCAGCGGGGGGTCCCCCACAGGTGATCAGAGCCAGCTGGGGTCCCTTGCAGGCGATCAGAGCCAGCTGGGGGTCCCTGCCCAGGGCCCGAGCCTCAGCCAGAGGCTTGTGGCATTGGCTGGGGGCAGAGCTGGGCCATTGGAACCAGCTGGGGTCCCCTGCGGTGATTGGAGCCAGCTGGGGGTTCCTGACCAGGGCCCAAGCCTCAAACAGAAGCTTGAGGCCTTGGCCTTGGATGGAGCGGGTGATAGAGCCAGCTGGGGGTCCCTGCCCAGAGCCCAAGCCTTGGCCAGAGGCTTGCAGCCTTGGCCGTTGGGGCAGAGCCTGGCGATCGGAGCCAGCTGGGGTCTCCTGGGGGCGATCGGAGCCAGCTGGGGGTCCCTGCCCAGAGCCCAAGCCTCGGCCAGAGGCTTGCGGCCTTGGCTGGTGGTGGAGCCCGAGAGCGGAGCCAGCTGGGGGTGGAGCTCAGGGCCCAAGCCTCAGCCAGAGGCTTTCGGCCTTGGCCGTGGGTGGAGCTGGGCGATTGCACCAGCTGTGGGTCCCTGCGGGCAATCAGAACCAGCTGGGGGTCCCTGCCCAGAGCCTGAGCCTCAAACAGAGGCTTTCGGCCTTGGCTAGGGGTAGAGCAGGGCGATCGGAGCCAGCTGGGGGTCCCTGCGCAGGGCCCAAGCCTCAAACAGAGGCTTGAGGCTTTGGCTGGGGGTGGAGCCAGCTGGGGGTCCCTGCCCAGGGCCCAAGCCTCAAACAGAGGCTTGAGGCCTTGGCCAGGGGCGGAGCCTGGTGATTGAGCCAGCTGGGGGTCCCCTGCCCAGGGCTGGAGGCTTTAGGCCTTGGCAGGGGTGGAGCCGGAGATCACAGGAGATAGGTGTGAACTACAGAGGAAATACCTTTTCTAACCGTTCATTGGCTAAGCTCCCTGTATGCCACTGGTAATATTCTTAGTAACTTGGGTATAAGAATCCAAAAAGGTGATCTAGGGCTTTTCCACACACTCCTGGAGAAAAAAATGAAGGTCCGCTGCTGGAGGGCTAAGAAATGTCATAACCTGCCCTACACGGTTTGGCTCAGTGGATAGTGCCTAGGTTTGCCAACCGCAGAGTCCAGGTTAGATTCTGATCAAGGGCATGTACCTAAGATGCAGGCTCCTCCCTGGCGGGGGCCCAAGGTCAGGGCTCATGAAGGAGGCAAGCAATCTAAGTATTCCTCTCACTTTGATGTTTCTCTCTGTCTTTCCCTTTCTCTTTAACATTCTCTAAAAGTCAATGGAAACATATACTCAGGTGAGGATAAAAAAAAAAAAAAAGAAATGTTATATTCTATGAAAAACACATCTTGAAAATGCCTAAAGAAAGTTGTCATTTTTTCATGGTGAAGGGACTAGAGTCCGTGTTGATGAAAACACCTTGGTGGCTGCGGTGTCTTGCAGTGGCTCCAGCAGTGGGGTGATGGGGCTGGTGCCTTTCCCTGATCAGCCTAGTTGTCTCTCACAAAGGGAGGCCAGACTGCGGCTTAGGCCCGCTCCTTATGGGGAGCGGGCATAAGCCATCAGTAGGACATCCCCTAAGGGCTCCCAGTATGTGAGAGGGGGCAGGCTGGGCTGAGGAGATGGCCCCCCCAGTGCATAAATTTCGTGCACCGGGCCCCTAGTGTGTGTGTGTGTGTGTGTGTATATATATATATATATATATATATATATATATATATATATATATATACTTTTACTGATTTTAGAGAGAGAAAGGAAGAGGGAGAGAGAGATAGAAACATCAATGATGAGAGATTATTATTGACCAGCTGCCTCCTGCACACTCCATACCAGGATCCAGCCTGAAACCCAAGCATGTGCCCTGACCTGGAATTGAAATATTACCTCCTGGTTGATAGATCGACACTCAATCACTGAGCCACAAGGGATGGGCTCTGTCCCCAGGTTTGACTAACAAGCAAGTACCTTCCCTATGTCACCACAACTGCACTGTGCATGCGTCCATCTCCCGTTTGTTGTATCCCTTCCCCCAGTGATCTGTAGGGAACGGACCAGTGGTTCCACGGGGAGTGTAAAGTTGCAGCTTCCTGGTGAAGCTGCCCAAATTACAGGCCTATAATGTCTGGCTTTCCTTTTTTCTCATTTTCTATTATTAATAACTAGCTAAGTACAACAGTATCAGAACTAGTCACCCAAAGATGTGACTCTGTGGTATATGGATTGTTTTGAGTTAAAGGTAACCAAGGCCCTACAGGATCCAGAGAAACTTCTGCCCCTCCGTTATCTACTTGGAATAATTTAAATGAAGGGACCTTGCCCAGAATGAGAGATGATCAGAGATACCTTTTCTGACCTCTCTATAGGGCAAACTACTAATTACCAAACATCTGCTCATCTTATCTTCCTGCAGCGACTTTCCTCCCCTGTGAAGTCCCAAGGTGCCTTACCTCACCGTTAGCTCGGAATACCATATGTACCTCATTTTAACTTTCTGTCCCTGAAACACGTCTGTATATGGGTTCTCTTACTGTCCCATGTGTGTGGGGTTCCCATAGTAGATATGTAATTAAATATGGTTATTTCTCTTATTAATCTATCTCTCATGTAGATTTAAGTATTATACTGCCTGAAAAAATCTTGAAGAGTAAAGGAAAGGTTTTTTCTGCCTCACAAAGAAGAGCACCTATGTCATTATATTAATAGGCCCCAATGACATTTAAAGCAAAGGGCTTACACAGGGTGTGTGTACCAGACAGTGGGAATCTTGGGGACATCTTAGAATTCTGCTTTCCACCCGATCTTTTTTTTAAAAAAATTCCTGATGAGAGAGAATTAATACTTAAAATAACTACCATTCCACTACCTTCTTAATTTTTATTCTTCCTTTTTTTTTTAAAAAAATCTAATCATTATTAGAGTAGACACCTTGTCTGTCTTGACCACTGCTGTCTTACCATGCTTAGCACAGAGCCTGAACATGGAAGATGTTAAATAATGTTGCATTTGTGAAAACATAATATGATATTGTTTAAAAGAATATGACCATTAAAAAAAGAAAAAAAAAAAAGAATATGGCCATGGTAGGGGAGGAAAAACAGTTTTCCCTCTACATTTCTAGGATCTAAGACCCTCCTTTTAATAAAAGACAGATTAACAGGAGAAACGAATGAAAGTTTAATAAAATGTCTCCCTCCTGTATACGTGGGAGACACCCAGGAAAACTAAGTAACTCCCCCCAAATGGCCCAAGTCCCCACCTTAAATATTACCTTCAGCTAAAGACACAAGAAAGATGATGAGAAGTTGTTAATGAGATAATGGAAGCTTAGCAAGAAAAAACATAGTAAACAAGGGTGAGATTTTTATATAGATTTAAGTGGTTGCCTTCTCCATTGATGAAAAGTTTCTAGAGATTTAGTAATTTTCTTCTTCCCTGTATAGAGAGGGAGACACCCTTACAAATGGAGTTTCCCCTTCTAAATGTAAATATATCTTACAAAGGGATAATTGCTATTTGGTATTCAGAGATTTTCATGTGTCTGCTTTTTCTTAAGAATAACCAGCTCAAAATAATTCTTATCACAGAGAGCATATTGTGGAGTGGCTTATTCTGCTTCCCTTTGATATCATTGTAATTAACCTAGTTATTAATACAGGAAAGGAGCAAAGGGAAGATAGACACATGCCCAATAAAGTTGGGGGCACTAGCAAATATATTTACTGTCAATCACACCTTGGAACAGAGGTCATTGGCCAGAATGGGTGTGGCCACTGCAAGTTCAATAAGAGTTGTGATCCTTAATTCCCTGAACAAAGGACTGTGCTCTCTTGTGCTCTTGGTTCTTCCTATGCTCTTAAGACTCATTGCTGGGGACACACTCTCCTGTACTTGCCATGTGGACCCTACAGACAATGGAGTGCAAGTAGCCTGATATTGAAGTCAACTAAGTTCCAACATGGAAAGAATATTCTAGACACTGGCTTTGCTTCTAGCTCTACTGAAACCCTGGCTGCACTTCTTCTATAACTGGATTAAGGAAGATTGGGCTTTGGAAACACAGAAATTTAATTCCATGCAAATAAAATCACTCATCCTCCCATGTGATTCTTAGAAAATTATTTTTCTCACAATATTGTAAGGACCCTGCTCCCAGCACCCAGCGGGGAAAAGAACACCCCATTTTCTCCAATAACACCTTCACCAGACATTGTTTTGGCAGAGGAGAAAACCTATTTTTATCTCTACCTTACAAATTAACACCAGAAAGAAATAAAGATCAGATATATGATGAAATGTATAAAGATATAAAGCACATGTAAAACAAAGCATACATACACCTACACTCATTCCCTATAACTGAGGAGACGTATCTAAAAATAATATCCAATTGGCAGCAATAAAACATAAGAGTAAAAGATATGACTACATAATAAAATTTCTGTACACTTTAAAACACCATTAAAACGTTTTTAAAAATACAAAATCCAAATTTGTAAAATAATTATATATGTAATACAATTTCATAACTATGAAACCTAACATCATAATTTTTTATGACCAAATATCTGCACCTTTCTGAAGTTTCATCTTTGGCTCTGCTTGAGTGACTAAGCAGTTTTGCAATTTGAACTCTGACTCTATCTGACATTCCACTGAACCCCCTGTGGTGTTCATTTAACCACAAACTTGCTTTAAATATAAAAACTGATGAATTCATCTGTCCTGTGACCTCTTGCTGATCATGCTTTATAACACCCACCTGCAGCCATAACCCCTGACCCCACCTGCTAATCCTAAATTATCGAAAACTGGGAAACCCCATTGCCCCAGCCATGCAGAAAATGTGCAGTGTATACTTGTAGCTTTACTTTCCTTACCAACCAATCCTCTTAAAGGTCTGCTCTTTGCAGTTTTTGCCTTTAAAAACTCTGCCCTACTGTTCCTTTTTGGAACCACTTTCAGTTTATACTAAAAGTTTTGTCTCTCTGGCTTGCAAGCATATTTCATATGAATAAACTTACCTTGATTTAAATTTCAGTCTTGGAAATTAGTTTGATAATGGAGAATGGCTCCAGATATTAGACCTCGTTCTTGAGTCTGGCTAAGAAAGAATTCAGAGCCAATACTCCAATACAAGTAAAAGTTTATTTAGAAAGTCACAGACGTAGAAGAAGTGAGCCATGAAATAATGAGCCAGCTGGGCTTTGTGGATGCAGGAAACAAGAGGTGAAAAGGAAGGAGTGGGCATAAGAGAGAGAGAGAGAGAGAGAGAGAGAGAGAGAGAGAGAGAGAGAGAAGCTCTGGGTCCTTTATCTTCAGGGTTTTTAAAGGCAGTGATTTTAGCGCAGGATCTCAATAGAATATTAGTCAGCTTTCCAAGTGTGTCCCTTCAGGGTCTTGGTCTCTACGGGTTGGTCTGAAGCATAGGCACTCCATCTTGTTCCTGTAACCTCTATATTGTAAAAACTGCCTTTTGAAATTTTCCACTAAGCATAAATGGTCCTTTGTTCTGTAAATTAACTCTGCTATTCTTGGCTTCTGTAAACACGCTTGCTCGAATAATAGGGAAAATAAGCTCAATTATCTAGCCTTGCAAGCCGCTCTGCTGACATAAGGGTTGGTCTGGTTCCTCCCTGGTTACTCCCAGGCCAGATGTATTTTAGTTATCTAAATGTTGTCTGAATTGGGCTGTGCTCAAGGCTACTGAATTATGCTGTGCTCAAGGCTACAAGCTTCCTGCAAAATATCTCCTAGCAAACTCATTAGTCAACAGAGCCAAATACCAACAGTGCAACGATTGAAATTTCTTTTGAGAGCCAAAATTTTTAAACTTAAACTTCTTCTAACGCCATTTCTTCAAAATAGACTCACCCAGGCCATGGTATTTTGTGGAAGAGCCACACTCAAGGGGTCAAAGAGCCGCATGTGGCTCGAGAGCTGCATTTTGCCAACCACGGTCCTAGTACATAAGGCTCTTTGTAAAGCCAATGAAAGGTCCGAAGCCCCACATTTTGGAGACAAAGGGACTGGGGGGTGGGACGGGAGGGGGATGGGGATAAAGGGAAAGCTTCCTCCATGTTGCTTTGCTCAGACTCTGGAGGTTACTCCTCTGAGACCGCTGGCATAATAAAGACTCCAAATTTGGCTTACTAAGGCATCCTCTGTTCAGCTCACTGATTTCCAATATAACAGGTCAGCACCAGGGCAGGGGATCACTACGCACTGCAGCTGGTCCTGATGTCAGCCATGGCATTGTTTCATTTTTTTTTTTTTTTAACATTGACAGGCTTTATTGGGGAGGTTCCCACCTGGGATCCCACCTCCTAAATAAAAAAGTGCATAGAAAAGAAGGGATTTAGAAACCTTTGTACAATATCTACATTGTGTTTCATCTGGTTTTGCTGTTTTTCTGGGCCTGAAGCTGAAACGCAGCTTAGGCCTAGGTGTTATTTCTTGTTTGACCAAAGCACTATGTTTTTGGTCCATAGACCAGAGGCTTTGCTCTCAAGATTATTTGATGCAGGACAGAGCCTGATTGTCCTGAGGGCTTCATGCTTAAGGGAGTGGTCATACAAGGACCTGTATGGGAGTTACATGAGGTTATTCTTTGGCCTCCTTGTTCTACCCTAAGGGGGTCTGCCATATGACCAGCTACATGTCAGGAGAGGAAAGTTCAGGGGAGGGTAAAACCACATGACCAGCAATATGAAAGGCTAGGGGTTTAAACCACATGATATGCTAGGGGAGGAAAGGTCACCCTGGGGGCAAGGTCCCACCTTACAATACTTATTCTCCCTGTTTTCTCATTGTTGGGCACCTGGGGCTTTCTGCCCTAGTGACCATCTGTACCTGCCTTTTGTGCCTACTCTGCTCATATCTGTCTCGCTGCCTACTATATCAAGTTGACATAAGAATGATATATACTAGTAATAATATAGAAATTTTAGGAGGAAGACAAACATCCGAATTTTTAAAAATTGGACTAATGTCATTAATACCAAAATCTTAGAGGAAGAAATGCAAAGGTCCATGGTTCAAAGACACATGAAAAATGCTATAATTTTTTTTATCAAGGCAGTAAACACTAGGACAGTGAGATGCCATGATTTTTTTTCATTTTCTATTGACAAAGGTAAAAACAATGATGCTATTAAACATTGTTAAGATAAAGCTTCTCAAATACCATTAGTAGAGAGGAACATTGGTAAACTATTTGTGAAGAAATTAGGTAATCAACAAGATTTTTTTTTGACTTATCAATTCAACAGCTTAGAATTAATTGAACATCATTTAAAATTATTGTTCTAATGGAAACTTGAAAACGCCAAATTTTTCTTGATTAAATTGCATGCTCTATTTATAAAATGCAACATAATTTATTCATTTCAAATAAAGTTTTTTATTTTATTTTAAAATAATGTATTTAATTAAAATTAAAATACAAATACAGATTTATATTTGAATGGAATATCAGGCATTTATACATACACTAGAATTTACAGCAGATTCTTTCACCGGTTGGGTCCCTCAGCATGGCCTGTGGGTATTGGGCCGAAACCAGCTCCCCAACATCCCCCAAGGGGTCCTGGGTTGTGAGAGAGTGCAGGCCAAGTAGAGGGACCCCACAGGTGCAGGAGGGCTCCAGGGTGTGTCCAGCCCATCTCTCCCAGTCCGGATTGGGGCCAATCAAGGCCAGGGAGGGACCACGGGAGGTTGGCTGGCTAGGGAGGGACAGTGGGAGGGCTCCAGGGTTTTTCTGGCTTGTCTTGCCCAGTCCTGATTGGCCGGACCCCAGCAGCAAACTAACCTACCTGTCGGAGCATCTGCCCCCTGGTAGTCAGTGTGTGTCATAGCAACTGGTTGAAAGGTTGGACACTTAGCATATTAGGCTTTTATTATATAGGATATATCTATGAAAAATTATGTAAATAGATATTTACAGCCATTTAAATACTCCACTACCTATCTGAAAGGTAATAGAGGTTGTGGATAATTTTATTATAACTACAACACTTCTTTAAAAAAAAAATATAGGAACCTCCTGGCAAAAGTTTAAATAATCTGCTAAATGTTGGTGGCACAACTAATGACATATATATATATGAGAGGCCTGGTGCATGAAATTCATGCACAGGGGGTTGTCCCTCAGCCCAGCCTGCACCCTCACCAATCTGGGACCCCTTGGGGGATATCTGACTGCTGGCAGTCAGACATCCCTCTCACAATTTGGGACTGCTTGCTCCCAACCACTCGCCTGCCTGCCAGCCTGATCACCCCCTAACCACTCCCCTGCCAGCCTGATCAACAACTAACTGCTTCCCTGCTGGCCCGATTGCCCCCAACTGCCCTCCCCTGCAGGCCTTGTTGCCCCCAACTGCCCTCCCCTGATAGCCTGATTGCTCACAACTACCCTCCCCTGCCAACCATCTTGTGATGGCCATCTTTGACTACATGGGGGCGGCCATGTTGTGTGAGGGTGTGAGGGTCAATTTGCATATTACCTCTTTATTATATAGGAAGGAGATATATATATATCCTCTCTAATAAAATGGTAATATGCAAATTAACCATCACTCCGCTACATAAGCCACGCCCACCAGCCAAGCCACGCCCGCCAGCCAATCAGGGCGTGTATGCAAATTAACCCCAATCCAAGATGGCTACAGCCACAGAGAGCAAGGTTTCCCAGGTAACAGAGCAAGCCAAGCTTTCCATAGCCGTTGCAGGCCTAAGCCTCCACTCAAGCTACAAAGTTTCAATTATAGAAGGTAAACAAATTCAAACAAATGGTGGCAGAATGGAGCTTGAGAGAGCAAGCCAGGGTTGCCTGCGGCAACAGGGGAAGCAAAGCTTTCCACACATCCTGGCCGGGCTCACCCTCTTAAGGCTACAAAGTTTCAATTGTAGAAGATGAATTAACTGCCACAGAAATGGCTGCCGCCCCAGAAATGGCTGCCGCCCCAGGCTACAAAGTTTCAATTGTAGAAGGAAAATAAATTCCAGATACCAGGGCCTCCCCTTGGGTTGCCAGGGGGCGTGGCCGGCCTGCAAACCACCACAGGCCCCTCGCTCAGGCCACCCCACACCCCAAGGGAACCCCCACCCTTATCTGTGACACCCTTCAGGGCAAACCAGCTGGCCCCCACCTGTGCACCAGGCCTCTATCCTATCTAATAAAAGAGTAATATACAGATTGATCATCACTGCAACACACAATATAGCTGCCCCCATGTGGTCAAAGATCCTGCCCCCATGTGGACACAAGATGGCCACTACAAGATGGCCAGCAGGAAAGGGCAGTTGGGAGGCACCCGGCCTGCAAGGGAGGGCAGTTGTGAGGGACCAGGCCTGCAAGGGAGGGCAGTTGGAGGTGATCAACCCTGCAGGAGAGGGCAGTTAGGGGTGACCAGGCTGGCAGAGGAGGGAAGTTGGGGGCAAACAGGCTGGCAGGGGAGCAGTTAAGCATCAACCAGGCTGGCAGCGGAGTGGTTAGGGGGTGATCAGGTTGGCAGGCAGAAGCGGTTAGGGGCAATCAGGAAGGCAGGCAGGCAAGCAGTTGGGAGCCAGCAGTCCTGGATTGTGAGAGGGATGTCCGACTGCCCGTTTAGGCCCGATCCCACCAGGATCGGGCCTAAACGGGCAGTCGGACATCCCTCCAGGAGTCCCAGATTGGAGAGGGTACAGGCTGGGCTGAGGGACAACCCCCCGCCGTGCACGAATTTCGTGCACTGGGCTTCTAGTATATATATATATATATTTGTATTATACATTCATGTTTTCTTTGCTTTTCATTATAAATTTGTAGCTCGTGACCTGGTAAAAATGTTTCAATGTTAGTTTTAATGAAATCATTTTCAATTGGGCACTAAGCCCTTTAAAGTATCATTTAAAATATAATGCATAAAATACGCAAAAGTAGTCAAACATGAAAATGTCAGGTATGGGGGATTATTTTTGCCACAGAAATGCAAATCAAAACCACGGGATATCACTTAACACCACATCTGTTAAAATGGCTATTATTAAAAAAACAAAAGTGTTGGCTAAGATATAGGAAAAAGGGAGCCCTTGTACACTATTGGTGGGAATGTAAATTGGTGCAACGGCTGTGGAAAACATTATGGAGCTTTCTCAAAATGTTAAAACTAGAATTACCATGTGATGTAGCTATCCTACTTCTGCGCTTGTTTATATTTGGAGAAAATGAAATTGGTGTATTGCAAAGATATGTTCACTTTCATGTTCATTGCAGAATTTTACAATAGGCAAGGTATGAAAATGACTTAAGGGTCTGTCTACAGATAAAGAAATAAAGAAAATGTGGAGAGTATATACACTAGAATATTATTCAGCCTTAAATAAAGATGTAAATCCTGCCATTTGTGACAATATGGATGAACCTTGAGGGCATTATGCTAAGTGAAATCAGCCAGACACAGAAAGACAAATATTAAATAATCTCACTTATTTTTGGAATCCAAAATAGTCAACCCCATGAAAGCAGAGAGAGGAGTAGTGTTTACCAGGGGCTGGGAGGTGGGGGAAGTGGGGTGATGCTCTTTCTGAAGGGTGGGTCAGTTTTGGAGATACAGTGTACAACAAGCTAACTACAGTTCATGGTACTGGATTGTATGGCTGACATTTCTAAGAGAGTAGATCTTAAGTGTTCTTACCACACACAAATGAATATGGTAACTATGTGAGGTGTTAAAGATGTAAATTAGCTTGAGGTGTTAAAGATGTAAATTAGCTTGTGGTGTTAAAGATGTAAATTACAGCATTTTCCTCAGAAATAGAAAAAAAAATGATGTATATGTGTATCAAAACATCACATTATGCACATTAAACATATACAATTTTTGTCCATTTTATCTCAATAAAACTGGAAAAATAAAATAAGTATATAGTACAAAAACATATATTTAATATGTATATACAATATATAGTCCAAATAACTATTAAATATGTACATATTTTCAAGTATGTGTTTTTTAATGTCCTATCACACACACACACACACACACACACACACACACACACACATACATATATATTTAATCTGGGGAAGAAAAAGCATGTTAAAGGGCGATAAAAAGTAGTAACTCATACAGATATATATTAACACATATACAGATTATTTAATGCTATTAATGAAGGAAGTGTTAAGATGTTAACACCCATTCAAAGGAGAACTCAAGGAAAACACACATACATAGATCAGAAATATTGAAGTGAGTATAAAAATAGAGGCAAAATTGGCTGCTTCCACATTGGGGGTGGGAAATAAATTAAAATTCTATAAAAATAATATATATATATTTATTAGCATATATATAAACAAGATTTTGCATCCTTATCAATTATCTATAATTTAGAGTGCGAAAATAGCTCAAAGGCAATATAATGCTGGAATTGGTAACCAAGATGTGTATGCTCTGACTATGCGTAATTTTCCATTGGAGCACAAAATTCCCCCTACAAAACAAATGGAAAATACATTTGATTACACATATCAGTTAAAATCTTTTTTGGCTACTTTCTCATAGGTTTTCCAGGATAATAACTAGACAATTTTAAAAATATTTCATAACTTTTTATATAAAAGTTCACACACATACATGCATACCCACACATACATTCTTTCTAGTATGTAATGAATACAGCATGTAATATATAGAAATTCTTATTATTGCTACATTCTCCTAGAATTGAATACAGATGTCCAGAGACTTACAACATAGAACCTGAGATTCTAAGGTCTTGGATCTAGAATATCCCTCCCCTCCCAAAATTTCACCATTTTCTTCTACTCCTGAACATTCTAAATTTAGGACTGGTGTGGAATTAGGCACAATCCTGTGAGCATAGGACTCCTTAGATTGGTGGGAATTCCTGAGAGCTGATCTATAAGTTAGGCCTCTTCACTGTCTTTCGTTAAGTTTGATGGCTATAAAAATAGAAATGTATTAAAGAAAAAGTAGGAAAGGCAAGGAATATGACCCTGTCAAAATACCTCACCTGTCTCAAATGACATTCTCTCCCCTACATAGGAACATTGACCTCACCCAAAGCTTCTTTCTGCTTACTTGCTGGTTCTATTGTCTAAATATAGCCCAAGCCTAGCCTTTCTTCCAGAGTCTGCAGGAGTTGCCTTCTGCCAGTTCTAACTTTGGAACGATAATCCTTTGACAGCCCTTCTGTTAGTTATTTAGTCTTTACATCTTGATGCACCCAGATTTGCAGTCATCCAGGTGGAATCAAAATCTGGAGGCGATTTATCACTTTGAAGAAACTAGACACATTCTTTCACAGTCCTTTCTTATTTTTTTTTCCTACCCCATCTCTAATTTCCGCCCCTAGAGACAAAGGATTATATAAACTAACAAACAAAAAATAAATAAATAAACATCTCAGATAGAAAGAGTTTAGACTTAAAGACAAAAAGAAGTTCATAAAAAGAGCAACCTGATTCATTTTGTTAACATTTCAATAGGTGGTATCCTATTCTGAAGAGGGCAGAATAGGATACCACCAAGTGTCATTGAAAATAAACACTTTAGAACTCCTAACAAGCTAGGGAAGAAGGCAATAATTTTATTTAATTTGTTGTTAGGTTCACTCATTTAAGAGAATGAACAGTTTGGCAGAATACAGCTGTGATTGCAGCTTTTCTATTCAGTGCACTGCAACTATCAATGAATGTCTCCAACCGAGAATGAGATCTTGGCAGTATTTTCAAATATTATATGCTTATACAAATTATTTGTCTTATCAAATTGGATTATTTGATAGTTCAATTTTGATAAACTGTAAAAAAATTCTTAAATAATGCATTCACCCAAATTATTGTCTCATAAGGGTATAGATACAAATAAGTTCATTGATTCAAAAATCCACAGTCGATGTGTGCTTAATGTAGTTAATTTTAAGCACAGCAGGATTTAAACATGTCTATACTCTGAAGTGAATGGTTCTGAGGAAAGAGCATGAAAATAACAAATTATATATTCCTTGTGTAATATGTAATTTCTTTTCCCCAAATATTTTCCCTATTCATTCATGATACTTATTAATTAAATATTCTATTACATGTATAGGAATTTGAGAATCAATTACATTTAAACCATGTCATAAACACATGAATACAATAAGTCACATCTATATAGAATATTTTCTGGTAGATTCACAATTGATAGTGTCTTTCTAGACATATCAAACAATTTAGAATTTTTTATTTGTTTGTTTTGCTGAAAAGTGACAAAAGGGTATTAACTTTATCAGAACAACTTTACCATTTTTTCCCCTTGAAAGTTGGGATAATATTTAAAAAGAATAAAAATGGAGTGATGACTCATGCAAGGCAGTACACATATGATGCATTTTCATTCTGTGTCTCAGCTCTTAGCCATTTAGATAAAAAACAAGAATTATGAAAGATAAAAAAGGTATATGTAATAATATAGTAGTATAAAATTAATGTAGTACTAATATAATGTAATACAACATAACCTTACATTGAAAGAATTCTTTAATTAACTAATTTAAAAATATTTTTATTGATTTCAGAGAGGAAGGGAGTGGAAGAGAGAGATAGAAACATCAACGATGAAAGAGAATCATTGATTGGCTGCCTCCTGCACACCCACTACTGGGGATCGAGCCCACAACTCCTGCAGGTGCCCGGACCAGGAATCAAACTCCTGTCCACACCGAACTGGGCAAAGGTTATTTGATTTATAAATGTCCTGTTTAGCATCTATGTGCAAAGTGGTAGAAATTAGGTAAAAATGTATTCAATCTATGCACAAAAAACTGAAAGATAAAGAAAAGAGATAAAAATTGATGCATGAGAGCATAGGAATTATGAATGATCTAGGCATTTAAATATATTGTTTTCCAATGAAAATAATGTCACTTCAGATCTGATCAAGCCCATCTCATTCTTCTTAGGATATGAATATTGGCTTTGATAATATTTAAATTCAGCAATTATTTAATACACACCTCCTGTGCATCTAGTACCGTGCTTAATTTTGTAGAGACATAAAATATAGTATAAAATCCCTGCCGTAAGAGTTCACTTTGGGCTGTACCCAAGGATGCCACAAAACACTAGTTCATTTTCCAATTCTTCTCAATCAATCCTTGGTGGTGGTCTGTGGCTGAGGTGCACACAGCTATGGGTGCCTTCTACAGCAAGGTAAGCAGAATCATAATATGACTAAGTCAAGGAGGAAAATAATTCCCTTCTTCCCTTCTAGGTTTTCTGTCTGTTTCAAAAGTTAAATTACCAGGAGATATTAATAGGGGAAAGTCCAGTATAATTTTGTATATGCAGAAGTCCCACAGACATGGGACCTACAGAAATGACTAAAGCAGGCTGCTTTTATGTTTTTTAGACAAGGAAACATTAGATTTGTGCAGAACTGACAAAATAAAGAAACTTGTGCCTGGGTACTGATTCGTGAGGAAACTGAGCAGAGTTTGTTTACAGTCTTGGCACTGAATTTCCTCTCTCTGGTGATAAGGCCAGCGATTTACCTCCTGTGCAGGGAGGGCCCCATTCACAGGAGAGATTTAGTTCCTGCTTTCAGGGTGACACAGAGGAGGGTCAGAGGTCCTTCTTGCACTGGCTGTTCCTCAAGTAACTTTAATTAAAAACAATCAATATGCCAAAGTAGCATATTTTGGGCTGGCGTATTTTGCTCCCCTCTAAGGTAGTATTGAAATAGTAGGTACTTGCCGAAACCGGTTTGGCTCTGTGGATAGAGCATCGGTCTGCGGACTGAAAGGTCCCAGGTTCGATTCCAGTCAAGGGCATGTACATTGGTTGCGGGCACATCCCCGGTAGGGGGCGTGCAGGAGGCAGCTGGTCGATGTTTCTCTCTCATTGATGTTTCTAGCTTTCTATCCCTCTCCCTTCCTCTCTGTAAAAAATCAATAAAATATATTTTAAAAAAAAAGAAATAGTAGGTACTTGCTATGTGCCAGGCACTAAGTTAAGCATTTTATATTCACATTTAATTTAACTCTCATAATAGATGTGTGTCATTTTCTCTTCCCTTTTAGCAGATGAGGAAAATGCAACTTGAAGCAGTTAAGCACATTTCCCAAAGTCTCCTGGGTGTTAAATGTTAGAAGGATGTGACTCCAGCTCTGTTTGAGTCCACTCCTTATGCCCATCAGCACTCCATGAGGCTGCTCCTGCAGAACCCACAGGACCCTGGGATGGAGTGTGACTCTGGGAAGAACAGATGGAAGACACAGCTGAAGGGAGTTGGGGTGGGTGAGTGAGGGGAGGAAAATGAAGAAGGAAGACTAAAGAGCCAGAGAGGACCTTTTGTCCATGTGAACTAAATTCTATACCAACAGAAATAGCCCTTGGGAAAAATGAATAGATATTTTACATTACATTCAAAGGGCTGATATGCTCAACATGTACTGATATTAACAATAAGTTCTTTCTGGCTGTGCTCTTTATTTGAGGTGCCATCAGCAGGGGAAGCATCTGACTGAGGACCTGGGATACTGGCAGGAAATTCAGGAGCACCAGCTCAGGTCAGGGTGGGCCTGCAGGCTGAAGCCACACCTTTCCCACCCTGATTTCAACCAAACTGAGAGTTGTTTTACAGACTGAATAGTTCTTCACTTCCTGGGTCTTTGGTACATGGAAACCTAATAAAAACAAGATGCAATCAATGATAGATTACATGATTATTACATCAAGTTCAGACACATTTGGGCTTCCCAATTTTCACCTTTACCAAAGATCTAGTCATCCAAAACACAGAGATGAAAAGATTGATAAACAAATTCCAGTGAAATATAAGACTTGATTCAAAATACTCAAGGAAAAAAGTGGCAGACTAGATGAAACAAGAATGACGAATTACTGATAATTATTGACGTTGGATAGTGATTATACCAAGGCTTTTTACAGCATTTTTTCCTTATCATATTAATAAATAAATAAGATGATGTATAGGGGCAAAGAGAGAAGTTGATCAAGATTAAAATAGGATACACACACACACACACACACACACACACACACACACACACATCTTAACCCATTCTAAATAGACCATGATTACTTTTAAATGTTATGTGGTGTGCATGTATACTTGCAGTTTGGAATATGTCATGTTTAATCAGTCTGTTAAAAAGCAGAATTCTTCCCTTGATACTTTAACTTAAACTTGTATTCCATCTTGTGTGCTCACTTTTGTAGAAATAATATTCTCCCTTTACATGACATTTTGATACTAAAATTTCACATAATGAGTAAAACAATGCATTAGCAAGAATAGAGCTGTTTCAGAAGCAAGAGTGTAAGTCCTCTATAAGCTATTTTCTCAACAGTTTTAAATTGAGGAGGATTTAGGATTTATTTTGCCTTTAAGCATTTCATAAGTACCTCTCTGTTCTTTTTATGACTAAAGAGACAAATCCTTTATAAAGAAATGCAGCACCTGGAGTGCCCTAGATTCTGCAAAACATTCTAAAGAAAAGCATCAATTCTACACCCAAAGCTTGTCATTTTAAGTTTAGACAATTTGAACAATTCAGACCCAGTTTTCTTCAATTAATAAAAAAGTGGGATGTTCTGAAAACCTCTTGGTATAGAACTACTTTTTACTTACTTTAAAGTAAAAAGAAACAAAATACTTTACAAAGTTGAGGAGGAGGAGCAGTAATAGGGAATACATATTGAAAAAGAGAGCTATCTATATGTATAAAAGCCTAAGCGACCAGCTGATCCCCGGCCAACCAGCCAGTGGCTATGACATGCACTGACCACCAGGGGGCAGACACTCAACACAGGACTGGAAATCACAGGCATGGAAACATGGAACAGATTGATGAATCTCAGAGGGAAGCGGGGAGGGATGAGGGCAAGAAGAGAGTAACCAAAGATCTTATATACATACTAGAGGCCCGGTGCACGGACTCTTGTACCCGTGGAGTCCCTCTGACTGGCCTGCGGGGATCGGGCCACAAACCAGCTCTCTAGCATTCCTTCAGGGGTCCCAAATTGTGAGAGGACACAGGTCAGGCTGAGTGAACCCCCCAGTGCATGAATCCGTGCACCGGGCCTCTAGTAAATGATAAACAAATGACAACTTGGACAGAATGAAAGAGGATCTATGGCAGGAAGAACAGTGACTATCTCCTGGCAGTTATACATTGAGTCAAGTTTACAGAAGTATAATAGCTCCCACTGCAGAAAGAGAAAAACAGGGAGCCTGGGGTGATGAGGCACTGAGCTAATGAGCACCCTTCTCCAGCTCATCAGTGTATTGCACATTAAGATGCCCTAGGCTGGTGACTCATTCTCTTTTATCTTTTTAAAAAATATATATACTTTTATTGATTTCAGAGAGGAAGAGAGAGGGAGAGATAGAAACATCAATGATGAGAGAGAATCATTGATCCGTTGCCTCCTGCACGCCCCTCACTGGGGATCAAGCCTGCAACCCGGGTATGCGCTCTGACTGGGAATTGAACCACGACCTCCTCGTTCATAGGTTGATGCTCAACCTCTGAGCCACACTGGCTGGGTTCTTGGTTATCTTTAAAGTAAAATATTGTACAAATTAAATTTTGGGAACTATGTGTATGTGTGTGTGTGTGTGTGTGTGTGTGTGTGTGTGTTTTCCCATTAATATAAATGAGTCATGCTTTATAAATATCTCAATAGAAAGTGAGCCTTAAAACTAAGTATCAGTGACAACTTTTATAACTTCTATTAAAACACCTACAAGGCATAAAACTATTTTCAGTGGATGGGTGATTTAACAATCCAATGATATTTAAGAGAAAACAACAAATGGATACTTGCTATTGTCTAAACCAAGAACCAGATAGAATAAAAGCAATTTGATATTTTATTTCTTATACAAATATTTTGTTTCTTCATATTTACAGATTCTTACATTGCTCAAATCAGTATAAATTGGTCATTAAAACAATGATAAGGCCTGGCCAGTGTGGCCCAGATGGTTGAGCATCATCCCCAGCACCGAAAGTTGCCAGTTCGATTCAAAGTCAGGGCACATGCCTGGGTTTTGGGCTCCACCTTTCTCTAAAATATTAATAAATATATTTTTAAAAAATAATGATGAATGAGAGATGAAAATATATGTAAAATTTTCTAAATCACAAAAAAAAATATATAACTTAAAGGTATACCTCAGTCCTTTAGTCATAGATTCTGAGTTTTTCCGAGTAGCCATATTATTAAAATATGTGGACCTTGATAAAAAGAAGGTTAACATGCAATTCATTCAAAATAATCCAGTGGTATTAATCATAGACTAAAAAAAATCTTAGGCAAGATCTTGGGTTTCATGTGTTTAATGAAGGGCTAGATTTTTAAAAAAATTGTTTCAGTGATTGTGTAGCAAGATATAACAAAAGACTAGAAATGGTTCCAATTATCATTGTAGAATGCCAGTCACACTTCATTTTTAATTCACCACACCAAGAAATATAGCACACTCGTTCAGTATCTGAACACAAATTATTATTTCCATTTGTTGAAGTAAATCTCTAATTAAACATTTTGAACTTTGGTGCATTTTATTTGAACACTAAGCTATACCCTTTTCTTTTTTAACTTTTAATTTATGTCCCTAATTCTCTATCAAATATCATCATTGTTACTGTTCAGTATTTTATGGTCCAACTCTTTTTCCAGAAGAGGATTGATTTGAGGTTCAGAACATAATCATGTAACCCTAATTGGTGTGAGTAAATTATACATCAGTTGTGCAATTTCTCAGTATCTAAGGCTCATTTGGTATAATTGGAATTCAATTATTTAATTGCTAATTGGAATATAATCAGGTTTTTTTGGTCTCAAGATAATATACAGGAAACACTTCATAGAATATAAAGTCAGTAGTGTTCCATGCTTTTGATATTCATAATATTAAGGAAATATTATATGTGAATTAAGTAGGTTAGGATTATGAAATAAAGGACAGTAACAGACACCTCTAAGTGATTAGTTTACACAACCAAAGGTGCCACATCCTTTTCTAATCATTTGCTTGAAAGGCATTGCACATTTTTCATGAGCCTATCATCATTCAAAGCCATTTCAGAATTGCCTTGCCTGTTTTCCCAGACACAAAAATAAAACCAGGTTCATTTCTTGAGTGATATCTTCTTTTGACCAAAAGTAATATCAGCCAGTTTGATCAGACACACTATTGACCAAAATGGCATCAAAACTGTTTTTTTTTTTGGGGGGGGGGAGAAAGGGGGTATTTCAAAAAGTAAATTCATCCACAAAGAATGAAAATATGCCAACCTCAAGGACATTATATTTATTGTGTTTCAGTTTTTTCTAAACTGGATGCAAAAATAAGAATAAATATGACATCCTTTTAAGTATATAATTCAGGTCTTTAATGTGATCTTGAATATAAAATATTGGATCTACACATAGTAGGTGCTTGAAAAAAATCAAGTACTTTAAATAGTTAAACTGATACTTCGTGTGCCATTTGAGTTTTGGGACTCTGAAGTAGTGAGCATAGAAGATCCTGACTCGTTCACAGTGATTTAAAGATGTGACTAGCCTGTTACCTCACCTTCTCTATATATGACCTGGACATACATACACACACATAAGGAATGTCAATAAAGAATCATTTCTGTTACCTTTAATAAAAGTAATAGGTAGTTTATCAAATATACCTAAGATGACATTAATGGCTTTGATCAAAATACATGATCAGAATTGTTATCTAGTCATCTGAATTTGCTTTACATAGATGCTGATCAAAATAGCAACTTACTTTCCAACTTATATTCCTTATACTATCTTTCAAAGCATCTAAGAACCTAATTGGCTATGTGCTATAAGATAATTATTACCATGGAATTAATTTCTACTGGGTGTAGTGCTCCTAGGTCCTTAATTCAAGTATCACTTTCTTGGTAAAATATCTTGTGGGTAGATGTCACTTTTAATGGAT
This sequence comes from Cnephaeus nilssonii, assembly GCF_951640355.1. NCBI lineage: Eukaryota > Metazoa > Chordata > Mammalia > Chiroptera > Vespertilionidae > Cnephaeus > Cnephaeus nilssonii. The sequence continues at coordinate 72,013,698 of NC_137081.1, read as the reverse complement.
TGAATGCCCCTTGATTGGATGTAATAAGTGCATTTCAATGGAATGAGTTTGTTTCTATACTTAAAATAACATAGAACTTAGAACTTGGTCCAAAGTAAAACTGAGTGTTAGCATATTACCAAAAGAATGGAAGAAAAAGCAGAGATTATAATTAACTCACAATTTCATCTATGGTGCCACAAATAAGTTTTATTTGTATCAATTATTTTGCATACTCTAATGCTATTATTTTTTAAATGAACATTTACTTTTCACACTTAAAGTGGTCAGTTGTTTTCCAACCATAACTTTCTGTGACTAAAATTATTGTTTTAAAATTTTCAGAAGCTTTTCTCTAAAACAAATAAACACTTCTGTGATGAAAAATTAAAATAGTTTATCTTTGATTACAGCCCGTAGGGCACATCATGGTAAAGAATTTCATACTAAGTAGTTATCCTAATGTTTTAGTTTCTATAATGCTGCTGCAAAGCATAAGCTATAGTTCTTTAAAATGCAAATGTGTACATACATTTCACTTAAAATGGCATATCTTGTAATATTCAGTCATTCATAGGAGAGCTGTACCAGGTGGGATATAGTCTCTATTCTCCAGGAATTCAGGTGCAAACTTAAAAAAACAGATGCCAACTTAAAAAGGCATTATCATGCTCTAAATATTACCCATCCAGGTACTCAAACCGTAACCTATGGAATCAGTCTCCAGTCCTATGTACCCACTTCAGAAGTATATTTAGTCTTAAAGTTAATGAAGTTTATCCTTTAGGACCCTCATTTGCCTAGTCTCTTCAAAGGCCTTGGAACAGGCTATAGAAATTGGGGTGGGAAACATTGCAGATTTGTGCTAAGCAATTAATAAAAATATTACATTATTTTATTTATTTATTTTAATTGAATGCATTGGGTGATATTGATTAATAAAATTATATAGGTTTCAGGTGTACAATACTATAATACATCATGTGTACATTGCATTGTGTGTTCACCACCCCAAGTCAAGCCTCCTTCCATCACCATTTATCCCCGCCCTTTACCCTCTTCTACTTCTTCCTCCCTCCCTTCCCTTTGGTAATCACCATGCTGTTGTCTGTGTCTATGAGCTTTCTTTCTTTCTTTCTGCTTAATCCCCTCACCTGTTTCACCCAGCCCCAGCCCGCCACTGCCCCTCTATGCTGACAGCTGTTCTTTGTAACTATGAATTTGTTTCTATTTTATTTGCTAGGTTATTTTTTAATCGTTATTGTTGAAAGTATTATATATGTCCCCCTTTTCCCCCCATTGCCCTCTTCTAGCCCACCCCCACTCCCATCCTAGGCCTTTACATACAAGTTCTTTGGTTGATCTCTTCCCACCGACCCACCCACCCACACCTGTCCTCTGAGATTCTTCAGTCTGCTCCATGCTTCTATGTCTCTGGATCTTGTTCATCAGTTTATTTTTCATTAGATTCCACATAGAAGTGAAATCACATGCTACTTATCTTTTTCTGACTGGCTTATTTCACTTGCATAATGCTCTTCAGCTCTATGCTGTGTCAAAGGTAAGATTCCCTTCTTTTTTGCAGCTGAGTAGTATTCAATTGTGTAAATGTACCGCAGCTTTTTCCTCTACTCGTCTACTGATTAGTCATTGGTCTGTTTCCAGATCTTGACTATCCTATCTAATAAGGAGGGGATATGCTAATTGACCATCACTCCATCACAAAGATGGCTGCACCCACAGCTGAGGCCAAGTTCACATCAGGAGCCTTAACGAGCAATCAGCAGGGACCTGAGGCTACACCCTACCCCGCCCCCATGGGGCTTGACAGGGGACCTCAAGGTGCGCTTCCCATCCTGGTGCTGGGCTAGGGGACCTCAGGCTGTGCCCCCACCAGGTGGGGCTTGGCAGGGGACTTCAGGCCATGCCCCCCACCCCAGCACCAGGCCAGGGGACCTGAGGCTGTGCCCCCCTGCCTGGCTGGGCTTGACAGGGGACCTCAGGCCATGCCCCCCACCCAGCGGGGCTTGATGGGGGACCTCAGGCTGTGTCTCCCACCTGGCAGGGCTTGATGGAGGACCTCAGGCCACACACCCCGTCCTAGTGCTGGGCCAGGGGACCTGAGGCTACGCTCCCTGCCTGGCAGGGCTTGACAAGGGTGGGACTGGTCAGGTCTGGATCTAGCCCAATGTGTGGGGGGCGGCCGGGTCTGGGAGTCATGCGATTTTGAGGTGCATGTGGTGTGCCCCAGACTCTGACAGGAGGAAGGTTTTCATATACATTTTACTAATTTTCTTTCATCTCTGACACTTCTATTATAGAGAAAGGGCAAATAGCAATATTATTTCCTCTAATTAATCCCCTTTTAATGTGCACGAATTTTGTGCACCGGGTCACTAGTTGTAAATAATGCTGCATGAACATAGGGGTGCATATATTCCTTAGAATTAGTGTTTTAGGTTTCTCTGGATATATTCCCAGAAGTGTGATTGCTGAATCATAAGGCAGTTCCATTTTTAATTTTTTGAGGAAGCTCCATACTGCTTTCCACAGTGGCTGCACCTATCTGCGTTCCCACCAAGTTTCCCTTTTCTCAACATACTTGCCAATACTTGTTTGTTGATTTGTTGATGACAGTCATTCTTCAGGTAACAGTTGATATCTCATTGTGGTTTTAATTTGCTTTTCTCTGATGATTAGTGACATGGAACATGTTTTCATTTGTCTATTGACCATCTGCATGTCCTCTTTGGAGAAGTGTCTATTCAGTTCCTATGCTCATCTTTTAATGGGATTGTTTGTTTTTTTGTTTTGGAGTTTTATGTTTTTTATAAATTTTAGATATTAACCCCTTATTAGATGTATCATTGGCAAATATATTCTTCCATTCAGTGGGTTATCTTTTCATTTTGTTGATAGTTTCCTTTGCTGCGAGAAAACATTTTAGTTTGATGTACTCCCATTTGTTTATTTCTTCTTTTGTTTCCCTTACCTGAGGAGATATATCAGGGAAAATATTGCTATGAGAAATGTCTGAGAATTTCCTGCCTATGTTTTAGGATTTTTATGGTTTCAACGCTTACATTTAAGTCATTAATCCATTTTTATTTTATTCTTATGCATTGTGTAAGAAAGTGGTCTAGTTTCATTCTTTTGTATGTTTCTGTCCAATTTTACCAACACCATTTACTCCATTGTATGTTCTTGCCTCCTTTGTCAAATATTAATTGATCATAAAGGCATGGACTCATTTCTGGACTCTCTATTCTGTTCCATGATCTATATGTCTGTTTTTATGCAAGTACCATGCTGTTTTGGTTACTATGGCTTTGTAGTATAGTTTGCTACCAAGTAGTGTGATAATTCTAACTTTGTTCTTCTTTCTCAAGATTACTGAGACTATTTGGGGTCTTTTTTCAGTTCTATATGAGTTTTTGGAATATTTGTTCTAGTTCTGTGAAATATGTCATTGGTAATTTTTATGGTAACTTGATAGAAATTACTTTGAATCTATAGATAGCTTTGGGTAGTATGGATATTTTTATGATGTTAATTCTTCTAACCCATGAACAGGGTATATGTTTCCATTTATTTGCATCTTCTTCAATTATTGCTTCACTGTCTTATAATTTTCCAGGTACAGGTCTTATATATCCTTTATTAAATTGTATAGGTATTGCCCTAGCTGGTTTGGTTCAATGGATAGAGCATCAGCCTGCAGATTCCGGTCAAGGGCACATGCCAGGTTGCAGGCTCAATCCCCAGTGTGAAGCATACAGGAGGTAGCCCATCAATGATTTGCTCTCATCATTGATGTTTCTATCTCTCTCCCCCTCTCCTGTCCTCTCTGAAATCAATAAAAATATATATTTTTAAAAATGTATAGGTATTTTTGATGCAATTGTAAATGGATTGTTTTCTTAGTTTCTCTTTCTGATAGTTCATTATTGGTTTATATAAATGCAACTAATTTCTGCATGTTTATTTTATATCCTGCTTCTTTACAAAATTCACTTATCAGTTCCAGCAGTTTTTTGGTGGAATCTTTAGGGTTCTCTATATACAGTATCATGTCATTTGCAAAAATATTATGCTCTTTTTCCAAAATTCTGTAGCATTTGTGGTATCATTGTATAAAAATAGTTTATCTGATTTGTTTCTCATGCTAAATAAATATTTTTACTTAGTTTTGCATTTTTAGTTTTTTAAAGATTTATAAATTATATATGCTTTAGAGCTCATAAAACTTGTTTCCATTGTCTAAAAATATCTTTACCCTACTCTCTTTATGCCAATTCTAGACTCTGAATTTTTCCACTTGATTTCTATTGTTTCCAGTATTGTTCATCTCTGATCCAATTTTTTTTTCTTATTCCAACTACACAATTATTTCAAAATTACATACCTGGTATTACTTTTAAAAACCTGATAATTTTCCCAATGACCATAGGATAGAGTATAAAACCATACATGTTTATATTTATTTTGGTTCCTAGTGCTTCTGTAGTAAATTAGCACACACCTTGTGACTTAAATGACACAAATTTAGTATCTTACAGTTCTTGAGGTCAGAAGTCTTAAAGTCAATATACCAGCAGGCTCTATGAGTTCAAGAGAAGAGCTCAATTCCTTCCTTTCCGGCTTCTGAGACCACCTGCATTCCTTCACCGATGGTGCCTTCCTTCATCCTTAAAGTCAACAGTGTAGCAGCTTTAAGCTTCTCTCCTTTCTGACATCTGCTTCCCTCATCATCTCTCTGTCCCTGGTTCTGTCTCTTCTGTCTCCTCTCTCTCTTAGAAGCCACTGTAATTACACTGAGCTGACCCAGATAATGCAGTCTAAGCTTCCCATCACAGGACTTTTAATTTAATCACATCTGCAAAATCCCTTTTGCCACATAAGCAAATGTACTCACAGGTTCTGGGGATTAGGATATAGACACGTCCAAGGCATTATTATTTTGTATACCATATATTTGGCATATCTATCCTTTTAACTAGCACCCCTCTACTCACCAAACATCACCCCCTCACACCTAATATTTTGATCTCTTAAAATGTGCTCAAGCTAAGTGCTACTTTAATTTTTATGACATTGTAAAAGATGGCTACCTCTTATAGATGAGGAAATTAATAGGTTCGAATATGTATAAAGGGACATGGAGCCACAGAATCAGATATTAATGCAGACTCAGATATTAAACTCCAGGCCAGGCACACCCTATTAACTGTTAACCACTATTCCATTATGTTTGTAGTTCCTCCAGGTAGTTTTTCTGATGCACCAGGAAGTCATAACTCTACCTTTTCCTCCACAGCTCTCTCTGCTTTTTTGCCTTTATTTAAGGCTCAGCTCAATTATCATCACCTCCGAATCCCTTTCTGAATCTGCTCACCCCTTTGAAATTTTCCACACCCTTCACTATATGCAAAATTAAGTTCTACTGCACACACACACCCATATCCTCTCTGAGCATTTATTTATCTGCAGGTCTCCCTTTATAAAATCTCAAACCCTCTAAGGCAAGAGGCCATGCCTGCAGTGTTGTATTTTCTAAGAACCTTCTGCTGTAACTGAGACATAGAAGGCACTTAATAAATGTTTGTTGAATAAATATTTGAAGTGTTAAGTATAGTGTGGAGAGCGGCTACAGTGTTTGGACAGGGTCAAGCCTTGGACTAATGAGAGGGCATAGTCCTCTCATGGCTACGTGCAAGTCCCAGCTTGGAGGGCAGAGGCCTCCCAGCACAATTATAGCCAACAGCTAAAGTTGTAAGCTTGAACCTATGGTCCGAACATGTGGCCCCACGTGCCTAAGTGATATAGGCTGCAAGTAAACAAAGCTTGATCAGGTGCATGTAATTGGGTAGGATAAAAACTCATAAGAATGTTGTAAACATGTTGGCCACACCCTTACTTTGCCTCGTGGCATCTGGCTATAAAATAAAGACATGGCTTGTAGTCCGTGACGCTGTCTCTCCATCCGGGAGCAGTGTCCTACCGAGACCCAGCTTTCATTCTCTTGTCTGTCTTTTCTCAATCCTTCACCGCCCCACCTCAGGGTCACTGAACCTGGCTGAGCTGGCGTGGCACATAAGGCACCCTGGGTCTGAGTAGGCCATGGCCGTGCGGGCTCCCCACAGTATAGTAAGTGGTAGTGATAAACTTTGCATAGGAGGGTGAGGTCACAAAGGGGTGAAATAGCACAGTTTGTTTGCGAATCAGAAATATTTCAGAATGGCTGGAGCACGGTGTCAAATCAGCATAAGAATCAGGAAGGAGGTGGAGAGACGCCTAAGGGGAAGATCCCAGGAAGCTGTGTCAAGCCTTAGAGATAAGACGTTAGCAACCGGCGCTGGGATATAATGGAAGAGTTTAATCCTACAATGGATATTAAATTTGCATTTTAAAGATTTTTTGCTTAACAACTGATTTCAAGACCATATGTAATTATTTTTTTATCCTCCAATTCAGTGTGGTAGGATTAAAAGTCAGAGAAATTACATCTTTAGTCATCATTTCTATCACGAAATAGCTCAGTATCAGCACATCCATTCTGTTAACTCCATGTGTCACCAGCTTTGTAAGCAAAATGAGAAATTGAGACATTGACATTCTCCAGACCTTGGTCCCTCAGCTTGCTTATCAAGGGGAGAGAGGACGTGAATGTGTGTGTGTGTGTGTGTGTGTGTGTGTGTGTGTGTGTGTGTGTGTTTAATACTCATTAGCAAGTTTTGTTAAACGGAATTCCATACTTTTTTAAAAAAATATTTTATTGATATTTTACAGAGAGAAAGGGAGAGGGATAGAGAGTAAGAAACATCAATAAGAGAGAAACATCGATCAGCTGCCTCCTTCACACTCCCTACTGGGTTTGTGCCTGCAACCAAGGTACATGCTCTTGACCGGAATCGAACCTGGGACCCTTGAGTCTGCAGGCTGACGCTCTATCCACTGAGCCAAACCGATTAGGGCAGGAATTCCCTACTTTTTAAGAAATGCTCTGAACTTTAAATTTTTCTTGATGAAGTAGGCTCAGAAATTAATAATCAGAAATCCAGTAAATGTTGTATAACATACCATGGCTATGAGAGTAGAGAGCAACTTGGACTATTCCTGTGAAAAGTTTGAAGATTAAAAAAAAAAAAAGATGAAGGCCTGGGGAGGGGATGAGAGTGGTCAATAGGGAAAAAAAGGGGGGGGGGCATCTGTAATACTTTCAACAATAAAGATAAATTTTTAAAAAAGCAGTTCATATTCAGGTCAACAGAAGGTGTCATTCAGGAATTCAGGAAAGCAATTGACTTCTCCCATTAGCAGAATTGGGAATCTGAGCTAAAGACACTTAGTGTTTTTATGGGAAGAAATTGGATTACTAGTTAGCCTAGACCACTGAGATGAAAATGCACATACATGCACTCATAAATATTTAATCAGCAATGACACAAGTAAATATTGTTTTGCCCATTTCTGCTTATTGAAAAACAGATACTTAAATAGATTATTTTCAAGATCACAGAGCTAGTAAGCAGTGGCGCCAGCACTTTACCTTGGTTGTGCCAGCCTCTAAAGTCCCCAGTATTTTCTACCCATTTTTCTCTCACATTCAAGGGAAGCCAATTAAATATTAGCTATGTGCATGTGGTTCTATGAATCAGGCCCATATCTTGACCTTGGGAGCTTCAGACTCCAACATTTAATTTATCATTCCCTCTCTTACATGTCATGGTCCTCCTTATGCCACTTATGAAATGGAAGCATCATAGTTTCAAAGATGACTCTTATCTATACTAAAAGGGTAATATGCTAATTAGACCGGAAGTCTTCCGGAGGTCCTTCCGGACAAAGCCACAGCAGCTGCAAGGGCCAGGGGCTGGCAGCGCAGGAGAGAAGGCGGCACAGGCCAGTCCAGCGCCACAGCTCCCTACACAGAGGCTGCGGGAGAGCCCGGAGGCACATGAGAGGCCTGGCCAAGAGAGAGAGAGAGAGAGAGAGAGAGAGAGAGAGAGAGAGATCGCACGAGAGGGTGGGGCTGCGGCCACTTTCGCAGAGTTGGCACGGGAGAGTTCTCCACACAGGCCAGTCCAGCGCAGCGGCCCCTTCTGTAGCGGGGGCGCAGGAGAGGCCTCAGCGCACAAGAGGCCGTGGCACAGGCCGGTCCAGCACCGAGGCCCCTTCCTCAGAGGCAGTGGGAGAGGGGGCTGCTCAGTCCTGGTTCCAGTGCTGCCCCTTCCGCAGAGGCAGCCACAGAGGCCTGGCTTGGGCTGGTCCCAGTGCCACACCTCCGCAGAGGCTAGACAGGGTGCGACCTGCTGTGCCTCAACCTCCCACAGCCCCTCCTCCCCCAGCTGGCCTGGCCCCAGATTGCCCCCCACCCACCAGTGGGCGGGGGCGGAGGGGGAGCAGGGCCAGCGCTAAGAAGCAAAGGCCAGTAATGGCAGCAGCAGCGGGGTGATGGGGGTGGTGCCTTCCCCTGATTGCCGGTCGCCTCCCACAGAGGAAATGGGGAGCAGGCCTAAGCCCCTGAGTGCTCCTGGACTATGAGAGGGGGCAGGCTGGGCTGAGGGACCCCCAAACCCCCACCCTGTGCATAAATTTTCATGCACCAGGCCTCTAGTAAACAAATAATTTTCATAAATGATACTCATGTGAGACACAAATAAAACTTCTGAAGGTAGAAAATGGGATAGGGGTTGTAAGCTCTACAATTAGCTGTTTAAACTTGACTGTCATTGCAGATTTGTCAGATTTAATTAGCTAGATAAGCCTTCATTCGTTAATGCCTGCAATGTGTTAAATACCATGTTAGACACTGAAAAGTCAAGGACAAGCAATAAGACTTTGTCTTAGAAACAATAGAGACAATAATGATTTAATAAATAATTACATAAAAAGTTTGTTAAGTGCTATGAAAATGCATTTCAAATGTGGTACATATATACAATGGAATACTCTTCAGTTGTAAGAAGAAATAAATTCAACCATGTATGTCAACACTGATGAATCTTGAGAATAGATAAGTCAGACAGAAAAAGTCAAGGACCATATGATTCCACTCATATGTGGGATATAAAACTGAAAGCAACAAATAAACAAATAAGACAAACCAACAAAAGCTCATAGACACAGACAACAGTATGGCATTTATCAGAGAGAAGTGGGGGTGGGAGATAGTGAAGGAAAAAGAAGGTCAAATATTTGGTGAGGGTAGAAGATTTGACTTTGGATGGTGGGCACACAATGCAATATACAAATGATCCTATATAATAAAAGGCTAAAATGCAAATCAACTGAATGGCGGAACAACTGGTCGCTATGATGCTCACTGACCACCAGGGGGCAGATGCTCAATGCAGGAGCTTCCCCCTGGTTGTCAGTGCACTCCCACAGGGGAAGCGCCACTTAGCCAGAAACTGGGCTCACAGCTGGGGAGCACAGTGGTGGTGGCAGCAGCACTAAGGACCCCTTTGGATGCCCACCTGCTGGCTTAGGCCCACTCCCCCGGGCCTAAGCCGGCAGGTGGACATCCCACAAGGGGTCTCCGACTGCGAGAGGGCACAGGCCAGGCTGAAGGCCCCCTATATATAATACACTGGGCCTCTAGTGTATTATAGAATTGTACACTTGAAACCTACATAATTTTATTAACCGATGTCACCCCAATAAATTTATTTTAAAAAAAGAGAACAAGGAAATGTATTTTGTTCATTAGATTCCACACATGAGTGATATCATGTCCCATGGACACAGACAATAGAGTGGTGAAGGCCTGAGAGGGGCAGGTACGTGGTGGAGGGTGTCAGTGGGGAAAAAACCACAAACAAACAAAGGGGACATCTGTAATACTTCCAACAATAAAGATTTAAGAAAAAAAAAGATAATAATTGTAAATGCTCATAAAAGTTGCATTATCAACATTGTTATTCCTTCACAAATGTAGAACCAATTTTAGATATTAAACTGGAAGTTGTATGTGTGAAGGAAAAAAAAAAAAAGAAATGTATTTCAGGGACTTTTAACCAAATCTGGAGTGGTCAGAGAAAGTTTCTAGGTGGAAGTTATGTATAAGTTGACAAAATAGAATGAGTAAGGATTAATGAGATGAAAAGGGATGTGGGATGACAATATATAAACCACTGGCAGACGTCCTCATATCATTAAGGAATACAGCTTCTAGAAATGAAACAGTAAAGTGAAGGGAAGGTAATGATCAGTTATATTGAAGGTCATGTCTCTCACAGTTTACTATTCAATGTCAAGAAATAAAAAGCACCAGAGGTATTGTAACAGGTATGATATTTCACAATTACAGCAGTCCATATAACAGAGGTGTAAAAATGGAATTTTTGTTGACTAATTTTTGAGCCTCTTTCAGACGAGTTACTGTATATGCTTTTCGGTAAGTTCAGTCCTATTGCACAATTTTTCAGGCCACTTAAGAAGAGCTTAGCCACTTCAGGGGAACTTCAGTGGTGCTCAAAGGCTCATCGTCATGTCATTGTTTCTCTTAAGAGTCTTCTCCCATTTTTCTCTCCTGTTTTACTTTTAACATCATGGGATGTGGGCCCTGCATGCTAGTTCCCAGGGGTGGTGTTCAGCACAGAGTGTGTGGTGGTGGTGAGGGAAGGACAGGCACGTTTCAGGACTTAGTTGAACAGCACCATGGTAGTAATCACAGCCTGTCATGTTAGACTCCAGAGCTGGCCGAGGCTAGTCCAAGTACTGATGTCTATGCTTCTTGGACGGAGCCAGGTGCTGTCCTTGGTGCTTATTCAGCTTCCGCTGAGAGCCCCAAGGGCAGTGCATGTGCACCCATTTGAGGTGACCCCCCTTTTTTCTTGAAGTTATTTCTTGGATTACTCTTCCAGCCTCTGCAGTTTCCTCTGGGACTTTGGGAAACTTACACCCCCATGCCATGCTCAGACCTGTGAGAAGCTAAGGGGGTTATCTGAGTACCGCGCTCATGCCTAGATGTCACGATCTTCCCGCCCACCCCACCCCCCCCGGCATATTTGGGGGCTTTCTTTCTTGTGCTGCAGTAGGACATCAGTCTCTTCTGTACTTACATTTTCCTGATTGTATAAGGAGCTCCTTTGTTCCTCCTCCTTCCCTGACTGGCATTGGAGGAGGGGACACAAGCACCACATTCTCTACTCTGCCTTCGTCCATCCCTTCTCTCAGTGTCCACGTTAGGCCTATCTTGGGGTTTCTCAACCTTGGCACCGTGAACGCTTGAGGCCAGGTCACTCTTTGTTGTGGGGGCTGTCCTGTGCACTGAAGGATGTTTAGCACCACCCCTGGCCTCTAGTCGCTGGATTCGAGTTTCATCTATCCAACTGTAACTATCAAAATTGCCACCCCGCCATCCTCCCCCCAAAGTAGCAACTTTGTCTACTCTGGAGCAAGGGAGATAAACGGATTCCATCAGAATAAATGCACTTGAGGCCCCCCCACCAGCTGGGATGGCAGAGGAGCTGTGCCATGACCCCTGCACGCCTGCGAACACGGCACTGTGAGCGGTGGGGAGAGTGCAGGCTGGGGCCTGCAGCCTGCACTGCCTTGATGACCCAGCACCCTGCTCACCCTGGCCCTGGGCCTGAGGGCGGGCGCTGTCAGGATGCTGCACACCAGGCCCAATCTGCTTTCTGTCCATAAATTTGCAGAGAAACATGAATGGGTAACAACAGAAAACGGTATTGGAGCAGTAGGAACCAGCAACTTTGCACAGGAAGCTTTTAGAGATGTTGATTACTGTATTCTGTCTGGAATTGGGACGAAATTGAACAAACAAGATGAGTTTGGTGCTTTGAAAAGTGTGAAAGCTGCTAGTGAACTCTATTTTCCTCTATCAGGAGAAGTAACTGATCAAATGTTTCCAGTAAATCCAGGACTTGTCCATGAATCTTGTTATGAAGATGGTTGGCCAACACCGGGTAATACTTCAGAAGTAGATGAACTAAGAGTGAAGAAGCATATAAGAAATAGACAACATCTATTGAAGAGTGAAAATGGAACCCCTTAAATTAGGTAGTTGAAACAAAAAAATTCATTTGAAAAGATTTTCTCTTATGCCTGAAATCTAGGTTTTGCTTTTTCTCTCTAATTTCAAGGACACTCTAGAGCAGTGGTTCTCAACCTTTCTAATGCCACGACCCTTTAACACAGTTCCTCATGTTGTGGTGACCCCCAACCATAAAATTATTTTCATTGCCACTTCATAACTGTAATTTTGCTACTGTTATGAATCGTAATGTAAATATCTGTGTTTTCTGATGGTCTTAGGCGACGCTGCTAGTGGTTTACAACCTGTGGGTCGTGACCCACAGGTTGAGAACTGCTTCTGTAGAGCCTAAGACCATCGGAAAACACAGATATTTACATTACAATTCATAACAGTAGCAAAATTACAGTTACAAAGTGGCAACGAAAATAATTTTATGGTTGGGGGTCACCACAACATGAGGAACTGTGTTAAAGGGTCGCGGCATTAGAAAGGTTGAGAACCACTGCTCTAGAGAGTTGATATCTTTTATTTACTGAACCCTGGTAAACCGTCTCCTTGCCCCTCAGGGGTAAGTGTAACCCCTAGGCTTCCAGATTGAGAGTCAGATGCTAACAGAACAAACATTTCATATTGGTTGGTGCTCCTGTGACACAAGTTAATTTTACCTACCACCTACACAAAGGTAAGTAGTTAAGCATTTCTAAGCTTTTGAACAATGCAATTATTTATTAACTTTCAATATTTTTGTATATATGTGTAGAACTCATTTAAAAAATAACCAAATGACAACTATATGGCTAGCTCTATATAATTCTCAGAGTAGCTACTCTTTCTTTTCTATCTGCTCACGTTACACTCACTTATCATTAAACTATCATTATTACCTCATGCTACCCGTCTATCACATCTTACCTTCTTTGCTTTCGACCTTCTGCTATTTCTATTGTGACAGAGGCAGAAGGATTGGGAGAACCAGCCCATATGACTCTTGGTTAAACAAGCTGCATTTGTTTCAATGTGGTATGCACTCCAGTAGATAGATATCTAGAAATCACATGTATTATTTTGGTCTGTCTTAAAATAATTGTTTTCCATACTATAGCTATGTGTTTAGTGGTTTTACAATTACATTATGATACATTTTAGAGTAAAGAAGAAAAGCAATTTTCAAAGGGAATACAACTTTAAGTTTTATGAAACCTAATATGAGCCCAGTTGGCATGGCTCAGTGGTTGAGTGTCGACCTATGAACCAAGAGGTCACGATTTGATTCCTGGTCAGAGCACTTGCCCAGGTTGTGAGCTCACTCTCTAGTAGGGGTTGTGCAGAAGGCAGCCAATCAATGATTCTCTCTCATTATTGATGTTTCTATCTCTCTCTCCCTCCCTCTCTGAAATCAATAAAAATATATTTTTTTAAAAGAAAATTAATATGAAATCAATCAATAGTATTAGAAGAGAGAGAAGGAGATTGAGAGAATTGAAATTGTTATGGACTATTTCATTTTAATGGTCTAGTTCATTTTAATATTCCTACTATAAATGTCTAGGTTCACACATTATTATAAACAGAAATTTAAATCAGTGCAGCCAGTTTAATGATATAAACAGAACATTAATATGCACAACAAAATTAGGAGCAATAATGCATTTTCAAATGGGTATTTATCCTGCCAAGTTCTAAAACCCAAACACATAACTAACCTGATAGCATAATTCTTGAAGTATACATTATACAAAAGACTAATTATTTTTCTATAAAAATATTGTTACAAGATTAAGTTTTAAGCGGGCATTTCCACTGTAAAATAAAGCTAATTAAAATTATACATAAAACTTGGTGAAGGTTAAAAACTTGTTTATGAGTTCTTATTCATTTTGGAAATTCCAATAACTAGTACAATTTCAGATGCATAGAGTAGGTGCTTAATAAATTTGTATTTGAAGATTAAAGGAATTAAAGTTTTGGAGAATAATATATGTGCTAAATAGAGTAATGAGAAAAAATTATTATTTTAAAGTGTGCCTGCTCAATAAATGCTGTCATCTAGGCTGAAAATGTTGTTATGAAGGAGTTGAGGAGAGAAACCAGAGTACTGATAAAGAGTTTACCACATGGGACAGGCCATATCAGATGGAATGAGTTTGTCATCCTGGTAGTCACACCACACCAGTGTGTAACCCCCATCTTTGAGTGGGGACAGGACCTAAACACTCAGGTCTAATGAATGGATAGGGCCTGGGGGGTTGACACTTCTGAGGTTAGGTCACAAAAGACTGGCTTTCCTCTCGCTTGCACTCCCCTGGCTCTTGCTTGTTCCGGTGAAGTTTTGAACTGCTATGTGGAGAGACCTACATGATAGTAAACTGAGCATAGCATCTGGCAGCGTCAGTGAGTAACAGAGGCCCTCAGCACAACAACCCATACAAAACGGAAGCTTGACAACAGCCATGTGCATGATGTTGGAAGTGTTTCCTCCCCTAACAGAGCCTTGGGATGATGACAAGCCCAGCCGATACCTCAACTGCAGCCTTTGAGGGACCTGGAGTCCGGGGACCCAGGTAAGTCATGTCTGGATGCCTGAGCCATAGAACCCATGAGATAATAAATGTTTTAAGTTGCTAGGGTTTGGGGTAACATGTTATACAGCAATAGAAGGACCCCAACCCTCACAGGAAATAATTCTTGCTTTCCATAAGAGCATTACAAGCCTGAGGTCAGTAAACTAGCGAACTTACTTGACCTAGAGGTTATATATTAAAAAAAAATAAATTCGTGAAAACTGACATTGTTTTTCTCACAATCACGAATTTATGAGTTTTATCTAAAAAAAATCTTGCAAGAGGGTAAAACTCAGATTTAGGGTAGGGGATCTGAGTGGTTGTAATACATGGAAATAATAGTTGGGAAGGGGACAAGGCAGTAGCAGATAGAGTAATAGAGAAGAAACTGATGCAAGTCACTGGCCTGTTGGCAATTTTGTCACACAAACAATTGCTGAACACTTGTAGAATTCCATGTCTGATGCAAAGCTTCTTGAAGACAACAATCATTAAAACTTTTCTTTGTTTTGAAGAGTAAATATATAATTGTATATTTAATTGTAGTACAATGGTAGAGACAGACACACGGAAGCACACACATACACACGTGTATATGTGCACACACATACTTTTCATTGTGATAAAATGTTATAAGTGCTATGGAAAATCTTTGCAAAGCAGCAGGCTTGACTCATAGAATCAGGTGGTAGGAATCTAGGGACTGTAACACCTGAGATGAAGATCTGCGAGGGCGTGGCTTTGCTTTTATGAGAAATAATCTCTCCCTTCTCCTCCCTGCAACACTTCCCCTTTCTGCCTTCTCAAACACACTCCTTAATAAGGCACAACTTTGAGATCCTGTCATTAGGAAGATGTGATCTACTGATCTGCTGCAAAATACAATGTCAGGTCTTAAATATTTTTCAATAGTATGGAGGGACCTGGAGAGTATTATGGTAAGTAAAGTAAGCCAGTCAGAGAAAGACAAGTATCACATGACCTCACTCATATGTGGAATTTAATGAACAAAATAAACCGATGAACAAAATAGATCCAGCCACATAGAAATATGGAACAGGCTGTTGAATCTCAGAGGGAAGGTGGGGGTGGGTTGGTGGGTGTGTGGGAAGAGATCAGAAAAAGAACTTGTAAGCATATATACACAACCCATGGACACAGACAATAGTATGGTGAAGGCCTGGGGCAGGGGCCAAGGGTGGGCTAGAAGAGGCCAATGGGGAGAAAAGGGGACATATGTAAAACTCTCAACAATAAAGATTAAAAAAAAATAAAATAGTTCTTAAGGTTGTCTATTTCTGTCCATCTCAGTAACTACCAAGCTAGTCCAACCTCCTACTCTTTCCTGCCTGAACTATTACAAAAACCTTCTAAATAGACCCATTTGTTATCCCTGTTTTATCCATCTCACCTAAAATGCTGCAACAGGGATACTTTAAATATATAAACAGGACTGGGCTTTTTTCCTACTTTAAAAACTTCAATAGCTTTCCATTACTTTTATTGTTATTATTTTTAAAAGATCTTTATTTGGTCAATAAGAAGCCCTTACATTTGACCCTTGGCTTCATCAGAGTTTTATTTTAAATGTCATAACCTCCCTGATAATCTAGACGAGGGCATTACCTATGTTTTACTTTATTTTATTTTATTTATTTTATATTATTTTATTTTAGTTTTTAATAATGGAAGACACTTTATTATTTTTTAAAAATCAGCTCTCAACATTTCAGCTCTTGGTAGAAATCAAATGCAAAACATCTGCATTTTTAAATTAGCATATATTTAACTTTCTCACTCACAGCAACTTCATACAGTAAGACACACACCAAGGAGGAGCACGGTCAGAGCAGTTCCTGTTCCAGTATTTCCGTGATGATACAAATAATGGACTTCTCTCTGAGAACAAGTTAGCCATTCCCGCTTTTGTCCACTGCGTAAGTTGTGTGGCCTCACGGCTGGTTAAGAATTACTGTAGTCCTGGAGAGATCTGGAAACGGAAAACTAGAGCTCTCAGGAGTGGGAGAGGCATTAACACTTCTGAAATGTGGAAAGGAAGAACATCAAAGATGAATGCCCCAGAAAGGGGTGGTCTTAGGAATAAAGTTGGTTAAAATTCAGCTTTACATACACATGGAATATCTACATCTGATCTACTAGGTATATAAAAAAGAAAGAAGATTTGAAAAACCTTACAATCACTCAACTGAGTTAGAAGAACACAGTAAATCCACAGTGGCCTCAGGACATGGCTAGAAGCACTAACATGTTGCCCGCTTGGACCAGTGAAGTGCTCCTGCCACTGCCCCCGAAGACGCCCGGCAGAGTGAGAGGGAGCTGCGGCTGCCGCAGGACCGGGCCTGGTGGGCTCTCACCTATATTGTTTTAAATAATACTTATTTTATAAAATTATCTTTGTAATTGAATATCCCTTAATTAGTTGTTTGTTGCATCAATTAGATGTTTACATAAATTGTTTTTTTCTGTCATTGGAATTAAAAGTTTAGACAGAAATCCTATCTATCTTTTTTACTCTTGTATTCTCCGTGCCACCTAGCACAGGCACACATTAGGGACTAAAGAATATTCGGTGAAAGGATAGAAAGAACTGGGTTATATAAACTGTCTCCTCCTCTATCTCAGATTTCATTAAAGGACACCCAGCATTGCCCAGCTTAGAAACCTAGGACTCTGTCTGGGGAATCTCAGGCTCCTTCTGCCACTGCTCTTCTCCACCCTGGCTAGACACTCACCAAGCTCTGTTGGTTTTACTTCACAGCAAGTACTTCCCAATCTACCTCTTCCCCATCACTACTACCAGTTTTATCTCAACAGAAAACAATAACCTCCTAATTAGACTCCTCTAGTCGTTTTAGATTTTTCAAATAAAAGAAAATATAAACCTTTTAATGTCCTATGTTTCTTATATATAAAAAACTATTTTATAATTAATGTATTTAATTAAAATATGCTTACAACTTATAAGTTTCACATCTTTAATTGTCATAATAACACCATAATGGGAAATATACTTGTTTTAAGCCCATTTTTTACAAATAAGAAAATTGAGGTAGGTGAATAACTTTCTAAGGGCCACACAGCTTATAAGTGGACATTACAGTAGAATCCTACCTAATAAAAGAGTAATATGCAAATTGACCCTAACTCCGCTACACCCACAAGCCACGCCCACAAGCCACACCCACCAGCCAATCAGAGTGAGTATGCAAATTAACCCAACCAAGATGGCTACAGCCATGGAGAAAGTAGGAGGGAGGCTTGGGTTTCCAAGGCGATAGAAGAAGCCAAGCTTTCTGCCTTCCCTGGACGGCCTAAGCCTTCACTCAAGGCTACAAAGTTTCAATTATAGAAGGTAAACAAATCCAAACAGAAATGGCTGCCAGCCACGGAGCGAGCAGGAGGCTTGGCTCCGCTCCAGGATACAAAGTTTCAATTGTAGAAGATAAATAAATTCCAGATACCAGGGCCTCCGCTTGGGTCACCAAGGGGTGTGGCTGGCCTGCAAACCACCACAGGCCCCTTGCTCAGGCCGCCCCACGCCACAAGGGAACCCCCACCTTGATCTGGGACACCCTTCAGGGCAAACCAGCTGGCCCCCACCCGTGCACCAGGCCTCTATCCTAATCTAATAAAAGAGTAATATGCAGATTGACCATCACTCCAACACACAATATAGCTGCCCCCAGGTGGTCAAAGATCCTGTCCCCATGTGGACACAAAATGGCCACCACAAGATGGCCAGCAGGGGAGGGCAGTTGGAGACAATCAACCCTGCAGGGGAGGGCAGTTAGGGGTGACCAGTCCGGCAGAGGAGGGAAGTTGGGGGCCAACAGGCTGGCAGGGGAGCAGTTAGACATCAATCAGGCTGGCATGGGAGTGGTTAGGGGGTGATCAGGCTGGTAGGCAGAAGCGGTTAGGGGCAATCAGGAAGGCAGGCAGGCGAGCAGTTGGGAGCCAGCAGTCCCAGATTGGAGAGGGTGCAGGCTGAGCTGAGAGACACACCCCCGCCCCCGTGCACAGATTTCGTGCACTGGGCCTCTAGTTTGAATATATTAGTGGATATGAAACTATTGGAGATAGTTAAAGTAGTGAGATTAGAACCTAAAAATCTGGTACTCACTAAAATTCATCCTTTGGCATAATCATCTTTCTAAAAAACAGACTGCCATACTCTCATTCCTTCCTCCACCATTGACATTGGGACAAAATCCAAGTTTTGTAGTGTGACATACAGGATTTCTCATATCCTGGTGTCTTCCTGGTTTTCACCTTGCCCTGTAGCCTTACAAAATTGTTCATAAATCCCTACTTTATTGTGTTCTTTCCAACTTCTGTATATTTGTGCACACCATTCTCTTCCTTAGGAAAAGCGCCCCTGATTTCTGAGTTTGCAAAGGCAGGATTTGTCGTGTTTATTGTCCGAGAAGACCTTGAGCTCTTTTTATCCAGTGTGCGTATGTAATATCAGAGTTTTAACTGAGGCTATTGAACTGTGATATAAAAATAATCATCAAGGGCACTACCATTTTTTTCAGATATGTCCTTGTGTGACTGTAAAAGTGATATAATAAAGCAATCCAAGGCAAAACTAGAAAAGAAAAAGGATGGAAAGCACAGTGAATGCAGTAGTAAGAAGGTGTCATGGAGATCATAGAAGTAAAGAGAATAAGTTTTTTCTTTCAGGTGGTGTGAACACTTGATCTCCAAATAGACCAACAGTTAATGCAATGCTTCCTTGGTTATGCTTCTAGCTTCGATTCTAACGGAGGTGGAGGCATCAGAAGGAAAGAAATGTCAGCAGACTACACTATTGATCTGACATTTACTTTTGAAATTATCTCCCAACAATCTTTGCTGAGGCATCCTATTCCTACTTTTATGTTCTCCACAATGCACAGAAAAGTAAACTCAGTTCATCTCTAATATTAGAAATTCTGGAGGAATCTGGCATGAAATTACATTGCCATCTCAACACTCCTATAAGCATTGGTTGGGTGAAGTAACAGGAGAGATGGTGAATATAGAGGGAATTGATTCTTTCTCAAGAGAGAAAGGGTAGAGAGTAATAAATCAGATTCTCCCAGCTTGGTAGTCAACATCTGGCAGTATATAAAATTCATCTGAAACAATATTAAATATTCAATTTTTAAAGTAACAAATATAAAATGGGAAAAATAAGATTTTTTTAAAAATAGAAAAGAGATACTAGTGAACAAATTAAATCTGCCCTGTCAAATAGTCACTTTGGGAGAATGTACAATGATAGAATGCATATGTCATTGATAAAAATGTGGAGAACTGCTCTTTTGGAATTGTCTTAAGGATAAATTTTTAAACTACTCAAGAAAATGAAGGTGAAATGAAAATTCAAACAAATATTACAGGAGGAAATAAAGCAGATTAATGAAAGCAGCTAAAGCAAATAATCTCAAGTAAAGTCTTAGAATAAAGTACGAATTACTAGCATCATTCTTAGCCCACTCTTCTCCCTTCCCCTACAATGCAGTACACCCCACAACAGTAGACGGAGTAATAGATTGTCACTAAAATGAAATAATTACTGCAGTCATATTTACAAAAGTGTAGAGAACATATTCAAGTAAAAAAAAAAAAACACACACACACACAAAACAAAAACAAAACAAAAAAACAGCACATTCAATCTAAGTGCTTTTCAGTTCTTTAGATTGACCAAAATCTTAGTAAAAATTTCTTTCTGCTCAGCTCTATCATAATGTCATCGACTAAATTACCAACTTCTTATTTATTTCAAATTGAATCATACATAGTGAATGATTTTAAAATCACATTATCACCAAAGAGTTTGAGTAGAGCCAAACTTTTAGTAACTTCTGAAAGAAATTTACTTCATCTTGTATTAAGAAAAATATCTTTATTTCCCATTCTTCCCTCTGTATAGAACAACTACAGACCAAATAACAGTTTATATGTTTGGGTTACTTTCTTATATACCTAATCATTGACGCCATTTAGAATCTTTAAATATATTTTCAGAGAGGAAGGGAGAGAAAGATAGAAACCTCAATGATGAGAGAAAATCATTGAATGGCTGCCCTCAGGCCTCCCACTGGGGACCAAGCTGGTGCCCCAGCCAGAACTGAACTGTGACATCCTAATTCATAGGTTGATGCTCAACCCCTGAGCCACACTGGCAGGGCAACACCACTTAGTATCTTTTGATAGGATTTTCAAAATCCTCCTTGGTTTCTACTTTGTAAGTGCACAAACTTTCCACTTCAACTTTGTAAACTCGGGAGATAATAAAAGACAAGGAGCCCAATTAATACATTCATGCACGTGCAAACGCACACGCCCTCACACATTTCCCCCCTCTTCCCACACACAGGCAGGCTGCAAAGCAATGCGTACTAGGGAGTTTACTCCTAAGGTCAGAAGAATTGAACAGTTGTTTTACCTTGGATCACAAGCAGTTCAGAGTGGAAGAGGTGGAAGAGGTCACAGCTGAGGGCTATGGTACATTGTGACATTCTGAGTAGGCGTTGATGTGTTTTTAACTGTGTGTGTGTGGTGTGGGGGGGGGGATGGCAGGGAGGTGGGGGGAAGCAGGCTGATTTCCTTCACTTGGAACCAAAAATTAGCCCTGGCAGGTGTTTTGCTGCATTAAGCATATGGGCCTCAAATTGTAGATGACATCCCTACTGCTTTCATTTTTTAAGTCAAGCTATTAATAACACTGGACAGCTGGGTCAAAAGCATGTGCTATTTAGCCTTATTGTGACATTTGGGCTCGTCAGGATACCACCAGTGATTATTCAACCTTGAGAGTTGTGATCTTGTGTCTTTTTAAATTATGACTGCTCAACAGAATAAAACAACCTATAAATTCTAGCCAGAAAACTTTATAAGGTTGTCCACATACCATAACTGAATCTACTGGCCCAAGTAGTCAAATCCTCTTATGTGTGAAGCAAAATCAGCCTTTAGGGTCGATGGAGTTGATTGATCTGTAATGTTAAAATGTAAGGGGACTTGGCATGGAATGCTTCTCAATACAAATACCCCCAAAGAGGGTAAGACTCTATTTATTCTCCTTTGCTGATACATAATTAGAAAATTTAACTAGGCTGGGTATACAGAGGAGAAGATTAAGGAACTTAAGAGGGAGGTTGTTTAAGAAAAGGGGCACAGGAGGAGGGGGTGGGAATCTCCAATAAAAAATGATAGGTCCTACTAATTATAAAAGCTCATATTGATCCGGGGCTCACTGAACTTTTATGTTCTGAGCATTTATGGATCTATTTATACTTCACAGCCAAAAAATACGAAATACTAGGCATGAAATGGACAATACACAATTGCTGTGAATCAGATCTGGCAGAATTAAACACCTGGGAGAACCAACAAAAATATCCAAAGTCTACATCTATCCCTCAGAATAGACATTGGAAAGGGAAGCTCAGAACAAAACAGAGGAATGTGTCATGTCTGAGCATGAATGCATTCCTCTGTATGGACCAATAACCCAGGGCTCAGCCTTCCACAAACACGGAGTAATATCAAAATCTCACTCAAAGGAAAACAGAGAAAATAACTCTCCTAGGTACAATTTATTTATGTATCTATCTACCTATTTATTTATTTAATTGTACTTTTCGTTGTTGATGTTCTCTATCAATTTTCTCTAAATGGATCTAGATTTATTGATAGCAAACCCTGAGTGCGCAGAAGTAGGTCCAGTGAGATCTGATGCAGAGTCCAAATTTATTTGGAGCATTCAATGCTGCTGGCATCATTCTGCCAAACATTCTTCAGCCATTCCCCACCTGATAGAGTACAGGGTAAGCGTCGATATTTTGATGCTCAGGCCAGACTTCCTGCCATGTTATCTCCTGAAGGGGCTTTCTGAAATGAGATATGAGGACTGCACACTCTTGGAGCACCCTGACCATCAAAGAATAGGAATAATGCCAACTGAGATCACTGAAGTTTGGGAGAAAAACCACTGTGTCTGCTTTCTTGTAAGTTGAAGGCTCTACCAGAGTCCAGAGCAGCTACCGTTAAGAACACAGTTTTGGCTATGGACCAGAGCAATGCAGCGGCACAGGCACCTTATAAAGCAGTGTGTGTGTTTCACTTGCTTGGCAGTATAAATAGAAACATATATAATATCCTAATATATAAAAACCAGGGTCCATAACGACTGACCGAAGGCTTGAATAAACACCAGAAGTCAGTCCTGCAGTCAGTGCTGGGTTGCCATGGCGACCCAGCACTGACTGCCACCAGTGCGGATGCAGCGACCCAGCACTGACTGCCGAGGGGGCTGTGGATCAGGCCCAGAGAGAGGCCTGGAGAGAGGGGCAGGGTCTTATCCGCAGCCTCCATGGCAGCTGTTGATTAGCCATTGCCTCTCTCCTCTCTGGGCTTCACCAGCAGAAGTGCCTCTGTTTCTCTCTGGGCCTCCATGGGGGCTATTGATCAGCCCTGCCTCTCTGATCAGGCCCAGAGATAGGCCTGGAGATGCTGACTGGCATAGAAATTGACCAATCAGAACCAAATCTGAGTGAACTGTGAGGAGCCAATGGCTGCCTAAGAGGCAGAGATTTTGATGTTGAGTGGCACAGAAACCGACCAATCAGAACCATCTGGCCAGCAAGGGAGAGCAGTTGGGGGTGAGATCAGGCTGGCAGGGGAGGGCAGTTGGGGGCGAGATCAGGCCGGCAGGGGAGGACAGTCAGGAAAGCAGAGGCAACTGGGGGTGAGATCAGGCCTGCAGTGGAGAGCAGTTGGGGGTGAGATCAGGCTGGCAGGGGAGGGAAGTTAGGGGTGATCAGGCAGGCAGGCAGAGGCAGTTAGGGGCAATCAGGCAGGCAGGCAGGTGAGTGGTTAGGAGCCAGTGGTACCAGATTGAGAGAGGGATGTCTGACTGTCGGTTTAGGTCCCTGTGGGATCGGACCTAAACTGGCAGTTGTACATCCCCCAAGGGGTCCCCATTTGGAGAGGGTGCAGGCTGGGCTAAGGGAATCCCCCACTCCATGCATGAATTTCGTGCACTGGGACACTAGTATAATATATAATATAATATGCAGGGTGTCCCAAAAATGTATACATACTTTGAATAATTATTAATTCCAATGGGTTAAATCTGAAAAGAAAGAAACATCAATTGAGCTATCAGCTGTTAATCGTGTATACATTTTTGGGGGACTCCACTCTATTTGATGTGAAGTATAAATAGATCCACGAATGCCTGTGCATAAAAGTTTAGTAAGCCCCAGATTAATACTAGCTTTTACAATCAGTAGTACCAGGGACCATTTCTGAAGCAGCACTCATCACTGAAACCTAAAGTTGTTGTTTTTTTGTTTTGAATTTTTAAATATAAAAGGGTAAAATTTTATTCAAGCAACAACCAAGTTCCTAGAGCCCCAAAACTGAATGAGCA
The DNA here is from genome assembly GCF_951640355.1 of Cnephaeus nilssonii. Classification (NCBI taxonomy): domain Eukaryota; kingdom Metazoa; phylum Chordata; class Mammalia; order Chiroptera; family Vespertilionidae; genus Cnephaeus; species Cnephaeus nilssonii. Next base: position 71,989,706 of record NC_137081.1, on the reverse strand, counting down.
TATATAATTGTCTGACCTCCCAGCCCTCCCTGTCCACTCTGGAGGGAATGTTTGCTCTATTTCTTTAGTCACTTGGTAGTAAATGTTAGTGATGGTGAATCTAGCTCTAAACCCGCAGTACAAATTTACATTTTATCACCAAGCGAGTTAGAGAAAGTTTAATTTTTTGTCCATTTGTTTCAGGGGTAAGTGTTAAAATGCATCATTCACTTTAAGTTTAATAACTGTAACATACTGTACATATCATATACATACAAAACTGGTTTAACTTTTGAGACACTGGACCCATAAGTAAAATAAAACAATCTACACATCATTAAAACAAAATAAAAAACACTTTTACATGGGAAAGTTTTTTTAATGAACATCTTTGCTGTTTTAAAAAATATATATTTTTATTGATTTCAGAGAAGAGGGAGAGGGAGAGAGAGATAGAAACATCAATGATGAGAGAGAATCATTGATCGACTGCTTCCTGCATGAGCCCAAAACCCGGGCATGTGCTCTTGAATGGAATCAAACCCTGGACCCTTTAGTCTGCAGGTCAATGCTCTATCCACTGAGCCAAACCTGCGAGGGCTGCTTTTTTTTTTTCTTCTTTTTAATCTTCACCTGTTTTTATTGATTTGAGAGAGAGAGAGAAACATCCATCAGTTGTTTCCTGACTAGGGATCGAACAGGCAACCTGGGTATGTGCCTTGACTGGGAATCGAACCCACAATATTTTATTGTACTGGATGACACTCCAACTGACTGAACCACCAAGCCCAGCACATGGCAAATGTTTTAATACTGATCTTCACAGGTAGGCATGCTAGCTGCTTTTTTGTTTGTTGCTTTTTGTTTTTAAGAACGTTTAGTAATATGTCTGTCAAGCAGCTTTTGTGCTCCCAATAGCATCTGCTTCCCATGCAGTGAAACGGACTTACAATGAATCCGAGGGAGAAACATGTTCCTGTTGATAGGTTTTGAGTACTTAGTGAAAAAAATGTGTTCGCCTTCACTTGGAGTAATCCTTGGGAGATGCAGAATTGGATATACCGTGTAACCTTAATAGCAACATATTTTTCCCCTTTCCCTCTGGTGTTTGAAAAGAAAATGTGCCCCTCTCCCCCATTTCTAAACGAGAGATGCTGTACAGGAATGATTTCTCATTTCCCTGGGATTTGTATTTTTCCTCACACCAGTTGTTTATCCAAGTTGAAAAGCTATGCACTTAAATATTTTAAGCAAAGATGGTATTTGAAATTATTTTTATCACTTATTTTCTCTAATCTTTAAACATCATCACTGTGTTTTTTTTTTTTTTTACTCCTCATTGCAGAACGACTGAGGTTACATAACATTGATCATTTCCTCTTCTAAATATTTTAAAACGAAAGGCTAGAGGGAAAATGCAAGTGTTTAGTGTAACTGTTGCTTCAGTAAAGAAAACTCACAGTGGGAAAAGGCGAGGTCAGCAAGAGAAATGTTTGCCAGCTCCTGGCGAAACGGGGCCTCCGTATAAAGAAAAGCTCATATTCAAGGAGGAGAAACCGGTCCTGTACCGCCTGCCTCGGCCTCCTCCCAGCCTCGGACGGCCCAGGCGGAGGAAGCGTGTAGGAGCTGCAAATGGCCGGGTCAGAGCGACTGCCGGTGTAGGTGGGTGTCTCAGCTCTGGAGATTTCAGAAGCCACCCATAAGCCCTCCTTTCTCCTTACTTTGTTATGAGTAACAGTCACCATCCCTGGGATGGATCTTGTGACTTATCTGGAGAGTATAGTGTATCCCGTTCCTTTGGTGTATTGGGACAGTAACCATACATCGTATCCTTTCCAAGACAAACCGAGGCCAGGTCAAAAGCCGTTTCTTCCAGAGTGAGTTCACGAGACGTGGGCATTGTTACCCAGGTGCAGCGCTGGCTGCCAACCATGTTGTGAAGGGGAGACATCTGAAGCCACCGCCGGCCCCTCAAGCGGTCCCTCCTTGTGTCGGGGGACAGGAATCGCCTGCTTTAGGAAGGCATGGGGAGAGAGCAAGATGCCCGCAGGGTCTCTCTTCATACTGAACTCCACCAAGTCCAGTTTTCAAAGCAACATTATAAAATGCATTAAGTCCTCTATGTCTTGCTCCTGACCACCAGCAAGCCCTCCTTGGCAAGAAATGGAGACCATATCTTACATGAATATGGCAGAGGCTCCTTACATTTTATCCTTCCAGTTTCACCTTTTATGGGAGATGGGACACAAGTATTAGCTGGAAAACTCCTCTCAAATGCAAACGGGCAGAAATTTATTCAAGCAACAACCCATTCCCGGAGCCCCAAACTGAATGAGCCATGATTGTCTGACCTCGCTGTCCCTCTGGAGTATCGATTCGAGATGCATTGTCTGTAGTTTCTAATTAGCTGAGACTACAGGCAAATTTCTTAACTTTTTATATACCTCCACTATATGAAAAAATGGGGAAAGTAAGTACATTTTCTCATGTTTTGGTCATTATTACAATAAAATATAATGTAAAAAACATTTAGCACAATATCTAACACACAGTACAGGCTCAGTAGAGGTTAATATCTCGCTCTGCCCTTCCATGGCATACCACCATTCTAGGTCCCTTTCTTCTCTTTCTACTCTGTTCAAAGAGCCTTTTGTTTGCACTTATATCCGCCCTCCCCCCAACACCCCCACCCCCCGCCACACACACTCACACACACACACACACACACACACACACACACACACACACACACTTAGTTTTCCTCTCTGATTTCAAGATCAATCCAGTTAACTCCTAACATCTTCAGCTCTTGGTTCAATTAACTCTTCTCATCTGTGTCTTTCTTGACTGTTTAAACTAGGTCAGATTCTTTGGTTATTCTCAAAAGACCTGATTGTTTTTCTTCAGAGTCAAAATCTTATTGTGTTTGTTCATTTTATATGTGTTTCACTCATATGATATTAAACTCCATGAAAACGAGAACAGTGTATTTTCCTGCTCACCATTTTATAGCCAATGCCTGCAAAGTTGTTAGACTCGTAGCAGGAGCTCCACAAAACTCATTTTAAGTAAAAAGAATCAATTTGATGAATGCTGTCATTTGCAAGCCATTCTTTATCATATTTTAAGAAACTCTGCTCATTAAAAACCAGGATGATCACTAACACTATCTTGTCTGCTTCATCCAGATAATTTTAATAAATATCTTTATTTAGAGTATTATATCAGCTTCCTCTATGATATCAGCATCTAACTCAAACATTTCCTTCCCATTTTGTCCCTTCTCTTATCCTTACACTTTTCCAGTGCCAAAGTTGGTCATTCATTCATTCATTCATTTGATTTAAACAGTATTAGAAATTTTGTTTTATTGTTGCTTGTTTGCTTTTGTTTGTTTCTTTAGTTGTGGGATGGGAGCAGACATATGCTTATAATTAAGAGTAAATCTAATCTAATAATAGACAAATATGCAAATTGACCGCACTTTCGCTACGCCCAAGCCACGCCCACCAGCCAAGCCACGCCCACCAACCAATCAGGACGAGTATGCAAATTATCCCAACAAAGATGGTGGCTAATTTGCATATCGCGACAGCATAGAAAGAAGCCAAGAGCTGCAGAAGGGAGCAAAGCTGCAGAGAAGCAAGCAAGCCAGGGGGAGGAGAAGGGAGGAGCGGAGGCGGGGCCGGGGGAGAAGGAAGTTGAGCAGGCGGGGCTGGGGGAGAAGGGGCGGGGCCGGGAGAGAAGGGAGGAGCGGAGGCGGGGCCAGGGGAGAAGGGAGGAGCGGAGGCGGGGCCGGGGGAGAAGGAAGGAAAGTGGGCTGGCGGAGAAGGCGGGGCGGGGGAGAAGGGAGGAGCGGAGGCGGGGCCGGGGGAGAAGGAAGGAGAGTGGGCTGGCGGAGAAGGCGGGGGCGGGGGAGAAGGGAGGAGCGGAGGCAGGGCCGGGGGAGAAGGAAGTTGAGCAGGCGGGGCCGGGGGAGAAGGGGCGGGGGAGAAGGGAGGAGCGGAGGCGGGGCCAGGGAAGAAGGAAGGAGAGTGGGCTGGCGGAGAAGTTAGAAAAGCAGGGGGGCTGGCAGAGAAGGCGGGGCGGGGGAGAAGGGAGGAGCGGAGGCGGGGCCGGGGGAGAAGGGAGGAGCGGAGGCGAGGCCAGGGGAGAAGGAAGGAGAGCAGGCTGGCGGAGAAGTTAGAAAAGCAGGGGGGCTGGCGGAGATCGCAGGGCGGGGGACAAGGGAGGAGAGCAGGCAGGGTGGGGTAGAGTGCAGCAGGAAACCCTATTGCAGGATTTTTCCTGCAATGGGAACACTAGTATAAGTATAATATAAATGGGTATGGTTTAATGACAATTGTCAGCACATGGAGTTCCAACAGCTTGGTATTGCAGTCCTCATTGTAGGCTGGGAGCAGTGTAGAAAAATTTCCAGAAGGGGATGGAGGAGGAAAAGAAAAGCAGTGCAATTAGCCGAAGCCGGTTTGGCTCAGTGGATAGAGCATCGGCCTGCGGACTGTAGGGTCCCGGGTTCGATTCCGGTCAAGGGCATGTACCTTGGTTGCGGGCACATCCCCAGTGGGGGGTGTGCAGGAGGCAGCTGATCGATGTTTCTCTCTCATCGATGTTTCTGACTCTCTATCCCTCTCTCTTCTTCTCTGTAAAAAATCAATTAAAAAAAAAAAGAAAAGCAGTGCAATTAGAGCTAGAAAAAAAGGGGGGGCTCCAAAATGATTGTTGTAACTACAGCATGAAGAAAGAGGCAGGGAGACCCAGAGACCCGCTGGGATATTGGCTGAAGTGAGATGATGTTGAACTTTGAATATCACTGTGAAGAGACTTTCCTCTGTCCTGTATAATGGGGGGTCATCAGAGGATTTCAACAAGAGGAGAGTTATGGTCTGGCCTGCTGCTTAGATTGAGCACAGGAGGCTGTGTGAAGGACTTGCAGGAGCCCCAAGGCTGCAGGGCCTGGAGGCTGTTGCTGCAATCGAGGCTGATTGCAGTCTTGATCCTGGGCTTCAGTGTGCTGCTGCCTGAGAGGAGAGTAGGGCTGGAGAATCAAAGGTGCTATAAACCAAAGGGATGGTGAGCATTTCCTGGCTAGTTTATGACTAGGTAGGAAATGGAGAAATAATAAAAGAGGTATATGGACTGAGGGCAATAAAGAGAGTGTGCATTAGGAAGGCTCTGGGAGGTTAAAGCATTGGAGAGCCATGCCCACGAGTTGTCAGTTCTTGCAGTTTAGAATTTCTTGAGAAGAACCAGTTCTGACTATTACTGGCAAGAATCTCATCCTTCCACCCTCACCACTACCTGGCAGGAGACCACCAGGCCTAATTCATCTATGCCCTTTGTCCCATATCTTTATGCTTTCCCTCCTGTGTCCCCTAACCCTAGAAATTAGCCTGTCTCTCTCCCTCACACCCATCAGCCTTTGTTCTAAGAACCCCTACTTACATCACCCTATTTAAAATAACACCTTCCACAGGCAGACTGTACCTCTCTCTCACTTTACCCCTTTTTTTCACACAAAAAAATGCTTAGCATTTGATATCTACAGGTGTTCATATAATTGATTATCACTTGCCCATGCCTATTACATGAGATTATAGATCTTATTCTTTTGCTGCAGCTTAAATTTATAGAACAGTATTTTACATATACCAGGTGCTCAAAAAATACTAGTTGTAGGGATAATCCTTGCTGATAACTTTTGGGGTCCAAGGATTACAGATTTCTTCACAATGCCTGAGAATAGAATAAGACAGAAATATGTCGAAGAAGCATCCACCAAGTCTGTGGAGGGCTGGAAAGGGTCCTACAATGGGACTGCTTAGAGATGCTTAGGGTGAAAATCAAGGTGTAAGATCTAGGGATTTCAAGACTTTGGAGAACATCAAAAGGTTTGTTATAGTCTAGAGTATTGCTGGGGTCCAAGATAGGTTGCCCTGAAATATCACAATTGTATATCAATTACTTTGTTGTTGTTTTTTTTTAAACTTTATTGTTGAAAGTATGACATATGTTCTCCTTTCCCCCCATTGACTCCTTCTAGCCTACCTCCACCCCAGGCCCTAGGCCTCCCACACTATTGTCTGTGCCCATGGGTTTTGATATATATGATACAAGTTCTTTGTTTGATCTCTCTCTACTACCCACCCACCCCCACCTTCCCTCTGAGATTTGGCAGTCTGTTCCATGTTTCTCTGTCTCTGGATCTATTTTGTTAATCAGTTTATTTTGTCCTTAAATTCCACCTATGAGTGAAATCATGTGATACTTGTCTTTCTCTGACTGGTTTATTTCCTTAGTATAATACTCTCCAGGTCCCTCCATGCTGTCTCAAAGGGTAACAGAGCCTTCTTTTTTTTTACTTCTGCATAGTATTCCATGGTGTAACTGTACTGCTGCTTTTTTCTTCTTTTTTTTTTTTTAAATCCTCACCCAAGGATATTTTTCGAGAGAGTGGGAGAGGGAAAGACAGAGAGAAATATCGGTGTGAGTGAAACATATTGATTGGTTGCCTCCTGCATGAGCCCTGATCACGGCCTGGGCCAGGGAGGAGCCTGCAATCGAATTATATTCCCTTGACCGGAATTGAACCTGGGACCCTTCAGTCCACAGGCCGACGCTCTATCCACTGAGCCAAACCGGCTAGAGAAACCACTGCTTTTTTATCCACTCATCTACTGATGGGCACTTGGGCTGTTTTCAGATCTTAGCTACTGTAAATTGTGCTGATATGAACATAGGGGTTCACACATTTTTTTCTGATTAGTGTTTCTGATTTCTTGGGATATATTCCTAAAAGTGGGATGACTGGGTCAAATGGAAGTTCCATATTCAATTTTTTTGAGGAAACTCCATACTGCTTTCCGTAATGGCTGCACCAGTCTGCATTCCCACCAGCAGTGCGCTAGGGTTCCCTTTTCTCCACATTCTTGCCAGCATTTGTCATTTGTTGATTTGTTGACGGTAGCCATTCTGATAGGCATGAGGTGATTCCTCATTGTTGTTTTAATTTGCATCTCTCTTTGAGCTTTTTTTTTTTAACATTTCTCTTGGCCAACTGTATGTCCACTTTGGAGAAGTGTCTCTTTAGATCCTATAAAAGGCTTGGGGGTATTCTCCTCCTTCCCAACAGTATCATGGTGTCTCCAAGGCTTCACTAGTCAGAAGCAAAGCCAGCCATGATGATGGGGCTCCTGTAACTATTATGAATTAGCCATACTGCTTAATTGTACTCCAACAGCAAAAGCACACCACCCTGGCTAGATACTCACCAGTGGATTCCAAATACCTACTACAAGAAAAAAAAAAACAAACAAACACACAACAACACTGCTTTGAAACAATTTAAATTTATATTTAAAACTATTTAAGGAAATGAAAATATTCCTTCCTTTATCCTAAAAGAAAATATAGTTTCTACTCTTTAGACTATCAATGGGCATCATGAGAAGAAATCTCCACCATATTCCCTCCACCTCCCACTGCCAGTTACTGTTGGCTCAGCTCCCACATACCCTTGGTCATACAGTGGCATCTAGTTTGCTGAGGCAGAAGGTACAAAAACAGCTTTAAATATAATGCATTTCTCAGTTGATGAAGGAGAATATAAGACACTTGCATTCTTAGTGGGCCCTTTATGTGCATTTATGTTTGATTGCTACATCAACTTTCTTTGTTCATCATTTGTTTATCCAGTGACACAGTATTAACCTGAATTCTTAACTTTAGTTTTCCTGAAATTCTAATTGAACTAGTTGATAAAATAAAAATAAAAAAATCCTATGCTATTTTTATGTATAAACGCAATAGGGAATATATCTTCTGGTTCCATAATGAGTGCTTATGTATTCTAAATCGGTTATATTTGTTAACTCTTATTAGAAATTGAGAAGGTAGGTCCTGTTTTATTTTGCAGCTTGCTACAGAGAAGCCCTGAGAGTAAGTGGGGTGTAATTAATGATGGGATGTAAGCGTGATTCTGTTACAAATTACAAGCACCTGCACTTAGTGCCAAACTTCACTGAAAAAAATTTAATCAAATCATCATTGTCTATGATGTATTCTTCTAAAATGCAAAATTACAGAGGGCAGGAATTTCTCTTTGTTTAGTCAGTGTTTCTAAAGCAACATCACCTCATGCCAGGCCTCCTGATACTGAATAAATATTGATTTATTAAAACTGTAAATTGGGAGATAATTATCTCCATTAATCAATGGAGAAAGTTATAGGGAATTTTTAGCTGCAGTTCAGGGACAGTGAGATACGAAATGGCCTAGTTCAGTGGTCGGTAAACTCATTAGTCAACAGAGGCAAATATCAACAGTACAACGATTGAAATTTCTTTTGAGAGCCAAATTTTTTAAACTTAAACTTCTTCAAAATAGACTTGCCCAGGCTGTGGTATTTTGTGGAAGAGCCACACTCAAGGGGCCAAAGAGCCGCATGTGGCTCGCGAGCCGCGGTTTGCTGACCACCGGCCTAGTTGGATGACTTCAGTATCATCACCACTCAGTAACAACACCAGGTCAGAGTCTGTGTGTGTGCTGTGTGCGTGAGTGTGGGTAGATAAGCATGCCATTACTTCTAGGTAAATGAAGAGGATCGTGATGTTTACTGCTAGAAAGATTCAGAAATTTACTCTTCCCAGCTTAGCTTCTTTTATTTCACTATTCCTGTAACCCTTTCTGCTGTTACGCAGCAGCAAGCAATAACATATTGTTCTTTGTTAGCAACATCTTCCACTTCCACTTCAGTGATAGGATGGAGACAAATCCAAATTCAAGATTCAAAAATGAAATAGTCATACTTTTCTCTTTTTCAAAAAGTATTTATGTTGTATATCTTTCACTCTCATTTATGACAAGATATATGTTGATATTCCTTGGTCTTTAGACTTTTAGAGGACATTGGGACTACCTCAATTTCATTTTTCCTGAACAATGGTACGATTAGATGTTTCTTTAAAAACTATACTTTCATTTTCAAATGCGTTGAGTAAGGGCACAGAGTCCAACTCTCTTTAGAGATTAGCAATGCTCATTCATAATTGCAAGAAGTGCTATAAAAGGTTTTTCTCATAGTTGAAACCAATATTTTACCATACTTTTAAAATGTGAAAACATTTTTTAAACATAAAAAATGTGTTAAAATTCTTTTGGGAAAGCTCTTAACCTAATTTATTCTAATGAGGGAAGAGCTCTACCTGGAGGAGAATCAGTGAAAGTAATGAGTAGAGTTGGACCTTGAAATCAGTCAGCAGCTGGGTTCCCAACGTCACACCACATTATTTAGCCCTAATTCAACTTGAATCTGCAGCAGAGAGACAAGTTGTTTTTCTGCAAAGAGTAATTTCTGCAAGTAGTTATTACCAACATCAGGATATAAATTCAAACCAAAGCGAACCACTGATACATAAAGGTAAAAGGAGAAAAAAAAGATCAATATTCCTCTCCTTATCATATTCCAAACTATAAATGTAAAGCCACAAGAGGAAATAATAACTAAATTTTGGAGTGGTTAAAAGTATGAACTCTAAAACATTATAGTTATTGCTGATTTTTAAAAACTGATTTTAGAGAGAGGACAGGAAAGAGAGAGAGACAAACAGTGATGTGAGAAAGAGAAATATCAACTCCTGCACACGCCTCGATGCAGATTGAACCTGCAACCTGGGTATGTGCCCTGACTGGTAATAGAACCCATAACCTTTTTGGTGTGTGGATCAAAAGGGGCCACGTGCTAACCTGACTAGCTCAGGGAAGGCCAGTATGGTGGCCTTTGCAAACTCAGAGGCCTAAAACAACCACAAAGGATGGTCTGGAATTAAAACTTTTTAAACTAAAAGGCAGTTTATAGTGGGTAGTCCTTTCCTAGGCCAGTATCTTCGCTGACAAAGGTCAATCTTCACCCTAACTAAACATGTCTATCATCCTTTTGCTTCTAGGATAACATATTGTTGGAATATCAAAAGTAACTTCCCTTTTTATGGACCCCTCAAAGCATAGGCACCGCTCCTTGCTATTGAGTTAATTGTTGACTGTTAACCATCCTGCACCCACCTAAGTAAAAGAAGAGTGTGTCTATCATTTGACTTTTTATCCAATCCCAGAGGTTCCTCTCCTGCTTTGCTTTCTCCCACCTCCCTAATCTATCACCAATAGATTTCATGTAACCCACTTACACTTATGTGTCCTTTTTTTTTATTATAATGTATAAAACAAGGTGCAAAAATGCCATTCTCCAGAGCATTATCTCAATCCGTTGAGATTCTGTTTCCTGGCATTTGTCAACAGTTTGGCTCAAATAAACTCACAAAAATTCTTCACATGTTTGAATGTTTCTTATGTTGACAGGTGTATAAGATAGTAAGTCAACCAACTGAGCCACACCGGCCAGGGCTATTGCTGATATATTTATTCTTTGATATCTCAATGCCAGCCTATTCTTCATTATAAAAAAACAACAGAAGTCAGAATGCAGGAGGAAATGAAACCATTTTAGATATGTAAGAAACTTCTCTGAGACACAATCCGAGTGATTACCACTTAGTAAAAAATAGCAGAATCAATGGTAACTGAGTAGAGGTGTCCCTCAGTAGCCATGGGAAAACTGAGGGTACAGGACCCTCGACGGTACAAGATCCAGGATGCTCAAGTAAAGCAAAGTAGTATTTGCATATAACCTACTGTACATCTTCCCATATACTTCAAATCATCTCTAGGTTACTTGTAATATCCAATACAGTGAAAATGCTGTGTAAATAGTAGTTTCACTGTGTTGTTTAGGAAAAAAAAAATGACAAGAATTACAAAGTCTGACCATGTTCAGCATAAACACAATCATCATCGTTCCAACTACATAGTACATGTCAGCAACAGTATAATTTTCCCCCCAAATATTTTCCTTTTTATTTTCTTTCTTAATTTTTTCTTTATTGTTGAAAGTAATTTTGATCTGTCATTGGTTGAATTCATGGATGTGGAACCTGCAGATTCAGAGAGCCAACTGTATTATATGCTGACCGTATGGTAGGAAAAGTCATGGTTGTTGTCCATTAAAAAGTCTCTGAAAAATAATAAAATGGTTGAGAACATTTGTGTGGATTTTGAGAAAGTCACCTTGATAAGTTGTATTTAAGGAACTGTAGATTTAGTAATCTCTTTTTATTAAGAGTATCAATGGATGCATATTCATCTCCAGGTGTTTCTTGAGTTAGATAATATTAAATTTCAAATGATGTTATATAATACAATGAAATATTATGGAGGCATAAAATGGAATGAAGTAGTAGTTTATGCTACAACATAGATAAATCTCCCAAACATTATCTTAAATGAAAAAAGTCAACACTAAAGGTCACTTATTTTATTATTGTTTTTATATGAAATATCCAGAATAGATAAATCTGTAGAGGCAGAATGCAGATTGATTTTTGCCAGAAACTGGGAGAGAAAAGTGTGGGGAAAGATTGCTTAATGGGTACAGGTTTCCATTTGGGTTATGAGGATGTTTTGGAACTTGAGAATAATGGAGGTTGCATAACACTGTAATTGTACTAAATGACAATGGATTGCTCACTTTAATTTATGTTTTGTGTATTTTACCTCAATTAAAAAAAAGATTGAGTTAAGCATCTGGCTTCTTAGAATTTTGCTTCAAATGTAGCTTCTGATTTTAGGCTGGAAATAACCCCGTGCCTTTTTTGTGTTGCTTGATGTTAAAATAACATCTTTTCTTGGCATCTCTCTTTTTCTCTTTCCTGTTTCTTAAACAGTATGCCCAACTTACACAGAAAGGTATCCTTTCTTTGAGAAAAATTAACAGTGTAAACTATTTTAAGAAAATTACAAAAACCAAGTTGATGTCCAAATTAGATGCATTCTGTGCTTCTCCCCCACTGCTCTCTTACATATGGATGGCCCCAAAGAAAATAAGGGACACTCTGTAGTCAGGAACTAGAGAGGAAAGACACACATGTAAGAAGCGGCTCTGACTTAGGGACGCTTTGAAATGTGAGTGGAGGGTGGAGGGCATTAGCTGTATGGGGTACAGAGCATATTCTTCCAGCTGGGGAGAAAAGAAAGAATAGAGATTTAGAGGATGCCGGAAGCCAGTAAGTAGCTTGCCTAACATGAGCTCTCAAAAGGAGAGGTAAAAAGTCATTTCTTAGGGAAAACTGCATTTTAATTTTCAAAGTTTAGTATCAACTCATTGCTGGTTGTTTTGAACTTCAGAAGCTGGTGCCCCAGTGTATGGCATCATCAACAAACCACTTGTTTTTATAATTTATGAATTTATTTATTCACTCATGCCTTTTTATGCCATTGCACCCCATCTCACCCCCAATGACAGCACAATCTATGGACTCCCTGTGTAACTTTTGTTCTTTCTATAGAGTAATTGATGTAATTCCCTCTCCAACGTTGTCCTTTCTCAACCTTCTCCTTTGTTGTAATTCCTGCTCTGATAGAACCCCAAAGCAGTCTTCTAGAAAAAAAAAAGCAATGGCGGTTAGTGGGAAGAAGGCCCAGGTTTAGGGACAGATGATTTATGTAGAGTACCAGATTTTGGGAGAACTAGAGGCTTCCTTGTTATTAACAAATTGAATATCAGTCTATGATTAAACCACTTCTTTGACTGTTATAGTTCGACACTGCAGTCACAGAAATAGGTAAATCGTGTGTACTAAAGCTGCACCCCTATCTCAGTGCGAGAAACCCATTCCTCCCACCCTGGGCAGTCTGAATACAGGGCCCTCTCAGGGTTGTAAATGTGAAAGTGCCGGGAAAGAAATTGACCAAGTGAGCTGGGTGTGTGCACTTTCTAAGTTTATGGAGAGATTATGCTTAAAAAGTTTATTTGTAAATCAGCTTTGCAGAACTCAGCATGAATTTCCCCATAGGGAGGATGTTTAATATCTACGAGTATACAGGTATATCCCTACGCCAATCCAGGGAACTTATTAAAGACCTGGATAACTGAGAAGTAATATTAGTATTACTAATAGTATTAGGACTACAGCAAAGAGTGCTTGGTGATACTTGTTAGGGATGAAATGTGGGGGTATGTAGATTATTTCCTCCCGTATCCTACTTGCTATCTTTCTTCCTTGCCATATCACGGTCCTTGGTGAAATGATAGACCATGATTCCGAAGTTTGTTTTTTTTTTAAATATTTCCCCAGCTTTACCCGCTGCAACCATTTTGTTTGCTTCAGGAACTGAACCCAGTGCCACTGGAAATGGTCCCCACCCGTTGTCTAATGTTACGTCTCTATCCTCCACAGAAAACCATGTTTGCAAGCCAACAACTACTGATACTTGCTGCTATTTGAAGAGCACCAATTAATATTAATATTATATGATGATATTGTACTACCAATTAATATTATATGATGATATTACCCAAATATTATTTTTATGGAGAATGAGGAACAGAAATAAAATCAGAAAAAATTCAAAACAATTTACTCAATTTCATTCAAAGTTGAACATGTGCACGGAATTATTTAAATCAAGTAATTTAGTTAATGATGAATAGACAATATTTTTAGTAATCAATACCATTTTTAATGCTAATGAGACATTGTTTCTCAAAGCTTATCAATATATAATGAGAAAAGACAGTTCATTAGGAAAATTCGCCCACAGCAACTAAAGGTATTTCCCCCTCACATTTAAGGACTTTTAATTCACTCTGACTTGATTACTATCATGCACTCTCAGAAAATGAATTGAGGAAATCTAAAAGGTTTCTGCTGTATTATTGTTTCTAATCTGTCTTCAATGACATCATTAGAAGGGAACTAAGGTGATTTTATAAATTCTGTTACGTTGTTTGGAGTGAAGTATACTTGTCTCTTTAACTGAATATACAAAATATATTTAAATATGTTACATAAAACAGAGACTTTGTGCTTAATGATTGCAAAATGATAATAGTGAAAAGAGGTTTATATAAGAAACCTTCAGGGTTGGACAGCAATATCAACAATTCAAATAAAATTCAGAGGCAAATAACAAAAGGAATGAACACTGTGTTGTATAATTACAGGTTTTAAGCTATCAAATGCCTAAAAGTCACTTTTTCTCTTGTGGCATGGAGTGACTATATATACATGCTTTATATGTTTCATCTGCATTCATTGAACGCCTGAAAGTCATTATATGAGATTATGGGAGATACATATGCCTGACAGAACCCCTGCTTTCAACAAATAGAGCCCTGGCCAGGGAGCTCAGTTGGTTAGAGTGTCGTCCTGATATGCCCAGGATGCGGTTTGGTTTCCAGAGAGGGCACATGCATGAAGTAAACAATGCATTCATAAACAAGTGTGGAACAACACATCATTGTTTCTCTCTATCTCTGTCTCAAAAAAGAAAATCTAATGAACTATGATGCATAGTTACAAGTTACATGTTTGTTTTAAAAGATTAGTAGGTGTCTAGCATGGAAAATGTTTAAATCAATCCTGCCATCATATTTTTATAACTTGGGGGTGGCAACAGAATACAGTTTCAAAGTCAGAATGCCTGCGTTCAGATAAAAACTCTGTCCTACAGAGCACTGACCTCACTTCTCTAAGCTCCAGGATCCTCTTCTATAAACAGATGATTGAATATTACAACTAATATAACTACCTCACCTAGCACCTGGCACATAGGTAGTGCTCCATAAATGTCATCATCTTCTGATGTGAACATCCTAGAATATTAATTCAACCTTCCAATTGCCTTTTAGTGGAAATCTGCATTTGGTTTCCACTAAATACTGTTATCCTGAGAAGCTCAGAGTTTCTATATAAGGAATTTTAAAACTCAGCTCAAGTCATGCCAGCCTGATCGTTTTTCTCTTTCTGTTTGGTAAAGTGGTGAAAAACAATATAATCAACAGGAATATTCTATGTGAAGACCATTTTACAACCTGTCATTAGGTACAACTACCTAGGTTTTACTGATTCAAAAATACATCATTTAAACTGTCTCCCCCCCCTTATATTATCATTATCCTCTAATAATAGAATTTACAAGACATTTTAAGAAACCAATAAAAAGCAAGTTCTTAAGGGCAAATGTGAGAATTTCCTTTTTTAAAACTCAGTTAATAGGAGAAACCTACTACTTAGTATGATGTTAATGGTTACTATTCTGCTCACCAACATATTTATAATGCATATAGCAACTAATGATTATAAAGCAACTGATGATGACAAGTAATTATAATGATTATGAACTTTCTTTTATGTGGAGAACAGCACTTGGACTATGTAACAATAAAAGGGGTTGTAACTTAAAGTAATCATTTACATTTTTATGCAGTTGAGAACTGCAGTTTTGATTTGAAAAAGTGCAAAAAAGACTCATTTCTACTGGGTTCATTTTAAATGTGTCTGCTCGATTACACATGCACCACTCCAATGATCATTTCAAGAAAAAAAGATTAGAATAGGCTAAGCACCAGAATCGACGTATGTTTGCATCTTGTAACATTTCTAAACACAACAGTATTCAAACTGGGGTAGCCAGGATATGGTCTGAAACACTGGGAAGTCCAAAAAGATAAATGTGTGTACAGACTTTACAAAGTGCTTTCCATAGCACATTTAGGCATTTCTACATTAACCTAATTAAAGTGACGTGTTTTTTTAAATTAAATATATTTTTATTGATTTCAGAGAGGAAGGAAAGGGGAGAGAGAGATAGAAACATCCATGATGTGAGAGAATCATGGATCGGCTGCCTCCTGCAAGTCCCCCACTGGGGATTGAGGCCACGACTCGGACATGTGCCCTTGACTGGAATCGAACCTGGGACCTTTT
The DNA here is from genome assembly GCF_951640355.1 of Cnephaeus nilssonii. Classification (NCBI taxonomy): domain Eukaryota; kingdom Metazoa; phylum Chordata; class Mammalia; order Chiroptera; family Vespertilionidae; genus Cnephaeus; species Cnephaeus nilssonii. Next base: position 71,973,909 of record NC_137081.1, on the reverse strand, counting down.
AGTTCTCAGGCTGACACTCTATCCAAAGTGATGTTTTATAGAGAATTTATAAGTTAAGGAATCTGTAGAGAAAACACAAAGAAATTGTATGCACACTTAGAAAATTGTAGATTTGGTCATACTATAGATGCATTTTAGGGTATTTGCTTGTTTTTTATATATCTAACTAGCGTTCCCGTTGCAGGAAAAATCCTGCAATAGGGTTTCCTGCTGCACTCTACCCCACCCTGCCTGCTCTCCTCCCTTGTCCCCCGCCCGGAGTTCTCCACCAGCCCCCCTGCTTTTCTAACTTCTCCACCAGCCGGCTCTCCTTCCTTCTCCCCTGGCCCCGCCTCCACTCCTCCCTTCTCCACCCCCCCCCCCGCCGGCTTGCTTGCTTCTCTGCAGCTTTGCTCCCTTCTGCAGCTCTTGGCTTCTTTCTACGCTGTCGCGATATGCAAATTAGCCGCCATCTTTGTTGGGATAATTTGCATATTCATCCTGATTGGCTGGTGGGCGTGGCTTGGCTGGTGGGCGTGGCTTGGGCATAGCGAAGGTGCGGTCAATTTGCATATTTGTCTATTATTAGATTAGCTAGAGGCCTGGTGCACGAAATTTATGCACAGGGGTGTGTGTGTCCTTCAGCCCAGCCTGTACCCTCTCCAATCTGGGACATCCCTCTCACAATCCAGGACTTCTGGCTCCCAACAGCTCGCCGGCCTGCCTTCCTGATTGCCCCTAACCGCTTCTGCCTGCCAGCCTGATCACCCCCTAACCACTCCCCTACCAACCTGATTGATTCTTAACTGCTCCCCTGCCAGCCCGATTGCCCCTAACTGCCCTCCCCTGCAGGCCTGGTCCCCCCCAAACTTCCCTTCCCTGCAGGCCTGGTCGCCCTCAACTTCCCTCCTTTGCCAGCCTGGTCAACCCTAACTGCCCTCCCCTGCAGGTTTGATTGCCCCCAACTGCCCTCCCTTGCAGGCCTGATCGTCCACAACTCCCCTCCCTTGCAGAGCTGGTCCCTCCCCTGCTGGCCATCTTGTGGCGGCCATCTTGTGTCCACATGGGGGCAGCCATCTTGTGTGTTGGAATGACGGTCAATTTGCATATCACTCTTTTATTAGATAGAATAGAGGCCTGGTGCACGGGTGGGGGCCAGCTGGTTTGCCCTGAAGGGTGTCTCAGATCAGGGTGGGGGTTCCCTTGGGGTATGTGGTGGCCTGGGTGAGGGGCCTGTGGGGGTTTGCAGGCTGGCCACACCCCCCAGCGACCCAAGTGGAGGCCCTGGTATCTGGGATTTATTTATCTTTTATAATTGAAACTTTGTAGCCTTGAGAGGAGGCTACGGCAGGCCAGGGTGGGCAGAAAGCTTGGCTTCCTCCATTGCTGGGGAAACTCAAGCCTCCTGCTTGCTCCGTGGCTGCAGCCATCTTGGTTGGGTTAATTTGCATACTCGCTCCTGATTGGCCAGTGGGCGTAGCTTGTGGGTGTAGTGGAGGTACAGTCAATTTGCATATTACTCTTTTATTAGATAGGACTAGAGGCCCAATGCACAAAAATTCATGCAAGAGTAGGCCTTACTTCCCCTGGCTACCGGCACCGGCTTCCCTCCGGCACGTGGGACTCAGGCTTCCCTCTGGCAACCGGCAGGCACCCAGGACCCAGGCTTCGCTCCAGCCCCGCCTTCATCTGGAAGGACATCTGGAATGATGCCTGGTCTAATTAGCATATTACCCTTTTATCATTATAGTTTTTTTTTTATTGCTTTCAGAGAGGAAAAGAGGGAAGAGAGAGATAGAAACATCAATGATGAGAGTGAATCATTGATTGGCTTCCTCCTGCATGTCCCACAGTGGGTATTGAGCCTGCAACCTGGCATGTGCCCTGACTGGGAATTGAACCATGACCTCCTGGTTCATAGGTTGTTGTTCAACCACTAAGCCATGCCAGCCTGGTTTGCTTGTTTTTTTTCAAACACAAATTGTTTTCTCATCGCTACTGTGGATGAAAAGGGGCCACATGCTAACCTGACAAGCTGAGGGAAGGCCTTTGTGGCAGCCTTGCAAACTCAGAGACCTAACATAACCACAAAGGATGGTCTGACATTAAAGATTTTTAACTACAAGCAGTTTATGGCAGGTAGTCATGTCCTCGGCTAAAATCTTCCCTGACAAAAGTCAATCTTTACCTTCACTGAGCCTATTGTCTTTTGTATCTACAATAACATACTTTGGGAATGTCAGGGTAACCCCCTTTTTTCCAGGCCCCTCAGGGCACAACCAATGCACCTGAGACCATAAACCCTCTCCGTGTCATTGTTATGTTAATTGTTGACTGATAACTATCCTGTACCCACCTATGTAAAAGATGTATGTGTCTATCACTTTACTTTTCATCCAATCCCAGAGGTTTCCCCGTTTTGCTTTCTCCCACCTCCAATGGATTTCATGTAACCCACTTGCATCTTCTCTTTTGATTTGTAATGTATAAATTTAGGTGCAAAATTGCCATTATCTGAAGCATTGTCTCAATATGCTGAGATTTTACTTCCTGGTAAATGTTGACAGTTTAGTAGCTCAAATAAACCCCCAAAAAATTCTCAATAGGTTTGAAATGTTTATTGCATTGACACTACTTATATCTTTCCAGACAGGAGGCTAACCCCTGCCCCAAAGAACCATAATCTAAATGTCTTCTTCTAAGTCATTTTCTTTCTTTCTGACTTGGTTTTCCCATTAGAAAAAGCTCTAGAATTCCTTCTGCATTTTTAGTGTCCAGAGGGCTTCCCACCTTTGACAACAGAACTCCCCTTTTATAGGTTCTGCAGCAGAAAGGAGACACCACAAGTCCCAGACTGCTTGTCTTGACAGTTAGCATTCACTCTGACTTATTTTTCCCCACTCTAAATTAAATGCTGTCATGTGTAGCACTGAGTCATGTCATATCTGGCATTGTACCAATTATAATTGCTGTATGTAGGCAAGTTTCAAATGCAAAGATTTCCCAAAAAACCTCCTACTGGCAGCTGACTAAGGAGCTGCTTTGGGGTGTGGAGAACGGGGGACCGGGAGAGAGAAGCTGGCTCTGGCAGGTGCTGAGGAGGCAGCTACGAGGCTGTTCATACCTTCACTCCAGAAGTTCATAACATTGGGGATAATATCTACACTTTTGCCAGGATTCATGCTCCGGAAATGTGCAGGTTGGAACTTTAAGAAATGTCTCTTATTGAAAGGTTAACATTTAGCATGCCCCCCCCATCCAGAGTAAGGCATCAGCTCTTTGACAAGGAAAGTCATGTTTCTGTGAGACATTTAATTAGTGGAGCCATTTCTCTCTAAACTCTAAACCTGACATCAGTTTGTATTAGACGAAGCAAGGCCAGGAGTATTGATTTTAGGTGACTTATGCAGTTTTTCAGTAACCCCAAAGCCTGATGGGTTTTTGGTGAATATAACTTGAGGCAAAAAACAGCATATATTTTGGGAGCAAATCCATATTTATTTTATGTCTCTGTGGGACCAAGATATATACCTGTGTTTATAGAGTTTGTATGCTAGACTATGTTAAGGTGGAGGAGAAAGTTATACTAAAAAAGAAAAAAATTAGGTTAAATGTCTACCATCTAATGGGATGAATACATTTAATTTCACATAAAATGCCTCTTCAACTCCAACCTCTTTTAATTCCCTGAAGGTTAATGCCTCCTAAAAATACAAATGCAAATCTTTATTTATTGTTTACTTTGGATTAAAGAGACAATCTCCAAAGGGCATTTCAAATGTGTTTCATATTCAAAAATAATGCTGGATGTGACCTTAAGAAATGCCTCAGCCAGTCAGAGAAAGATAAATATCACATGACCTCACTCATATGTGGGATATAATGATCAACATAATTTGATGAACAAGAATAGACCCAGAGACAAATGGCAGGGGAGGCGGGGGTTAGAGAGCAACAAAAAGGACTCCTATGCATGCATATTAGCATAACTAATGGACACAGACACTGGGGCAGTGGGGGCTTGCCCCGGGTGGGAATGGCTGTGGGGGTGTGTGGTTAATTGGGGGGAAAGGAGACATATGTAAAACTTTAGACAATAAAAAAAGAGAAAGAAATGCCTCAGTCTAGGAGGATATTTTTTGTGTGTATTTATTTATTCACATTCATTGATGATCAGGTTGGAGTGTTGTTTTTTTTTGTTTTGTTTTTTTTCTGGTTTAAAAACACCCTACAAAGACAATTCAGAGGAATGTTCATGTTATTTACATTATATATATCCATAATATGTAACATATTATATATCATTTCATTACCTGGAACTGATTACAAATAAAGAAAATAATTTCAACGTTTAATCATAACATTTTCACATAGGCATATATCTAAACTATGAATGCTGTAATCACAGTAAATTTATTTTTCATATTTGTGACCAATCATTTGTTAACCTTAGAGACAAACCCTTCGTCATGCCTATGGGTCTACATGACCTGGTCACAGACCACCTCGCTCTCAGTCCTCACATCTCTTCCACTTGCTCAAGTCAGGCATCCATCAACGCTAGCCTTTTGCACTTGCCACACACACAGCCACACCCTCTGCCTTGCTTTTGTCCTTCCTGTCATTAAACGTGGAGCAGCCCCCCACCCCTAACACCCCCCACATGTCCACATGACTCAGAGCCTCACAAGATCCACATCTCTCTTCAAATGTCATTTCCCCCGGGAGGCCTCCTTGGCCCCCTTGTTTAATATATCACCCACATCATATTTACACACCGCCTTACCCTCTGCCCTAGTTTTATTGCCTTTTTTCTTCACTGGACTGTCAGGAGAACATAGAGGAGAAAAATAAGTTTTGTTTGTACCCACAGCCACAGGAATAGTGCTAACACCTGTATCTGCTCAGTCAATATTTGCTGAAGTGCAGTGACATTAGCTCATTGAAGGCTCACAGGACCCTAGTAGTTGGTAAACCTAAGGTGAGGAACAGAGAGCAGCAGTGTGCTTTGCCTATAACCCAGGTAAATGGGCACCACTAGGTATCTCACTTTTTTTTTTTTTTTAATGTTCACCTGAGGATCTGTTTATTGGTTTTAGAGAGAGGGAGAGGGAGAGGAAGAGAGATAAACATTGATGTGAGAGAGAAACATCAGTATTTCACCGACTGGGGATGGAAACCAAAACCTAGGTATGTGGCCCTAACTGGTTTGGCTCAGTGGATAGAGTGTCAGCCTGCAGACTCAAGGGTCTCAGGTTTGATTTCGGTCAAGGGCATGTACCTTGGTTGCAGGCACATACCCAGTAGGGAGTGTGCAGGAGGCACCTGACCAATGTTTCTAACTATCTCTCTCTCTTCCTCTCTGTAAAAAATCAATAAAATATATTTGAAAAAAACAACAAACAAACAAACAAACAAACAAACAAAAAAAAACCTAGGTATGTGCCCTGACAGGGAATCGAACCCGCAACTTTTTGGTATAGGGGACGATGCTCCAACCAACTGTGCCACCTGGCCAGGGCAGTATCTCATCTTTTCACATAAGTTTCCTTTCTGCAGTCATAGAGAAACATAGAGGATACAGGGACGAACGGAGGATTACTGGCCACTTGAGCCTCACCACCAGCATCATGGCAGTGGAAAGAACCAGCTCAAAAGGATTTAGTTGGCCAGATTGTATATAAAAGTCAGAATTACCTTTCCCACTGTTGGGACATAGATCATCTTTTCAAGATCACTGAAAAGTTTCCAGATGGCTTCAGAAGTGGTAACAGTTGGCCTCAGAGACATTTCTTTAGTTCTTCTCCATATCCAGCATTTAAGTATCAACCACATAACACACTTACACACACCTCACATATGTTCTTTAAGAAAGGGGAAGGCACATTGTTCTAGAACAAAAAGGACTACAAACTTAATAACATAAGTGCTACTTATACACAAGGATTTTGAAAAGCTGTAACAGTATTAATCTTGGGAAACAAAGTGGGAGAAACTCTAGCCCAAATCTCCATCTTTGGCTGGGGAAAAGGCCTTTTCATTCTGATTTTCCATTCTCATTTCTAAAGTCTCCACTATTGTTTTCATCATTCCAAACAAAGGCAATTTATAAAAACGTGTTTTGATGAGAAAATTAGAAAAGTAACCATTTAATTGTAATATCTCTGAAAATAAAGATATCTTCTAGTTTACTGTGAAAATATATGAGCTATCAGAGGATATTACAATTTCCACTGTGACCATGACCAGGAAAGTTCTCTATGTACTTTGATCTGTTCATCCCGAGACTTCTCCTCATGTTCACCCATGTACTCACAACATTTTCCCCCACATAGTAAAGAGTTATTACAATGTTTACCCAGTAAGAGGACCATTAGTGGAAGTGTGTATCACACTGGTCAAGTCTCTGGGATACAAACAATAGTAGTGAGTTGAAGTTAAAATAGGCAAAACAAAAATTAATTGGATGATAAAGAGAGCTCATGTTGACAGGAGGCCTGGAGAAGCCGTCTTTGGAAAATAGGTGGGTTACAAATGAGGCTGAGAGGCTCGAACTACAGTCAAATCATGCTGTGGGCAGAGTCTAATTACAATGCTGCGGACACACCCTGGACCCTGGGGATGCTCCAAGCAGCACCTCCTCCCCCTCCACCACCAGGAACAAAATTCAAATATATTTCCTACTTATATGCATTAGTCTGCCAGAAAGAGTCAAAATGGGAACATCTAGTTGGCCCTGCTTCTATTCTCTGGTCATTGGAGATCAGGAAGAGAAAGTATCCAAGGAGAATGGCTTCCTCTAAAAGGGGCAGGGGAGCCCTGGAGAGAGGTGGGCGGCAGCAGGTTGGCCTGCCTTCCTTCTGAGCCCACCCCTGTCCATGGCTGCAGGTCTTTGACCTTGAAAGTAAACTCTAGTTCTGTCAGCCCATGGAGTCACCTAGAGCTGAAACGTGGCAGGGATTTCATAAAAATGGACAGAATATGTGAGCAACTATAGGTAATTTTGTCTTAATGAATACTAGTAGTTTCAGAAAATTAATCAAAACAGGAAACAGAGTGACACACAGAGAGAGACAAAAAGAGAGTTGGAAAGAAATAAAGAGAGACAAAGAGAGAGAAAGAAAATAAAAAAAAAAATTATACCATACTATTCCAAACCAAAGGCAGATTTTAATTGAAAGCCAAGCGACAGTACTTTGTAATGTGTGCATATGACATCTGGTAGAGGACTCATCCAAGGCTGGAGTTCTATCGCTGAGCAAGCTCAGGAAATGTGCAAGGAGCTTAAACCAGCAATGTGGCTGAGGTCTCTGACTCCCTGTGTCTAATTATAAATGCAAAAAAGGAATATGTTACCCCATATGCCACTAAAATTGTCTTGGGTGCATTTATATCTTGAGGTATGTATCTAACTCTGAGAAGATAGAATGAGAGAATTAAGTGTTTGGAACTCATTTCCATAGTTTTGTTTTCAATCCCCAATGCTAATGATCTTTTAATGCAGATTTTATCTGTGAATTCTACTTATTGTAAGTGGTCATTAACATTTGCTAGCTAATGTATTTATTTATTCATGTTAGGGAATAAAAATGCAGAATATGTGTTGGATTCTTTGATTATAGGCAGATAGCTCAATCACATTATAAGAATAATGTTGCCCACAAACGTTTAAATTGATAATAGACTATTGTGTATACAAAATGCTATTTAGAAAACTCTCTGCTTTATTTCTGAACAAAGCAATAGGTATAGGCCAGTTACAAAATTATATAAATTAATAAATGCCAACTTCTTTGGGTTTAATAACTCTTCTTATGGGTTTCATAGCTAAATATAAAGCATCAATCTTTAAAGCTGGGGGAAGTCATGTTTATTTTCAAGAAAATATGTAATGTTTTATCATTTGACTCTCTAGAATAGCAGATAAATTAAATATCTGAGTGGCCCAATAGTCAGATGAAAACCATGATGCACTATAGTACTAATTAAAAAGGAACAAACAAAATCTATGACAATGGAGACTAACACAGGTCACACAAAACTAGAGAAACATCCATTATTTGCAGTCTCCATGACCCATTACTCACATGGTCCTGCAGTTCCATCTCTGTTAAAATTTCCAGGAAAGCTTTTCTGATTCCTGGATGAATTTGCCCTTTTTATTTAATTATCCCCAGCTCCTGCTCACTGCCCTAAAGGATACCTACCTCCTTGAGACGTTCATACCACTGATTACTGTCAAGAGATGTCATTTTCTACATTAAAGGGGGAGTCAGCTTCACAAGCATCCAGAGTTAACTGCAAAAAGCAGCAGGTTTTTCTTTTGTTTTTGTTGCTTTGTTTTTTTAATACAGTTGGGTCACAGTATGGATTATAAAATTTGAATAGCCTTCCATCTCAGATAATCTCCATGGGGGAATTTAAAGTGCAAAAACCTTCTTTATTATGCTTTGAGAAACTACATATATACAAGTAAGCCAAATAAACTACATTATAGAATACAATGCCATCACATATCTTGGTCATGCATCTCATGAGTTAGATACTTAGAGATTCTAATCTGTATTGTTCCCAGTCAGCAGCTATATCCCACTCAAAATTATTTTAGTTTTTCAATTTCTCTGTATTTGCAGTTATCACAAGGATAAGTTTTACAGGCTACATATAACACATAGTGTGTGCTGGACACTGATCAATGTACTTCATACATATTTACTCAGCTTAGCACATAGTAAGTTACTTACATAAAGTAACTGTTGTTCTTCCAGTAGCTACTGAAATTTGTTTTGCTTATGTTTGATGATATCTGTGTAAATGACTGATACTCGGCAACTGTGAGCAGCCAAAGCTCGCAAAAAGCCATTTCCCGTCACTACAAAGATGCTAGGGATTTTCCCACTGGTAAGGGAAATAACAAAAAACAATGCTATTGTTATTTTGGATTACATATTCCTTATTTTCCAATACCTAAATCAGTGATTTTTAACCTCTTTTATTTCATGGCACATATACACTAATTACTAAAATTCTGTGGCACAACAACAACAACAAATATATATATTGTTTATATATATACTAGAAGCCTGGTGCATGAAATTCATGCACTGGGGGGGGGGGCGGTTGTCTCTCAGCCCAGCCTGCACCCTCTCCAATCTGGGACCCCTCAGGGGACATCCCTCTCACAATTGGAGACTGCTGGCTTTCAACCACTTGCCTGCCTGCTAGCCTGATCACATCCCTAACCACTCCCCTGCCAGCCTGATCGACACCTAACTGCTCCCTGCTGGCCCAATTGCCCCCAACTTCCCTCCCCTGATGGCCTGGTCGCCCCCAACTGCCTTCCCCTGCTGGCCTGGTCCCCCACAACAGCCCTCCCCTACCAGCCTGGTCACCCCTAACTGCCCTCCCCTGCAGGCCTGGTCCCCCCCAATTGTCATCCCCTGCCAGACTGGTTGCCCCCAACTGCCCTCCCATGCTGGCCTGATCACCCACAACTGCCCTCCCCTGATAGCCATCTTGTGGCAGCCATCTTTGACCACATTGGGACGGCCATCTTGTGTGAGGGTGTGAGGGTCAATTTGCATATTACATCTTCATTATATAGGATATTTGCTGACCTGACAAAAAATAAATAAAGGTATAATTTTGATTCAGTCACACTAGATGGCTATTGTTGGTTTTGTTGGTTGTTGTCTTTTTTTTTTTTTTTTGACAGTCTAAGGGAAAAGAGGTCAGTGCCGCTGACTAAATAACCATGTTTTAGAAATTCTTGCGGCACTCCAGTGTGCCTCTTTTGGCATGCCAGTTGAAAATCACTGCCTTAGACTATATTTTGAGTTACTACTAAGTATAAGGCAACATGTTATAAATATACAGGGTGTCCCCAAAAATGTATACACACACTTTGAATAATTATAAAAGCAGTGTTTATTAAAATACATTTCATTTTCACAATTGAGCTATCAACTGTTAAAGTGTGTATACATTTTTTTGGGGAGGGTGCATCCTATATGTTACAACAATATATGAGACTTGGTTCTTGTTTTTTGCAGTATGTCTGAAGTTGCTCTGACTATAGTTTTCTCTCTTCATTGCTTGCCTCAGAGCTCACTATCTGACTTTCTGGACTGAGGTGATGCAACCTTTATTATGCAAACAAAGTCTTAAAATGTGCTTGTAGGATGGGCTTCCCTGGGTGCCATGAGAAGAATATCTATCAGACAGACACGTCACCACCCACTGCCAACCAAAAGCAGAAACACCTCAGTGGAGCTAATATCTATCCTATCTAATAAAAGGGTAATATGCAAATTGACCATCACTCGAACACACAAGATGGTCCCCATGTGGTCAAAGATGGCTGCCCCCATGTGGACACAAGATGGCCACCATAAGATGGCCAGTAGGGGAGGGCATTTGGGAGGGACCAGGCCTGCAAGGGAGGGCAGTTGGGGGCGATCAGGCCTGCAGGGGAGGGAAGTTGGGGGGACCAGGCCTGCAGAAGAGGGCAGTTGTGGGGACCAGGCCTGCAGGGGAGGGCAGTTGGGGGCGATTAGGCCTGCAGGGGAGGGAAGGTGGGGGGGACCAGGCCTGTAGGGGAGGGCAGTTGGGGCTTTCAGGGGAGAGCAGTTGTGGGGGACCAGGCCTGCAGGGGAGGGCAGTTGGGGATTACTGGACCAGCAGACGAGAGCAGTTAGGGACAACCAGGCCTGCAGGGGAGGGCAGTTGCGGGGGACCAGACCTGCAGGGAAGGGCAGTTGGGGGGAAACAGACCTGCAGGGGAGGGCAGTTAGGAGTGACCAGGCTGTCAGGGGAGGGCAATTAGGCTGGCAGGGGAGTGGTTAGGGGGTGATCAGGCTGGCAGGCAGAATCGGTTAGGGACAATCAGGCAGGCAGGGATATTCTCAAACCACAACATCTAAATATAGACCCCCTCACCTTTTCTCTGTAAGTCTCTATCACATATATTCCTGTGCTTATCACAATTCATAATTATCTATTTGTTTTGTCATTTATTATCTTTATAGCTAGTCCCTGAGATTAAAGAATATATGGAATTTTTCTTCAGTATAACTACAGTGAACCCCAGAGTGACTATTCAATGTATGTGTGTGAATCAACTCTGAGGAGTGGTTTTACCCATTTATCATACTCCAACCCACCAAGGCAACTGCAAAAATACCACCCTCAGTTAACAAATTCACAGATAATAAAATGTGCCCTGTTTGAATAGAGACCGTTTTTTTTTTCTTTTGAACGTTCTAAAATTTTATTTTTTAAAGTTCAATATATGAAATAAACATGTCTGATATGCTGATAATTTCATGTCATAGCTCTGAAGGATAGTCAGATGTTTTAGTTTTTTGTTTGTTTGTTTTTCCCACCACAGTTTTCGTAGAACCTATAATTTAATGTTTTCTAGGTCACTGATTAAGAAAATAAAGATTTAATAGTGGGAATATATTTATATTCATCAAATTCTGGTTACAACTGGTACATTCTGGTACATTCAAGCACCAATTTTATTTTTTCCCAGCTTGACACTTCACTCTATGGTTTTCTGATGTAACTGGGTAGCAAACATCATCCTATGATTTGTTTCTTCCAAACCATTTGGCTTTAATAGTATATTCAAAAGTGCAAAAGACTATTTTTTTTTTCATTCACATTTTTATCCCATTTTTCTTTCAGTCAATACCTAAAGTATTTGCTAGATAAGAGCTGTATTCTTACAAAGTATATAGATGTATAAATTATTTTATAGCCTAACAAAGAATTATACTTAAAGATCAGCCAATTTTTATGCATTTATCATCAGCCCAATTTTATTCAAAGCATTGAGTATGCTTTTTATATCTAGAATTTTTTAGGAGTTATTTTCTTCTTTGAATCAGCTTCTATAAGAAAAAAAAAATAAGCTCCAACTTTTAAATTATAAGATGACACAAACCACACAATAACAAGAATGCATTAGTTATTCTGTAATTTATATTCGAAATTGGAGAGATAATGTGCAAACACCTCATAAAAAAATCCTGAGCTAAAAGAAATGTTTGTCAAATTTTTCTCTCACTTTTTTTCCCTGTGGAATGCAGATGTTCATATTTAAATTTGTCACATTTTTATAGTTCTTTCTTTTTTTATAGTTCTTTCTAACTACTTTCCTCCTTTGATTTCTCCCCCCAAATACAGAACAAAAAGCAAGAAAATTAAAATTCATAGCTATGAAATAAATTTTACAAAGAAACTTTTTATTTTCTGTCTTTTTTACCTTTCCCAAAGTTCTGCTTCCCAATGTTTTAAAATAAGTTTAGTTTATATTGAAATGACTAAGCATTAGAAACATTGTAAGTTTCAACTTGTCTCCTAAGATTCAGTGCCATCCTTTCTGCCACTGTGTGACATTCTTCTCAGACTTTCAAATTCACCATATTCCAAATCAAACTAAGAGTTACCCTGCAAACAACTCTTTATCCTAGTTTTGTATTCTCTCTGGGATATACCAATGTTTCCAGGACCAGAATTACCATTTTTTTGAGTCACTGAAACCATACATCCCATCATTCATTGAGTCCTTTGGGCTCACTTTACCATACTCATCGCTATGACTCTAGTCTGTTCACTCTTCACTGGACTATTGAAATAGCTTGTTCCTTCTCCAATCCCTAAAATCTACTCTATATCTTCATATGGTTTAGCTTTATAAAGACCAACTCCACTCATATTCTTTGCTTGTTGAAAAACTTCTAAGAGTGCCCTCTTTTGCATAAGTCAGGTACAAATTTGAAAAGGCAGGTACACATTCAGTTTGGCACTTGAGGCATTCTATTCCTCGACTCCTAACCTATTTTGTGTTTTCCAACTACCCTCTTCATGAAATCCTCCCTCCTCCATCCACCATATCTCAAATGTGTGCTACAGGTTTAAATAATTTCTGCTGCCTTAAATATTTTCTCTCATTTTCTTTCAACTGGAGAGACTCTATGGTTTCAGAATACCTCACACTCCTTTTAATTTAAATGAAATAATTACTGATAACATCTAGTCATTAACTCTCTAGAACATAATTTTTTGGCCTCACTCATGATACTTGCTAACATAAGCTAGATAGAGTTCAGATATAACTATGTCATTGCCAGTGGGAAGGGGAATATATTAATTGAGGTAATACCACAAATGGCCTTGAGCTAGATGGAAGATGAGAATTCCACATTGTGTGTGTATGAGTGTGTGTGTGTGTAGTATAACATACCCACATATGCTGATTGAATTGTGCATCAGGGATACCATTAATTAAAAACCAAACCAAACCAAAACAAAACAAACAAACAAAAAAAACCATCTGTACTTCTTGTTAATATAACGAATAGAAAAGTAAAAAATACCAAAATTTCTGCCATCCACACTCTCCTACTACTAGTGCCAGGATAAGATAGTCATGCTCCAGGCATGTTACTCAGAAGCAGTTGTGACTGGCAATAATTGTACAGCTAGTGACATTTTAGACCATTCTGAATGCCATTGGGTATATCGGTGAGGTTTTCCTACATAACAAACCATTTTAACACTTTGTGTCTTAATACAACCACCATTTGTTTAGCTCATGTCTCCTTGGGCTCAGCTAGAAGTTCTGGTCAGCTCTGGGTAGACCAAGTCTCAGCATGTGTCAATTTGGCCAGGTACAGACTGATCTACGCAGTCTCAGCTAGTAATTTATCTCTAATCCACGTGGTTTTCCATCTTTTATCAAGTTCAACCATGGTCTTTCACAGCAGCTGAGCAGATGTCAATAAAATAAGCAGAAATATGTAATGCCTCTTAAGGCCTACATTCACAGTGGGCACACCATTGCTCTTACCTTAATCTATCAACAAGAGGAGCTATAATCGCACTGTAAGGGGTGTGGGCCACCACATAGAGCTCTCACATTCAATTATTTTTTTTTCCCACTTTCTCTGAACAAACAAGAGATTCCTTTCCCCACCCCCCTTTCCTGACTGGGCTCAGGCTTCTCACAGAGCATCTCTGCTTCAGCCCATTCCTCGGGCATCTCCTCCAGGGCTTCTGCATCATGAGCATGGAGGAATTACTTTGACGGGATTGTTTTAATCCTTAGACTTGTTCAGAGAGATGGAATGAACCAACTGGTTTATCTAATTTAGGGGGGAAATGATCTAATTTTATCTAATGGTGAGTCTAAAGTTCCTTTACCTTATCTAATCGAATAATTAGCAACCAACACAGATTTAAAATAAGTTTTATAAACATAATTCAGGGGAACACAAATAATTAGGAGTCAAGAAGGGGACTGACAGTTCTAGGGCTTATATAAACGTGAACAGGCAAAGGCAAATAAAAGGTTCTTATCCAGGGTAAAGAGAGGAGATGTCCTGAGAAAATCAGGACAATTAAGGTCTTTGTACAAACAATTCAGGAATATCTATTCCTTGGGAAACAGGAATAATTCTGGAATATTGTACTAATAACTGACCGGGATAAAAGGAAAAGAATATGGAAGCACAGCTCTGTGATTTGAGACAAAGCAGAAAAATACATGGACACCCAGAGCTAATCAAGTAAGTGCACAGTGATGGTTCTGATTGGCAGTAATGCCTGTTGATAAGGACCTTTAGTAGAAATACTGAACCTCTAGAGAAGCCAGCCAGTGACTGAACAAGGCAGTAATATAAGAGACTAACCGTTTCTGCCTAATATGGGACTCACTAGCAGTCTTTGTTGAGGAACTCTGCTGAAGATAATGTGGTACTTTGCAAATCACCATGCCACTAATTGCTTTAAATCTGAATGGTTATGGTATTTAACCAGTATGCTATGATATTGATTCTTATAGTAGCCAGGAGGCTGACAATTGGCCTCTTAATGGTATGGGAGAAGAAAGCAAAGGTAGAGGTTAAGAAACTGCATGTAAGAGCTAATTTTTATCGACCCTTGATTAGTAGTAACAACAACAAAAACCTATAACTATTGAAATTTAAAGATGATCCAAATCTTATTCTAGTTTCCAAATCGCATTTTCACATTCACTTTACTGTTTCCTCGCATATATTGAAACGTCTCCCCCTTTCTATTTTTTTCCAGTTTATGAGCATATTACTACCTTAATAGAGTAAATAAAAGAAAACTCAAAAGAGAGGTGATATGAGTGAGTGCTGTCACCAAAAAGATGCTATCACAAAGTATCAGTATAATCCCTGAAAAAAATAAAGAGAGTGGGGTGAGTCTTCATTGCCGTGATGATGGTAGTACAGAAGAGTGGAAAGCAAAGAAGGGGAAGAGGTAGTGAAAATCGAGACATGGAAACAAATATTCAGATTAAGGTGTGAAATTCACAGGAGCTGATAGGAATCAGGATTGCTTCTATTTTTTGCTGTTCATAAAAAGTGAATTTTCACTAAAAAGAATGCTGTTAGTATGTGTTATCTCTCAGTTTGATAGACACTGACACTTTTTAACTTTGTCCTCCTCCAATATCTATATATACCTTCCACAGAACAGGGATAAAATCCTGACTTTTATTATGTGATCCAATACACATGATAAAAATAACCTAGGAAATTTTACATCACAGCATTCCCACACAAATAAGATTTTACTCACCTATGCTATATATCTAGGAGAACTATTTATCCATCCATTCACATATCCACCCTTTCATGTATCCATCTGTTCACCCATCCATCTAATCTTGTTTGCAAATATTTGGAAATCATTATTAAGTTTCAGCATATTTCAGGTATTGTGTACATATGTGTTCTTCACGTAACTTCCAGGCCATCACATGTTTTCAGTAATGCACCTAAATTTTAATCTGCCTTAAAGAACAAGCCATATTTGTGATTTTAATGTCAACATAAAATTATTCTGGGATTTACTAAGCTGCTTGCAAACCAAAGCAATGTTGTACTCCATTTTGGGTCTCTTCTCAGAAAGTACAGATATCTGAAAGGGCTTGTAAACAAGGAAGATTTTATGGACTTCTACTGAAATATATTGTAAGAAATCATAGACTATCTTTAACAAAATACAAATTTTCTAGAGATGTTATTTGAAAAGAGGAGAAAAAAAAGTCCTATCACATACATCTTTCTTGATAAGATCTTAACGCAGCAATTTTCAGCTGATGTGCCACAAGAAATTTTAAAACGTGCAATACCTGACTATTTAGTCAGGGGCACTGACCTCTTTTCCCTTAAATTGTCCAGTAAAAAAAGGACAATAGTCAACACAACAATAGCTGTCTGGTGTGAATGAATCAAAATTATACCTATTTTTTTGTCAGATTAGCAGAATGTGCCGCAGAATTTTTGTAATTAGTATATATGTGCTATGAGATGAAAATAGTTGAAAATTGCTGTCCTGAGGTATTGCATGTCTCTTTTGAAAACCATCATGGGTTAGGCCACATTTCAATCTAAGAAGATGAATTATGTACATTGGACATTGAACATGCCTTCTGAAATTTGGAACATATACCTCTAATGTGTTCCTGAATATATGAACATATTAAATTCTTGAAATGCTTCCCTGGATATTTGAAAATAACTATTTTATCTATCCACAGTTTACACATGTTTACATATATGTTTCCTGAGTAAAAACCCCACATACCATGAAATGAGTTACTCAGATTTTTTTTTTAAGTAGAAGCCATTTTTTAATTTTATATATTTTTTATTGATTTCAGAGAGGAAGGGAGAGGGAGAGAGAGATAGGAACATCAATGATGAGAGAGAATCATTGATTGGCTGCCTCCTGCACACCCTCTACTGGGGATTGAGCCTGCAACCCAGGCATGTGCCCTTGACCAGAATCGACCCTGGAACCCTTCAGTCTGCAGGCCAATGCTCTATCCACTGAGCCAAACCAACTAGTTCATTCTGAGAGTTTTTATAGACTAAAAATTATACTCATAAAGAGCTAAAATGGTATCAGAAGCATTGTGTTGTGCTGTCTGAGCATGATTCTGATGGAATGGAGTTGATTTTTAGAAGGAGTCACTGTCACATTTATCCATGAGATGCTCAATACCACCTTCAGAGACAAAATTAGGATTTCAGACAATTACTGAACTGATGCTCTATGATGTTAGATTCATTATTGTATTCACAAACACAGGTGGAAGAAAGCAATTTTAAATTCAGTTACATTATACATATATCACAAATACACCTTAATATTAACACAAAATGAAAAAGATATAACAGTAGACTTAAGATTTGTCCCATATAGATAGCACTTTAAAAACAAAGGTTCTGTTAATCACAAATTATCATCATTGATTGTAGTTAATAAATGTGTAATTCAGTGATAGAGAAAAGAAGGGTTGGGTACCTATTGTCAACAGATGTTAATGGTATTGTTCAACATAATGGCCTCAAGTCTGAAATTCTTCATCTTCTTATGTAGGGTTTGGTATTTTACAATTTTAAATACAATTTGCCCAATGTTTCTGTTATGGAATTTATACAAAAATTAATATTCTTTGTTGAAATCCACATTAGAAGAGGAATCATACATGGCACTTCCCTCTTGCCACACAGTAAACTGGACACATCAATAACCATGCTCCTTGTCAGCCAGAACTTCTGTGATGGGAAACTGGCACATCATAAATCCAGTTGCACGAAAGTGGTTTTTGTAAAGAAGAAATGACACACACTTAACCAGGTCTTGTTACAATCTTCAAGCTGTCATCTCTGTCTCAGATACAGCCATCAAAGGGAGCTGAGTGGCCCTGTTGTTCTCCATTGTGTTATAATAATACCACTGAAATACGGGGATGCAGGAGATTTAGCATTTTAGGTGTAGGCATTTTCATCAACGTCTCTTCAGTTTATGACTTAGTGCATGAACCTCCTTTTTTATAATTCAACTAGTGAGGCTAAATAAAATTATCCCACATTTTAAGAATAGAAATCACATAAGAAAGGAAACCATTTTATATATATGTAAAGGTTCTTCTCTAAGACTCAGTAGACTTTTACTCGTAGGTTAATGTAAGGAAACAATATAGTTTGGAATTCATAAAAAACAGAGTTGCCCTAACCAGTTTGACTCAGTGGATAGAGCGTCAGCCTGCGGACTGAAGGGTCCCAGGTTCGATTCCAGTACCTTGGTTGCAGGCACATCCCCCGTAGGGGGTATGCAGGAGGCAGCTGATCAATGTTTCTCTCTCATCAATGTTTCTAACTCTCTATCTCTCCCCCTTCCTCTCTGTAAAAAAAATCAATAAAATATATTTAAAATAAAAACAAAGTTATCTAATAAAAATGCCTTTGGAATAAAAAAAACAATAATTGAGTTAAAAGTGATGTGATTATGTTAATAGCTTATTGAAGAATTCATTGAGGAAGGGAGGATACAATTTATTATAATTTTTTCGAGCTGAATGAGTTATAAGCTTCCCTGTTGGGATAACTCAATAACTCACAGATACCATAAATCCCTTAATTTGAAGTGCATCATTAATTTTATGACAAAATTAACCCAATACCATCAGATCAACAGGCAAATCTTGACACCTTTTTTTTTTAGACCTTTCTACTTGATATTTGACGGGGTCCACAAACAATTTTGACAGTTCACAAGGCTTTAACCTTGAGCCTTCTACAGCTAATAGGATCCTAGGATCAGCAGGGACATGATCATAGCTAGTGCCCTGTGGGTGGTCAGTAAGCAGCACAGCTCACTATGATACATGGACCCTTTCCTTACCACGTGGGACCATCATTGATGTGTTCCCTCTAACAGCGGAAGATTACTTTCAGCTCCCTGCTTGCAGTGTTCTGATAACCTGGCATAGTTAATTGTAAATGAGAGTCAAGTGATTTCTACAGAGCATGCATTTTAATTAGCTATCAAATGAATAGGGAGGCTGTTTGTCTAAATTTTCTTTCTTTGTACTAATTAATTGGGAGTCAAGGGTCAGGATCTTGTCTTGCAAAGTCCATTGAAGAAATTAATTTCAAATATTTATATACATCTGCTTACAAGCATGGGATTCAGAGTTCATTTTACATTATAATATAGGCCAAAAAATGCATTTATATGGATGTGCAGGCATCATGCGGCAAACAATAATGATGGTAAGGTAAATATTAAAAAAATATTTGTTTTCTCTTGCAATCTTTAAGGTAAAGTGTATTTTAAAACTCATTAAGCAGGCAGGAGAGAAATCTGTAGGCAATGATTATATCTTAACTGAATTTAAGCAGAAATTATATTAAAAATAAAGGGGTAAATAATTCAAGATTTGATATTTTGTAGAAAATAAATGGAATGTAGAATAAAGGCAGTATTCTGAATATTCCCTAATACGTTTGTGTTTAATTATTTAAAATTAAAACCCTTGGGCAAAAACTCTTTCAGTTTTAAACTTTGCCTTGTGCCTGAAGTAACAGCACTACCAAAATACCTGGATACATTAGTTTTGCAAATAATTTTAAAATCGATAAAACTATAAATATTTTGTTAGTTTATAAATTTTGTTTTTGCTATATCTATATTTCCTAAACAGTGACACTGTGTGGTTCTGCAAAAATGTGAGATGTTTAAGGTTCCTAAAGAGGGCGAATGCAGTCCTGGGGCCAACAGTGAATGTATATTTCTGTTCTTCATCATAAAAAGAAAACTTGCATCTCCTCTTCTGATAGGGATCAAAAATAACGCATTTGACAGACAAATAGCTGCAAACCAAGTGTCACAGTCTATGCTGATAACATTTTTGTAAAAATATCACATCTAGCAATGTATTGCAATTGGGGCTACAAACTAGTTAAGTTCATAGTAAGCCCTTGTCACCTGCCACCATACATTTACTTGTGTGTTTATTTTTTATCAAATGGTTTAAGATGGGCACCACCACGACCACATCCTCTAAATCATTAATCTCTGCAATTACCCAGGGAATGGGTTCTTGCTTCTGATTTACTATTTTGAGCAGAGGGTAGTGTAGTTCCAGGAACTTTCAACTAACTCATTTTAATCACTTCCCCTCTCTCCAGATCAGAGTGTGCTTGTCAGAGTTCTGCCAAATTCTCAGTAATGATGTGCATTACATCTGTGTATCGAGGGGTCAGGGAATAACTACTGGGTGTGAACTTGGCTGCACTAGATCTGCTATAAGACAAAAGTGGGCCAGAGCTTTATCTATTTCTTGGACTGGGTAGTATCCCAGTCAATGAGGGGCATGATGATTTTTAGGGTATTTATTATCCTTATGAATTTATATACTCTATCCCGAAGTTCTGAGTACAGTGTTTCTTTTTTCTATTGTAAGGTTAAGTCTGGTAATTAGCATAGAACACTTTGGGGACAGATTGGAGGGATATTTATCTTTTCTCAAGGGCATTTGTTTTCACTTCCAACTATTGGGCTCTGGGTTTGTGAACTGGCTTAGGTTTTGAAACTGCATCAGCAATCATGCTGTTTATTCCCCTGTTGTGGAAAATCTTGTATTTGCTATCTTAAAATTATTTTTTGGTTGAAAAGTCAAGTAGCACCCAAGTTGGCTGTCCATTTATCTTGCTACCCTAAGCTCCTTGGAGTATCAACCATTGCCACAGATCCAAGCACCCTGGTTGCCACTTCAACCTTGCTGTCCATAACAGTAAATATGTCTACCTTCCCTCTATGGAGGAAATGCTGCCACTTAAAGCTTGCCATTCTAAAATCCTATCATCCTCACTGAAACTAGAGAGCCCAGTTTCAGAAAGCAACTCTACTATCAAACACTGCGTACAGAAGCTTCAATCTGCCTTCTCCCAGTGAATCCCTTATACCTTGTGAAGAGAGTGTCCTATTGGATTTCAAATAAGACATGGTTGGTCCATACACTAAATCTTTTTTTTTTTTTTTTAGTTTTTTTAAAAAATATATTTTATTGATTTTTTACAGAGAGGAAGGGAGAGGGGATAGAGAGCTAAAAACATCGATGAGAGAGAAACATCAACCAGCTGCCTCCTGCACACCCCCTACTGGGGATGTGCCCACAACCAATGTACATGCCCTTGATCGGAATCAAACCTGGGACCTTTCAGTCCGCAGACTGACGCTCTATCCACTGAGGCAAACCGGTTTCGGCCATACACTAAATCTTAATATGCAATAGATCTGATCCAACATTTCCGCCCATCTCCTAGAGCTTTCTGATCAGGTTACACTGTTAAGACTGTTCAGCATCTCTACCTCATTTATTGAGGACCATCATTTTTTAAAAACCATAATTTAAAGATTCACCTCAGGCCGAAACCGGTTTGGCTCAGTGGATAGAGCGTCGGCCTGCGGACTCAGGGGTCCCGGGTTCGATTCCGGGCAAGGGCATGTACCTTGGTTGCAGGCACATCCCCAGTAGGGGGTGTGCAGGAGGCAGCTGATCGATGTTTCTCTCTCATCGATGTTTCTAACTCTCTATCCCTCTCTCTTCCTCTCTGTAAAAAATCAATAAAATATATTATAAAAAAAAAAGATTCACCTCAGTAGTACAGATAACTAGTTATATTTGCTCTCATCATGATGTTGAAGTATCCCCTAATATTCTTCTTTGCTGGTCCAGAATCGTCATATAATCCATTCCTAAATATGCTCCCTTTCATATTAACCAGGTTTTCCAATTCTTCCTGAAGCAGGGACTGTATTTCCCTACTTAAGCTGGTTGAACCTGGATACTGGCCTGGAGACAATTAGATGGAAACAAATAGTGGGTAGGATATGTATCACCTTGCAAGGCACCTGCCTCAGCTGAGGTCTTTACAGCATCTCCAGGAAAAGGCAGGTGGTTTTCCATTAGCAGGTGGGAAAGAGTTCCTTATTTTTGTTTTATTTTTTTGTTAATCCTCACCCCAGGATATTTTTCCATTGATTTTTTGGGAGAATGGAAGAGAGAGGGAAAGACAAAGAGAAACATCAATGTGAGAGAAATACAAAGATTAGTTGCCTCCTGCAACATGCCCTTGACTGAAATTCAACTCCGGTTCCTTTGGTCTGTAGACTGACGCTCTATCCACTGACCCAAACCGGCTAGGGCAGAAAGAGCTCCTTTTGTCAGGCTGGATATGTCAGAGGAATTTATAGGTTCAAAATTTTTATACTTGTCTACCCAAATATTTCCAATTATCTTTCTATAAGGTCACTGACCTCAGATACAAGGTAAGTCAAGTCTACTAGTATGTCAGAGTACCTCCTTTGTAGCTCTGTTTCATTTGAAATAAAATCCGGGCCTAATGTTTAGTATAATCTGTCTGAAGCTATAGAAGGTAGGGGTGTCTTTAACTGCTTCCAATTTGGCCTTGACCTATACAGTGCAATTTGAGTTGATTGTAGGTTAACCTGAACCAGTTATTTTCTTTTTTTATGGCTTAAATAATCCATCCAACAATACAATACTTATAATATCATTCACATATTGTTCCAGGACCATTGCAACCATGTAAGCCAATGCTTCATCTTCTACCTGTAACTCATCCCACTAGTGAGACTATTAGAAACAGTGATGTTAGAGAATGTCAGAGTAACCACCACCCCACTTATCACACCAGAAAATGGAGTTCTTATTATATCTGACTGGTGGGTGGATCTGGTTTAGACTTACTTCATGATTCTTTACTTTGAAAGGCCACTTCTTATTTCCAAAAGTAGAGACTGAGACAGGGGCTTTATGTAAGCAGTTTACAGTGGGTAGTGATCAAATGAATAGGTGTGGAAAATTAGGAAAAGTAGAAAAGTCATACATGTAGGTGGTATCAATTTATTACTGCTTGTTTCTCAGAGACCTTCAAAAGAAACAGGAAGAATAAAGCAAATAACTAGCTGAGAGACGGAATGGGGCATTTGTGTTGGTTAATGGTTGCTCCATGGTGCATTAGCACCTTCATATCTCCAGGCTGCATGTTTCTGAGTACCAGGTGGATTCCTATAAAGGTTCTTATCCTCCCCATAGTCTGTCTCCATATCACTTGTCTTCAGACAAATAATCAAGGTCAAGTAGTACAGCTTGAGGAAGGAAGGTTTGTAAGACCTGGTTGATATGAGGGAAAGAACAATCCAGGGTGGATCATGGAGATGTTTAATATCATGGAAAGGGCATCTAGAGCTAGTCCTTCTGCACTGGCTCAGAGGTGCACAGGGCAGTAGCAAGAGTGCATCATGGGTCAAATAATGACGCTCAGCACCAATGATGTATGTACCCCAATTCCAGGAGTCCATAAATATGTTGCTTTGCATGACAAAAGGGACCTTTTAGATAGAATTAAGGTTAAAGACCTTAAAATAAGATTATTATCTTATATTATCCTGATTGCTCCAGTCTTATCACATGGGCCCTGAAACACAAAGATCCTTCCATGGCTAGAGGCAGAGGAGGTCAAAAGAAGGATAACTCAGTGAGATTACAAACGTGAGGGAGATACCATAATGGTTCTGCGATGTATGGGCCCGCATACTAGGACCAGAGAGATACATCTAGGAGCTAAGGATGGGCGCTAGCTGATAGCCAGCAAGAAAACTGGAACCTCACACCTACAACTGCAAGAAATTGTATTCTGCTATTACTGTGAATGAGCTTGGGGATTGTTTCTTCCCAGAGCCTCCTGATAAGAGTTCAGGTAGCCAACACCATAATTTCAGCCTTGTGGACCTGGCACAGAGAATCAAGTTAAGCCAACCTGGACTTGGGACCTAGAGAACCATAAGAGGAAATACATGTATTATCGTAAGAGGCTAAATGCGTGTTAATTCAGTACAGCAGCAATAAAAACCTCACCCAGAGAGAGACTGAGCCAGGTGTTCTCACGTTGCAATTGTGCAAAACGGAATGCTATAGGGAGACGAGAAAGAGAGTTGGGAAGTGAGGATGCCTAGTGGGAAGCAAGAGGTGTCTAATGAACCTTGAAAAACAACATCTGGGGGAAAGGGATAGGGCTACTAATCTCTGTGGATGAGTTCTAAGTACCGAAGCCTGGCTGTGGAGAGGGGAGGGAAAGCAATGTTCTGTCATATTGCACCAAGCATGTTAGTAAGAGTTAAGGAAGAAACTAAATGTTTGAAAAGCCATCTGACAAGAAGCCCATGACTTAGTCATTTCAAATTTTCTCTAAAACCCTTAGGAAGGCCAAAATTTTGATAAATCAGTAAGACACACAAGCCATTGAGAGTTTTAGGTGAAATAGAGCTAAGTAAATCAAACAGACAAACCATTGGTAATCTACCAGTGTTTTCTCTGATGAAATTGAGTTTCTGCTTAGAAAAAAAAAAAAGAAGAAAAGAAAGAAAAGGAATTGTTTTTCCCCCATAGTCTGTATCAGGATGCAAAGTCCTGCAATCTGTGTAAGACAATGAATGGGATAGCTGTTCCACGAACAGTCGGTGCATCTCAAGGTGTTCATTATTCTTTGAATGAATGATTGCTGTCAGAAAATAGAACTGACATCTGGAACTGTTTTCAAAAAGGGAACAGGCACTGGATCACTAAAGAAGCCTGGTGCTCTCCTACTCAATTCATGGGAGGTTATAGCACAACATGGGACAGAGATTTGGGGTTGCAGTTAGGTGTGGATTATAGCAAGAACCCAGCACAATAGCATACAGGAACCCAGGCATTTTATGCACTTCTTTACTTCATTGTTAAAGTGAGTAAATATATATATAAAAATGGGAGTAATCATACTGTGTTCTGGAAGAGACCCACTAGGAGAAACAAGGGAAAAATGGACCAAGAGTTATAGGCCTGAGAAAGCTATTCAGAGGCACAGAATTGATGGAAGACAAACAAATATTGTATGCCTTATCTGCTGGACAACACTGGAAGTAGAGTGTTTCCTCTGCAATTAAACATTAGTAAATGGAAAAGGAAATAATAATAAAGCACCTTGGATTATGTTTTTTAAAGTTCCATAGGACAAGGTCATGAGGCTAATCATTCTCTAGATTTATAGACTTTTCTCAGAAAAAGAACTTTTGAAAATTAGTTGGTATCATGACTAGGAAACAAAAAACAGATTATGATGAAAGCTCAGCAAAAAACTATGAGAAGAAAAATCAATAAACAGGAAAAAAAACCACCTAAATTAAAAAGGAAACTGAATAAAATAAGAAAGGACTCATTGCTGAGGGATAGGTATGCAAACACACACACACACACACACACACACACACACACACACACTCACACATGCAAACTCAATTGAGTCTGCAGCGGTAAAAAGTAAATAAGGAATGCAGGCCAGGGATTTTAAAATCTTTCAGGAATATAGGATAAAAAGAAAAATTATTAAAATGATGGATGTAGTAAAGAAAAAAGAAAATAAATAAACTAAGCACTGTAGGTGTTTGTGTGTATTAAAAGAAAACAATTGAAGTAAAAGAAGTAATAAAGACGTCTAAAGAAACTAATTACCCTGCTAAAAACAGATTGTAGTAAGTAGAAAAAAATTAATAAAAAGATGTGGGCATAGCCCTAACCGGTTTGGCTCAGTGGATAGAGTGTCAGCCTGCAGACTGAAGGGTCCCAGGTTTGATTCCGGTCAAGGGTATGTACCTTGGTTGTGGGCACATCTCCAGTAGGGGATGTGCAGGAGGCAGCTGATCAATGTTTCTCTCTCATCGATGTTTCTAACTCTCCCTCTCCCTTCCACTCTGTAAAAAATCAATAAGATATATTTAAAAAAAGAAGATGTGGGCATATTTAGCCTAAGAGATTGTAGTAGGCAATTAGACAGCCTTGAGCAGAGAAGGAACCATATGCCAGGTGCAGAGGATCCCCAGGGTTGACAGCCCCGGGTGCCTAGCAGTGGGTAAATGCTTAAGGGAGGGGTTGTTCAAGGGATTGTAGTTTTACCCACTTACAATCCCTTGAACAACCCCTCCCTTAAGCATTTACCTGTGGAGATGACATCTAGGCCTCAGCTGGGTTTCAGCTCCAGGCCCAGAAAAGCAGCGAAACCAGACGAGTGAGTGATGCCATGGCTGATTTCGGACCAACTTAGATGACAAATGAACCCCCTGCCCTGGAGCTGACCAATCAGTGGAGTCCACGACTCTGAGGGGACACACCTGGAAAGCTGATGAATATTCTATTGAGATCCTCCCCTGAGACCTCCAAATAAAAGCCCTAAGGACAGAGGACCCCATGTGACTCTCTCTATGGAGCACGCCTGTGCCTTTTCCCACCCACTTCTCTCAGGACTCTTTCCCCATAGCTCCCAGGGCCCTTCTTTCCTTTCTGTAACTTGTTTCCTCGGCCCATTTCTTGTAAGGCTCTCTTCTACCTCTGTGAGGCTTCTAAATAAACTTTCTCTTAGAGTTTGAGTCCTGCTCTGAGTTCTTTCTTAGCTAGAACTCAAGTACTGAAGTTGTTGAGCAGAAATCTAGCAACTGATCCTGTTTCAATGCCAAGAGTAAGTAGACAAAATTAATAAAAACATGTGCATATATTTAGCATAATATTTAAATTATATGATTCATTTTCTTGTGTTTTTTTAATTTATTTTTAGGTTGGGGAGAAATGTTACAAATAAATTAAAATCTGTTTGGTATCAGACTTATCTTTAACATTAAATACCCAAAGTCTGTGAGGCAGTTTCAACTTTAAATATTGGAGAAGGAAAAGCCTCAGAAATGTATGCTCATTTGAGTTGACATTCATATTTGAAGATCTTAAAAAAATTTGTAATATGTACAAAAGCTCAGCAAATATACCACAGAGAAATACTTTTCATACATATACATGATGAAATATACCAATAAAATAAGACCTCAATCAAAATAAAAAAAAGAAAAAATTATACAGTAATGATGAGTTTAAAAAAGAGAAATAGTAAGTATAAAAGTTGAAAATATTCCAAATAATTGATGAAGAGAAGTAAAAAAATATAAATAATTCTTCCATTAAAATATTGCCAAACTAGAACCACAAAATATGTCATCAAAGACAATGAGGTTGAGTTAGATTAGGGAAATCTAAAAATGTTAAATTCCTCATCTTAGTGGGAAAAAGACATTTTTAAATTCTTGATTTCATTATTAGAGTATTTTTCAAAGTTGAAAGTTTTTACCAATGGAACACATAATGAAATAACTTTTAAATCAAAAGAGAAAAATAAAACTAAGGAATATTGATTTTATATACAAAAAATATGAAACTGAGCAAAAACAATAAAAGCCCCTGAAAGACAAATCAAATATTTTAATGTTATAATTTTACATTTTAAAAGCATAATAGAAACATTAAATTTAAGCATGATTCTAAAACAGTTGAAGAAAATTCTCTAAAATTATAAGTTATTCTCTCTAGTTTTTTAAGTGGTAATTTTTCTTCCTTTTTTACATTTATTTTCTCAGTTTTCTAAAATTACTATATATGTTATAGTAAAAATAATCAATATAACTATGATAAAGTAGGGAAAGAGGAATATTGGCTTCCTGTAATGTCATTTTGGGTAGAAGAAAAAGAAAAGCAAATGGGGAAATATGTAATGATTTTATATAAAGAAATAAAAAGTTGAGGTGAATTACCACTTGGATAAGGGTAGTGATTTCTAAAATTATAAGCCAGAGAAGCTAAACATGATTGAATTTCAGATAAAATAGAAAATGCCATTTTCATAATCAGTGAGTTGCCAAAAACAGTTTGTGAGGACATGTGAGTGTATGTGTGTGTTGTTGTGTATTTATATAGATTTCCACAAACATACCATTGACTTGTAGACTGCAGAGATGGAAGTTACTCCAGTTTGAAATGTTATCCAGTTATTGCCCTCCTACCTAATTTTGACACTGTTCCTTGAGAAATGTTGTATCTCATTAGTCAAGTCATTGTAAACTTTAACTCCTACATTTTGTTCACAACTATATTTTACATTTACTCTGTATGTGAAAAATAATTTCTAACTTATAAATTTTTATGTTACCTGAATAAGATATGCAAGGTTTTCATTATTGACCTTATATTGTGAAAGGTTAGAACACATATTATTGGCTTCTCAAGCCACTACAGCATTAATAAGCAGGAAATCAGGAGGCTCATAATTTATGTATTAAAACTGCATAAGAAACTACAGTTAAAAATTATCTTGGAGTGAACAGATGACTACAGCGTCAGGATTGCATTGCTTAAGTTCGCTGATATCTTACAAACCATATGCGGAAGGGGCAGACTATCCATCAGAGAGAATGAACACATTTTAAGTATAGAATTTATCAAATAGGCCATCTTTAGTACCAATTTTTCTTTTGATTTTTTTTTTATCACTCTGGATACAAAAAATGATTGGATTCACTAGAAACTACTTTTCAGAATAAATAGCAGTCACATAAGTATGATATCTATGTGAAAAAGTTAAACTGGAGAACTCATTTCATTTATTTCTCTCTCTCTTTTTTTGGGGGGCTGAGGGGCTAGATACATGCACAGTATGGAATAAAGTGCATATCCCTGGGACTATGGATATGATGACACAAAAACTTATTTTTTTCTGAATGAAACTGCTTTCATGTACTTTTAGTTATCTTTATATTTTTCTGGATGAGTTAATGTTCTGGAAATGTTAACTCAGCAATCGATTTGGCAGCAAAATTGAAAAATGAACCATTTTTGTCTCTTTTTGTTGTTGTTCTTCTACTACATTCAAAATAGATGGAAAATAATTTTTTGTGTGCTATATTACATGGTTGTCATCACAAAGATGTGTTTGAGGTTTTTTTCTGCAATCTATAATTAAAGGCTTCTAATTTAAATAATGACTCGAATCTACAATAAACTTAAATATGTCATCTAATATTGAGAAAGTCATCCTTAAAAACTCTGACAATAACTAGAATGGGACATAATGTGGAGAAAGCTTCTTTAAAAAAATGGTTAGCTTTGTTGTTCTCAACTCTGCAGGATTCTTAATCTTTTCTATTTTAATCTTTTAAGAAAGAGTTGAATCTATAAATAATATTATAATATATTTTTAGAGAGAAATAAGATTTTACATCCAGTATCATTATGATGATATGGAGATTAAAGAGGATAAAGAAAAATTAGCAATATATATGTTTTCTATTTCCTTTATCACATATACCAATATTCTCTGTTAGGGATTTGGAAATTATGGGTATTTTGTGTTCTATACTAGTTCATTATAACAGCTGTAACATACATTGAGCATTGAATGTCTTCATATTTGAATCATTATAAAAATGGAAAGTAGCATTCCTAGAAGCAAAGTAAAAGCTTAAATCTCAACCTCAAGAACCAACAAAACAAGCATAATGAACTCAAACACAAAACAAAATATGATCAAGATATAAAATGGCCACAAATAAAACACAATGACATAAAAGAAAATGGCCCAATTTGTGTAAAGCCATATCAGTTTCTAAATAAAACATTTTCCCTTAGTATTAACTTTTTATGACATAAGCAGTTTACTATCAACTCATGCATCATCAGCATTAAAGAATTAAAATCTAAACTTGGAATGTTGTGAATTTGATGATGAGGGGGGGATCTCTTTATTGACTCAGCTGTTCCAGCTCACTGACATTTAACAGTGGAAGACAGAACACAGCCCTAGATCAGCAGTTCTTAGCAACAATGGTTTTGTTCTCCATTTGGAAATGTCTGTAATTGGTTTTGGTTGTTGCAACTCTGAGTGGTGCCAGTAGTAACTAATGGATAGAGGCAAGGAATCCTGCTAAGTATCCTACCCTATAAAGGACAACAAAGAATTACCTGGCCCAAAATATTAGGAGGATGACAAACCTTCCTTTGGATGGAAAGGCATTTGGGTAAGAAGGAGAGTTTACCAGGAACCATTCATTTTTAGAAAATATGTCAATTGAAGCCTGAATTCACATTTTATTGAGTATTTTGGTGATGGCATGTATATAGAATGGTCACGAGTAGAAGAATTATGCACCTGAATTTCTAGCATTTATATAAATTTTTCAAAAGAAATTTGAAATAGGAAGAGCTAGAACAATATAAATAGAGTACTTGGAAAAAATGTCTTTGTCTTATAAAGACTAAATGCAAAGTAGGTGCAAACAGAACTCTGAACTCTGAGGTGGTCTTGAATGAACCAGCCTGAGGTGGTGAAGCATAATGTGGAAATAAGGCCCA
Organism: Cnephaeus nilssonii; assembly: GCF_951640355.1. Classification (NCBI taxonomy): domain Eukaryota; kingdom Metazoa; phylum Chordata; class Mammalia; order Chiroptera; family Vespertilionidae; genus Cnephaeus; species Cnephaeus nilssonii. The sequence continues at coordinate 71,943,809 of NC_137081.1, read as the reverse complement.
TAAAAATGTAAATAGGGCCTAGGGGTTAAGAAGCACATCCTAAGCTTTCTTGACTATGGCTTTAACCAGTTCTTTACTGAGAATAAGGTCACAGATGCCTGACCCTGAGTCTTGGTTGGTTTATTGTATGTCATATGTGATTTGCTAGATATGTATGCTAATGTTAGTTGTATCAAGGTCATTCCAATATGTGAGCTCTGTTTCTTTCAAATAATACTTTTAGTTACAGTCATAAAGCTCTAATGCAAAAAGGCCTCTTCAGATAACATAACTCAGTGACAGCACCAGTAAATCAGACCCTCATGTGCATTTCTAGTCTGATACTCCAAGTAGGTACACCAATAACCATTCCACTTACAAATAAATGTCCAAACAACATCTAATGGAATCTGAGTGTTCCATAAAGTTCACCTTTTAAAATGGGAAGGGTCACTGAGAGCTTTGGCTTATTTCAACATGATTGTCATCGACTGTGTATGTAACCCGTCTTTGAAACATGAAGTCTAAGATGAGCAATATAAGACAGGAGAAAAGGAAAAAGTAAGGAAATGTTTCTGATTCAAGAAGAAGGAAAATGCCTTCTCTACTGTGCTTTTAAAAATGATGTAATAAAATTAATCTTACTCCAGGGAATATGTTCTAAGGATATAATAAACATTATGTCTCCTGTTTACTAAAATAATTTTCTAGGAACATTAAACTCCAAAAAAGATAGGAATTTTCTTATTTTTAAAAACTACCCAACACACATACTTAAATATGTAGAATTTCATTTAAATAAGTCAGTCAACAATTTTTTATAAAGTATTTAACACTTCATTGTAGAAACATAGGCAAAATGACTATTATAACCAAAATGAAAAATACTGTTCAATTTAAAAAATGTACTTAAACAAGAACCTGAAAAAGTTTATGATATGCATAACATTGTTCAAGCAAAATTGCACTAGTATTACATAAATCAATAGTTTATAAAGGCCTCAATATGGCAAAGTTTAGAAATAGGTAGTATGCATGCACATAGTACAACAAAAAGTCTCTTTATAAAACAGCAGTTTTTTTTTTAATGCTTGTACAAAGGGATAAGAGCAACCACAAACATATTTCATCTGTTAGGTTAATACATTATGACAGCTAAAAGTCAGTCATGTCTATCAGAGGAACAAAAAGCCCTCCATACCTTGTGAATAAATCTTTTGTGCCTTTAAAGATATTTGTATAAAAATGCTATCCTTTTTTATACAACTTAAATAAATCGTACTTGTTTCAATTAAAAATTGAAAACAAAGAAACAAGTGAATGGGGTCCATGTGTTTTTGCATAACAAAAAGAAACCAGGGTACCAGGGAAACTGGTCAGCATTTATTCCTTCCACCTTCGATTATGAGCAGATAATTAATTATCCTATAACTGGGCAAGTCCTTTAAGAATATATTTTTGATAGGGAAAATAATGAATTAGTCATACTGTATATTGAAAATATTTATCAATTACTCTACACCATAATGACTGTTTTGCTTCTTCTTTTTGACCTAGAAAAGAAAATGCATTCACATAATTGAAATTCTGTCATCAATTTGTGTGCTTATATATTATTCTTTAGTGTTCTGTGTGGTAAGGGGTTGGGTTACTCTTCCACAAAATGCACATGATTGGGAAGAAATTTCTAAGACGTGAGCAACCAATACCCTGTTGTGCTCTAGGCTGGCTATTTACCTCAGGACTGAGGGAGAAAACAAGGTCTTATCACATAGCAATATGTTTTTTTTACTTTGGGTTATATTTTTGCTATGTTCTACCACCTAAATATAACTATTGGTTGCGGGGTGTATATGTTTAGTATATCTCATATAGTTCACTAAATTTTGGAAAATGTAGTCATATGTGTTCATGCAAATTATTCATTTTATATATTTTCAAAGATTTTTTCTCAAAATTCTCATCTATCACTTGGCAATCTAAGGCTAATTTCAAAACAGGAGATGCTGAACTTGTGAGGGCTATATATTTTCAGAAGTAGGAATCAATCTTAATGGGCGCAAAGAAGAGAGTTGACCTTTTTATCATTCTTTTACCAATTGAAACATAAAAGTAAAATGACATTGTATTACAGCTTTCAGATCATATAATGAAAAAGTGTAGAGACTCACTCTGTGGATTAAGTAGAACCAAAAAAGTTCATATAAAATAGATTGCTCATATTCACACTACAAAGGAATATGTTGTTTTTAATTTTAACAAATTCAAAGGGGTGTCATATCAGCAGCATTTTTGTAAATTGTACTGTAGTGCAGTTCTTGTTTCATAAAAATACCATACAAATGGTCAATCAATGGTCATCAGCAAAAAATAAAACTCAGAAAACGATTAACCAGGGAAAAGATAAAGAAAGAGGTAATGCTGATGCCAAAACAAGTATAATACTGTTGGAACATACAAAAGTAATCCTTATATTTTATACATTTTTACAGTATATAAAAGGCATCACTGATTATGCCACTGTCTCTCTTATTCCAATTTCTATTTTCTTTGGAAGCAGTTCTTTCCTTTCGTCAACACTTCCTAAGGAGTTTCGACAGTTTGGCCCATCCATGTATAATTTTGCATACACTGGATTGGAGTAATTTGTTGGCTGAGGGAAAAAAACAACAACAGGTAAGTACAATTTTATTATCAGTGTTCACCACATTAATTAGCTATTTTCTAGGATGCCTGTCTTTTAATGCTGACAACATTTATATGCAATACTTTTAATTTACTAAATAGTAATGATTTCAATGTAATTTAATTTGTGTGTATAGGCTTTTGTTGACTTTAGCATGGTATTAGATAAAATCATAATTGCATGTTTTTCAGGTAACTTGTGAACCTAATGGGACATTTGACATAAATATTAAAGTTCCAAAGAAATCATTGTGAACTCTATATTCACTGAGATTTTATTTAAAAGCACAAAACATGAAACTAATGTGTTATTTCCAGTCCATATGCTTCCCTCCTTATTGCTGTGGCAGCGGCAGGAAAAATGTGTTTACAGAAAGTCATCTAATTGCTCAGTGCTGATAATTTTTCAATATGAAGTTAAAAGCAAGAAAACAAAGAAAAAGAAAAATATAATACATTGATGGAGTAGATTTTAAAATAAAGACAATATTTTTGCTTCAAAGAATTTACATAGTTTTATCTTCCTAGATGTACTTATCACTGGAAATATTTTTGTAGTCTTTCAAGGAATTGAGGAGTACCTAGTCATCTTAGATTGCACAGTTACTTAGAGCATATTGAAGTAGAATTGAAACATGCAGAAATGATCCCTTTCATTTGAAAAAGATATACAAATGTTCATATTTTACTAACTGTAACTCAACACAAGAAATCATTGCCTAGTGTTTTAGTTTTTTCTGTTTGTTTCCTTTGTCTTTCCAAAAGCAGAACATTACACCTTAGTTACAACAAAGAAACATTATAATCTTTGAGCCATGCAATTGACAAAAATGATAAAAATGATAATGAAAAACAGTTGATGGGAGACTTGATACCCTTATTTTATCCCTCTTCTAACATAAACCACATGACTTTAGACAGAGTGCTTTTCTCTAAAAGCTAGCTACTTAATTAAAAAAAAAAAGAATGCTTTTATTAGACAATTTCTGATTTCTCAATATGAAGCCTTGTTTGTAGTATACTTTTATTTAACTGGATATCAACTTTGTATATATTGAATAAAATATCTTAAGAAATGTATAAAATTTTAAGTTTAGATTATTCAGTTTAAATTTCTAGCTAGAGATTTCTAAGAATAGCAAAGCCTCGTGTTTATTGTTAAAGTTCTATAACATGTTCAAACTCAGCAGAAAAAATATTTCTACTTAATAGCTTGCCTGAAATAACATGTATTACATGTAATCTTTCATAGGCAGGATACATAATGTAAGTTCCAATTCTAATGCTGTTTTCAAATCTCTTGGTTAATTAAAAACTCTATTAAAGGCAAGCCCCTACCTAAATCTAGTAATAGACTTTGATTATGAGAGGTTCTGTGATGGAATGGATATGAAATAATGAATTTGCTTCTCTCACCCCAGCAGTTAGTGGTCCTTTCAAATCAGAGTTTAAGTAGATGGGTGGTGCTGTGTGTGGAAGCTTGAAAGCACTGGACACGCCCCCTATATATCTGCCCTGTACGCAAACAGAGAATTTTAGTTTCTCATCTAATATGGAACTCTTTTCATTGACATAAACTCATGTTAAGTCATAAGAATAACATAAAAATATTCATCAATCCTGGGGCATGAACAATGTACTCATGGTAGCTTTAATACTTTAAGGACTATTGATATTAAATATTTGATCCATAGGTTGACATTTCTATTATGTCCAGATTAATTTAATTTTATCCTCCACAATAAAATCACATCTTTGCTAACAGCACTGTGAAGAATACACCAGCCTCCCTGACTTCAGGTTTGGTCACTTTGAAAATTTCTGACAATAGCCCATTCTGGACACTCAAGTATCTGACATCTTCTAATTAAAGATTCATCACCACTGCATATTTTTACAGAAAAAAAATAAGTTTAATATATCATAAAAGAAACATCTGTATTTTTGGATTTCTGTTAGTCTAAACAGATTAACTAGTAATAAATTGGCGCACCAAGTCTTCATGTAAGAGTACTAACTTGAGACTTCTTTGGAGTCTAAGGGTAGAATTAGCCAATCTGATGCACTCATATGCATACTAGAGTATTTATTGGTGACCCTCAAGGAAAAAAACTAGATGAAAATTTTAATGAATATACATATTTTAAAAATCTTAACTAGCAACTCTTAATGAATGATCATAAAATTTGGGACAACGTCAAGGGTATCAGGAAAATATTTTAAATATAAATTTAGGTCAATATCACCTCTTTATTCCCACCCCCCCAAAAAAGAGGGTCTTATTTAGAAGATACTTAAAACAATCTAAGTAAGGATTGAATGAATTTCAAGATAAAATCGGTAAATACTAATTTCCCTTTTTTGAACTCTTCAAACTATTCTGTGATTGCCTCCATAGGCAAGTCTTTTAAAAATAACTTTATTAACCATTTCATTTCTTTTTATTATAAGGTATTATTAAGTAGAAATTTTATCTATTTTTAGAACAATAAGAATGATTTCTACCAAAATCTTCTTTATGTAATACAATTTATATATATTTGGTTACATCATGAATATGTCAAAGCATTGTAACACAGTGAGTACTATGAAAAACATTTTATCCTTAAGGTTCTTCCATGTGGCTGGCTCTCTGATTTTCAAAATTGCTTATCTGTATTAGGACTACCTATTACCTGCAGCTCTTAGGCGACAATTCATATTTATATTTTCAACATCAGGAGACAGCTAGAATCAACCATCTAGACACATTTAATATAATTTTGGTCAATCAGTCAGCAAATTGGTAAATAAATATTTATTGAGTGTTATGTGCTTAAATAAATATTCATTGAGTGTTATGTGCTAAGTATATTAAAAGATATTTGAGGGACACTGAAGCATAGTTTTATCTTCCTAGAGTAAATGTGGAAACATTTTTAAATGGAATACTAAGAAGCTAGTTTCCTTAAGTGTCCAAAATTGGCTTAATTCTATCGCAAGAAATAAAAATAATGGAGAAAATGAGAATTCTCCTTCTTATATAAAGTATGCTTTAATATGTCCTCATTGGCTCATATTACATTTACAGGTACCATATTTTAATTTGTAAGAAAAATTAAAAGAATATGAGAAATCCATTATTTATGATGTCTTTCTCCTTCATAGATAAATTATCAAATAACAATGTTCTCGGTATATATACTCTTTAAATTTGAAGTAGCAAACAGTGAGACTTAGATTATAAGGTTTTATTCATGTACAATTTCGAATGTAGGAGTTTGTTACTTAACTAATAATTAATACTAACTATAAAATTATTCTTAATTAAGAATAATAACTTTAATACCCTTGGATTCTGAACTAGATTAAATGTATGGGACTTAATTCAACATCTTTGAGAATAACTGTTGCTATGAATGTAAAACCACTTGGACACAGATTAATTACTGTGATTATTTGTAATACAAAGATATATTTTATACATAGTACCTTTACATATCAGAAAATACATATTCAACAAATTAATGAATAAGCTAAGAAAATAATATCTATAATATAAAATTGATGTTCTTAATTCATAGTAAAATATCCTATAATTATTATAGAAAATATTCAGATAATACAGTGAAGTGAATCTTTGCAAGTTTATCTGGATATTGTATCATTTATTTCTCTTAAAAGGTGCCAATAGGAACATACAAAAAGCTTACAGAAACTTAAAAAAAACCCTGTAGCTATTTAGACTATATATATCAGTGACATGTCTCAAAATACATTACAGTACTTAGAAAAATATTTTTAAAAAGTGATTTGATTATAAACAAATCCATGGACTTTATTTAGATGAGTCTGCAATTAAACACTATTAGAGATAAAGTACTTATTTTGACAATAAAGTACTGTACTTTTATTATTAAAAGTACTTCAGGCAGTACTTTTACATTAGTCTGTATATTTAGATGTGCTGGTACCTCAACACGTTTGAGTGAAAGATGCTATTTTAAGTAAACTATACATGTTTATAAATTAAGTGAATAAATAAGTATGTATTTTCCAAAACATGTTGTACTAATTTCATGCTTCAGGTGAATGCAGTCCGCAATCTTATTTTTTTCTTTAGAAGAGACAATAACATTTAGTGCATCCTAAACTTTCTTCAGAAAAAAGAAACACTTGAAATTTAGAACCATTTTGCAGAGCTATGACTCAAGAGTGTCAGTGGTCGTTGCCCATCATCTTACCTTTGTTGGATCTATCATAAAACCGGAATCTAGAAGACCTCCATCGTTGTGATCATGATCCACCTCATACATGTTGTAAGATGGATTGCCAATTTCTACGTTTATTCCTCCATTGATAATAGGTTGTCTTCTAATAGTTTTTGTCCTAGAATATGCAAACATTGTTTAAGTATGAGTTTAAATCATCGTGTATGAAACTATCATATTTGTAGATTTATTGAATTATCTTAATATAACTAATGGTAAGTTCATAAAAAATGCATTCAAAAATCAAGTCACAGAGGAACAAAAATAACAATGTGGTGTTATTTTTCCAGAGTATTTAGATTATTATTATTTTTGTTAGATTGAATAATAAAAAATGCCCTTGGAACATATTCCTCTTAAGTACCTAGTTCCACATTAGTTGAAACTAAATATTCACTAATCAATTATTTTTTTAAAATTCTAGTTTTTTCCTTTTTAATGAAAAACACCCCTTAAAAAATTGATAAAAAATTTAAAATAAATTGCCTTCAACCCCCCAAAGCCTCTTTTACATAATTCAAAAACTGCCTCACACACTCTTGGTTTGTGATGATAACCACAGACAACCCACTCCTTCTGGATATTTATAACTGCATATTCATCTATATTAAAATGACACTTCCAGTAATATATAAAATAAACAAATGAACCATTTCTGATATATAATACATATTCAATATCATTGTATTTACATTACTATCTTTCATAATATAATATGATCCTTTTCAAAGACTCTTGAGTTTTCAAGGAAAAACTACCACATATGTAAAATCTACTAAAGTTTTAATTAATATTTCCCCTTGTTAGTTTTATTAGAATATATGAATAGAAACATCTCATCAACATTACATGGGAGAAGGGTTGTCTGAATTATAATCACTCGAAATAAAATAAAGGGATAAAATTGTTTGAAAACAGAATTTTAGTTAAAATAATTTATGTTTTAACGAATTAAAAAGTTATCCATGTTTCAGTAACTATTTGTGCAATTTATTTATGAACTGCTAGTCTAGAACATTGCATCGTACCTTCTTTTTCTTTTACAAAGCACTAACCCAATTACTAAGGTAGTTATCAAAGTCACCAGGAGCACCAGAGGCACGATGATGGCAATGCTTCCTGAAAGAGAAATGAGTAAGTCCATAAACACATAAATAAAATAATGATTGATATAATTGAACACTTTATTACACCTAATCATTTGACCATTGACGTAAAGTAAAAGTAAAGCCTAGGCCAAATATCTATAGTCCTAGTTCAGAAGTACATTATGAAACATCACTCTCCTATTAAATATTTGATCTGTTGGAAATGTTTCCTCAGCTATCGTTCACTTATATGTTGCAGTTAAGTATCTTGCTGTTAGAAATGCTGAATCACAGCACACATATTACTTGCAATGATGTAAGTACATGCTGGTAACTCCTTGTAAATTACATATTTACACAATTTTACTGGCCATACTACCACCCTTAGTTTTGTTCCTCTATCTATACATAGTCTCTGGCCAGGAGTACATGTGCCAAATCAGATGGAAGCCTGGCAAAACAAAAGGGACATCAGTGTTAAAATTGGATGGATACAGGCCTAAGTATCAGTTCCACAACTTATGCAAAGTGAGACCTTAAATGGGTAATTTAAAATCCGAGGTTTGACACATTGAATATTATTTAGCCATTGAAATATCAAATGATATATAAAAGTATTTTAAAATATGATATTAAACATAAAGTCACTTTAAAAAAAATGTTTTTGAGGCTTATGCTCTTCATCTATAAAACAGAGACAAGAAGACCTACACAAGGTCTGTTAGTTTAATTCAGGCGTCCTCAAACTACGGCCCGCGGGCCACATGCGGGTGTTTTGCCATTTTGGTTTTTTACTTCAAAATAAGATATGTGCAGTGTGCATAGGAATTTGTTCATAGTTTTTTTTTAAACTATAGTCCAGCCCTCCAACGGACTGAGGGACAGTTAACTGGCCCCCTGTTTAAAAAGTTTGAGGACCCCTGGTTTAATTCAACAAAATAGGGGACAAGGGGGATTCTCTTCCTCAAGTTCCAGAATAGTTTTAATTGAACATATCTGGGAGATTTGGCTTATGTTGCAAATTTGGCTTAGAGTGGAAGGGAGGGAGGCAGGGGGAGGGGGAAGAGAGCGCACGAGAGAGAGATAGAGAAAGAGAGAGAGAGAGAAAAATCAATGTGAGATACACATGGATTGATTGCATCTTGACCGGGGTAGGGATCGAACCTGCAAAGTATGTGCCCTTCAACTGGGAACTGAACCTGGGACCCTTCTGTACGCAGGCCGAGGCTCTAGAAACACTGAAACACTAGCCAGGGCAATGTGCCATTTATGATATACTAACAAGAATGATCTTAGGTTGTATCACCGATCTACAAGCTGGAATAAAAGATCTATGGAATAGGTCTTCAAAAGTGATCTGAGAAACTGAGTGTTAGTTTTCATGCATCTGAGCATAGGGGAGAAGCAAAACGGAGAACCTCTGTCCTCTATTTCTAGGTTAGCAATAAGAGCAACCAATCTTTTCTTTTCATGAAGGAGTCGATCTTGGTGATACTGTGATCCACCTGGGGATATGCCTGGGGTTGTATGTCACTTATGCAAGAAGAAAACTGAATGCAAGTGTTGCTGACAACAGGAGAGTATTAAGTAGCTCTACCCAGTACCTAATGTTAACTTTCCACAGACAAATGTCTACTGCCCATGAGACAAAGGCTTCATTTATTTGGAATAAGCATCTAGTTGATTCAGTCAAGTTAGCCTAATCACTGGTTAAATGAAGAAACAAACCAGCAATGCAAAATCTAATTGAAATTTAATGTGGAAATCTTGAATGATTCAGGAATAAAACTTCAAGAAATGTTAAATATTTGAATTTGCTTTTCAAGGACATGTGTGTAAAAATACTGTGGCAGAAATGAATTGTAATACTAAGCACAATAAACAGCTGCTTAGGGACTTTAAAATAGAAATATAGATACATTTTAATAGCTATAGCCAGAAAATATCTGTGTGCCATAGTCCATGGTGGAGATTCCTTACCAAAATATCAACAAGTCTTTATTAAGGAGATGTCATGTATAAGAGAATATTTTAATATGAATGCTCAAAAATAACTTGACTAAAACAACCAAATAACTATCTCTTCCATGCAAAACAAACAATAAACATGGCTTGCCTTCTTTAGCCAGTTTATAGAATGCAAAACTCATTTTATTTTTTCATGCTGTTACCAGGATTATATAGCCCAGTGAGTTTGATATTATATGGTTTTGGGAAAGTAAACTTGGATTTGCGAAAATGAACTTTATATGAATATGTAACTTATTAGTAATTAGTAAAAGTAGAGAATCTGGCAGATTGGATAGCAATTAACATTTGTTCACAAATTGTAAATGCCAGTGAACAGCTGGTTTCTTCATAAACAATGACTTTAACTGATTGATCATGACTTTATAAATAGCCTTACTTCATTACTTATCTTTTTTTCCTGCTAAAATTTTTAATATATTGGCATGTATTAAACATACCAATACTTGTTTTAAGGTATATAAAGTTACCTTCCCTTCAATGCAATTATATGTTATTTAGAAAATTGGATATTTATCTACATAGGGTTTTTTATTCCTTTAAGGTAGGACTGTTAATTATGCATGCTAGCAAACAAATAACTTTTTCTTCTTTCTCCCATCACAGATGGCAGTTCCAATCCCTTACATTACAGCACTTTGTTTAAAGACCTGGATTTCTAATATATTTATATAACCAAGCAAGGTAACTGCAATAATGCTTAATGTAGCCAATAAATAATGCAGGGTAGCAGTTTGGCAATGTATAAAAATGTAAAATAGTTGATATTGATGGGAACAGTTAGCAGCCACATGTATTTTTGGACTCATAAGATAGATATATATCAAATTAGGTATATATTTTTAAGTAGAATATATAGCAGTAAATGTCATAATGCAACATATGACAATTCATATTTCAGGAGATTTTTAAATAGTGCATTATTGGTGGATTTTTCTAAAATGATTTCAAAAAGCACATTCTATACTTATTAAGGGGCTACCTCAAAGACCTTCTCATGTAAAATAGAGCGAGTCTTTCTTGGCCACATTGGTCTGAAGCCTCATCATCCAATACTTTTCTATTAGAAAAAAAACTGCATTATTAAATTGTTATGTTGTAGAGACCCTTTCCCCGAGACAGGCAGCACAGCAAAGCAGCTGAGATAATAAATTCTGCAGCCAGGCTACCTCTGGTCACACCTTGGATTACTAACAACATGACATTAGGAAGATTATTTATCTTTGTCTCAGTTTACACACATATACAAAGAGTGTCATCATTAATAGCTACCTCATAGTTATTCGTGTGAATAAGATTATGTTTATTACATAGAAAGTGCTACATACAGGTTTATTAATTCATTAAAATAAATTGTCACAGAACTCTGTGTATGCCTCTGGTTTGCATGTTTTACAATATATTATAGAAATCAGTTTCTTTGTAATTTGATGGGTTAAACTGTTTATCTCTCTTTCTCTTGCAGATAGCACAGTCCCTAGGACATCATAGGGACTATAGTTTCAATTCTTATTTTAGCAAACATATTTAAAGTGTTGCTATGTCCCACACACTCAGCATGCACTCTGCTTTGCACTGGGGATACAGATGTCCCTGCTCGCACATTGTTTGATATAGTTTAGAAGATGACAAAGAAGTGCATTTATTTAACATGGTGCGATAAGCGCTTCCCTAGGGAAAGTCTCATTGCTCTGGAAATATAAAGGAGTATCCAACTAGATCCAGAATGGAGGAGGACTGGTGTGCCTTTGAGACCTGTGAGCGAGTCCTCTTTAGTCTCATGGAAGAGAATGCAGGTCAATGGGTGGAGGAGATACTGAATTAATCTGGGAAGAGAAATGTGGAGGCATGGAGGAGGAAAGATTATAGAACAATAGTCTGGCTGAAGTGCAGAGTAGAGAAGGGTGGAAGATGAAGCCATAGAGGACAGCGAAGGGGTGTGCTGAAGGGCTACATAAGCTTTGTCAATGAGCCAGGCATTGTACTGCTTAAAAAACGGGTGAGGCTCTAGCTGGTTTGGCTCAGCAGATAGAGCATCCGTCTAAGGGTCCCAGGTTTGATTCCAGACAAGAGCACATGCCGGGGTTGCCAGCTCCATCCGCAGTGGGTGGCATGCAGAAGGCAGCTGGTCAATGGTTCTCTCTCATCATTGATGCTTCTATCTCTCCCTCTCCCTTCCTCTCTGAAATCAATAAAAAATAATAATAATTTTTAAAAAGGGGTGAGGTTGAAGAACACTTAGGAACTAATAGCTACTGGATATATTGTCTGACTTGACTTTAGAGAGAAGAAACATTAAGAGCAACACTTAAGTGTTGCTTGGGGAACCAGATAGATTTTTTTAAAAGCCACTAATATATATAGGAAGGCAAAACAAGGTGTATGGAATTGCCTGGTTGAGTGGAGGAAGGTGATGAGATCATTTTGGGATATATGGAGACTAAAATTCCTGTGGAATATAGATATTGATAGATATATAGATAGATATAGATATAGGTATAGATATAGATGATATAGATATAGATATAGATATAGATATAGATATAGATATAGATATAGATATAGATATAGATATAGATATAGATATAGATATAGATATAGATATATACAGATACATATACATATAGCAATGTGCAGTGGGATATATGTCTCAAATTCAGAAAACAAGCCAGGATTGAGGATAGTAATTTAGTGGTAATCAGCATAGAGTTGATAACTGAGACAGGAATTACTGATTGCCAAGAAAGAGTATAAGTAGTGATAAGAAGAGTGTGAGTTAACCAGAGGAGAGAAAAAAAGCATCTCACTAAGAAGACATTGCCACTTCAAGAGGGGTAAGAGGGAAACCAGAAGAATTGCATTATGGAGGTCAAAAGAAGAGAACCTTTTGCTTATTGGTTACATTTATCATAGAAAATATAAATGTAAGTTATACCACCACAACTGACCTCTTTTGACATGTTGCTATATTTTCTCTTAAGTTTACATATCTTACATAATAAAAAGGTAATATTTAAGGTAATATTTAAATTACCATCACTCCGCTACGCCCATGATTGGGCCAGCGGGAGACACAGGGGGCGGGACTCGGGGTGGCTGGGGTGGTGATTGGGCCGGCAGGACGCTGAGCTCGCGTTGCCAGCGGCGACGCGAGCTCAGCGTCTGCGCCATGGCTGTGCTGGGCACAGACAGGCCTCTGGGGCAGCGAGCCAAGCCGGCGTTTTGGAGGTTTGGAGGCGGCGGGGGGTGGGAGGGGTGGGGGGAGGTGGACGGGTGGCGCGGCTCCCCAGGGAGGAGTCTGGCGGCAGTTGGGCCGCAGGATCACTTGGCGGCGGCCCCAGCCTTCCTGGGCGGGAGGCAAAGGCAAGACCCTGGTCTGGGCTCCGGCCGCAGGAGGACCACGCCCCCGCCCTGCCTTGCCCTAGGGGCCCAGGGACTTCGGAGCTGCCGACCAGCGGACAGACAGCTTACACGTGCATGATTAAATCATGCACTGGGCTTCTAGTATATATATATATATATATATGTATATATATATATATATATATATATATATATATGTATAAATTAGAGGCCCAGTGCATGAATTCGTGCACAGGTGGGGTCCGGCCAGCCCACCCCAATTGGGGCCAATTGGGCTGGGCCAACTGGGGGGAGGAGGTGCGAGAGGTTGGTTGCCTGGCCAGCCCCACCCCTGATCAGGGTGGGGGGGGGCCCATCAGGGGTGGGGCCGGCCAGGGGGAGGGGCCGGGGGCAGTTGGCAGGCTGACCCTGTCCCCTGGTCAAACTCCCAGTTGAACTCCCAGTTGAGGGGACAATTTGCATATTAGCATTTTATTATATAGGATGTGAGTGTATATATACTTTTTATGATTATGATGCCTTCTCCATAAGCACTTTCATAAATTGTAATGTTCAAAATCACAATGAAGTTCTTGCTTTGGTAGCACATATACTAAAAAAAAATCATGAAGAAAATCTCACATTCCTAAGTAAAGGTGATCCTTCCAGTGACCTTCAGGAGGCTGCCTTTCATCTTGGTTCTGCATATTCATCTTCACTGTGTACCGCTGTCTCCTTGGTACTAGAACACTGGTTCTACCAACCTCTTGAATGTGTTCCGGGGTTTTTCTACCTGCCCTTCCATGGGTTTGAAACCCCATGAGCCTCTCCTTTTCTTTTTAAGCCTTCAAGTTTCAGTTTAATTATCATCATCTCAGAGAAGTGACTTCTGACCTCACTTCTCCCCTGCCGTTCTCTATACTTGGCCCTCTTTGGCTTCCTTCACAGAATCAGTGGTTTATGGCTGTGTGCCCTCTAGAACCTCAGCTTCATGAGAAGAGGCACTGTGTCTGTCTCACCTATTGAACTACCTCTGAAATCTAGTCCAGTCCTTGGCACTTAGAGGCTTGACAAATATTTGCTTTGGAAGCATTAGGACAAATGCATTATTTTGTTGCACTTTTCGGTTCTTCCTATATATTTGCAATTTTATGATTCCTTGGTACCATATAATTTCCTCTCCATTTTAAAATATGATAATATAAAAGAGATAAGGGCAAAGTAAAAAAAGAGAAGACACAATCCTTCATGGATATATTTCTGTTGTGACTATAGTAAAATACATCTCCAATGCCCCACAAATGCTGAGTATATTTTTATGCTCCTTAATTTTAGCATATACAAATAGCATAAATCAAACATTAATATCTACTCCTTTCAAACTTGTAAAATTAAAATACAATGAATATTTTATCATCCTTAGTTTAATATTCTTCAAAATAATTCCAGAAGAGTCAGATGAGCTTTTTCAAGTGGAACCTAAGCAGTCGTAGGACACTAGATCTGCTCAATTCCATGAGCTAAGTTTTAGATACTTTCACAGTAATGGCCAGAAAACATCAGTATGACTACTCAGAGGTGGTTAAGAAAGGTAAATCTGCGTGCCAGTTAGCAGTAGTTAGGCCGACAGAGGCAGTGTATTCTCAATTACTCCGAGGTCCAATGATTATGGAATCCTTCACTGTAAGCAGAAATGCAGATTTAAAAACGCGCCCTAAAGGATCCATCTTTCTTATAGGGCAAATAACTCCTGCCCGAGTTCAGGGAATATTCACAACCATTCAAAACCACTGCACTTCACTACAGAATAAAAATTACCTTCCTACCTTAGGAAGATCAGTTTATCTCTTTTCAGACTTATTAAGGCAAATTTCTCAAAGTGTAAATGTCTGATGATAAGTATTTTCTAATAGAGTCATTATTTGGTCAATTTTGCTCATATTTGAAATAATATGACATTTACATAGCTAATAACCCTTTCAATGTGCATTGGTATTTTCATTATATTTAATGACCTTAGTCAGTGAACAAAGGGAGTTAGAATCTTTGGGAAAAGGTTTACAACTTCTTGCAACTCCTCCTATTCCATGTTCCCTGATTTAGCACTGTTACATGTAATTAGAGGCATCTCCTTATAACACAGCTTGTGCCCATGCAAACAGTTGGAGACATCACCCTCCAATAAAAAAATATCTGGCACGCCTCTCCTCCACACCATTTTTTTATTTCAGAGAGGAAGGGAGAGGGAGAAAGAAAGAGAAATATCAACGATGAGAGAGAATCATTGACTGGCTGCCTCTTGCACTCCCTCCACTGGGGATGGAGCTCGCAACCCGGGCATGTGCCCTTGACCGAAATCAAACCTGGGACTCTTCAGTCAGCAGGCTGGTGCTCTAGTCACTGCCATAGAGCCAAACCACCTAGGGCCTACATATCATTTTCCAAACACCAAACTTTTCCGTTTGGATGGACCTTATATAAAAATTGAAATTCAATTGACATTATTCTCTTTCTCCCTTCATTTCCCTTCCCTTTCCATCCCTCCCCTCCCCTCCCCTTCCCTCCCCTTCCCTTCCCTTCCCCCTTCCCTTCCCTTCCCTCCCCTTCCCTCCCCTTCCCTTCCCTTCCCTTCCCTTCCCTTCCCTTCCCTTCCCTTCCCTTCCCTTCCCTCCCCTTCCCTTCCCTTCCCTTCCCTCCCCTTCCCTTCCCTTCCCTCCCCTTCCCTTCCCTTCCCTTCCCTTCCCTTTTCTTCCTTTCCCTTCCCTTCCCTTCCCTTCCCTTTTCTTCCTTTCCCTTCCCTTCCCTTCCCTTCCCTCCCCTTCCCTTCCCTTCCCTCCCCTTACCTCCCTTCCCTTCCTTTCCCTTCCCTTCCCTCCCCTTTCCTTTCCTTTCCTTTGTCCCTCCCTCCCTCCTTCCCTCCATCCCTTCCCCCACCTCTTTCTTTCTTTTCAGAGAGTTGCATCAGTATTTTAAGTTTTTTGACTTTCTAAAAGGTGCAGTACCTCACTTATCTTAGATAACTGAGAAATTACCATGACAGAAATGCTGAAATACCTTGTCATAATTTTCAACTTACAAATCCAGTGTGTTCTACAGATTGGTAATTTAAAATGCATTCTTTATTTTAAAATGCTCTTAATAATGGTTGAGTTTTGCAACTAGATCACAAAGTCATATGTCAATTAGTATGCTTCCAGAATTATTTTTAGTAATATTAGTCTGAGCCTTAGTTCCAGGGAAGAGAGAGGAAGAATCTGGGTTTTTTTTGTGTGTGTGTTTTTTTTTTCTTTTCCTTTCCTTTTGCAATAGCAAATTAGGCAAGATGTATTTTGCCACCTCTCTACCTTTTATGAACCAATTCCCAAATCCTAGTGCTCTATTTCTACAATTATGTGCCCACAGCTTTCCTAATGCCTTTTCCTTCCCTTTTCTAAGGATAACACACAAAGTCTAGGATAAACACAACATGCTTCATGAGCAAAGATCAGTTACCTCATCTCTCCAAATTCAAGTACTCATACTAGGTTATTTATTCTAGATCTATGTGCCATTTTTCAAAGATGCTCATATTTACTAGCCCAAATTAATCTCTAAACTCTGTCTTTGAACAATGTTCCTGGAAGCTTGCTCTAGGGTATCAAAATTTGTATACTTTGACTTTGATAGTGTCTTTCAATTTTTCACAAACTCCAGAGTAAGTTTTTGTGTGTTTTCATGAAAGATTTCTCATCAGCAGTAAAGAATAGAGAAAATTTTCTAAAGTAAGCATTTGTCAATTGGGGATGTAATTTTTCCTCAGCAAGAAAGTATTTACTCAATTGATGAATAGTACAGACTTTTCAAAAGGTCAAATTAATTATTATATGTGTAAATTAAGAAATTGTATTTCATACTTTTATTTTGAAATATTTATAAATTAATTTAAAGTTGTTGGAAAACAGATGCACAATGATGATTAGGTGGATTTTTATATGAGACACCAGTCTTAAGACCAGAGCAACACAAAAAAGAGTTGTAAAATGTTACACTATATCCTATCTAATAAAAGAGAAACATGCAAATTGACTGTGCCTCCACTACACCCACAAGCCACGCCCAGCAGCCAATCAGTAGCAAGTATGCAAATTAACTCAACAAATATGGTGGTGGCCACAGAGCTGGAGAGAGCAGGAGGCTTGGGTTACCCCTGGCAATGGAGGAAGCCAAGCTTTCCTCCCACCCTGGCCTCCACTCAATGCTACAAAGTTTCAATTATAGAAGATAAATAAATCCCAACAAAAATGGCGGCAGCCACAGAGCTGGAGCGAGCCAAAGGCTTGGGTTGCCCCTGGCAATGGAGGAAGCCAAGCTTCCCTCCCGCCCTGGCTGGACCTGCCCTCCGCTCAAGGCTACAAAGTTTCAATTATAGAAGATAAATAAATCCCAGATACCAGGGCTTCCACTTGGGACACCGGGGGGCGTGGCCAGCCTGCAAACCACCACAGGCCCCTCGCCCAGGCCGCCCCACACTCCAAGGGAACCCCCACCCTGATCCGGGACACCCTTCAGGGCAAACCAGTCAGCCCCCACCCATGCACCAGGCCTCTATCCTATCTAATAAAATAGTAATATGCAAATTGACCATCACTCCAACACACAAGATAGCTACCCCCATGTGGTCAAAGATGGCTGCCCCCATGTGGACACAAGATGGTCGCCACAAGATGGCCATCAAGGGAGGGCAGTTGGGAGGGACCAGGCCTGCAAGGGAGGGCAGTTGTGGGCAATCAGGCCAGGAGGGGAGAGCAGTTAGGGGTGACTAGGCCTGCAGAGGAGGAAAGTTGGGGGTGACCGGGTCTGCAGGGAAGGACATTTGGGGGGTCAGGCCTGTAGGGGAGGGCAGTTAGGGGCAATCAGGCTGGCAGGGGAGCAGTGAGGCATCAATCAGGCTGGCAGGGGAGTGGTTAGGGGCAATCAGGAAGGCAGGCAGGTGAGCAGCTGGGAGCCAGCAGTCCTGGATTGTGAGAGGGATGTCTGACTGTCCATTTAGGCCCGATCCAGGTAGGATCGGGCCTAAACGGGCAGTCAGACATCCCTTGAGGGGTCCCAGATTGGAGAGGGTGCAGGCTGGGCTGAGGGACAACCCACCCCCCCCATGCATGAATTTTATGCATCGGGCTTCTAGTTTTAATATATTTCTCAACCAGTATTTTAAAGACAAGCAATAAACCAACTGTAACTCTTAAGAATTGATTTTTAATATACTTCTCTTTAAGACTAACCAGTCAAATCCATTTTTCTACAACACATTAAAAAGCATTTTAAGAAAATACAGTTTGCTCTAATTAAAACACGAAATTATTTTCCTTCATTGAGCATTTTCATGTCCATGTGATATAGGCAGCCTCTGTAGGTCAAGTACATTTCCTAAGAAAAGCTTATGCAAGATTTGCAGATGTGCATCAAGAAAAGTGCCAAGGTTTGAGATGAACTCTCACTGCCTAAAAGAGACACAGAAGCATGGAACAGACTGTTGAATTTCAGCAGGAAGGCAGGGGTGGGTGGGTGGGTGGAAAGAGATTAACCAAAGAACTTATATGTATACTAGTAGCCCTGTGCATGAATCCGTGCACCAGTAGCTCACTGCTGCCCTCCTGTAGCTCCCCTCCCTCATAGCTTGCTGCCCTGCCCCCTCCTGTAGCGTTCCATTGCCCGCTTGTAGCTCGCTGTCCCATCCTCTTGCTGATCCATGATCCGGTCATTACAAGGTCAGTCGTTATGCTTCACGGCGTAACAACCATTTGCATATTACATCTTTATTATATAGGATTTGCATAACCCATGGACACAGACAAGAATGTGGTGAAGGCTTGGGTTCAGGTGCAGGCTAGAAAAGGTCAATGGGGGGAAAAAGAGGAGATCTGTAATATTTTCAACAATAAGTATTAGAGAGAGAGAGAGAGAGAGAGAGAGAGAGAGAGAGAGAGAGCGCACATAAATGCCGGATCCTGTCATCAGGTGAGAACTCAAAGCTTCATCTTCTAAAAGGTACCAGGATAGCAGGGGATCTTTTTTGCAAACCTTCATAAAAGAGATTTTCCCAGATTCAACTCCCCTAACAAAGGCAACAAAAATGATTTATATACTAAAACACTCAAGATATGAATCTGAGGAACTTACTTGTGCTGATATGATCAGACTTGCTGCTCTTTGGGGCTTGCCTCTCACATTGTGTGCCTGACCAGTTGGTGGAGCATCTAGAAATATTAAAAAAAAAAAAAAATCAGTGAATAATAACCTCAAAGTCTGTTAATTTGGTAACTTCAACCAAATGGAATGGAGGAGCCAGCCATCACAGATTAATGGATATTAGGGAGAGATATCTGCTAATTTCCTGTATATTGTCAGTATGCTGAAGGTAACTTCAGTTGGACTTCACCAGCTTAAATACTTTTTAAAGTTTAGTTTTATAGTCATTTTTCTTTATTTTATGCTAACCTAAAATTGTCATATTTTATAGCAAAATGGAAATCTTAATTAAGAATTGGGAATTAATTATAGAAATACTGAAAATTACAAATAGCCAATATAAAAATTGAACTTGCCTGTCAAACAGATCCTCCTTTATTAAATTTCTGTGATTGAAAAAGTTTTTTTTTTTTTGTTTTTTTCTGGTTGTTCTGAGTCCAAAGTGGAAGTAGCTATCACTGAAGCTGCAGAATGTTTACTCTCTTAAAGCAGAGATAGGAAAGTAGAGGGTTTTCCCATTTAAAAATCATACTTCTATTCCTATCATACTTCTATTACAATATAAAAAATGTGCCCACGTTTTTATTGTCTTCCTTACATAGGCATCCTGACACTATGATGAGAAGTCTAGCAGAGGATTAACATAATAGATAGGATTAAATTCCATTATTTAAACATAAATCACGACCATATAGTTAGCTGGTTACATCAAATAAACTCTAGAGTGGTTTCAGTTATTTTGAACAATGCTTGTTGGCTAAGATGCACAAGATGCCTCCCTGTATTTGTCAGCGGAAATTCTCAGAGCAACCATTTAATGGTCTTCAGTTCTTATTTAAAATGACAGTAAAAAAACACACCATATCAACAATTGTTGCACACAATAAAAGAACAGCTTCTAGAACCATTCCAAGTATATCTTTCTGGTCATAATGGCCAATCTAAATAACTGCAATTTCAAGGTCTCTGCCAGTTCTGTCATAGTCAATTTAGATAGCTGAAGCTATCTTCAGAACGAGGCTTCGGTGACATCATGTTCATTGTTTGGGATATTCAAGAAGACAGTATTGGCTGCTCGAATACAAGGACAACATTTCATAAAATCATTATTGCCGATAAAGTCAAATCATGAAAATTAAAATTTGTTTCATAAAGGCATATATTAACTTTAGCATAATTAATAATAGTAATACTATTAAATATAGTTATTTGATTAATAATTATATTATAAAACTATGAATATGGAGCATGATTTAAATGGAAGTTAATATCATTATATTATGGTTAGGCTTTCACATACATTATACTAATTTTTTGTTCAATATTTTTATAAAAAGCTTATACATATATACCTTTTCCTACACATCACATTTATTATATACCATAATACAAGTCAATCATTAAAGTAGAAAAATAAAGTTTAAGGCCAAGCTTATGACATTGTCCATATTACTGAAGTGAGGTAATGGAATGAGCACATTTTTCAAGTAATTATAATAAAGTGGACACAATAAAAACAATTTTTTTAAAAAGTCACTTTTTTTTCTTTCTCAGTTGTGGTTTTACAGATGAATGATTAAGAAATTTGTACCAATTCTTCAGAGTTTTAAATTCTTGACACAGTCCACAGATAATTTACAATAAGATGTTTAGTAAGACTTTGCAAATATGTTGTTGGAGTGAATTCTGATCATTGAAAAATTCTTTTTGCTTTATGTTTGTTAAATCTTCCTAACGGACCACTGAGACAGTTTTACATGCTCTGATTAAAAGAGTAATGCTGATTGCTTTAGTAATTGTATTATATTGCTGATGTGTACAAGGCTATTTTTGTGCAATTATATTGAACTAGAGGCCTGATGTACAAAATTCGTGTAAGGGGGCTCGGCCCCCGCCGCGGCAGTGGCTGCCTCATCTGCCGCGGCCCCCACCCGCCTCATGGCCGCCTCAGTCGTCACAGCCCTGGCTTCATCCAGAAGGTCGTCCAGTCTAATTAGCATATTACACTTTTATTATTATAGATTACTGATTAAAATGTCAAAATTTGCTCTTTATACTACCTTCTTTAATTAAAAGAAAAAAAACCTAAATCAGGGTTCATGTTAAATAAGAGGAATGACCTAAGATAAACTATGTTACTAGAGAAAAAGAACTCCTGGGGGCTCATCATTACTCTAAGATGCTTGAAAGTCAGAAAATGAAATTGCTCGGAAATTGGAAGATTAGACGCTAATTGGCCAGATTTTGTTCTGATATAAACATCATGCATTTTAATTACTTTTGCAAGTTATAAAGTATATGCCACTGGAACTTCAAAAGAGCAGAGAGAGATTTTTAAGCAAAAAAGATAAAGAGAGTGTGATTCTTATTCCAAATTTTGGGATTATGTTAACAATGTTTATTTATTTTTTATTTTACCCATAGCTTGGACCCAGAACTGTATTCATAAGAGATAAAAGCAAGAACCTATTAGTAGTCATAATGCTCCTATCTTTCAAATGGAGGCACATTTAAATTTCCTAAACTGCAGGAAATATTTTACTTATTCATACTAGAAATAATAGATAGATTGTGCTGAAGAAATAATTAACAATTATACATTTTAATCAGCTGTTGATCACCTTGTAATATTCTCCATACTCCTTATTAAATAACTAGAGGCCTGGTGCTCAAAATTCGTGCACTCAGGGCTGGGGGGTGTCCCTCAGCCCGGCCTGCGCCCTCTCGCAGTCCGGGAACCCTCAGGGGATGTCTGACTGCTGTGGAGGCAGGACAGGCTTCCGCCACCACTGCTGTGCTCACCAGCTGTGAGCCCTGCTTCTGGCTGAGCAGCTCTCCCCCTGTGGGAGTGCACCGACCACCAGGGGGCAGCTCCTGCATTGAGCGTCTGCCCCCTGGTGGTCAGTGCACGTCATCGCGAATGGTCATTCCACTGTTCTGTCGATTTCCATATTAGCCTTTTATTATATAGGGTTATATATGATGCTTTATGGCCAAAGATAAAATAAAATATATTACACTGTTCTACATTTGTTCCAGTATTTAAAAAAATACTCCTTTGACATATTAAATCAAATAGCTACCATTAATCCTGTTGCCTGCTTTACAAAATTCCTAGTTAAGACATTTGTTTCTCCACAAATTCTCCCAACGATTGATTTAAGACCAAGTATTTTTATCATTTTTACAAAAATGCATAAGTCTTCACACTCTGAGTAGACTGCAATGACCAAAGACAGTAATGGCAAAGCATTTAAGAATTGGATTGTGTGCAGATCATCAAAATTTGTCCAATTGCCACTGAATTATTTGCATAATCATGCTGACTATAATACCTCTGACATCTGTCTCTTTTTCCTTATTCCTCAAGCAAAATCCATAGTCCACGCCTTGGTCACCTTTAATCTGTGCTGCTCCTGGCTATTCATCCTAGGACTATTATCTTCAAGTTAGTCCTGCATGGCCCTTCTAAGAAACCATTTTTTTTCTCACCTTCATTAACACCTATATATTGTTTATTTTAAACTTTTTTCTACAGTTGTTTTCCACCTTGAGACAATGAAAAATCATTTCTTTTTATGTGTTGATCACCAAACCACTCTGAGTTATTTAACCTTTTAAACACTTTCATGAGTTTTAACTAAGTATTGTTGGATTAGGGAAATACAGATAAATAGATAGATTCTTATTCTAATTACCTAAACAATTGTTTATCCTTCTTTCTTCTAATCATCAAATAAAAATATTTCCCCTAGCTGTTTCTGGAAGTCAATAGCTTCCCGATTTAACTTTTTTTTTTTCTTTTTCCCTTTTCTCCTAGGCCATTTGACATTTAAAAAAAAAAAAGTTGTTTACTGTTACATTACTTTCTTAAATATATTCTTCTACTGCATTGTAGCTATATGTATAAAATATTCTTAAGTATATTTGATGACATTTCATTTATTTTCTAGATTAGACTAATGATTAACAAAATGGAAAAAAAATTGTTAAAATTCAAATTCTGGAGTCCCATATACCATAAATTTTCATTTAGCACATTGGAGTTGTGGCCAGAAATATGCATTTTAACAGTGACTGTAATGCAAGCAATTCACAAATCACACTTCAAGAATTATATTCCCACAGACATTGTCCTTATACCAAATATTATTCAATCATTTAAAAAAATTTAGGACTGGAATAATGATATGCATATCTAGCATGATTGTGCACAAGAGTAAATAACATCAGTATAAATTCTTTACATACTACCTAAAAAACTGAGTAGGTTTTTATTTTAGGTAACTAATTCTCATCTGAGTGTTACTATATGAAATATATTGTTAGGTAATTTATTATGTCATTTTTAAAAACTGTTTTTATAGATTTCAGAGAGAGGAAAGGAGAGGGAAAGATAGAAACATTGATGAGAGAGAAACATGGCATCAGCTGCCTCCTGCAAGCCCCCTACTGGGGATCAAGCCCTCAACCTGGGCATGTGCCCTGACCAGGAATTCTGAAAACTCCTGGTGCCTGGAATGAGGCTCAACCACTGAGCCACATGGGCCAGGCTATTATTTCTTTTAGTAGTTAGTGAGGTTATTGTATGTTACAGTATTATCTGTTCCAATTCTAATTTTCTGTGACACAGGGAAATATCTTTGTGTAAAGTCAATTATTAAACACATATTACTAGGAAGCACAATAAACATTTTAGAATATCAAAGTAAGTTTGGTATATATAACAAAATGTAATCTTTACAAAGGAACAGTTTTTACATTTAATTGCATAAATATAAGACATATAATTACACTGTCCAAAATAATGATAACTTTGAAAGAGTTAGAGTGATTAGTACAAGGAAAACTGAAGTCAGATATAAAGTAGTGAGGGTGTATTGAAATCTTATGTATTGCCTTTCAGTGTAATGATGATCAACTTACTTGGACTACATACACATGTTACTTTGTAGAAATGTGGTCTAGAGTTTCCCGCTTTGGGAAGACTTCAAAACAAAATAATGAGATTAATATTTGCTCCCTGTTTATATAAAGGTCATGAAACTCTTCTAACCTAGGTAAGATTCAAAAGTGAACTTTAAAGCAATCTGAAACTGAATTTCTCCTCATATATATGTGCTGGCTGCCATTATTAACATGATGATGAAGATATTCAGAAGAAATATCTTTAGTATTCCCTTTTTTTTCTACACCAAGAGGAAAAATGTCATGCAGGAATTAAAGAATGCTTAGCAAACTTGTAGTAGCATCCATATTTTGTTGCTTCAAAAATCTCATTCAGTATAAATAAAAAATATGATTGTGTTTTGTGCACCAGATTTATACAATAGCATGTTCATATACTAGGTAAAGAAAATTAGAAAATTAAAAATCACTTGAAAAATATTATTTTTCTGATTAATTCTGAAAATTTTACTCTTTTGGGGTTGAGCCATGACTACTTTGAACACAAAAGACCTAATTTTGAAGCTCTACACTCGAGGTAGCCCCCAGCACCATTTTGCCCTCTCTCCTGGCAGATAGAAGTATTATAACATGTTTAAAAATCATTGCATTTCGAACAGATATTTGTATATTTAGTCACCTGTTTATTAATATTACTTTAAAACATGATTTCATCTGTTATTGTTCTACTTTTTGAGATAACAATTATTTCATATATAACAATTCATAATTTTTGTGCGATGCCTCAAAAAATTTCTACTCTAACTCTGATGAAAATTTTGCATAAGATTTAATTTACATATACTGAATTTTGTGCCAGATCCCATACTAAGTATTTTCATACAAACAAATACTCTTATTTAACTTCTATAATAATGTATAGAGTTGGAATTATTTACTGTGTGTTAAAATGGTTTTCCCGAAAGAGCATAGTAATAAGTCGTATAAATAAAATAGGGGTTGTTATTTCATCATTGTTATCTGTGACAATGCCATATCCTTCTAATTCAATGCAAGAGTAGGAAGAAGTTATTTTTCTTACTCTCTCATTCCAGTCCCTTAATAAGGAAGTCAAAATACTGTCTGAACAAAAGGAAATAAATGCTTTTTTTTTTTTTTTTTGAGTAGTAAAGTGGTAAGACACATTGGCTCAGACTTGTGGTCAGTAATGCCTAATATTCTCTCTCTGGCAGTGAGAGTTAGGAACATGTCATTAAAGAAAGTTAATATCCTTCTTGATATCAACTCTACATTTTGTGTTGGTTCCAAATCCTGTATATGTGTCTTATATATCTTTAAAGACACAGCATTTATAAATTCATCTGTCATTACTCAATACAATTTTAATTCCCACAACAATTTACCCTGTATTTCACTCATTTGGTATTTTTCATATGTAATATTGTACTGCAATTTCTATTTATTCAGCACTATTCTCTATTCACATTAGACTGTTACTTCTTACATGGCAATAATTAGGTATTACCCTGCTTTAAAAAATATTTTTATTGATTTTGGAGAGGAAGGGAGAGGGAGAGAGAGATTGAAACATCAATGATGATAGAGAATCATTGATTGGCTGCCTCCTGCATGCCCCCTACTGGGATTTGAGCCTGCAACCTGGGCATGTGCCTTTGACCAGAATCAAACCCGGGACCCTTCAGTCTACAGGCCAACGGCCTATCCATAGAGCCAAATCGGATGGGGATGCTTTTTTTTTCTTTTTTCTTCACAACAGCACAATTCACCATAGCTAAGATTTGGAAACAGCCTAAGTGCCCATCAGCAGATGAGTGGATTAAAAAACTGTGGTATATCTACACAATGGAATATTACACTGCTGTAAAAGGAAGGAACTCCTACCATTTGCAACAGCATGGATGGAATTGGACAGCATTATACTAAGTAAAATAAGCCAGTCGGAGAAAGATAAATATCACATGATCTCACTAATTTGTGGAATATAATGAACAACATAAACTGATGAACAAAAACAGATCCAGAGACAGAGAATCATCGATCAGACTGTCAAACCTCAGAGGGAAGGCAGGGGAGAGTGGGGGGAAGAAGGATAGATCAACCAAAGGAATTGTATGCATGCATATAAGCCTAACCAATGGACACAGACACCAGGGGGATGAGGGCATGAATGGAGGGTAGGGGTAATGGGTGATAAGGACACATATGTAATGCCTTAATCAATTAAAAAGAAAAAGACCAACTTTAGGTAGTATCTTAAATTTGTGTGTGTTGTCAAAAGTACACTGGATTCAACTCTGTAATAACATCATGCCTATTTTAAAAATATTACATTAAATCATTTTGTTAGCTAGTACTGATAACAGTAAGACAAAGTTAATCTTATTTTGATATTAAGATAATTTGGTCAGAAAGAGTTTTTTATTTTTGTGAAATGTTAATGAGGTGAAGTACAAAAAATAATGAGATGTTCAGTAAACTCTGACCAACAATTACTTTAGAAAAGTAAAAATTAATGAGAAATTCCAATTGAAATGGTGACCGTGAATGAAATAAAATGGATTGTTTAAAGTGATTTGTTTTTGGAGATAAGGAGAAGTATAAAAGAAAAGATGAAATCTAGTTTGCCAAGAAATTATCCATAAAAGGAGGTGTTAAAATTGGGTGATTTAAGTTAGAAATGTTTAAACATAAAATTCTGTGCAGGTTACTTGAGCAGAAATGGCCACTGAAGTGTGGAATGATGACTGAATAAATATAAAAAAGTGAAATCTCTAGTAATGGAAACCTTTTACCATCTAGATACTTCCCAAGAAATTTTATTAAAAGCAGATCGGAAAGGTATAAGTGTTTTTTAGAGTGAGTAGAAAATTTCTACTTAACTGAATACATTACATGCATCAACTGAAAGGAAAAAGGAACAATCGTAAAATTAGTATTAAGTAATCTGGTGGATGTAATTGAAGACATAAAAGTAGGCCATTACACTAGAAACAGTGGTTACAATTTTATAGTTAAAGGTGAGAAGAAAAACTGAATATATGCTGCAATATGAGTAGAAAGCTCTATCTACATGGTGCCAAGATGAATGGCCAATTCCAAAATTGGCTTAAAAACATACCAAACCATGATGGGAAGGTGGTGGTGAAAATCTCCATGCTTAGCGCCAGTCAGATAGATAACTACTTTGCAACCTGAATATTTTATATTTTAGCACCAAATAGAAGTAAATGATAAAGAATTTGAAAGCTTTTCCTATTTCTCAGGGCTGCAGCGGTGCCGGGTGGTGAAATCTAGAACATATTATAATGGGAGTGTCTGGCATATCCAATTCCATTCATTCATTCATTTATTCTTCATTATATAAAATCAGATGGATGGTCACATTCTAGCAACTTGGGCATGTAAAAATGTTACATCTTCAATGATATAAATTGTGTACTCTTTAGTTCTTGTTCCATGCTTCTGCCAATTAAGAAATGCTTATTTTTCCCCCATTACAACAATTCTAAAGGTGCTTGTCTGATGGGAACTTTGACATGGAAATCTGTTGACTGATCTAGTTTTCTTGACTTGTCCCTGAATTGGGATATGAGAGCAAGAAATAAACCTTTATTGTTAAAAGCATCTGAAATCTGTGGTTGTTTTTACAACAGTAAAATATGGGAAAGCTTATATATTTCTAGGAACTTATCTATTTCTTCTAGGTTATGGATTTGGTGTCATAGCGTCTTTCATAGTATTCTAGTATGATCCTTTGTATATCTGTGATGTCTGTGGTAACTTTTTCTCTTTTATTTCTGATTTTGTTTTATATGAATCTTTTTTTTTCTCAGTGAGTCTAACAAGGGGTTTGTCCGTTTTATTAATCTTTGTAAAGAACCAGCTCTTTGTTGTTAATTTTTTTATTAGTCTTTTTGTTCTTTATTCTGTTCAGTTCTCCTCGAATTTTTATTATTTCATTTCTTCGCTGCTTTGGGTTGCATTTGTTCTTTTTTTTTTGTCCTTCAAAATGTGATGTTAGGTTGTTTACTGGGGATGTTTCTTGTTTCTTTAGATAGGCCTGTAATGATATAAACTTCCCTCTTATCACTGCTTTCCCTGGATCATAGAACTTTTGATATTGTCACATTGTCATCCTCATTTGTCTCCATATATATTTTGATCTCACCTTTAATTTCTTCTTTCACGTAGTCTTTTCTTAGTAGTGTGTTGTTTAATCTCTACATAATTGTGGGTTCCTTTACTTCATTTTTCAGTTGATTTATAATTTCAAAACATTGTAGTCAGAGAATATATGCTTGGTATAAATTCAATCTTCTTGAATTTGTTGAAGCTAGTTTTGTGACCCAACATATGGTCTATGCCTGAGAATGCTCCATGTGCACTGGATGATATATAAACTTCCTAGACTTAATGTATAATGTGTAACCTTCCTAGACTGAATCATGAAGAAATGGAAAAATCTAAATAGACTGGTAATCACTGAAGAAATTAAAACAACTATCAAAAACCTCTCCCCAAATGAAAGTCCAGGATCAGATGGCTTCACAAGTGAATTCTACCAAACATTCAAATAAGATTTGATACCTATCCTTCTCAAACTCTTCCAAAAAACTGAAGAAGAGGCAGCACTTTCTAACATATTTTATGAGTCCAACATAACCCTGATACCAAAACCTGGCAAGAATAACACTAGAAAACTATAGACCAATATCTCTGATGAATACAGATGCAAAAATCTTAAACAAAATACTAGCAAATCAAATACAACAATACATTAAAAAATAATAAACTATGATCAAGTGGGGTTTATTGCAGGGGCACAAGAATGGTTTAACATAAGCAAATCAATTAATGTAATGTACCACATTAACAAAACAAGGGATAAAAATCATATGATCTTATCAATAGATGCAGTAAAAGCATTTGATAATATACAACATCTATTTATGATTAAAACACTCAGTAAAATGACTATAGAAGGAAAGTACCTCAATATAATAAAGACCATAGATGATAAACCCTCAGCTAATATCACACCCAATGATGAAAAACCTAAAACTTTTCCACTAAAATCAGGAACAAGACAAGGATGCTCACTCTCACCACCCTTATTTAGAAGTTTTGGAAGTCTTAGCCAGAGCAATAAGGCAAGAAGAGAAATAAATAAAAGTCATCCAAATTGGGAAAAAAGAAGTAAAGTGTCACATTTTGCAGATGACATGATTCTGTATATAGAAAACCCTTAAGACTTCACCAAAGACCTATTGGAAACAATAAACAAATACAGTAAAGCAACAGGATACAGAATCAATGTACAGAAATCCATCGCTTTCCTATATACTAACATTCATTATTGAAACTTCAGAAAAAGAAGTAAAATATTTATTTTGCAATCACAACCAAAAGAATACAATACCTTGGAATAAACTTAACAAAAGATGTGAAGGACCTATATACTGAAAACTAGAAGCACTATTAAAAGAAATTGAAAAAGACACAGTAAAATAGAAAAAAAAATATTCCATGTTCATGGATTGGAAGAATCAACATAGTCAAAAGGCCATATTATCCAAAGCAATATACAGATTTAATGCAATACCTATCAAAATCCCAGTGCCATTCTTTAAAGAAATAAGAACAAAAAATTGTCAGATTTGTATGGAACCACAAAGACATCAAATAGCCAAAGCAATCCTGTGAAGAAAGAACAAAGCTGGAGGTATCACACTATCTGGATTCAAATTATACTGCAGAGCTACAATAATAAAAACAGCATGGTATTGACAGAAGAAAAAACACACAGTTCAATGGAACAGATTTGAGACCCCAGAAATAAAACCACAAGTATATGGGCAGGTAATTTTTGACAAAGGAGCCAAGAAAAAAAGACTCTTCAATAAATGGTGTTTGGAGAATTGGAAAGTCACATGCAAAAGAATAAAACTAGATTATAGCTTGGCCTCTTGTACAAATATTATTTAAAAACTAGAGGCCCAATGCATGAAATCCATGCAAGAGTAGACCTTCCTTCCCCCAGCTACCGGCACCAGCTTCCCTCTGGCACCCAGGATCCGGGCTTCCCTCCGGCCGCAGACAGGTACCCGGGACCTGGGCTTCCCTCTGGCCCCAGCTTCAACCAGAAGGACATCTGGGCTAATTAGCATATTACCCTTCTATTATTATAGATGGGTCAAAGACTTAAATATAAGATCTGACACAATAAAGTACAAAGAAGAAAATGTAGGTACTAAGCTTATGGAACTTGGTTGTAGAGAATATTTTATGAATTTGACCCAAAAGATAAGGGAAGTAAAGGCAAAAATAAATTAATGTACTATATCAACCTAAAAAGCCTCTGCATAGCAAAAGAAACCAACAACAAAATAAAAAGGCAAGATACCTAATGGGAGCTGTTATTTGCAAACCACAGCTCTGACAAGGGGTTAATATCCAGAATATATAAAGAACTCATACAACTCAACACCAAGTAAACAGACAATCCAATTAAAAAATGGGCAGAGGATCTGAACAGACACCTGTCCCAAGAAGACATACAAACAAGCCAACAGATATGTGAAAAGATGTTCAACCTCACTGACTATTAGGACAATTCAAACCAAAACTACAATGCGATTCCAGGTCACACCTGTTAGAATAGCTATTATCAACAAGACAAGCAATAACAAGTGTTAGGGACGTTGCAGAGAAAAAGGGTCAAAGACTTAAATATAAGTCTTTCACTGCTGGTGGGAATGTAAACAGGTCCAGACACTATGGAAACAATATGGAGGCTCCTTAAAAAATTAGAGAATTGCCCTAACTGGTTTGACTCAGTGGATAGAGCACTGGCCTGCGGACTGAAGGGTCCCAGGTTTGATTCCGGTCAAGGGCATGTACCTTGGTGGCGGGCACATCCCCAGTAGGGAGTGTGCAGGATGCAGCTGATCTATGTTTCTCTCTCATCAATGTTTCTAACTATCTAGCCCTCTCCCTTCCTCTCTGTAAAAAATCAACAAAATATATTTTTTAAAAAATTAGAGAATAGAATTACCATATGACCCAGCAATCCCTCTTCTGGGTATCTATCCAAAAACTTTAAAACATTTATTTGCAAAGACATATGCACCCCTATGTTCATTGCAGCATTATTTACAGAGGCCAAGACATGGAGACAAGTGTCTTTTGATAGAGGATTGGATAAAGATGTGGTACATATATACAATTAATACTATTTAGCCACAAGAAAAGATGAAATACTGCTATTGGAGACAGCATGGGTCGATCGTGAGACTATTATGCTAAGCAAAATAAGTCAGTCAGGAAAGGTAAGAACCACATGATTTCACTCATATGTGGGATATAAAGCTTGCACTCATAGACACAGACAAAAGTAGAATGGATATCAGAGGGAAGGGGGTGTGGGGATAGTAAAGGTTAAAGGGGCACAAATATATGGTGATGAGAGATGATTTCACTGTGGGTGGGAGATACACAATGCAATATACAGATCATGTATCATAGAAATGTACCATTGAAATCTATATGAACCAATGTCACCACAATAAACTTAATTAAAAATATGGGAAAGCAGTTTAATAAAGGGGAAATTTTTAAATTGTTAAAGAAGTAACAATTACACTCATGAAAATAATATGTATTTATATTGTGTTTGGTTTCTTTGGTCATTCTGATTTGCTGCTTATAGATCAAGAACAGGCCCCCAAATCAAGGGAAAATAATGTGAATATATCAAATTTTCCTAACAATAGCTGACCAATGTATAACTCTGTGATAACTGTTCTTCGTTAGGCAGTGTCACTTATAATCTCAAAGCACAAACTGGACTTTAAACTGGTCCAGGAAAATGTGACATCTCTGTTTTGATTTTCTCTCCATGGTATGACCAGCCATGAATTTGACCCAAAAGGTAAGGGAAGTAAAGGCAAAAGTAAATGAAAGCTAGAGCAAGATACAACTTATTGCCTGGGATCATCAAGGACAGATATTGATGTGACAGGTTTCCGTGGCCTTACTGCTCCAAAAGAGATGCACATTTCATATTTTGCAGAAAACAAATAAGGGACATGCAGTGACCTGGCCCTTGAAATGTGGACAGGACAGGCTGCTAAAGTTGAATTGCTCGATACCCCTGCTGCAAACTTGTATCTGCTTAAAATCACTCAGGACAACTCCCTCGGGCTCTTCCCAGATATTCTCTATGGGCGACAAGGTCCCTGGTCCACATGCCGGAGTGCGGCAGCTCAGCCTGACAGCAAACACCCGGTTTCCTTTCTGCTAACACCAATATTTTGAGAAGCCACTGCCTTATTTAGCTGTTTTAATATAGGATAATAACTCCTACCTTTTTAAAATTGTGACAGAAACAGAATTCATTATCTTCCCGAAAGTTCCAACAAAGGCTTCTGTGGTACCTGTACATTTCCTTGAATGTTTCTCACCCTAAGGACTTATGCTGAACTTTTAATAAAATAATTAGATGGGAACAATCACAAAACCAAGGAAAAGAACACAATGCCTAATACCCATCACTCTCTTAATGAATGTCCCTTCGGTACTTAGGAATTCACTTTGTATCCTGCGTTTTAAGAAGCTTCTTCAGAAATGTTTCAAAAGCTAATTCTCCTGTGTGTTTTCTAGGGTAATGCAGTCCTTCCTTTCTGTGGCATCCCTTATAGGACTTTACTTATTGTAGCTCTCTTCCCAGTCACGTGACCATGGCTATCAATGAACTCCTAACTTTTTACTTAGGCCATATTTCACCTCGCTTTTATTAACAGGAACTTTAAAAACAAACAAAACAACAACAACAACAACAACAACAACAACACTTTATTTTTCTTCTTCAAATTCCCAGACACTAAATTATACCAGAGTCTTAGAATGTTATATTTGGTCTATTACAGGGCTTTAAGATGTTACTTTTTTTTAACATGTTAAAGACAATACTCTATGTTCTTACATATGTTACAAGTGTTAATCATCAAAACAATCTTAGGAAGAACACTCTTAGTATTGCCACAACAAGGTGACAAAAGAGGCGAAAGAAGAAAAACTAAACAAACAAACGGTAACCCCAAGATATAATGTTCTCTATCACTTATATCTTCTTTGTGCACTATTTACTAACAAACAACTCTTGTTTACTTATTTATTTTTAAATATATTTTTATTGATTTCAGAGAGGAAGGGAGAGGGAGACAGAATCATCAATGATGAGAGAGAATCTTTGATCAGCTGCCTGCCTCCTGCACATTGGGTATCGAGCCCACAACCTGGGCATGTGCCCGGACTGGGAACCGAACTGTGACGTCCTGGTTCATAGGTCAATGGTCAATCACTCAGCCACATGGGCCGGGCACTAACTCTTAAAGAGCCATTTTTTAAATTGAAAACAACAACTTTGTTCTTTGTTACATGGCACACTGGGGTTCATTTTAAAGTTTACTTTTCAAACCTATGGCTTTTTGTTCCAGCTTAGCACCATACCACCCAGACCTCTCTAAAACATTCATATGACTGTGATACTTCATATTTTAAAGTTACTAGTGTCTTCCTACTGCTTAAGAATAGATTTCAGATTCCTAGCTAAGCATTCTGTGCCCCTTGGAATTTATTCACCATCAATACTCCTTTACGAGCACCATTTATCCCATAGCCCTCAAATCCCCAGGACCCCGGCCATATTCCTTCTCGCTCATCTGTTTTCCTCAAATAGAATCAGAGGCCCTCAAGGCAAGAGCTCTACCTTCCTTTCCTCTTATTTTCTATCCATTTTTCGGATATAGTTCCATAGTAAAATCACAAATAGACAAACAAAAGGCAAGTGGAAGAGATAAAAAATGAATAAGATGAAGTTTTTCTAAAAAGTTATGATGGTAAATTAAGCCCATTTGGGTCTTTATCTAGAGAGATATTTTACCTGAGTTTAGAACATTCAGAAAACACATGGTGGTAGTTTTAGAAGGTGTCACAGAGATGATAAAAAAAATTATAATAAGATAAATCCCTTTTCTATTTTGTTTGACTTGGGGATTTTGGAAATTAATTAACAAAGAGGTGTGGTATGACAAAGAGGACAAAAAGATGACCACATCAGAGGCTATCAGATCTCACAATCCAATACAGGCTCCAAGATGTTACTTTTACCAACAGTTAAAAACGTATTACATGCAGAATACATGCTAGCTGTGGGGGCAAAATAGATGAACCAGACATAACCTCCTACTTGAAGTAATTTACAGTATGACAGAAAGAAACAGACATGTAAGTTTAAAGGAGTAGAACAGGCAACATTCCCAGACTAATTTCATAAAAATATGTTTCATGTCCAGATGAGAGGTAAATTCTAGCCATAAAATATGACATATCATAGAGTAATATAAAAATATAAACACAGACAGTGTAGGGATGATCAGGAAAAGTTATTTTGTGGAAAACCATCCCCCCCAAAAATAAAATAAACAAAAGACAGAGTCCTGTACAAATCTAACCAAATGAAAAAGAAAAAAAATAGATTGGGGGAAAATATAAGTTATTTAAAGCTTTTGCTTGAAATTAAGAAGTAAAATATAAAACAAGCAATGCCCTCTTGCTTTGGACTACATGAAGAATTGTTCTTGCTTTGGGCAAGAAGCAATAATATATCCTGTAAGAAATGTGTTGGAATTTTGCCACATTGCCATTTTCAAACAGTGAGTGACTAAATTGATATAAGAAACAATGTAATATCAAAGTAAGACCTTTTTGGTTCTCCCTTTTTAGATTATACAAATGACCCTAAAAACCTACTTTTTCTTTTCTCTTTAAAAGAGAATGTGAGGTATAGAAAAAAACAATTTTTAAAATGTATTACTCAAATTCTACTAATAACAGATATCATCAAACTTTAAGCTATACAAGTCAAATATTTACCTCTGTTTTGTTCACTGATATGTCTTTCAGTGACTAGAATGTTGTCTGGTATATAGTAGATGTTCAATAAATATTTTTGACGAATAAATATGAGAACAGAATATTGGCAGTATTCTTGTTATCTAAAAGGGCAAAGGATGAACAAATGAAAGGACAGACACCTGGAATTCTAGTTCTTGTAGAATGTGGACCAAATAGACAGGGGTTATAATAAGAAATAGGCTAACAGGTTTATTATCTTTCTTGAAGTTAAGCATAAATAGGTTACTTACATACCTAGATATACCCTGGTATATTATTTGAAGTATCAGGAAAATAAAGTATAAAAGCATAGATAAAAATTAAACATAAGTGTTTGTGAGCTGAAAATTTTATGATTAGCTCATTAGTTACCATATAGTGTTAATAACAGATTTTCTGTTAGTCTTAATTCTGTGGCCAATGGTAGTCTTTATCTTCTCAGTGTCTTCATAGGTATTTTAGAGGGATTTGGGGCAAATGTGTATCTGGGGTTGTGACTGTGACCCAATTTTAAACCAGTTTCTAAACAAAAACTTAGTTGGGGTGCAAATTTTAATACAGTGCACTTTACAGGCTTGTATTTACAGGCTTGTTCACTAATACAGGCTTGTATTAGTGAACAATTATTCCAAACTTATGACTTTACTCACAAGGAAAATATTACACAAAGAGATGATAACTTGCCCCAAATTATAGCTAGTTTGATTCATAAAGTCTATACATTTGGACCCAGTATTTCTACTTCTGGGTGTTAATCCTAGAAAACTAATGAGAAAAGTACAAAGATATTTACACACACAAGTTTTCACCCTTAAGAAAAAATAGTTAACACAAGGGACAAAAACAAAAACATATGCCTAATTATTGAATGAAATATAGCTAATTAAATAAAGCAAGGAAAATACAAACAATGGAAAAAA
Source organism: Cnephaeus nilssonii (assembly GCF_951640355.1). Taxonomy (NCBI): domain Eukaryota; kingdom Metazoa; phylum Chordata; class Mammalia; order Chiroptera; family Vespertilionidae; genus Cnephaeus; species Cnephaeus nilssonii. The sequence goes on along the minus strand of NC_137081.1, from coordinate 71,907,404 downwards.
TGGGCTACCATTAAGAATAAAAGCTCTCACTCTGGCTGGTTTGACTCAGTGGATACAGTGTCGGCCTGTGGACTGAAGGGTCCCAGGTTCGATTCCGGTCAAGGGCAAATGCCTGGGTTGTGGGCTTGATCCCTAGTAGGGACGGTGCAGGAGGCAGCCAATTAATGATTCTCTCTCATCATTGATATTTCTATCTTTCTCTCCCTCTCCCTTCCTCTCTGAAATCAATAAAAAATATATTTAAAGAATAAAAGCTCTCCATTAATAGGAAATGATTTTCATAATGTTCTGCAAAGTAAATAAACATAAAAGTATTTATTATGTGATCTCATTTTAGTGTAGAGTACTCTGCAAATGTATATTAGCATAAAGAAACTGAATGCATAGAAATCAAGTATTTAACTGGTTATTACTAGGACATGTGTAGATTTGAAAAGTTATCAGAATTACTCATTTTTATTTATAAAATAAATATCTATAGTCTAAAAAATAATGCCTTGAGGGAAATGTATGTAATATTGTCATTGAGGAGTTATTTTATTCTAGTCTGAGAAGTAATACTTTCCCTACTAAAGCTTGTCCAAATGAAGAAATTGTTGACTTTCGGAGAGTAGAGAACCCTGAGTGATTTATCAAAAAACAAAATAAAAAATCATAGTGTAAATAAAAGTCAGAAAAATACAGTGTGTACAAAAAGAAATATGGAGTTTTCAAATCTTTGCTATTCTAACTACAGTGCTAAGATCTTGGCTAAGAGCTGCTTGCCAAAGACAGGAGCTAGCATGTGAGATATCCAAGAGAACGTCAACAGTTACTTAAAATAAAATCATAAGAAAAGTATTAAGCCACCAAGACTGAAAAGTATATCATAGCTGTAATTCTGGAGCCACAGTTATGGTATGGAAAAATCTAACTATGCAGAAATAAAGGACATAGTGTCTGGCTCTAAACACAGGTTTTCAGATTAATCTTATATGTGCTCATATAACATTTCTTTCCTGTGGAAATTCTTACTTGTGCATATTAGAATCATCTTCTGAAAGAAGACACATCTAAGATTTTGAGAGGCCAACAGGCCACCAAAAAATAATTCGAGGAGTGAAGGAACCCAGGTAAACATGACTCCAAAACCCATGCACTGTCCACGCACTGTATCTCGCAGAGTCGACAGAACCTACTATCTGTCTCACTGACTTGGATGTGGCGATCCCAGCCAATAAAGGGATCCCTCCGGTACTGTCAATACAGGAGAGCCATGCGAGCAGAATCAGGATTGGAATCTTCGTTCAAAAACCAGACAACAGAAGGAAAAATTCTAGAGGGAGGAATCCCTGATCACCTAATTGTCCTTTACTATATTTTTCTCATGAGTCCTTAAGCAATGGTCATTTGTGCCCAGAAGTTTATTAATACATGGTGTTTGTGTGTTGTGTGTGTGTGTGTGTTTGTGTGTGTTAATTTTATGTGACAACTTAACTGGGTTAAAGGATGACCAGGTAGCTGGTAAAACATTAATTCTAGGTATGTCTGTAAAAGGTGTCCATGGAAGAGATTAGCATTTGAATCTATAGATTGAGTAGAGAAGATCACCCTCACCTATGAGGGTGGACACTATACAATCCATTGAGGGTCTGAATAGAGGACAAAGGCAGAGGAAAGGCACATTCACTCTCCCTGCTTGAGCTAAGATATCATCTTCTCCTGCCCTCAGCATCAACACTCCTGGGTCTTGGACTGTTGCACTCAGATTTACACTATCAGTTCCTTTAGTTCTGACACCTTCACATTTGAACTGAATTCTCCAGCTTGCAGACAGTAGATTGAGGGACTTTTAGGCCTCCATAATTGTATGAGACAGTTCTTATAATAAATCAATCTCCCCCTCTTTAAATGTATATGGAGTTTGGTTCTGTTTGTGTGAAGATACCTGATATGATATATAAAATAATATATAAGTATATACATTATATATTATAAATATATTTTTCTCACTAAATCAAATAATTCTCTCTTGAAAAACTAGTTAAGTTCAAGTCAATTAATATTTACTACTGACCTGCCTCATGCCACATACAAAGTTTTAATCCCTGAGTTGCAACTATTGAGATAATAAGAGTTAAATAGGAAAAAGTAAGAAGAGGCATTTCGGTTTAGTGAGCTCTTTGAGCAAAGACACCTAACTGTGGAATGGTTCTGCAGTTATGTGCCAAGGCTGTGAATAAGTATGGTAATAATGTTAAGAGACACAGGGTAGAAACAAATATCCATTATCGGAGGGTAAAATACTGTGAATGTTGCTGAAAGGTAATGCTGTTAAGGTGGTTCTATGCTTTAGAGAAACTTAAATATGATATAAATGAAAGTCTGACCCTAGGTAGAAATCTTAGAAATAGGAAGACACAGTTAACTTGATATCGAGTTCAACAGTTCTTCATAGTATTAATAAATTCGATGTCTCACAACAAAAACTATTGGACACTACAAACATTGCCAAATAACACTTATTAGACTTTTTTAAATGTGTGTTTAACATTAGTCAATATATCTACATTAATACAAATCAAAACTCTCTCCAAATAAACATGAAAAAATAAAAAACAAAATTTTTCCCCTAAGGCTCTTTTGGAGTTTTATTTTTCTATCATACATAGTAGTAAGTGAAAATGGCCATCAAGATACAAAAATGAAGGCTTCCAAAGAACAAACTATTCCTTAATTAGAAGAATACAATAATAAAATTTCTATGTGAAAAAAAATCTATAAAGTATTCAGATCTACCTCCATAGATCTGAATACTTTATAGACTACTCCAAAGTGTACAAGTTCTGTGATATTTAAATAGTTTTTTTATTATATTGATAAAAGAAAAATTTATTAACAACAAAACTATATCTTATCTCTTAAAGAAATATTTTCCCCATAAAGGCTTTTAGATAAAATAGTATACACTAGCTTTTCACATAAGATACATGATTATTACCAATTGAAATCTGAGGATCAAATCTGTTTCCTAAAATTTACCCATATAAGGAGAATCAACCATGAGAAAGATAATCTGAGGGTTTAATGCTATCTTAGATAAATAATTTGTACATTGTACATGATCATACACTTTTTATTCAATTTTATTTTATATATTTTAGTACCAGATAAATTATAAACATCATAAAGCTAGAAAACATTTTCATATTCTAGAAAAACACAAACATAAAATCTGTGTCTGAACCATTTCTACATCCTGCATAGTCCCTTAACAGTGGCCCTTAATGAATAATAAAAGAAAAGTCCACTTGAATACTTAACTTTCTCGTTGTAAATATATCTCCTCCTGGATCCCGCTTTTCCTTGAAGTTAGCATTGTTTTTCCTGCATGTAGCCAAACATTCAGAAAGAAATCTACATTCTTCTCTACTTCCTTACTTTTTAGTTACCCAACTACCATCTGGTTTCTATCATATAGGGCTTTCAAGACATGCCCCATAATAGCCATCTAATTGCAAAATCCGGTAAACCGTCCATAATTGTTATTCTCTCTAATTCTCTGGAGTTGATATTCTTTGATGCTCTCTACTCTTTTGACTTTGAGGAATCTACTCTTTGATAATTACCCTGCACTTTCTATTTACTTTGTTGATTTGTCCATATCTTTTTTTCTCCTCATCATAATATGCCATACAGCCTGTGTTCTATTCTCAACAATCTTCATCTTTTCCTTTCAGATCTGTTCTCTGGTTGTGTCAGTCCTCTTTCAAGAAATGTGTTCAGTAATTAGCCCAATAAAACTAGTGCACTTTAAAAAAAAATACTGTGAAAATATCAGTTCATCTATAAAGTCTTTTTTTCTCTCAGATGATCTCTCTATTCAGTTGTTTTCCCATAACACTTTGGTGATATACTAGTATCCTATCTAATAAAGAGGGAATATGCTAATTGACCACCACACCCTCACAAAGATGGAAGCACCCACAGCCAATGAGGAAGGAATATGCTAATTGACTGTCACACTCTCAAAGATGGTGGTGCCCATAGCCACAAGATGGCGGTGCCCAGTTCCCTCAGCCCTGTCGGGGTGGCAGGCATGCAAAATGGACGGGCCCACCCCCAGGTGGGTCTGGCCACTCCACGTGCCTGCCTCTGGAGTCCCCCAGTCGCCTCAACCCCCCAGCTGCCCAGGGCTGGCCTGAGGCACAGGCAAGCTTTGTATGGCGGCTGCCCAGCCTCCCAGGGCCGCCCGAGGCTCAGGTAACCAGGGCTGGCTGAGGCTTGTGCTGCCGGCAGTGGCAGCAGCAGAGGTGTGAAGGGGGCATCACTTTCCCCTGATAGCCAGGTTGCCACCTGCCCCTGAGGGCTCCTGGACTGTGAGAGGGGGCAGGCCGGGCTGAGGGATGCCCCCTCCAGTGCATGAATTTTCATGCACTGGGCCTCTAGTATATTATAACAACTGTTAAATGGTATTTTAATTAAAAAAATTATCTAATCAGAATGAATATCAAATTCTTCAAAAGTAAAAATCACTTTAGGATTAGTACAGAATAAAAAAGGCAACACAGCGTAAGTGCTATAAGCAGGGCATGGACTTAAGAATCAAGCAGAGGTTTCAGGCACCCATCATACACATTAATAACTGTGTTATTATCAGTGAAATGGGTATAGCCATTATATAATAATAAAAATTACATAATATTCTAACTTTATACATAAAATGTGTAAAGTGCTTAACACAGTACTGTCACAAAGTATTTAATAAATCAGTTGAACTGTCAATCACTCCCCTTTCAAATTTACACAGGGTCTCACTCATCACAGGTTCCCAGTACATATTTGGTGAATGAATTAATGAATGCATGATAATAGAATGTAATTATCTCTTTTGTGCTTCTTTTAAGGTTTAAGTTGATTTGAGGAATTCAGTAAGCTTTACTTCTGCAATCAGAATAAGTTTTAGGGCATAGAAAACCAAGGCACAGACAAAATTTTCATAAAGCCAAATGCAAATACAGATGTAGACAGAGATACAGAAAATCAGAGGTGTTTGATCCAAGCCCCTCCAATTAGCATATTTTACTGACTGTGTTTATTAGATAAGCTGACTATGACCTTAGAAGGCCAGTTGCCCCTGATGCCACTTGGTAAGAGTATGATGTGGAAGAGAACAGTATTGTGGGCCACTATACCCAGGAGCGATATATTCTGGTGACATGGGCATCCTCTGAACAGGCCATGGTCCTGAGACCTACTTGTGGGGAGAAGGCAGGGTGAGCCTGAAATGTCATGTGTGCTTTGCCTGGGAATAGCAAGAGAGGAACAAGATAAAAGAAGGCTGGGCCCCAGAGCAGGCATTGCCAGTGTCCTAAAAATGAAGCAATGAAAGTACCTAATGCCTGGCCAAGGGTCACCCTGGATTTACTAACTAAAATATTCAGGAACTGATTGTCCTTTCCTTTAGTTGCAGTGCCAGGGTTCAGGCCCTCACCATTTTTCACCTGACGTGTTGCCATACCTTTTGATATGTGGTCCTCCCTGATCTCGAGGGATTTCCTCCACATGCCAACAAAGGTCTCCTTCAAAATCAAACTCCTTCAGCTCGAGCCTCTGCCTCAGATCTCTTTGGCTAATTATTCTTTTCAGGATCCTATGGAATCCCTTACTTTTGGCATAAATTGGATTCCAGTTTATCTTTCTAGTTTTATTGCCTCACATCCCTCCCTCTGCAACTCTAGAGTCATTCTTAATTCTAGCTATATTAAACCGTTCCTAGCCATTAAGTCTCCTACATGTGTCTTTGCTTATGTTATTCTTTTTCCCCCAGAATGTTCTTCCTGACCTCACTAAACTACATCAATTGCATGAACAAAAGGTTGCCTTCCCTGTAAAGTTTTCCATGTTCCCATTTCCCATTTTGAGTGAGTCACTTGCCCTGTTAAGATTCCACTGTCTTTTTTATTCCTGTGTTCACAATTACATTATTATAGATTAACTAGTGTTCCGGTGCACAAAATTCGTGCACATTAAAAGGGAATTAATTAGAGGAAATATTTTAATATCACTATTTGCCCTTTATCTATAATAAAAGTGTCAGAGATGAAAGAAAATTAGTAAAATGTATATGACAATCACCATCCTGTCAGAGTCTGGGGTGCGCTGCGGGACGCAGAGTCAAGTCCCCGCCCACTCTTGCTTGCCTCAAAATCGCAGGAGACCCAGACAGGCCAGCCCCACCCCTGTCGAGCCCCGCAAGGTAGGGGGCACAGCCTCAGGTCCGCCGGCCCAGCACTGGGTGGGGGGGCGCAGCCTCTGGTCCCCCTGTCAAGCCCCGCTGGGTGGGGGGGTGCAGCCTCAGGTCCCCTGGCCCTGGCACTGTGGGAGGGGGCGTGGCCTCAGGTCCCCTGGCCCCAGTGCCCGGGCAGGAGGCATGGCCTCAGGTCCCCCAGCCTGGCCTCAGGTCTCCCGGCCCCAGCGAGAGGGCGTGAGGGCATGATGATGATTTGCATATTAGCTCTTTATTATATAGGATTATATAGGATTAGTTGCTTTAAATTCTTAAACCCTCTAATTAGTGAATTCCTTGATGCCTAGGGTTAATTTCATTCATCTTCACTTATCAAGGATTGAGCACACTTTCAAGGTCTTATAAATATTTGCTGAAAAACTGGAGGAATTTACAGCAGAGGCAGGGCAAAGGTAGGACTAAAGAAGGGTTGTCTCTCTGTCTTCAACTGCATAAGCTGCTAAACTTGAGTATGAACTGAGAAATGAATCAATTTCTTGAAATAGTTTATGTACATTTCATAGACTAAAATTTAAAGTGGTATTTATGGATGTGTTTTATATAAAAATATTGGTTTAACATATTCAAATATCTTCCAGAAACAAATAATATCACATTTTCCTATGTGATTATTTTAATAACTTCCAATATTTCCCCAACTATTGTATAAAGAATCACATTTTCTTGAATAAAAATAGATATTTTTGAATAAAACTGCAGAGTTTTGGTAAGGAGACATCTGAATTTAAATACCATTGTGCTTTAAAACTATTGTTAAGTACTCTGAGACACTACCATGGGGCTAATTTTGGGTGCCTATCAGGGTTTCTACTTACAACATTGGGTCTTCAGGAGTGTGTCAGATACGATCCCACCTCTAAAGCTCAAATAAACGACTAAAAGATAACTTTCACTGTAATGAACGTTGATAGTTTCCTCAAAAGTGGTCCTTGAAATTTCTCAGAAGAAATGAGTTTGCTATGACAAACTGAATTGAGAAAGTCTCATTTCAACTATTTAGAAATAAAATTTCTAGAATTTTTACCAGGTACATTTTTTCTGCAAAGAAGTCTTACTGGTTAAGGTAAGATCATTTCCAATAAAATTTTGGGATACAAAATAATGTATTTTTTCATCAGCATCTGAAGTGAAAAGTCAGTTACTAAATAAAAACTACCACTCCAAATATAGTATAGAGTGACAGAGTCTAAAAATACCTGCTTCTATACTTCTCTAGTTAAAAGCACTAGTCTAACTAATATATTTTCATTAGACAGTTTCATGAACTTATCATTCCCTCATTACATTTTTAGGCTTTCTGACTATGGTGCATACAATTGTCGGTGAGCGAAGCACAGGTTAAGTGTGTACGACACAGATGAGCCCAGGGATTAAGTATACACTGAAATGCACGTGGATGTTCATGATTTAAGCCGATGGACTGTGGCCTGAAATGATGTCACACGAAGTGGAGCGGTAAGTGGAAGGTTAAACCTACTTGCATCTCGGCTCATTAAACGCAGTTAAAGTGCAAATCCCCTCATTCTGACAGTAGTGATCACAAGGGTTCTCTTTCTGGTCACAGCGCTGACTTTTAAACCCCACAGAGCATCTGCAGAATTTCAGTAAAATACAGCCAAATAAAGCATCTGACTTGGTATTTTTTGTTAATATGTTTCAAATTTACTTCATACAGAAAATGTGATTAAAACTGTTCTCAGGTATGCTCACTTCTCTCCCATACAAACTCATCACATGCTACTCTGACAAGGTGGGTACAGAACGCAGGCATGGGTCTTATGTGGGCATTGCCCTTCTGGTCAAGCAGGGATAAAGGAAAACTCAAAGTAGAGGACACGTAAGTTGAATAGTTTTATTTCAAGTTGTCCATTCTGGACCATTAGTTATTTGAGAGGAGGAAATATTAAATTCCAGATTTTCTTAAAGCAGAGAGTCTCCAATACTTTCCAAACATTTAGAAACCCAGCTTGGAGTTAATGTATTACAAAGGAGCAAGGCTTAATAGGTTTGCATAATACAACACTTTTAAAATGAATACAATTATCAAAAGCATTATACACGTGAAGTTATACCTGAAATTCTTTTGAAAAGAATGACCTTAAGTACTGAAGTATTCATTAATAGGATCATGTCTGGGTTTCACATATCTGAATAAAGTCAATAAAACTATAACATTTTCCCCTGACACTTCCAAGTTCAAAAATCTATGAATGTCTGAAATGGGTATGATGCTAAAATTTAAATGAGTTCTCCTTATGAAGTCACTAGCCAATTGATGAAGGAGGAGATTCTGCAGCACACGAGTCAATGAGGGAAAATACCTGATCAAAGGTGTCCATGAAATATTTATTTAAAATGTATTTCCCCCAAGAAAGGAGAACAATAGAGCAGGGATTCCATGTACAACCAAAGTCATACTATTAAAAGCCCACAAAGTTGTAAAATACTCACAGACACACAGGTACATTTGTCTCAGGGTCCAGCTGACACGTGCCACCATTGTAACAGTAGCCGTCACATAACTGACAGCTAGAGGCAATCTTTCCGTTGGTGCAGCTGCAACAACAAAGGAAAAGAAATCTCATCATCACTGGCATCGTTATTGTTTAAAGCTGACACAAATTCTCTGCACACGATAATATTCACCGTAGAGGAGTCAGGCAGGAGCTGGCCAAAAGTAAGTTTTCAGAAAGGCAGACTTGTTAAAGGCAAATATTTTTTAACAGAATAATGATAAAAATTATTATTTTGGTAATTTTCAAATTTTTAACCCATTTGCTTAATATAAAAATTTAATTTAGCTAGATATATGTGTGAAAAATATATACGCTAATTCCTATCACTTACACTTTGAGAAGATCTTATCATCAATATCTTATTCCCTTTTCCAATAACTATAATTTGGTGAGATCAGTGTGAATTATAAACCATATGATCATATACTCTGGAGGCAAATGCCTCATCTACTCCTTCTAATATGGAAATCTAGTCCAAATAATTATTAATGAGTTTTAGTTTTCATATTTTGTAAGAAAGCATAGGATTATGCTGTAGTCACATGTATCCCACTGTATTTCTTTGAATATGTATTGTAATTAATGTAAACCTTTTTATTCTAACAACAAAAACAAAACAAAACATGGAGCAGTCCATTGCAAAAATAAATAGTACTATTATAGGAACAATATGCAATATAGCAACAGAGTAATGAAATAACCTTACATGGAATACTTATGGAAATGATTCTAACATATGCCATATTTATTTACATGTCTGAGATAAGAATAAACTATGGCTATTGGTACAGGGGGAAAACAAGCATGATAATAATAGGAAAAACCAAATTTCTTATTTGCCATGTTATATTTTTAAATAAATAGATAAATACTATTAGGTTGGACATTAAAAATTGTTGGGGAAACAGAAAAAAAAACTGCATTTGCATTCCAAATTTCCAAGGGACCTCTTCTATAAGAAGTATGGTAGTAGAATTATCTAACCTGGGACCAAATAAGGACTATAACACGTCCTGCCAATATTTTGATTGTGAGATCATGTTAGTACTAGGTGCTAGGAAGCAATCAGTGATATCACAATAAATCTGGACATAACCTTGACAAAGAAATCAGGCTGCAATATCATCGACTGATCACTTTGATCCTTTCCCTAATGGATATCTATTACAGTACATCCATCAAAGGGCAATTGCCAATGATAGGGGAGATGTCTGAAATATTGGTTGGCAATCCTGTAGTTCATTTATTTTGTGCATATTTATTGGACTTCATGTGGTTGGTAGGGCAGCTAGAAATGGACTAAACTGCTTATAACTTTTTCCACATGCTTAATTTAAAGATATTGTTAAAGACATGAATTTTAAAATCACATTTCTTTTTAAGATGAACAGAAGCAATGAGTGAACTGGAGATATAAGAAAGTGGTTTAAAGTTTCTAAGGTTTGACAGAGACTGTCACATCCTTTATAATCTACGAAGGCATGCAAATACAAATTCAAACATATTCCGTGGTATAGGTGTCTGATGTGGTGAGTGGGTTGAGGAGGCTGTTCTTTGTCCTCCATGCCTACCCTCCTTAAAAATCAAAGAGCAGACAGTTAGTTTCTTGTTCTGTCAAAGGTATAACATCAAAGAGAAAAATAGCTCATTATGCATGAAGTGATTTTCCATAAAAAAGATAACTATACACCAAATATCAGCTTTTAAAACAAAAAAACACACATATTTATTCATTGCTCTTAAACTTCTGCTTCCACAAGTAATAAAAAGATGTTGCCTCTTTCTCCTAAAGGCTTTTTTTTTTTGAATTCTCAATTGAAGACAGAAATTTGTAGATATTTCAAATGCAAAACACAAATTATCCAAATCATTATAATGCATCAGAGTACAGTTCATCTTTTTTTAATCCTCACCTGAGCATATTTTCTCATTTTAGAGAAAGGGGAAGAGAGAAGGAAAGACAGAGAGAAATATTGATGTGAGAGAAACACATAGATTGATTGCCTCCTGAATACATCCCGACCTGGGCCCGGGCCAGGGAGGAGCCTGCAACCAAGGTACCTGCCCTTGACCAGAATTGAACCTGAGACCCTTCGGTCCATAGGCCGATACTCTATCCACTGAGTCAAACTGGCTAGGGCTAGTTCACATTTTTAATGCAAGTTTTTTTAATCATAATTTTGTTTATTAGAGACATATGTCACACATGCACACATAGTTTGTGATATATTTTCCAAAAGTTAATTAATAGTTGTCCAGTACACAAAAATAATTCCATAGTAATCAATATCAAAGGCATTGTGTAGACTATGGAATATTTTGATAAATTCTTCATCAACATTTACTTAGATTTCCAGAGGAGAAAAAAATATTCAGTTAGCTCCATGTTATCTCTATGCTCATTATACTTGACAGAGTATCTATTCTAATTGACAGCTCATAGGCTGCACATTAGAAACACACCTATTAGGAATCACAAGCATACATGGCAGCTTGAATTTACGTTAACTCGGTTGTGATTCTGTTTTGGTATCAGTTCTTTACATCTGAAACAAATTCCAATATCACTGTAAACTTCATTTCCTGCTAAGATGAAGCATATCATAGAAATGCAAACAAACTTGTCTAATAATTTCAGCATACCCAAAGTCCTGTTTGGCATGTACGTTTTATGGTCTATCTAATAAATCAAGTATTATACTCCTATTTTTAAACTTGCACTATCTACTCATTGTTACCAACTATTATTTACCTACTTTTACATATATTTTTCCAAAAAAAGATCTTTTAAGAGTCAAGAGCTATAAGGTTGAACCTCAATAGCCTACTGGGGTTATAAGGCTCATGTTTTTAGGTCAGCAAAGCCACGTTTCCCTGGAGAGCAGGTAGCACTGATGCCCCCGGAGCCCTGCCTTCCTCTCATGGAACTTGCCCACGTAACAGAAACAGAGCGTGTGTCTCTGCCTGAGACGTTCTAAGGTAAACTAAGTGGGAACCTGGCTCACAGCCTGCCTTAGGTGAGGGCCATGATTCCCTGCGAGGATGAAATGGGTTGTAAAGAGGACTCTACAGCGCATTCCTGAGATGGGGCCCTGGACAGGAAGGAAGACATATGCCCACTAATTGAAATAGAGCTCTGTCAGGCTGAAGTCTCAGCACAAAGAACTGACAAGCTTAATAAGTAAACACGATTTTGGCAGTTTACATGAAAATGCATTTTGCTTTTATGTACTTACCAAAGGCACAAATTTGTAATTAGTCATATTTTCAATTACTTTACTTTAAAAAAAGATATAAGGTACTTCCAAATGAACCAATTAGAGGGTTTCAGTAAATGACATTCATGATGATAACACAAATCATATTTAGAGTAAATTCTAAAATGAGAGTAAATAAAAGAGAAAAATGTTGATGCTGTAGGTAATAAAATTTTATTGGGCCTTGCTTGGCAGAGCACCGTAACTCAGGGCTGGCGCCCTCGCACAGCTGTGGCGGCGGAAGCTGTGGCGGGAACACTCACCGCCTGCTTTTCTGTCTCATATCATCATTTATTAGGCTCCTAAGCAAGGCAAGTGGTAGAGTCCAGTGTTTTAAAAGTTCTTCTTTTAAAAGGTTGTTGAAAGAAGTTTGGAGTGAGGATTGACCTCTAACCTCAGTGGCATAAACTCGTTTCATGATAGAGACTGAATGACATTACCCTTTAGCTGCGATGATCTGTTTTTTATTCACTTGACCTTGAAGCCAAAGGGCAAAAGATAATGTAACCAAAGTGTAACTTGGACATTTTTGTTTTAGTTGCTCCCTAGGAAACATTATTCCTTTTCCTTATTTTTATGTTCAAAGTAAAAAAAACAAGCAAACAACAAAAATAAAACAACCCACAAAAACATGTAAAGTGTGTTTCCATTAGATAGGTCCTTTGTTTCTCCCCCAAAAGTATTGTTTTATGACAACAGAGAGCCAATACTCACTGTAGAGGATAATAATGAAACAATTAAAAGCCTGAGCTATCCTAATTCAGAAATATTACATATAGCTTTCTGAAGGTATGTTGCATTTCACTGTTTCTTGCTTACTATTATAAATATTATATATAGGGAATGATCTGACCATATCATTACATGATTAATATTCATGTTCCCAAGATGTGCATAATAGGTGTTGAATGGTTTGGATTTAATTTAAATGAACTGAACTTTATCTCCAGCAAAAAAGGATGCAATAGTCACAATATTTTAGAATAAAAAGAATTTACATTGTTTTTTTACAGTTTTTTGCTGGACTGCTAAACCCTTTGGGTTCAAATATTTTACTAAGTTAAGCAGATGTCCACTTACTTGCAAGATATATCATCACTGTCTTTATTTATAACGCAGTGACCCCCATGGCATCTTATACATTTGTCAACCTCACATTTTGGTCCTTCATAGCGTGTTGGACAGACACAGTCAACGCTTCCGTCATTCCCAATAGTACAGGATTCAGAATTCACACAGTAGTGGTGACACACATCTACAAAGAATGCACAACAGAAAAATAAAATTATATTACAAGACATTTTTCTTCAGTCACAATAAATGTGTCCATGTCATGTAATATTTAAAGTCGGTTGATCAATATGTAGATTAATTTATAAAAAAGCTTATAATCACATGTAACTAGAAATTTCTAATAATGCTATTGATTTGCTTCCTCTTTTTGCCTGAGTTGGGTATCATTTCAGCTAGCTAAGGGGAAATAGGTTCTATGGATATAACGCTAGCTGACAAACCCTTTGGTTTCGGAATTTTAAAGTTTAAGTCAACAGGTTCCTTAGCTTTTCTTCTGGGGAGCAATATTAGTGTTCTTCTGAAATGAGCAGAAATGCTCAAGCTGTCTTAGATGTACCACTTTTCATCCAGAGAACAGGGTGTTGTATGGTGACTTGGGAACTCCTACCTCCGCACCAGGCCTTGGTGTGATGGAAAGAAGCCCCCTCGACACATGCCAGAACAGGTCCAAGTATTTTCTAATACCTGGGCCGGTGAGTAGATTGTGCCTCTGATGAGACTCCAAGGGAAAAGTGGCCTGGGAAACTGGCTGATCGGTCACAGGTGGGAAAGGATAACCTTAAGTCTAGTCTATTGTCCCCTCCGAGGTGAGAACATGACCTGCCCATCAGTCAGAGGGAAAGCCTCCCTGGAGTCTGAGCTCTTTGCTTTGAAGGAAGTTCCTTAGTGAGCATTACAGACAATTTTCTCAACTACAAAGGAAGACGTCCTCAAATATTTATTTCTATACCTCTTTTTTTATACCTCCTGAACATGAGTAATAAAAACGAAGATCATTTCGTGTGATAGCCACACTAATTCTGTAATTAGACATTCAGCCTCCGTCTTTTGAAAAGCAGACATGTCTATATGTATGTTTATGAACATATTATAATTGACAACATTCAAAATGTTGACTTTCACAATAGAAATAATATTAAGCAAAGTAAATGATTAAACTGATACCAGAGTTTGGATTTGGAAACAGCGATTTCCTTTTAGCTATCTAAATGTGAAGCAATGTGAAATGAGATTAGCTGAGATAAAAATCACAATTTACAAACTTTAACCTGCTCTAAGAGAATTATAGTGGATGAGACAAATTAAAACATAATTTATTATTCTCATGTTTGTATATTTATTTAGTCCTTTATTAAATCAGACAGAAATTAAATTTATTGACAGACTTGCTTCATATTTATGGAAATTTATTTCATGCAATCTCATGCTTTCTACTGCATTATGCCAAGTACCCACATTGATATTCAACGCTTATAAGAGTCTATACTTAACATGAGTTTTAGCTATACTCAAGAAGAGTTATATATTCAAAAGTGAAAGACTTGGAGATCTAAAAGTTAAATCTGTTTATTTGTACACATCATACATCTGTTTGCATTTAAGAAGAATGTATTAGCAGCAACCTATATGATCATCTAGTACTGTCTCCCATTCATGCAAAATTCTCTAAAGAACAATCATTGGTCAGATTTCTAGATAACTCTTATTTACTAGTAGAAGAGTTTAAAACTCCCCCAGTTGCTTTACATTTCATTACTTGGTCTTGGGTCAGCTGTCTATTGGAACACAGAAGTTGGCTAATGTATCTTCCCAAATCTTCATATAATGTGCTTTTTCAGAAGTTTACAAAATGGTATTTCATCAGAATCATGTAGAGGACTTATTTGTAAGCAAAAATTTCAGTGCCTTTCCCTATCTCCCACCACCGCCCACACCTAGATTCTAATTCATAAATCTGAGATGGGGCCCAGGTGATTTCCATGGGGCAGATATTGGGGAACGAGAATTTGGGAACTGGAGAGTGTAAGAAGTGATGATATGGAGGTAATATTACAGTAATATTACAGAGGAACTACATTCTCTAATAGTTACACATGATTTGAATTTCACTGAAATAGATTATTTCTTGACTAACTTTGTGAGCCCTAATTAAATGTAATTTTAAATCTAAAATCTTGAACCTCTTTGTTTTTGTAACCACATTGCTGAGAAAACCTGAGAAACATTCTGAGGGTTGATGATTGTCCTGCACCACACTGTAGCAAGGAATAGTTTGCACCTGCCTACAGTGCTAAAGGGCTACGATAAAAACTTATCTACAACTCACCAATTATAAGTAATTTTGCTACATATATTAAATCTGTTTTAGAGTGATCTTTAAAAGATGTGAAAATATACCCAACTCATAACTAATCAGGGAAATAAAAATTAAAACTTCAAAAAATACCATTGCACACCCACCAAATTGACCACAAATAACAGAAACTCTCATATATTGCTAGTGGGAACATAAATTGGTTCAACCAATGTGAAAAACAGTTTAGAGTATTTACTAACTTTGAATATGCCAACATCTTATGACCTAGCATTTCTACTTTTAATATATAGCCAAGAAAAAAGTATACATATGTGCACATAAACTTGTACATAATGTGCACAGCAATCTGTTTAGAACTATCCAAAAACTAAAAATAATCCAAATGTTATCACAAGAAAGATGGATAAACTGTGGTTCACTCATACAATGGAATAAAAATATAGATAGACAAATAGATAGATTGATAGATGGATGATAGATGAAACATGAATGAGTCACACAAGAATAATACTGGAAGAAAAAACTGGACACAAAAATAATAATATACTACTTTTTATTTATATACAGTTCAAGAGGCAAAACTAATCTATGGTTTTAGAAATAAAAAAGGAGATATAATTGGGAAAAGAAAAGGGGAGGTAAATAGAAGTGGTAGACTAAAGGAAGACAGGTTAGAAGATCGCATAGGTGATAGGCGACATTTCATTGGAGGGGAAGGAATAGGGAAGGGATTGAAGACAGAAGAGAGGAATGGGAGATTGAAAAGAGTCTAGCCAGACTGGCCAGTAAGTGGCAGCAAGAACAGTCTATGGAAAGAAAATTTATGGAAAGGAAAGCTGGTGGGACAACATTGTTGATTCCCATTTTGAACATGAGTAATTTAACCATGAGAATAACATGGAAGCGGTGGATCCATAATAGATTATTTGCTGGGGCAGGCATGTATTTAATTGGATACAGGGAGCTTAGGAACAGTAAAAAAAGTACAAGAGAGGACGTCAGCACTCAGAGAGCAGATGATCCAATTGAAAGGCTAAGACAAGGAAAAAACAAGAAACGAAAATTGATCTGAATAATGTCCACTATGCCAAGAACCAGTGTATTTTACTACCAACAAAACTTCCTTCTTGTGGGACATTCTATCTCATAAATTTTGAGCATTTCCTCTCCCTGAATAGCATAACAATTGAGATGTCCTGCATATAAAAAGAAGGAGCTATAGTGAAATGTAATTAATCTGTGCAAAGAAAATAGAAATTACCATTAAATTATATAATAACACTTTATATTCACAATATAAAAATTATTATAACCTCTATAGGATAATTACACTAAAAGCTGCATACATAGTAGCAACAAACACAATCATGTAATCTAAAGGACAACATTGGATATGTAATTACAGAATATTCACATGGTAATTAAGTAGATAGAACTGGAGAATAAGTCAATGGTTATTTTCTGCAACAGAAATGAAGCACTTATCAAGGGAGATTATCATTGAACTCCGTCTCTCTCCATTTCTCTCTTACTCTGTCATTTCTTTTCAAGCAGCCAGACATGCAAAGGCATACTTCTTTCTTTAATCTTCAAACAGTATCTTAATAGACTGCATAAAAATATATGCATGTATGAGTATACATACAGGTTTATGAATATTCATGGAGACACAGATGTCTATAAAATCTCTGGCTGCATTTAACATTTTCCCCAAATATTTCTTTTTATTTAAAAGTAATTGCTAAGACTATTTAGCTATTAACTTATATTTGTAAATGGGCCATTCACATTGTAAGAGTTCATGAAGTGTGAAATTTATTTAAAGAGGAGAAAACCAAACTAAAATAATACTACCGAAACAGGAGCTGAAGATACTCAGTAAAAATAATGGGGAACCTGCAGATTCTTTAATTGGTAATATAGAATGGTTATATGGGGAGACTAAATTATACAATTACATGTATGTACATCAATTGTCCTACTTCAGGGAATTTTGGCCTGGCCTTAAAATAAAAAGTTCGCCGAAACCGGTTTGGCTCAGTGGATAGAGCGTCGGCCTGCGGACTTAAGGGTCCCAGGTTCGATTCCGGTCAAGGGCATGTACCTTGGTTTCGGGCACATCCCCAGTAGGGAGTGTGCAAGAGGCAGCTGATCGATGTTTCTCTCTCATCAAAGTTTCTAACTCTCTATCCCTCTCTCTTCCTCTCTGTAAAAAAATCAATAAAATATATTAAAAAAATAAAATAAAAATAAATAGTTCTGTAAATTGGCTTTAAGATTAATAATTTAAACAAGCCTTTGATAATTTAGTACTGCGCACGCCTACACACACACACACACACCAATAAATTAACAGAAGGACTGATCACTTTCCCAAAGAAGACTAGGTAGATTCCACAGTGCATATCCCTAGGCATCCTGGAACTGAACTCCAGTGTCAGTGCAATTCACACTCCATTCACAGTTACTTGGTTGTGTGCCAGGAGCAACAGGCCTATGAATTCTGCTAATATTCTTCCTTCATGAGGTGTATGGCTGCTTTTATGCATGTATGAAATGTAGAAGACTTTCCAAGACAGTATTTTATAAACTTTTGATGAATAGTTATATCAGGGAGACATAATAAGAAAAAGAAATAAACAAAACATTGGTCAGAGTAGGAGGGACTTGGAGGTTAAATTTAGTCCTTCTTCTGGCTAATGGTGTCATCTCATGTGACTTGACTTATGTCTCCAAGACACCCTTTGGCCATCTTTGAACAGAGGCTGTACTGCTGAACATGCTTAAGGGTATGTCATGATTCCCTCCTCACTCACCCACCTCTATAATGGCCTTTATTATCACAGTGAACCGAAGTCTGCTTTTAGTAGGAAAAAAAAGGGTGTGTATGTGTGTGTGTGTATGTGTGTGTGTGACATCTGTAACATTTCCAACAATAAAGATAAATAAATAAATAAACAAACAAACACAACAAAAGAATAAGTGAGCCTAACTGTAGGAAATAAACTCCTATTTTTCTTTTTTAATACTTCATACATTTGCTCAGGAAAATAATCTAGAAAATAATTTTGAATATCTTTAGTGTTCTCTTTCCTTTATGTGTCTCTAAAACTGAACGTACCTCCGATTACCTAGATATCTGAGGGTCTAAGCGCCAGTCAGAATGTCTAAGGGCCCTGCAGCAGCCGGAGCCAGGCCCAGCAGAGCCGGCCTGATGCGCCCTGGACCTGCAATGTCAGAGCACCGGAACTCAAACCGGACTCCCACGCCTCACACTTCATGTGTCATTCTCAGCCTCCCATCCCAAGCCAAGTTGCTATTTGCCTCTCCAGGCACTGTCATTGATTATAGCACTGGATTCTCTTTCCTGAAGGGAACACCTAACCATCTATGTGATCTACTCATTATTATGCAGAATCAAATCTGGGTCCCTAGAGTAACGAGACCAAGTTAACAGACAAGGTATCACAAAGTAACACAAGCCTGAAGGGTCACCATTCACTGATATCTATTTGGAAAGTTTTCTGGAAAAGTTCTAAGATTCTTAAATATGTTAATAAGAGGGATTATGGCCATTCCTTGTCTAGAGCCAGTTTTTAATCTATCTTGGTGTATGAGGCAAAAGAGATATAATAACTTGTATGCATTTGCTTAGACTTTTATGATTATTGTTCTTGAAGGTTTATATAAGGAAACAAAAACATTTAAGAAATATTAGAATTTATTCTTTTTTACATTCCTCAAATGTTTTATACAACTTAGGTATTTTAATAATTAAACTTATTGTATAGTCCTAAATATATCTTCCAATTTCAGAACCGAGTTGAATAAAGTAAAAAAATATTTAATCCAGGTGCTAATTAAATATTCACTAGGAAAAGAAATGTGTGCAAATCTGTAACTAAAGCTGATACATTTTCATCAGGAAAGCATGTCTAAGAAAATTAGCATTTTCTAATTTATTACTAAAAATAGAAATATATCTCAAATATTTCTGTAGAGAAAACTGAAAAAAATTAAAGGAATAAAATTAATTCTGAGCAGACCGTGCCATCTCTGAGTATCCAGGTAGAAGGAAAATGTAAAATTCAGAAAGCCAAATTTTCAAAACTCTGATTTTAGGTAGACATATGGGGTGAGATTGAAAAAGATCAGCATTTAAATTTTTAACAGACTGCTATTTCAAAATTCATATTAAAAATGATGGCATCAATAATTTTAGTCAAAAAGTACCTTATAAAACTATCATGGCAACATTTTTTTGAAAGATCAGAGAAACCTGTATAACATTTGCTTATAAATAATGTTCATAGTTGAGTATTTCTCTTTTTTAAAGCAATCAGCTGTAAAAGTTTTTAACAAGTAATGTTTTATAATGTGGTAGTCATTTGAGATTTGTAAGTAATCTGACTTGCAGATGACAGCTAAATATGGCTTATGGCTTATGATATGGGGCTAACTGAAAACCAGATAAGTGAATAAGCATATGATGACAAAAATAAAATGAGAATGAAGCATGCACATAGAGGTCTCTGACCATAAACAAGTGATTTACCATATTTAGGTCCCCGTTTCTCTATCAAAACATTGACTATGTGTTAAAAACAATTAATTTTAGCCTAATAAAATTACTAATGCCAACTATATTAATAGTCACTATTGTGTTAATATTGATCATGTCCTCAGAGTGCCTTTATAGAACCCTCAAGGCTAAGGTAATCAAATAAAACTAATTTTTTAAAAAGACAAATCAGAGCACAAAGTAATAATTCATTTTTAGAAAAATTGATTTTTATAAAGATATGAGAGGTGAAGAATACTGGATAGGAGGTAATCATGGAAAAGATCATCTCAGATGAGATTATCACGAAGAAAGTTATTGTCATCATGTTGTAGCCTAACTAATGTGCAGGGAATGCCCCACTTCATTATATTGGGATAATATGAGGCCATATTAGACAAATCCATATAGATCCTCTGCACATAATCCCCCCCATAAGCTTTCCACTTTGCTAAGACTTTTTCAATAATCCAAAGGTTACAGAGAATCAATTTAATTTTATTATGTGTTAGTATCATTTAATCTTTACCACGACTAGAGTATGCATTAAATTACTATAATTACTATTATTAATTAATTACTATAATAAAATATTTTAACCCAAGGTATTTTTACTTAGGAATATTATTTTCTTTGAAAAAAAAATAGTCCTTGTAAACTGTTTCAACCTTATGGTGATGAGATTAAGTCATTACTCTTTTATACACAATGGATACACAAAGATTCTGCAGAAAAATTCTGATATGGTAACCAATGTGCTTTTGTTTCTGTAGCCCCTGACCCTTCTCTCCATTCAAACAGTAGTTAGGTTATTGACTTACCCTGCTTTATTTTCCATCATCTAATTTCTCACCACCTGACATCTAACGTGTTTGTGTTTTATTTATAAATACTGCAAGGTACCATAAGAGCAGTTTTGTTTGATTCATGACTAAATTCCAAGCCACAGTGGCTGGACACATTAGATGCTCTGTTAATATTTGTTGAATTAATGACTAAGCACTGCCCCTAGTAAAGGAGAGCACTTACCAAGGCAGAGAACAGGAGTCATGTTATTGATGTTTTAATTGTAGAACCCAAAGGCAGTTATAAATTTATGTAAATGTGAGATCAGTCTAGGCTAGTTTTACCCATTTCTGAAACAACCTGAAGTTTGCCAGGATGTGTATGTTCAGATGGGGAGAGGAAAGTAGGAGATGGAAGATGTAAATTAGATGGGAAGTGAAGATGGATGCCTGTAAGTCTAGATAAAAGAGCCTTTGGACATTTGGTACCTGCATGGAATAGACACTCAGTTACTGGATCAATGAGCCAACTACCAGATCCCCCACAGTGTCATGTGAATAAAAGATGTGACTTGTTAAATTCCCAGACATTGGGAATTCCATTGATTTAAACTAAACTTTTCAACTTCCAACAGGTTTAAGTTTATAGTCATAGCCTAACCTGTGCATGAAATTAAACCTATTCAAGAAACTATTTTCTTCTGTGGCCTGATCTACTTACATTCAGACTCAATATAGAATTCCATTCTAAACTCATGGATCATTTCAGAAATTATTTTTTAAATATATTTTTATTGATTTCAGAGAAGAAGGGAGAGGGAGAGAGAGATAGAAACATCAATGATGAGAAAGAATCATTGATTGGCTGCCTTCTGCATGCCCCATATTAGGGGTCGAGCCCATAACCAGGGCATGTGCCCTTGACCAGAATTGAACCCGAGACCCTTCACTGAGCCAAGCCAACCAGGGCCAGAAGTGTGTATTTCTATATACATGATCTATATATTGCATTGTGTGCTCACTACTCAAAATCAAATGATCTTTTGTCAATACACATTTGGCCCCATTTACCCTTTACCCCTAACCCCTTTCCCTCTGGTAACAACCATAAGGTTGTCTGTGTCTATGAGTTTCAGTGTTATATCCCACATATGAATGTAATCATATGATTTTTAGCTTTTCCTAATGTGATTTTCTATTTCTCAGTGTGCTATACTTAAGTTGTATTTGTTTTTTTTATGTCAACACCCAATAAATAGGTTTTTCTCCTAATAGTTAATTTTCATAATTAACCATATATGTTATGACATATTATTGGCTATCATCTTTTTAGTAAGTATTTGTTCTTTTTAGTGTAATTTTATTTGTTGGAAAACAATGGATTTTAAAATGTTTATTTATTTAAATTAAACTTATTGTTATATATTTGCATTCATGAGAATGCAACTGACCAAATAAATACAATTATGAATGCATTGTTTGATTTAAGCAAAGATCTGTTCTTTATTTGTTGGGTTACATAACCATAGGGTAAATTATAAATATAATCTATATTTAACTATAGGATAAATTATACATATAATTTCCTCCTATCTTTGGTCTTTTGCTCTAGGACTCAGAAGCTATTAGTTTAAGATATGACAATTTTTTTTCTTTACGTCTAGAGCTGAAGATGACATACTGATTCTCTTGCCATTTTCATCAATAATCAGGATAAATACAAAATATTTTCTAGCCAAATATGAACTACCAAAAGAGGTTCTATTTTTTCATCAAACAGAATAATAAGTTTATACTAATTAAATATTTAATAGTTAAACATGAAGGTTATCATATCTAAATATATAAAAGGCTAAGTGATTGACCGGCTGACCGGCCGGTACATATGACAAGCACTGACAATCTAAAAATAAACGTTGACTCATGAATGTGTGATATTTGTCCCCATCTGACACTGGCCTCCCATTTAAATTAATTCAAAGACAGTTTCCCATGATGCCAGTGTTTGTGATGACTATGAATAAATCACATGGACAAACTTTAGATAGAGTAGGAATATTCCTACCTGAACCCATTTTTGTATATTGTCAGTTATATGTTGCTTTCTCTCGAGTTTGAAGAGCATGTAATGTTAAAGTTAAAGTTGTAAATATTTCATCACAATGGAAATTAGTCAAGCACTCTGAAAGTGTTTTTACTCTTAATAAGGTATATAGGAAGATATTAGAATAAGTTTAATCAATTTATCAGTGATTGTTTTTTATCAATGTTGTTTTTGTATCATGTTTTTGTTGTTTTTATATCATGTCTTTGTTGTTGTTATATCATGTTGTTATTTATTAATCAATTTATATATTATTTTCATATACATTTTACTAGTTTTCTTTCATCTCTGACACTGCTATTATAGAGAAAGGGCAATTAGCAATATTAAAATATTTCTTCTAATTAATTTACTTTCAATGTGCACAAATCCGTGCACCAGGCCACTAGTTAACTATAAGATAGGAAACTTATTTTCTTTCATTTAAAGCATTTGAAGATTCCTGACTCATGGCATTTTCTCAAAACATGTCAATTGACATTCCAAATCTGAATAAAGAACTGTGTTTTAAAGTTACTCTTGAATTTACATTTAAATCATTTCTCTCAAAAATAATGTTGGCAGAAGCATTTAAGTAGAAACAATTTGCTTGGTTTGAGGTAAGCCTTCAGTAAATATTTTTGTTTAATCTGTGTGTCTGTCTTTGCATAATTTATGTACTATATTGTTTTCAAATATCCAATTCTGTAGATAATTATTTATGAACCCATTTAATTTACTTAACACCAAGCACAGCAGAATAATAATTATGGATGGCTTCTATTCATGCCAACCCTTGCTTTTTATTTATTTGTTTTTACTGAGGGCTTGTAACTGGGCCTGCTCAGTTTAATACAAATTCCTCTTTAGACAGTTGCTAACCATGACTTGTATGACAGGTTATTTTCTGCCTTCAATTAAACAGTTTTCAAACTGTCTTTTTTTGTATATTAACTTTTCCCTAAGTTGGAAAAAGAAGGCTAAATACCCGTTGGTAGTGCTAATGTGGCATAAAAGTAGATCAGACCATCCAACCTCGTCATAATTTATGGTAAAGCACTGTTTTAAGATTATTGTGAGATTGGGTTATCTCAAAATCAAGTGAAGCTGGAATTTTTTTTAAAAAAAGTTGCTGCTATAATACCAGCAAGAGTAATAAAAGTTTTTTAAAGGTTTTTTTTTTTTTAGTAATACTTACTGAATTATTAAACATAATTACTAAAATTCCAAGTATAAGCTACATCACAGAGATAAAAGTTCATCCATATTTAACTTCATAAACATATCATTGGAACTTGAATCTTAATAGTGTGACATATAATGTTATGCTTCTAAATAGAAAGGAATAAAATCCATTTCTGATCTTTGACAGCTCTTTTCTCATTCATCTCTAAGTTGCAGCTTTGACTGACTTTTAATTGTAAAGTATATGCCATTTGTTTTGTTTTATTCACCAAAACTTATGTAGGCAAGTGTTTTCAAAGAGTTTTTATATTGATGTGTCCCCCAATACCTAGAATAATAAATAATATCCATAAGTGTTTAATATATACATATATGTCACAACTGAATAAATTAATAATTAGTATATGTACTTTGAATCACATATGACAAACTATCTTTTTGAAGGATTTACTTAAGTTTCCAATAAATTCTATTTTATACTAGAGGCTCAATGCACGAAATTCATGCAAGAGTAGGCCTTCCTTCCCCCTGCTGCCGGCACTGGCTTCCCTCTGGCACCCGGGACCTGGGCTTCCCTCACATCCCGGCTTCGTCCGGAAGGACATCCAGAAAGACATCCGGTCTAATTAGCATATTATGCTTTTATTATTAGAGATAAGCACACTTTTTCTAAATCTTTTGCCTCTTTGTTAGTTTTATGTTTTCTTTAAAAGAAGATATAACATACAGTAAAAATAGATTTTTAATAATTCTATTTTTACTACTAGATCAAATTATCTTCAACAATATTTTCATAATTCTGAAAATGTCCTCTCAACCATCTAGAATTAAATGATAAAATTATTACATTATCTTACCCTTAGGTCACCATTCTATACCATGGTGACATGTATTTATTTTTCTTCACACACATTAATTCAAACTCAATTCTATTTTTAAACTATTTTTTTTCAAACTGAAAACACAAGCACAAAGTTTTTCACGGAGTGTGGAACTCAATGAACTATTAAGTAAAAATGGCCCAGAACTCTGGCACTACCTTTTGAGGGAGATCTTGTAAGAGCACAGAAAAAATAACGGCCTCCTAGGCCGAAAACAGGATCCTTCTACTTGGTTAACATTCACTCACGTACTTAATACCATCTACTAAGTTCAGGCATTGAGTTAACTCCCAAGATTGATGAGGTATGCAAAGCACCATGGCCTGTTTCATATTCTAGTAAGATAGAGAGTCAAGAACATGAATGATGATATTAATACAGTGTGAAAGTGAATGTCTTAGGACAAAGGGAAGTTAATAAGACAAAGTGGGGGCATTAGCAGACATGAAGAATTCCATGTGTAAAGAGAAAGAGGTATAAACAGTTAAAGGGGGTACATGTTAGAAACAATGAATGGTTTGTTTCCAAGGTTGGAAGAAAGAGCACATAGGAAAGAGCACAAGTGTTGTAGTAATCCAGGTGAGATGATAAGAGTCTACATGAATGTAGTGCTTATCTTCTCGCCAAGAGAAAAAGATTTGGGAGACACTCAGTACCTAAGGCTCCAAATGCTTTATCACTCTAGGTGTGAGTGTTCTAAGATCTTCAATACTTGGATACTTAAGAAATAACTAGTCCTGAGTAATTTAACGTTTTCATGTCAGGATATTTTCTTGGGGTTTTAGCTTAGTTCTAATTGGCCTTCATACTAACAGTAGCACTGAAAAGATTCTATTTTATATTTCTTTCATTATTAAAGTCATTGGATCTCTTTTATTTGAGCTTAATCAGCTCAAGTTTAAAATTCTTATTAACAACTATTTTCAATGGAGTAGAAACTTGAAACAACCAGGTTGAGCCAGTGTGCCAACTGAGCTGTGAACATTATCCTAATGAGTCTAAAAAGATGGAGTAGAAGGGGCAGACATATATTTTTCTATCACTATGTATGACCTCTATGCCCTCTTTCACCTTGACTACCCCTGCATCACCACACTGTTGTTCATGTACATGATTTCTCTCTCTTTTTTTCTTTTTTGTTCAATTCCTCTACTCCCAATACCCCCACCATACACACACACACACACACACACACACACACACACACACACACCAGAGCTGTCTGACTGCTCTCTATCTATGAGTCTGTCTCTATTTTGCTTTGTAGTTCAGTTTATTCATTAAATTCTACATATGAGTGATAGCCTATGGTACTTGTCTTTATCTGACTGGCTTATTTAACTTAGCATAATGTTCTCCAGGTCCATCCATTTTAAACAATAATAAAATATACCAGGAGAAGCCTACTTTGGGATTCAGACTCACAAGGCTATAAATTATGACTATTATGTTCTCTAACCTGGCAGATAGGAAGAAGGGCTTAATCTTATTTCTTGCCACTTGTAAAGTTGTACTGATAATACTAATTTCGCAGGGTTGTATGAGCATTTGTTAAACCATCATGTAGCAAATAAAATGATGTGTAACAGCACATATCTCTGTTCCAATACATTCTACATGTTCAGTGATTGTTATTTCCCTTGCCAGACCTCCCCTGGGAAAATCTAATAGAAACAGAAAAGATAAAATTCAAAAGGTTTCCCTTCTGGGTCTTTGCAAATGCTCTTCCACTCACTCTTCCCTCTCTTCACCCGGTTAGCTTCTACTTCCTTCTGGTCTCAGCTTGGAGTTCGCTTCCTTCGAGAAGTCTTTCCAATAGGCTGAATTCTATGTTCTTTCCTGGGTACTGGTATCCTCTGTGTTTTATGAAACTGTCACATAATAATTTGTTTCATCTTCAGAATCACACAAAAGGCTGTAAGCCCTTTGAGGGCAGGAACTCTTTCTCACATCACTGCTTCCTCAGTTTTTAACCTAGTGATAGGCTTATTGTAAACACCAAAATATGTTCACTCACTGGCTGACTAATGGAATAAAATTGCTTTGGAAAGCAAATGGTAAAAATAATCCATCACATCATCATGATAGGCTCACATCTATATTTCATAACTTTTATAAGTTACTTGCTAGACTATGATTCTAATACTAGTTGCAACAATTACATTTGGATTACTGTCAGGTAGTCCTAATTTTACAAACTTGAGATGCTACTTAATGTCTGCACTTATTGGAACCAGTGGGTGTTAGCCACGCAGGAACATTTCCAATAAACTGAATTCTAATGGAAAGTATAATGGTTCCCCAAGCAGATCACTAGAGGACTTTGAAAATATCAATGACAGAACAGATTGCCATTTGATTTGAATACCTGGCTCTTAGACACAGGTTGAATTGGTCCACATTGTCCCTTTCGCCCTAATGTCATTATTATTTAATTACAAATAACCCTAGGTATTGTTGATCTCATAGTTAACTTTCAGATTTAAATGTAAAATGCCATGCTTTTTTAAAAAAAACAAACGTATACTAAGAATGCTTGCTCCAATATAGCATCAAATGGAGTTATATTTGCCCTTGAACAACTTAAAGAATACTTAATTTTACTGTTGCCATTATTTATCTCTGTCTCTCCTCCCTGGGAGCTGCTGTTAAAATTAATTTGCATTTCAGACCTCCAGATTTTACATTGCCATTAGGGTTGTGAAATGTTTTTACTCAGCACAACTAAGAACTGATGTTTTACCTCCCACTAATGGACCTTTAATTAGGCATTGTAATGAACCATTCTGTCATCCCTTCATTTATAGAGAGAAGGTTTTGTATATGTAAGATACAATTTTGACAGAACATCAGGTCCATTGAACCTTGCCAGCTCACATGTAATAGATCCTAAGTTTATTATGCTTTTGTCAGCTGTTGGATTTATCATTTTAATGAAACTGTCCACAGATTATATTTTGCTGCCAAAGAATAGCATCACCATACTTCAGGAATGTTTGTTGACATCTTGATCAACAACTCCTGGGGTCCATTTCTGACTATAATATCACTACTTGGGATCTTGAGCAAGTTATTTAACCTCTGTCTAAGGATTAATTGGTTAATTTTAATAAGCACTTTACAGTGAAAGGTGGGAAGTGCTATGACTACTAATAGTGATAATAAAATTATAATGTAGGCTTTTACAATGCATTAAGCTACTTCAGACTGTGATTCTGTTAAGTTGACAAGTAAATATAAGTGGCTGAATTTATTCTTTTTTAAGAATTCAAACTGCTGTGATGATGGCCTCATAGTATTTTTAAAACTTATTTTTTAAAAATCAATATTGTTGTATCCTGATTACATACAGCTTTTGTACATTGGATAGATAGTTCTTTTATGATCTCATATCTAAACAACCTCATTTGTTTAGTTATGATTATTTTTTTCTCATTTGCTTATCTGACAAATGCCACTGCCGAGTGTAGTCTCAAGGAGGTCTTCTGAGACAAGTCAGAATGACACAAATCACAATAATACCAGGTAAAAGTGAATAGAGTCAGAAAGAGATAAAGAACCAGTAACTTTAAAATTAAGAAGAGAAAGAGATTAATTCAAACTGAGGGCTACTGTGAGCAACTTGTAAAAGGAAATGGTGTTTAAGCTGGAAAGATACATATAGATAGATTGGGCATAGAGGGATGAAGGTTAATAGGAATCCAAAGAAAATGCATTTCAGAGGAAGAGAATGGCATGAGAAAGTCACAGTGTCAAGGAAGTTGACATATAAAGAACTATGATAGATATGGTTTCATTAGAATAAAAAAGAGGATGCAAAGATAGCTTGGATATTAATGATCATTTGCATTATTCAAGATAGTAGTTGGTACTGACCCCATTCAGGACTTTGAGAATAATGGAGCAAGAAAGAAAACTAAACAAAACTGAGTAGTAAATGGAAGTTGTGTTTGAATACTATGAGAGGAAAGAGATGAGAGAGCCATGAGGACTGACTCAATGACATCAAATGATACAGAGACCACAATGTTAAATAACGTTTAAGGTTGTGGGCCCTGGAAGTGGATTGTTTGGGTTTGAATTCTAGCTTTCCCAATTACTAACACTGTTATCTTTGGGAGGCTCTTTATGCTTCCTCAGTCGCCTCCTCTGTAAAATGCAAACAAAGGCAATACCGTGTTCGTTAGCTAAATTAAATGAATTGATCAAATTAATGCAAAAAAAGAAGAAGTAATTGCAAGAGTTCCTGGATATAGAAAGATCTCAGTAAATGTGATTGAGATGAAAAATCATTTTTTAAAAATGTCTGATAGAATGTACAACTGGTTTATGTGTCCGCTCTTTTGAAAAGACAGAGGGTACAGAGGGAATGCATAGAGATCAGTCAGTACTAATCCAGATGAGAGATGCTAGTAACTTCAATGACGGTAGTGAGAATAGAGACAACGGAAAGTGTTCAATTTTGGGATGTATTTTAAAGGTAAAAGTGAGAATGAAGGTGGAGTATAAAAGGAAGAGAAAAGTAAAATATGACTCCAAGATTTTTTAACTTGGGTGTTTCACTTTATAGACATAAGATAAACTATGGTAGAGGAGTTTTGGGGTGAGAATATCAGGTTAATTTAGAAATGAGTCAAGCTGTCGAATAGACATTTAAATATAAAAATCTGCTACTCAAAAGCTAGGTTTAGCTAGATACATAAATTTGGAAATATTTATATTTGGACTAGAGGCCCGGTGCACAAAATTTGTACATGGAGGGGGGCTGTCCCTCAGCCCAGCCTGTACCCTCTCCAATCTGGGACCCCTCGAGGGATGTACAACTGCCCGTTTAGGCCCGATCCCAGTAGGATGGGGCCTAAACGGGCAGTTGGACATCCCTCTCACAATCCAGGACTGCTGGCTCCCAACTGCTCGCCTGCCTGCCTTCCTGATTGCCCCTAACCGCTTCTGCCTGCCAGCCTGATCACCCCCTAACCACTCCGCTGCTAGCCTGATTGATGCCTAACTGCTCCCCTGCCAGCCTGTTTGCCCCCAACTTCCCTCCTCTGCCGGCCTGGTCACCCCTAACTGCCCTCCCCTGCAGGCTTGATCACCCCCAACTGCCCTCCCTTGCAGGCTGGGTGCCTTCCAACTGCCCTCTCCTGCTGGCCATCTTGTGGTGGCCATCTTGTGTCCACATGGGGGCAGGATCTTTGACCACATGGGGTAAGCCATATTGTGTGTTGGAGTAATGGTCAATCTGCATATTACTCTTTTATTAGATAGGATAGAGGCCTGGTACAGGAGTGGGGGCCAGCTGGTTTGCCCTGAAGGGTGTCCCGGATCAGGGTGGAGGTTCCCTTGGGGCATGGGGCGGCCTGAGCAAGATGCCTGTGGTGGTTTGCAGGCCAGCCATGCCTCCTGGCGACCCAATCAGAAGCCCTGGTATCTGGAATTTATTTACCTTCTACAATTGAAACTTTGTATCCTGGAGCAGAGCCAAGCCTCCTGCATGCTCCATGGCCTGCAGCCATTTCTGTGGGGTTAATTCACCTTCTATAATTGAAACTTTGTAGCCTTAAGCGGAGGCCTGGGCCCAGCCAGGGTGTGTGGAAAGCTTTGCTTCCTCCATTGCCGCGGGCAACCCTGGCCTGGTCTCTCCAGCTCCGTGGCTGCCACCATTCTGTTTGAATTTGTTTACCTTCTATAATTGAAACTTTGTAGCTTGAGTGGAGGATTAGGCCTGGCAAGGGCATGCTGAAAGCTTGGCTTCCTCTGTTGCCTGGGAAACCTTGCTCTCTGTGGCTGTAGCCATCTTGGTTGGGTTTATTTGCATACTCACCCTGATTGGCTGGTGGGCGTGGCTTGGGCTGGTGGGCATGGCTTGAGCATAGCAAAGGTGCAGTCAATTTGCATATTACCCTTTTATTAGGTAGGATGGTATAAAAGGCTATGTAATTAGTTGAAATTATCCAGGCAGTGGGTCTCAATCTTGATCACATATATAAAACATCTGGAAAACTTTAAATAATATAGATGTCCCATTACAGGCAAAGAGAATCAAAATCATAGGTAATGCTTGGGAAACTATTTTTTAGCGATCTTCAACCTTCTTCATCTTGTGGCACACATAAACTAATTAATAAAATTCTGTGGCACATCAAAAAATATATTTTTACCCTAGCCAGTTTGACTCAGTGGATGGAGTGTTGGCCTGTGGACTGAAGGGTCCCAGGGGTCCCAGGTTTGATTCTGGTCAAGGGCAGATGCCTAGGGAGTTATGGGCTCGATACCCAGTAGGGGGCATGCAGGAGGAAGCTGATCAGTGATTCTCTCTCATCATTGATGTTTCTACCTTTTTCTCTCTCTCCCTTCCTCTCTGAAATCAATAAAAATGTAATTATATATATATATATATATATATATATATATATATATATATATATATATATGTTTTTGCCAATCTGATGAAAAATAGGTATAATTTTGAATCATTCGCATTGAACAACTATTGTGTTGGCTGTTGTGTGTTTTTTTTGTTGTTGTTGTTTTTTTTCCAATTTGACAATCTAAGGGAAAAGAGGTCAGTGCCCTTACTAAACAGTCAGGTATTGCATGTTTCACTGAGTGAAAATCATTGCTATATTTTATTAAACCTGTTGAGGTCTTTCTAATGTGCAGATTTTTACAGAAGTCACAGGCTCAAGGAGTGACTATCTATAATAATAAAAGGGTAATATGCTAATTAGACCGGACATCCTTCTGGACGAAGTCAGGGCTGGAGGGAAGCAGCCCGGGTCCCAGGTGCCTGCCAGCAGCCAGAGGGGAGCCAGTGCCGGCAGCTGGGGGAATGCAGGCCTACTCTTGCACGAATTTCTGTGCATTGGGCCTCTAGTTTTAGAATAAAAAGAAATATGAAGGCAGAGTCACAAGTAACACCAATATTTAAAAGTCAAGAGGAGAAGGAGGAATCAGCAAAAAGCCCTGCAAAAAAGCAGCCAGTAAAACTAGTATGAAATGAAGAGACCAGTAAAAATAAAGACAAGCGAATAAGGTGTTTTAAGGAGGAAGTGATTAAGTGCTGACTATAGAGGTAAAATAGGAATTGAAAAATGACCACTGGGTATAAAAACATGAATAACATGAAAATAAATTAGTTAACTTGACTTTGATAAAATATGTTTCAGCAGAACAGAGAAGATAAAAAGCCAACAGCGATAGAGTCAAAAGAAAAATAGAAGAATTGGAGAGTATAACAACTCTTAAAAGCAATGCTACTATTAAAAATGAGTAAGTTAATAAAGTTGTAGCTAGAAAGGGATGTGGTCAAAGGTAAGGTTTTTAAAGGAAAAAAGAAAACCAGGTAGAAAGGAAAACACTGACAAAGCAGGAGGAAGGAGGGGCAGTGGTAAGAGATGTGTCCATGAGTAGCTACACGTAAATAGTGTATGAGTGAGTAGTGTAGCATTGACATAGCGCGGGGTTCCTCTCCACGAGAAGGAAGGCAGTGTGTGGGGGTATAGAACAAAGTAGGTTGAGGGGTGTTGAGGTGGAAACTTGTGGCAGTTCTCTTTAGACAGCTGTCTTCAGCTGAGAGTAAAGTTGGGGAGCAGGTACTGGAGGTTTGAGGAGAAAAGAGAGAATATGACATAGACATTTAGGAGAGTCAATTGATTAGTGAAATACACTAAGAAGTCACAGTAAATATCCATTTGAGATTAGTGATAAAAAACTCAACTAAGACCAGTGAGTATGACTATGTTTTTCTTCAGTTTCATTTAGCAACAGGGCACCAGTTCAGGAAAGAGGGAACATGGGACTTAACCACGTTATGAATTTCCAGAAAAAAAAAAACAACAGAAGGGAAGAGCGAACAAGGGAGTGGAGGAGGATACAAGGGAATGCTTATAATGATAGGCCATGGAATCTAAGCTGGAGGAGGAAGAAACATAGAATCTTTAAGAGAAGGATAAAGAAGAATGTAAAGAATTATTGGAGTTGAGGTGACTCTGGCTGAAACTGAAAAATGGGGTGGCTGCAACTGAGATAATGTAGAAAATACAGACGAGGTAACAAGGAAGCTTCTTCATGTGAACATTAACGCATGCTGCCTGGCGCGGCTCCCACTTACAGTCCTGACATCTGTCCCCCGTGTGCTCAGGCGGGCAGTGGCAGTAAGGCTGGTTCCCAGCAGTCACACTGCAGGTCCCTTCGTTCTGACAAAAGTCCTCACAGACCGTCTTGCCACAGTTTGGTCCAGTGAACCCCAACGCACAGCGGCAGGTGGGTCTCCCTATTGGAAAAAGGTAATGAAAAGGAAATTACTGAACTAAAATGGTTTATTTTCATGGAGTCTTCACTACATAAGAATCAGGAAGCCAGCGTTCTGGTCAAAGTTAGTAGTCTCTTACTTAAATATGTGACTTGAGGCAGTAATGGGACCTCTTTGGGTCTCAGTTTCCCACTGTTCCCATGATGCCTCGATTCAATGATAACTCAGGTTCACATCTGGCAAAATTAGCAGAGCTCATTTTATACATAATTATATATACACAGAAATATTTTATGCTTTAAAGTGCTTTCATAATTCTCTGTATTACTCTTTCCTGGCCCATTTTGCCTTTTCAATTATGATTGCTCTACTCATGTGGTAATGCAGATTGTATTGGTCATTAGAAGATAAAGTAGAGAAAATTATATTTCCCCATGTTTAATCATGTACCAACTATTGCTGGATCTACATAAAATAGAGCTTACATTTATTATGAAAATATTTTAATAAACTTAAAGTGGGCATATCATCTATACTAATATGTATGAATGATATTTTATTTGATTTAAATATACATACTGTGTTTAGATATAAGCACTTACACAGTCCTATTTTATTTCATTTTGATATTTTTCTTCATAGTAAGGACTGTCACTTCTAGTCTGATAAGATGATTTAGAAGTCTAATGTTAACAGTACACAATAGCAAATCTGATGGATCATCTTTGGATATTTTTCTTTATTTGCTCTGTGGGAACTAACATCGCAATGAAAGCTGAACAATCCTTTAAGGTGTTTTGAACATAACAGTTAACTGCTATATCAGGAATGAGTCTCTCTAACTGCCTGGACTGTCAAGAACCAAGTAGAAAATTGAGTGCAGAACCAGCTCTGTAGATGTGGTGAACAAAACAAAACTAAATGAATGGCTATCATTTGTAAGGGGGAAAGAATGAGGTTTAGAAATTGTACAAATATAAAATAATAACATCAAATAGCATAGGAAAGAAATTCAGTTATAGATCTCAATGAACTAGAACTCAGAAAATGACAGAGTTGCTAACATCAGAGAATATCCAACAATCTCCTCTCACTTTTGTGGAAATAAAGCATAGTTAGAGTGGCCAGAAAAATGCATGAGTATAATGCTTAAGGCTTGAGGTATGAAAGTGATATGTTTTCTTTATTGCCATAGATTCTATATTCTATAATGAAGGACAATTCTATGTTTCTACTTTTTTTGAAAAGCATTCTTAGGTGAATAAAATGTCTCCAAATAAAATCTACCTGCATTTCCAAGAGAAGGAATAAATTGAAGTTTCACAATTTACTTATTTAATTTACTTTGAAAGGGCTCCACACACTTAAACATGCTAGAAGCTATTGCTTCTTGATGAAGAAAATTATATACATTTTTATGTTGAGTAGTATTGCTTTAAATTATTTATAAATGATATTAGTCTAGTGGCTAGATAAATGCTTATTAATAGGTTGATAAACAAGATAAATTTTATATACATTAAGAGCTGATTAACCTTGCATTTTTCATTACCAGAAAATGGCTTTAAAACTTATAGATAAAGATTTTTCTTATAATGGTAGTGAATTTTCCAGTTGTTGATTACATACCTAGAAAATACCTTCACTTAATCAAAAATAGGTGAAACATAAAGACGCAAACAATAGAATAAATGTTGGTAGGAAGATAAAGAAAATAGTTTATTTTCTTTATTGATTAAGGTATTACATATGTGTCCTTATTTCCCCATTCCCCTCCCCCTCCCCGCTCATGCCCTCACTCCCCTAGTGTCTGTGTCCATTGGCTATGCTTATATGCATGCATACAAGTCCTTTGGTTATTGTTGGAGCACAGTTACCAGGGAAAATGAAAACCCTGAACAAAAGAAGGGATACCTCTTCATCTACAAGAACCAGTGAATGACTTACAGAGAAATAAAAAATACAAACAGGAACACAAATACACAGGAGTTAATTGTGAAACACACAGTACAGAAAAAAAAACAGAAGAAAATGATTGCATTAGAACAACTAGAACAAGTGCATAGAGAGAACTGAAACCACTAGATTTAATTTTTTCTATATTACTTTCCAGTTTATTATTCTTTGTTTTTTAAAGTCAGGTGTGAAAAAAGTAAATGATAGAAGTTAGAAATAAACAAACACAGCCCGCTGCAAAGGCGCTTGCAAATCCCTCTATCCCCGCCACTCAGAGACACAACACCCTGCTTTCATCTCATCTACAGCTGTTTGGAAAGTAAGGAAGAGTGGCCAGGTTGTCCCGCAGCTGGCATATGCCTACATCATTTTGAGTCTGGCTGAATTATTTTTAAAAGGCTCCCGTTCCTCTTCCTTTGAAGAGAAGATTTATTTTTGACAAGTAGAAATCTCTTCATATTCAGGGGAATGTTCTCTAACTTGAGAGAAACTGGGTGATGGTACAGCAGATCTTTTGTTTGCTGATGAGAAATGGACCATCTGTTGCAGAATTTTGTCATGGGCTCCATCTAATTTTTTCAAGACTCTCTCTGGGTACACCCTAACCAGTGGCACAGAGTTCATTTAGAAAGGTTTTTAGGTAGCTGGATTTGATTTTGACATTTGAAAAGGAAACAGCACAGTTACAGTGACTAAGGCACAGCCGGGAGCAGAGCGTTGACAGCCTACAAGGGTAGCACAATCAGGAAGAGCACCGATTGACCCGAGGAAGGCGGGCAGGAACCATTTGCTAGCTCTAATAGTCTAGTTTCTATAGCATTTTCAGCTCAGACTGAGGAGTGTAGGTTGTCTGTCAGTGTTTATAAACTATATGTGCCAATTACTGGTTGTGAGACATGGGCAAATATCACCTCTCTGCTTATTTCCTTGTGTGTAAAAAGTAGGTAGTAACAGTATCCACCTCATGCATTATTGTGTAAAATTATATAGAATAAATGAGATAATATATGCAACACATTTTTAACTGTGTTAGAAATATGGAAAGCACTGTTACATTTTTAGATATGATTATCCTTATTTTACTGAGTGACATTCACCATTTATAGGCATGACTGACTGTGTCTACAAAGGTACTGTAACAGTCTAGGAAAATCATTCTGAAAATGTTCTTAAGTTACACACTTTATGCCATTATTTATTTAAGATAAAATTAAATTTTAAATTTGTTTGCATAGTAGTGATGGCATAGAGCAGAAATTCTCCATTAACTTTATTCTCAGACTGCAACATTTCAAACTTTGAAGGATAGTTCCTTCTTTACCTTCTAAATATGCTTAATCCTACTCACACAATACACACATAACAAAAAAGCACACCCAATCTTTGTCATGTGCTTCTCCTTGTACAACTTCAAATTTTGGTACATCCTTAAATGCTTTCAAAAGAAATCTACACTCACTGCTTCTAATTCTACCAATACATGACCAAACAACAACAACAACAACACACCAAGAACAAACAAAGAAGAAAGGTCATAAAGTCACCTTCCAATCCCTCACAGGGTTTACAGTTTTAATTTTTTTTACATATACAAAATAATGTGTCTTAATTGATTACTTCCCTTTGTTTTCTCAAGAGAGAGGTCAGATTTTTCAATATGTATGCATTGCTCAAGTCAGATTTATTTTATTTTTTAAATATATTTTTATTGATTTCTTAGAGTAATGGAGAGGAAGAAAGAGATAGAAACATGAATGATGAGAGAGAATCATTGATCAGCTGCCTCCTGCAAGCCCCATACTAGGGATTGAGCCTGCAACCAAGGCATGTGCCCTGACTGGGAATTGAACCCGGGACCTCCTAGTTCAGAGGTCTACACTCAACTACTAAGCCACGGCAGCTGATGATTAGTGACATTGAGAATCTTTTCATATGTCTATTGGCTCTCTGTATGTCATCTTTGGAGAAATGTCTATTCAGGTCCTCTGCCCATTTTTTAATTTGATTATTTGTTGTTGTTTTTTAGTGTTTAGTTGTATGATTTTTTAAATAAATTTTAAATATTAATCTCTTATTGCACATATCATTGGTGAATATATTCTTCCATTCAGAACTCTGTCTTTTTGTTTTGTTAATGGTTTCCTTTGTTGTATGCTATCTTAAGTTTGCAATTTTATGTTTTCAACTGAATATTTTCTTGGATTCTTATAAAGCAAGTAGGATTAAATACTCAGCTTTTAGCACTCCCTAAACATAAATAATATCAATGTTAATAAAGCTAGGACATCAAGCTCAATTTAAATTAGAAACGCTGATTTACTTAGAAAGGAGATTTAGTCCTCCTCTAGAATGTCCCACCTTCTAAATTTTGCATGTCATTTAACTGGTTCCTTCATCACAGTATTTGTTGAAAAGTGAGTTCCACCCTGGAGCTTTGATCTGATGCAGGTTCAATTTTTTTGACAAGACTACTTCATACATGGTGCTGTAAACTTCCTATTATATTAGAGGTTAGCTAACTATAGCTCATGGACCAAAACCAACTGTGTGTTTTGGTAACTAAACTTTCACTGGCACACAGTCACCCATTTATATCTATGACTGCTTTCCCACTACACCTACAGAGATCATGTGGCCCACAAAACCCACGATGTTTACTATCTATCTCTTTATGGAAAAGTTTGCCAACCCCTGTGTTATGGCATATTTGTTACTGTTAATCAATGGGTTCAGGGGAGTCAGCCTGCTCCCTGTTTTAAAATGTCCCTTCTCCTTTCTCAAGTAAATCAGTGCACAAAAAAGGGAGTGGAAGGTGCCTTTAAGGGGAAAAAATTTAATGTTAATTCTGTTATATGTAATGATGGCATCACAGTTATTTCTCAGCAATGAAGTATTAATAGGAGAAATAACATGATGTTTGGAACTTACTTTAAATAAAATACTCTAGTAAACAAGTATATGGAGTGGTTAGGTGGAGAATAGTTGAAACAATTAGATAAATTTTGATAATTATTGAAACTGGGCAATAGATACATGGGGGGTTATTATATTTTTATTTTCATTAAAATATTTATTATGCCCTGGTTGGTGTGGCTCAGCTGGTAGGAGACTATTCCCATATACAATAGGGCATGGGTTTGATTCCCAGCCCCAATCCTGGTGCTTACAGGAGGCAGCCTATCAATGTTTCTCTCTCAAATCAATGTTTCTCTCTCTCTCTCTCTGTCCCTCCCTTCCCCATTCTCTAAAAGTCAATGAAAAAAAATGTCCTCAGGTAAGGAAAATAAATAAGTTAATAAATTAATTAAAAAACAGCCCTGATATAATAAAAAGAAATGAAAGAAAAGCAAAGATGGGCCGTTTAAATGTATGCCCACCTTTATCAAGATTGTGTACTTTCTATCCTAGGTACATATATGACTTAAGACACACTAGTATATATGTTTTGGCATCAGTTCCATGATGCTTTGAGGGTGTCTAAAGTTTCTACCAATACTTCCCTTTTAGCATATATTTTTGGGGTAGTCAAATTTGATGGCAGTCATATATGCTACTATTCTATTTGGAACAGTGGCCTGGAAAAAATCATCTTGAATGAATGAGTGGCAAAGTTCTCTCCATCTACTCACCTATTATTCTAAGGACCCTTCCCACTGCAGTGAGAAGATAATGATTTACATCAGCATTGTCTTTTTCTGCTTTATTTCTGGGAAAAAAACATTTCACAGAATTTCTACAGATTTGGTGAAAGCGAGAGCTACAATGAAAACTTCTGCTTTCTTACCGTATTCATTGAAATAATTGGATACAAATATATCACCAACTATAGAAAATTGCACTGCCCATTCTTCACCTAGTCAGTTTTGCTTTTATGTCTTGCCAAATTTCCCAAATTAAAATTGCTCTCCCTTTTGCACAACTCCAACTTTATGAGTAGGAGTATTTTGTTATATTGTCCCAAATTTACAAACCCTCCTCTACATTTCTATAAATCAACTGTGTAGAAAACATGATTTATTTTGACAGAAATATTAAGTGCCTAAATAACAAACCTATGAGTAAGAAAAATTGCACAGTATGACTACTAGCATACCTTATATAATAAATATGCATAAAAGTAAAAATTAATTGTAAATATAGTTAATCACATAAATTTCAAAATGTTATCAATAATAAAAAATAATAAATCATTTTATAATTTTTGTAATTAAATATCTTAATATTTCAATGCTTTATTATCAGTTCCAATATGTTACCCAAGGCAAACTTTATCTTAAATCTATCCTTTAATGAGCAGGTCATAGGAATTAACTACATGGATCCTTGTTGTATAATCAATGTCAAACCATTTAATTTTGCAGTACTTTCCTATATGAATTTATATTTTAGTTTTCTTTATTAAAAAAATCTTAAGGAATAAGGGAAAAACTCATTCCTACATGCAAAATTTTAATTATGCCTCTCAGATGTGTGCTTTTAATTAATTGGTGATATTTCTTTGTTCAAATATTATAGTCTTACACAACTGTCATAAACTTATAAATTTTAATTAAGGCTTCTCCAAACCCTAGTTATATAGTGTCCACATAGGAATTTGCCAAAAGGCTTAACTATAAGTAAACCAACAATGAATAAATCCATGACTTGCCCAATGGGATTTGTTTAACAAATTAACATTTGTGTGGAGATAATAAGGTTCTACACTCTATAATACCCAATCATGTTCTATAAAACCACATTTTTTAAAGTGAAAATGCTTTGTAAATTACTTATTTGAATATTATATTATTATTAATTATATATAAGACAATAAACTCTGTTAACATAACTCAGGTTGAATTCAGATGATGCCATTTATATTACTAATTTGAAATATAATTTTTTCTGAACATATTCTCTCTATGTGAATCGAAATCTCATAATCTAGGTGCATAGGTAAAGTTGATATAGATTTTAAGAATGTAGCAAAGTCTGGACAAATTATTTGAAAACAACATTAAAAGTTGTGCTGTATCCATATATAGTTCAGGATGCATTTATAGGATAGTAAATTCAATGCTTCATAGAGATTTGTCCCTGTTGTTCTGTTGCAGGTTAAACAGTAGCCATAGATTGGAGTGACAAACTCTTTAGTTGGCTTAAATATTCCCATGGATAAATATAAGAAAGTCATCTGGTTGTATGGTAGGTAGTTAGACAGGCATGAGCAGAGTAGGAGCAACAGTCCAGGTACCAGGAAGGCCCCAAGTGCCTAGCAATGGGAAAAACTGGGAAATCAAAGACCTCACACCCAAGGTGACCTTTGCTATCCTGGTATATCACTGGTTATGAGGTTTAGACCCCCTGGCCTTTCATATCACTGGTCATGTAGTTCAGAACCCCCCTGATCTTTCCTCCCCTAGCATGTTGTTAGTCATGGGATAGATCCTCTTAAAGGAGGAACAAGTGGCTGAAAGAATAGCTTCATATGACTCCCACTCAAGCCCTTGCACAATCATTCCCTTAAGCATCAAGCCCTGAAGACAATGAGGTTTTGACCCACATCAAATAATCTTAGGAACAAAGTCTTGGGTCTGTTGATCACAGTGACAGTTTTGGTCAAACTACAGGTAACATCTAGGCCTCAGTTGTATTGCAGCTCGAGGCCCAGAAAAGCAGCAAGGCCAGGCAGGGAGACACCATGGCTGACATCAGGTCCAGCTGCAGTGAAAAATGACCCTCTGCCCTGGTGAATATCAATCAGTAGAGACCATGACTCTGAACGGATACACCTGGAAAGCTGATGAATATTTCAAGAAGGTCCTCTCTTGGGACCTTCCCTAAGATCCACAATTTTAGAGAACAGATAAAACCCTCAGGATGGAGGACTCAGCACACATGCACTCTCCCTTAAGCATGCCCGCGCCTTTCTCCCCCCTTTCTTTCCCTAGGGTGCACTTCTCTCTCTCTGCAGCGAGCCCACAACGTTTCCTCTCTCTTCCTCCAGGTGTGTTCCCTTGCCTTTCCTTTCCTAAGCTCCAAGGGCCTTCCTTTTGCTTCCTGAATCCACACAGCCGACTTGGATCATTTCTTCCATGGCTCACTTCTTCTACCTCTGTGATTTTCTACATAAACTTTTGTTTGTATTTGAGTCTTAGCTCTGAATTCTTCCTTAGCCAGTACTCAAATATCGAGGTTGCAAAACTGAGGTCAATTGCCAGTAACATTCTGGTGGCATTTCACTGCCAACAGTTGTAATCCAATGATTTTATTATTATAATAAGAAAAATTAAGTTAACAATAAAATAATAAAATCCCTAAAACTCATTTGCAAAAGAAAATATTCAGTGGATAGAGCGTCGGCCTGCAGACTGGAGGGTCCCGGGTTCGATTCCGGTCAAGGGCATGTACCTTGGTTGCGGGCACATCCCCAGTTGGGGGTGTGCAGGAGGCAGCTGATCGATGTTTCTCTCTCATCGATGTTTCTAGCTCTCTATCCCTCTCCCTTCCTCTCTGTAAAAAATCAATAAAATATATTTTAAAAAAAGAAAATATTATTTTCTAAAGGAAATGGTATCTGTGTTACTAAAATAAGATCATAAGTCATATCATTTCATGGCACATTTATTGGACTTTTATTTTCATATTCAATGAAGGTCACAGTACTACCATTTCTCCTATAGCAATAGAAAATACTCTACTGTATGGATTAACTTTCCTTACGCAGAATGAAAATATATAGTAAAGATCTTAGTGCCTTTTTTATTTCAATCAACCTACTGAATATTATTTTTCAGAATTCAGTTAAGCAGTTAGAATAGCTTAGTTATCAATTAATCATGTGTCAAAAATATTTATAGACATAAAACTATCAAACTTAAAGAAATAGTAATGCTTTTACTATTAGAATGCAAAACAGAAACAGCTTAGTTCTTCTGAACTCCATGGAAAAAGATTTTTAATGTGACTGTTTCAGTTAACATTATGCTAACTACTTCAAAGAATAGCATAAGAAATAGAAGCAGTGAGAACTCCCAGTAAGATGGAAATTAACCATGTAGGGGATGTAAAGATCATATGGATTGATTTTCCATTTGACTAAAGAAATTTGCATTTATGTAGTAGAATTAAATGTGCATAGATTACTCTCATAGTTGCATAATATCCGTTGTACCAAATATTGTGATCTGCAAGTTATATTTTTATTATGTGTCGGGGTTAATTTATTCCCATAGGAACATATTTTAAACTTAATAGAAGTCAGTAGAAAATATGTTTCAATCTTCACTTGTATGTTTTAGAAACCACTTTGTGCAAACTTATTGTATAAGTTAAAAAGAATCTCAAGTATATCCTAATTCATAATAACCTAATATTTTCAAAGCGGATTATACACTACATGCCAACAGAGTAATTATTTATTTTATTTTATTTATTATTTTATTATTTTTTGTTAAATCTCACCCATGGATATTTTTACCATTGACTTTTGGACAGAGTGGAAGGGAGGGGGAGAGACAGAGAAAGAGAACCATCGATGTGAGAAAGACACATCAATTGGTTGCCCCCCGACTCGCCCTGACTGCAATGGGGCCAGGAATGGAGCCTGCAAAGGATGTATGTGCCCTTGACTGGAATTGAACCTGGGACCCTTCAGTCCATAGGCTGATACTCCAACTCCTAAATCAAACAGGCTAGCGCAAGAATAGTTATGATTTCAGATGGGAACTACGATGCTATCAGATGTGCTGATATCATATATTTATACTTACTATTTTTATTCTTTTTACGATTTGGTTGAATGTTTTGGTTAGTGTGTGGAGTAGCAGTTGTATAATGACTATGCTTCAGCCTAAGGTTTGGTTTGAGTTCTGTATGAAAGTTAAGTCTGCGGTAGAGTTACTGGGGAGACTTGAAATTAGTCTTGGTATGAAATTAACATAGGGTTAGCATTAAGGTTCTTAAGCAGTCACCTGCAAAGGGACTTCAGCACTGTGTCATTTAATGAGTGCATGTATGTCACGAACAGTTTTTAAAAGAGCTGCTTGCAAGCTACGTTTGCCATCATGCTGCCCCAGTAAATGGCATTTTATTATAATGATATTTTTAAGGGAGCTACCAGCATTCCACACACTATGTTTAGCGAAGTATTCTTCCAAGTAGTGAAACATATTTGAACTAATATATTTACATTTAAAATGAACCTAATTTTCAATATCAAATAATTGTTAGCATTAGGCAAACTGTTCAATTAAAAAAAACCCACAGATATTCGAGTCAAACATATAAGGCTTATAAAGCTGGTTTCACTTCATCATTCTAAGCCTGAGTCAGAATCTGTAACCACTGCACTCTGGCACGTGGCGCACTCAACACCTGGTCATGTCATTACTATTGTTATGTTAGATGCCTTGAATCTTGAAATACTAAATTTAGAACAAATGTTATTGATTATGTTAAATTACTTATTCAACTTAATTTGTGTTAATGTATTCTTTATTAAGGTACCAGAAATTATACTTGTAATATTCTTTTCTTTTTTATTTTTCATGTATACCGAACATTGCAAGTGATTTGAATAGACAATGAAATTCAAATATTTACCCAGAGTGGATGGTATACAAGTTCCTCCATTTTGACAGTAGTTGCTACAGTGGTTTACTTCACATCTGTCTCCTGAATAACTAGGCCAGCAGTGACACCTCAAATCACCCTTCTCATTTAAAATGCATCTTCCTCCATTTTCACAAGTCAATTTGCATGAATCATCTGGTTATAAAAATAAATGTATGAATTAGCATGCCATTTAGTGGATAGTAGAGTAAAAATATTTCTATAAAATAAAAAATAAATACTAGAATTTGCTTTTATTAAAAATTCCAAAAATATAAAAAGAGAAATAAAATTATCTGAAAACAGAGAAATAAATTTCAACCCTTAATGAATGGTGAATACAAATGTTGAATTAAATTTTGTTTTTCTATATGCTTAAAACATTATTAAACATTTCTTATAGTTGTTAAAACAGTAAGTAATAAAACCAACTGAAACTTTCTAAAAATAAAATATTTTTCAACCAATAAGTATTTTTTTATAATATGAGCAACCATAGCCCATTTTTTAGAAGTGTTTAATTTCAAACCAAACTGAAATATCTAAACTATATACAAACATATATCTTTACATATAGTATACATGTATTAAATTGTATATGTAATAATAAGTATATTATATATAGACATACAATTTATATTATAGGGGCATTTTTAAATAAAAATGTACTCTTCGATGTACATACTTATTAACCATATATAAATATTCCAAACCAAAAGTCATTTAGATTTGGTATAAGATGATGTTAGAACAGTGTAGAAACATTTCCATGTGCAAAATTTCTATAGTTAAAATAATTAGGCACAATCTGTGTATTCTGTATAGTTTGCCTGAGAATAAGAAAAGATGATTATTTATTGGAATAGGAAAATTATTTCTTAAAAATATGATGTCTGATTAATAAAAAAGATATGCTTGAAATCATTTTTCAGGTAATTTATCTATATGTGTTCACATAGCCCTGCTCCATTAGAAATATTGCTTTACTTAAAGCAAGACACAATATCCAATAAAACAGAAATGATTTACAATATTGTAAGAGGCATTTCATTCTAGAATATGCCTTCTATTAAAGTCATGCCTATTTTATAGTAAGACTAGAGGCCTGGTGCACGAATTCGTGCACCTGTGGGGTCCCTCAGCCTGACCTGCGCCCTCTCGCAATCTGGCACCCCTTGGGGAATGTCAGAATGCCCGTTTCAGCCTGATCCCTGCAGG
Source organism: Cnephaeus nilssonii (assembly GCF_951640355.1). Taxonomy (NCBI): domain Eukaryota; kingdom Metazoa; phylum Chordata; class Mammalia; order Chiroptera; family Vespertilionidae; genus Cnephaeus; species Cnephaeus nilssonii. Next base: position 71,862,436 of record NC_137081.1, on the reverse strand, counting down.
CCAGGCCGAGGGACCCCTGTGGTGCAAGAATCCATGCACTGGGACTCTAGTATGCATATAAGATCTTTGGTTAATCTCTTCCTGCCCTCTCCCCTCCTCCCTTCCTTCTGAGATTCAACAGTCTGTTCCATGTTTCCATGCCTGTGTATTAAGCATCTGCCCCCTGGTGGTCAGTGAACGTCATAGCTACTGGTCTAACGGTCGAATGGTTGAACAGTTGAATGGTTGCTTAGGCTTTTATATATATAGACTAGCGTTCCCATTGCAGGAAAAATCCTGCAATAGGGTTTCCTGCTGCACTCTACCCCACCCTGCCTGCTCTCCTCCCTTGTCCCCCGCCCCGCCACGATCTCCGCCAGCCCCCCTGCTTTTCTAACTTCTCCGCCAGCCCGCTCTCCTTCCTTCTTCCCTGGCCCCGCCTCTGCTCCTCCCTTCTCCCCCGGCCCCGCCTCCGCTCCTCCCTTCTCCTCCCCCCGGCTTGCTTGCTTCTCTGCAGCTTTGCTCCCTTCTGCATCTCTTGGATTCTTTCTACACTGTCGCAATATGCAAATTAGCCGCCATCTTTGTTGGGATAATTTGCATATCCGTCCTGATTGGTTGGTGGGCGTAGTGAAGGTGTGGTCAATTTGAATATTTGTCTATTATTAGATTAGATAAGGTAAAATCAAATTAGCTTATATTCCTTATTTAACCCTTTGCACTCGCTTGCTTTTTTCTCAATTCCTTTATTCTACTCGGGATTTAATTTTTTAAATACCCCAGATTTTACAAAACGCGGCAGTAGAATAAAAAACTGGAGTTTCTTTTCATACAAACTTATTTATTTGGATTTTTTTATATTTCAAATTATTGATACATTCAATACAATTCGACATGCAAGCTGCTACTGATGCTAACCATGTCGAGTCACACTCGACATCCGAGTGAAAAAGGTTAAGATACTGAGGACTGTACACAGCAGAAGCTTGAATACATATCATTGCAATGATCACAAGAGCATCTTAAAGATCCTCAGTGACTTCAAATGACACAATAATTCAAGTATCACATCCACCATCATAAATAGAGCCTTTGTGTCAGCAGTGTTAGACAATTCTGAGGTCTGTCTAATTGCAAGGGAAAGTTGCCAATGCTTTTCTATGTAGGTAGGCTTGCTAAAGTTTGCATTTGTAATATGAAGGGCTCCCTCATGAAGCACTGCCTATGTATGGCATAAATAAATGACTGTTGATATACTGATACCTGTGTTTACGTCCTAGCTCTGCCACTCACTAGGCATACAAGTTAACCTATCTGAGCCTCATTTACTTCAAAATGGTCTTATTGAAAAATGTACATCTTAACTCATGGATTTATTACACATATTAAATTAGATAAGAAGTTTTAAAGAAAATGTTAAATAATAAAACTCTGTAAATATTAAGTATATAAGTATATACCGTATGCACATAAACCTGAAAAAGAATCTGATTTCCAGCCCATATCTACCACATCTAGAATAGTGAAAGAATGAAGAGCTGAGATATGGGTCTGAAAGATGTTTTGTTTAATTTCAACAGGAAATTAAGGCACTTATTGGGTAAATCACTATGTACTATCAGCATTATTTACCGAGTGCCCATAAGGTACACTAGGCATTCAGCTCACATGGAATAGCATCTATGGCTGCCAGAGGTGAACATTGGAGGTACCAAATGCAAGTCACTGTGACTGAACCTGGATTAGAGTGTGAAGAAAGGAACTGGAAGAAAAAAAGGAGTTTGAGGAGATAAGCAGTGTCACAGGAGGTCCCTGGATTTTGAACTTCGCCCCCAAAGCAGCGTTGAATCTTTGAAGAGCCTAAAACATGTGAGGATAACTGTACCTGGCTGGGGTTAAACTGAAAGCAGTGTGACTACTCGGACTCTGTTTAAATTATGCAGGCTACCTACCATGATGGCCCCAAATACGGTAATGTGGGACGGATAAAGGGGGATACACTAAAGGTAACTGGAAGGTAAAATCACACTGGTGCTTTATAAAGAGGGCAAGGAAAGATTAAGGATAGTTTTTCAACTTTTGACCCAAGGGTATCAGGAATCGAAGGGGTGATTTAGTTTTGGACATAGAATTGGAAACAACTATGTAAATGCAAGTGGCAATCTCCAGCAAAGAGTTAAATCGAGAGGTCAGATTCTTAAGAAAGATCTAGAGTACAAAGATGCTTGCTTCATTTAAAATTTACCCAAACATTTCCAACTCATTCAGCATGAAATATCCTAATTGGATTTGTGAATATTTAAGGTTTCATTATCACAATTAGGATTATGGGAGAGCTTATTTTCACCTGTAGATATTCTGTGTAAACCACATAGGTATTCCAAATCTCTAAATATTAAGGCATGTACATTTCTATAATGTACTTTTTTTAGGTACCAGAAATTTAAAAATCTAACACTGCCTAATGAAATGTAAGTGGAGTTACATTCTTTCAAAACCTAACTGCAATCATTTTATAATGAAAAAGGCTGCTTTTGTCAATAACTAAATCACCCCCAGAAGCCAAGCTCCAGTAATTGTAAACAACTATAGGAAAGAGCTGGTGCATACTTCCCCAATAAAGAGTATCATTAGAATTTCAAATTTCGTACATGAAGATTAAAGGTATTCGGCATGCTCATCATTTAACAATAGCAGCTAGAGAAAGACAAGTGTTTATGAAGAGCTGAAAAATTTGGCTATATCAAATGTTAATGTCAGAAAAAATTAATTGACACTTATATATACCAATCAATAATTCTGAAATACACTTATGTATATTCCTAACTGAAGTGGTCCAATCTGTCTATTACCAAGGCTCATATGTATAGAAGGCCATGTGAATATTTTTTAACACTCTGATTATGTGAAATATAACATTTTCTTTTAAGAAACAACGTGAACTTTGAGAAGGTTTCTGTGATCACACCTTTCAATCAGGGTTGAGAAAGTAAAGTTGAAATCTCTTAAAAATTTTTTAGGATTTGGTTAAGTCTGTATTTAGACAAATATGCTTCCTCATTTAAAACATAAAACTATACAACTTGTTTCATTTTCTTACCTACATCATGACAGATTTATCTTAAGAGTACAATGTGTCTACTTCTTGCAAGGCATTGTGCTAGCACTTTATGTATGTTATTTATCATATTTCTAATCTGGACATGATATGAAGGCACTGGGATATACTGTGTGATGGGTTAGAGTGTGAAATGCCTAGGTTCTGCCCAGGCACCATCATTATTAAGTAACTAGAGGCTAGATGCACAAATTGGTGCATGGGTGGGGTCTGGCCAGCCAGGCCTGATTGGGGCCGATTGGTCTGGGCCAGCCAGGAGGAGGGGACACCAGAGATTGGCCAGATGGCCTGGCCCTTGATTGGGGTGGGGGTGGGGGTGCAATTGGGGGTGGGGCCTCGGGCGGTTGGATGGCCAGCCTGCCCCCAATCTGGAGGAGGGGACAATTGAGGGAGGGGCTGGCCAGGGGGAGGTTTGAATTCCTGTCGAACTCCCAGTTGAGGGGACAATTTGCATTTTAGGCTTTTATTATATAGGATGTTAGACATTCCATTGAACCTCTCCATACTACAATGTTCTTATCAGCAACAATAGTATTAACAGCATAGTGTCATTGGGATTTTGTGATTATTAAATGAAATTATATATATAAAAGTCTAAGCAACTGTTATGACTGGATGACTGGCTGGTAGCTATGACGTGCACTGACCACCAGGGGGAAGACACTTAATGCAGGAGCTGTCCCATGGTGGTCAGTGCGCTCCCACAGCCAACCTCCCTTGGCCGGCTAACCTCCCGCAGTCCCTCCCCGCTGCTGGCTGGCCCTGATCGGCTCCAATTGGCTCCAATCGCCAGCCAGGCCAAGGGACCCCACCCATGCATGAATTCGTGCACCGGACCTCTAGTATACATATAACATACTTACAATATGCTTTGCTCATAAGTCTTCAAAATTTTTATTTATTATTACCAGTATTAGTAGTATTTATTGTTAGTCCAATTTGACACAGAGGAAAATGAGACTGAGGGAGAACAGGGTCACACTGGTTAAGTGACAGATAGATCTTGGCCTAATCCAAAGCTCCCCATCAGCCCAGGCCAAGTTCTTCCTGTGTTTTTGAATTTGGATTATTGAATAAATGATCTTTACTAATCACAGGGGACACAAGGAGGGTTGTGTAGAAAAGGCAGCAATGTCTAGTTATAAAGGAAAAGCAACAAAGATTGTCTACAACTTGATCATTAAAAAAGGACATAACATATGCATATGTGCATAACCCATGTACGCAGACAATAGTGTAGTGAATGCCTGGATGGGGGGGGGGGGCGGTGCACATGGAGGGTAGAGGGGTCAGTGAGGAAAACAAGGGAATATCTGTAATACTTTCAAGAATAAAGATAAATTTAAAAACACAAATACATTTTTAAAAAGCACACAACATCTGAGTAAACAAAAAAGTCACTTTGATAGCATCAGTAGTGTATTCTTATGTATAGAATACTAATCTCTTTCCCAAGGGTCTCTCCCACCCAAACAATAGTATAAGTAGATATGATAGATAGGAGGCACCTATGAGAACACTAGTTATGAGTGTGTGTGAAACTGACAAATATGTGATACGTCTTCTACAAGAAAGAATTTGATGACTATTTTTTTTTTAAGGGTAATACAAATGACATGCATTTTATTTTGAATGAAGTTTTCCTTCTCACATTCTGCTGCATTATTTTACATGCTCTGCACTCCCCATGTTGGTTAAAACTTCCATTTAAAAAATATTTCAGCCCAGCTGGCATGGCTCAGTGGTTGAGCATGGATCTATAAACCTGGTGGTCACAGTCCGATTCCCAGTCAGGGCACATGCCTGGGTTGTGGGCTTGATCCCCAGTGTGGGGTGTTCAGGAGGCAGCCGATCAATGATTCACTCTCATTACCGGTGTTTCTCTCTCTCTCTCTCCCTCTCCCTTACTCTCTGAAATCAATAAAAAAATATCTATCCTACCTAATAAAACAGTAATATGTAAGTTGACTGCACCTTCGCTACGCCCATGCCACGCTCACCAGCCACACCCACCAGCCAAGCCACGCACACCAGCCAATCAGAGTGAGTATGCAAATAAACCCGACCAAGATGGTAGTTAATTTGCATACATAGGCGCCCTGAGCTGGCCCCCTTTGACGGATTTCAGGGAGCTGGGGTCCACTCTGGCCCCAGACCGAAAGCCTCCGCCAGAGGCTTTTAGCCTGAAGCCTGAGCGGACACCCAGCTCCCAGCTTTTGATGGATGGTGGGCGTGGCGGACACCCAGCTCCTCGCTCTGATTGGATGGTGGGCGTGGCAAGCAGAACCCCTGCCATCGAAAGTGGGGCCAGCTCCCCTGCCATCGATAGCGGGGAGTTGGGTGTCTGCTCCAGCTCCAGGCCAAAAGCCTCCACCGGGGGCTTTTGGCTGGGTGCACGAGCAGACACCCAGCTCCCCTGCCATCGAAAGCGGGAGCTGGGGGTCGGCTCCTGCCCAAGAGGCTTTCGGTCTGGGCAGGCCTGGGCAGGGGCTGAGCCAGTGATCAGAGGGAGCTGGAGAGGCCTGCCCAGGCCTAAAGCTTCGGCCAGAGGCTTTAGGCCTGGGCAGGGCCCAGCACTCCATTGGTGTGAACTATAGAGGAAACAACTCTTCTGACTGCAAATTGGCTAAGCTTCCTATATGCCACTGGTAATATTCTTAGTAACTTGGGTAAAAAGAATCCAAAAAGGTGATCTAGGGTTTTCCACCACATTTCTGGAGAAAAAAATGAAGGTCCGCTGCTGGAAGGCTAAGAAATGTCATATCCTGCCCTAGCTGGTTTGACTCAGTGGATAATGCCTCAGCCTGCGGACAGCAGGGTCTGGGTTTTATTCTGATCAAAGGCATGTACCTAGGTTGCAGGATCCTCCCTGGCCGGGGCCCAGATCAGGGCTCATGCAGGAGGCAACCAATCAAAGTGCTTCTCTCTGTCTTTCCCTTTCTCTTCCACATTCTCTAAAAGTCAATGGAAACATACCCGTAGGTGAGGATAAAAAATAAAGAAAGAAATCCATATCCTATGAAAGACACATCTTGAAAATGCCTAAAGAAAGTTGTCATTTTTTCTTGGTGAAGGGACTGGAGTCCGTGTTGATGAAAACACCTTGGTGGCTACAGTGACTGACAGTGGCTGCAGCAGTGGGGTGATGGGGCTGGTGCCTTCCCCTGACCAGCCCAGTTGCCTCCCATAAAGGGAGGCCAGACTGTGGCTTAGGTATGCTCCCTGTGGGGCGCGGGCCTAAGCCGTCAGTAGGACATCCCCTGAGGGCTCCCAGTATGTGAGAGGGGGCAGGTTGGGCTGAGGGACCCCCGACCCCCCAGTGCACAAATTTCGTGCACCGGGCCCCTAGTTTAAAAATATTTCAATTACAATTGACATTCAATATCATTTTATATTAGTTTCAGGTACAAATAAAATAGAAACAAGCTCATAGATACAGAGAACAAATGGATGAATGCCAGATGGGAGGGAGGTTGGGGAGCTGGATAAAAAAGGGGGAGGAATTGAGAAGTACAGATTGGTAGTTACAGAATAGTCACAGGAATGTAAAGTACAGCATAGGGAATAGAGTCAATAATATTGTAATAAGTATGCATGGTGACACTTGGGTACTAAAATAATCGGGAGGATCACTTTGTAAAGTGTTGACATTTAAAAAATCTTTTTTGGAGGAGTTAAGCAAAATATGTGGCTATATGCAGTTTAGCTATATGACCATGTCAGAGCAGTAGGTGAAACATTGCCCTGGTAGTGGTTGAAAATGTTCATTTAATTCTCTTATTCTACCATCACAGCTGCTCTGGTTGGGAGGATGCCAGTGAAAGCATCTCTTTTCAAGGACTGGCCCTAACAGACCCATCCAAAACACCAATCACGATTCACATTTAACTGTTAAGAATTCCCCACCTTGCTACCCCAACAGCACTTCATACATCCTACACAACTGAAATAAAAGATTCATTATTTTCTTTGCATGCCATAGTTTTATGCCTTTCAAGTAAATTTTTTTCTGTTTCAATGTTGTTCCCTCATTTCCACTTAATCTAAATCCAATTTGTCTTTAAAGACCTTGTTCTATGGTTATATTATATAGAAAACTAGAGGCCCAATGCACGAAATTCGTGCAAGAGTAGTCCTTCCTTTCCTCCAGTGCTGGAACCAGCTTCCCTCTGGCACCCGGGACCCGGGCTTCCCTCCAGCCACTGGCAGGCACCCGTGCTCCAGGCCTCCCTCGCAGCCCCAGCTTCCTCTGGAAGGATGACCTGTCTAATTAGCATATTACACTTTTATTATTATAGATTATAATTAATTCTCTAATTGGATAATCATCTGAATCCTCATAGAAATTTTAGCTCTGTCACTTCTTTGGCTTATGTTACTACCCATATAAATATTTATTGATTGATATTGATGTCATTCCTCATTTCACCTTTGTAACTTTTTCAGCTTTGCCTAGCCAATGCTTAAGGAATACAACTATCTTACAATTGTTATGATAGTTTTAGATATTTAGTGTCTTGAAAAGGCAACAGTCTTCAGATTGTATGTAATCCCAGCAAAGAACAATGAGAAATGATATGGGGGTGAAGATGCTGACTGAGGGCATCTTCCTGTGAGGGGTTCATTCTAAAAGAGGGGGATACAGCAGGTGGAAACCTTGCTGTGTAAAGACCGTAAGTGTGTACTCACTCGATAATGTTTGCTTTGATCCTCAAGGGATTTTGGAGCATATGTTTTTGTCTGTGACATAAAATTTAATGTTGATTTTCTTTTTTTCTTAATAGTAATTTTATTCTTCAATATGGCTAATTCTTAAATATAAGGGATCACACCATTTGTGTTTTTTAAATGTTTTGCTCTTTAATACTTATCAGCATTTGAAATTGTTTCAATTTATTTTAATGTTTGTTTCAACCTCTACCTTCTAAATTATTAACTTCATGAATGCAGATATCTTGGAGGTTTTGTTTCTGAATTAGTCCTTGGTTTCTAAATTAGTGTTATGCTTTGCTCATAACCCTCAAAACATTTCTTAATGGTAGTGGTAATATTTATTGTTAATCAAATTTTACACAGAGGAAACTTCGACTCTTTATAAATTAATCACCGGTTTCTAAATTAGTATTGGCACACAGAAGTTGTTCAATATAAACTTGTTGAATGACCAAATTAATTTGGGGCTTGAGTTTAAACTGATAGCAGAATGGCATGCTCAGAAATATTATCTTCACTGATATATGAGCTATATAAAAACACATTTTGATCTGTGTGTGACTTCAAAGTTCCTAACCTACTCTTAAATGCATAGTAAGTGCTCAATGCAGCTTTGTGAATAAATGTAGAATGAATGAATAGAAAGTTATCATCAGAAGAACAGTTTATGGAGGTATTTAAGAAGCAAAGCTATTAAGGTAAGTACATTGATGACTGAGTAGCTAGTTCTGCTCAGTGTCAATAGTTGTAAAAATGTATCATACAGATGAATTCATTATTTACCGACATAATGAAGTTTACCTACCTAACAGGCTGTCATCATTGCAGGTGCCATTAATCAAATATTTTCCTTCCGGGCACACACAGGTAGCCCCAGAAGGATTCAGCAAACAGAGAAATTCACATGCTAAATCCAAGCAAGGATTGGGTACTGGTTAAAAGAAAACAAAGAAATGCATAACTATACTTACAATAGGTTTCAAGAACATGAAATTCAATAAGGTGAAATGATGAAATTAGCAACCCTGTTAAGAAATCACATCAACTTTCTGCTAGAATTATCTCATTTCAATCTTACTGATCACCTTAATAGGGGGACAGACATTACTAACTTTATCCATATATGTCAGATGACTGGTAAAGAGCAGCAAAACTTGAGATAGAATTTAGGAAGTTTTTAGGGGACTATATGTTGTTTTAATTGTTTCCATCACTGATTTGGATAAATATCGTTGTTACCTTTCCAGATCATTGCACCAATGAGATTAAATCCCTTTCTATTTGCCTTAAAGATTAATTATAAATAAATCTCAAACATTCTCTTGAAGCATGAACTCATACATAGAGATGAGTCATTGGAATTTCAGCCACATTTTTACTCTGGTTGTCAATATTTTTGATAGCTGTGTTCAAAATATACCTTTCAAGATAACAGCATCTCTTATTTTCCAATTCCCTTCTGGGAGGGAAAGTAACAATAAAAGTCATAAACAATCAGAGAAAACAACCCTTGAGAAAGCTCTCCTCAGATACATCTAAGGATGGCATGTTAGAGATATAATTGTCACTTGGGTATCACTAAGAAAAAGTCAAACTGACTAATGGTGAATTTCCTTACTTGTCTACAGAATCAAAAGATTTTATTAAGAATTTTATAAAAAAATGAATGAGACATTAAAAAAACAATGTCAAGTTGAATAACAAGAAAACACAGCAAATACTGACATTTTCATATTTGTTATGACACAAAAATTTTTGTATTATTTGTATTTTGATTTTGGTAATTTAAAGTCTGGTGATATCAAAATTAAAATTACTTAAGTTACTGGGGTTAAGACATTGAAATAGTTAAGGCAGTTTAAAAAATACTTTCTTTTGAGAGTCATAAGAAAGAAAATCCACCAATATAGACAATTGTATAAAATATTATACTTACAGTCTAGCTGTTTATAGCGATGAGATATTAAAACACCTTTTGTTTTACCAACATCTAAAGCTAGGTACTCTACTGAACCACGGCCAAATTTTTGTACTCGAAATACACCATTTTTAGGTCCTGCTCCATATATATAATCTTCAAAGACATCAATCCTATGTGGATGTAGCAAGCCTAGAATTTTTAAAAGGTAGATCTATAAAAGTTGCAATGTGAATTCTCAGACTTAAGAAAACTAAGTTTATCCAAAATCTTGTAGAAAACCTTATTACTCTTGTTTAGAAAAACTCTTTCCGAACTAGAATATTTTAAACATTACCTGTAAGGTTATTAGAATTAATTTATTTGCCTTAGGGATATGTGCGATATTAAATATGTCACTCAGAACATAACAAACATTTCATCATCACTTTTATCATCATCACCACCATAAAGCGTTTGCTTAGGGCTTATAGATGCGTCAGATACAGTGTAATTTTCCCTGCCTTACAATTTGCTGTCAAAAGAAAAGCCTTATAGGCCAATGTTATCTTTTGCAAAAAACAGGCAGTTCATAGAATTCTCAAATTGTGTTCTGGATCAAATTAATGATCAAAATAGATTACCTGAATTACAAATTTATCAAGCATTCTGAGTTGATTCTTACCATTTGCAACAGCATGGATGGAACTGGAGAGCATTATGCTAAGCCAGTGGTCAGCAAACTCATTAGTCAACAGAGCCAAATATCAAGAGTACAACGATTGAGATTTCTTTTGAGAGCCAAATTTTTAAAACTTAAACTTCTTCTAATGCCACTTCTTCAAAATAGACTCGCCCAGGCCATAGTATTTTGTGGAAGAGCCACATTCAAGGGGCCAAAGAGCCGCATGTGGCTCACGAGCCACAGTTTGCCGACCACGGTGCTAAGCGAAATAAGCCAGTCAGAGAAAGATAAATATCACATGATCTCACTCATTTGTGGAATATAATGAATGACATAAACTGATGAACAAAAACAGATCCAGAAACAGAGAAGCACTGATCAGATGCTCAAACCTCAGAGGGAAGGTAGGGGAGGGTGGGGGTAAGGGATAGAGGTCAACCAAAGGACTTGTATGCATGCATATAAGCATAACCAATAGACAGAGACAGCAGGGGGGTGAGGGCATGAGTGAGGGGGTGGGGGACAATGGAGGGATAAGGACACATGTGTAATACTTTAATCAATAAAGAAAAAATATATAAAATAAATTAAAAAAAATAAAGAGTAAAATAAAAAATTTGATGTTACTATTGTCTGTTTTGGAAACAAAGTAAAAAAACACAAATGAACAAACAAAAGCAAACAAACTGGCAAATGGTAATTACACATTTGACTTGTTTGGCTAAAAATAATAGAGACCATCATTTTTCTCATGTTAAGAAATGACTTATTTAATTGCAAAATGAATAATTAATCAAACATTTGGTGCTGAAATTTTAAGCAAGTAAAGTAGGTTTGTAGTTATTTGTATGAAAAAATAATACAATAATTAACAAATAATAAAAGAATAAACTATGTTTTGTGTATTCATAACTGTAAACCTACTTTTGCTCACCCTGTATTTCACCTATTATCTAGAGCAAGGGTCCTCAAACTTTTTAAACAGGGGGCCAGTTCAATGTCCCTCACACCATTGGAGGGCTGGAGTATAGTTTAAAAAAAACTATGAACAAATTCCTATGCACACTGCACATATTTTATTTTGAAGTAAAAATCAAAACAGCAAAAACACCTGCATGTGGCCCGTGGGCCGTAGTTTGAGGACACCTGATCTAGAGTTTGTAGAACATAAAATGTGTTTTAAACATGAATTTTTTTTCAATGTTCTTTGAAATAGTAAAATACACACTTAAGGTAAAACATTTCTTATTTCAGAAATGTGGAATTATATTTGTCCATCCATGGTCACCATACAAAAACACATACTTAGGCAAAGGCACTATAAAAACTCAATTTAATTATTTTTCTTTCAACATCTCTGCTTTATTTTAAAGGAGCAAAACTGTGCTCATTAAATAAAATATGTACATATAAAAATGTCAAGTGCATATTATGAACAATCATCTGTGGTAAGTAAAGGGAGAGGTTGTGGTAGAAAAAAGAAATTAGATTCACAGAAAGAAGTGAAGCTGCCAGGCACAGGAGTCAGAAAGTGAGAGAGAGAAAAATAGGAGGCAGGCACAGAGGTAGAGACAAAAAGGGTGCCACATAGGAAGTGCACAAGTAGATACTGAGATCACTGGGGGTGGAGGTAGGTTGTAATTTTTACACACTTCTTTTGCCTTGCATAAAACTATAGCTATAAATTACATTCTATCTAATAAAAGAGTAATATGCAAATTGACCATACCTCTGCTACACCCACAAGCCATGCCCACCAGCCAATCAGGAGTGAGTATGCAAATTAACCCAACCAAGATGGCTGCAGCCACGGAGAGAGAAGGAGGCTTGGGTTTCCTCGGCAATGGAAGAAGCCAAACTTTCCGCCTGCCCTGGCCTGCCTTGGCCTCTGCTTAAGGCTACAAAGTTTCAATTAGAGAAGATAATTAAATCCCAACAAAAATGGCTGCGGCCAGGGAGAGAGCAGGAGGCTTGGCTATGCTCAAGGCTACAAAGTTTCAATTAGAGAAGATAAATAAATCCCAGATACCAGGGCCTCCGCTTGGGTTGCCAGGCGGCGTGGCCAGCCTGCAAATCACCACAGGCCCCTTGCAGGCCACCCCACGCCCCAAGGGAACCCCCACCCTGATCTGGGACACCCTTCAGGGCAAACCAGCCGGTCCCCACCCGTGTACCAGGCTTCTATCCTATCTAATCCTATCTAATAAAAGAAAAATATGCAAATTGACCATCACTCCAACATACAAGATGGCTGCCCCGTGTGGTCAAAGATGACTGGCCCCATGTGGTCACAAGATGGCCACCACAAGATGGCCAGCAGGGGCGGGCAGTTGGGAGGGACCAGGCCTGCAAGGGAGGGCAGTTGGGGGCAATCAAGCCTGCCAGGGAGGGGAGTTAGGGGTGACCAGGCCAGCAGAGGAGGGAAGTTGGGAGTGACCAGGCCTGCAGGGAAGGGCAGTTAGGGGTGACCAGGCCTGCAGAGGAGGGCAGTTAGGGGTGACCAGGCCTGCAGGGGAGGGCAGTTAGGGGCAAACAGGCTGGCAAGGGAGCAGTTAGGCATCAATCAGGATGGCAGGGGAGTGGTTAGGGGGTGATCAGGCTGGCGGGCAGAAGTGGTTAGGGGCAATCAGGAAGGCAGACAGGTGAGCAGTTGGGAGCCAGCAGCCCTGGATTGTGAAAGGGATGTCCGACTGCCCTACCTGGATCGGGCCTAAACGGGCAGTCGGACATCCCTCGAGGGGTCCCAGATTGGAGAGGGTGCAGGCTGGGCTGAGGGACACCCCCCCATGCACAAATTTCATGCACTGGGCCTCTAATATAATAATAATAATTTTATCATCATATTTTGTTATATGCAGTAACGTCTTTTCTGCTTGCTATCACTGCAATTTGAAATAAAAATGAGTTTTCACAGTTGCTAATCTTTACTACTTGAAATGTTCTGCTTAGAATGGGATGTCCTCAGAAGCAACTAAATTATTATTTTCTGAATCTAGGTAGTGATGGACCAATTTTGTCCTAGAGTTAAGAAGTTTTTGTGGTTTGGCATCTCTGTTATTCTAGCAAGAATGAAAATTATAATCAATAGTAAGAGCTACAAGTTGAAAGAAGAAAGAATTTGAGGAAATCAAAAATATAAAGCTTTCATACTTCTATTTACATACCATTATTTAATTCTCTCAAAATAATTAAAAGAAGTAATGAAAGCTCTTCACAAACCTTGTCTGCTGCTGACAGAGACCACGGAATCCGAGCCATCATAGAGAACGCTACCAATGAGGGAGAGCTCAAGGTCAGCCCAGTATATCCGTTCACTGAAATGATCCACAGCCAGCCCTGCAAAATCAACACACACAGACAAATAACAGATAATTTTCTATTATTTAAATTACGATTTTGCTTCTTAGTGTATAATTATTATTAATGTTTCTCTTCAAGCATCACAGAAATTACATAGTCTATATCATTGTACATGTGCATAGATTACATGGAATTTATTTAATAAGCTGGAGCAAAACTCTTATTTCACATAGGAAAAGCTACCCTAAGTATTCTTCCTTTCCACACTTAACTGCTTTGTTATGACTAATATTTTAAAATATTTTTATTGACTTGAATGAGGAAGGGAGAGGGAGAGAGAGATAGAAATATCAATGATGAGAGGAAGTCATTGATTGGCTGCCTCCTGCACTCTCCACACTGGGGATCAAGCCTGAAACCCGGCATATGCCCTGACCGGGAATCAAAGAGTGACCTCCTGGTTCATAGGGCAATGCTCAACCACTGAGTCATGCTAGCTGGACTGTTAAGGCTATTTTCTAAAAGACTTTTCCATAATATTTAGTTCTTACCTTACGAGTGTGTATATGTGTGTGTGTGTGTGTATAAATTTAAATAGCTTATCCAAATTTAAAAATAATTCAATATAATTAGTTATATTTTGAATCTCTTGAGGTAAATTTCTCAGTACGTAAAAGTTTGATGGGCTTAATTGTAAGATATTTTCACCCATTTGGAGCTGGTCTATAGTGGTGTGAGACATCTGTGTGTATGCAGATATTTAAATCGACTAAAGATTGATGCTTAACTGGAGAAGAATGGATAGTAAATTCCTTAAGGTTCTAGTTGTGCTTAAATTTATCTCTGTAATTATTTTTCTTTAATCATCACCTTACTCTGAGATGGCTTGTCTTCATTTTTATCATCAGTATCTGTTAGTGAATAACAATGCACTAAAAAAAAATGTGGTAAAAATGTTTTTCTATTCATTTAATTTAATTTTAAAAACTTTATAATTGTCATTAAAGCTGGCCATTATCTTGCAAAAATATCATCAACACATAGAATATCTTAAGTAATGTTCCTTCAATATAGAAGAGAAAGATCTATAATTCCTGCATTCTATAATAAATTTTCACTGCTGTAGATATTTAATTTTTGTGATATAGCTAGTCTTTAGCTAAGAGGAAGTGCATACTCTGACAGTACAGTGCAAGCAAAATACCGTTGGCATCTGAATGTTAAAGAGCTTTTCCAATCAGAATAGTCAATAAGCAATTGAGGTACACCTCAAAGGCAAGGCAACAAATGAAAGGTATTTCTGAATTTGTGCTAATTGTATTCCTGTGTAGATGACCCAACATTTAACAATCAGAGTAAATAAAAAATCATGGTGAACATCACTTGGGAATAATTCTTCAATTAAGTAGGTAGGTTGAGCCCAAATGTAATCAAACTAAACATAAATATTGCTCCTTAAGCAGGACATAAGGATGGTGTATGTCCAATCAACCTCTAGAAATAACTTCATATAAAACAATGAAGTTACTAATGGTCCACATTTTACTAGTTTCTGTCTGATGATTAATTTTCTGTTTGAAGTCATGTTGGGAACTATGTTTTTGCTTTTGCATGTATAATTATGAGGAATATGAACCATAAAAAGATCCAGTTTCCTGCTGCTGCCATTATACTTCAAAGTTGTCTAAGAAGGCATAGAAACACTTTTCTTTCTCTTCTACCTATGTAATACAATAATGAAGGAGATTAAAATAAAAGCTCTGCCCAACAAAATACGTCTTTATATTTAAACATATAAAATATTCTAATTGTAGAAAAGATAATAATGGCGTGTAATCCAATTACCAATATTGTTTTTTTAGATTCATCAGTAGTAAAAAGTTCTCGAAAGTGTCATATATTGCACTATTAGTCTAGGCTTGTCTAAAATGTACCATCTTTATCTGCTCTGGTCACGTACTATATAATCCAATGGAGATACATCTAGATAAAAATTATATAACAAAGTATTTAGATGCCCAGGATTTATATTCCAAAAATTCTATAAATCAATGATTTTGGTTTTTCCTTAAGCCCTTTAATCAAAGACATAGTCTTTAAATTTAAAAGTTAATAAAGAAATCAATTAACTTTTCTCATTATGGAGATGAGAGTCAAGTTTCTATGGGGGGAAAAAAACACAACAAAAACCTAGTCCATTTATCTTTAAAATAGCACATCTCTTTTTTGTCTTAAAGAACCAATAATGAAGCAGCGGGGGAAGTCAACTTCAAAGAAAATCATTCTTATCTAAACTAAATATGATGCACATGTAGAACCAAGTCAGGGTAAGTACAGAAAATTTAAAATAAAATGCTACACTTGTTCTAAAAAAACATGATGGAATCACAGTTTGGAGGGCTTATAGAAGACAAAGGCACAGGCTCACTAAGTTTTAGGAATACACAATAAAGACCCCAATCATGTAGTCATTTGCCTAACATCTCCCAGGATACGAAGATAACTATTGCATTTTAACAATTTTTGAGTTTCACTTTGGTTGAACTCTGAAATTTTCCAAGGTTATCCTCTCACTAGTTTCCCTATTTTTACTAAGGTCTTAAATAAAAAGGAAAAAAAAATCTTATGAGAAAGACAAGCACCATATGATTTTACTCATGTGTGGAATTTAATAAACTAGCTGAACTTCCTAGCAAAATACAGACTCATAGAAAGAGAGCAGGCAGACGGCTCTGGTAGGGAAGCAGTGTTGGGGGAAAGGAAATGGAGGGATTGAACAAAAAAGAGTGAGAACTCATGGACATGGACAACAGTGTGGTGATGGTGAGGAAATGGGAATGTGGAAGTGGAAGAGGGCATAGAGGGGATAAATGGCAATAGAAAAAAATAAATTAAATTAAAAAAGAAAAAATCATATGAGAAATTACCATAGTACCAATGTAATAGTTCACAGAGAAGATTTTGAGAGCAGTACATGAAAATTACTGTGTTTTCAGAAATAGAGAATAAGATTATATACATTCTATGTTAAAGAAAAGCCAAGATTTATAAGGTAGTAATAACCAGCAAATGTGAACTACAATATTCTTGATTTAAGCAGTGATAAGAGGTCCGAACAATTAGATACTTACCACTATGTCAAATTTATTTTTAAAAATTGTTAACATTTTTAAAGAAAAGTTGCCTACTTAGAATCTTAGTTTCTAAACTACATTAAACTTGTTTTCCATATATATGCACATATATGCACATATATATACATATATGCATACCCATATTTATTTATGAATGTTAGTAAAATAAATGCATCTAAGAATTGCAAAATAGTCCTTAAGTTTTATCCATTTTATTTAGACACCATTGGTTGGCCAAGGACAAAGCAATTTGCTGAATAAATCAAATAATTTAAGACTAGTCCAAGGACCAGTGTGTAATTCTTTATTCTCTCCAAAGTAGCCACAATTTGGGGGGAGCTACAGGTAACATAAATAAGCTCTTCTATAAAACAAATAATATGGTACTTAAATTTATGTAATTTTACATGCCCTTCCACTGGAGGGAAAACTGGAAAGTGTTCTTATCTGACATAACATTCATGAACAACATTTATATTCAGAAGGCAGCTCCCTGACAACATAGTTTGCCAAGTACTGGACTTGGAGCATTGAACAGAACAGATCACTTTCCTATTCTCATGGAGCATACGACTCAGACACCGCACAACTGATTGAAACAGAAGATAGAGACTGCTTCTTGTCTTTAGTATAGTTCCCAATAATAAAAAAAAGGTGGATCATTTTTTAAAAGAGGCCTTACAACCATACCATAGGTTAAAATGGTAGGTATTCATCTCTTCATTCATTCAACACATAATTATTTTTAAGCACACTAATTACAGGTAAGGTAAATATTATCAACACACTTATTAAAGATGAGAACATTTATGTTCAAAAGTTTTTGCAGGTTGCTCCATTTAACTCCCATATAAATGGAAGGCTGTGCTCTCTCTACGACTTCATATTTCCTACGTGAGGCGCTATGCTATGTCCAATGGTCTGTATCATCTTCCTATTGAAACTCTTCCTTTGGTTGTGGTGACGCTGACTCCTGTTTCCTGGCTCCCATTGCTCACACCCCTTTGCAGAGCTTAATCTTGATCTTTACTTTCCAATTACAAGCATCTCACACAATTCTACCCTAAGAAGTCTGTTTATTTTCCCCTCCCTTGTCCATCTTAACAACTTTAAATATCAGCTTTCTGGTGGTAATTCTCCAAACTAAATGTCTACTTCTGCTTTAGCACCAGAACTAAAATTTTCAGTTATGTGTGAGATGTCTCCTTCTGATTGACTCAGCTTGGGCCAATCAGAAGGAGATTGACCCCAAGGAGACTGCCCACACCTGCGCCATCTGCCTGTGGCTGAATGACAGCACCACACGATCTGGGCTCAAATGCCACTCTAGTGACATAAAAATGTTATACTGCACACTGAGCCCCCATTCTTTCTCTTTCTTTCTTTTTTTTATTGATTAAGGTATTACATATGTGTCCTTTTCCCCCCATTACTCCCCACCCCACTCCCGTTCATGCCCTCACCCCCCTGGTGTCTATGTCCATTGGTTATGCTTATATGCATGCATACAAGTCCTTTGGTTGACCCCTACCCCTAATCCCCACCCTCCCCTACCTTCCTTCTGAGGTTTGAGCATCTGATCGATGCTTCTCTGTCTCTGGATCTGTTTTTGTTCATCAGTTTATGTTGTTCATTATATTCCATAAATTAGTGAGATTATGTGATATTTATCTTTCTCTGACTGACTTATTTCACTTAGCATAATGTTCTCAGCTCCATCCAGGCTGTTGCAAATGGTAGGAGCTCCTTCCTTTTTACAGCAGCGTAGTATTCCATTGTGCAGATGTACCACAGTTTTCTAATCCACTCATCTGCTGATGGGCAAATAGACTGTTTCCAAATCTTTGCTATTGTAAATTGTACTGCTATGAACATAGGGGTGTATATATCCTTTCTGATTGGTGTTTCTAGTTTCTTGGGATATATTCCTAGAAGTGGGATCACTGGGTCAAATGTAAGCCCTCCATTCTTGACCTTCTTACTACTTTACTTTCATTCTTTTCTTCATAGCACTAAATATCTCATAATTTACTTTATAATTTACTCTTTAAATATTATATTTTTACTGCTGGCATCTCAACCCTTGCCCTCTACTACAAGTACTAGGAGGACAGGGAGTGACAACTGTGTATTCATTCCTATATTCTAAGTGACTAGAATTATGCCTGACATAGGTTAGGCACACAATAACTATAAGTTGACATAATAAATAAAATGATTCTAAGAGTCTACTCCTGTATGTGGGGCAGAGTAGAGTTACTGAGAAGAAAACTCATATATGCCCACTAGAAAAGGAGTAGAGAGCCTTACACCAACTATTGTCTTGGCATGGCCTTAGGGATGTCTGAACAGGTCTTGTCACCTGCTTAACATAACTCAGTGGTACTTTCCATGGTCTCTAAGACCCTGCATGGGCTGGCCCCTACGCACCTCCCCAAGTCTTATCTCATGCTACTTTCCAATTTGTTTACTATGCTCTTTGGCTTTCTTTCAATTCCATTTTCTACCTCAGGACTGTCTGACCTGTTCTTTACTTTGTGTTGTGACAACATTTTACACCCATCCTTTCACATCACCTAGCAATTATTCTTAACAATCAACCATCCTCAAAAAGCCTCTCCTCCCCATTATAATCAAAGGGATACCTCTGCAGCACCCCACTCTTCTCCATAAGAGCCATTTACACACACGTGCATGTGTGCACTCACACACACATTTTTGGTTTGTGTTTAGAGTCACCCCACATTAGACTATAATGTCCAAGAGTGCAGGGGCCCATATTTCAGATGACTAGCAGTGCCTGGCATATAGCGAGCGACAATATTTTTTTGAATGAAAGGAGAGATGAATGAAGATACTGGTATGACTAACTCTAATCTATTGGAGATATTTCCTATCCCTCTATTCTCATATGCATTCAATAAATTCTACTACTCTAATTGTACTTTGTCTCCTACACACATCCTCTTGTGTGTATTCACTGTTACTGTTCTAGTTGTGCTCTTCTCCACTCTCAGGGAGACAGTTCGATGGACTGTTAACTGGCCTTTTAGTTTCTGTATCTATTCATTCCACTGGCACAGTGCTACCATCGCAGCATACCCTATATTATTCACTTCACTCTTGGAATCAGAACTGTACAGAGGTTCATTACTGACTAAATAAATCATGTCTAAACACCTTAGCAGTTAAAGTCCTCTATTCTCAGCTCATGTTACTTCACCTAACCTGCCCCCTTCCAGGTGCACCCAGACTCCTGCCATCATGAAGCATGCCATGCGTTCCACATTGCAGCCCCTGGCTCAGAGTGCTATGCCATTTAACACAATCAGCAATATTTTAAGTTAATTATTATTAGCCCTTGGTTTTTTAATGATAAAATCAAACTCTGAAGATAATAAGTTCATTTCTGAGATCTTATAGCTAACTAGAAGCCCGGTGTACGAAATTCGTGCACGGCGGGGGGTTGTCCCTCAACCCAGCCTGTACCCTCTCCAATCTGGGACTCCTGGAGGGATATCCGACTGCCCATTTAGGCCCACCAGGATCGGGCGTAAACGGGCAGTCGGACATCCCTCTCACAATCCAGGACTGCTGGCTCCCAACTGCTTGCCTGCCTGCCTTCCTGATTGCCCCTAACCACTTCTGCCTGCCAGCCTGATCACCCCCTAACCACTCCGCTGCCAGCCTGGTTGATGCTTAACTGCTCCCCTGCCAGCCTGTTTGCCCCCAACTTCCCTCCTCTGCCAGCCTGGTCACCCCTAACTGCCCTCTCCTGCAGGGTTGATAACCTCCAATTGCCCTCCCTTGCAAGCCTGGTCCCTCTCAACTGCCCTCCCTTGCAGGCCGGGTGCCTCCCAACTGCCCTCCCCTGTTGGCCATCTTGTAGTGGCCATCTTGTGTCCACATGGGGGCAGGATCTTTGACCACATGGGGGCAGCTATATTGTGTGTTGCAGTGATGATCAATCTGTATATTACTCTTTTATTAGATAAGATAGAGGCCTGGTGCACGGGTGGGGCCAGCTGGTTTGCCCTGAAGGGTGTCCCGGATCAGGGTGGGGTTCTCTTGGGGCCTGTGGTGGTTTGCAGGCTGGCCACGCCCCCTGGCAACCTAAGCGGAGGCCCTGGTATCTGGGATTTATTTTCCTTCTACAATTGAAACTTTGTAGCCTGGAGCAGAGCCAAGCCTGCTGTTCCCTCCGGGGTGGCAGCCATCTCTGTGGCAGTTAATTCACCTTCTACAGTTGAAACTTTGTAGCCTTAAGGGGGTGGGCCTGGCCAGGGTGTGCTTTAAAGCTTTGCTTCCCCTGTTGCCACCGGCAACCCTGGCCTGCTCTCTCAAGCTCCATTCTGTTGCCGTTTGAATTTGTTTACCTTCTATAATTGAAACTTTGTAGCTTGAGTGGAGGCTTAGGCCTGCAACGGCTATGGAAAGCTTGGCTTGCTCTGTTACCTGGGAAACCTTGCTCTCTGTGGCTGTAGCCATCTTGGTTTGGGTTAATTTGCATACTCGCCCTGATTGGCTGATGGGCGTGGCTTGGCTGGTGGGCGTGACTTATGTAGCGGAGTGATGGTTAATTTGCATATTACCATTTTATTAGAGAAGATAAGTGATCCCCCAGAGTTAAATAAATAAATATATGTATCTGAGTCCAAAGAAAACATTTATAACATTTACACCATGATGGATTATCTGCCCACTTTTTGAATGTCTATCCATTCTTTAAACACTATTTCCAGAGATAGCTTTCACATATTTTTGTTTGTTTGCTTGTTTTGCTTTTTGTTTGTTGATCACTGGAGATAATCTTTCTTGATTCTGAACTTCCATACTATTACCAGGTATGTAACGATTCTAATATTTTGCCAAAACTGTAGTTATTTCTGTTCATGCCTCAGTTTTATGTCTTTTCAAATGTAAACTCCTCAAGAAAAGGGACTGTGCCAAGTTCATCATTAAATTCCCCATAGTGCTGAGCAGAATGGTTAGCACATGGAAGATGGTCAGTACATGCACTTCATTTAGCCCACAGTAGGAGACACTGGGACCCAGCCCAAATTTCCACTACTAGGCAGGCTACCCCTCTCCTGCCTTTAGCAGCTAAGGACTGCCAGGGAGCTGTGTTCAGCTGCCTGCAGCAGCCTGCTTGGGAAGTTAGGGCCCAAAGGCCAAGCAATGACTCTGGGAAATATAAAAAGATGACCCCTGGCCTGTCATGGAATTTATACTCTGAAGCACATCCCCTGTGGCTCAAGCTGAGACTAGACTTTACCCGAGGCACAGTCTTCCTGGGCTCTTTCCCTTTCTCCACCTTTTACAGGTTTCTCCTGAATTGCAGTTTCTTCATAAGTAACCTTTGCAAGAATTGCTGTCTCAAGCTCCCTTCAAAGCACCCTCTTACGTGCCCTTCTATAAACTGCTGCCGCTTCATGTAAAATGAAAATATTACATATATCGTGATTATGTAAATCTTAACATCAGATAACTTCTGAAGTAATTTTGAAACTTGTTTATAAGTCTAAAATTAGTGAAAAATAATAAGTTAAGAAAAAAGTACAAAGATCTGTAAACAATGAAATGGTGTTTGAGCAGATATGCCACTCTCCTCCTCAATACTCTCCAATGGCTCCCCTTAGAGCTAGAACAGAACCCAGGGCTTATCAATGTGTTCCAGGATCTAGATGATCTGCCTCTGGCCCCCTGGCCACCTGGCAACTCTCGTCTCTACCACTTCCATATGCTTGTAGGCATACAAACATATTTGCTCTTTTTTGACACATGCTAAGCTCATTCCTAACTCAGAACTTGCTGTTCTCTCTGCTTAGAATGCTCTTTCCTCACATATACATGTGACTTGCCATTATGATTTATTGTGATATTTTCAAATATTACCTTTTTATATATATCTTCTCTGATAATAATAACTAAAATGGTATTTCCATAACTACCCATCCTTAGTATGTGTTTTTTATATATAGCACTTATAACTATCTGATATGAAGCATAATATCTATTCTCTTCTATACAGGAAGGTATGTTTCATGGGAATCAGACTCTTTTCACAAGGGTAGGATCTTATTTCTTTAGCATCTGGAACAATTTCTGGCACCAGGTGGGTGTTCAATTAGTACTTGTTAAATCACTGAACGGAGACACTCTTACATAAATGAACTAAATCCCAAAGACTGCTCATTCCCATAAAGAGTAAAAACAATCTAGTTGGAGGAAAAGGCATAAGGCACATTAAAAGTTAATAAGAATATAAGTGTCAAATATAAAATTTCAACTACAAAAGCTATTACAAAGCATAACTGTTAAATAATATGTGCTATAGAAAGTGCATTCTATCCTTTTGATGGGAGTGTAGTAGGTAGGAGTAGGTGACACAAAATCCCCAAGACTCCAGTAGTTTGAAATGTTTTATTGAGGAAGAAGTGCTTAAGTTAGACCTTACAAGATGGGTAAGATATAGCTAATATACAAAAGTTGGAAGTCTAGGTGGAAGGCTGGGAGAAAAATGGAGTGAGAGAAAGAACAGGGAGGGGCATACACACACACACACACACACACACACACACACACACACACACACTAAAGACTGACGTCCTGTACAGTCCTGGGGATATGGAGAGTGTGGAGTGGTAATGTAGATGACATGGCTGTGTAGATGACATTGTAGTGTAGACTACATAGCTAGGAGACAGATTAAAGCCAGATTGAAAGCTAAGAATAAGAAAGCAAGGCATCATCAAACTTGTCTTTCACAAATATTATCTATGTTTTCCCAGTTCTTTGTCCATTTAATTTCTCATCTTCTAATAATACTACCATCTACTGCAACATCATTAACATTTATATGTAAAAATATCCTGATACATTGCTATAAACTGTCAAAATTTCATTCATCTGAAATCCTACTAACGGCCTTAAAACTTAAGGCAATTTTCAAATAATATCCCCATAATATCACTGCAGGATAATAAGAACCTGACTTTTAGTTGGAAAAATACAACATGAAATGTTAATGACTTTCATAATGTCATACTATGAATTATTTTATTTGCTTGTAAAAATGATTATATTGCCAACAAAACTAAAGACTTGTAACACTAATATGCTTAGAATTCTGATACAATTTTAGGCTATGTCAGAAATACATCATACCTGTGGGTCTCTGTAAATTCTTTTGGACTAAAATTCTTCTCAAAGTGCCGTCCATGGCTGCTTCTTCTATATGGGAGTGGTCCCCAACAACAGTCCAATACATCATCCTGAAAACATAGGTCAAGTTGGTTAGCCTGGTGATGTGCTATTATAACCCAATTCTACTGTAAAACGGTATTTTTTCCGATCATGAGCATCAGAAACACCCCAGAGACCCTGAAAAGGCAGACTTCTGGACCCAACTCTACAGCTATAGAAAAGGAAGCTTCCAGAAATCAAAATTTTAAATGGTCTTAACTGTGCTCTAAAATTTGAGAGGCAGTGCTTAATAATATGCACTATTGTTTATTTCTCGATATTAAAAGTTCAATTTTGAAAAATTCATTAACATTTTAGAAGAAAAGTATTTTAACACTTAAAACTATCCTCTTGTGAAAAAATATTCATTTTATTACTGATGCTGCATCAATATGCTTCATTTTTTTTAAGTACTTTCTTATAAGGATATCATTCTCCATTTAGAAGATACCACACAGCCTAATTTTGCTAAGTAAATAACATTTGATTCTTTTGACTCAGCATCCAATGATCCACTTTTTTGGGTGATCAGGATTTTTACCTACGATTTTCCTACTTACTTTTTGGTCATTGCTTATAATTGAAAAAGAAAAAGAGTAAAGAATGAAAAAATTCCAATAAAAGAAATTAAATGGTTATATTAAATTGTTCAAATTTGTTTATACATAATATGTCTTAATCTTTTATTATCACAAATAGCTAAAACATGAAAATACTCTATATTCAATATGTTTAATATTCTATTCTATTCATAGCAGTGCTATTTGCAATAGCTAAGATCTGAAAATAGCCCAAGTGCCCATCTGTAGATGAGTGTATAAAAAGGCTGTGGTATATTTACACAATGGAATACTATGCATTCTAGACAATGCATTCTAGAATGATCAGTCCAATAAAAAAGGACCTTTTACCCTTTCAGACAACATGAAGGTATCTGGAGAGGATTATGCTAAGCGAAGTAAGCCAGTCAAAGAAAGACAAATACCACATGATTTCACTTGTATGTGGAATCTAATAAACAAAATAAACTGCCAAACAAAATAGACCCAGAGACATGGGAGCATGGGACAGACAGATGAATCTCATAGGGAAGGGGGGGACGGGAAGAGATTAACGAAAGAACTTATATGCATATATGCATAACCCATGGATACAGACAATAGTACAGTGAAGTCCTGTGGAGGGCATGGGATTGGGGAGGAAGGACTCAATGGGGGAGAAAGTGAAACACCTGTAATACTTTCAACAATAAATAAAAATAACACTCACACACACACACATGCACACACACACAAAGCATTATATTTAATGTTACAAAAATTCACTATTAGATTCACTATAGTGGTAATGTGCTTATCACATTAGTTTCATTATTCTGAAATGCAACATAAAATACACACACAAAGAATGTATATTTTGCAACCTTTCAGAAAAAAAAATATTTGCTCCTCAATTTGGTGTAAAAATAACATAAGTGTACTTTTGTACAAGAAAAATAGAGGGATTTTCAGAAGTCTTGTGAACCTATTATCTTTGAACACATTATAGAAACAAAGCTACAGAGCACAAGCTGAACAATATCTAAAAATGGATGCCCATATCATGAAATATAAGTAACCAAGTCATTAGCTTACCTTCTCTTAGGATTTACAGCAATAGCATAGGGTTCTCCAGCCATATTTGTTAAAAGTCTGGTGCAGTTGGGGCCATTCAGCTGCCCCACGTTAATAGAATACCTCAGACTGGTCCAGTGGGTGGTGTAGTAACTGAACCAGTGCATTCTAGAATGATCAGTCCAATAAATATTTCCTGCTACCCAGTCAACTGCAATGTCTCTGGGCCTTTTAAATTCAGGACACTACAAGAAGACAAAATGACAAAGAATAATTATATTTTCAAAAAACAATTTGGTAAATTTTTCTGTTATACATCAGTGTGTAAAAATCCTATATAATAAGAGGCTAATATGGAAATCGACCAAACGGCAGAACAACTGGTTGCTATGATGTGCATTGACCACCAGGGGGCAGATGCTCAGCATAGGAGCTGTCTCCTGGTGGTCAGTGCGCTCCCACAGGGGGTGTGCTGCTCATCTGGCTCATGGCTGGTGAGCGCAGCGGCGGTGGCAGGAGCCTCTCCCGCCTCTGCTGCAGGCTGGCGGTAAGGAGCGAGAGGTTCCAGACTGTGAAAGGGATGTCTGACTGCCAGCTTAAGCCTGACTACATGGGTATCGGGCCTAAGCTGGCAGCAGACATTCCCCCAAAGGGTCACGGAATGCGAGAGGGCATAGGCCAGGCTGAGGGACACCCCCTCCCCCAGTGCATGAATGTCATGCACTGGGCCTCTAGTTATTTTATAAAGGTCCAGTCAGTATTCTTCTGAGAGTAACCATATTCTGATGTCTAATAGATTAGCTTATGCAAATGCATATAATAGAATCATACACCACTATTCATAACTTTTTAACTCAATATCATGTCTGTGAAATTCATCCATATTATTTTGCATGCCAGTTATTAATGCTTTTTAATTTATTTTTTATGAATATAGTACAACTTGTTTACCATTTTACTAATGATGTCCATTTGGCTTATTTACAGTTTTAGGGCATTATAACTAAAGTTCTGAAAACTATTCTTGTATATGTCTTTTGGTGGACACAAGAATTCATTTCTATTGAGTATGTAGCAGAAATAGACATGTTGAGTCTAAGATATAAATATGTTCAGGCTGAATAGATACTGTTAGAAATTTTTCAAAGACTTTTCACCAATATGTTATTTTCAGGAATTTCAAGAAGTTCCAGTTGCCCTGAATCCTCACCATATGTAATTTGATTTAAAAATGGAAAAAATTAGTATAGATAGACACACTTAGAAAGATATTGCATTTAAACATCTTTGAAGGAAAGTTACAATCTCTGTCATTTCTATTAAATCTGCTAGCTTGGATTTTCTGCTTAATATTACATTACTGAATTATTGTGAGACAAAGGTAGGAGAAGTCATTGGGAACCATCAGTAAGGAAAATAATGTATGCTCTGTGCCCCTCAATTAACTTGATCACTTTGAGCAGAAACTAGTGTAGTAATTAATTTTACATGGTCATATTTAATGTGCATAACCAAAAGTGAGAAAAGATTCACAGGAGCATTATATCAAGAATGGAAATAATTATTTAAAGGTGATTATAACTAGACATGTAGGCAATGTGTAAAAACATCATTAGGACTTGGCAACCAGTGAAAATATGGGGTTTTGACACATGAAAATTTCTCAAGCGGTCTACTAGTGAACACATTTTATTAAAAAGTCGACGGATTAAAAGAGAAGAAACTGAACTTCACAAAAAAAATAAAAAACAAAACACATGAGATAATAAGAAACAGAAATTGCAGATCACTATCTGCTATGTGATTAATGGGATCTCAAGGAAGAAAAATATGGCTTGAACTAAACACAGAACCCTAGCAATTTCTAATGACCTTTATTATCAGTCTTTTCACCTAGTGGTTTAAAAACTAAAATTATGAAATTTCATCATATCTTATATCTGCTCTCTAACAACAAAATACTATCCATCTATCGAGTAATATATCACAGCTAACTAAAGTTAAATAAAAAATACTTTGCAGACATACTCTAGAAATGACATAAAAATAGATGAATAGAATATAAAGATTCCTCTCAGCCAAATCACAAAATTATTTTCATGTGTTTCAGTATCATTCAAATTAACTGTTTGTTTCCTTGCTTTTTTCCCTGATTTGGGGGTATTTAAAAGTAATTATATCAACAAATGACATGGGCATGTCAATGTAAATCATAATGTTCATAAGCTTAAGAGACAATGGAAAAAATAGCCATTATATACTGTTTAGAGTCTGTTGGAGCACATTTATCATTTTCTAACTTCATAGAACAAACCTTTAGTATTCAGAAAAATATATTTGTTTTCTAAAACAAGCATAGAAAAATATATATTTTCCCTTTATCAATGTAAATATACACATTTTATCATAATGATATCCTGACTATAATAGGACATATATAATGCAAAGTTCCACTTTATTTTTTAATTTAGGATTTTCATTTTATTTATTCATGCTCAAAAAGTCTGATTATCTTTCCATTCTGTACTGCTAAATCTGAACTGCTGATAATTAAGAACCCACATGTCTATAGAGCATTCAGAAATTTGACTCAGTGATACTTTTCCAGGTAAGCAATATGTAGAAGATTCTACTAATGATAAATTCTACAGAAATAAATCAAATTATTTAATAAACTAAAAAGAATACTGCTTAGAGAAATTTAAAAAATGTTACTTTTCAATGCTATGCATAAGATATACTAAGTAACAGGCTCATTTTAATCTACACATTTATTCTCTGCATCCTTGATCAAGGTATTCCTAATGTCATTCCAATGCCAACTAAAGTAGTTAGAATACAGGGTGAAGGATGGTCAAACCTAATAAATTCAACCTAAAGTCATGAATCATTAGTGACAAGATGAGTCTCATAGAATAAAGGCAGCAGGGTGAAGATGTTACCAGATGTTCATCCTCAGTGTCTCAGAACACACAGGATGCTCAATGATTTTCAACACTACAAAGCAGGATTGGACAAGGGAAGAAAGAACAGCATGAAGACAACAGCAGGATGGTCCCACTGTCAAGGAACCTGTGGCCAAATTAAGAAACCACCCTTATAGTGAGTTCCATTAGAATAAAATAACTCCCCTTTATTGCTCACAGTTAGGCCAAGATTGTGAATAGCATAATATCTAATAAAAGAGTAATAGGCAAATTGACCGTACCTCCGCTATACCCACCAGCCACACCCACCAGTCAATCATGAGCGAGTATGCAAATTAACACAACCAAGATGGCTGTGGCCACAGAGAGAGCAGGAGGCTTTGAGTTGCCCTTGGCAATGGAGGAAGCCAAGCTTTCCACCCACTCTGCCCTGCCTTGGCCTCCACTCTAGGCTACAAAGTTTCAATTATAGAACATAAATCTCAACAAAAATGGCAGTAGCCACAGAGCTGGAGAGAGCAGGAGGCTTGAGTTGCCCTGGTGATGGAGGAAGCCAAGCTTTCTGCCTGCCCTGGCCTGTCTTGGCCTCTGCTCAAGGCTACAAAGTTTCAATTATAGTAGATAAATAAATCCCAGATACCAGGGCCTCCGCTTGGGTCATCCGGGGGCGTGGCCAGCCTACAAACCACTGAAGGTCCCTCACCCAGGCCGCCCAATGCCCCAAGGGAACCCCCACCCTGATCTGGGACACCCTTCAGGGCAAACCAGCTGCCCCCAACCAGTGCACCAGGCCTCTATCCTATCTAATCCTATCTAATAAAATAATAATATGCAAATTGACCATCACTCCAACACACAAGATGGCTGCCCCCATGTGGTCAAAGATGACTGCCCCCAGATGGCCACAAGATGCCACCACAAGATGGTCAGCAGGGGAGGGCAGTTGGGAGGGACCAGGCCTGCAAGGGAGGGCAGTTGGGGGTGATCAAGCCTGCAGGGGAGCGCAGTTAGGGGTGACCAGGCCAGCAAAGGAGGGAAGTTGGGGGTGACCGGTCCTGCAGGGGAGGGCAGTTAGGGCCAAACAGGCTGGCAGGGGAGCAGTTAGGCATCAATCAGGCTGGCAGGGGAATGGTTAGGGGGTGATCAGGCTGGCAGGCAGAAGCAGTTAGGGACAATCAGGAAGGCAGGCAGGTGAGCAGTTGGGAGCCAGCAGTCCTGGATTGTGAGAGGGATGCCTGACTGCCCATTTAGGGATGGGATCGGGCCGAAACAGGCAGTTGGACATCCCTTGAGGGGTCCCAGATTGGAGAGGTTGCAGGCTGGCTGAGGGACAACTCCCCATGCACGAATTTCATGCACCGGGCCTCCAGTAAGCCATATAAAAGGGATTCTTATATTGGTATAGACTGGATAGTAGAAGGTAGAAAAACCTGCTGAATCTTTTTTTTTTTAATAATCTTTATTTCTATTGATTCTCACTGAGGATATTTTTTCATTGATTTTTAGAGAGAGTGGAAGGGAGGGGAGAGAGAGAAAGAGGGAGAGATATCAAGGTGAAAGAGACACATCTACTGGTTGTCTCCCACATGTGCCCTGACCGGGACCAGGGAAAGGACTTGCAACCCAGGTACATGCCCTGGACCAGGAACAGAACCCATAACCCTTTGGTTCAGGGGCTGATGCTCTACCACTGAGCCACGCCAGTCTTAATAGTGAACAATTTATGAAGTGGTTCAAAATCAATCAGGTAAATACAAAAAGTGGAAAACACAGGAAAAGCAAACAGATTCTGGGAGTGGAATGGAGTCTGATAGGGGAAAACAGAAACAGGAAAGCTAAAAATACAGCTATTTGCCTCCAAAGGGGATGAAAACAAAACAAACACATCAAATTAAAAAGAAAATATAAAACTCTCATTTGCCCCTTTGACAGACAGGCCAAAGAACTAGGTTACTAATGAAGTAAGTCCTGCTTGAGAGACTGCAGAGGCCTGGGGTTACCCTGACAACAAAGGCATGGCTCAGATGTCGCACAAAGTAGAAGACACATTTTGACTGCTTTCTGCAGACAGATGGTTTCTTCCCTAATAAGCTCTCCATATACACAGCCAAAGTTTTGAGTCCTGAGGCATTCTTTATGTTGAGATATATTAATCAGATGAGTAAAATACTTAAATCTTATAGAAAAATTGGCAGCTCAATTGTAACAAAATTACTACTTTAAACAAGCAATCCTTTACAGCTGTGGACTATAAGGTATCTGTCAGAACCCCAGCTTCAGTAAATTGAAGATGTAAGTCCCTGGAGACATGTACTTTTTTTAAATCAAGGAGAGAGAAAAACATATGAAAGAGGATTTCAAGCATTTAAGCCTTGGAAATGTTATCTTCTTCATAACAAAATTCTTATAGTTAGAAATATACTTTAAGAAAATATAGTTAACACAGGACAGATTGAGGTGATCACATATTTGGTTTGTGATTTTTTTCATCTTTGTGTAAATCTAATTTAAGAAATTCAGTTCATTTTACTAAAGTTATTTATCTCCTAATGTAATACTATTAAGACAAAGTTGTAAAGCCGCTCTAAAAACCTGTGTGTGTATGTATGTATGTTTGTGTGTGTGTATTTGGGGGGGGGAGTGGTGGTATATGTTACACTATTTATTTCCATTTTTGGTCCACAAAATATGAATCAATAAAAACTTATATTTAGAGCTAAAATGTGTCAGAGGTCCAAAATCACTTCAGGAATGAAATCCCTGCCTTCTCTCTATGATTTCTTTTGAAGAAGAGATTATTTCAACTGAGTAATTTTAAAGCTATATTTATCTGCATTAGGGCCATGCCAACATGGAACAAACTCCTGCTAAGGTAAAAAGAAACCAAATAAAAATATGTAATTGTCAAAATCCTTTCAAAAAAGACCATATTTGTCTTTGGATTAGAGATTTGGTATTTTCTATGTGATTTTATTATTTTTTAGCATGTTCAGAGTTCTATTAACTTATTTCTTATGATTTACCACCCTCTCTCCATCAAATGCAAAACTGGCTCTCAATGCCTTCATTCACACTATTAGGTAAACAAAAGATATCATGAAAGATTAGAAAGCACACAAAATTTGAAGTCAGGAACAGGGTTTAAGACCTAGTTTTAGTTTCTCTGTAAATTATTTAGTGTATAAAATAAAGGCTTTGGATTAGATTACCTGTAAAACTCTTTAGCTTCTAAATATTAAATTATACAACTATTTAAAATATTATCTATTCTACATAGTAAGTCTTCGTTTGTTTGTTTTTTAAAAAATATATTTTTATTGATTTTTTTACAGAGAGGAAGGGAGAGAGATAGTTAGAAACATCAATCAGCTGCCTCCTGCACACCACCTACTGGGAATGTGCCGCAACCAAGGTACATGCCCTTGACCAGAATCGAACCTGGGACCCTTCAGTCTGCAGGCCAATGCTCTATCTACTGAGCCAAACCAGTTAGGGCAAGTCTGTGTTTTATGTAGCCTTAAAGATGTATTGAATGCTAATTATGAATTCTCATGCATTAGTCAGTAAGTTAAAAATGTGTTGGTACTTAGGGGATAATTTTGATGTCATCTCCCTATTGAGTGACCTGGAATTAAGAATCAAGTTGCCTTCTGACATTTACAGTTTAAACAAGCGTTAACACTTGAGATGTACTGCAGTGTTATCTAAAAGTAGAGATTGCAAAATGATAGGTTGAGGACTAAATTTAACTTAAATTAAAAAAAAAACTTTATGGCTTTGAAATTAAAGATATGTCACTTTTAAAATTTAAACTTTCATGTGAGTTTTTTTGTAAAAAATTAAGGATATATACTAGTAAAGCAGTATATAAAAAGTAAGTCAGCATTCTAGAATAGTAGTCAATCAGCGGCTGCCCCCTGATTTATTGAGACGGGTTCCCTTTGACCCCTCACCCGGATGCCTAATCTATATCCAATCTGTTTCACACATTTATCTTATGTATATGGCTGACTTGAAACCCATGCCTTAAAAAGACAGATGAAGTTGACTATAATAGATAAATCATGTATCTATAAGTAAGGGAGTTAAGGCAAATAAACAATAGAAAAGAAGAGTCAAAGAAGCAAATGTTGGTAATGTGTCTCCAGAATCACTGGATAAGCATCTTGTGGACAGACAGGAATATTCAGTCTGTGGAGCAGACCTTTATGTGTGTATGTGTATGTATATGTGTTATTAACATATAAATTGGGCTTTTATAATTCAATGTCTCTCATCCATCAAATTCATTCAGTGTGTGAATATGGGTGTACATAATGCTGAATTTTATATTTTTTTTGTCAGCCTCATTAAAATTTGCTTCATACTGTCTTATTATTCCCTAGATAAACTAACAATCCAATTTCCAAGTCTAAACAGAACCTGGAATAGTAATGAGGTCACTCATAGGCTACTTCTGGGTATACAATTGAAATTAGATAATGGTTGATCTTTCTGTGATCCTGTCCCTTCAAACAGCCACAGTTCAATTAGGCCTTTGGAAGACCTGAAAATATCTTTTGTAGGCTGAGATCTCTAGTGCCAAAATAAGACCAAGACCAATCTCAATGAAAACAATAATATTGAAAGTGGTGTCCTTAGAAAAGCTGCTTTGTTTCATCAGGATAATTAAAGGAGGCAGAGGCAATGCCATTTATGAAGATTTGGAAGTAAAGTTGCACTCTTAGAAATAAAATATACTGTATTTATGGCTAGAAAAAAATGTGTTTGTGGGTAAATATAAGTGTGTGAGAATATGGAAAGGATGTGATAAAACATGAGGCTGATTATCATGGATAGGCTTGTAAACCAATGATTTTTCCATGGAAATGCCTTAGGATTTAAATAGGGAGATGTGGTGATTAGATTAAAGTTGTAAGATTATTTTGGCTATTGTGTGGAGAATGGGACAGGGACCAAAAGCAGATAAAGGAAAATCACAGCAGGTAACCTAACCTCACTTCAGAGTTTTAGATATATCATCAAATCTTCTATTTTTAGTCCAGAGATCTAAGACCAAACCTTGAATACACCGATGACTACTTGACATTTTATTTGAATCTCTTATAGCTACCTCAGACTTTACATGATTAAAACTGAACCCAAAGTTTAGTATCCTCAGGACCCATTAAGTTGTATAATTGAGAAATCTAGGTACCAGCCTTGTCCTTTCTATTCTCATTTTCCACATTCATCCTATTTGCAAACATTTTTAGCTAAATTTCTACTCACTACATTCCATTTCATTGAAACTACAATAGTGTAACTTACCACTATTTCTAACTTGAGACACAATCCTCCTAAGTGGTCTGTATCTATTTGAGCTTTCCCCACACCTAATCCATTTTCTACATAAACTGATGAACAAAAATAGATCCAGAGACAGAGAAACATCGATCAGACCATTAAACCTCAGAGGGAAGGTAGGGGAGGGTCGGGGTAAGGGAGAAAGACAAACCAAAGAACTTGTATGCATGCATATAAGCCTAACCAATGGACAAAGACAACAGGGGAGTGAGGGCATGAGGGTGGGAATAGGGAGAGTAATGGGGGAATAAGGACACATATGTAACACTGTAATCAATAAAGAAATTTTTAAAAAAAGCTAGTTAGTTGTCTTAGTTATAAATAAGACGACATTACTTCCTCTTAGGTCTAGCTCAAATCTCCTCTCTTCACATGAGCCTTTACTGAACATCCTATACAAAGAATACTTACAACATCTGAGTGCTTCTTTCTAAGTTAATTATTTATTTACTTCAATATACTTTTTAAAATGAGAATTTTTTTGTATTTATTTACATACGCGTTTACTTGACTCTGTCTTTGTTCCCCAGAATCTAACCTTCATGAGAACAAGACTCTTGTTATAGTTATTGTATTCTGAGAACCCAGCACCAAACCTAATAAATAGGAACCTTTAAATAAAGCTTTGGGAGTGAATAAAACTTGACTGGTTCTCCTTAAAATACTATATAGTCTGATCAATAGTTTCTTCAGGATTGTTAATTATATAATCATATGTTTCATATAGCCATATAAAATTTATGTTCAGTACAATTTTGAATATTGATATAACTGTTACAGAACAATTTAACTTTAATGAGTATCTATTGTTGAATGCCTGACTTATGCAATCAACAACACAAAATGGCAATAATGTAATGATCTGATAGTTTTAGATTTCTTCCAAAATAATCATAATAAGTTATTGTAGTTGTGGACTAGTTTGGATAAACTCAGATGGTTTTAAAAGTATTCTTGCTATGCAAGTATAGACAGTTTCAATTAGAATTATAATGGTTACAATCAATTTACAATAATAAAGAAAAAATAAAAAAGAAACTATCAATTTTCACTGTACCTAAATGTCCTAAAATAATTCTTTGAAGATTTTGCTACACACACACACACACACACACACACACACACACACACACACACATTCTTAAGTGTGGGTACATATGCACATCTACACACACAAGTGTATGTGTGTGTGCCTGTGTTTGTGACATACACACAGACCCATCTATTGAGGTTTTAGCTAGGGCTCCAATTAAAAATTAAAACCTAGTAAAGATAACTGGATATTTTGTTGAAATATTTTCAGGGGAATAAATTTCAAATAAAATTTTTGAAAAAATTTGATTATTAATGGAAAAAATTATAAGCATGTGCATTCTGAACATTCTCTTTGCCATAATAAAGAGTATGCCAAAAATAGTATTTCATATTCACGTCCCAAAATCAGGTGGATCAGATGAACCATTTGTTTTGCTCCGGAATATTTAGTTCTTTAATGGTAAGAATCTAATCTATATTTTTAGTCATTTGCATTTTTACAAGCATTGACCTACTTTATAGTGCTTGTCATCATGTACTTTGCTGCACAGCATTTCATACTAGAAATGACAAATTGCCGTAAAGTATGTTCAATTGTAGCATAATGTTATCATATTCTGTTCAACTACTAAAATTCAAATTCAGAAATCTCATTATACTTTACATATAGATTGAATCATGTTAGTCTTTTAAGTTTTGAATTATTTAATTTTCTTAAAGAAAAATAATCATCGTTTTGTATAGCCCTGGGGGTTATAGAATCATAAGTATTTCTATGTATAAATAACTTAGTCTGCATTTGAAATTTAAATTTGTAATTGTAATTAGTATTACAACCATTTTCAGAGACTACAGAAGAGTATTCCCTTCACGATTTCCAAAACCCCACATCATATTAAATGTTACCTTTCTTTGGAATGGACTTCAGTAAACATTTAGTTGTCTAAGTAATCTTCCTCTGGTATCCGGTATAACATATTTCCTACTCTTTCCATGGAAGGAAATATTCCAATATTTTCAATGTCTGTGAATATGCTTTCAAGACATTTGGCTATTACCTATATGTCTAACTTCTCCCATTTGGTTAATTGAAAATGGGTTATAAGTAATGTATGCATAGTTTGATTTTTTTAACCTATTGATTCAGAAAAAGAAATCAATGTTCCATATTCAGCTTAGAAAAAAGTCTTGAGTTTTATTTTCCAAGGGGTGGGTAATTGTCAGGTAAGTATCATTTAATATGTGTGTCAACATTTAGATGAAACAGATCACATGCTCATTAAACTAATGGATGACTAGCTGGTGTCCATAAAAGAGCAAATACAATACATGGCAGAGTAATGTGTATGGGTAGAAAATCAATTATCTATACACAAGGTAGATTTTACAGGAATACATACAAATTGTCCAGGTAATAACTTGATAGACATAACTATGTCACATCTTTTGGAAAGCATGAATATTTACTTTCTAGGAGGGATTTTAGAAATTGTCTACTCCAATGCTGTAGTTACTTATCAAATGAGTAATCTGAGACTCAAAGATGTATTTAAATTTGGTCACATTATAGCTGCATATAGGTAAGTCATTTAATTACTCTAGAATACACATTGCTCATTAAATTAAGGTGGCTTTATTCCATACTTACAATAACGAGATAATTACAAAAAAGATTTAGGAAGCAAAGTTAAATAATTTCCTTCATTACTGTAGCCTTAAGTACTATTTTAAAAACAATGCATAGGTTGAAATTTATATGGAATGCTTAATGGCTCTGAACATGGTGCTAAAACTCATGGCTCAGAGGTTGAAACCTTATAATCATGACATTTAGTTCACTCATATAGACCCCCAGAAAATGTACTCTACTATTATACAATTTTATTCCTAGTTAATACTGTTAGTCATGCACAGGTATAAGAAGAGAGCAAAAACAAACAGAAAGTCTAAATGATACAACACAAATAATTACTACCATTAAAAGACTAAATTAAGTTTCATATCCTACTGGACAAAAGCTAAACAATAGCTTTGCCATTGGCTATGAAAGATTCTATAGCACATTAAAACATAAAGATTAAAATATGTAAAATATATACATGTAAATAAATATACAATATACCAATAAGATATATACATTTATAATTTGTATGTATACAAATAAAAACTTAGTTGCCAAACATTAAATAAATTTGGCCTCTGATCTACAACAAAAACTGTTCACTAGAGAACACTGATCATTAATCTCTCCAAGCACAAAACCAAAACAATTATCAAATCATTTTCACTAAAAATTCATATTGAAATTAATTATAGATGTATTTTTAGCAACTATGAAATTCAAACAAGAGTAAGTTGTGAATAATTTTAATATGATAATGTGTCAGAGAAGAACACCTTGCCAATTATCATCATCAAAAACATCATCATTATCACCATCATTATCATCATCACTCTTTTAATGGCAAGTATCTATATAGTACTTACTATGTGCCCAAAACTGTTAACAATAATAAACATACATATTCCTCAATAAACTTTATGCAATAGAATATAGAGAAGCTAAGAGGCAAGTCAGCAATAGGAACAAAATTAAAACCCAGGCATTGTAATGAAATGATATGCCCTTTATCACTTCATTAATAACAGATGAAATGGTACCATAGGAACAATGTTTTTGCAAAGCAGACTTCTGTTTTAGAGATAAAGAAAAGCTAAAGCTAGCCAAGACTCTCAGTCTGCCTTTGGTCTGTTAAAGAGGAAGTAGATTACATGTGAGTGATGGGGAAGGCAGAGTGATCTACTAAATTTCTTGGTTCTGTCCTAGAGCTGTTCTTAATAGAACTAAAGCTATAGTATAAGATTCTATTTGGGACAGGAAGAACTGAAGAAACAACTCTGATATATATGAATTTTTACTCACGGTTAATCTCACCTGGGTTCGACAGCTAATATTGTTTCATTTAAAACCAGCTTATTGCTATCTACAATTGATAAAAAAATATGTCCCAGAATTCTATCAAATGGTATTCATGTAGTTCAAATCTTTATGATATATACCACTGGAAAATGTAGTGAGGACTTCAGATTCTTTTGAAATACAAAAGCTTAAATTACATCCTAATGTGATAGCATTTGACTTTTTTGGTTGTATGACAATGGGCCAGACCCAATAAAAATAACAATTTATTTGTCACTTTTTTCTCCAAGGTTACTTCAAAAAATAAAATACAGAATAAACTGACATGCCCTAAAACAAAAAGAGGGTAGTCTACAACCACAAATCTAAAAAAATGTTCTAGTTTATTTTCCTCAGAAGAAATAACCATGATAATCAATGTGTCCATCATATACTAGCGAACAATATTATTCTGTTTTGGAGGTTCCCTGAAATATAGTTATCAAAAGTCAGAAGAAATGCTTACACTATGGAGTTGATCTCTTGCCCTAGAATACAAGTATATTTTTCATAGTGTTAAAAATGAAAATGACTAATACCTATATATTTTGACATTTTATTCTCTTAACAAAAACAAAATAATCTTATCTTGTGATAAAAAAAACTCATCTTCATAATACATTTTTAAACACTATAAAATGTTAAATGTTGTAGAATTGTTTATTATTTGTTACCATTCTTATATAACTGTCAAATTCATTAAAACAAAAGTATGATAGCATTCAATTAAAATAAATTTATATGCAGCTATGAGAAAAAATGAATAGAGAAATGTCTTATTTCTATATAGAGAAAATATTGTGAGGAATCATTGAATGTGTTAAATACCTCCTATAATCAGACACCATCATTGATAGATTAAAATAAAACACGGAGGTGGGAAGGTATGAACCTTCAAATATTCAATGTTATTTACTTACAATCAAGCCACTGTTTGCTTGCCTTTTTTCTCTGTCATGGATCCTTTTGTAGAAAATCCCGCCTGGATTAAACTGAGTACTCCAAATAATCATATCTCTTTGATAATATACATCCATCCCTGTTATCCTTGAATTATGTTCAACATGAGAAATTTGTTGATGATCGCCACTGTAGTTGAATGGATATATAAAACCCAGGATATCAGTGTCATTAGCAATGTAGAGAACTTCATCTTCAGAGCCTGGAGATTATTATAATAAAATACAAAAATAAAGTAAATTTCAACTAATGTAAAAGAAATGATTATACTATTACATTATCTTGAATTGTTATTCTTAAAACAGTTTCTTACCCAATAAAAATCAACTCTATACTGTTTTTTTAATCTTTACCACTTACGTTTAAGAGTAATTAATGTAGGTTTTTCTAGGGCAAAACTTACCTTCTGAGTACAGATTAGGCAGTTTTAGTAGTTATTCTTTGTATAAAGAGGGATTTCTCTGGCAAGTCATGATGCATTATTTTCTAATGCTTTTTAAATATTCAGATGTTATATTGTGTACTCATTAAACTTTAAACATTTCTTAGCATTTAGTTTAATGCACCTGAGTGATCATTACCTTAGGCTAAGAAATGATGATTAAGATATGAAGAATCTTCTTCTTTCAATATCATGTGTCCTAAATATTCTTTTATGTTTATTATACAAAGATATCAGTGTTTACTATATTAAAGTGTCATCATCTCAATATTACCTAGAATCATGCTAAGTGGAACTTTCTAGCCTAAAGTTTCTACACCTACAATACTAGTACTGTACTAATGTTATGTTTATCCTGAGACAAGTAAAACCCTAAAGTAAATCCTGAAATTATTAATTAAAATATTAATGAAACCATAAAGTAAGATTGAATGGCATACTTAATATCCATTCAAAAATACAAAAATAATTATACACAAGGCATACATAGTTCAGCTCTATAGGTTTAGTAGCCCTCACTTAGTGAAAGTATATTATGTGGCAGACACTGTGTTAAGCCTTTCACAATTTTTCTCCTCTTCTTACAACAATCATGGAAAGTAGGTATTAGTATTTCCATTTTACAAGGGAGGAACTGAGGCTCAGAGTTAAATAACTTCCCCAGGCAAAGTACATGTAACACATAGCTCATCCTTGATCCATTACAGTCAGCAAAGTACATGTAACTCATAGCTCATCTTTGATCTGCTACATCACATTGTCTTCCTCTTGTAATAACTATCATATTAACATTGTGCAGTCATACCCTGCAGCTACCAATATTTAAGTTATAATATTATTTACTCAAAACATATGAGCATTAAAATCCATATCTAAAAGAGCACCAGATCCATAACTGTCTTTCATTAATTAAATTATATTATTCACCCATAAATAAGGGGAAAAGGGGGACATATGTAATATTTTCAACAATGAAGTTTTTTTTAATGGTATTATTAAGTGGAGGCAATCTGAATTTGAAAGCATGGTTTTACTTGAAACCCTTTTAAATTCTTACTCAAAATTCCATTCTCCTTATATTGTTAACCTTTAACCTGTTTTTTTAAATATATTTTTATTGATTTCAGAGAGGAAGGGAGAGGAAGAGAGAGATAGAAATATCAATGATGAAAATCATTGATCGGCTGCCTCCTGCACGCCCCCTACTGGAGATCAAGCCTGAAACCAGGCATGTGCCCTTACCCAGAATCGAACCTGGGACCCTTCAGTCTGCAGGCCAACACTCTATCCACTGAGCCAAATCAGCTAGGGCTAACCTGTTATTTTTATCCCAATGGTGTATTAATTTCTAAATACACAGAGAGTAGACCATAAAGAAAATACTTTCCTATTCTATCACATTTGCTTTTAAACTTTTTTTTTTCTTTTAAACTTTTACACTTCCTGACAAAATGATTCAAGCACAAAAGTGACTTTAACAGTTAACTGTGTTTCTCATGTCTACACACCATCCAAAATTAAATCAAGAATAATAAAACAACTGGCCAAATTAATCATCATTAAATATAGACATTTAATATTACCAGGCATAAAATACAACATGAACCTTTTTTTCGCCATAAGATATATATTGCAAAATTATACTAGCTTTGAAATAATGGTTATAACCTTACCTCTTGCTATGCAGGTACTGTTTCTTTCTTGAAAATTCTGGTCGCATACACATTTATACGATCCTTCCATATTTATACATTTGTGGGAACATGTGCCAAAGACCAAACATTCATTAACATCTGTAAAGAAGAGCTCAAAATAGCATCATCATACCCCAATTAGCACTTCCACTCTTTCTACAATTCTAAATGACACTTTTTTTTACTTATTTCTATTTTGTTGTTATTGTTCTTTTAAAGCCTTATTTGTAACTTGTGTAATTTTTTAGGCAATGATAGTTTTTCACAATAGTTTCACTATAATAATTTATAAGTTGTTTGTACATTGCTTGTTAGTCCACTTAAAACATTGAAATATCCATTTCAAACTTCCCTAGTGCTTGCATTTACTCAAATAAACAGATCTCATGGTTTCCTTTGAAGCTTGTTTCTAATTACCTAACTATGTCTTTGCACATGTCATATACTGTTCCTTTGTCCCATAATGTCCTTTCCACTTCAATGCAAATAATTTCTACTTCTTTCTCAAGATCCACCTAATGTGAAGCCTTCCTTCATTTCCATCAACATATAATAGTGACTATCCATCCCAAAGTTTCTGTGCTCTGC
The DNA here is from genome assembly GCF_951640355.1 of Cnephaeus nilssonii. Taxonomy (NCBI): domain Eukaryota; kingdom Metazoa; phylum Chordata; class Mammalia; order Chiroptera; family Vespertilionidae; genus Cnephaeus; species Cnephaeus nilssonii. The sequence goes on along the minus strand of NC_137081.1, from coordinate 71,820,801 downwards.
TGTTTTAATATTTTTCTCTTACAGTATTGTTCACACTATATGTTCTTATATATTCATATCCCCTACTTGACTATCAGTCCTTCAGGGCATAATTTATGATTTATTCATTTTATATTGACAGCATTTTGCACAATGCCTGGAAAAGAATGAAGATATGGATATATCTCTAATATACCTCTAGTTTCATATATATGAAGTGACTATATAACAAGAATGGCTATGTGGAACAAACAAACAAAAACTGGGTGCCTATGTAAATAAATAAATACATACATACATAAATATCATAAGTAATAAATCAATCAATCACAGGCAATATTCTGTGGTTTAGCATCTGCCTTTGATTTTAATGGTTTAAGCAAGGCCAGGATTGACATCAACTGATTATGGTGAATTATCTACTTTCTCCTTTTCTTTCTCTTTTTTTGCTTTCAATCAGCCTAATTCCTTGGTTCCTTTTATCACATGTAGTTATCCTAATTATGTAACAAATCTGTGATATGAGTCCTCCCCTTGAATTAGAGAACTTAAGGATAATCATAGTAATATTTATCATTTGGTTAGCACTCAACAGTGTTCCAAAGGTTCGTGGGAGTGGCACTTATGAATGACAGTGCCCAGGCTTACTCCTGGGCTTTCTGATCCTGTTGTCTGTATTATGGTACTTTGAGGAGAACTTAAGCACTCTCATGACAACTCATTCTATGTTTGAAATGTAGGGAAATGAGATAAATAAAATGTTATCAGCACTTAACCACTGAAGATTTATTACTATAAATATTTTTTATTTGTTTGGCACCTGTGATTTTAAATAGTAAGTTACTTGAGACTACAGTTTCCCTTTTACAGGAAATCAAAATATGCAAAAATGTGCTTGGTTTAAGAAAGCTTCAGTTCCCTCACATGGCCCTGCAGCATTTTTCTTCATCTCTACAAAAATGCCTGTTTCATGAGCTTTGGAAGCAGACAGAGGAATCCCACACATGGCCGATATCTAGAATAGTGCCTTGCACCCAGTCATTGTCATTCCATTTCTACTGCTATTCTGCTATTCTTGTTATTTCTTTGACCAGGGGTGGGGAATGTCTGGCTCATGGATCTCATAGAAGGCCCTTGAAATCATTTGGTCTGGCCCTGCCAATGCATTGGGGATGAATTAATTAAATGTTTGACCAAATATAGAGGGATGGTTTTTAAGTTGATAATTTTGGATGCCCCTGAAATGATGTTATAGAATATCCAAATGGCCCTTGGCAGGAAAAAGGTTCCCCATCCTTCCTTTAGATATTCCAAATGAAGGGTTTTGGCTTTGACATCAAATAACCATTTCTTAAGCTATTTTTGGAGCCACATAAAGAAAGAGCACACATTTAAATTATTTTGATTACAAATCAAGGTAATGTCTATCCCCTCCTTCACACCAAGTCAAACTGCTTTTCCTTAGGTTAAATCTTCATTTATCAAATAAAGATGCAAATTTTATTGGGGTTAAAATGTTACTCATTTGTACAACAAAAGTTTGAGAGGATCCATAGCAATTTAAATCAGACTATAACTTGCAGGTTATATTTGTCATTAAATATAACTAAAAATAAGGAAAATTTTCAGAATAGGATTTCTAAATTTGTAAGTATATACAAGAAACACAGCCCAAATAAATATGAACTAATTAATGTTACTTGATATTAAAATCTTGAAGAGATTTTGTGCTTATAATGTGTGTTTATGTACAATGATAGATGGTTTCTAAAAAGCAAGAAATATTCTAGCCTTGAGAAATAATTTGTTTTCTTGTTAAAAGAAAGGAAGAAGTTGCCAGTTTTCAGTATTCCATGTTGATGGAGAAATAACATGTCATGAAAAATCCAAACAAGTATATAACTCAAATTTTACACAAACATGACATGGTTACACTTTTTTCCCTTTGGACTGAGTTTAATTATTTCAATAATTCCATTTTGATTGACATTATTTAACTGCCCCCCCTTTTAACCCAAGAATAACATAGACAGTAGTAAAGGAAGCTGGTAGGTGAAAGCATTTTAAGATTTGAATTCATCCTGGATAAGCCAGGCAGATGATTTAGGTTTGGCTTTAATCACAATAATATCAATTTTAATGAAGAAACTTGCAGAAAGTGCATATAATATTTCATGACTCTATAGTTAAAGCCCTGATTTAAATTATATTTACATATAACTTACCATGAGATTCTGCCTATCCTACATGCTCAATTTTTAAATGATCTCAAGTAAGCTGACAGAGATTTATTTAAATCCTGTCTTTGAATTTTAAAAGACACCTCTTGGCAATACAAAGTACACGGTGTTAGGACAAAAGCCCACACTTCTCTAAAAGTGAATTGCCTATTGCATTACTGAAAGTGCCAGAACTGAAAAGAAATGGGTTATCATAAGCATGCTCTTTCATGAAGTGCCTCTAATTCTGCAATGGTTCCTGAACCAGCAATTCCATTTCTTGCATTTCAAAACAGAATTGTAACACCACTATTGAAATTCCTGGAGGTCTGAATCAGCTACAGACAAGGCTCTGTAACCTCAGAAATGATTAGCTTAGCAGTAAAAACAAACAGGCTCTTGACCCCAGGGACTTTCACTCTCATAAGTAAACTGGTAACCCACAGATACACACCATTTTGATGAAAATCAATCCCCCTGTCATCTTCCAATTTAGCAGCTTTGGGAGTCTTTTATAACCTAAAGATTTAAGAACCAGCTGTTGAGGAAATGTACTATACCTTCACACTGTCTGTTTTTCATGTTTCTCTGAAATCCAGGCTTACAGCGACAGAAAACAGATGTTTTTATTTGATTACAATATGCATCATCTCCACATGGATTCACATTATCTTCACAGGTATATTCAGTGGGAGCTGGGATTAAAAAATATGATCAAAATTAATATAGCTCTAATTCCTGAAGTAGGAGTTTACTTTTGTTCTTAATTTAAAATTACATGTATTTTTCCCTAGATGACTCTTTTTTAATTAATAAAATTATGGTCTTCTCTCCATATGAGCCCTCTTCTCTTTTAAAGGTAAAGAAGAGGATAACAACTGAACTCATTTACATTGAATGTAGTTTAGACCAAACTGCCTGTGGCTTTTATCAAGTTAAACTACTTTCTAAAAGGAAGTCAATAATCAATGATTCTCTTAGATTCAACAGTCTGTTCCATGCCTCTGTGTCTTGGGGATGGGTGGGTGGGAAGATATTAACCAACAAATGTATATGCATAACCCATGGACACAGAAAATAGTGTGGTGAACACCTGGGTGGGGGCAGGTGGGGGCTAGAAGGGGTCAATGGGGGAATAAAGGGCACATCTGTAATACCTTCAACAATAAAAATAAAATTTAAAAAAGAATAAATGATTCTAATGACAAGCTCTCTGTACAATATTATGATGTATGAGTTCGGCATCCTTCTCTAATAACTAAACATCTCCTAGAAACTACCTAGAGTCGTAGCCATTTATTTCTAAACTAAACTCAGTGTTCAGGGACATAATCATATATACATGTTACTTGAGCAGGTAGGCACAACCAGCAGGTCTTAAACTTTTACAGGGACACATGTGAGGATTGAGTGTGTAACATGTTCCAATGGTCCTGGGCTACAATACAGGTTAGGAAGGACTTTGAGTTATATGTAATTCCAAACAAACTTGTTATAATTTCATTGCTTCGTCTCCCATCTAGGAAAACATTTTAGAATGCAATGAAATAAAGACAAAATATTATAGGCATAATATTAAATTATCTCTATGTTGCCTAAACAACTCAAATTATTAAGAAATATGAGAACTTTAATTATCAAAATTGTAAGCATTATTAATCCCCACTACTCTTGAATAGTTTACAAGTAATTAAATTACATAAGTGGAATTATACTATGGATGAGCTATGTGGCCGTATCCTGTTGTGTATTACTTCATCAACCAGTGAGGAACAACTTAGATGCATAAATAAGAAAATAATAAAAGACTCAAAAGTAGGAAGTATTTAATGACTTTTATAAGTAACCTTAATTTATGGTCTTAAATTCAATAATTTTCTTAATATAAAAAATCAAATATCAAACATTATCTAAATACAAAATGCTTAATAGTCAAGGTCTAATAACTCAATTACCATAGCACTCTAGTTGAATAAAATAATGATGGTCTCTTTAAGAATAATTTGGCAATAGGTTAAAATTTTAAAACATTGATTAAGACCTTTATCATCAGTTAAGAAATATCAATACTTATAAAATTCAGAAAGTATTAACATTACATTTTATAAACTAAAATATTAAGTGATATAGATTTCTTTGCTGAATGTCAAAGTCTGTATTTGGATATTGAGTTCTCAGCTTCAGCTCCAACAAAGTCACTCGTAGCAAAATCAGCCTTTCCCACCTCACACTTTCAGATATTAACTTAAGTGATGTTCATATTTGCTTTGGTTAAAGCTTAACAAATGGTATTACTTAAGCACATTTTTAACGGCAATATTTTTCTCAGAATAGTAAAATAAATTTGCTCATAATAAAGCAAAAATTGAACTTGTGTGCCACTGCGCTTGAACAGAAAAGAAACTCACACATTCTGCAGCCTTGTTCATCTGAACCATCTCCACAGTCATCCAGCTGGTCACACTGGAGGTCCATGGGTATGCACTTTTTATTACTGCAAGCAAACTCGTCTTTTTTACAAGGTCTTGCTTTATATGTAAGCTTACCTACAGAGTCATTAAAAATAATTGGTATTTCATCAAATCAAAACAAATTTATTGAGAAGATAGCAAGTCTAAGATTTTACTAAATACTATGAAAACACATGGGTCCACAATCCTTTATTTGAAGCTCTTGGGGCCAAATTTTAAATTTCTGAAATGTTGTTGATTTTTATAACATAACAGTGTATTTACCTTACAGTAATTACCACCATATTTCCACAGGAAAATGTGTGAATATTATACTGAGTGAGATTTTTTTAAGTACTATAAACTGCCTCAGACCAGATCAAGTCAGTATTTGTCACCAATTTTGCCACATACTTCAGTAAAACTTTTGATTTAAGAGTTTTTAATTTCAGAGTTGTGAAAAAGGGATTGGGGTGCACATACATATGATCAATATAAGCCCACTCCACCCCAAGATCTTTTACAGAACATTTTTAAACCACTATGTTATTTCTCTTACACAGTATTTTCCTTAATAAAGTACCCATAAGGAGATTTAGGGACTAGTGGAGATTCTGGATTAAGTTGCACTGTGCTACTATGCAAAGAAAATGTTAGTGAATTATTTTCTTATTCTGTCAGATAAACAAGTGTCTAAAAAACTACCCTCAGACATACACATGAAACCTTCTTTTTTTTTAAATGAGCTTTAAAATCATTTTATTATTTTATAGCTGTCACTTGATGAATTATTTCACACTAAATGGATTTACCACCACAGTGATCTTCATCTGAGTTGTCCCCACAGTCATCAATCCCATTGCACATTTGTTCGGACTGCAGGCATATTCTGTTATTTCTGCATCTGTGAGGTCTTGTGGGTGGGCAAAGAAATTTGACTGAAAACAAAACAAAAACAAACAAAGCAGCTCCATTGGATACACTGACTTTTGAAGAAATATTCATCTTTTGTCTTTCTTTTAGTTTTTTCTTTCTTTCCAAATCCATAATATAGCTTTTCCGAATATCATTTGTTATGAAAATTGCCTACATGTAGATACTAGGAAAAATGTGTGGTAATAGAAGCTTGTGATCCTAGTTATTTATATTAACTACAGAAAAGAGAGCACAGCTGAAATGTTGAATGAAATAAGAAAAAGAGACAAATTTCATGGTCTCATTTCCAGATGCCTTATCTTAGCCGCCTTCACTTGGTGTACCAAATTAATTTATGCCTTCGGTTTATACAACATGGCAGGACACTTAGCTATCTGAAAGAGCAATTTCACACCAAATGGAGCTTCAGCAAGCATATATAACAAGCCCAAAACTGAAAGTAGGCCATTCAGTGTAAAAAAAATCTCAATAGGGATTAAACCTGAAACCCTGAAACCCAGGCATGTGCCCTGATTGGGAATCAAACTGGCGTCCCTTCTGTGCATCAACTGAGCCATAATGGCCAGGATAGGCAGTTTATTCATTTTAGTGTATGTGTGTGTGTGTGTGTGTGTGTGTGTGTGTGTGTGTGTGTGTGAGAGAGAGAGAGAGAGAGAGAGAGAGAGAGAGAGAGAGAGAGAGAGAAAGATAAAGAGATACTAATGGTAATGGAAGCCAGGGAATTCTATTTTTGTCCTTTCTATCACTATCTCTTCAAAAGACTTCCACCCATGAAGTAGGAAACATTTATAATGACTCTTCATCCTCATAGAATATTACAGGGTTCTCTCTTTGGTCCCCTCATGTTCTCACTCTTAAATTCTCTGCTTAGACATTTTCATTGACTCTATACCCTCAAGACTTGCAACTTGATATCCAATTATAGCATTTCACAATTAATTATAGAACATTCCCACTGGAATTTTAAATTCAACAAGTTCAAAACTCAATTCCTTCTCTTCTTTCCTCAATTCCCTTCTCCCCAAACATAAGATTTTTCTTATTTCCATAGTTCTGTTAGTGGCCTACCATAGCCATTTGTCTGGAATTATCCTAAATGCATTCTTCTCTTGATCTTCATCTGTGATTACTCAACAAGTTCAGATGATATTGTCTCCAAACTTGTCCTCTTCTTTCCATGCATACCAATTATAATCACAATAGTGCAATTCTTTATTATCTCTGACAGGACTGTAGTAGAAACCTAAATGTCTCAGTTTTACTGCCCAACCCAAAATTTTCCAAAAGCCACCAAAACAATCCGCCTATAACATTAATCTAATTATCTCTTCTAGACTTATCTATCACTTTCAGAATAAAATTTGAGATATTTTACATGACATAATAGACATATCATTACCTTATCCATGCCACTCTTACAGACTTATCTCATCACTCTTAATCTTTGAGTGTGGGAACCCTAATCAGAGTCCACCAGAGGTTCAAAACCAAGTTGCCATACGCAGGAGCAAAAGCAAGGAAACAGCAATCTTACTGCATGCACTGAGCAGGTGTACTTTTCTATATCCCAAATATTGATTTCACTATTTGGCAAGAAGCCTCTTTTGTCTGAATTAGTATAAAGATGTGTTACTGACCAGCGGGTGCATGGCTATTTCGTTGGGCTGCTTTGTTAGCAAGGGCTCCTGTTGGTTGTGGCTGCTGCTTTGTAAGGCTATTTTGAAGAACTGTTATATCTGATGGCTCCTTGTTAGCAATGGCTACTTGGTCTACAACAAAGTCTCTCTTATGTCCCTACAATGACTTTTCATGTCTCCTCCATCTCAGACCTGGTGTCCATGAAGGTCTAATTCCTGGCAGAGGACCTGTGCACCCCACAGTTGGCGTAGTCGAGCAGGATCAAGGAGTAAGTACTCCGACATGTAGCAATGCTACTTTATTAGCTCCTTAAATATGCCCTCTCCTCCTTGCTGACCTCCTTGCTTTAACCAAAATCTGCTTGTTAATCTAAGCATAGTTCCTCTCTATAGGTATTTTAGGAATGTCTCTTAAATTGCTCAAACTTCATGTTATTTCATGTTTGAAGATATCCTAGTTTCCTACTACAGCTTCCAGAATTTTATTACCATATTTTCACGTTCTATTTTTAAAATATACTAAAAACAAAAACTGCTAATTTGAGGGTCAAGCATTTGATTATACCTCTTTCTTATTGCTATTTTCTCATCAACTTCATAAAGATCATTGAAGATTGTAATACCTACCCTTCATCCAAATTAATTCCACATCCTAGATGATTTCAAAATCCAAATGAGCAAACCATCCAATGACTGGGCCTCTTAGCTCTTTAAGATTCTCAAACTAAAGGTCTTTTTACTTAATCTATTTAGGCCATCCATTCCCCTAAGAAGGCTGTGAACATTGAAAGATTTCAACAAACTTTTTTTTTTTTTAAATCAGCCAATGGCAGTTTCTGTTGCTTGCAGATAGGAGCACTATTACACATGGGTGTAGCTGAATTTGCTATTTCCTCCAAGTACTTCATTTACAAAACCACTAATTCGAATGCTCCAAATTCTGATCATAATCTGCTACTTTTCCAACTTTTAAATTCAAGCAGTCTCATTAAGACACTTTTTCAGCCTTAGCTGAAACCTTAGCCTTAGCCCATTGATACATCTACCTTCTCCCTATTTTCTAATGCCTTCTTTTGTATTTATTTTCATCTCTGATGACATTACCTTCCATGTTTCATCTCTTAATATACTCATTGGGTAAATACTTATTGATAACTTATTATACGTTGGACACTGTTCCAAGCACTCACTTAGAAACTCAGAAACTTTTGTTCAAATAATCTGAATTTTCTGGCCTTTTTCTCTTTTTAATCATAGTTATCTAAAAAAACCCACAAACTTAGATGAGTAAACCATCTGCTATCCCATGGTCTGCATCTGGGAAGTTCAGGAATGTTGCAGATGATCATATCACAAAGCTAACTGATACAAGAGATATGAATATGTATCAATAGCAGATGGGCCCTGAATACTACTTGAAAATCCTATACATATATCTAGCCATGTCACTCTCTTTCACTTTGCTATAATGACTCAAATTTGCATGCCTTTCAAACTTCCCTTCAGCACCAATCTTCCACAATCTATATATGAATATGCTTCTGATGGCACTCACAAAAAAAGTAGAAATAAAGGGATGGAAAATGTGTTATTGTCTAATTAAGTGATTGCACATCTACACAAAGTCAATCAATTCATTCAACTCATTTAAAAAAATTTTAATAATAGAGGAGTCTCTCTATTCCTATCCAAAACTGATCTTTTTCACCTTTTCTGCAACTCCTTTTCCCCTGACTCTTTAGAAACCATTCCTTCTTTCTGGAGATAGAATTTTCCTTTAGGCAGAGTCCATTCTATTCTCCCTGCCTTGTCTGTACCTTTTACTTAGTTCTACCATTGCCTGAAATATAATGTATGGAAAATATTATTTATGCAAAAAGTATCTCCTTGTAAAAAGGACCATGTGCTCATGTTTTTAAATCCCAATTTTTTAGCACAGTCTCCAGCATATAATAGTTTGACTCAATGTTGGTACCAATGACTGAGGGAATTAAAAAAATATCCAGAGTTTACAAGTTTTCCAGCAGCTGGGTGGCATGTCACTGAGAACCATTTCCTGGCCCTGGAAGTGGTTGCCCCTCCCACCCCCATAGTTAATTAGTTACCAAACATTTCCTTTCACCCTCTAGTTTTGTGCTGATGTGAAATAGAGAATAGGAAAAAAAAAAAAGCACAAGAGGTTCTGGCTTGGTTTTGGTAGATAAACTCATTTCTTTATGCATTATAACTCAGAAACAATGTAATTCCCAGTGATTCTATAGAATTGACTCTGTAAGGTTATGTAAAATATTGAAATGGAGATTTTAGCTATATCTCTCATCAGTTGTAGCTACAAAGAACACTCTCCAAGCTTTCAATCCTTTAAAAAAATAATGTTGCCTACTTATTTTGGATTTTTTTATTTAACTGTAACAGTTGTTAATGTCATTATTTATTTTAAAAAAATACTGGTCTTACTTGACACACCAAATAGAACAAAGAATTTAAGCACATACATCTGTGCTATGTATTCTTTAACTCGCTAAATGTGCTATTAAGTTATATCTGAATTAGTAGTTTCTCTAAATTGGAAATGAAATTACCTTTCTTTCTGAGATTAGATACAAAGAATGAAGAGGGACTAAAATGTTTACCAAATATAATAAAACCTTTATGTTAAAGATCTAAAATTGTACATTTGTAGTTTTAGGTTGCATAAGCACTCTTCTGACAAATATCAGTCAAAAGTAACTTGAATTTGAAGAATCATTAAAGATATTTAAGATTTTTAGATTTAAATATTAAATAGCTCCTGTTTCACTTATCTGTGTAACATGTGTATTGTATATCTAAACAGAGATATCTTTATATAGATTTATCCAGATAGATATAAATATAGATAGATAAAGATATACTAGATATGGCTCTCCTGTCTTTCAACAACTTCAGCCTCAGTAGTGGGGGCCATGCAAAACTACATAATTTTATTATTCACATTTTTTTCCTTGTACTTATCTGCCCAAAAAAATTGTTTTAGACTAAAGTACCAATTTGATATGATGCCAAAGTCCTTATATGAACCGTACTCAATTCCAAAGGTCAACTACTCTAAATCCTCTCAGACAGACCACATCTATCTTGTGAACAGTGTTGACATGTGAAAGTTCAGATTTAAGAGGGCTCTCCATAAAGTCATAAACTCTGAACAGGATAATCTCTTGTTACTTGAACAAAAGCTGTATCTGTGGTTACACTTTATCTACCTAACCCCAGGGCAGCAGGATTTGTGGGTCCCTTCACCACTTCACTGATTCATGCCGGTGCATTAGATCGGGAGATGAGAGAGCAATCTAGAGCCGCGAAATGCCTCACCACACAAGTCTGGGGCTTCGTCAGAGTTGTCTCCACAGTCGTCCTCTCCATCGCACACCCAGAAATGGAGTTTGCAAAGGGAATTATTGCAGAGGAACTCATCTGCTCTACATATATTTCCTCCTTTATTAAAAAAAAACAAACACAAATATAAAGATATAACATAATTAAAGCCAGTCAGCATAACATGTATTCTGCTAATTCTTAGCACAGATTCTAGTTTCTCAGTTCTTTATTTTTTTCTATCTAATATGAGGTGTCCAAACTATTTTTTAAAAAGATATTCAAGCCTAACCAATGGACAGAGGCAACATGGGGGTGAGGGCATGAGTAGGAGGAGTGGAGGGGGAATGGGGCAGTAAGGACCCATGTGTAATGTAATACCTTAATCAATAAAGAAAAAACATTGTAAAAAAGGATTAAAAGAAAAAAGGTGTTCATGGTTTACTTTTCAAAACAATCTGATATTACCCTTATGTATGTCATAATTTCTTTAAAAATACTAATATCTGGTCACAGAAAGTCTTCTCAAATCTAAATTATATTCCTTTTTATATATTTTTATGTTATTGAGCATAAGAAAACAGATTTTTAAATGGTATTAACTTTCATTATTAAAAACTATTGTTCTGAAAAGAAAAGACACAGAAAAGGAGATAATTTAGCTGTATCTAGAAACTGACAAACTGAATCACTGAAAACAGATTAACCAGTAAAAAGGTTGTGTTGTCATAGAAAAATAGTTTTATATAGAAATAAATAATTGGAAATGTGTTGAAATATTAGTGTTATACTTATGATAATTATGCAATAAAGTACTCTATTTTTAATTTTTAAAATATTTTCCTTTTTTGCAATTAAATAGAAAGCATTGAGACTATAAGGATATTCTGACTCAAAATTAAGTACATTTGCCACATGCAAAGGACCCAAAGTACTAATAAATTTTGGTTATATGTCTATGTATGTAGTAATACCTAGTAGAAACCGCAATGGTTGGAGAGTTAGGAACTTCCATTGTTTTGCTTTGGACAAGTCCATTAATTTCTCTGGGACTCAATGTCCTCATATGTTACAAAAGAGATATGGTTAAAGTAATTTATAAGTTCATATTTGCAAGTTATGCATGGGGAAACAACACAAAGATACTGAGAATTTAGAATTAAGATTAATACAATTTTTTCTCAGAGAAATACTTTACCTATTAAACCTCATACATAAGAAACATAGCCTATAAGCTGTCTAAATTTGATGATTGAAGGTATTAACATATTTTTAAAAGGTTATACTCATTTAGAAATGGGGCTGGGGAATAATAGTGATCATCCTTGCAAGCCTACAAAATACTTAGGATGAAGCATTGTTCAACTTGTGGATGCTCTTTGGAGTGAATAATGAGCCTAGGCTTGTGAAGGTCAAATAGCTCTTGTTCTGAGTTTTGACTTGACACAGATCTCTAATAATTCACTTCCAGTAGCAAAGATTTAATTTAGGAAATTACAGAATCAGATTTGAATTTTTAGAATGATAATTCTAGCTACAGAGTGGAGAACTTGGAAACCAAGATAGGGAGGGATAAAGCCAAGATTGGAGGGGAAAAATGAAGAGGGGTTGCAGCAACCCAGAAAATAACTGATAGTAACTTGACTTAGAGTAGCTACATGTGAGAGAGTAATTGATATTATGAGTTCTTTGAGAATCCAGAAAGTGTGAAAATTTTAATATTTATCGCAAAATAAAAATAATATCCTTAGACTGGAGGGGAGACAAGTCTTCCATTTTAATAGAAGGAAGGAAGAATGGATGATTACAGCTATGGGTGGCTTTGTTAATTTGATGGTCAGATGTTTAAAGAAGCTCAAAATTTATTATTGCTATGAAGTAGAAGGTGAGAAATAAAGTCAACTTATTAAAAATCTGACATGCATAATGGTAGAGAGAGATGATTAAAGAAATCTTAGATAGTTGAAATTGAGAACAAGAATGTATAGTGATATGAATCAGAACAGTTGTAAGATTTTCTGGGGAAAAATCTCAACAGAACTTAAATTGGCATTTCTAAGGACTAACAAACTCTACTAACAAACTCTAAGATACAGATAAAGGCAGGTCCTGGTCGAGAACACCAAGGTGAATACTACCATGTGAGACCTCTGAGAGTATAGTGTCTGGCATTGGGATGCCCCTTTCTTTCAAACTCTGCAATTTTTAGCTCTAAAATGCCCTAACTCTAAGAATAATCTAAATTACTAAAACCCAGGCAAAAAATTACCATTTACCAATTCTGTCTGACAACAATAAAAAAGGTAAATTGTACAGTCTTCAGTTCTAAAAAAAATTTAAGATGACTGTTGGCTTAATTCAATACCAAAATTCATAGAATATAAAAAAAGGGTTGTATTCTTTCATAATAAGATTCTAATGATTAAATCTCATTGCATGTTCCAATGTACAATGAATTAAATTAAAAAAAATTTGTGAACTCGATATCCTCTAATTATTTCAGAAATTTGTCTATTTGTAGCACATCAGTATTGTGGAAAGGAAAAAATTAGTTCACTAAAGTATAATATTAGATAACATTATAATTTTCCCAAGGGGAGTGTTGGACGTGACACTCTTTTATTAAAAAGAAGAGACATAAAAATGAAATCATAATTGTAACAGAAAGGCAAAAGTTTTGTGATAACTTACTAAAGGCTTCCTATTGTACCATAAAGAATTTGCATTTCAAAAGATGCACCATGGTGACTACCATGGCATTTTAAAAGCTTCTATAACTTAAAAGCTTATTTTGAACTAGCATGAAGCACACAGAAACAACAACAAAAAAGTATATTTTAAAAGAGATTATCTGAATTAAAATATCAGTTTCCTAGTCATGTTCTTGATCAGCTCAACAGGAGATTATTAGAAAATAGAAAGTATGTATTAATTAACAACTTATGTCTAAATATATATAAGGGAGCCCTTGGCAGGTTCATAAAAATTTGGACAAGTGTGTCACTACAGAAAGTAAGCATCTAGAATTCTCATCTCAATTTGGGCTGACAGAAACTTTAATATACAATAATATTTTGTAATTTACATTAGTAGCTTACATATTTTAAGGTGATGATTACTAAAGAGAACAACTCTCAATCTTTTCCACTGAAATTGCTATAAGGCATAAAGTTTGGGAGCTCAGGGCAAAGCAAATACCAAGTTTCCTTGAGGCAACATGTTTTACCTTTTAAAATATAAATGTTGTTTCTAATTCCATAGCATTGTGGATTTTAGTTTTCCTAAAGTAAACCAGTAAAACTAATTCACTTAGAAGATTATTCCATGCTTATCCAGCCCCCAACTCTTAGCCCCTGTCAGCTCATAGGTCCAGATTTGAGATGAATGAAAGCTGGATTTAGCAGCAGAGGAGTGAATTCTGGAATTCTGTTTCCTTAATGCCTCCATGTACATTTATCCAAACCTAAACCACTTCCTAGAAATAAATTAAATACTAGAAATCTGAACTTAGTCACGCCTTAAAGTACATCCATACAGGTTCAAATGCTTTATCCACCAAGATACTTCATTGGAATTTAATTATGTAGCAGAAAAAAAAAAAAAAAACCTCAAAGAAAAGTTAAAGGCATGAGTAGGGAAGGGAGGGAAGCTTTGACACATTTGTAAATGATTGAATTAAAGATTCTCAATTCTTTAATTCAATAAGCTTAAACATTTAGTAGAATAGTTTTAAATATGAAAGATCCCTCAGATGTGAAATGCTATAATGTTCAAATTTTTACGTAACATTTGACTTTCTAACCTGAGTGCTATTGTTCAAACAGTTTTTATGAAATCCAATATTTAAAAATTAGATTAATCCTGATAAGATTGCTCTCTTCACTCTTGTACCCCCCTCATTCACTCTCCAGATAATCCTACAGTTCTGAGGGACATTTCCTTGTGGTTGGGTCTGATATCATGGGGGGAAAAAAATGAGCACAGAAAGTTTCATGGAGATAAGAAATGAAACTAGAGGGTCGGACCTGCATTACCACCATTTGTCCACCATCCAGAACTGAAATATGATTGCTGACATGTACACATAAGGAACTGATTGACATTGAAATTGGGACTCAAAAGAACTTTTGGCCCAGAAAGAAACTCACTACAGACTGATTCATTTGCCTCTCAGCATAACCATTATTGCTTCTCATTTTCGGTTCTTATAAGTATATTTCTAGTAGCACATGACCTCACTCATCTAGGTGAAATAATGAACAACATAAAATGATGAACAAAAACAGATCCAGAGACAGAGACGGAGAAGCATCAATAAGACTGTCAAACCTCAGAGGGAAGGTAGGGGAGGGTGGGGGGAAGGGGGAGAGATCAACCAAAGGAATTGTATGCATGCATATAAGCCTAACCAGTGGTCACAGACAACAGGGGGTAGGGGGTATGCATGGGGAGGGATTTGGGATGGGAATGGGGGGTGAGGACAAATATGTGATACCTTAATCAATAAAGAAATTAAAAGAAAAACAAATGAAACTAGATTCCCATTTTGGTAAATTATCTGTGACATTATACAGTACAAAATTATCACTCTCTCCTTTTTATATTTTTAAAAAAGAAGATTCCTTAAAAGCATTGGAAAACTTAATATTAAAACCAGGTTCTAGTATAAATCTTCAATTCCTTGTGGTTCCTAAACCGCTAAACTGTCCCTCACCTCTATGACTTTGTACATAATATCATGACTTGAAATGTATTTCCTCATTCTGTTTGCATATGCAATTGTTGACATCAAGAAACTCACATTTCAACAGGGGATGCATTCAAATGATACAGAAATAATTATATTAGAAGGAAGAATGAATTAATAGGAATGTGATCAAAGAGTGGCTGGGGAAACTCCAAAAAAAGACTGTAATTGGGTTGAAGACAGTGGTAATTGAGATGGACTGGAAAGGACAGATATAATTTTTATTGGCAGAGTTATTAAGATGGTGAAAATAGCAGAAGAATCAGGGAAGATGCTGAAAAGTATGTGGATGTTTAGAATATTTCCCATTTGGAAATATTGACTATTTCCAGTTTGGCTAGGATATATTATACATAAAAAGAAATAATAGAATATAAGATGGGAGAGATAAAAGGGGATCCTTCTTATGAAAATCTGACTGCCAGTTGAGTTATTTGTATGGAACCAGAAAGGAAGAAGACCGAATCAAGATTGACATAATCTGAGTTACATGTAAAGATCATGAACCTGGTAGCACTGAGTAGGATGTATTGGAGACCAGTTAGGTAGTATTGCATGAGCCCAGGCAAGAAGCAATGGGAGAAAGAAACACACTGTTATGAAATGGAAGAAAGATGAATAACTTAACTTTTTCTCTAAAGTCTTCACATAAAAGACTGCATAAGATTGTGTCAGACTGTCCACACAGCTTTCTGGCTCTACAGTGACCAGTTACAGAAAGTGAATGAGAAATTAAAGTAGAGACAGCTGCTACGGGAGTTTAACCTTTTATGGCTCTCTGTAACGCATTGCAGATTCCCAATGAGAGCTAGGCTTTCTTCTGCTGAATATAATACTTGATCAGGTTCTAGGATGGAGATATGAGCAAATCATAAAGGTTTGAACTAATATTAGAGAAAGCAGAAGAATTTATTTCTCAAATGAATAGATATTTATAGAAGTAAATCATTTAGTACATTTATACTCTACAAATCCTGAGTGTCTGTTTGAATGCCTTACAACCTATATTAATATCTGATATTATCTGTTGATGATGTTCCAAATATTCTGAAAAATAAAGTCCATTGAGAGACTTCTGTGAGCAGGTTAAAGAAGACATCATTTAATAACATATTTAACATTACAAAAATAAGAAGACTTATGTAATTTATGGCCATTATAAGCTTCACCACACAATTTTTTCTTTTCATTTCATTAATTCTAAAGTAGTAATAATCACTGATTTTATTGTGGTGACTTACAACTAAAAGCTGTTATCTGTCAGGAAATATCTTCACATAGCTGGAAAATAATTTAGTACAAAATTCAAAGTTGTCTTCCAGACTGACAAAAAAGTGTAGGCAATTTTCTCAACCACACGTCAAGAAGGAAATCTGGGGCACAACCTAATATATCCTATATAGATCTAGCATATTAATATGTGTAATATAGTAATGCAGTAGTATGTTATTTTTATTCATTCAGAATAAGGCAAGCAATGTGGTAGACAAATGTACTCTGAAAATGCTTTTGTAATCATGGTTTTAGCTGCTATGTTCCCTGTGTTCTTCTAGTATCTTTCTACCTGACCCAGCACCTAGTCCAAAGATGTGCTCAGGGCAAGTGCTTGATAGAGACTTGAATTTTGTTGTCATCATTGTACAAAGAATGACATTATACTCTGCCTGAAAATGATCCAGACTTTGCTTATTAAGAACAGGCTATTATGTAATGAAACTAGAAAGAGTAATCAGCATTTAATGATCTTATCTTCAGCCTCTGGCACACTATATATTCTGCACAGTGCCTTAACTGTCATTCTTACTTATGGCATGCACATGCACACACACACACACACACACACACACACACACACACACACACACAGATACCTTACCTCTGTCACAGTTCTCTTCATCACTGCCATCCACACAGTCATGAACTCCATCGCACAGCCATCTAATTGGAACACAGTGGGCTTTATTTCTGCATCGAAACTGATCTTCCTTACATTCAGTCACACAGTCCATCTGTTCCAATACAAATAGGCACTGTAGATTTTATTAATGATAACATGCAGTCACAAGCAAAAGAAGCATGCAGCTGACACTACTGGAGATTTACTACACAGTGGGCTTTTTCATTTTGATTGAAGGAATGCAACCTCTACAAATGACAATGGGGTTTAGTATATAAACAACATTAAAATTCAGGTATTTGTTGAAATCACTGCAGTTAATATACTTGTCCTAGCATTTTAGACAGATAAGAATCAAGATTCTGTCACTTTCCTCTATTTTTATTACGTTTGCTTTCCTAAACCTAATTCATGTAATTCAGAGATTTTAATCAAATGATAGATTTTACCTCATCTGAACCATCAGCACAATCATATTCTCCATTACATTTCAAAGATGCTGAAATACATCCTCCGCTGGCACATATATATTCACTTGATGAGCAAGTAGGAGAAGCTGAATATAATTATAAAGTTGAAATTTAGATTCAGTAAAAAGAATGACTGGCTTCATAGAAAAAAAACATACAGAAGCATATAAAAATTCATAGTAATGAAAATAGTTCATATTATGTAAACTATATTCAACACTTGATATTAAATATTCATTTAAATGTGTTTTACAATATTACAGGATTGTATCCAATATGCCTCAATAATATAATATTCTGTTCAGTAAGTATTCAACTCACTAAACTAAAGATAGGAAAAAAAGCCACTATATTGCTCATCCTTTTGATTTTGAAGAGCTATTTTTTTTATAACTTTAAATAAACTGATGAATAAAACTAGATCCAGAGACAGAGAATCACTGAACAGACAGTTAAACCTCAGAGAGAAGGCAGGGGAGGATGGGAGGGGGGTAAGAAATCAACCAAAGGACTTATACACATACATATAAGCATAACAAATGGATGCAGATACTAGGGGGGTGAGGACATATGCTAGAGGGTGGGAATGGCTTGGGGAGGTCAATGGGGGAAAAAGAAGAAATATGTAATACTTTAATCAATAAAGAAAAATGTTTTAAATTAAATTATATATATATATATATATATATATATATATATATATATATATATATATATATATATATATATATATAACCTAAGCAACCCTTACGACCAAAACGACCGGTTGACCAGTCACTATGACATGCACTGACCACCAGGGGGCAGACGCTCAGCACAGGAGCTGCCCCCTGGTGGTCTGTGCGCTCCCACAGGGGTAGTGCCACTCAGCCAGAAGCCAGGCTCACAACTGGCAAGTGCAGCTGTGGCAGCGGGAGCTTCTCCTGACTCCTCGGCAGTGCTACAGAGCAGTGGTGGTAGGTGCAGCAGGCCAGGATGAGCACGAGCGACATGGTGCCCAGCCCCAGTTCAGGCTCCTCCCTGGCTGCCTGTCACTTAGCGCACTGCTACATCCCCCGAGGCTGAGGGACCCCTCCCCCATGCACGAATCCATGCACCAAGCCTCTGGTTTATAAGATAAAAGCCTTACACTATTTTCAAAACTGTAAATAGGATTTAGTGATCCTTGGGAATGTTAATTCATATATACATTGTATAAAGCTAAAAGTGGAAATTGTGGCATGGTCTCACAGACACTGTAATATGTATTTGATTATGTTGACATAAATGTCATATTGCATAACTTATAAGACTTATTTTTGTTTTGGGGTTTTGAACACAAGTACATGTATACCTAACAGAGTCTATAGAATTTGAAGTATTCCTTTATGACACAAAAAATAAAAATAACAAGTAGATATACTATAAGTTATTACCAGAACTCAATCTAATTAATTGACATCAGAATTATTATAGCTGCTTTTGCTGTGGCTTTGAATTTGCTTGCATTCAAACTTCAGGGTTCTTAGCCTTATTTTAGACACTAGGTTGACAAATATACTTACTTTGTGGTCTGAATTGCATATTCCAGGAATGCTCAAAAGCTTTTTCTTTATGTTTTAATTTATTTTAATTGATAATGGTTGTCTAGGATTTGTATTATTAATGAGTCTGAGAACATGTCTGGATTCAGTAAGAAAAATGATGTGACCAATTAGAGCTATGGATCATGGGCGTGGTACTAAACATGGTAACGTGTGTGCATTGTATCTGCTACTCTTACCTAATCTCTCAAAGTAATGCTTTCACGGTTATACACAGATTATAGTATACTTTCCCTAGTGATTTCTATAATATGTTTTTAAAATAGTTAACTATAAAAATTAAGTTTTTAATAAGCATATTTATAGAGCCATATTTAAGAAATAGAAATATATAAATTGGGTGTGTTTTTCCTATATGCTGGTTTTGCTTCCCAATTTTGTTTTGATTTTAGACCAAGATGTAAACAGAAATAACACACTTATGCTTTTTCTCAGTTGGTATCATGTTGAAATTACTATATCCTATTGCATAATCTTAATTTCCATAATAGAAAACTTAACTTTTGTCATACTTACAGTTTCAACATATTTCATTTTGTTGTCATGAAAAAAAAACAACAACCAAATGACGTGGAAAGGTACAGAAACTAAAAAGTCAAATTTTGGGGAGTAATGCTTGGATCTCAAACATAGTAATAATTTTACCTGTTGAAACACTTTCAATACATATGAAGGGCACACCAGTAAATCTATATACAGATATTTCAGATTATGTCTAAAATACAGAAATCTGTGCATGAATTTTCCACTGTTTTCTGAATAGCGTTGTTCAAATTTAAATTCTATCAGGTTGAAAGATCAGTTAAATTAATGTCACCTGCATCGTCCTACCTGGATCGCAGTTCTTCTCATCCTCTCCATATTTACAGTCTTCATGGCCATCGCACGTCCATTTTGTTGATATGCACTGACCATTGGAACATCGGAACTGATCTCTGGAACAACTAGTTTCACAATTTCTCTGTGAAAACAACACAGATGTAATTAAAACCTAATTATTAGACAAATGTAACCCAAAGACAACTAAACCCTTATGAATGGAAACCTAGAAGTATAGAAACCAAGTTTGCCACATGCAGGGTGGGGGCAAAGTAGATTTACAGTTGTCCATATGAAAAACAATAATACAATTAGTAATAAATAATAATACAAGAATAAACTGTGTTTTGCACATTCACAAGTGTAAACCTCCTTTTGCCCCACCCTGTATAAAAAGCTCAGATGGTCATGTGTAACCTCGTGCTACATAACATAATTATAACCATTTTCCACTTTTCTTTGTGAGTGATAATAAAACAGAAAAATGAAAATAAAAACATAAATGCTTTGACTTCATCCTGCGAATTAAATTGTTCTGAGTGGATTGTTCGGGGCTGATGCAATTTTAATAACTGTAAGAGAGAATGAAGATTGTGAGGGGGCAAAAGGTTAAAGAATTATTTCTAAGGATTACATCCAGTTCGTTGGGAATGGGGTGGGCAGATGGCATGTGAAACAAAAAAGAAACTTAAAGCAAATCTGTTTGGCATTGGCAAATCTTTCCTAGTGTTCTTTCTTTAGCCTTCTTCCCATCTTTTCCCCTGTACCTGTCCTTTACTATTTGGCTTACTGTTCATAATCCTCTCTCCCAACAATTGTTCGTAAAGTTAACTGCGAAATGAACTGTCACAATTGTCATTTCTGCTAGCTCACATATAGATTTTATTTGGAAGTCAAATAGTAGATATACCTTTGGGGATATTTCAATTCTTTATATGTGATCAATGAAAGGGATCCACTAGAAATTTACCTTCCTTCGGGGCTGCCATCCTGATTGAAATGGAATGGGACAATGAAATGTCTTGCTGGGATTATGATTTTTTATCGTTAAGGAATTTATAGTCTTGCCAAAATGTATTTGTCTGTTCCTTCCACAACCAGTGCAACTTTATCACAGCTTGTGAAATGAATCATCTTGATCTATTACTCTCTGCTTCTTCTTAGTTTTACCCTCATGGAGGGATGAAGAGTTTACTTTCTACATTTCTATAATTTTCTCTTTGCTGATAGTAGTTTAACAGACTGCCTGCTATATAATTTGTTTTCTGCCTTCCTTTCTACTTCCCTTCTTTTCCCAAATATTAAGAGTTTACTCTTTGCCAGAGTGTTTCTTAAGTAAGAATACGAATCAAAATAAGATTTTCTCCCTGTACTTGATAAACTCATTGAGTGTTAGAAAGACCAGCACCTAAACCAACAATTGCAACAAAATACATTGTCAATGGTTTCAAATATACATATTCTTAAGGTATTTAAGCTTCACAGTGAAAGCTTAAACAGAAATGGAACTACCTAAGAAAAGACTTTTAATGTGTAAAGATAATTTGAAATGTGCCATATCTGAGGAGTAAGCTATGTAACAGTGAATGGCATCAAAACTGTTGGAGAAATAGTCATGTGAAAGGCATTTAATGTGTTTTATTCACTGCTGTATTCCTCATGCTCAGTGTTGTTCCTGGGACATAATAAGCATTCAATAAAAACTGATGAATAAATAAATGAATGATTGAATGAAGTAGCAAATGCAGAAAATAAGAGGCAATAGGGTGGTGAATGCCTGGAGCAGGATGGAAACCAGGTTGGGGGGGTGGGCAATGAGGAGGAAAAAAAGGAGGATACTGTAGTACTCTCAACAGTAATAATATTTAAAAAAATTAAAGCATTCTCATGTAATTAAGCTCCACTGGGATAGGAATCATGTTTGTCTAAGTATCAAGTATCTATTACCAGACCATGATTATAATAACTGTTCAGTATATATTTGTAGAATTAGTGAAGGGTTATCTCAGCATTAAGACAAATTTCAGTGAAATAATTCATTAACCAATGGCACTGGTGTATCTTTATTGACAGCACAAAACAGTGGCAATTTTAGGCACTTTCTGTATCATCAGAAGATTTTGATCTACAATAAAGTATAGTTGTGTGCGTGTGTGTGCGTGTGTGTGCGTGTGTGTGTGTGTGTGTGTGTTTTTACTTGTCGAGTATTTAATTAACATACACAGAAAATCGAGAGACTAATGAGCCCCATGTGCCCACCATGCATGTTCAACCATTAACAATATTTCATGTGTCATACATCCTCTTCCCACTTATTTACATTCTGAACTATTTTAAAGTAAAAACAACAATATCAGAAAATTAACATCATGAAATTAACGAAAATTCCATAATATAAAGTTATTCTAAATCCTTACCCCAAATCTCCTTGTTTTATTAACTATATAAATTATCACTTGGTACAATAAGGATCAAAAAGAGGTCTGAACATTGAATTTGGTTTGAATTTTTTTTTAATGTGGGACTATTTCCCATTTTCCAAGTTTCTTAAATGAAATTTACTACTTAAAGATCATTTGTTCTGCAAAATTTCCCACATTCTACATTTGTCTGATTGAATATTAAGAATGCTGAAACCTTAACAACCTCCAAAGTGAAAAATAAACCTTTTATTTTTCTAAAAATTATTATTGTATACATTTATTGTATTTCAATCCATTGCAACAATTTTATTAGTTATGATGCTCAAAATTTCCTTTTCATCACTGGAAATCTCTTCAAGTTTGCTCCTAAGTACTCTGGACACCATCATAATAGTCTTGTCCGGTTTGACACGATGTTAGCTGCTCATTTTGTCAATTTCCTTTCTAGGACCTGGAATTAGATGTCTACTTTATCATGAATAAGACTTTTGAAAAATAAATGTTTGATTTTGTACATGTACCTTAGACATTTCCTGAATAACATGAAAGGTAAAATCATAAGCCTTAAGCAATATATGACCTCCTCTTGATGTTTCATAGATTAAACAGGGCCTGATGAAAATATTTTTTAAAGAAAACAAAATATTTTCATGGTATGAATAAGTTAGTGTGAAATGTGTTTTTCCTGACTGGGGAATGTTTAATATAATCCTCGAATAAATAGATGCTAAATAAATATGTAGCTGAGCAATGTAAGAATTTAACTCCCATGAATAGAAATAGTATTTTTCAACTTCTGAGAAACTTTTACAACCTGGAGGTTTAGGTTTTCTGGCCTCCAGGTGAGAAGTTACAGCTATTGGTTTCTAAAATCCAGGCACCTGAATGGGATTAGAGGGATTTTTCAAGATAGTGAGATGTAATGCAGAATTGTATAATCTTGATAAGAACGCCTGAAGACTGGGAGAAAACAGTTCATGTTGGTTCTATAAATAATAAAGAGCTTTGGTTTCTCCCAAAGAGGCAGGAGCTTAGTGGACACTTCAGGGAGTTGGACCTGAAATACAGAAACCTCTGGAGCCCCCTGAGAGACTGTCTCTGCCCCGCCCACAGCCAGCAGGGGGTCGGTCAGGAGGGGTAACTACATATGCATGTCAACCAAAGCAGCGGAGCCCCAGGGAGTCAGGTTCCCCAGAGGGAGCCCCAGTGGCCACTGAGGGCCGGGGACCACGTTTGTCCTTCATCTCTGACTGTGTTCCTGATATTAACATGCACAGTCATTAACAGAGAAAATCATGAGAAATGACTGTTGCTGATTTGCTCCCTGGTATTAAAAACTGAGGTTATCGGGTCATTTTAGATTTGATTAAGAAAAAATATAACCACACATCATGTATTATTTTTAAAGCATCATGGATGGAGTAATTAATAGGTGAAATACATAGAAACATAAATAATTAATTGTGTGAAGTAGCATAAATATTAGCACAACCTAAGTTTACATAATTATCCAGAGAAATTCTAAACTTTTTCACTTAAGCTGTGTGTACACAGGCCTTATCATAAATGGATTGTGATTCATCATCTAAGCAAAACTGAACCTGTAGTTTCATGAAAATTGATGACCCACATCGACGTCTTTGAGACTATATCTATGGAGAAAGAGACTGGGGAGAAGAAATTGTTTTAAATGCATAAAATATTAGTCCTGCCTATGGATACTGTAGCAAATTTATGAACACATCCACTAACGGCAAGGGCAGCAGCTAGAGGGAATAAGGTTTCCAAACATCCTTTTCCCAACCGAGCCATTCACCACTTGAGGTAAAACAGACTATAAAATTGACTGTCAATAGCAGCACAAACACTATTCCCTGTGCTGGGTGTGTGCAGCTCTGAGCTTAGATATAATATTATCTCAGAGTGTCAGGAGCAAAGTACATTTCAGAGCTGTCCTTGTCACACTCATTGGATTAAACAGTAATAATTATACATGTGATTCTAAAACACCACTTCGGTTTTTGTTTGATGTTGCAAAGTTGCCTACCTCATCAGAGCCATCTGCACAGTCAAAATCTCCATCACACCAAAACCTTGAGGAAACGCAGTCCCCATTGGCACAAAGAAAATCTTTCAACGTACAGGTCTGTGGCTCTGGGGACAGAAACAATAGCATAGGGTTATTCTATTATATGCAACTGCATTTTAAAATTTACAAAACATACAACATGAGGTTAGCATTAATAAAAAAAAGTGGTTATAACTAATAAATTGTTTAGGAAAAATGTTTCATGAAGCATCTGAAGTACATAATATAATGACCTTCCCAATTTATTTCTGAAGTCATGAATAGAAAGTGGCATTATAGAAACAAATTGAAACAAAGACAAAAGATAAATAGCCCATTGTTCAATAAAAATACAGCAGCAAAGTAAAATAAAAGGCATAAAAATCTACATATTATAATATAACAGTAATCTTTCCCAGTTGTTGGAATTCTAAGTCATTTTATGTGTTTATTTGGAGTAAGACATTCTGTGAAACTCTTCTCACAAGGCTGTTTCCTAAATGAGGAGCCTAGCCTTTGGTTCTTTACTTTCTACTATCCTATATAATAAAGAGGTAATATGCAAATTTACCATCGCTGCAACACACAAATGGCCGCCCCCAGGTGGTCAAAGATGACCTACCCCATGTGGACACAAGATGGCCACCACAAGATGGCTGGCAGGGGAGGGCAGTTGGGGGGGGACTAGGCCTGCAGGGGAGGGCAATTAGGGTCAACCAGGCTGGCAAGGGAGGGCAGTTAGGGGTGAATGGGCCAGCAGGGGAGGGCAGTTGGGGGTGACCAGGCCGGCAGGGGAGGGAAATTAGGGGTGATCAGGACTGCATTGGGGGGACCCAGGCGTGCAGAAGAGGGCAGTTGGGGGGGACAAGGCCTGCAGGGGAGGGTAGTTGGGGGAACCAAGTCTGTAGGGGAGGGCAGTTAGGGGTGACCAGGCTGGCAGGGGAGGGCAGTTAGGGGCAAACAGGCTGGCAGAGGAGCAGTTAGGCGTCAATCCGGCTGGCAGGGGAGTGGTTAGTGGATGATGAGGCTGGCAGGCAGAAGCGGTTAGGGGCAATCAGGCAGGCAGGCAGGCGAGAGGTTGGGAGCCAGCAGTCCTAGATTGTGAGAGGGATGTCCGACGGCCCATCGGGATCGGGCCTAAACGGCAGTCGGACATCCCTCGAGGGGTCCCAGATTGGAGAGGGTGCAGGCTGGGCTGAGGGACACACACACACACACACACACACACACACACACACCATGCATGAATTTTGTACACCAGGCCTCTAGTGTATTATAATGACTTTCTAATTCTTCAATTTTGTCCCCAGATTCTCCAGAGTTCATAGAACAAGAAGGGCACATGGGGGTATTACTGGACATGACTGGTGGATACAGGTTGAAGAGGCAGATGGAAGCTCTTTTTTTTTTTTCTTTCTTTCTTTGAAAACTGCCTATTTGTTTATACAATTGTTTGCTTATGCCCTATGTAATTTACCTGTCGTTTTGGGTAATTTTCTAGTTGTTGATTTAATGATGCTTACCATATCTCACACAGGACATAAGCCACATAGTATGACTTGCTATCTTGCTTAAGTGGAGTGTATTTCATCTGGACAATAAAGTAGGATTGCAGAAATGTGCTCCTGCAAGTAATCTCTATGACTGCTGGGAATCGCCTCTTGTTTAGTTTTTGTTCTCTAAACCGAACTGACATCCAGCATGATGAAAGACGTTTTCTCTACTGGTTAACTGTATTTATAGCTATCTTACAAACAATAATATTCTTATTCGGGCGAAGGAGAAAGAGGTAACTGAAATTACTTTCAAGGAACATCCCTATGAAGCCTAATCTCCTACATAAAGATTGTGAATAACTCAGCCTGCACTTGAATATTGCTCTCACAACCCTCGGTTTCTAGCTATAGGGTAACATGTTGAATGCCTGGTATCATGAAAGCTCCTACATTTCTACATAAAGATCCCTGCTGAGTTCACTGGGGGAACAGTGGCAAGTGGAATATGTATCGGAACATTTTGTTATCACTTTATTTTAAAATATGAACTTCAGGCTATATAATAAGACAAGCTGCTATTTTGAAGAATGGAAAAAAGCCACTAACTGGAGGATCCTCTTCATGGCTCAATACTCCTGTGTGAGCATAACAATTGTAGCTTCTTTTACTTTTCGCCTTTGCCTATGTTTACATATATTATACAGTACTTGAATCTTAAAAAGCAACTTTATTAATATTAGTATTACTACTTATAACAGTAATAATTACTATCAGCTACTGATTGCTTATTTGATGTTAAGCACTTAGGTGAAGTTAATGCTAAGTACTTGAATTACTTCATCAATCTTAAGTACTCTATAAGGTAGTGTTATTATTGGACCCTTTTTTGATGAGCTATCTGAGGCACAGAGAAGATAAGGAACTTACTCCAAATCACCCCGTATGCAGAAGGGCTAATACTAAATTTGAACCTAGATGACCTGATACCAGGGCCTATACTTCTTTGTTAGGCCATATTATTGCCTCCTGTACTAAGGAAGTAATTGCTTGCATATTACAGAGGATCATTAAATCCCTGAGAATTCAAGTTACTTTTCTGAGACAATTGGCTAACGATGTCCTTTTCATTTAATAAAAATCAAAGAGAACTGGTCATGTCCATTGATACTAGAGAAGGCAAAACATACAGTCTCAGAAATAAAGAGCTTCGAAAGCCATCTTGTACAAAATTGAAGTCACTAGGTTCAGAAAATAAAACTGACTTTTAAAGCCATATTGTTAGTGGCAGAGCAGAAAGGTTTACAGACTCCAATTTCTCCACTGAGTATCCTACATAATAAAAGCCTAATATGCAAATCAACTGAATGGCAGAACGACTGGTGGAATGACCAGTCGCTATGACACACACTGACCACCAGGGGGCAGACGTGCAATGCAGGAGCTGCCCCCAGCCTGCATGCCTCAGGCTAGCCAAGGCGGGTGCAAGTGGGGGGCCCCCCAATTGCCCCGCCAGTCACCCCGCAGAGGGAGGTGACTGGCAGTGGGGGCTGGGGCCAGCGAGTGGGTGGTGCCAGACCAGCCAAAGTGGGTGGCAGTGGGGGCCCCCTAATCACCCTGCCAACCACCCCATAGATCGGCCCTGATCGCCAGCTAGGCTTAGGAACCCTACCTGTGCACAGATTTCGTGCACCGGGCCTCTAGTCTATATATATAAAAGCCCAGCGACCATAACTGCAGAACAACCAGAACAACCGGGACGACCGGTGGCTATGATGCGCACTGCGACAGCCAACCAGCCTGATCCAGGCCCCGATCACCCCACCCTTCACCCCCTCACTCCATTCCCACCCCAGCCCCAGCTAGCCTGGCTCAATAGGCCCTGAACAGGAGGAGGAGCTAAAATGGGGAGCATGGCAGGCAGCAGTGGAGGCAACCCCCCAAGCCCCAAGACCCGGGGTGGGGAGGCAAGCAGCAGGGAGCGCCGGCCGGTTCAGCCACCGCCCCTCCATCCCCACAGCCACCATTGCTGTGCCCGGGGACTGCCAGCCATGGCCATGCTGCCTGATCCTCAAGAAGAGCTGCTGCCGCTGGCCAGCCCCAGGTCCCAGTGGTTTGGGGACCGGGAGGAAGGGGAGGACAAAGCAGTGATGCCGAAAGGTGTGAGGCCAGTGCCGCGGGCAAGGAGTCTGGCCGGAGGCTTGGCGCGGGAGCCAGGGAAGTGGTGCCCGGGAACTGGGCTTGAACCATGCCTGGCCATCGCCCGTTGTCATGGAAACTGCATCTACAAGTAAGGCCGGTGGGCGGGCAGGTGCCGCAGCCTCACAAATGGCATTGGGGACCCGGTCCCCAGACTGCTCCCTCCCCGCAGCACGCCTCTGCACCTTCCTTGTGCTCCCCACCTTGAGCACCAATCTCCCCCCCCCCCCCAGCCCCCACACACACCCGCTTCTCCACAGGCAAATATAAATGTTAGCGGATTGGTCAAAAACCTGAATTTCATTTTCCCAAAGACTTGGAAGAAAACAAAATACTATTAATTCTTTTATTTAATGATCATCATTAGTCTGGCTTTTAAAACAGTCTTCAGAGGCAAACTGCAACACCTGGTGCCAGAGTGCCTGTATACAAGTTTCTTCCTACTGCCAAGGGGTTGGGGCTATTAAGGGGCTGTTAGAGGCCTCTTGGCCGGTTGTGATGAGATTGGGGTGTGTGTTTGTGCTCAGCATACATGCCAGTGATCAGGACGCTGACAACAAAGCTATGGGCAGGCCTGCTGCCCCTCAACCGGGCTCTGTCCTGGGCAGAGAGATGACTTTAACCCGCTCTTACCTGTTCCATCCACAAACTGCCACACCCTACTCCCTCACAGTCCCCCTCCCCCCCCCCCCCATCCTCCATTTCTCTCTCTCTCCACCAAAAAACAGAAATCCCAGGGTGTGTATGTCTAATTCAGGAGGGACAGCGTTGCCAGAGGGCTGGGGGTTGCCTTTCATTCCCAGCTTCCCGGATGTAGAGAACACCATCTCTTTCAGGGGGGATTGAAACTTGCAACCCCTTCAAGTGGCCAGCCTGGACTTGGGTGGTGAGTGGGCGAGGTTCGGCTTACCAGAAGTCTGGACGCTCCCAGGCTTTTGAAAATTGCCCTGGGTTCAGCCTCCCTTCACCAGACTCCCCCACTCCTGAACCAGAGCACTCAGGTGCCCATAGGGGAGCGGGGGTCTGAGGCATCCGGGCCCAGGGTTGCGGGAGGCTGCCGGCCTGGTAGTGCTGTTTTTCTAGGGACTGGGCAAGAGGGTGCTGTGTTGTGTGCTCTGAGAAAGCTTTGTTGTGGTGGAATGGGAGTGTGTGGTTTTGGAAATGTAACTTTCCAAGGTCTGGGGCGGTGGGTGCTCCCAGGGGAGGGGAAAGGCAGTGGGACTGGCCTTTGCGATCTTGGCAGCTGATTTAGGGGAATCCCTTTCTTAAGCCACCGCCTCTTACTGGTCATGTGGTGTGGCCTCAGGCAGCTTTACCTCTGCTCTAGTACAAGATCTGAGCTGAGAGAAGGAGGCTTGGGGAATGCGTTGAATAAAATGGCAACATTCTGAAGGGAAGAGAAAAATCGACCATCTTACATGCCAAAAAAGAAAAGAAAGACTTAAATCTGGAAAACCCATTTGTCCTATGTTAATTATTATATGAGAGAGGTTGGGGGTGGGGGCTAGGGGTGAAGGGAGAGGATAAGACTAAGATGGCTGCCTAGCCTGTCTTTCAACTTCTTCATCTAAGTAAAGTGAAAACAAAACTCTTTATCATTGCACATCAAGATGGCAAAAAGACAATAGGTAAATAAAGGTACCTTTTTTTGTTGGGTTACCACTATCATTCTTTGATGAGGGTAGCTCATGGTTCAGAACCTTTATCCATCATCATCAAAGTAAATTATTTCTTTATAGGCACGGCCTACCTCCCATTAGTGTCACCAGGGTCGGGTGGATTAGGGAAAGGAAGCCAAGTGCCCAGTGTTCAGTAATACTATCCACTAAAATGAGTTACTATCTATACAATGTTTACAACTCCGGCTGTCATAAAGCAGGCACTTGCAATTTTCAACATCATCATAATTATTATTGTAGAAATATTGTACTTTATTAGATGTCATAGAGGTTTCCTATCCTAGGCAACAAATCTATCTATATAAAAGCCTAACATGCAAAGTGTCCCCTTGGGAGTTTGACTGACCGGGAGTTTGATTGCTCGCTATGATGTGTGCTGACCACCAGGGGGCAGCACAGAACAAATGAAGGCCCGGGCCCAGCAGCTGGCAGCCAGGGAAGGAAGGTCCCAGCCAGCAGATGGAAGGCCCCGATTGGCCCTGATTGCCAGCCATGCCTAGGGACCTTACCTGTGTATGAATTTTGTGCACCAGGCCTGTAGTATTATCATAAACCCTTGGTGGTAAGTTAGAAAGTTATAGGAATGTGGGTGTAAGCATCAGAGGAGAATTCTTAGAATACAATTAGTATAAATGACATGCTATACAAATAATCTTCTGATATAAATTCAGTGTGAAAGTACTAGAAATTCAAATAAGGCAGACAGCTTTTCTCTATATATAAACCTTAATCTAGTTGATCAAATTACTTGGCATTTTTACATCTATTGAATTGTTAGTTCCTAATAATGCAAAGATATGAGGAACTTTTTTGTACATCAATTACTTAGAAGGAATACATGCCATATATATTCCATTTGCTACTGATAAAAATAGTATAGATGTTGAGATTTTTCAAATATTTCAAATCTTTGATCTAGATTGTGAAATAATTTCAATGACAATAAAATTTTCTTGTTTTTAAGAGCAGAAATAATTGCTGAAGCAAAGTGTCCCTGCTGAAAACTGAACAAGGGAAACGATCAGCAGATGATGATGAAATAACAACAGACAATCTCATGCAAATATAAGAAAGTAGAAAGCATGTTAAATACAAAACATAGTTGGCAGTTAATAGCTCCACTACTATTTAAGCTATTCTCACATCTATGCCTAGAGTGTTTCCAACACAGTTTTAAAAATTAAATTCATTAAATCAGACTCATAAACAAAGAAGTCCAAAAGCAACTTTAAAAATACATTACTAACTTGTAAAATCTATGTCTTTAACCTTTTGCACTTGGTTGTCAAGTGTGACTCGACACGGTTAGCATCGGTAGCAGCTCGAGAAAAAAGCAAGCGAGTGCAAAGGGTTAAATTTAGACATGAGATCATATTGGTTTTCTTATTTAAAGAAAAGGGGGGAAACTGCAACAAAAAATAAAAATAAAAATGCAAAGGCAAGGTAACAAATATTTTTGGCTCTTGGACTAAAAAAGATAATGATCAGTGAAGAAAAATGAGAAGTGAAGAGAAATGAAATAGATTGTACTACTGATGTTCTTTTTCATGTTAAAAAAGAAAAAGTCTTTTTATCTTATTTGGATTGATTGGGAATGAGTAGTGATAATTTGGGGGGCTAAAACAATTAACAATACAGTTATTAAAACAAAAGGGTTATTTAGCATAATTCTAAAATAGGAATTTTTGTATGTTTTTACACAAACATTTTTCCTAGGTCTCATGCTGACTGATATTTGATTGTTTTCTCTTCCGTCTTATTATTGAAATGTGTAAGATGTCCATTTGATTATGCTCTGCTAAGAGTGTACAAACTGAGTTAGATACAGGCCTTATCCCTTAGGAATTATTGTGGTTCAATAAGAACACAGAGACAAATATAAAGATAAGGACAGAGATATCTCTACAGATATCAAATACATGAATAAAATATTCTGCATAAAAATAAAAAAAATAAGAATACAGTAGTAATATTATAAACTAGGGGCCCGGTGCACAAAGATTCATGCACAGGCGGTGGGTCCCTCAGCCAGACCTGCACCCTCTCCAATCTGGGAGCCCTCAGGGGAGCCCTCTCCAATCCGGGAGTTCCTGTCTGTCTTTGCAATCACATGAGCGAATTGTCTGAGACCCCAACCCAGTTTGGCTTGGTGCTCACAGAATAATAGAGGCATTTTTTTCTTTGCTTCATTGGTGGAGATTTCCTGGAAGTTTTAGGATATCTTTCCTTTAATTTTTCCTAGACACTCTGATTTTACTTATGTCTCTCACCTTTGCTTTCCCTCCATCCCCCACTGCAACAGTAACTTGCTCCAGGCTCACTTTGCTCTAGTTTCTAGGAGATTCGTCTGCCACCAGAACTATGATTCCAAGTATTCCTGGTGTTCCCCGCGCTCTGGGCTTCTGCTTCCAGTCCTGGGGCTGCCACCAGAACTACTACTCCCAGAATTTCTGGTTCTTCCCACACTCCCTTCCTTCTCTATCTTCATCCCATGGCCTCCAGCTCTGCCAAGTCCTCTAAGCCACCAGCTCTCCCTCTCTGCTCTCCGTTTAGCAGCTTGGGGAGCCAAGTTCCCCAAGCCGCTCCACTCTCTGCCGGCTCTCCCACTCTGTTCTCCACCCAGTGCCTGTGTATGCAAATTAACCCTCCATCTTTGTCGGGTTAATTTGCATACTCACTCCTGATCGGCTGGTGAGCGTAGTGGAGGTACGGTCAATTTACATGTTTCTCTTTTATTATATAGGATATGTGTCAGGCACTGTGCTAGGCTCTGGATCATAGCACAACTCTAGACCATCTCCAGCTACTTAAATAGGAATCTACACTAATAAAAGAGAAAGATGCAAATTGACTGTACTTTCACAATGCCCACCAGCTGATCAGGAGTGAGTATGCAAATTAACACAACAAAGATGGCGGGTTAATTTGCATACTCAGGCGCTGAGCAGCTGGGGGCAGGGCGGGACACTTGCGCCATGGTGATGACGCAGGCATTCCGCACCACCCCAGCCACTCCGGGTCTCTGTGCAGCGTGGGAAGGCGGAAAGGCGGCTCTGGGCCTGAGCGAAGGCGGTGCCAGTAGCCAGGGTAAGAAAGGCCCATTCTTGCACAAATCTTCATGCATCGGGCCTCTAGTTTAAGATAAATGTGATAAATAAATGAGGCAATGAAACACAGGAAATACTGGCTGACAGAATGGTGTTATGTAAAAACAAAACAAATTGCTGTTGTTTTTGAACTATACGGCTGATTCACTATCTCTGTTGAGTATGTTTCACTACTTAATATTAGCTTACAAAAGATGATAATAACATACCACTTCCCTTTTAGGTATATTGTTGTCATATATATATATATATATATATATATATATATATATATATATATAATTATATACATAATTGTGTAATATAATATAAAGTTATAATTAAAATATATAGATAGTAATTATAATATCTAGTAATTAAATATGTATAATGATATCAATTTTATTATAATTACACATACAAAATTATAATAGTTTCAATAGATAATAAGAAATTGGAAATACCTTGATAGCATTTTAATACAGCAACAGTATTACTTTCTAAGTCTGACTTCTACATGACTAATGTCTTGGTGCTCCTATAGATATATTGTACTAGAGGCCAAATGCATGAAGATTCGTGCAGGAATGGGACTTCCTTCCCCTGGCTGCCAGCACCGCCTTCACTCTGGCCCAAAGCTGCCTTTCTGCCTTCCCATGCTGCCCAGAGGCCTGGAGCAGCTGGGTTGGTGCAAAATGCCTGCATCGTCACCATGGCAATGACGCAAGTGTCCCATCCCGCCCCCAGCCACTCAGGGATTGCATATGCAAATTAACCCACCATCTTTGTTGGGTTAATTTTCATACTCACTCCTGATTGGCTGGTGGGCATCACGAAGGTACGGTCAATTAGCATGTTACTCTTTTATTAGGTAGATTATTTTCTAATTCTTCATAGACTCAGTTTCTCTATGTAGAACTGCTGGCATTTTCTATCTTTAAACCTCATTTCTTCTGGCCTATTTAAGACGGTATCTTTAAACACCACTTTTTATCTAGATCCCTTTATCTTCCTATTATGTATTTTTACATATTTAACATGTTCCCAACTCCTATACTTGTCCTGTGTATGCTTTCTTTTCTTCCATGTCACTACTCTAATATGCTTATTCCAGTTCCCTATCATCTCTCTTCTGAACATTCATCAATATTACTTGTCTTAGGTCACAAGCTCAAAATGAAAAGGACCCACAGAGAGTCACACCGAATTGGGCATTTTACAGTGCAATGATTGATATCACAACCACCTCTCTTGCTTTTGCCTAAGACCTCCGTGGCTACAATGATTTACCATGAAGTTTTTACTGTGACAAGTGAGAGGCAGTGTCCCTTCTTGTTTTCTTTCGTCAAAGGCTGCAAATGTCAGCAAAATGGTACTCAGCCGCTCAGGAAGCCCCAACACTCAGAAGCAGGCATCTCAACACTCAGTTCTTCCCCTCCTTTTCTCATTACAGCACTAACCTAGCATCTCACACATTGGGATAGAGGTTTTCGAAGATTTAACATCCAATATTGCCTTTCCATCTTCCCTTTCTTGCTCTCAATAACTTCAGTTATAGGGCATTTTCTCTCAGGTATATTACATATAATTAACACTAAATGTATCTCAAACTAAGTAGTTATCTGTTATATTTAAGCTCTGAAATACAAATGAATTAAATAGAAAGTATATACAAAATTCTTTCTGTACTTACTCTCCTTTATCTACCTACCTTACTGCATTAGATTTTTATTTCACTGGACAGAATCTGAGAACATGCCATTTAAAGATTTTTTTTTTAAATGACCAATTTAAGGAATCTAGAACACTCAAATGACTCTCTGCCATGCTTTCTACTTTTCTAAAGAGTATGATCAGTTGGGAGATATCTATGTGAACAGGGAGCAATAAAGATTTCTGTATTCAGAGAATTCCATAGTAATAAAGACCCAGAGTTTTCATACTTAATGTACCTGATACTCAAACACTAGTCAGGTTAAGTTTTGAAAGTTATTCAAAAGATTAGTTGATGTTTTGCAAACTGAATAGCTAACTGGTTTATTATGGCTGTAACTCTACTAACTGTATGCTTTTATATAATAAAACATTATGCTTTACCATAATATAAGAATTCCTATTTTGTTTCCTGTGTCTTGGGAAATGAATGCTCTTAGTCCTGTTTATAAGAGTAAACATTATTGTTATCATCAAATCCTTTTTGGAAGTAGTAGAATATAAATATTTAATAAATAGAATTCGATTATCTTATGTTAAACATGATTATATAGCTTTCTTTTTGTTTAAACCGTAGTGTAAGAAAGTAGCAGTAAGATATATATTAAGAAATTAATGCTAGAATATAGAAACACTGTCACCATTTTACATATCCTCATACTTTTTAGAAAATAAATTTGTTGGATAATTATTATGTTTTGAATTTACTACATAGAAATGCAGAAGGCAGATAATGATAATAGTGTTATTCTGTTTTCAGAGAAAAGCATCCTGAATAAATATGGTGTTCACCACTCCAGAGAGAATAAATGAATTTCCCTGAAAGAAGCTCATGGGTGGATTTGTAATGGGAAATAATTTGCGACTGAAATGAAATGAATACCATCCGTTGAAGAATGGTATGTTTTGTGCTGTCTCCATATCA
Organism: Cnephaeus nilssonii; assembly: GCF_951640355.1. Classification (NCBI taxonomy): domain Eukaryota; kingdom Metazoa; phylum Chordata; class Mammalia; order Chiroptera; family Vespertilionidae; genus Cnephaeus; species Cnephaeus nilssonii. Next base: position 71,785,124 of record NC_137081.1, on the reverse strand, counting down.
CTCAGCTCTTTGTATGAGCATGCATCAAGCGCTTCCTTCACTGCATACTAATGGGGTGCATTAAGCCTCATGATACTTTCATACCAATTCTGATAACTATAAGAAAATAACTCCCGGGGTGAGCATTTCAAAAATTCTACCATTTGAAATTCAGGTCAATTTAGTCTGAATATTCTTGTCCAAATGTGAATATATGTATAAAAATGTGAGCTGCAGGACAGATAGGTTCGTATTCATACCTTCACTGAGCTAAAAAATGCTATCTGGCATTCTGAATAGGCTGCCAGCTCTCAACATTCTCAAGAAAGTGTTACTTACTACAGTTTTCTTCGTCTGAATTATCACTGCAGTCATTTTGACCATCACACCGCCAGTGATCTGGAATACAGTTGTTGTTTTTACACTGGAATTCATGGGGTCCACAAGTTTTCTTATCTGTAATAGAAAGAACTAGGGTTTTCATTGTTGACTTCCATGAAAGCCTCCCTCACAGGATCCTCATTGCCAGGCCAATTCCAGGGCATATAACGTTTCCTCCGAATTTGATTAAATTCTAACTCAGAAGTATTCCCTAGGAAAATTGAAGGCAGATAATGAATAAAATTCATCTTTCTGTCTTGTTTTATGTTGTTATAGGTCATATATTCATCACAAGCTAATTACAAAGCAACTGTTTGGATCACCCATACAAACTCAACACAAAGCACAAATTAATGAAAACAAATGAACATCAAAATTATCCTAAACTTCCCTTCTCTTTAGAACACTCCCTCCCTATGCCACCTTCTATTTATGCTATAAAGCAGCAAAAGGAAATGGTTATCAATCAGACTCTGAGGTCGTCATCTTGTCTTTCTCCCCAAGGAGCTCTTATTCATAATCTACCTATATTCAGCTGCTCCAATTTCATAAATCATAATAGTTCACAACATGCAAACCTTGTCAATTAATAAAGTGCCATCTCACTGGAACATCTAAACAATCTCAATGAGTATCAGGAGAGGTATTAACTCGCTCTTCACTTTACAAATGACAAAACAGAGACTCTTAGAAGTTTATGAACTTAATGAATTTTCACTACCATTAAATGGCACAGCCAATATAAAAAAGTATGCCTTTATTCCTGATTTAGTGCTTTTTACAACAAATCTATGTCCATATGAGCCAGTTTCAGAATGCATGTGATAGAATTTATTTAATGTTTAGATCATATATTTTAAAAATTTCTTTGAATAATATCTAATTGTACATAGTCTAAAACAGTGCTTCTTAAATTTTAACATGCATACTTATAAATCACTTGGGAATTTTGCTAAAATAGAGATACTGATTGAGTAAATCTGGATTTCTAACAAGCTCTTTAGTGATAACATTGTTCTTGGTCTATGAAACACACTGAGTAGCAAGGGTCTAAATCATCAAGATGCCATAAATTCAATAACATAAAAATAATAAAATTATACATGCTCGTATACAAATTAAACACATTTATTTCCCTTTCATATACTTAGATACACTCCTTATTCTCAGACATATTAAAGAAAAACAATGAAGTGTTTAACAATTTATACTGGTGAAATAAATTAACTAAAGGAGAGGATCAGCCCTTTGGTGATGGTTGCTACACTTTACTTCAAAATGCATCTTATATAATTGAGATTCAAATAGTATTATAAAAGCAAAAGTGATTTATTTATAATTATAAAAATTATATAATGAACATCTATTGAGAACTCAGTCTACCTCTTAGCTACACATTTTCATAAATATGTTCACACTCAATCTTCCTAACATCTGTAAAAGGTATTATTACATGCATTTAAATACACAAGAAACATGTCTTAGAGTTTAAGTTACTTCTCCAATATTATAAAGCTATTAAATGACAAAAGGGAAATTTATATACAGATTCCATTCCAGAATATTCTACACTTCTGTAGAAATTCTCATGATAGATTTCAAACACATTTTTCAACTAAATAGCTAGATGATAGCTAGATGATAGATAGATAGATAGATAGATAGATAGATAGATAGATAGATAGATGATAGATAGATAGATAGATAGATAGATAGATAGATAGATAGATAGATAGATGATAGGTAGATTATAGATACCCCCACATTCTCTTCCCTTTCTTCTCTCCTTTCTTCCTTCATGCTTGTCTACCTGTTAATGATGACTCAGAATGTAATGTGTGTCACTGTGTTGTATGCTATTTTATAATATATCCTTTTTGCCTGTGTCATACATAACTTTAAAATTTGCTTAAAATCTACAGAATTTCTAATGTAGCATTCTACAAATCTCAGTCAATCAAGAAATATGTCAGAATGGTTGATATTTGAACAATGACCATTAAAAATATAGGGTTTGGTACTACACTATTTAAATGGTTCCTGCATTTTAGTAAATAAAACAAACTCTTCTGAATCTATTACTTTATTTACAACATTGGTTTATGTAGTCCTGGTCATGTGTTCCTTGCATTATTAATTTTTTTAAAAAATGTTTTTATTGATTCTAAAGAGGAAAGATTGGAGAGAGAGAGAGAGAGAGAGAGAGAGAGAGAAACATCAAAATGAGAGAGAAACATTGATCAGCTGCCGCCTACACACCTCCTATTGGGGTTTGAGCCTGCAACCCAGGCATGTGCCCTGACTGACAGTCAAAACAATTTTTTTGGTGCATGGGATGATGCTCAACCAACTGAGTCACACCAGCCAGGGCTGCTTTCATTATTTTTAAATATTGTTTTAAAGTTTTAGAATATATAATGTAAGAAAAATCAGACTGGATCAGACAAACACATAATGTGACCTAATATTAAAACATTAGCTCCAAGCAATTCTCCATGACTGCAAAGGTTAACAAGTGGTACTGAGTATCAATACAATCCATGTTTTTTTTTTAGTTTTTCACCCTAAATCCTATTTGTATTTTTTTTTGTTTGTTTAAACATTTGTATCGTATTTTGTGTTTGAAAGAGTTCTGTACTTATCTTTTAAGAACAAGTTACAGTTCATTTCTAAGATGTTCATTTGGGGCATTCAGAAACAGTAACATGGAAAGATTAATTGCCTTATGTAAGGTTATTCAGATTTTATGTTTCCACGTTATTCAACTTTTGGATCCATAACATTATTAATTAAAATTACACATACAAACTATATCTGTATTTAAAATCTTTTTAGACATGTTTGAAGGCATACATATATGTGTGTGTGTATATATATATATATATATATATATATATATATATATACAGTATATATACACATACACACACATGTATGATATTTTAATAGAAAAATGCAGGGTCTAAAGCAGGGGTTCTCAAATTGGCTCTGCATTAAAATCACCTGGGGGATTTTAAAAACCCCTTGTCATTCCATATGTCATATCAATATAATCAGTCTCTGGGATGGAGCCCAAACATCAGTATTTGTATTAAATTTAGCCTGGTAATTCCAATGAACAGCCAAGATTGAAAATCAATGGCCCATAAAACTAATTGCAGAACAGAATATATGTAATCCCACATTATAATACTCTAGTGTAATTAATATAAACTGTTCATAATATACAGAGTTTTCTCTTAACTCATATTGTTAAACAGCATTGGAAAGTGTATTATTTCACTTTGGATGTTGGAAATATAGAGAACGCAAATATAGCACAGTCATGCGCCATTTAATAATTCTGAGAATTATTAGCCAGTTTTGTCAGTGTGCAATCATAGAGTGGGCTTTCACAAATCAAGATGGTAAAACCTACTGCACAACTAGGTTACATGGTAGAGCCTATAGCTCTTACACTACAGACTGTACAACACATTACTGTACAAAACTACAGGAGATAAAGTCCAGCCCAAGAGTAAGTAATGGAATTAACAGATATGGTAAACAGGAGATGTATGAGGCTGCTGCCAGTGTAACAAGGCAAACTGTTTTACAACAAATATTTTTTATATAAGTAGAAAGAGTACACTCTAAAATAATGATTAAAAGTATAATATAATAAATACATAAACCAGTAATATAGTTGTTTACTATCAAGTACTATATGCTGTTCATAATTGCATGTACTATACTTTCCTACAACAGGCAGAGCAGTATATTAGTTTATATCTACAACACTACAAATACCTGAGTAGTGTGTTGCACTGTGACATTAGGTGATAGGAATTTTTCAGCTCCATTATAGTATTACTAGAGGCCCAGTGCACAAAATTCATGCATGGGGGGTGTGTTCCACAGCCCAGACTGCAACCTCTCCAATCTGGGACCCCTACCAGGATAGGGCCTAAACGGGCAGCCAGACATCCCTCTCACAATCCAAGACTGCTGGCTCACAACTGCAAACCTGCCTGCCTTTCTGATTGCCCCTAACCGCTTCTGCCTGCCAGCCTGATCACCCCCTAACCACTTCCGTGCCAGTCTGATTGATGCCTAACTGCTCTCCTGCCAGCCTGATTGCCCCTAACTGCCCTCCTCTGCAGGTCTGGTCACCTCTAACTGCCCTCCACTGCAGGCCTGGTCCCCCCAACTGCCCTTCCCTGCAGGCCCAGACACCCCCAATGTCCCTCCTCTGCCGGCCTGGTCACCCCTAACTGCCCTCTCCTGCAGGCTTGATTGCCCCCAACTGCCCTCCCTTGCAGGCCTGGTCCCTCCTAACTTCCCTTTCCTGCTGGCCTGATTGCCCACAACTGCCCTCCCCTGCAGGTCTGATCCTTCCCAACTACCCTCCCCTGCTGGCCATCTTGTGGTGGCCAGCTTGTGTCCACATGGGGGCAGCCATCTTTGACCACATGGGGCAGCCATCTTGTGTGTTGGAGTGATGGTAAATTTGCATATTACTCTTTTATTAGCTAGGATAGAGGCCTGGTGCATGTGTGGGGGCCAGCTGGTTTGCCCTGAAGGGTGTCCTGGATCAGGGTGGGGGTTCCCTTGGGGCATGGGGCAGCTGGGGCGAGGGGCCGGTAGTGGTTTGCAGGCCAGCCACGTCCCCTGGTGATCCAAGTGGAAGCTCTGGTATCTGGGATTTATTTATCTTCTATAATTGAAACTTTGTAGCCTTGAGGGCCGGCCATGGTGTGCAGGAAGCTTGGCTTCCTCCATTTCCAGGGAAACCCATGCCTCCTGCTCGCTCCGTGGCTGCAGCCATCTTGGTTGGGTTAATTTGCATACTCACTCCTGATTGGCTGGTGGGCGTGGCTTGTGGGTGTAGCAGAGGTATGGCCAATTTTCATATTACTCTTTTATTAGATAGGATGGGACTAACCATATGTGGTTTATCCTTGTTTAAAACATCATTATATGGCACGTGAATATATTTGAAAACTATTTTATTGTTGTTCATTATGCCTTCACATTAATTGTAGACACTAGTAAAATTGTATGTGCCCAGAAATGTGGGGTTAAGGACCGGCAAAGTGTAAAATTCTATGTAGTATATGCTGTGGTACTTTTGGTTCTTGTATATGTGGGATGGGACATTTCTGAAAAGAGACACAAGAATCTGTTGACAGTGATGCTTTTGGATCAAGAACTGAGGAAGTGGACTGGGAAATGGGGTAAAAGAGAATTCAGTTTCTCTTTATACCAAAAGGAGTTCAAAGAAATTGACAAAGTCCTGGTAATAAAAGTGAATTTGGGGAAGCCATAGGATTTAGGGTCAGTATGTATGTTTAATTATATTTTTATAGATTGGCAATGTCAAAAATAAAACTTCTAAAACTTTTACAATGGTATCGATAAAATGATTAATACCTATGAATTAAACTTGTAAAATTTGCATAAGACCTTCATACTGGAAACTATATAATGTTACTGAGAGAAATGAATAATGCCTAAGAAAATGCAGTGCTAGATCACTCGCATAGACTAGAAAACTCAGAATTGCTAAAATTTTCTCTCAATTAAAATGTAGAATTAATGCAAAACTTATCAAAATTCCAGCAAGTTATTTTGAAAGAAACAGATTATTCTGAAATTATCTTGAAATGAAAAGTATCTGGAATAATCAACCAATATTGAAAAAGAACAAAGTTGCAGAATTTACAGTACCTGATATCAAGAGTTGTTATAAGGCTACAGTAATCACAAGAGTACAGTGTTGAACAAAATGAAACCAGAAATATAGGCACACATAAATGACCAAATGATTTTCAAAAAGATCTCTCCAGTTTGATGCAGAAAGGAAAAGTCCTTTATAGCACATATAGCTATATAGCTGAAACAAGTGGCTATCTGTATGAAAAACATAAATCTTAACCTCTCATATTTTATTGCTTTATACACACACACACACACAAATCAGAGATTATTATAAGTATAATATGAAGCTTCCAAATTTAAAAAAGAAATCATAATCTTGGAATAACTAAACACAAAAAACATTAAAAACAAAGAAATATTGGTAAATTGGACTTAAACCACACTTCCTTTAAACCTCTTCCTGGAAGTCCCACATAACACTTCTGCTTACATTTCAATGGCCGGAACTTGGCCACATGATGACACCTAGCTACAAGGCGAGCTGGGAAATGTAATGACTTATTCCTGATAGCAATCTATCAACTTAAGGTTTAGGATTCTGTTTCCAAGAATGAAGTAAAAACGGTTATAGAGATAGGCAATTTATGAGTCTCTGTCAATAAACTAACACGGCTAATTAATGAGAATATCTACAGATACTGAAAGAGAATAATTCTTTTCTTTGGAGAATGCGAGTATTATATCCTCAAGTTACCTTGGGTCATTGTTTTAAAATGTGAAGAAAGCACCCATTTCAGAAGACACCAGTAAAGTAAAGAAGAGCTTAGAAATGTAGAAAATGAATATAGGGTGCTTATAACTCTATGTGAGTACTTGAGTCCAAATTATGTCTAAAGTCAACTCCATCTACTCCTTGGAATCCAGGCAGACAATGTATTTTACTACTAGTTTGTGTTGATCTTCTGTCTTTTATAAGCTAGAGTCCTACCTAAGGCAAACACCATGCTATTTTTTATTGCTTAAAATTCTTATGGATTTCTAATATTAATGTTCTTATCTATATGTGCTGGTATATATAATACCTAGTCTATTTCATTGGTTTCTAATTACCTGGGGAATATAAATCTCCTTTCACAAGAAAACCAGAGTCAGTATCTATTTAAAAGTGATTTGCAAACCCAGGCTTCCATGAAGATGGGAGATAGCATAAACAGTTTTTGAGCATATTCTCTGCATGACATATGTTATTACAGTTTCTAGTGATATTGATTATCTGGAAAGCTGCAGGTTGCTTTGCGTTGCAAAGTGTTTGGTGGATCTGAAAATTCATTTCATGTTACTGCCCATCAGCCAGGGTAATATTCCTCAGTGAGCAATCACATGTACAACCTATTCTGCTAGGTCAGTGGTCGGCAAACTCATTAGTCAACAGAGCCAAATATCAACAGTACGATTGAAATTTCTTTTGAGAGCCAAATTTTTAAAACTTAAACTTCTTCTAATGCCACTTCTTCAAAATAGACTCGCCCAGGCCGTGGTATTTTGTGGAAGAGCCACACTCAAGGGGCCAAAGAGCCGCATATGGCTCGCGAGCGCAGTTTGCCGACCACGGTGCTAGGGGAAGTGGGTAGAATATGTGGATGCACCAGCAGTTGAAAACAACAGTGCCAGCTGCAGCTTGTCCCAGTGGAACCCTGCAACTTCCGTTCTGTGTTTGAATTTATTATTATTTTAATTTTTACATTATTCTTCCAGGTAGAGAGGAGAAAGGTTTATAAAGTAAAACAAATTACCAATGACATATTTTCTTTATGAAGAGGTAAATCTATAATAAGCTAGCTCGCTAGACACTCCAATAATGACATTTTTAAAAAACTGTGTGTCAATGCAATGCGATTTTCAGTGTAAATTTTTGAACTTGCATTATGCAGTTTTAGAAAGTGTTGTATTACATCCTGTAATGCTATCTGTCACATCTGACACCAATTTGTGATTTTTTTGAAGAAATTTGTATTATAGCTTTAAATTTGTTTTGGGGGAGGGAGTAGTTATTATTGCATCTTTTGCCAATAGACTGTATGTCATGTGCCAAATTTCTGCTTTTCATTCATAATTCTTTTTTCAACAGCCTGTCATAATTTTTTAGGTTTATTGAGAAATAATTGACATATATCACTGTCTAAATTTAAGGTGCACAGCTTGATGGTTTGATTTACATATATGTGAAATGATTAGTAAAACCTTAGTTGTTGAACTTAATTCTTTCCAGAAGCCTCTTCGAGAAGTGATTTGTTTGAAAACCGAATCATTTTTTCCCACTAGAAATAATGTAAATTGAAATAATCCATTCCAGGCCCACAAATGACTCCCTGTTTTCACCTTTCTTATAGATAGTACATAGCTAGTGTACTGTTTAATCTATAAATAAACACTTCTTTTCTTAAATTTATTGAACCACCTCCTATTAACCTTAAATGAATCACTTTCAGCACTTGTTCCAGGAGTATCTTTCAGGTCAGTAGGAGGTGTCTTCACTTTTTCACATATCACTGGCTATCAGCTTGTTTAGCCAAATCAACAACAAGTGTTTTTGTTTGTTTGTTTGTTTTTACCTCTTCAATTGCCTGTGGTCATTGTTTCTTTCACATCCTTAGCAGCATTAGCACTCTTGATGGCCTCTTTATGTTTTTAAATTGTGCTAGTAGTTAATTTAGCACGAAACTATTAAATTAAATAGTTACTTTAACCCAGTAACAAAAACATTCCCTCCTTTGTTTGCTGTATAGAGATGCTTTTTGTCATGCTGAGATATCAGCATGAAAGGGTTGTCAGATTGAAAATGGAAGTTTTGGTCAAGAACCTAGACATTTTTCCAATGAAGAACTTGGTTGAGAACTAAATTTATTCCAGATGGGAGATGTTTGAGAACTGAGGCCTTTCTGTACCACAAAAGGTTAAGCTAACATACATCATCTTCTATGGATACATTAAAAAGAAAAAAGGAAGACAATTTCCTGTGATGAGCACTCTTAGGATTTACTCTGTTAACAACTTTGCTATATATCACCAAGCAGTGTTACCTATAGCTATCATGTTGTACATTACTAGTACTTATTTATATTATAGCTGAAAATTTATAACTTTTGATCACTTTCCTCTAATTCCCCTTTTGCCTACATTCTGCTTCAAGTAACCACAAGTTCGATCTCTCTTTTTTTTCCAATGAGTTTGAAGGATTTTGTTGCTTGTTAGTTAGATATTTTTTTAAAGATTCCACATATAAGCGAGATCATACAGTTTTTGTCTTTATCTGACCTATTTTACTTATCATACTGCTCTCAGGTCCATCCATGTTGTCACAAATGGTATGATTTCCTTGGTTACTTTTTATTTTGTGTGTATTTATGGTTGAATAATACAGCAGGTCCTCAAGTTATGTTTTATTCAATCTCATTTCATGATAATGATGATGAGATGTGTAGGATCTTAACTCTTTTTTATATCAATTAGTCTATGGTAATATTGTTTTGTTATAGATCTTTTTTTGCAGTTACAGTAACCTATTGGCATTGTGCATATACCACAACTTCTTTGTGCATGCATTAATCAATGGATACTTAAGTTGTTTCCATGTCTTGGCTATTGTGAGTAATGTTGCTTTAACATGAAGTGCAGGTATCTATCTGTTTCAGTTAGTGTTTCTATTTCCTTGGGATATATTCCCAGAAGTGAAATTGCTAGACTATATACTAGTTCTATGTTTAATTTTTTGAGGGTCCTGCGGACTGTTTTTCATATTGGCTGTATCAATTTACATTCCCACCCACAATGCACAAGGGTTCCCTTTTCTCCACATGCTCACCAGCATTTGTTACCTTCTTTTTGATGATGGCCATTCTAACAGACATGAGGTAATATATCATTGTGACTTAATTTGCATTTCCCTAAAGACTAGTGATGTTGAACACAGCCTGTAGTCTTGACAGACAGACTGGTTGCTGTTTGTGGACCATAAATGAGGAGAACCCAAATCTCTACAATAAAAGGTATACGTAAGCTATCCCTTTTCAGAATCATTCTTAAGCCCCAATTATAAATTCTGGTAGTCTTGCTCTAGAAATTCCACTTATATTCCCTCATCCAGGTTAGAGACAAAAACAAAATAAGCTGCTTTCTGAATTTTGTCCAAATACCAATTTTGTTTTATTTTAAAAGCAATCAAAGCAATTAAAAAGTAAGTCTACCAAATATTTTTTAACATAGTTGGTTACATTTGTTTAGTTGCTACGATCCTATTGATAAGAGTCACTAGACAATTGCTCAATTCACTTTACAGTTTTGGATGGATCACATCAGACTCTGATCTGGTGGGAAGAATGATATATCATTAAAATGAGCTATCTCAGCATTAAAGTCAGAACATGATTTGAGTACTAGGTTCCTAGTCATGTACAAACTAGAGTGATTACTTACCTTCAGTTTTTTGAAGGCTAAAAATTGATGTGTAATTCATTCTAATACATAGAACTGAACATAACTTAATGAAGAGAAGCTAGTGACAGTTAAGTAGTAGTAGTAATTATTAACTAGTTACTTATCCTACATAATAAAGAGGTAATATGCAAATTGACTCTCACAAGATGGCCACCACCATGTGGTCAAAGATGGCCACCACAAGATGGCTAGCAGGGGAGGGTAGTTGTGGGCGATCAGGCCAGCAGGGGAGGGCAGTGAGGGGTGACCAGGTCAGCAGGGGAGGGCAGTTGGTGGTGATCGGGCCTGCAGGGGAGGGAGGGCATTTGGGGGGGACCAGGCCTGCGGGGGAGGGCAGTTGGGGGTGACTGGGCCTGCAGGAGGGGCAATTGGGTGCAACCAGGCCATCAGGGGAGGGCAGTTGGGGGCAACCAGGCCAGCAGTGGAGGACAGTTGGGGGCAATTGGGCTGGCAGGGGAGCAGTTAGGTGTCGGTCAGGCTGGCAGGGGAGTAGTTAGGGGGTGATCAGGCTGGCAGGCAGAAGCAGTTAGGGACAATCAGGCAGGCAGGCATGTGAGCTATTGGGAGTCCCGGATTGTGAGAAGGATGTTTGACTTCTGGTTTAGGGGATTGGGCTGAAATCAGCAGTCAGACATCCCCCAAGGGATCCCAGATTGGAGAGGGTGCAGGCTGGTCTAGTGACAACCCCCCTAGTGCACGCATTTCATGCACCAGGCCTCTAGTCTATATAATAAAAGCCTAAGCGAACATTATAGTAGAACAACCAGATGGACTGGTTGCTCTGATGCTCACTGACCACCAGGGGGCAAACACTCAAACCAGGAGCTTCCTCCTGGTGGTCAGTGCACTTCAACAGTGGGAGCGCCACTCAGCCAGAAACCGGGCTCATGGCTGGCAAGCACAGCGGCAGTTGTGGGATCAGCACCAAGCCAGCAGGAGGACATCCTCCAAGGGGTCCCAGAATGTGAGAGGGTGCAGGCCAGGCTGGGGGACCCTGCCCCCAGTGCATGAATTTCATGCACCAGGTCTCTACTCTATACCTATAAAATCCCAGTGACCCTTACAGCGGAACGAGCAGAAAAACTGGTCGCTATGATACGCACTGACTACTAGGGGGAAGATGCTCCACACAGGAGCTGCCCCCCTGGTGGTCAGTGTGCTGCCACAGTGGGAGCATCATTCAGCCAGAAGCCAGGCTCATGCTGGAAAGCACAGCAGTGGTGGCAGGAGCCTCCCACCTCCGTGGCAGTGCTAAGGAGCAGGGCGCCAAGCAGTAAGGAGTGAGCTGGCAGGAGGTTAGGCATGAGGGGTCCCGGATTGCAAGATGGCACAGGCTGGGCTGACGGACCTTCCCGACCACAGTGTATGAATTTTGTGCATCGGGCCTCTAGTGTAGTAATTATATTAAACTAGCGTTCCCGTTGCAGGAAAAATCCTGCAATAGGGTTTCCTGCTGCACTCTACCCCACCCTGCCTGCTCTCCTCCTTTGTCCCCCGCCCCGCGTTCTCCACCAGCCCCCCTGCTTTTCTAACTTCTCTGCCAGGCCGCTCTTCTTCCTTCTCCCCTGGCCCCGCCTCCGCTCCTCCCTTCTCCCCCGGCCCACCTTCTCTGCCAGCCCACCTGCTTTTCCCTTCTCCCCCGGCCCCACCTCCGCTCTTCCCTTTTCCCCCGGCCCCGCCTCTGCTCCTCCCTTCTCCCCCGCCCCGCCTTCTTCGCCAGCCCGCTCTCCTTCCTTCTCCCCCGGCCCCGCCTCTGCTCCTCCCTTCTCCCCCGGCCCCGCCTCCGCTCCTCCCTTTTCCCCGGCCCCGCCCCTTCTCCCCCAGCCCTGCCTGCTCAACTTCCTTCTCCCCCGGCCCCGCCTCAGCTCCTCCCTTCTCCTCCCCCCGGCTTGCTTGCTTCTCTGCAGCTTTGCTCCCTTCTGCAGCTCTTGGCTTCTTTCTACGCTGTCTTGATATGCAAATTAGCTGCCATCTTTGTTGGGGTGATTTGCATATTCATCCTGATTGGTTGGTGGACGTGGCTTGGCTGGTGGGCGTGGCTTGGGCGTAGCGAAGGTGCGGTCAATTTGCATATTTGTCTATTATTATATAGGATAAATAGATAACCACTTAGTAAATAAAAACTAATAAATAGTAAATTAAAATGTAAAAGCAGTGGATTATAATACCAATTTTATAATAAACTAGAGGCCCGGTGCACGAAATTCATGCACGGAGGGGGGGCGTGTCCCTCAGCCCAGCCTGTACCCTCTCCAATCTGGGACCCCTCGAGGGATGTCCAACTGCCCGTTCAGGCCCAATCCTGGATCGGGCCTAAACGGGCAGTCGGACATCCCTCTCACAATCCAGGACTGCTGGCTCCCAACTGATCACCTGCCTGCCTTCCTGATTGCCCCTAACCGCTTCTGCCTGCCAGCCTGATCACCCCCTAACCACTCTCCTGACAGCCTGATTGATGCCTAACTGCTCCCCTACCAGCCTGTTTGCCCCTAACTGCCCTCCCCTGCAGGCCTGGTCACCCCTAACTGGCTTGCCCTGCAGGTCTGGTCCCCCCCAATTGCCCTTCCCTGCAGGCCCGGTCACCCCCAACTTCCCTCCTCGGCCATCCTGGTCACCCCTAACTGCCCTCCCCTGCAGGTTTGATCAATCCCAACTGCCCTCCCTTGAAGGCCTGGTCCCTCCCAACTGCCCTCTCCTGCTGGCCATGTTGTGGTGGCTATCTTGTGTTCACATGGGGGCAGGATCTTTGACCACATGGGGGAAGCCATCTTTTGTGTTGGAGTGGTGGTCAATCTGCATATTACTCTTTTATTAGATAGGAGAAGCTATATAAACTTGGAAGAAATGTGATATTTATTTTAAAAAAAACTTCTATGTTGCAGGCAGTGTTTTAAATGCCCTATATTTATTATTTTGTTTTAAGTGAATAAAAGGTTTTACTACAACTTTGTAAAATATTCTATTTATTTTACGTGCAAAGATCAAACATTGATAACTTGTTTAGGTTACACATAAGTGTTAGAGCCATTAAGATGTTTAAATGTTGTGGGAAAATACATTCTTATCTAAAATTTTAAAAAGTTACAAGATCCTTGAGGTCTTTTAAATAAAAATGTGTTTTACTTTTATTATTTGTATATATTTTTAATTATCAGGTCTATAAAACATTTTTAGCTTCAATATAATTGTATTTCTTGAAAAATAGCATTTTATAAATTGTAAAAATTTATATAAGTAACATATACTTTTTATGGAAATATAAGACAATGTAATATACTGTATATATACATATACATATACATATAAAAATACATATACATGTATTTGAGCTACACAACACAAAGATAAACTTGATTATGTTTCTTTATGACAATAAGTTAATAAAATTTTGTACACTGCTTATTTCACCAAAAGTTATAAATAAATAATTTTCATAGGTCATTAAAATCCTATATAATAAACGTGTAGTATGCAAATTGTCCCCTCGACCAAGAGGTCATCTGGGAGTTTGACCAGGGGGCAGGGCCGGCTGGGGAAAGGGAGGGAGGCCCTGGACGGTGGCTGGCAGCCGCTAGGAAACCTACCAGTGCATGAGTTTTGTACACTGGGACTCTAGTTTTTATATAAATCAGTTTTATGATTGTACTAGAGGCCTAATGCGTGAAATTTGTGCAAGAGTAGGCCTTCCTTTCCCCGGCTGCCAGCACTGGCTTCCATCTGGCACCCGGGACCCGGGCTTCCCTCCAGCTACCAGCAGGCACCCAGGACCTGGGTTTCATTCACAGCCCCAGCTTGGTCCAGAAGGACATCTGGTCTAATTAGCATATTGTGCTTTTATTATTATAGATAATATTTATCTTGTGGATATACCTTAGTTTAGTAAAACAGTCCTCTAGAGTTTGGTTTTCAATTTTTTCCCCAATTTGAATAGGAAGATAATTAATATTTATAATAAATATGCTTTCTTTACAATTAAGTGTCAATATCTGTTTCAAAAGAAATTTTATTTAGTGAAAATTATCACATCTTACACTGCCTTAGTAAAAGAGTATGAGAGAGAGAGAGCAGTCAGACAGATTCTCATAAGCATCAGGATAATATGTGGTCATATGGTTATGTTTATCATTGCATTTTAAACGATGTCTATTTGAAATCTTGGAGAAATAGGTTCCAAAACTTTAAAAAAAAAAAGTTGTTTCACATTATTCTTATTTTTTGCTGCTAGGCATCACTTTAGAAAAATAATTGTAACTGTACAGTTTATAATAAATGGAGTATCTTTGGTGTGCTATTGTGTATGTATGTGGGAACATTAAGAGCAATCATAGTTTTCAAAGAAAAATCTCTGTTTTTAAGCAACTGCTCTAAATCATTTTTCTACCGAATATGCTTTGGAAATACATAATAAATTCAGTCAAGAATGTTGAAGTAAAAATTGTGCCAACAAATTGAATAGCAAACCATTCAAATACTTATTGTTTTTTCTTCTTTAACACTTCTATTTTGTGGTTTCAATTTTATCTAAAATTTAGTACCATAGCCCTGGCTGTGTAGCTTAATTGTTTGGAGTGTCCCCGCTGATACACCAAGGTTTCGGGTTCCATCTCTGGTCAGGGCACATAGAAGAATCAACCAATGAATGCATAATTAATTGGAACACCAAGTCCATTCCATGTCTCTCTCTTTCTCTCTCTCTGTCTCCCTTTCTCCTTTCCTTTCTCTCTCTCAAATCAATGAATAAAAATTAAAAAATAGACAAATAAAATGTAGCAGATTAATCCTTTGAAATGTTAAGTTATGTAAATATACATATATATACACATAGATATGCATATATTTATACACATGTGCATATATACATAAGTATATATACACTCATTTTATATACAAAACACACATTATTTCATTACTTATTCAATATGACTTTAGTTTTTGAAAATTCTAATGTTGTCATTTTTTTCTCTAAAATAAACATTTTTTTAGTATAAATTCAATTGCACTAAAATAGAAGTTATTTTACCTTTCTAGTATTGTGAATATTTTCTTTAGTATTATCAGTATTGAATGGTATAATTATTTTTCTTAAACAGCTTTTACCTTGAATCATTTAACATTTTATTTGATAACATATAAAGCATTAATTATCTCTTTCTTTGTTGTCCATCATAGATAAGAATATTTAATATGCATCTAGAATGCAGGTTTCTTTTATTTTCTTCTCCACATCCCAAATAACTTAGAGAATTTATAGTTTATATTGCTAACAGTGCCTGAAATAAATATTTTTCCTCTCTGGAGGATAGTGTGGATAAAAGGAAAGCATGTTTAAGCAACACCATTGTCTGGTGGGCGATCTCACTTTGCTAACCTAAATTCTCTATTGTCAACTAATGTTTTATTTTCATACACAAAATCATTTCAATAGAGAAGATTATAGAAAGTAGGGATAATAGCATGGGCTTTGTTTTTAAGGCTGTAAAGAAATTATTAAAAGAGGCTGCCCTAGCCAGTTTGGCTCAGTGGATAGAGCATCGGCCTGCGGACTGAAGGGTCCCAGGTTCAATTCTGGTCAAGGGCACATGCTGGGCTTGCGGGCTCGATCCCCAGTAGGGGGCATGCGGGAGGCAGCTGATCAATGATTCTCTCTCATCATTGATGTTTCTGTCTCTCTCTCTCTCCCTTCCTCTCTGAAATCAATAAAAGTATATTAAAACAAAAGAAAAGGAAAGGAGAGAAATAGGCTAACAAGAGGAAATGGAAACAGCTGTGTTAGATGATGGTGACTGATGAGTATGAGTTTTAGACTATAATCTAATTATATGGATTCATAGTAACATGGCCTTGTGTTCCTTACACATTTAGACAGTCTTCACAATTCCCTTTTTAAATGTTTAAAAATAAATTTAATGCATATTTACATCTGCTAACAGCTGAATACAAAGGTTTGGTTGAAAATGTATGGTGGTAGCCAAAGTGAACAACACATTGAGCTGTTCAGTATCCCCTCAATATAGAGATGTCCTAGACTATTTAAACCCCAAGTGATAAAGTTTTGCTCTGGTATATGGATTTGAAGCATGCTATATCTCCTATCCTGAGTATCTCCCTTACTTGTCCATGCTGAGCCAATGACTTTTAAATGTAAGCATATGTGACTCTTTGCTTAGCCCCAATCTGGAAATGTCTTTCCAGGCATCAGTGTTCCTCCCTTTCCAAGAGCAGCCCTACAACAATGACTGGCAGGAGTAGCTGAATTAATATGTCAGCTCTATCCTTTGTTCTACTCTATCCCAAAGTTTCCTGGTACAATGGATCCCCTTCTTGCAGTAATCTGCACAGTAATGAATCCTCTAGTCTTCTTTTCCTTCTGTCGTTAACTTCCCACCATCCTACCAGTGGTTTCTAGATTCATCTTCCCAGTGAAGTACTTGTACTCATATATTTGTGAGTGCTTGTGCTAATTCTGGGAAAACCCATCTAAACAAAAGATTTATATAATCATTTATTCTAAAAACATGCATAAGGCTGACCATGTAATAGGCACTGTCCTGAGCTTATAGGACTGAGACCAATGAATAAAGCAGACATAAATCTCTACCTTCATTGAGTTTATAGGTTAATGGCAAAGTGGGGATTTGAAAGATTATCAAGAATAAAAAATAATTATTATTTATTAGAGGGTAAGAAATGCTACAGTGAGAAATTAAAAAAAAAGAAGGGGTAGGGAATCTGTGCAGAGGGGAAATTTTAAATAATATAATCTGAAAATGCTATATTAAGAGGGTGGCCTTGAAGGCTGACAAAGAGAAAAGGATTGAATCATGCCATTATCTGAGAGAAAGGTCATCCCAAGGAGAAACATGACCTAAACAGGCCAGGAGTGTCTAAGGATCAGCAAGGTGATGAGGGTGGCTGAAGCCGAGGAAGCATGAGTGGTGAGAGGTCATGAAGACCATCCACTGGTGAGGACCAGCTCTACCAGCGGTCAAGGCTTTGTGTAGAACTTCTCTTGCTAGTTCTCCTCCCCAGAGGAGAGCATATATATTTAGCCTCTTCCTTTTCTGACCAGTGAATTTCAAGTACTTACTTATTTACGTTTATGCCAAAGTAAAGATGGAAATTACTAAATGGGCTGAAGCAATACAGAAACGCAGAATGTGTAACTGCCATGGTGGATTCTTTGGCCTGTATATTCTGGGTTACTACCTTGATCTCAGCTTATGTGTTTATGCTTACAAAGCAAACAGGATGGTGTACACTGATAAAGTACACAATAGGTAGTAACAAACTACATTTGTCTTTGAAAAAAATATTGAGTATATCATACAAAATGAAATGCCTCTAGTGACCAGATCTGACTAGAGATCAATGATTTGATTTTTTACTAGATTTATTGACTAGAAGTAACACATAGATCTATCATTTCAAATACAATTGTATTTTATTTTTTATAACATTGGCATTTTTATTGCATTATAGTTGATAGAGTAAATTTTGGTTCTCTGAAAAGATTCATAAGTAAATATTGTTATGAGCAGTATTTGTATTTTTGTTACAGGTTGACTTTTATATTGTAACTTAAAAACAATAATAACATCTATAATAATGTCAACAATAAAAAATAAATTAAAAACATACACAATAATAACGGCTAATATTTGTTGTGGGGGGTTTTCTGTGCTAGGTTCAAGGCTAAGCCTGATTTATGTAATCCTCTTAGCAACTCTGTAGCAAAAGTGTATTGAACAGCTGAGAATTCTAAAGCTCAGGTTAAAGTAAATTACTTATCCCAAAGCCCACAACTCTTAAACTGTAGAATCAGGACTTGAATTCATATCGTCTGACTCCAATATCTACACTATCACCCATTCTAAAACTGTATCACAAATAATTCCCCCAAACAAAGTGCTTTTTTCTTTTGCCATCATACACTAAGATCTCAGTTCTGTGGGCTCTAAGACATGAATAAAATTGTATGTGTCTCAAAAGTTGTGCCGGAGTTTAAAAGAAAAATGTAGTTTTGCCTTTACCAAAAACCATGAAGCAGCAACAGGTCTTTACCAGAGGAAAAGAAACGATAGTCATGCAGTGAGTATAATTTACAATCAGAGATAAATATCAACAATATTGTAAAACTTTCAGTGATATAATTTATTATTTCTGAACTGTGTGGGGTTTTCCCCTCCATAATCTGGCATACTTTACATGCTAAGGGAAACAAATAGAGTCCATAGATATGCCCTCACTCTCAACACAGAACATGCCCCTTACTAGACTTACAGTTAACTAGGTGCTAAATTAGTAATAAAGGGTCACATTAACCTTTATTTTATCATTTCCTTATTGGCTGCCTCGTAAGCAAGGTATTGATTTTTTTTTTTTAAGATTCTGCTTACAGTACATGATTGTCTGCTTGGCTGTACTCCCAAAGGTCTTTACAAACCTTAGTAGTGCACTTCCCTGTCAGATGTCTTTATTCACCTTTTAATAGGCTTGCTTGCCTCCTATGAAAACACTGCATCGGCCGTGGAATCATATTTATCAGAGAGATAGCAGGTTATGAAATAAATGCAAAAAAACCCACCAATACAATAAATGAACTAAGCCATGAATGTGTATATTCCTCAAAGTTTACAAAGAATATGCTAAACATAAGACTTACACATTGGTATAGATTGCCTTAAGAAGAACTCTGGAGATTTGGAAAAGATGGCGACCGGCAGGAAGGTAGGGAGAGAGAGAGTGTGAGTGAGGAACCCATAGAGGAGAGTGTAGATGTGTGTGGTGTGTGTGTGTGTGTATGAGATAGGGTCAGTTAGATTCTGCAGGTCTTCCAAGGGGCTCCTGAACAGGGCAGCCCTAGACGGCGGAGCCCCGCGCACAAAGCGGACACTTCTCGGCGGCTGGTGCGGACGCGGAGACCACGCCATCTTGAGAAACAGAGCTGCCTGAGACTCGGATCCTGGCTTCAGACACAAACCAGGACCCTGCAGCCACTGGGGACAGAGAACTGCTATCACAGCTTCAGACCAACAGACAACAAGAATCCAGACTTCCCGGCAGATTTCCGTGAGTCAAAGAGCCTATCCCCCTCCTCGCAGGCTCTGATAGCGCCATAGTAACTGATAGACCCACCCCTCCCCCAAGCTGCTGAGCGCCCACAGCACGCGGAAACGCCATAGTAACTGATAGACGCGCCCCTCGCCCAAGCTGCTCACAGGCACGCACACAGACAGCGCCATAGTAACTGATAGACCCGCCCCTGGCCCAAGCTGCCCAGCTTTGCACAGGGACGCGCTCCCTCTTAGGGAATTTGGCGCGCGCTCGCGCGCGGGACAGAAGCAGCTCCTCGTCCAGGAAATCTGTCAGTGCGCACAGAGGGCTCCCCTTCGGGGAATTTGGGGGAATTTGGCTCGCGGGTCACAGCTCCCCCTTCGGGGATTCTTAAGAGCATGCACCCTTTGGGGGATTTGGCGCGCAGGACGGACTCCACCCCCCTTCCGGGACTTTGGGAGAGTGCACTGAGCCGGCTCACCTTCAGGATTTTAAGAATGTGTGCTCTAGCCGGTTTGGCTCAGTAGAGAGAGCACACACAGGACTCAGCTCCACTTCAGGGAATTTGGCACGCCGGACACAGCTGCCTGGGATCCCTGACTCACAGCGCATTCACACTAAGAGCCAGCGACCCCAATTGTTGTTGCGTGCACACACAGGGACCCTGATTCTCAACGAGAAACCGCACAAGGCAACAGAGACTTTGACACTCGAGTCTTGGTGCAGACACAGGGAAACTCTGACTCCTGGCACATGCTAAGGATCTCATTCTCGGCACATACCAACAGTGTGGTGCAGACAGGGCCCCTGATTCTAAACGTGCACACGAGACCACACGGAACACTGGGGACACTGATCCTGGGCAAGTCTGGTTCCCACCAACCAAAGACAGCCACACGTCCTAGTGTCAGAGCACTTCAGTGAAACTAGGGTGGAGCGAAGTCCCCACAGCACACGGCCCAGGGCCACGCAAACGGAAGCTTGAGCTTTCTGGTAATAGCCAGAATGGGGAAACGAAATAACTCACAGAGGAAAGAAAATGTGGAGTCGCCAAGAAAGGAAATTAGTGAAACTGAAGCTTGCAACATGACCGAAAAGGAGTTCAGAGTAATGGTCATGGAATTTATACATCGGATGGATGAGAAAATCAACAACTTATGCAAGAATCAGGAAGAAATGAAAAGTGATATAGCTACAATCAAAAACACCATGGAAAGTTTCAACAGTAGACTACAAGAAGCAGAGGACCGAATTAGTGAGTTAGAAGATCAGGTACAGAAACAAGCTCAATATGAACAGCAATTGGAGAAAAAAAATTAAAAAGCAGGAGGAAAGCCTAAGAGAGCTTCGGGACAACCTGAAACGAAGTAACATGCGTATAATAGGGCTGCCAGAAGGACAAGAAGAGCAGCAGGGATTAGAAAATCTATTCGAAGAAATAATGACAGAAAACTTCCCGGATATGGGAAAGATAAAAGTTACGCAAGTACAGAGAGTCCCAAGCAGGATCAACCCCAAAAGACCCACGCCAAGACATGTCATAATTTCAATGGCAAATATAAATGATAAAGAGAGAATCCTAAAGGCGGCAAGAGAGAGACAGAGAGTTACCTACAAAGGAACACCCATCAGATTGTCAAATGATTACTCAACAGAAACACAACAAGCTAGAAGTGAATGGAAGGAGGTATACAAAGTGTTGCAAAGCAAAGGACTGAATCCAAGAATACTATATCCAGCAAGACTATCAATCAAAATTGAAGGGGAAATCAGGAGCTTTGCAGACAAAAAAAGCCTCAGGGAGTTTATCACCACCAAACCAGCAATGCAAGAATTGCTAAAGGGAATACTGTAAAAAGAAGAAATAAACAGGTAAGAAGGAATACAGACACAAAAATAGATATGACTGCAAACAAATACCTTTCAGTAATAACTTTAAATGTAAACGGACTAAATGCTCCAATCAAAAGACATCGAGTAGCTGAATGGATAAAAAAACACGACCCATATATATGCTGTCTACAAGAGACCCACCTCAGAACAAGAGACTCACACAGATTGAAAGTGAAGGGATGGAAAAATATCTTTCAGGCAAATGGAAATGAAAAAAAAGCTGGGGTAGCAATACTTATATCTGACAAAATAGACCTCAAAGTAAATGCCATAACAAGAGATAAGAAAGGCCACTTCATAATACTAAAGGGAGAAATCCAACAAGAAGAAATAATTCTGGTAAACATATACGCTCCCAATATAGGAGCACCCAAATACATAAAAAAAACTCCTGGAGGATATCAAGGGAGAGATTAATAGCAACACAATCATAGTAGGAGACTTTAATACCCCACTATCACCACTGGACAAATCCTCTAAACAAAAAATCAGCAAAGAAACAGCAATCCTAAATGACTCACTAGACCAGATGGAATTAATTGACATCTTCAGAACATTTCACCCCAAAGCCACAGAATATACATTCTTCTCAAGTGCACATGGGTCATTTTCAAAGATAGACCATATGCTGGGTCACAGGCAAAGTCTCTTCAAATTCAAGAAGATAGAAATTATATCAAGCATCTTCTCAGATCACAGTGGCATAAAACTGGAAATCAACTACAATAAATATAATCCAAAGAAATCAAACACATGGAGACTAAACAGTATGCTATTAAACAAGGACTGGGTCACCAGAGAGATCAAGGAAGAAATAAAAAACATCATGGCAACAAATGACAATGAAAACACAACAATCCAAAATCTATGGGACACAGCGAAAGCAGTCTTGAGAGGGAAGTTCATAGCTCTACAGGCCTATTGCAAAAAACAAGAAACAATGGTAATAAATTACTTAACCCTACAACTCAAAGAGCTAGAAAAAGAGCAGCAAGAAAAGCCCAGTGTAATCAGAAGGAAGGAAATAACAAAGATCAGAGCGGAGATAAATGACATAGAGACCAAAGAAACAATACATAAGATCAACAAAACCAAGAGCTGGTTCTTTGAAAGGATAAACAAGATTGATGGACCTCTAGCCAGGCTCACCAAGAAGCAAAGAGAGAGGACCCAAATAAACAAAATCAGAAATGAAAGAGGTGAAATAACAACAGACCCCGCTGAGATACAAAGGATTGTTACAAAATACTACGAACAACTCTATTCCAACAAACTGGACAACCTGGAGGAAATGGACATATTCCTAGAAAAATATAACCTTCCAAAAATCAATCAAGAAGAATCTAAACAGCTCAATAGGCCAATAACTATGGACGAAATTGAAGCAGTCATCAAAAAGCTTCCGGCAAACAAAAGCCCGGGGCCTGATGGCTTCACAGGAGAGTTTTACCAAACATTCAAGGAAGAACTAAAACCTATCCTCCTCAGACTATTCCAAAAAATTCAAGTGGAAGGAACACTTCCAAGCTCCTTCTATGAAGCCAGCATCACCCTAATACCAAAACCAGATAAAGACAACACAATGAAAGAGAATTACAGACCAATATCCCTCATGAACATAGATGCCAAAATCCTCAACAAAATTCTAGCAAATCGGCTCCAGCAGTACATCAGAAAGATCATACATCATGACCAAGTAGGATTTATCCCAGGAATGCAAGGATGGTACAATATCCGCAAATCAATAAACGTGATACATCACATAAACAAATTGAAAGATAAAAATCACATAGTCATATCCATTGATGCAGAAAAAGCATTTGACAAAATCCAACACCCTTTCTTGATAAAAACTCTCAACAAGATGGGAATAGATGGCTCATACCTCAACATAATAAAAGCTATATATGATAAACCCACAGCAAACATCATACTCAATGGACAAAAACTAAAAACATTTCCCCTAAGAACAGGAACAAGACAGGGATGCCCACTCTCACCACTCCTGTTTGACATAGTACTGGAAGTATTAGCCATTGCAATTAGACAAGAAGAAGAAATAAAAGGCATCCAAATTGGAAAAGAACAAGTAAAGCTGTCTTTATTTGCAGACGACATGATATTGTACATAAAAAATCCGAAAGACTCCGTCAAAAAACTAATAGACTTAATAAATGAATTCGGCAATGTAGCAGGATACAAAATTAACGCCAAGAAATCTATGGCCTTTCTATACACCAATAGTGAACTTACAGACAGAGAGACTAAAAAGGCAATCCCATTTACCATCGCACCAAAAAAATTAAGATACCTAGGAATAAACTTAACTAAGGAGGTAAAAGACCTATACACGGAAAACTACAGGACACTGAAAAAAGAGATAGAGGAAGACGTAAACAGATGGAAGAACATACCATGTTCATGGATTGGTAGAATCAACATCATTAAAATGTCCATACTACCCAAAGCAATCTATAGATTTAATGCACTCCCCATTAAAATACCAATGGCATATTTCACAGACCTTGAAAGAACTCTCCAAAAATTCATCTGGAATAAAAAAAGACCCTGAATAGCCACAGCAATCCTGAGAAAGAAGAATAAAGTAGGAGGGATCTCAATACCAGATTTCAAGCTGTATTACAAAGCCACTGTTCTCAAAACAGCCTGGTACTGGCACAAGAACAGACACATAGATCAATGGAACAGAATAGAGAATCCAGATATTGACCCAAACCACTATGCTCAATTAATATTTGACAAAGGAGGCATGAACATACAATGGAATAAAGATAGTCTCTTCAATAAATGGTGTTGGGAAAATTGGACAGATACATGCAAAAAAATGAAGCTTGATCACCAACTTACACCATACACAAAAATAAACTCAAAATGGATACAGGACTTAAACATAAGACGGGAAACCATAAAAATACTAGAGCAATCCACAGGCAGCAAAATGTCAGACATATGCCAAAAGAAATTCTTCACTGACACTGCCCCTAGGGCAATGGAAGCTAAAGAGAAAATTAACAAATGGGACTACATCAAAATAAAAAGATTTTTCACAGCAAAAGAAACCATCAACAAAACAACAAGAAGGCCCACTGCATGGGAGAACATATTTGCAAATGGCATCACTGATAAAGGTTTAATCTCCAACATCTACAGGCAGCTTATACAACTTAATAAAAGGAAGATACATGATCCAATAAAAAAATGGGCAACAGACCTAAATAGAATCTTTTCAAAAGAAGACAGAAGGAAGGCCAAGAGACACATGAAAACATGCTCAACGTCACTAATTATCCGAGAGATGCAAATCAAAACAACAATGCGGTACCATCTCACACCTGTCAGAATGGCTATCATCAACAAATCAACAAACAACAAGTGTTGGCGAGGATGCGGAGAAAAAGGAACCCTCGTGCACTGCTGGGGGGATTGCAGACTGGTGCAGCCACTGTGGAGAACAGTATGGAGTTTCCTCAAAAAACTGAAAATGGAACTCCCATTTGACCCAGTAATCCCACTCCTGGGAATATATCCGAAGAAACTAGAAACACCAATTAGAAAGGATATATGCACCCCTATGTTCATAGCAGCACAATTCACCATAGCTAAGATTTGGAAACAGCCTAGGTGCCCGTCAGCAGATGACTGGATCAGAAAACTGTGGTACATCTACACAATGGAATACTATGCTGCCATAAAAAAGAAGGAATTCTCATCATTTGCAGCAACCTGGGAGGAATTGGAGAACATTATGTTAAGTGAAATAAGTCAGTCAATGAAAGAAAAATACCACATGATCTCACTCATTTATGGATAATAAAGAACATTATAAACTTGAACAAAAAGATAGATACAGAGACAGTAAAGCATCAAACAGACTGTCAAATTACAAGGGGAAGGTTAGGGAGAGGTGGGGGAGATAAGAGATCAATCAAGGGACTTGTATGCATGCATATGAGCATAACCAATGGATGCAAAACTCTGGGGGGTGGGGGCATATATGGGAGTGGGGTGTGGGAGGGCAATGGTAAGATATGTACACATATAATACCTTAATAAAAAAAATTGGAAAAAAAAAAAAAAAGAAGAACTCTGGAAGAAAAAAAGTGTCTGGGAGAAATAGAAAACCAAATGTTATACAGGACAATGGGTGAGACACAAAATGAATCCTACTTACTATGATAAATGAATGCAACATTTGGGCATGCTGTATCTTCAAACCAAAATTCAATTATGTCTTTGAATAGACGGTAAGTTGATTTTGGATAATAGTTTCAAAATTAATTCTAAAATGCTAAAAAACTAGACCTAAAGGATAACATTGATGGCAACTTTGATGGATTACTCTGATAGTATGCCAATATACCCCATCTTAATTTATTAAGAAATCATATAGGAATATAAAATACAGTGTTGTCAAACTTACAGATGGCACAAATCTTGAGGGAATAACTAAAATGTGGAATGATGTAATTATGAGGCAAGCATTGTCAATAATCTGGAACTCGGTGTTGATAGATAGAGGATTAATTTTAATAGACACAAAAGGAAATAAGATGCATAATGTAGAGGAGATTAAATATAATAGCCCTTTCCTTCCCCCAATATTTGACTAACAAATTTCTTTTGGTAAAGGGAATATACATTGGATTTCAAATGATGACAGAGGAAATTCCAAATTCATTCATCTAGGTACCATGTTGAAGTAAGAAAACAAAATACCTGGAATCCACACTACATTTACTGTGTTAGATCTTATTGGAATTGGGGAGAAAATAAGGAAAGAATAATGTGAGAAAGAAAGCTAAGAGGAAAGATTAAAGTAGCGAGATCTAAGAAAGGACAGGGATGGTTAAGAAGGAAGAAGACAAAAGGGGTAAACAGGAATTAAATTTCCTGAATGAAGTAAAAAAACATTGATTTTACTCTATTGAAACCAATGGATGCTCAAAAAGTTGATGAAAAGCATTGAGCTTTGTAGGTATATGAATTAATGAAATGTATTCATCACTATATAAATATGTAAATCTGTTGAGGTTGAAAACACAGAATCCCAGGTTTTCTCCTGAGATTTTCTAATGGTAATGAATAACTAATTCAATAATGGGAGCTAAATTTCGTTCTACTAAAGAGATTTGCACAAGCTTTCATTCTTATATATTGATGAAAACTATCTTGATATAATAAATAAATACATTTCTATAAGATTTCTATATCTATATGAAACATTTATTGGACTCATGATTTTAATATAAACTATTAATTTGAAACAGTTTCAGTTAACAATGAATTTAAATATTTCTCAATTACATAAGCATTCTTTGTATTAGATAATTTCTTTTCTTTTAGGTATTGCAACTAACTGGACAGAAAAGGATCACTAAGAAAATGGAAACAATTTATATGAAAATGAATACTAGTATACTCTATTGGTATTATTATATGAACTAGATTCACATTCTTGCTATTTACAGATTATGAAATTACTATCTGGGAGAAAAATAATCGTATCCAGGCCTCAAATTATAAGGTGTGGAAACAGCCTTAGAGACCTTATGTGACTTCTCCAAGTCCCAATGCTAGTTAATGGCAAAACCGTAACTAGGTACAGTTGAAATGAGAATGTAGAGATCTATTTTTCCCTGAGGCAGGACTGACGTCGGTTTAAATCCATGTTACCAGTTAATTAACCTGGGTATTGGCCTTACCTTTCTGACTCTCACTTCATCACCTATTAAATGGAAATAAGAACAACCATAATAACAATATCAATACCACCCAATTTGAAGTTTTCTCTGAGTGTTACAGGAGAGTGATTGGCACACCTATGACCTTCATTAAATTTAATTATATCATCCTCTTTTTTTAAATCCCAGTTTCTGATTTTATATCATTTTTATAATAGTCAGAGATATATGCCATAAGTTAATTACACTTAAACATCTATAATATCTATAATAATAAAAGTATAATATGCTAATTAGACCGTACATCCTTCTGGATGATCTTCCAGATGAAGCCGGGGCTGCAATGGCAGCCCGGGTCCCGAGTGCCAAAGGGAAGCTGGTGCCAGCAACTGGGGGAAGGAAGGCCTACTCTTGCATGTATGTTAATAAAACCCAATTCAAATAATAGATAAACAAACCTGAGGGTTGGGAAGGAGGCTGGAGGTACAATACAAATAAATTTAGGAAAAAAATCCTCAAGTATCAGAATCTCACAAATCTCTATTACTGTTTTTTGGTTACCCTTTATTATTATTTTATGTATTTATTATTATTATTTTTTTTTACTATTTGTTAACCCTCACCTGAGCATATTTTTCCATTGATTTTTAGAGAGAGTGGAAGGGACAGAGACCAGGAGAGACACTTTGATTGGTTGCTTCTCACATGCACTCTGACAGGGGCTGGGGATTCAGCTTGCAACGGAGGTACGGGTCCTTGATTGGAATCGAACCTAGGACCCTTCAGTCCTGGAGCCTATGTGCTAGCCACTGAGCCAAATCGGCTAGGGAACCCTTCATTATTTTTAGTAACCAAACCCTCATCCTCCTTTAGCCAACATCTTAAGCTGAAACCTTTCTTTAAAATGACTCTTTTACCAAGCACCAAAGTCTGATGAAAATATAAAAGGATAATAGACCCCAAAAGAAGCAAACATGTCATTAGTTCCTCCACAAGAGAGGATTCTGTCTTATCCAGGAATGACCTTCATAGGAAAGTCTTCACATAAAACAACAAAGAAAATTTAACTAAAAAATAAAAGTTTTACAATGGTTTCTTCATTTTACAAGTCTAATTGCTTTGGTTCTAGCCAACTTCTGAATCATTTCACAACGTTCTAGACTTAAAATGGCTTTATATAGAACCCTTTCTTTGGATACTGCCAAAAAGACTTCTGCTCATCTTTTAGAAAATGGAAATAGAAACACATATGCAACTGAACAAGATATAGTACATTGTGAAAAATATGTATCCAGATGCAGATAAATATATCAAATCTAGTCCCAAAATACTAGATTTAAACAGTATTTCTCTCCCTATTTCTAACAGTATCAGAAAAAAAAAATTCAGGAGGAGTGGAAAATTTAATTACAACCTATTTTGTGTCAGATGTAAATAATTATGAAAATATAATCTTACTTAATCCTCTTAATAACTTTATTTTACATCTAAGAACACAAAGCTTATGGAGGTTCATACACTTAATATTATACATGGTCAGTCAATCATGAGGCCACATTTTCTTGCTGTCCTTTACATTCTATCATATACTAGTGTGATATCTACATATTTATTCGTGTGAATAAATTTAATTAAGTAGATCATTTTCCAAAAGCATTTATGAAGCATGCTTATGATATACAACCATGGCAGAGTATTTAAAAATCTTAAAAATATGTTATATCTTAAAAGAGTACATTTACCAGAATATTGGGAAATGTGAACTTTTAAAGTACACATTACAAATTGATAAATACTGTAATAGAAGTGAGTTAAAAGAAGCCCTAAATGTGTTATTTGTAAAAGGTATAATAATGGCAGATTGGTTGCATCATTTTAGCTATAGAAAAGATAAATGTAGTACACTTGCAGACACAAACACTAACTCACAATTCCATCATATTGGACCTCAAATATGGAGTTGACATCCCAAAGATTATGTATAGAGGCCTAAGAAAAAAAGTAAAGCCATCTTAATCCTTTATCTTCAGTCTTAAATTTCTTATACACTGCAGAGGTATTAACATTGGTTTTCCTTCCTCTGCCAATGTTTCAGAATGTTAGCTTTAGAGAAAATCCCTTTAGACACAGATCTGAACTGAGGTTTCCAATAGGAAATCCATCACTGTGACTGTCTGCTGTTGCCTGCTAAAATGCAACACTCACCGAGGAAGGCATTAAGCTGAACAATTTCACATTTCCCTGACTGACGTGGCTGGAGAGCCAAAGGTACTAATTGTATTCTAAACTAAAATCATCTAAAGAAGAAGACACTTACCATTTTAAGATGAAATTGCATATGCCATTAAGACATACTTTTAAAGGAAAAGGGCATTTATTAAAACTATTTGTATTCACTTGGCAGACATTCACATACCAGGGACCATGAGAGTTTGCTGTCATTTGCAGAACTGTTTGTTCCACAGTAAGCAGATATCATCTCCACCTCAGCAGGAGATCTCAGCACATAATTAAGTTGGTCCTTTATAGAAAGTTTGCAATTCTGTCATCTCTTTATTGACAAAAAGAGAATCCCATTTCCAATGGGATTTAAAGTCCAAGTTTGTTTGTTTTTTAATCTTAAAAAGATAGCTCATATATTTCTTTAAGTACTCCCCAATATCCTTCTTTTATGATTAACTGTGGAAACCCGCATTACTTCTACATTTAAGACTTGGAATATTTGGCTTTTATCCCTAAAGATAATTAAATCACATTGATTTAGTTTCAGCTTTTCCTTTTATTTCCACAAAGAAAACCCTGGCCCAGAGCCTCACATAAGAGCAAAATAAAATAAAATAAATAAAATACTATCATCTTTAGTATTCATATCTGATCACTAAGTAATGAATATTTTCAGAAAGTCAACTGCAGTGACATGTCTAATGAAAATGTGCCCTGAGTGGGCAATGCCTCTGTGGAGAAGGGATGGATTCTCACCAAAGCACAGAAAGAGGATGCTTCCATTAGCACTCACCATAGTAAGTCACAGCCCAGCCTTGGTCCTGAACAGAGCTGAGAGCTTGCCTATGCCCACATTTTCCCAGATTCTGGTCCCCACCCAGTGGTAACTCTCCTGGCTCTTACCACACTCTCTTCTAGTGTTTAAGGGATTGAGGCTGAAGCTTTACTGAGAGGATACATTACTGCACTGGGCCTTGATCCACTTATAGGACTGCAAATTCAGGTTGGGCTGGTGGCCTTTCACCATAGACATTGATTCATAGACCATGAATAACCCATGGGATTCAATACATTTGTACCAGGGCTCTAAATGTGTCTCTTTTGTGTAGAGGACAACCATTCTTACTATCTTAATTAGTAGATAAATGTCCAGATTTCATTTATCTACTTTCATTAGAAGATAAATGTCCAGATTTTGAAATAACATCCCAACCTACACCTTCCTGTGAACCAAATAAATATAAAATATACACGTTTCACAACCCAAAGTTATTTCACTTCACTGTTATGCAAGGAGACATTTCTGAGCAAGAAGTATGGTGCAAAAAATGACAAAACAACAACAACAAAACAAAACAGAGTGTAAGGTAGTGGCCTCATCTTCAAGTTTTATAATATAGCCTGAGTACAGGGTCATATTTCTAAAATGTTATAACACTAGAGAACATATAGTGACTGTTATATTCAGCTCCTTATCTGTACTTTCCCTTCTAAATAGTTCCAAAAGTTTCTTTGAAACTTGTCCACCCACATAAGGACTACAATACAAGAACTTAAAATACCTGATATCTAAGCACCTACACTTGATAAACAAAATAGACACTCCTTCCCATAGACCTAAAAAGGCATAATACGGTTAAGATTCTATTGGAGTAAGGTAACAGTATTTGGATAATTCTGTCCCTGTTTAGAACTGTATTAAATGTGTCTGTGTTATTATAAAAATTATCACAAATGCCAACTTCTCCATATGTATGTTCATACTTGATTGAAGCTTTCACAGGGTGATTAAAACATGGATAAATAAAATCTGACCAAAATAATTTATTATGACTCAATGCCAGAGACATTAGAACTGAAATGTCAGGGAAGGGCATATAAAGGGAGAGAGTAGACTTAATTAGAACCTTTAAAAAAGCATAAAAACAGTTCATTAATAGATGACATTGAAAAGCCGGCAGAGTGCATATGAAATCTCTCTAATTGGAGATCAACAGAATGAACACTGATTTTATGTGCTTTTAATCAAACACAATATTGGAACACAAAAGTGGGCATATAGTAATGGAGAAGAGAGGATAGTACATTATCTGACTAAAAATGCTTCATTCTGTTCCACAGCTCATAAACAAAGCATAGAAATTGGGACAGTTTCAGGAGAGAGATTAACAGAATGAAAAATAGAACCCATGGAGAGAGATTAAATAAATTGAATTATTTGGCTTAAAGAAAAATGTAAAAATATTAATTTGAGAATCCTTAAACAAAGACAAAATTTCCATTGGAAAGGATTAAAATAACAGGTTTCATTTATAGTATGAGGACTTTAGATATAAAACATTGTGTGTGTGTTTGTTTATATAGATGACAAATGTGGCCCTACTTTAACCACATGACTTCTAAGGACCCCTTTCCATCAGATTCCATGAACATTATATGCATATATGCACTCTACATGGAACTTAGTGGATTTGACATTTTCAGCTCCGTCATTTTTCTTGTGTGTGGTTAGAAATGCATTTTGTGTTAATTCAGCATGATTAGTGAACACATTCCATCTGTCAGTAAAATGCTAAAAATTACTAAGTTATATCATTGAGCCAAAAAATGAAACAAAGTGGATGGATAATTTTGCACTACCAAGAAGTAGTAAATTCCAGCTGTGAAAATAAAATTACATGAAAGAAGCTCTGGAATTTAAGATTAGTATTGATCTTAAATTAATAACTGATAGCTCTTGGATAGCCATGCCTTTAGTAAAAAGAGGCACATGTAATTACTTTCAGTTTAATTATTCTAAACTAAAGATTTTCGCATGCTCATTTCTTGCATTTGTTTCAGTGCCAACAAATACAGCATTTAGTGCCAAGACTTAACTGCATCTTCCAAAAAAAGATCTGGACAGTCCATGCCCAGTGATCAATGGCCAAGTGTCATGGAATTTTTAGAAAATGCTTTCTGATTATAAGAGTTTCCCAAAATTGGAAGAAAGCACAGAGTTAATAAACTTCACTTCGCATGGTCAAAGTTTTTGACAGCACAATAAGAGTAAATAATGTTAGCATGAACAAACAGTTTCTTCTCAATAAATACTTGTACTTTAATCTGTTTACCAATCATTTATTCATACAAAATTAATAAGAAAAATTGATCACAATCGTTCTAGAATTGATTTTCTCTACTGACATATCTTCAGTATTATTTACTCTTTATTTATACTGGGAGGAACTTTACAATAGTAAAACAATGCAGACACCCTTTTAAAAAGCACTATTACAATTCCTTAAATGACTTGCATAATGCAAAGAGTTAAAATCTTAGGAATGTCTTCATTCCCTGAAAACACTCCAGGTAGGATGTACCTACAGCATATATAATCATGGGAAAAACTTCAGGAAGAAGAAAATGCATGATCTCAAAAATAAAACTATATTTGTGTTTATTTATTAATTTACTCAAGAGAAGAAGAATGTTTTCAAATGTGTGGCCTGCATGACATAGATGGTAAGCTGTGGATCACACTCCAGATAGTTTAATGTATGAACATGGTGTTAGGTAATATTGAATGGCTGGTGAGAAAGTTATGCCCTGTTCAATTTTCTTTCATTCTTCCTAGTGAAGGGAAGTGTTGAAATCATATGGATAACATGATCCATATGGAAGATCTGCTGTCTACTTTTGTTTTATAGCCCTTAAGTAATATTTTCAAGCCACTTCTTTAGGTCAAAGGACTCTCTTCATGAAGAATTTGTATTCATATTTTTATAATATCTCTCAAATTTTGAATGAAAGAAATGTAAATATTAATTGTAAAGTTAAGATTTCAAAGGACAATAAAATAAGTAATAATTTACTCTGATGTTTATAACTTAGAAAGAGATAAAAAAAAGTTCATATCTCGAAGTAAATCCTATATTACCTGTCTCTCCACCCACATTATTTCCCACATGAATCCTGAACAAGGAACCATATATGAACAGTGGTCTAATGGCATGAAAAATCTAGCCAAGACACCTTGCATCCTGGACTTTGAATCTAGACTGATTGGACCATAAGTATGGCTAACAGCATGGTCATCTACACAATATCAGTACTCTATGCACATATCACAAAGCTAATAAATGGCATAGTTACAACTCTATAAAAGGTCTTTTATTCTCATTACTATATAATGTCCTGAAATGTTAATAGATAATAATGTACAGTATTTTCATAAGCAAAATCTGATACTGCTTGAATCCTCAACTGATTTTAACTAATAAACACAAATATAAGTTTTCTTAAATGGATAAACAAAAATATTTTCCATACATAAATGCATTACCAGATATTGGTGTTAAGAAAAAGCATTACCAACTCTCACTCTACTTATTTCATTTACTTATATATAGCATAATCATGTAAACATAGTACTAAGCAAAATAGAGTAAGCCCTGAAAATGTAAATGGTAGAATATTCTCCAAGGAAATAGCCAACCCAAATGTTATGTAAACAGAA
This sequence comes from Cnephaeus nilssonii, assembly GCF_951640355.1. Lineage (NCBI taxonomy): Eukaryota > Metazoa > Chordata > Mammalia > Chiroptera > Vespertilionidae > Cnephaeus > Cnephaeus nilssonii. Next base: position 71,751,260 of record NC_137081.1, on the reverse strand, counting down.
ACAGAAACTAAAACAAACATGAATATTTTTGTTCTAATGGTAGGCTAAAGAAAGAAAAATGTTAAAGTTCTACATTTCTTACATATTGCTATTATACGGTGCATAACACTTATTCTTCTCACATACTGCTATAAATCTACAACTAGTTTTTGCTTGTGTGTGTATATGTGTATGTGTGTGTTATTTTATTTTTTGTTTCTAGAGAATTAAATATAGTTGGTAAAGGATGAGGGGAGCAAGTGTAACATTTTTCAAACAACTATGTCATGGACTATTAAATTTTTACCTCGATTTCTTTAAGAAAATCAACTACACAAATTGGTTCTTATTAAAACAAATATGTAGTTTCTCTTTTTGACACACTCAATTATAAACCTCACTGGGCAAAAGCTATTTTCTCTTATGGCTTTTACGACAGATCACTCCAAAGTTTGGAAGAGTTTGTCTGCCTCCTGACTCATTGTGTGGACTCCATTTCAGTTTTGTGCAACAAAATTTAAATATCACAGTTTTCTCTATTATTAAGACAGAGAGAAAAAAATAAAATGACATCAGCAAATAATGTACATCTTCTTGGTAGAGAGAGAGTCAATGCGTGAAAGTTACTGAGATAGTTATAGAAAGACTAAACGTGTTCTACTTAGACAATTTCATTAAATTCACATGCAGTTCATTCATTTCTTTGTAGAAAAGCTAGAGGACAATTCCTATGGATAAGCTCTCCTTCAAGGGCTTTATTGAAACCAAAATATTTCAGTATAAAAGAGGTTCTTTCTCTACTTATCTCTTCACACACACACACACACACACTCACACACTCACACATAAATATACTCACACATACAAAAATGACATTGACAGAAATTGGCCTACATTCAGGTAATGAGTGGCGATGCCTGCATCCACAGTGGAGATTACAGCATGCATGCAGATCATACCAACCTGGCAGCGGAAAGCACCACGCTCCCAGAGAGTGTGCGGGTAGCGGGCCCGTCCTCCTTCCCACCTGCTAACATAAAGGTACATAGCCCCACCCTCCAAATATCTAAGACAGAGATTGTGATGTCACATGTTAGAAAATGTCTTCACTGAGTAAGTGTAAGTATGCACTATTTTCCAATATATAGAATTTAGTACATCATGCTTCCTGCATATATGAGCACAGAATTTTTCTTCCATGAATTATCTTGAAATCATGGGACTAACATTTGCTAAATGTTATTCTTTTTTATCTTTATTATTGAGAGTATTACAGATGTCCTCTCCCTTTTTATTCCCCTTGCCCCCTGGTTCCCGCCCTGCCCCAGGCCTTTACCACCCTATTGTCTGTGTTCATGGGCAATACATATATGCATATAAGATTTTTATTTAATCTCTACCCTTCCCCCCTTCCTCTGAGATTCGTCAGTCTGTTCCATGTTTCCATGCCTCTGGTTCTATTTTATTCATCAGTTTATTTGTTCATTAGATTCCACATATAAGTGAGACAACATGGAGGGACCTGAAGATGATTATGTTATGCAAAATAAGCCAGTCAAGGAAAGACAAATATCACATACTAAATGTGATTCTAAGTGCAAGTTAATAAAAATTCTGCAAATAACTAAATTTACATGTAAGTAAATTACAATAGTATGAATTATTTTATTATATTTATAGTTATCAGTATTAAAGCTTTTCTCCCCAGGCCCATTCCAGGCTTTTTATCCTACAGATTGACAGAATCCTGCCTCTGAATATTGTCACATCTGCTTTGAATGATCTCTCATGCAAAGTGACAACTTGAGAACTGAGACTCTTTGGTGTCTATAGAACAGATTTTATAAACTTTTTTGTGCTTTATTTGCTAATGAATGTGTAGTAATTGTAAAATGTAGCAATAAACTTTAATATGGAAATGTGTTATTCACATTAATACACTAGAATACCAGAAAATGTTATGCTTCAAATTAGTATAGAAAATATAACACTATTTATGTAAACATTAAAAACGCTATAATCTATTAGATGCATACTAATTAATAACTGCTTACCAATATAGTAAAAGGTAAACAGAAAACATGCGAATAATGCATAACCACTTCTGGCTTCAGGACAGGTGGAGGAAGAGAAGGAAAAGGATAGAGGTGGGCTTTAGTTGCTATTGCTGGGATTTGGGTGTTTAAAAGAGATCTCTTAGGCCAAATGTTAACATCTATTTAAAATGGTACATGGTGCTTACTGTATAACTTTCTGTACAAGTTGGTAAGTTTTAAATGCTTTATAATTTAACAGGCACTTTGTTTAATTAAAAATAAATCTGATCCTTATATTCCTATAGCTTGAGTAGCCTGATTCAAGTTTCCTCACCAGGCATTTAAGGGAAAATAAAAACACACTTTAATCAATTCTATCTTTTGGTTTGAGCATATTCAGTGCCATGTTGAAAAAACAGACTGTGGAAAGTACAAAGCTACAATGGGAAGCTCAAGTTCCTCTCACAAGCTCCAGTTAGTGTGATTATAGCTAACACACTAATTAAAAATAACTAGCCAAGCAGCAGTTTATACACAAAAACTGTTCGAAAGAAGCAAAAGATTCTTAACCAATTTAGAAGCAAGACTCTCTTAGATGACACAGAATTCTAGATAAGGTGAAGGGAGGTAGGAGAAGAAATCAGGAAATGCAACCACAGGGAGGTGTGATGTGGCAGAACAAATAGTGGAATCCAGAGACTTGGGGAGTGAGTAAGGCATTGACCAGAAACTCCCAGGCAGAACAACTGATGAAGAGAATGTTTCCCTGGGAACTGGCAAATGTGAAATCTAGCAAATGAATTTAACACAGTTTTGTCTAAGAAGCCTGAAAGTCCTATCTTTAAGTTAGGCAAACTTTGTCTTCTCTAATCAATTGCTAGATGATTATTTTTTATTTCCCCAACAATGCTAAGCTTGGTGTATTCCCCTATAAAATAGTTTAAAATAAATGTTTAATAAGTGTTTGTGAAATAAATTATACCTGACAACTATTATTCACTTCTGTCTAGCTTTCAACATTTTTAAGATAGGATAAAATACATTAAACAAAATGAATATGTTCTCCATTTCTTCAATGTTAATTAAGAAATGACTATTGTAAATAAAATAAATGATTTGAAGTGAAAATATTACTATTTCAGAAACAAATACTAACAAGTGACCATGTTATCTATTAAAACAGAACAAATGCTTTCATTGTTTTTCTTATATTTTTACCATATTTAAGGATTAATATTCATTGAATGAATGGAAAATCATATGAATTTAAGCAGAAAAATGAAGTCTAGAACAATATGAAAATAGTATTTTATCATTTCTATTTATTAAATGCTAATATCATGTACATACTCTAAAATAAAAGATGATAGTTTTATCCTATCTTTTTTAAATCTATATTTCCAGAAATAGTTTTGACTTATACTAAGCAATACTTACTCTTTTGCCTTACCCTTCCTTGCTTTTTACAAAATAGCCAACCTGAAATTATTGACTCTGAGAACACGGAGACAGACTTTCTCATATTAGACTTCAGTTTCATCAGAATTGTGTTCAAATTCATTGCACTATGGCCATCTCAGATTATGACATAAACACAATAGGTAAGATTCACAGTCACAAAACACTCACCACAGTTGGCTTCGTCTGATGCATCTGCACAGTCTGGATCCTCATCACAAACCCACAGCTTGGAAATGCAATGCTTGGTAGTTTTACATTGAAAATAGTCTGGAGAACAGCTGTTTTCAGCTTAAGAGGAAAACACCTATTAAAATGCAGCTTTGGACAAGTATAGTTGTAGGGTTGGGGTAAGGGGTGGAGATATTGAACAAAAAAGGATACTCTATATAAAAAGCAATTAGACAAACAAATGCTTAAGCTAGTTGAAAATGTATCATCTTTTAATTAATGATGCTCTAAAGGTGAGGAGTTTTAACTTTTAATTACAATGTATTCCTAATATCTTTCATAGAAATAAATATAAACATATTTCTCCAATGATGCATTTGATAAAAATCAGAGTTTTCAAAACAGTCCCACCTAAATTAGATTACATTTAAAAACTAACTTTACACACAATTAAAGGAGTTTCAGAATAATTTTTCCAGATAAATAAATTTTAAATTTTATATATAGGCAGTTTTATAAATGAAAAAAATATTACTAAAATTGGAATATACTAGTCAATGAAGAAATAAAAAGCACAAATTTTGCCAAAATCTCTAGTTGTGTAGAGTCTTTGAGGGAAGAGGTGAACATATGACTTGGACTGTAAACCACATCACAAATCCTACTGAGTTTAATGATCAGCTTCTAGAATGGCTAACCATAAAGAACTGGTGCTGACTATATTCTGAATGCATCATCTTAATCAAATTGCTGGATGACTGCACATTATTTACTGATAAAATTTTTAAAGGAATAAAATAAAACTTCCGCAAGACAGAAATGTTCACAGCATATCTTGAAATCCTGAAACTTGACAGGTGCTCTATCTAGCCTTCAGAGCTTCTGTGTGTGTTGTGTGTGTGTGTGTGTGTGTGTGTGTGTGTGTGTGTGTGTGTGTTCGTGCACCATCCTGCCTGCCTATGCACATGTATGTAAATTGTTTTCTCTTTCACTTAAGTAGTTTGAATTTAGGCAGTTGATGGAAATAAGAGATGAACAAAATGGAAAATATTTTACTATTGTTCTTTGAAGTAGCTTGTTACGATACCTTAAATAGGGTCTTTTTTACAGTTTTTAGCAAATAATGTTCTTGCTATTTTGTCCAGATTTTATTTCTTTTCGTATGTTTAAATGTATTTTATGGGAGGGAAGCAACCTCTAATTAAAATGGAGTTAGTTTCAAGTGACTAATCATTAGAAAATTACCTATACCTACTTGCTATGAGCAAAAAATAAATGTATGAAACAATTCCATAATCACCTATAATGCTGTTTTTGCTGCTTCTCTTAAGAATGATATGAATGAATGAATTTTGTTTAATTATTGTCACAATATCCAAGTAGCTTTAAGTAAAGATGACCCATGTTTTAATTTTATTTAATTTCTTCATTTAGAGATTATTAAATAACCCATCGCAATAAACAACTGTTTGGAATTATGTGGCACAGTTGTTATTATATTTTTCGACATTTTGTGCATTTACAATGCATAATAATAATTTTTAGACCAATTTCAGTTTGGGTCAGAAGTAATATAAGACAGAGCATTCTTAGGTGACTTACGACAGTCCTTTTCATCTTCCTCATCACCACAGTCATCTTGTCCATTACATCTGAGGTTTACTGGGATACATTTCTGATTCTTGGTACACTTGAACTGACCTGAGAGGCAGACATGTGTATCTAAAAGATAAAAAGAGCAAAATTATTTGTGCTGAAACTCGTGTCTTCATTTAAATCAGTGTGGGCACACCCTGGCCAGATATCATTCAGATACGCAAGGGTTGTGGGTTTGTTTCCCGGTCAGGGCACCTACAAAAATCAACCAATGAACGCATAAATAGGAGGAATAACAAACTGAGTGATGTCTCCTCTCTCTCTCTCTCTCTCTCTCTCTCTCTCTCTCTCTCAAATCAATAATAAAAAAAAGTCAGTGTGGACATAATCAGTTAAGAATTAGATTTATATTCCTTGGTTAAAAAATTAATCACCTACCACAGTTGAGTTCATCAGAATTGTCTCCACAGTCATTCTCTCCATCACAGATGAAGGCAGGCAGAGCGCAGAGCCCTGTTCCACACTGAAATCGGCCTGGCTGACATTTAAATTCAGCTGGAGGAGAAAACATATAGGTATTGTGGAAGGACAATCTTAGCTCATGACTTCTTAAACAGAGCTTTTCTGACATTCAACTGTTCATACTATTATTATAGTAAATATATCCTAGAGCACAATGGCAATGTCTCACATATATAGCCAGATTCAGATGCACAGCTACACTATGAACAACTCAGATTGCCTCAAGATTACATTTCACTAACTAACGTTAAAAAAGCAATTAGCAACCTATAAATATAAAGGTATAGATTTAAAAACATATAAATGCCTCCTTACTTCAAATAAATGATAGAGGTTAGTGACAGAGTAGAATTTACTGTAATTTTAAAAAATAGTTACTCCAATATCATTTTTAAAAATCACTTATCTTTGGTCACTTTGCCACCTGTCATGTGTAAGAGAGGAACATCTGCCTTCAAAACATACTTCCCAGAACTACTTAAAGCAAATGTTACCTATAGGCATCACATTTTAAATCATATTTATTTATATTCATTTCTATAATTCTATTAATGTAAAGGGCAATGTCATAAATATTAAAGATTTTTATGTACTACACATATTTTATTACAGTAAATAAATCCCAGATAATAGTTCATTTTATCTGCTATATTTTTGAGTTTACATAAGGAATAATAATAACTAGTAAAATTTATTAAGTATATACTATCAGGCACTGTGTAAAGTCCTTTCACATACAGTAACTAATTGAATCTCATCATAAACTTCTCATCTCAACATCATAAGCACTTTTATAAATGAGGAAATTAATTTTCATGGACAGAAAAGTTTCAAGTGTCAGACTCAGAATTTAAATCCAGATCTGACTTTGAAGTCTTCTCACAAACTATATTGCTGGCAATAAAACATTTTTTTTCACTGATGATCCTAATGTATGTTACTAATCACTGACTGTGAATAATAGACACTAATAATGATTTATTAATTCAAACCAGTCAATCAAATGTTGATAAATTATATTTTAAATTTTCTACAGAAAATAACATTTATAATTATGATATTAATTAAACATTTTATTAACACTTAAAAAATAACTCTTAATACATGCTGACTTCCATAGAAGTGAGTTCTAAAATGCTGAGTCACTTACCTACAATATATAATGTTTATTAATTAATCACACTCAATATTTCAACTGTGCTATACTTAATTTTCTCATGCTCTAAACATGTTCATTTTCTCTATTTTCTATTGCTTCCTGTAAAGTTTCCTGTAATGTTCCTTTGCTACTAAAGAAACCCTCCCCTAAGATTGAGGTACATTCCTGCTTCTATCTCTGGGAAAGAACTGGGAAGCCTCCCTGACTTTTAAATTTGCCTCTAGAATGATCCATGGTGAATTCAAATCGCATAGGAAATGGAATTACAAACTCATGATGTCAGAGAATTTTTAATGCATGTCTCCTATCTACATTTATGTAAAAAACATTATGTAAGTAGGCAAGTATGTGAAACTGGGATCAAGCTTTCCTATCTTTTCAAGTGCAATTATAGGTATTGTCAGTATCTCTTAGTAGTCCCCAATGTTGATGATATAGCTACTCAAAAATGAATCCTACACACTCCACAGACTCATGTACATCATTTCCACCTCACCATGACTCTCAAAATTAAATTATGCCTACAGATGTTCAATGCTGTTAAACCATCAACTCCAAGTAAGAGATCATTTATTAAAAGATCACAGAGACCTGGGTGATGTGGCTCCGTGGCTGAGCGACGGACGACCTATGAACCAGAAGAAGGTCTCAATTTAATTCCCTGAGTTGCTGCTCAATCCCCAGTAGGGGGGTGCGGGAGGTAGCCAAACAATGATTCTCATCATTAATGTTTCTATCTCTCCCTTTCTCTCTACAGTCAGTAAAAATATATTTAAAAAATCACAAAGATAATGCCACCAATAAAAATGTGTAGTATTGGTATTTAACCAAGACAAGAGGCTTTTAGATATCAGATGTCTCTTAGGTTCCCTTCAAAAGACATTAAAGTTTTGTTTGCTCACCATACAGTCTGACTTTTCATAAATTGTCATTATTTAAATACTGCAATTCTGTCAGCGCATAAATGTGTAAAAAACTCATCAAACTAAATTTGTCGTTAATTTTTGTATATCAATTTGATTGCAGCATGAAATTTTAGTCTAGATTAGAGTTCAGGAACTGAAACTATGTTAGAAGGGAAAGCATTGGGTGTTAATGACTCTCTCTGCAGGGCATCATGGTGATATTTCCCATTAGGGAATCTGGGCGGGAAAGGTCATGTTCACTTGAGGACTAAATTAACACATTTATGCATGTTTATTTCTATAAATGACACGAATCAGTTGTATTTATTTTCTTTACTATATCAAGAGAAAGTTTACCTTATTGTGGGGGAAATTAATAACTTCCTTTAAATGAGTAAATCTCAATTGGTACTCAATATAATTTCTTATTACTTTGATATTTCTTTTAATTCAATAACTTAAAAAAAGAATAACTCAGCCATAATAGTATATCTCTCCCATTCAGATAATACTTTTTATACGTTATCTCTCATAATGAAAATAAAAACAATATTAATAAATCAAAGAACAGAGGAGCTTTCAGAATCATAAAAAGAATATTAGAAAAATGATGACTTTCATAACATTTTTCTTCCTATTGAATATATTACTTGCTGCTTTCAAACATATACTAGTAAATGAGCTATGTGAAAGGACTTCAAATGAGCGATGGAATACAGCTCGTCTAGGTAACTATCTAGTGACTGTAAGTTTGAAACAGCCTTGTAATTACATGGTGGGAAATCTGCAGAAGGAAGCAGCTAGCTTTCACTATGACAGCACATTGTCCTTCTTTAGTGCAAGCCTAAGAAGAATCTTGAACGGAAATGTCAAGGCCAAATCATGGTAACCATCCGCTGGGATGTTGAGGGAATTATAATGATTGACTACAGGTATCTTCAATTTGACAGGACAGTATTGGAATGACCCAATGGAGTGAACTGTACAGGCTATCAAGGAAAAGTCGTCCGATTGTTCATTACAATCAAAGTTACCAAAGATAGCTTTAAAAAAATGGAGCACCTAACCATGCCAATCACAGTCAGATGTCAAGATATACCTAATTGCTAGTCACTTTAAGCCAACTACTAAGAGCATACTAAATTGCCTAACTGCAAACTAACGAGTTATATTGGAAAAATCTGACTTTTCATAGATTTTTAGTATTTTAATACTGACAGAAAAGTGCAAAAATTGTATCCCTTAATGCTAGTATTTCAGTCATTGAGTGACATTGAAAATTTCCCCATTTTTGTCTCCAGATTGGTGATATATTAAGTCAAAATCATGCTGATTGTTACTGTTCTGATCACTACCTGAAGAAATGTAGCTATTCAACAATGAAAAAAATTAGAAAACTAACAAATTGCTGATGCTGTCACACTAAACATAATAGTTACAGATATATACCCAAGAAATTGCAACAGATTTTTGTTGTATTTTTAAATATAGACACACAAAATATTATAATTTTGAAAAGGAATCAGAGAGGGATTCTGTAGAAGTAGCTTAAAGCTTTCATTTCAGGGCATTAAGTTCTAAATTCCCACATTCTCCAATGTACTCACGACAATCATCAGGTTCGTCAGACCCATCACCACAGTCGTCCACGGTGTCACATTTCCACCAGAATGGGATACATTTATCAGTTTTGCAACGAAACTTAAAAAAAGAAAGAAAGTAAGTGAGAAAGGTTGAAATCCTACTCATATAGAACAGGTATTTAAAAAATCACCAGGGCAGAGCAGCCTAGCCTAATCCCTCGTGGAAAGTGTGAACTATGGTGGGCTTAGAGAATTCCATGGCAGGGAATAAAAGCACAACAATCAGCAGCAAAATAACCTGTCAGGAAAGCACATTGTCCGGGTAAGCCTCCTGGGATTGCCTGAGCACAGAGGAGAGCACCCCTTTACATATTGTCTGTGGGTGCTTTTGCACCAAACAGAGTTCACTGATTGCTACAGAGACCATGCGGCCAGCAAAGCTTGAAATATTGATTATCTGGCCCTTTATTGAAAAAGTTTGCTAAACTCTGAACAGGGGTAAAAATTATTAGGAAGAGGTACCTAGTTAATTTAATTTAGTTAATTTAGATTAACTTAATTGCATTGTATTTTCTTAGGAATCTTGGACAATTTGATTCACATTTCTGTCTCTGTTCCTTAGCCAACAAATGAGGAGGTAAAGATAATCTGAAGGACCCTCTCCAGCTCCATCATGCTGTGATTCCATGGAATTTCCTGAACATTCACATACTATCTTTGGTCATCATGAATATCTACTCTACATAAATCTTTTTTAAAAAATATATTTTATTGATGAGTTAGAAACATTGATGAGAGAGAAACATCAATCAGCTGCCTCCTGCACACTCCCTACTAGTAGATGCCCTTGACCGGAATCAAACCTGGGACCCTTCAGTCCGCAGGCCAACACTCTATCCACTGAGCCAAACCGGTTAGGGCTACTCTACATAAATCTTAAGAATACTTCTTAAAGCAGGTGAGAATGACACAGTTATTTTCAGTTTTTAGAATGCTTAGTAAATACACATGAGTTTTAGGATAAATGAGAGAGATTTTTATAACTAAAAAGCTAAACATAAGGCTGCAATAGGTTTTTCTGCTGACTTTTAAAAATGGAAACAGAAGAAAACTGCTATAATAAAACTTGTTCTTACAATTATTTAAAACACCATTCAATAAGTCGAAAATGTTATATGGCAATACTTACCTATAGGCTATGTAGCATGTGGGTAACTTGTTGTTAGTGAAAATTTCCTGATTAATATTGTAAGGGAGGTTATGTGAACTGAAATTCATCCCCTGAAGCAGAGTATAGACTATTGCTCCCTGCACTATTGGCCATATGTACACAGAGATCAAGAAAGCTCAGTCAATTCATTCCTTAGTGATCTCAGACCACAAACTAATCTCCTTCTTTGCAACATTCAGTTCTAGGCTTACTCTGATTTGATAAGAGAAATCAAAGAAAATCATACTTTCCATACAGAGAGCACATATATCTGAAATAGCTATCAAAAGATTCACTTTAAATTACAAAATCAAAGCAATAGATCAAGTTTAGAATATTTATTACAGCATTATATTTTTTTCTTCTGCATTTTAATAGAAATTCAGTGAAAAACATCACAATATTCTTCTGAAATTGAAAATATTAATTTTCTAAAATTTATTAATTTTCTTTTTGAAGTGTTTCTGTTTTAATCCCCACATGAGTTATTAAAAGCAAGGTGGCATTTATTGTAGCATGTTATATGCCAGACACTTGTAACATAGAAAAATAAAGCCTAGATTCAATTTTCTCTAAGGAAAATAGATTATCAAACTAAAAGTTTTGTTCATTTAAAATACTGTTACTTTTTTCAAGTAAGAGAGAATTGGATGTTAATCTTTGCTGAAAATGTCTGGATACCACGGAGTTGCTTCAGAGTAGATTTACATTAGTGTTTTTGTTTTTTAATAAGAGGGTTGATTTGTTTTTTTTTTTAATTATTTCCAGCTACAATCCTGAGGGCAATATTGAGCGATGTTATTTCAGGGGAAGATACGACCATTGGATCAATTTTTCCATGTTGGCTTTGTCTCTGGTCATGGCTGTTGTGGCTTTCATAAATTATCAGAGGAAAAACATTACTTTTATGGATAGTGATTATCTGGGGGATATAAGGTTAAGTATAAAAGCAATTGCCCTGAACATTAAACATTTATAGTCATTTCAGTATATCAAAGTACATTAGAAAGAAGATTTCAGTTCTCTTGGGTATATTCAAAGTCTTCCCAGTCAAGATTTGAAAAAAAATATATCTAAAATTCATATTTTTAAATTCACTAAAATATGCCTGATTTAAATAAACACCAACTGTTGCAATTACATATGATATTATGGTTTGCATGCCATTTCAGTTTTAATAAGACTATCGAAGGTTTTGAGTTAAGAGAATACTATTATTATATTTTATGCTAGTCAACATTTAATTCATTACTCTCAGAGGAAGATGTGTCTCGGCTTCATGACTTCATTTTTTTCAAACTTAAATACAGTAACTTTAAAAAGATTAATGCTAGCCCTTGCCGGTTGTTCAGTGGTTAGAGCATCATCCTGTAACCTGAAAGATCCTGGGTTTGATTCCAGTCAAGGGCACATACCTAGGTTGCAGGCTCAACTCTGCCTGGTTTGGGGCATGTGCAGGAGGCAACCAATCGATGTGTCTCTCTCACATCGATGTTTCTCTGTCTCTCCCTCTCCTTCTACTCTCTAAAAATCAATGGGAAAATATCCTCGGGTGAGGATTAACCAAAAAAAAAAAAAAAGATTAATGCTGAATATAAATATAAAATATTCTTCATGGTAAATGTTCTCCAAGACTAATATCTTTATAAAGTAAATTGCAGACTGCAATTATCACTCACAAAAAGAAGCTGTAAATAAAATACTAAATACATGTCTACTAAACAGATACAGGAATAAAATGCAAATCCCACATATAGTGAAGTTCAGTTAAAACAGGAAAAGTCTCGACCTAGCTGTTTTGCCTCAGTGGATAGAGCGTCAGCCTGCGATCTGAAGGGTCCTGGGTTCAATATTGGTCAAGGCCGCATGTCTGGGTTGAGAGTTCGATCCCCAGTAGGGGGTGTGCAGGACAATGATTCTCATCATTGATGTTTCTATCTCTCTCTCTCTCTCCCTTCCTCTCTAAAATCAATAAAAATATATTTTAAAAACAAACAAACAGGAAAAGTCTCCACTTAAAAGATAAGTAAAGCCATTTTTAAATTACTTTTTATTTTCTAAATTAAATGACTTATATTTAATATTTGAAGTTGTTATTGCTATAAAATTGGTTTAATATTTATACAGATTTTCATGTTTATTTTCAATCATAAAATAATTCTTATTGGTGTGACTTACCTGCTTTATTTTTTTAAAACACAATATTATTTGGGAGGTATATTATTGGTTGCAATCATTAGATGATAACAAATCAAAATTTCCTAATAAGATAAATTAAGTTGTATCTGAAAACTTAATTGTCTGATTCATAAATACTTAGATTATTTACTTCATTTTAATGTCTACCTGATTAAAATTTGTTTCTATAAACTGACTTTATTTGAAAGAATCAGAGACAAAATGGCTCCATAAACCACAAGGCTTATAAGGATAACCACTAATGGATTATGTTAGCTGATGTTCATTAACTTTTTCCTTAAAAAAATCAATAAAGCCCTAGCCTGTTTGGTTCAGTAGATAGAGCGTCGGCCTGCAGACTAAAGGGTCCCAGGTTCGATTCTGTCCAAGGGCAAATGCCCGGGTTATGGGCTCTGCTGTAGGGGACATGCAGGAGGCAACCAATCAATGATTCTCTCTCATCATTGATGTTTCTATCTCTATCTCCATTCCTCTCTGAAATCAATAAATACATATATATATTTAAAAAAGCAATAAAAGTATTTTTTAAAAGACTAAGTTAATTATTAGAATTCTGTCTTTTGAATTAGTTGGTTTTCCAGTTCTAGCAGTGACATCATGGAAGAGAGTGAATTTCTTTCAGTGTGTGCTTGTTTTTGAAATAGAGATGCTAAGACAAGCTCAACCTTCCTCTCCAGCTGTGACTATGAGCATCATACATTAAAGAACTGTACAAATGGGAAGAGATCGACCCTGTTCCAGGGAGGCAGTGTGTGTAGTGGTTAAAGGCACAGTCTCTGAAACCAGCCCTCTAGTGAATGTAACCCTGACTTTGCTTTAAATTGGCTGGATTACCTAGGGTTTGTTACTTAACTTCTTGGTGCCTCAGTCTTGTCTTCTTTTAAATAGGACTGATGATTTGAGCTGGCCACTGTTATGAAGATTAAGTTGGAAAAGTTTCTGGTGCATAGTCAGTGTTATTACCCTTGCCCTCTAGTGCACCTGGCATATACTTGAGGAAACTTGCAATCATGTGGACTGCCATCAGGAGCTTTTGATGTCTAGTCAAAAACATAGATCACACTGGCCAGGCCAAGTTAGTCATTTTTAAAAACAAATTACAGCCCAACCAGTGTGGCTCAGTAACCAGGAGACCAAGGTCTGATTTCCAGGTCAGGGCAAATGCCTGGGTTGTAGGCTCTACCCCCAGTGTGTTGAGTTCAGGAGGTATATGATCAATGATTCTCTCTCATCACTGATATTTCTATCTCCTTCTCCCTTCCCCTCTGAAATCAATAAAAATAAAAAATTTTAAAAACACACACAAAAAACCAAATGACATAATTTCTTTGAGAATTGTATCTTAAACAAGATACTGACTCAAATATAACAAAACCAAATTTTATAGTCATATGACTATTGCCCAAAATTTTAAATAATAAAATCAAGTCCACGCATCTATCATTAAGCAGAAATTTTTAATTCTGGGATATATTATCTGCACATGACAACATTTTGAAGAAAAAAAGGTTTCAGAAAAACATATTTAGATTATATAATTTTTAATTTGAAAAAATCTATTAATCACTCTTGACACAATTTATTTTTTCCATATCACATCAACTGAGGAATGGGAGAGGGGTGGAGATGGTGATACAGAGCAGATCATCTAAGAGTCTTGTTTGTTTAAGTTGCACATAACTTAATTTTCATCCTTTGCCTCAATGACCTTGCTTTCCTTAAATACATCACATTTCCTGGGATGATTCTGCTACTCCCACTCATGATTTGAAAAATTATTATGTAAGTGTTTTTCCTTTACTCTGTAACTCTAACTATGATGTATGGAATGATTCGTTAATGTTATGCAAAACAAAAAAAATGATGCTTAGAAAAGTATTTACACGATTAAAAATTCAGGTAAAGCCTTTATAACAGCTTGCCCATAGGAACCTATGAATTGATTTCAAGACCTCCACTCACCTGACTGGCTGTGCAGTTGGATAAGCAAGTCCTATTATCAACTGCAAGATAGAAGTTGGTGGGACATGCACAAGAATGAGTCCTTCCAGGGGCTAAAAGGCAGAGATGACTGCAACCTCCATTATTTATCATACAGAGATGTTTGGAGACTACAAATGAGAAAGAAACAACAAAAAAAGGATAATCAAGACCAATAATATAATATAATATTTGAAAGAAGACATTTAAGCTTCATAATTTGAAAGTGAATAGAACTTTGTAATTAATAACACATTGATTATAAACATAATTTTATTTTGTTACAAATTTTATTATTGTCCAATGGCATTAATTTTATCATTAAATAATTTAAGGATGCATTTCCACAAAAACAAGCATTTTAGTAGAAAAAATCATTGTCCCTCAGAAAAAAAAACAAACAAACAACAACAGCAGAGACTAGAAGCATTTTGGATGAAGACATACATATGTTTAGAAATATTAACGTAAAATAAAACAATGTAATAATAATCTATAACTAACAGTGTAGCCACTTTGTTTTTAGACCAATTTTGTGTTTTAAGAAACATAATCAATACTTTATTTAATAACAACTGATAGAATTCCCATTAGACATATGCTTAAGAAAACAATATATTTCTCATTTTTACAATCCTCGAGCTACTTAAATATAATTCCTTTTACCCAGCATTCCAGAAACTAAGAATCCTGTAACTATTTTTTAAATAAATTATTTCAAGAATTCAGTGTCTACTTCTTCAACTACTTGTATTATTGTCATTTCTGCTTAATATGATTCAACAAATCAATAACTGTTTGTACTATTATTGAGCTTCCAATTATATTCCTTAACAGTAGTGCTTTATATCAACTGAATTCATTCTATACAATTATGCTAAATAATAAAATCTCACAATGTTTCTCAAAAACAAATTTACACTTAACCTTGGAGGAAACAAAAATGGAATGTTACTAAAAGATGTTGATGCATTTATGGAAATCATGGAAAGAATAATTACCATCGGGTTGTCTATAAGAATGATACACCTGGATATCTGTGATGGCATGCCATGAGTTAATCAGTGAGAGTCTGTCTGCTCCCGAGGTTTTATGGGCACGGCTGAGTGACTTGGTTTTCCCATCAGTCCAGTAGATGTAGTCTTCAAACAATGTTAGTGCAATCACCCCTGGAATGTCTTGATTAGGGACTGTAATAGGAGATGGTAAGATTAATGTTCAGTCTTGGAAGACTGCCAGTTAAAATATTCAATACTACATGGGCTGACAGACACAACTGCTACAGAACTTCATGTGAATAATTGCTGTGACAACCTGTCAGGCTGGCAAGGTTCTTTATTACCGGTTAAGAGAACGCAGGATCTGGCACAGCAGTGTGCTTTGCTCAGATTTAGCTTGGTTCAACCACTGGGAAGAAAATGAATGCAATCCTGCTCACAAATAATGGCTGCTTCGCCAGAAACAAGTAACATCCAACGTTTAAAAACTGCATATATCCAGCTAATTCTAACTTCAATCCTTAAATCTACAGGTCATTGTACTGCTTTCTCCCATGTTGAAATTGACTAAATTATATATCCAGGATGAAATTTTTATCTACCTATAGATAGAGTGACTATAAGACTACCATAAACCATTTTAGTCACTGAGATTTTATGAGTATTTTTACTTGCAAAATGAGATGGGATAGAAATGGAGAAAAATAAGTGTGACGGATAACAATGTATTATGCAGATTTAACAGCCATAAAATCGTTTAGTTGCAGGCTAAAATTGTTTTATAATTATACCTCATTATAGGACTGGGTTTAAAAGTAAACAGTAGAATGAGCATCACAGACATGCATTTTTCTTTCAAGCAATTCCAGGGTCCTATCAGGTAAATAAGATATAATAAATTCTTTTGGTGGTTGGAGGTTAAATAATAAAAAAGAAATTCCCAAATTTGCACACACATTCCAATATATTCATCTGTATTTATTTTTAGGTCTAATTTTAGAAACTCTTAGAAAATGTTTATTAATGAAAAATTATACTGTAAATCAAGTAATAGGTACGTTTTTATAAATTAATTTTAATGACTGAGTATGTTTGACCTATTTCTCACTCAGTAGCAACTGAAAGCTATCAAAATTTATAACATGAATGTTGGGTGTGTAACAGGCTTTACTTTTAAAATGTTGAATTAATTTATATTGTTATCTAGAAGTAGAAATTTTAAATCTACTGATTCGTTATTTTTATTCTGATGGGACAAATGTAATCTGAGACTTCACTATGACTTAGAAAAAACAGAAATAAAAGAAATACAATGGGACTCTTCCAAATAGGTGACAATTTAAGCCACTGACTATTACCAATATGTAGGTTCTGGCCAGAAATCCACCTTAGAACAGATATTATGCATATAAAATGTGTAAAAATTCAGAAGAATCTAGATGTGCACATATGATACAAATACTCAGATTAAATTATCTGTGTAGTCCTATACACAGGGATCCCATCACTAAAATGATAAGTGGGATTGGACAGAAAGATGAAGAGAAGGGCATGACCAGAATAAATCATGTTTGAGTTATTTATACAAACTATTCCCACTTCCTCCCTTTGGCTGTATAAATTCTTTTGGGAAGATAAAACAAATGTGTCAAATGTGAACAATTGGATGAATCTTGTTGATGGGTGATCATTATAACAATCTTTCAACTTCTGTATATGTTTGGAAATTTTCAAAATAAAATAAAAATTTCCAGAAAAAGTTGAAAGTCTCAGAAACATTCAATTCATATTTCCTTAGATGCAAAGAAGCAATTGCAACATTACATTCAATATGGATCCAAAAAGTTAATCATTACTTTAAAAATTCTCAGTTCACCAGAGATTCAACTGACTTCTTTTCCAACAAGTGGTTATTGTAAGAATTTGCCTATTAGAATCTCAAAAATACCATAGTATTTTAAATGTTCAGTAAGTAACTGCAGTTCACGTTTAATAAGCACTTGGGTGCCAGGAAGTAGGCCAGATGTTCTCAACAATGGGAGAGGCAATTCCAGTGTCAAAGAAACCTTACAGTAGAATAACCATTTTATACACCTCATTGTATTTAGTACCACAGCTCTATTGTGCCATAGTAGACTTTGCAGATGAGAAAGCTGAAATCTGGAAAAACTTAAGTAACTTGACAACAGAGGGGAGGGAAAATAGTACTAGTGCTGCCTTTAAGAAAGCCAACCCACTTGGGTAAACTGTGGTTACAGATGAATTGTGTCCCCACAAAATGCATATATGGAAGTCCTATTCCCCATCATGACTGTATTTGGATACAGGGCCTTTTAAAAGTAACAGGTTAAGTGAGGTCATAAGAGTGGGGTTCTAATCCAATATGACTGGTATCCTTATAAGAGGGAGACAGCAGGGTTGCGCACATAACAAAAAAAATAATAATAATAAATAAATAAAAGGCCATGTGAGGACATAGTAAGCCAAAGAGAAGCCTCAGCAGAAAATAAACCTGACAACACCTTCATTTTGGACTCCAGCCTTCAGAACTGTGAGGAAATACATTTCCATTTGTGGGAGCACAGAGGCCTTATTGTCAATACACCAGAATGGCCAAGGCCACTCTGAACATAAGCCTAATCAGGGTGCCCAATGCCAAGATACCATGAATGGGTGCAAGGACACACGGTACACTGTGCCCTTCTATAGCCAAAATATGATTGATGTCACCTTGGCAACTAGCCTTCTTTGTCTCTGGAGTAATATACATTACTGACCAGCTAGTCTGCTAGAGAGAGAGCAGCTGGGAAGAGCAGAGGCTAGAGAGCTCAGAGAAGCAGAGGCAGTAAGCACAGAGAATGTAGCTCCTATGTGTGCAGGAGAGAGAAGAGTTCAGAGCTGAGAGCTGATACTGCTACGATGTACGGCTAAGAGCTCATAGAGAGCTCAGACCCAGCTACCATGTTATTAACCAGCCAGTGTGCTGGGCAGGGGAGACAGGAGAAGCTGCTGAGCCAGAGAGCTTAGGTACCGCTACAATGTGAAGTGGCAAGTCTAGGGGGCAGCGTGCAGCTGCTCAGATAATAGCTGTGGTTACAGAGATTAATGCTACTATGTGAGAAAGATGCGTATTCACCAGCTGGTGTCTGGTTGCCTGCCTGTACGGACTTTGCTGTGAAGCATTGTCTTGTCTGATGGCTTTATGGCCACTGGCTTCTGCATTCAAGGAGGTCCTGCCCTAGGCATAGGGGCTGGGACCCAACACCTGTAACTAGTGAGCAGAGGATAAAGGAGGAACTTGGACTAAGTTCCCAACAGTTAGTACAGTGGGCAGGGTTTGAGGAAGAACCAGCCCTGGTGAAGTTGGGAAGAACGGAAAATATATGGACTGAGAGCAACTCAGAGCAGTACTGAGTCGTGCTCCGGCTGGCCCTGACACCATTGTTTAAGCCACCCAGTTTGTGGTACTTCATTATGGTAGCCTTAGCAAACACATTCAAGTATATAAAGCAATTGGATTAATTGAATAATCCCCACGTAAAAATCATTCCATTTAATTACTTGATTGAAATTACACTGTGTATAACTTTTAGACATGGGACAATATAAGCACTGGGCAAGTTTATTACCTCTAAACTTGTAATGATCACCCACGAGAAACCCACTGTTATCAGATAATCAATATTGATTTATGGAGTTTGTAAATTGAATTATTACTTTAGAAGAAGTGAGGAGATAGAAGAAGAGGCTAGGTAGAGAGGGATGGGACCATGGGGACTGGGAAGTGGAAAGCTGTAGATGCGGGCAGAGTATACAGCCTGCTGACTATGTTCTGTTCCGAGAAAAAACACAAAGTGAGCTAGAACTAGACCCACCTGGGCAGGGAAAGAAGGGTGCACGGGAGACATAGCTTTAAAATGGATGGATGTTACTACGACATGCAGGTTGCAGATAACTAATCACAAGACAGTGAGGTGTATAACCAATCCCAAGGGTGTTGCTGAGGCAGAATTCTTTGAAAGGACCAATTAGAAGTGAGCAAGGCATCTATCTGCCCTTAGACCGAAAAGCATGCTCTTTCTTTCTCTCTCATTCTGGCGTGCTAGGTTCCGGTGGATGTGCTTATGGCCTTGTGGGACTCCACACATGGACTAAGACTTTAACAGCTTTGATACTGAACTACACCCAGCTAGTTGCAACATGGAACAGAAGCTCTGGAAACTGGCCTACGTTTTACTCTCCTGGAACCCCAGCTGCACCTTTTTCAGGACTGGCTTCTCTCAATAAACTTTGCTTCCCTTAACCAATTTTGTCTGCGAACCCATTCTTTGGTTTCGTAAAACAAGGAACTCGGACCTAAACCCCACATTGCAGTTTCAGAGGGATGACACATAGGTGAATGTGCAGAGCATGCGGTAAAGTCGGATGAAAGTGAAGAAAATTAGTCCCTTTGCCAAAAGTGACCACCTGTTTTATTTAATTCCTTGTTTGACATTAGCAATACAGAATAGGACTATCTGTAGTAGTTTTATGAGCCCACTGCAGGCCTGCTCATTTGGCAAACATGCTTATTTCCCAAACAGCATCTAACATAACCACTAAAGCATTCCTTCTAAAAAAAAAACAAAAACACAGTAAAAACACCAACTTATGTTAACAAGAAGAAATCTAGTCTCATATATTTAATGTTATACTGTCTCCACAAACTACTGTCTGAGAGATGGTGACAATTTCCTTTAATACCACAACTTAATGCCAACAAAAATTTAAAAAACACACACACACACACACAAAAGAAGTCAAAACAAACAAAAATGTTTACATATTATCTTTTTAGGAGTTCAGCTCAGAACTCAGCAGTATGATTCCATTCCCTCTTTAGGACCTAAATCTCTTCACAAGAGTAATTAACTATCTGTTAAGCTTCTGTGAAAAAAATTACTATATACTAACTGCTAAATGATCAGGACATATAAATGAATCCGTGTTTTCCATAAACACATGAAGAATTCAACCCACACTGAGAGTAAATGAGATGTCCTGAGCTAAAGCATCATATATTTTGGTACAAGAAACTTTCCTGATTCAGAATGAGAAAAATAAAATTATTTATTTTTTTGTCTCTTTACTTTTTGATATGTATGTATATATGTATGCCTATGTTAGGTATCTGTGTATATGTGACAAATATACATATAATACATAAAGTATATAATACATTTATATGTATAAATATTACATATATACATACACATATATAAGTAAAAGAGCAACAAGAAAAATGTATTACAATGTAATTTGGCAGTTAGTAGAACTAACAAAGTATATATGGGAAATGTTATGGCATGAGAAGAACATTTAACTAACTTACTGATAATGAGATAATGGGTTTATAAACAAAGTAGTCGACGTTCTCTCAAAATGATAACAGCTATCCCTTTTATTTTTTTTTATTTTTTTAAAATATATTTTATTGATTTTTTACAGAGAGGAAGGGAGAGGGATAGAGAGCTAGAAACATCGATGAGAGAGAAACATCGATCAGCTGCCTCCTGCACACCTCCTACTGGGGATGTGCCCGCAACCAAGGTACATGCCCTTGACCGGAATCGAACCTGGGACCCTTCAGTCCGCAGGCCAACGCTCTATCCACTGAGCCAAACCGGTTTCGGCACAGCTATCCCTTTTAAAAGAAAAATAATACACCCACTTATTGTACATAAGATTGTCTTTGCTTAATAATAAAAAAAAAAAAGATGTGAAAAAAATTAGGAAACGTTTCATTTACAGGTATTCAGTAGACACACAGACAAAACACACACACACACACACACAAGTAACAGAACTCTTATGTGGGCTGCAGTTTAACAGGTAGTTATTATATATTTAAAACCTATTTTAAAGCTACTTTCTATAGTTTGGCTTCTGTTCTGTATAACAGCATCATTTACTGTCCTATTTCCAGCATTCCACTTAAGCACTAGGCTCCCACTGGCTATCTCTATCAGAAGAAAGGAGTCGATATTTGACAAAATAGAAATCAAAGAAAGCTTCCTTTGTGTGGATTTTCCCTTTTAGCCAAGTCAGATACTATTCTGCTAAGATTCCTATTAATTATGACAAATAGAAAAGGGAGAAATGTGGAATCTGCATTCGGCTTAACTGTTGCTTCACAGCTAGAGATACTTTATTCCAATACTCGTTTCTTTTCCTTTTTGATAGCATTTATCATGCCAAAGAAGTATATTCCTAAATAAAATATTTCAATTTTATATTTCAAACTAATTTAGTTTAAATACTTAAGAACAAAATGTACCAAGTGGCTCAGTTGGTTGGAGTGTTGTCTGGTATACCATAAGGTTGCGGGTTTGATTCCCTGTCAGGACACATACCTAGGTTGCAGCTCTGATCATGCTTGGGAAGCAAAAGGGAGGCAACCGGTGGAGGTTTCTCTCTCACATTGATATATCACTCTCACATGGCTCTCTCTCTCTCTCTTTCTCCTCTCTCTCTCTCTCTCTCTCTCTCTCTCTCTCTCTCCCTTCCTGTCTCTCTAAAAAAATTAATAAACATATCCTTGGTTGAGGATTTAAAAAATACACCAATAGCCCAGTACTAATTTTTTTTAATTATAAAGAATTTATATATTTTATTGGAAAGAAATACTTGCATGATCCAATGATCCTTAAGATCAACCTGTCCTCACTGTACAACCTACTAGGATTGGAAATTTAATCTCCTAAAACTTTAAAATTAACAAGCATCTACATTAATAAAAGAGAAATATGCAAATTGGCCATACCTCCATGATGCCCACCAGCCAATCAGGAGTGAGTTTGCAAATTAATCAAACAAAGATGGCAGGTTAATTTGCATATGCAGGCTCGGAGCGGCTGGGTGGGGCAGGATGCCTACTATGAAGGGGAGGGCGGGGGGTTGAGGGAGCTACAGGAGGGGCGCTCCAGACAGAGCGGAGAAGACTGAATGCTCTGTCTGGAGCGAACACTGAAGGCTCTGGCCTGAGTGAAGATGGAAGGTGGTGGCCAGAGCAAAGGCCTGGGTCCCGGGTGCCAGAGGAAAACCAGTGCCGGCAGCCAGGGGAAGGAAGGCCTATTGCACGAATCTTCATGCAACAGGCCTCTAGTATAAAATAAAACATTAAATCTTATCATCTTTTTAAAAAATATATTTCAAGTCTCTCCCTTTTTATTTTTATTGTTGGTGTCATTACTCTGAGTCAAAGCACATATTCCCTCACACCCAAAATATTACAAAATTATTTTAACTTTTCTCATTAGTTTTTAATCTCTTTCAATCCCTTTTGTATTGGTCAAGGATCTTCTATTAAACAGAGAACACATTATTAAATGATAATTTAATCTAAGACAATCCTAGGTACAACAATTGGTCATATTATTTTTCTTTTAATTATTTACAGAGGGTTGGGCCTGGGTAGGTGACTTGTTTTTTCCTAGGTCTGTTACCAGAAGCTGCTGAAAGCTGCAGTTTTAGAAAAAGAGCCACCCCCAAGAACAGACACCATTTGTTGGAGGAACTCAGCCAGTGCTAACCCACTGTGGTTGTACATGGAGGAAAGTGGATGAATAAATATTCTGACTTCTTCCTTCATCCACCATCTCATCTCCTGCTAATGCTTACCAAACATTAAATCCAGCTTGAGGTCAGAAGGTGATAGAACCTGGTGATACAGTCCACAGGTTCAGCCTTCTAGCATACAGAGCATGGAAAGGAGGCAAATATGGGATAGCTAGAACTCCCTCCAGTTAAGATTTCCATTTTTTTTTTCCAGCTCACAAATTTCTTCTCTGCTCAAAAATCACCAATGAAACCCATTTTCTAGGCAATATGGTGCAAACTATATAACTTGATTAAAACACCTGGCTTCAGGGAAAAGGGTCAGGATGCTCATGAATCCTCTGTCCTAAGAGACCTTGATATTAACAATTTTCTCAAATACCTTTCTAGAAGGACAATACACAACGAGATCTGTAGAGATGCTAGAATGTGAATTAAAAGAGGAGAGCATGAAAACAGAAAGGAAGTAATGAAACAAAGAAAACGTATTAGCATTGATAAAATGAGGTGAGATTAAACAAAGACTACAAAAACAGTATAGCAGGCTTCCTCAAACTACGGCCCGCAGACCACATGAGGGTGTTTTTGCCGTTTTGTTTTTTTACTTCAAAATAAGATATGTGCAGTGTGCATAGGAATTTGTTCATAGTTTTTTTTAAACTATAGTCCGGCCCTCCAACGGTCTGAGGGTCAGTGAACTGGCCCCCTGTTTAAAAAGTTTGAGGACCCCTGCAGTATAGTCTGGGAAAAGATGATAAAATTAGATGATGAAAAAAGTGGTTTAACGTGGCAAGAAAAGTGGAAGTGGAAGTTTCATGACAGTGGTCAGGGGGTGTTTGAATAATGATTTTTATTTTATGAAGAGTAACCAAAAAGAGTGGGTAGGTGGGAAAGTGGCCACAGTGTACTAATTTCCAGAGAATGACTGCTGAGCCTGTAGCTTTAGCTGCATATACTCCATCATAAGTCAGTGTGCTTTATGTAAATGCAGGGTCAACAGAATTACTTCTTTGTCAGTAATTATGCATCCCCTCCAGTGTTATTTGCAGAATATTTTATTTTAAATAATTATTTCCTCTGAACCATCTATAACACGCTACAAAATGTTCCATTTAAACATATGCCTCTAAGAACATTTCTCCTGCCTACTCTTTAATACAACCCCACTTAATGGTAACAGTGCTGCAAATAAAATTCCAGGTCATGGGGTCCAAAATCCTTTTTCAAAATGAATCAAAACATCAAGAAATGGCAGGAACAGTAAGGATAGCCAAAATTTCCAAATATTACTATGAAATGTTCAAAATTTATATTTTCAGTAAATATTTCATTATCTTTCATAAAGTTCATCCACCAATGAGACTTTGAAGGGTAGGATAAAAATAAAGTTATTCCACCCAGCATATGTTACAATGCATAGCAGATTTGAGCTGATCCTACCTGGGAGTCTATTAAATGAGGCTTTATTTAATAGGCTGTATGTATACTCATATTGATAAAGTGTCCAAACAATAGTCGTGTGTCCCTCCCTCATGCAGTAATTCCTGTTGGGACATTTAAATGTGTTTAAAATAACTTTTAAAATGAATTTAATGTATGAAGACAAAATTTATAAATTATTTAGGATTCTTCTTTAGATTATTAATAGGCTGAAGGCATCCTTTGTCCATCTTTTTCTAATTTCTTGCCTCCTTTGTCTGCCTTGTCACATCAAAAAATGTGTTTTCTCTGTATAGATTAGGGATATTGGTTTAATACAATTCAGTCCTCTAACTTCTCTCACCTATATAGTTTTAAATTATTCATAATAAAATTCAAATAGGCTATTTGAATATTTAACACCGAAAGAATATTCCTGCTAATGAATGTGAGGATTTACAAAGCAGACAATGTAAATTATAGTACATTTATTTTGAAAAATAGACTGTTCTATAAACAGCCTCTCTCAATGACACTGCTCTCCAGTCTCTGAAGTAAACAAAGCAACATGTATTTGGTAAAGACATATTCTTATTGCTTTAAAATTTTCTGGGCCTTTCTGCTGGTGATTCTCAGACACTTGGAAATGTGTTTGCAGAGGTGACCCTCAATACTAAATATGTTATGATATTCCACATACATATGCATTAGGAAAGTGTTTGTGAGACAGTCTAATGAAAGCTGTAGCCTTGGAAAAGTACTTTGCCTGGGGAGGATATATAGAAGAATAGATTCATTTATATAGATTTAGTATCTGGTTTTCTCACATTTCTATAATTATAAATATGCTTCTAGAATAAAAACAGATGTGATTGAAACATATTATAAGCATTTTCAAATGTGTAGTAGGTAATACCAGAAATAAGGATAGGTAAGTGTGGGGTTACATAGAATAGTCCTCCTCTGCCCCAGCTCCAACCTCAACCCACCCCTTAGAGAGATATTAGAAAATCACTGATTGATTAGAAGTCCTAATCTATGGATAAACTGTGGAGCAATAGTGTGGCAAAGGCTAAGTTAGAGAGTAAACTGGACCAAAGCCAAATCTACCAATGCCCTACTGTGTTATATTTTGGATAGGTAAGGTTGTTGAAAGTGGCTGAAAACTCATGCTAGGATAATACTTAAAATTTCACTATTTAAAAATGGTATATGGAACATATATGGCATTTGCAAAATAATAATCTATTTAAACGTGTACACAGTTTAATGTAGCATATCTTATTCCAGGGATACAACTAAAGACATGATTGACACTGAAATTCTAAGACTTTTTAGAAATGGCAGTTAATTTAAATTTATTTTAATGGTCCAGGGACATTTCTATAGAAACTGAATTGTATTTTGCTCCCTTCCATTAACTTTTACTGTATTGTAAACAGCAGCACATCAACACCATTGGCATAAAATAGCCTGTGAAGTCTACTGTTGGTAATGGACTATGAATGCTAGAATATTTTTTTGAAAAGTACTAAAATGTAACATCTAACCAAGAAAGAAACACTCTATAATACTGTAAAATTAGAGGGTGGCATTTATTAGATCTGCTCCACTTTTTTTTTTTTTTTTTTGGTGGGCTTTAGCAGGTACTTAAATGTTCTAAACAGCCAACTGCAACAACCATTAATTTCAGGAGATATGGCTACAAAACACTCCCTTTGTCTTTTTAAGTGTTTTTCCCCCACCCAGAACAAAACCCGTTAAATATGGCTTATGCTATTTCATCAATAGCATGCTGAGTCTGGATTCCTTTTCCAACATAATGCAGACAATAGCTGCTTGGGTTATGATATGGATTTTTAAATCCAAACACAGAACTGCCCCTTCACAACATACACATTCTACGATACTGACACTTACACATGAGGATCTGCAGGTCTAAGGGTATAGAAACAATGATAGAGCCATAGTCAACATAACTGCATGGAATTTCAAACAATTTGTCCACAAAATAAAAGACGGTTCAGTGATACACAATTTAGAATCACACGCAACCATTACTCTTCAAAGAAATTAGCAGTTATTAGTACATTTTTCCAGTAGTCTGGATAAAATATATACATGACTAACTGATTTAACACAAGGGTAAGTCATTCAGTGATACATAGTATTCTGGAAAAAAAAATTACTATAACAAATAGATTTTAAAGCTCAAGATCAAAGATACCTTTTTCTTAGCTCACTCTTTTATTACTATTTACACAGTATTTTCAGTTCTTTTTCAAGAAACTAACTGCATCTAAAAGGTATCTCAATTCAATGGCAAAAGTAACAGAAAGTGGAGAAAGCTAAATCTGAATTTATGTACTTTGATACAAGCAAACAGAATGAAATTGTGGCCTAAATAGAATTTTTTTGCTATTTAATTTTCTTTTCATTAAATGGAAAATAGAATCTCTAAGTTAAGGTAGATATGTAGAGTTATTACTCACATTTCTCTCAAGATATATTTCTAACCTATTTTATAGACGTTTCATTTAGAGAAAGCAATATTTTTTGAAATGCATAAAATCAATCACACAAAAATCTTTACTGTGTCCAAATTTCAGAAATTCTGTGACATAAATCTCTAAATAAGCTTTAAAAGGTTTGTATGGGCAGGAGATGTAGTTATTTTGGAATAGCAAACTGTAACATCCAACTGTCCTACTGAAGCTGGGTGTCTGTTTTTAAGCATCATTATTAAGCATGCTTCACTCCCTCAAACAAACATAAAAAAATATTTGTATTTGATGAGATAAATGCTTTCTTACATAATAATTATGTCATGGTGGCTTATGTTTTTGTTTGTTTCTGTATGTTTTGCAATATATTTATGGTCTACTACGAAAATTAATTTGAAGACATTCAGGTACGGATATACCTTTTTGGTATAATTTTGCATTTATGCTGTAACTGTTGATAGAAACTATAATAAGTGGACAACACATTTTCATTATCTGTTTAAAAGCAAGGAGCCTGTATGGAGAATGGAAAGAAAGCAGGCTTTGAAACCACTTAGATCTTTGTTGGTACAAATTCTGATTCTCCTGATTACTAGCTATTTGACTTTGGAGAAATTACTTCATCTCTTTAAAGCTATTTCCTTGCTGCAAAATGGCTTTAATGGTAATTATAGTATAGTATTCCCCGACAGAATGACTAAAAGAGCGTACATTGCAACAAACAAGGTTTCTTGAACAAGGCCTCTAATAAAAGTATTAGTTTATAAGAGGATGGTTTCAGTTCTTGGATCCTCATAGCAGACTAAGAAAATTTCCATTGAAACCTGAGAGAGAGAGAGAGAGAGAGAGAGAGAGAGAGAGAGAGAGAGAAAGAGAGAGAGAGAAATACTATGTGTAAAGCACCTAATATAATGTAATGCTCAAGAATACAGATTTTCTGTCGAAACCGGTTTGGCTCAGTGGATAGAGCGTCAGCCTGCAGACTCAAAGGTCCCAGGTTTGATTCCAGTCAAGGGCATGTACCTTGGTTGCGGGCACATCCCCAGTAGGGGGTGAGCAAGAGGCAGCTGATCGATGTTTCTAACTCTCTATCCCTCTCTTTTCCTCTCTGTAAAAAATCAATAAAATATATTTTTTTTAAAAAGAAAAAGAATACAGATTTTCTCCTCTCATTGATATGATCAGTTCCCAAGTGTTCAACAGTAAAAGATGTGAATAATTCTCGCAATGCTACAGAGAAATGAGTATTTGGTTGGCAATTTGAAATTCTCATCAAGGCTGAGTGAACAAGCATTTGATTATTACATATTCTCAACCTTTCTCAGGCTTCAATTGAAGATAAACCTGAACACTTTTGGATTTGGCAAAATTTCTGTGAGTTGGTGATCTGTCTAACTTAGAATGTTCATTCTAGAATTCTCCTCTGATGTCTTCTTTTCCAACACTCTTATTTCTATAGATGAGACAATGGGAGCCTGGGAAGGTACATATCCTTTACAGGATGAAATAGCTATTTAGCAACAGATCCCACCCCAACCCATTTTATCCTCAGGTTCCCCAAGCTTGCTTTAAGATCCCAAGGGATTGCTTTCTCCAATATGAAAATTTCCTTTCACTTAAAACTCTGTACTCTAGCAAAGGTTTATTAGTTCTTACCCAAATTCAAAGCCTAAATTTCTATGAGCAGGGTTGTGGTTTGAGAGTGGTAAGAAACCAATCCCAAATACATAGATCTACAAGAAGAATGTTATTACTTAGACTCATTTTGTTTAGGATATATTTAGAATCATTCTGTTTTTTTATAAAAACATTTATCAGTTTCAAAAATACATATTTAAATCTGAAGAACACTGTGAAATTTCCAAGTCTCATTGGACACATTTTATAGCTCAAGAAAAAGTGGAAGAGGACAGATCCACTCCTGTGACATATTTCTTCTAGGTAAACTATCAAGGTGTTCTGAATGCTCTTTAGGAAAAGACACAAGACGAAGTGTTTAAACATCCGTAGAATTCCTTTTGTGCTGACCCTTTTGTTAAAATCAATGCATCTCTCATCAAAACAGAGCATTTAAGAATAATCTCTTAGCTGTGCTTAGTATTTGTATTTTTTATTCTTTAAAAATGTATAAATATATATAAAATTAATGTAATCAAAACAGTTTTCCCCTCTCTAAGTAGATAATAATATAAATATTTCACTTGATATTTGCAACTCAACCACTAATAATTCTGCTGTTTCAA
Organism: Cnephaeus nilssonii; assembly: GCF_951640355.1. NCBI lineage: Eukaryota > Metazoa > Chordata > Mammalia > Chiroptera > Vespertilionidae > Cnephaeus > Cnephaeus nilssonii. The sequence goes on along the minus strand of NC_137081.1, from coordinate 71,721,702 downwards.
GTTTACAGATCTCTCCTAGTTATTCTGCTAAGTACCTCTTGAACATAAAACTTTATCCCCATTCCCTCAGCTACAATCACTTCAAGTATTTTCTCCTAAAATATTTTAGCAGCCTCTAAATTGGTTGCCCTTCCAGGGTCTTTCATTTTCCATGCTGTTGTCAAATCTAATAATAGCACTTTACCAACTAAACACCATCAATGGCTCCCTATGACCTAAAGGATAAATTCCAAATTACTTAGCATACAAGCACTGTCACAACCTGGCCCCAATTTGCCCTTATTCATCTGCTGTCATTATCTCTCTCTAATAAGACGTCCAGTCATAGCCAAATGGTGCAAACCCCATGCTATTTCAAGATGCAATTACAGCTTTGCACAGGCAATTTCCTCTGTGAGAAGAATCCTTCCTATGTTTCCCCATATGGAGAGCTTGTATTATGTCTCAGACTTCTCAAAGAACTCCAGTTCCCCAAAGGCTCACCTCCTGCAACCTGCATTTTTACAATATTTTTCATATACCTCTAACCCCTATCTAATTCACATCTTTATCTGTATATCAGTTTTCCCCATTAAACTGAAGTGTTTTAAAGACAGGGACCGATTCCTCTGGTAACTCCAGGGCCTAGAATAACTTGTAGCACAGAAAAAAAAAAATCAGTATATGTTTGTTGAATGAATAAGTGAATGAGTGAATGAATAGGTAGCTCTAAAGAGAAGAAATCAGAGAAATTTAAAAAGTAAACCAATGAAATTTTGATTTAAAATAAATGGATTCAGTTATCCAGTACCATGCATAATATGCTATGATATTAAATTATTATAATTATATTTTATATTATTATAGAATTATTTGAGTAAAAGGCCAGTAGAATGATATACACAGGGATTGAGGAGAGGTTCATGTGACTAAGATTGGACCTTCATGTTCCTATACTACCAAATTAACTAATATTTTTATTTTGTTTTTATTTTATTTTTGCAATGTAGTGTTTGGACTTGGTAGGAAAATGGGGGTAGAGGAGGTAGCAAAAAAAGATGATGGAAATTCTCAAGCAAATGGCAAGTCCCATGTACTTCAAAAATAACCTGATCTATTTTTAAGGGAACAGAATTCAGAACCTTTAGACATTCTTGACTGGACAAATAATAATAAAATAATGCTTCATTTATGCAATTAATGCATGGTTTAAATCAGAACATATTTGGGGAGAAAGCATTCTATTATGTAAAGTGCAACGCATAGTTTAATTTTTCACCCTCATTAAAATTTGACTTATAAAAATGGACCATAATTCTGAAAATTTTCATACACCTTTCATATCCTCAAATTATTTCAGGATTGACATATCCCATTCTTTTGATTAGCTGTGGCTCCAGTTTTAATATATAGAATAAATGATAACAATAATAGTAGTCTAGCCCTAACTGGTTTGGCTCAATGGATAGAGCGTCGGCCTGCAGACTCAAGGGTTCTGGGTTCGATTCCGGTCAAGGGCATGTACCTTGGTTGTGGGCACATACCCAGTAGGGAATGTGCAGGAGGCAGCTGATAGATGTTTCTCTCTCATCGATGTTTCTAACTCTCTATCCCTCTCCCTTCCTCTCTGTAAAAAATCAATAAAATATATTTTTAAAAAATAATAATTCTTGTCAGTGACCAAACTAATACACACGTTGTTTTAACATATCTTATTTTCCACCTCCAAATCACATCTAGAAAACAATAGCTTCTCTATGTCTTTATGGGGCAAATGCAAGAAGCAGAAAAATCCTATTTCTCTTTACAAATATGGAAAATAAATGGCTTTTTCCCCCATTGGGTGTGGAGTTGACATAATTTAGGCTGCCTACAATTAGTAGCACATTAGTAACTACCAAGTAATTATTGGCTTGCATTCAGATGTTGGCAGATGCCTGATAAGACACTTAATGAATTTTTCATTAGTCTTCTTCCGAAAACCTTTAGAAAATATTTCTAAAGGCAGCAACTCTTTTACTTTTCTTTCCCGCTCCCGATCCTTAAGCCTCAAGGTATTTTCAAAATCAAATTTTAAAATGTTAACATCATACCTGCATATCTGTCAGCTAAATATTTCACTCTTTAATAGATTTAGTACCATGTTCTCTTGCTATATATGTCCCTCTATTCAAAGTCACCACCAATTCTATAATTAAGGAACACTTCATGTACATGCATTTAATTTTGTATTAAGTTTTCAAAGCAGTAGTCACCTACATATCCGACATAATTTTTAAATAATGAGTAGGGGATGTAATCAATATTTCTAATAGACAACATTTTAACTACAGTTTTTGTTACTCAAACACTAAGGTTTAAATGAGAACAGACAAATACTTGCTGCTCTGATATCTGCCAAGAAATTATTTGCATTTAATTGTAGAGTAAAAATTTGGCACAAAGTAATACATTCACAACACCTAGTGCTGTATATAGATGCTAAAAATAGACAGGTTCATAGTTATCTAAGGAAAATACTGATTGCCACAATAAAACTTTCAATAATAGCTTCTAAGTATGTTGCAAAACATTACATTACTGTTTCTTTGCCGGATATATAACTGCTGAACACACTAAGTGTGGTTTGGAGTTGTCAACATTGCTTTGGCTGTAATTAAAATCCTAAAGTGATCTTTTAAATCATTCTTCACTCAAATTGCATCCTGATGAGTTTCTTTGTATCTATAATTGGAATGCCAGCACCTAAAAGTGTGACTCAATCAGCTACACTTGTCAGACCTCAAGCTTCTTACCCTTAAAAAAGAACCTCTAAAGCTATCAGCACTTTTAGTTAGAAGGATTTAGCTGTTGAAATATTAGCTGAAAGGAACTTGGGAAAAATTATGAAATGGTGTGACTTTAGTAAGTTTTATTAATTCGTTAATTAATTAATTAATTGTGATTATTTATTTAGTGTTCCCATCCTTCTCAGGACACCATACATTTCCAGGCCTCACCTCTCTTCCTCACCATCCCTCCTCTTTCCTGCTCCAGGACTTTTGTTCTAAGGTTACTGCAGAGAAGAAAACAATCCGATAAGCTAAACCACACCAATGTGTAGGCTTTCTTGGGGCCCTCCCTGTGAAAGTTGTACTTCAGGAGATATTTGAAGATGAAAAGGTGACAATAGGTCATTAAAGATCAATAAAAACGGATTTATTTATTTAAAAAAAATCTAATCCTTAAAAAGCCACCTACATATTTTGAGTGTTCCTTTGAATTGTCTGTGGTTTCTGTCATATCCATTGCATCTTCATCTCTACCCCATTCTTCCTTATTCTGTGATTCTCCACTGCCCTTCTTAGTTTTCCCATCCTCAGCTATGTTTTCTCTGACTTCTCTCTGATCTCCAATTCTAGTGTTAACTCCCTCATACCCAATCACTTCCTTCAATTGTTTTACACTTAGAGCTTTTAATCTACTCTGCATTACAAAATATAGGGGAAAAAAAGTACCTGCCAAATTATATTCATTCATATTTAAATTATGAACATTATTCCAACTTGAAAGCTGTTTCCACATTAATTTTGTTGCCATTGTTGAGTAGATAACAATCAATTTAATCATGTGTTAATACAACTGATAACTTTTAAATAAGATTGCTTCAGTTTCTTTAAAGAACTGTACTTTTACTTAGTGTTTTAAGAAAACTCAACCCTCTTAGATTGTAATAAAAGCCTTATGTTTACAAGCATATATTCTTGTTTCATTTCAATTAGAATACATGTTTATGTTAACTTATAAATACATTGTCCATTTATATATAAAAACTATTTAGAAAAGTACCATTAGAGAAAACCTAGAGAGTGTCAAAATGATTTTTATGCATGCTTATAGAAGTTTTCAATAAATATATCTAATGTCTTATTTACCAATATTATCATAAATGAGTATAATAATTAATACTAAATTGTGAAATGTATTTGATGAAAGTATATGCAATGAATATATACATACACACATGTTTTTTTCTAAAATATTTTATGAAGTGGCAAAATACTGAATCATTTGTGCTGTTGTACCAACCTTTATGTCTATGAGATCCATCCATGTTGCTAAATTCAATGTGATTTTCATCAGCCCAGTAGAGTCTCTGGTTGACATAATCTATAGTTAGTGCCATAGGTCTAGAAATCTTGGTGTCTATGACAACACTCTGATTGGTTCCATCCATTCCAACACGGCCAATGTGCGGATACTCACAGCAGTCAATCCAATACAAATACCTAGGGGAGAAAATCAGCAGCCATTTAGTTTACAGACACTTAAGGAGTAAAACCTCACACAATATTTCACTTCTTTGCTCAATTATTCCCAAATTAATTTTTGGTATTTCTCTGAATTGTAGCTTCTAAGAAGCACACGTCAAGGGAAAGCTTTCTAATGACATTTTTTATACTTTTAAATGTCCATATAATTTTAAACATGCTTTCTTTTGTATACAAACTCATATATAATATATAATGTTAACACATGTAAACCTTCAAAATCCATCTATAATGTTAGAGAATGAAATTTTCCAGATATATGATTTTCTTTTGGTGTATCATTTATGAAAAACTCTAAATGAATTATAGAGGAGTGCATTATATTTGCTTAACTCTGCAATTGTTCAATGTGTTAGCCACTAGCTAATTGTGACTCTTCAAATTTAAATTAATCACAGATATGTAAGATTAAATGGACTGCATTGTACCTCGGTCACAGCAGCACATTTCTGGGGCTCGACAACCATGTGTCTGGTGGTTCCATATCCAATAGCATAGATCTAGAGCACTTACATCATCACAGAAAGTTCTATTAGGCAGCACTGATTTAAATTATGTTGTTGGAAATTCTGGTGTAGAATATATATACCATGGGCAACAAATAGTAAAATTAAGAAAATAATATTAGTACTAAAACTAATTGAGCTAAACATAAATAATGTACCCCATAATATACAAATAATGTATATATATTATGTATGTGTAGATGTACAGAGATTACTTAGAAATTTCTTTCTATTTAATTAAATCATTTATTTTTATCATAGTAGAAAAAGCACTTAATCTTTTGGAATATTTCCTTATCTCTATTATTCAATACTAGAGGCCCGATGCACGAAATTCATGGAAGAGTAGGCCTTCCTTCTCCCGACTGCTACACTGGCTTCCCTCCGACACCTGGAACCTGGGCTTCCCTGCAGCCCCAGCTTCGTCCAGAAGGTTGTCGGGAAGGACATCCAGAAGGAAGTCTGGTCTAATTAGCATATTATGCTTTTATTATTATAGACTGGAGTTAGATATAGGATGTTTAATGGACTTTTCACACTCCAACTCTAAAATTAAAATCTATTAACCAAATTATTTTTCCCAGACCTCATCTTTTCTTTTTGTATAATTAATATAATATGGTATGAAATTATTCTCTATGAGTAAAACTGGAATATGCAGCTTAAACTTAAAATATTTCTCATCTCTTCTGACATTGATAATTGTACTCAGATATTTTAACCATACACTAGAAAAAAGATAAAGGTTTTCAGAAAAAAAACATTTATCAATACAGGAATAACAAATAATTATTGTAAAAATGTGTATTTTGTATTAGTTATTTCAGAAGTATATGCATAAAAGCAAGTGATAGTGGATTATAAAGATAATAAAAATGTTCCTTTGCTAGTCAAAATTACATTGAATCATAATTAAGCATGACAAAAATGCAATATATGTTTTTGATAAAAACTAAACAAAATGTAGAATTGTGTGAGCAGAGATCTAAAAATAGCTCTCAGAGCCAAAAGTTGAAATCAAACCTGAGTCTGGAAATACTGTCAATTGCATAGGGCAATGCTGGAATTCCTACCTAAGGTTTGTGTAGATCTATGTTACTTTGCACATATTTCAAAAATTTCAAATTATCAAGTAATAATACATGAGAAGCTCTTCAGAAACTGAGTTCTATTTTTTTAAATCTTGAATTATTTTTAGTATATCTTTATTTAGAAAAGCCAACATATGTAGTGAAATACATCAAGAAAAACACACAATCCATTCCTTTCAAGTAAATTTATGGAGGAATCCCTTGCTGTGGATACTAGAGATGATGATGGATACATGAAAAAAAAAAAAGGTAATAAAAAAGAAATAGAAATCAAAAGATTGTTCAACTCACTGAAATAAATTAGAACATTCCTCCTTGCCTTTCTGACCCCTCAATCTTGGGAACACTAACACAGCAATTTTGTTTTCATAATAAATGTGATATGATTATGCCAGCTTCTCTAACACATATTAGCTATGACCAAATTTATTGTCATTTTATGTTTTAAGAACTAAATATAAGCAAATAAAACTTAAAAGCAGTATTTAAAAATGAGCATACATTAAAATGAACATATCCAAATTGTTTTAACTAGAGAGAGTCTTCATATTTCTATTTACTTGTTTATTCTACATTTGCCTGCACTTGCAATTAAAATATCCCAAAATGTAAAAGGAGTTTTCTCCATTAAAATATATCAACAAAAGCAATTCAAATTTTTGGATGTGAATAATAATTGTTTTGAAGTCATTAAGTCAGCTATAAATTTCAAATTGTTTGATCTCCATATAATATTAATTCTAAACTTTTATTTGTATTCTGAAATTTTTCAATTGCCTACTTATCATTTTTAAAAAATAATTTTTATTGTTGAAAATATTACGTATGTCCCCCTTTTCCCCCTATTGATTCTCTCCAGCCCATCCCACCCTCCACCCCAGGCCCTATCCGCCCCATTGTCTATGGCCATGAGTCATGCATATATGCATATCAGGTTCTTGGTTGATTACTTCCCACCCATTCACCCTGCTCCTCCTTCCCTCCAAGATTCCACACTCTGTTCCATGCTTCTATATCTCTGGATGCACTCTGTTCATCAGTTTACTTTGTTACTTAGATTCCACATATGAGTGAGATCATGTGATACTTGTCTTTCTCTGGCTGACTTATCTCACTTAGCATACTCTCCACGTCCCTCCATGCTGTTTCAAAGGGTAAGAGATTCCTCTTTTATACTACTGCATAGTATTCCATGGTATAAATGTACCACAGCTTTTTTATTCACTCATCTACTGATGGGCACTTGGGCTATTTCTAGATCTTAGCTATTATAAGTTGTGCTGCTATGAACTTAGGGATACACACATTCTTTCTGATTGGCATTTCAGTTTTCTTAGGCTACATCCCTAGAAGGGGGATCACTGGGTCAAAAGGCAGTTCCATATTCATTTTGAATCACAGTTTTGAGAGGAGGAAGAGTGTTTTCATGGAGTCCAACATCTGGTTACCCCACTCTCAGAAAGATCAGTAAACATTCTAGGCCTGAAATCCCCTCTTTGGCATCCAAGCTCACCATTATTTGGCACAATATACTTCCTCAAATTTCTTTCCAATATTAAAATGTGTGAAATCAGCTCTAGTTGGAGCATTTAGCTAAAGTTCACATTTACACTTATGTGCTTTTATCTTATCATTTGCCTTGCTCTTGCCTGTTCCATTATATAGATATTTTCATTCAGATATAATCCACATTGCCCCCTGTTCTCCACAAGTTCTTTTCTGAATCATGTCAGTTCATGATTTCCAGGCAAGTTACAAGATTAAATATAATTGAGAAATGCTTTCTTAAACAAAGTAAGCATTATTGTTTTTATTGTAGGATACTCAAAGCCTTTTATATGCTATAAAACAGTGCTTTTTCTAAGAGGCAATTGTGATATCCCTTTTTTTTAAATCACATAGTTTGGCATGACAGCATTTATTTTTTAGAGCACTTTACAGAAATCACACTTCCAGAACCTGTATTGTAGGCCTTTTTGGTCTAGGGAATTTCATTGTCATGTGTGTAATTGAACAACACATGTATCAGGCACAAAGAACCCACAAAACAGTACTGATATGGGTTCTCAGGCCTCATAATAAAAAAAAAACCTAAGCCAATAAGTCATTTGGTGGAACATCTTTGATAAGCCCCAAAGCCACTCTTAAGTAGATTGAGAACCATAATTTGAAATAATAATTCATTGAGGCTATATTAAATACCAGATATTGCTTAGTACTGAGAAAACAGAGGTAAACAGCTATCATCTTTGCCTCAAATATCTCTCAGTGAATACAATAGAAGTGGAGGTAAAACAAATGAAAAAAATTACAGCATATTATGATAAAACTATTTTACTATGAACGCACAAAAGAGGGCATGATAGTTTAGCTAGAAAAGGCACAAAAGAAATCTGTGCTCACAAATAGTTTTTTTAACATAAATTTTATCTTCACAACTGCCTTATGAATTTTTTAATAACAATGATATTTATATCTTTCATATTTTAGAACAAAGTATAACTTAATTAAAGATTATAATGCTGCAACAGGTCTTGATTATCACCTTGCTTAAAGCATTCATTTTACTTCTAAATTGAGACCATAAAATAATATTTGTTTTGTCCTAGTCCATTTTGATAGTGATACAGTTGGAACAGAACTCAGGTTGCTAGATTTATAGACTAGTTTTCTTCTTTCTTTCCTGAGAGCACTATTTAGAGTCTTAAGCAAATAAGCTTTAGAAACAAATTACTTGGGTTTTAATTCCAGATTTACCCATTACTAGTTATGTGAACCTGGGCACTTTAGTTAGCCTCCCTTAGCCTGGACTTACTCATATGTTTAAAAAGGATAATAATGATTTCTCCTCATAGTACACTGTATGGATTAAATGAGAGAATATAAGGAACAAACTCAGAATACTGGTAAGCATGGACTAAGTGTTCAGCAAATATTAGCTATTATTATTTTATCTGCATTAGATATACACCATATGCAGTAATACATTTTTTGGTTTAATAATATATTAATAACTAGAGGTCTGGTGCACAGATTCCTGCACATAGAAAGGAAATTAGAAGGTGGCCAGCAGGGTGAGACTGGGCGAGATGGGCCAGACAGGCCTTGGAGCCAACCTCCTGTGGTCCCTCCCTGGCCAGCCCGCACCTGGGCCAGCGCCGGGGCTTGAAGGGCATCTGCAGAGTGATCAGGGTCCCTCTGGCAGGTGGGGTCCCTCAGCCTGGCCTGCAAGGGTCGGGCAGCAACCAGCAGTCTGACATCTCCCGAGGGGTCCCAGAGTGAGAGAGGGCACTCTGCAAAGTTGTTGTCACTCGGCAGCTCCTGTGTTGAATGCCTGCCCCTGGTGGTCAGTGCGCATCATACCTACCGGCCGGTCAGCTTGTCAGTCAGTCAGTTGATCAATTAGCCTTTTTTATACTACTAGAGGCCCAGTGCACAAAATTCGTGCACGGGGGGAGGGAGTCCCCTCAGCCCAGCCTGAAACCTCTCCAATCCGGGACCCCTCGGGGGATATCAGACTGCCGGTTTTGGCCCGATCCCAGGGATTGGGCCGAATCCGGCAGTCGGACATTCCTCTCACAATCCGGTACTGGTGGCTCCTAACTGCTCATCTGCCTGCCTGCCTGATCACCCCTAACTGCCTCTGCCTGCCAGCCTGATCACCCCTAATGGCCTACCCATGGGCCTGGCTGGCCCCAACTGCCCCCCTCACAGCCTGGTCACCCATTAGTGCCCCCTGCAGGTCTGGTTGCCCCCAACTACCCCACTCTGCTGGCCTGGTCGCCCCCAACTGCCCCCGTGCTGGCCTGGTTGCCCCTCAAAACCCCCTTCTGCCGGCCTGGTCACCCTTCATTGCCTCCCCTGCCAGCCTGGTCGCCCCATGCAGCCTGCTGTTCGGTTGTTACTGTGAGGGCATCATGAATAATTTGCATATTACCCTTTTATTAGTATAGATAGATGGTTACTTGCTAGATGTGGATTGTATGTATGTTATTACATGATTTGCCTGAATTTTATGTGTGTTATTACATTAGTAGTCTACTTTCTCATCAACCAAAAGACTATTATGAAAACATTCCCATCCACTCAAGAAAATTATTAGTTCAACTATACTCAGGTATGAATGGGCCTTAATAAACATGGGATTTCTTGTGTCTCTCTCCTTATGGGTAGCTAACTTTTGATAGCTAAATTTCACTTTCTTTTCTATAGTTAACCCCTCATTAATATATATTTGTTTCAAGTTTCTCTGTACCAGACATACTGGTAATTTTAACATCAGAAATGCAACCTCTTAAAAATTACCTAAGGACAATATTTGTTGTAAATAATTAAAGCTGAAAATTAAAACTTCAGTGAAAATATCAAAAGGAGAGTTCTAAATTTCAACCAAATATTATGTAATATTTACCTAAGATTACATCTGAAAAATCTGATCCTCAAATAATATCTATTCTGTAAGTTATTACCAAGTGTAAATATACAAAAGAACATCTACTTGTAACCATAACAACAGGCTTCTGTGATTCCTGAGGATGTTTTTTATAGTTTAATGTAATATTTTATGTTTCTTTAAAATAAATTAGATAGAAATATTCTCTCAATGTTTAGTTTTTTTCTGATTTGGGGAATACATTCAGAGAAGTTTCTTCCAGCTACTTCTTTTTCCTAATTTTGAATTACAAACTTAAGGTGGTTTTTTTTGTGTGTGTGTTCTTTTAATTTCTTTATTGATTAAGGTATCACATATTTGTCCTCATCCCTCCATTCCCATCCCACACCCCTCCCCACAGATGCCCCCACATGCCTGTTGTCCTTAACCACTGGTTAGGCTCATATGCATGCACACAAGTCCTTTGGTTGATCTCTCCCCTTTACCCCCACCCTCCACTACCCTTCCTCTGAGGCCCGACAGTCTGATCCATGCCTCCTTGTTTCTGGGTCTGTTCTTTTTCATCAGTCTATGTTGTTCATTATTTCCCCTAGATGAGTGCGATCATGTGCTATTAGAAATACACTTATAAGAACCGAAAATGAGATAAGCAATAATGGTTATGCTGACAGGCAAATGAATTAGTCTGTAATGAGTTTCTTTCTGGGCCAGCAGTTCTTTTGAGACCCAATTTCAATGTCAAACAGTTCCTTATGTGTACATATCAGCAATGACATTTCAGTTCTGGATGGTGGACAAATGGTGGTAATGCAGGTCCGACTCTCTCTGGTTTGGTCCTGGGCAACCTGCAGTGACGCACAGCTGCTAACTGCTAATACTCATTCCTTTTTGTTTTTGCCTAAATATGAAAATAGAGGTTTAAAACTTGGTGGGAAAAATGTGGAGTTTTTTATGTGACTGTTTAATTTAATAAAATATTTCTGTGTTCCCCATAGAAATCTGAAACAATTTTCATTCCTGGTATGCTTTTCATTTCCTCACAACAAAAGATTTCTTATGACACTTTTCTTTGAAAAATGCAGGTTATTTATATACCAATATATTGGTTTGTACATACAAGGTCCCTGTATCTATAACCTATGATCTGTGTATGTCCAGTTGACTATTTATTATTTTCTTCAACAATAAGTTTAGCAACCCCTGTGTTAGGTGCAAACTAAAATTAAACCATGGCTGTTATGCTAATGGAACTCACTTTCTAGATACATAAACATACACACCAATCATAGTCATATGTATACCTGAAACTAATCGGCATATGCCAATTATACTGCAATAAAAATAAATAAGTAGTTAAAAATAAATAAAACAGCTGCTGTAAAAAGAAGAAAGAGAAAGGCAAGAAGAAACACAAACACTAAGGAAAAATATGTCAACAAACAGGTACTTATCAATAATGACAGTAAACGTAAATGGATTAAATGCACCAATCAAAAGATATAGGGTAGCTGAATGGATAAGAAAACATGACCCATATATTTTCTGTCTACAAGAGACCCACCTTAGAGCAAAAGATTCACACAGACTGAGAGTGAAGGGATGGAAAAACATTTTTCAGGCAAATGGAAATGAGAAAAAAGCTGGGGTTGCAATACTTATATAAGATAAAATAGACCTCAAAGTAAAGGCCATAATAAGAGATAAGGAAGGCCACTACATAATACTAAAGGGAGCAATCCAGCAAGAAGATATAACTCTGGTAAACGTATATGCACCCAACGCAAGAGCGCCCAAATACATAAAAAATCTCCTGGAAGATATCAAGGGACAGATCGACATCAATACAATCATAGTAGGGGACTTTAATACACCACTGACATCAATGGATAAATCCTCTGGACAAAAAATCAGCAAAGAAACAGCAATTCTAAATGACACACTAGATCAGATGGACCTAATTGACATCTTCAGAGTTTCACCCCAAAGCCATGGAATATACATTCTTCTCAAGTGCACATGGGACATTCTCAAAAATAGACCACATATTGGGTAACAAGCAAAGTCTCCCCAAATTCACAAAGATTGAAATCATATCAAGCATTTTCTCAGACCACAATGGCATAATATTAGAAATAAACTACAATAAAAACATTCCAAAAAATTCAAACACTTGGAAACTGAATAGCATGCTACTAAACAATGATTGGGTTATCAATGAGATCAAAGAAGAAATTAAAAACATCCTGGAGACTAATGACAATAAAACACAACATTGCAAATCCTATGGGACACAATGAAAGCAGTCCTGAGAGGGAAATGTATAGCTCTACAGGCCTACCTCAAAAAACAAGAAAAAATGGTAACAGATCATCTAACTCAACAACTCAAAGAATTAGAAAGGGAGCAACAAGAAAAGCCCACAGTGAGCAGAAGAAAGGAAATAATAAAGATCAGAGCAGAAATGAATGACATAGAGACCAAAAAAACAATACACAAGATCAACAAAACCAAGATCTGGTTCTTTGAAAGGATAAACAAGATTGATGAACCTCTAGCCAGGCTCACCAAGAAGCAAAGAAAGAGGACCCAAATAAACAAAATCAGAAATGAAAGAGGTGAAATAACAACAGACCCCACAGAAATACAAAGGATTGTCAAAAAATACTATGAACAACTCTACTCCAACAAACTAGACAACCTGGAGGAAATGGACACATTCCTAGAAAAACACAACCTTCCAAAACTTACTCAGGAAGAGACTGAAAATCTCAATAGGCTGATAACTATGGAAGAAATTGAAGCAGTCATCAAATAGCTTCCAGCAAACAAAAGCCCGGGGCCAGACGGCTTCACAGGGGAGTTTTATAAAACATTCAAGGAAGAGCTAAAACCTATCCTTATCAGAATATTCCAGAAAATTCAAGAAGAAGGAACACTTTCAAGCTCCTTCTATGAAGCCAGCATCACCCTTATACCAAAACCAGATAAAGATAACACAATGAAAGAGAATTACAGGCCAATATCCCTCATGAACATAGATGCCAAAATCCTCAACAAAATTCTAGCAAATCGAATCCAGCAGTACATCAGAAAGATCATACACCACGACCAAGTAGGATTCATCCCTGGGATGCAAGGATGGTACAATATTCGCAAGTCAATAAATGTCATACATCACATAAACAAATTGAGAGATAAAAACCATATAGTCATATCAATTGATGCAGAAAAAGCATTTGACAACATCCAACACTCTTTCTTGATAAAAACTCTCAGCAAGCTGGGAATAGAAGGATCATACCTCAACATAATAAAAGCCATATATGACAAACCCACAGCCAACATCATACTCAATGGGCAAAAACTAAAACCATTTCCCCTAAGAACAGGAACAAGACAGGAGTGCACACTCTCACCACTCCTGTTCAACATAGTGTTGGAAATACTAGCCATTGCAATCAGACAAGAAGAAGAAATAAAAGGCATCCAAATTGGAAAAGAAGAAGTAAAACTGTCCTTATTTGCAGATGACATGATACTCTACATAGAAAACCCTAAAGACTCCATCAAAAAATTACTAGACTTAATAAATGAATTCAGCAGAGTAGCAGGATACAAAATAAATGCTAAGAAATCTATGGCATTTCTATACACCAATAATGAACTTACAGAAAGAGGGACTAAAAAAGCAATCCCATTTACCATCACACCACAAAAATTAAGATACCTAGGAATAAACTTAACTAAGGAGGTAAAAGACCTATATGCAGAAAACTACACAACACAGAAAAAAGAGATAGAGGAAGACATAAACAGATGGAAGAACCTACCATGTTCATGGATTGGTAGAATCAACATCATCAAAATGTCCATACTACCCAAAGCAATCTATAATTTCAATGCGCTTCCCATTAAAATACCAACGACAGACTTCACAGACCTAGAACGAACTTTCCAAAAATTCATCTGGAATAAAAAAAGACCCCGAATAGCCACAGTAATCCTGAGAAAGAAGAACAAAGTAGGTGGGATCTCCATACCAAATTTCAAGCAGTATTACAAAGCCACTATTCTCAAAACTGCCTGGTATTGGCACAAGAAGAGACATATAGATCAATGGAATAGAATAGAGAACCCAGAAATCGATCCAAACCACTATGCTCAATTAATATTTGACAAAGGAGGCATGAACATACAATGGAGTCAAAAAAGTCTCTTCAACAAATGGTGTTGGGAAAATTGGACAGATAAATGCAAAAAAATGAAACTAGACCACCAACTTACACCATACACAAAAATAAACTCAAAATGGATCAAGGACTTAAACATAAGACAGGAAACCATAAAAATACTAGAGGAATCTACAGGCAGAAAAATCTCTGACATATGCCAAAAGAACTTCTTCGCTGATACTGCTCCTAGGGCAATGGAAGCTAAAGAGAAAATAAACAAATGGGACTACATCAAAATAAAAAGCTTTTGCACAGCAAAGGAAACCATCAATAAAACAACAAGAAAGCCCACTTCATGGGAGAACATATTTGCCAATGATGTCAACGATAAGGGTTTAATCTCCAACATTTACAGGGAACTCATGCAGCTTAACAAAAAGAAGATAAACAACCCAATCAAAAAATGGGCAACTGATCTAAATAGACACTTTTCGAAAGAAGACAGAAGGAAGGCCAAGAGACATATGAAAACCTGCTCTAAATCACTAATCATTAGAGAGATACAAATCAAAACAACAATGCAGTACCATCTCACACCTGTCAGAATGGCCATTATCAACAAGTCAAAAAATGACAAGTGCTGGCGAGGATGTGGAGAAAAAGGAACCCTTGTGCACTGCTGGTGGGAATGCAGACTGGTGCAGCCACTGTGGAGAACAGTATGGAGTTTCCTTAAAAAACTAAAAATAGAACTCCCATTTGACCCAGTGATCCCACTTCTAGGAATATATCCCAAGAAACTGGAAACATCAATCAGAAAGGATATATGCACCCCTATGTTCATAGCAGCACAATTCACCATAGCTAAGATTTGGAAACAACCTAAGTGCCCATCAGCAGATGAGTGGATTAAAAAACTGTGGTACATCTACACAATGGAATACTAAGCTGTGGTTAAAAAGAAGGAGCTCCTACCATTTGAAACAATATGGATGGAGATGGAGAACATTGTGCTTAGTGAAATAAGCCAGGCAAGAAAGATAAATATCACATGATCTCACTCATTTGTGGAATATAATGAACAACATAAACTGATGTGGAAAAAAAAATAGATCCAGAAACAGAGAAACATCAATCAGAACGTCAAACCTCAGGGAAGAAATTGTGAGGTAACCAGAAACCTAAGAATTCCTGAGAACACCTTTCTAGCCACGCTAGCAATCATCAGAAGTACGGTAATTTTACCTGGGACAAGAGGGTAAGTATTTTGGACTTATGCTCCTGACCCTTCATGGGTAAGACCCCTTACGTGGGCTGATCCCCTGACTAATGTAGTTACCAATAATACCAAACACCTTGGTCATCCAGGAGGTCCATGGGTGGGGCAAGAAAGTATAAATACACAGGGGTCTCCACCCAGCTTCCCTTTTGTATGACAGAAATCAAAACAATGCCCCTTTGTGTGTACAATTAAAGAGAGGTTTCTGGCTTGTGTGGACACCAAAGAAAGGGTGTCACTACTATCACTACTTGCCCCCAGTAGAGGTGCAGAAAATGTAACTAAGACCTTGTCTATATAAAAAGAAATGGACAGCCAGTTTGAAAGGGAATTGCCATGGACTAGAACAAAGAATATCCTTACATGATACTATTCTACACTATCATTAAAATTTTTCCCAGATTTGGATCACCCCATATAATAGTTCCTCGCACCCTTGGGGATAAAAAAAAAAAAAAATCATCTGTTTGTTGCTTGGAGACAAACTTAACACATCTCTTGATATTTTAGAATTACAACAGCATAATGTACTACTATCCCAAGCAAAATTACAAACTAATTCTTTGAATGGCAGCAATTTAAAAAGGACATGTAAGGATTTAACCATTTTCATTGTGTAGAGGGCCTCCTGGGAAGGCACCTGAGCATTCTATATTGGTCCCTCTTACCCTTTAGGCCAAGAGAGTCCCTCTTCTCACAATTCAATTGCTCACAGCTGTTGCATGAGCTCTCTGGTCATGTTGAGGTTGAAGTCTCGTGATGACTGGTGCCATGGATCTGTCTCTCACCCAGTGGGGCAAACTGAGCCCTCCCTGGAGAAGAAACCTGGGTTCCACAAGATATGTGATCAGTGCTGGGGCCCCGCCAGCAGGCGAGGGGATCCCAAGGCAGGTGCTGGGCATGGAGGCCATGGGGGCATAGGCTACCAAGGAGACAAAACTGAACCTCACCTCACCCTGCTTGGCCCCAGAGGATGGCTGGTTAGCCAGAGACGGGTAAGATTCCTCAAGGAAGGAACAACCTAAGACAGGTTCCGTCACAGAGGGGCCATCAGGAGAGAATTTGGGGATAAACAGAGGTGGGGCACCGAACCTCACCCCCCCAACATAGCAGGGGCCTGAACCCTAGCCCCTTCTGAGGGAGGTCTCCTGCCCCCATGACTGCTTCGTGCTTCCCATGCCCAGCCCAGATCAGGACTCAGGTGACTGAAAGAGACTTGGTCGACAGCAGATGCCCTCTCACTCAAACAAGAATTGTTTGAATTGTCTTGGACCCATGGTGTGGGGAAGTGGGTTTATGATATCTAAATCCAGCCTACCACCAGCAATGCTCAGGACCTACTCAAGAAGGCAAATAATCCTTTCCACTAATATTTACAGGGTAAAATAAGATTGTTGTTAGAGTAATAAATTTGACAGTAAAATAGTAGTCAAGT
Organism: Cnephaeus nilssonii; assembly: GCF_951640355.1. NCBI lineage: Eukaryota > Metazoa > Chordata > Mammalia > Chiroptera > Vespertilionidae > Cnephaeus > Cnephaeus nilssonii. Next base: position 71,704,537 of record NC_137081.1, on the reverse strand, counting down.
TTTCAGGCAAATTTAAATTGGCTAGTTGAAACAAGCGAATATTCTAGGAAAATTAATTGTACTGGACAAAAAGGTGTTCCTAAAGTGTTAACTAAAATTTTTATTGGTAGTTCATCTCATGATAAAAATGCGTACCATGTAATGAACCTAAAACAGTAATATTATAGTGCTAAAGATTAAAATTTAAAAGCCATCAAGACTACATTATAAAATTTTCAAAAGCATCCTAATATTTAAATAAAAAAGGGGAGGTAGTAGAAGAATATCATGTAAGGAAAAATATCCTGTAAGTAATTATATCTAGAAAATTAATACTTTAGAAAATTAATTGTAAGGCTAAAAGCAATACACCCATGAAAAACACACAAGGTGTCAAAACAAGCCAGAGGAAAATCATTTGGGCAAAAAATGAAATAGGATCCCAAGTCAAATTTATAGAAAATATTCCTTTATTAACTTTTGGTCGAGAATATGTTAGTATATTTTCAGAAAACAACTCTGAGACCATGTGGATTCCAGCAACAGAGAGGAATCGACAGGACTACTCCAGCCATCAAGACAGAAGAGAAGCAGTCCAGAGATGGAAGAAGCTGACATCGCCTTGCCATACTAGCAGTTAACAGCTGTGCGTCACTACAGGTTGCCCAGGACCAAACCAGAGAGGGTCAGACCAGCATTACCACCATTTTTCCATCATCCAGAACTGAAATGTCATGGCTGACATGTATACATAAGGAACTGTGTGACATTGAAATTGGGTCTCAAAAGAACTGTTGGCCCAGAAAGAAACTCACTACAGACTGATTCATTTGCCTGTCAGCATAACCATTATTGCTTGTCTCATTTTCGGTTCTTATAAGTGTATTTCTAATAGCACATGATCTCACTCATCTAGGGGAAATAATGAACAACATAGACTGATAAACAAGAACAGACCCAGAAACAAGGAGGCATGGATCAGACTGTCGGGCCTCAGAGGGAGGGTAGGGAAGGGTGGGGTAAAGGGGAGAGATCAACCAAAGGACTTGTGTGCAAGCATATGAGCCTAACCAGCGGTTAAGGACAACAAGGGGGTGGGGGCATGTGTGGGGAGGAATGTGGGCTGGGAATGGGGGGATGAGGACAAATATGTGATACCTTAATCAATAAAGAAATTTAAAAAAATAAATTAAAAAAAATAAAAATAAATAAAACAGTTGTATAATGTAATGTGTTCAAAATATGGTGTCTACTTAAGCACAGTTAGGGGATGTTTCACAGAAGTAGTGATATTGTCTGCTCTTGCTTGAAAAATGGAAAGGTATTCCAACTGGAGAAAAAGAAGAAGGGCATTCTAGAAAGAAAGAATATCAGGAAAGAAAAATAAATAAATAATATACTTTAAAAATAAAGCATGATTATAATGATTTAGGCAGTTTTCTTTATTTCCAAAAAACTCTTATTATCTATATTTAAAGTTTTGTAAAAACGCTAATTGTTAAAATGGAAAAAGGAAAAAAGTATGATATATATATATACTAGAAGCCCGGTGCACGAAATTCGTGCACGGCGGGGGATTGTCCCTCAGCCCAGCCTGTACCCTCTCCAATCTGGGAATCCTGGAGGGATGCCCGACTGTCCGTTTAGGCCCGATCCCAGGGATCGGGCCTAAACGGGCAGTCGGACATCCCTCTCACAATCCAGGACTGCTGGCTCCCAACTGCTTGCCTGCCTGCCTTCCTGATTGCCCCTAACCGCTTCTGCCTGCCAGCCTGATCACCCCCTAACCACTCCGCTGCCAGCCTGGTTGATGCTTAACTGCTCCCCTGCCAGCCTGTTTGCCCCCAACTTCCCTCCTCTGCTGGCCTGGTCACCCCTAACTGCCCTCTCCTGCAGGGTTGATCACCTCCAACTGCCCTCCCTTGCAAGCCTGGTCCCTCTCAACTGCCCTCCCTTGCAGGCCGGGTGCCTCCCAAATGCCCTCTCCTGCTGGCCATCTTGTGGTGGCCATCTTGTGTCCACATGGGGGCAGGATCTTTAACCACATGGGAGCAGCTATATTGTGTGTTGCAGTGATGATCAATCTGTATATTACTCTTTTCTTAGATAGGATAGAGGCCTGGTGCATGGGTGGGGGCCAGCTGGTTTGCCCTGAAGGGTGTCCCGGATCAGGGTGGGGTTCCCTTGGGGCGTGGAGCGGCCTGAGCGAGGGGCCTGTGGTGGTTTGCAGGCCGGCCACGCCCCTTGGCAACCCAAGCAGAGGCCCTGGTATCTGGAATTTATTTTCCTTCTATAATTGAAACTTTGTAGCCTGGAGCAGAGCCAAGCCTGCTGTTCCCTCTGGGGCGGCAGCCATCTCTGTGGCAGTTAATTCACCTTCTACAATTGAAACTTTGTAGCCTTAAGCAGGTGAGCCCGGCCAGTGTGTGCGGAAAGCTTTGCTTCCCCTGTTGCCGCCAGCAACCCTGGCCTGCTCTCTCAAGCTCCATTCTGCCGCCATTTGTTTGAATTTGTTTACCTTCTATATTTGAAACTTTGTAGCTTGAGTGGAGGCTTAGGCCTGCAACGGCTATGGAAAGCTTGGCTTGCTCTGTTACCTGGGAAACCTTGCTCACTGTGGCTGTAGCCATCTTGGATTGGGGTTAATTTGCATACTCGCCCTGATTGTCTGGTGGGCGTGGCTTGGCTGGTGGGCGTGGCTTATGTAGCTGAGTGATGGTTAATTTGCATATTACCATTTTATTAGAGAGGATATATATATATATTTATTTATTTATTTATTTATTTTAAACTCTTATTTGGATGGCTCTTCAAAAATCATGCTCATGATTCAAGATTATTTTGTTACTGGAAACTCTAGTGTCATATAATAGAGAAAATATATTAAAATGGGGATTTTAATATCTTACTACCTAAATAATCCTGATAAAGTCACTTGTACATTTTGAGGTTGAATGTTCTAATCTGTACTCTAAGGATAATAGTAAAAATTATCCTCTTTCTAAGAGACTCTGACTAAATAGTACAATCACATAAAATATAAAATGGAGGGATGACTTTCTAATTCATAAAATTTTATTAAGTGGTAATAATCTTCATCCTCATTATTGAAGTACTAGAGGCCCAATGCACAAAGATTCGTGCAAGAATGGGCCTTTCTTCCCCTGGCTGCTAGCACAGCCTTTGCTCCAGCCCAGAGCCGCCTTTCTGACTTCCCACACTGCCCAGAGGCCTGGAGCGGCTGGGGCGGTGTGGAACGACTGCGTCATTGCCATGGCAATGACACAAGTGTCCCACCCCACCCCTGGCCACTCGGTGCCTGTGTATGAAAATGAACCCACCATCTTTGTTGGGTTAATTTGCATACTCACTCCTGATTGGCTAATGGGCGTCACGAAGGTACCATCAATTTGCATCTTATTCTTTTATTAGTGTAGATCAGAACTTGCGATCTGAATAGGTCTACAAACCCAACTGGGGAAATTATTTTTCTATTTACCTGTTTTCCCAAGCCAGAAAGGCTTGCTTATTTTGTTTGTTTGTTTGTTTTGCTGCTGTTGTTTTGATATATTCCTAGCTCTTCCTTAGTCTGTAAAGTGAACTGGCATAAAAGTTCCACAATTATTCATAACTAGGGGCCCGGTGCACAAAATTCGTGCACTGGGTGGGGGCCGTCTCCTCAGCCCAGCCTGCCCCCTCTCACATACTGGGAGCTCTCAGGGGATGTCCTACTGACGGCTTAGGCCTGCTCTCCATAAGGAGCGGGCCTAAGCCGTAGTCTGGCCTCCCTTTGTGAGAGACAACCAGGCTGATCAGGGAAAGGCACCAGCCCCATCACCCCACTGCTGGAGCCACTGCAAGTCACCGCAGCCACCAAGGTGTTTTCATCAACACGGACTCCAGTCCCTTCACCAAGAAAAAATGACAATTTTCTTTAGGCATTTTCAAGATGTATCTTTCATAGAATATGACCTTTCTTTCTTTCTTTCTTTCTTTCTTTCTTTCTTTCTTTCTTTCTTTCTTTCTTTCTTCTTTCTTTCTTTTTTTAATCCTCACCTGAGTATATGTTTCCATTGACTTTTAGAGAATGTGAAAGAGAAAGGGAAAGACAGAGAGAAACATCAAAGTAAGAGGAATACTTAGATTGGTTGCCTCCTTCATGAGCCCTGACCTGGGCCCCAGCCAGGGAGGAGCCTGCAACTTAGGTACATGCCCTTGATCAGAATCTAACCTGGACTCTGCGGTTGGCAAACCTAGGCATTATCCACTGAGCCAAACCATGTAGGGAAGGTTATGACATTTCTTAGCCCTCCAGCAGCGGACCTTCGTATTTTTCTCCAGGAGTGTGGTGGAAAAGCCCTAGATCACCTTTTTGGATTCTTATACCCAAGTTACTAAGAATATTACCAGTGGCATACAGGGAGCTTAGCCAATGAGCGGTCAGAAAAGGTGTTTCCTCTGTAGTTCACACCTATCTCCTGTGATCTCCGGCTCCACCCCTGCCAAGGCCTAAAGCCTCCAGCCCTTGGCAGGGGACCCCAGCTGGCTAGATTGCCAGGCTCCGCCCCTGGCCACGGCCTCAAGCCTCTGTTTGAGGATTGGGCCCTGGGCAGGGACCCCAAGCTGGCTCCACCCCCAGCCAAGGCCGCAAGCCTCTGTTTGAGGCTCGGGCCCTGGGCAGGGACCCCCAGCTGGCTCCAATCGCCCTACTCTACCCCCAGCCAAGGCTGCAAGCCTCTGTTTGAGGCTCGGGCCTTGGTCAGGGACCCACAGCTGGTTCTGATCACCCGCAGGGACCCACAGCTGGTGCAATCGCCCGGCTCCACCCACGGCCAAGTACGAAAGCCTCTGGCAGAGGCTTGGGCTCTGGGCAGGGACCCCCAGCTGGCTCCGATCATCCGCAGGGGACCCCAGCTGGTTCAATCGCCTGGCTCCACCCCCAGCCAAGGCTGTAAGCCTCTGGCTGAGGCTTGGGCCCTGGGCAGGGACCCCCAGCTGGCTCAGATCACCTGCAGGGACCCCCAGCTGGCTCCGCTCCCAGGCTCCACCCCCAGCCAATGCCGCAAGCCTCTGTTTGAGGCTCAGGCCCTGGGCAGGGACCCCCAGCTGACTCTAATCACCGCAGGGTACCCCAGCTGGTTCCAATGGCCCAGCTCCGCCCCCAGCCAATGCGGCAAACCTCTGGCTGAGGCTCGGGCCCTGGGCAGGGACCCCCAGCTGGCTCTGATCGCCTGCAGGGGACCCCAGCTGGCTCTGATCACCTGTGGGGGACCCCCCGCTGGCTCCATCTTCCCCTCTGATCTTCGGCTCCAATATCCCAGTTCCAACAACCACCACTCTCCAAGGCTGCAGCCATCTTGGTTAGGTGTATTTGCATATTTGCTTTCTGATTGGCTGGTGGGCATGGTTGGTGGGCGTGGCTTGTGAGTGTAATGGAGTGATGATTTGCATATTACTGTTTTATTAGATAGGATTACTTCATTCCAAACATATGAGTTCTTCCCACTGTGCCATATTCTGTGTGTCTTTGCTTTCCCAGAGAGCGTGTTCTTTTTTCTTGAAATGCCTCCTGCTCTGGAGTGCATCTCATTACCTAATTCTTACTCTACCCGTTTTGTCTATGAAGCTGTCTCTGATCTCATGTTCTGTTTTCTCTATCTTACAATTATTGGATTGTATTCTAATTATTTACTCATCTGCCTACCCACTGGACAGTAAAATAATTGGAGATAGGTGCCTTTTATCTTTATGTTGATACTATAGTGCTATATATATACACTAAATGCTAAAGAAATAAGTGTTGAAAAAATTAGTGAGTAGAAAATTTATTTTCTGCTAATCAGGACTATCACACATTCACTTTAATGTCTATCATGAGGGTCTTTTGTTATTATAACACTAGAGTCCCGGTACACGAAATTTGTGCATGGGGGGGGGGCCTGTGCCTCAGCCCAGCCTGCACCCTCTCCAATTCAGGACTGCTGGCACCCAACTGCTCGTCTGCCTGCCTTCCTGATTGCCCCTAACTACTTCTGCCTGCCAGCCTGATCACCCCCTAACCACTCCCCTGACAGCATGATTAATGCCTAATTGCTCCCCTGCCAGCTTGTTTGCCCCTAACTGCCCTCCCCTGCAGGCCTGGTCACCCCTAACTGCCCTCCCCTGCAGGCTTGATCGCCCCCAACTGCCCTCCCTTGCAGGCCTGGTCCCTCCCAACTGCCCTCCCCTGCTGGCCATCTTGTGTCCACATGGGAGCATGATCTTTGACCACATGAGGGCAGCCATCTTGTGTGTTGGAGTAATGGTCAATCTGCATATTACTCTTTTATTAGATAGGATAGAGGCCTGGTGCACTGGTGGGGGCCAGCTGGTTTGCCTTAAAGCAGGCGTCCTCAAACTACGGCCCGCGGGCCACATGCGGGTGTTTTTGCCGTTTTGTTTTTTTACTTCAAAATAAGATATGTGCAGTGTGCATAGGAATTTGTTCATAGTTTTTTTTAAACTATAGTCCGGCCCTCCAATGGTCTGAGGGACAGCGAATTGGCCCCCTGTTTAAAAAGTTTGAGGACCCCTGACTTAAAGGATATTCCAGATCAGGGTGGGAGTTCCCTTGGGGCATGGGGTGGCCTGGGAGAGGGGCCTGTGGTGGTTTGCAGTCCGGCCATGCCCCCTGGCGACCCAAGCGGAGGCCCTGGTATTTGGGATTTATTTATCTTTATAAATTGAAACTTTATAGCCTTGAGCAGAGCCAAGCCTACTGCTTGCTCCGTGGCGGCAGCCATTTCTATTAGGATTTATGTATCTTCTATAATTGAAACTTTGTAGCCTTGAGTGGAGGCTTGGGCCAGCCAGGGTGTGCGGAAAGCTTGGCTTCCTCCATCGCCAGGGGCAACCCTAGCCTCCTGCTCTTTCCAGCTCAGTGGCTGCCGCCATTTCTGTTTGGATTTATGTATCTTCTATCATTGAAACTTTGTAGCCTTGAGTGGAGGCCTAGGCTGGCAAGGTCAGGCGGAAAGCTTTGTTTCCTCCATTGCCCTGGAAACTCAAGCCTCCCTCCTGCTCTCTGTGGCCGTAGCCATCTTGTCTGGGTTTATTTGCATATTCGCTCCTGATTGGCTTGTGGGTGTGGCTTGTGGGTGTAGCGGAGTGATGGTTAATTTGCATATTACTCTTTTATTAGATTAGATGAATTGGCATCTTAATCATCAAAAAGATAAAATTATGCTCAGCAAACTTTTACCATTAATTATGTTTTCTATTCTACTTTAAAAATATTAATATTTTTAAAAATAAAAATATAAATTAGTGCAAAATATAAATATTACACTAATGACTTTTATAAATATTGAATGTAAATAATTTTTATTACCCCAAATTTATGATAATTTAGTACGCTGATTCCCAAAGTAAAGCAGATAACAAAAGTATTAGAAAAATTGAATTTCGAATGAATTTAAATATAACAACCAAGAAAATGGTCTATCTACTTGTAGCTCTTTTCTACTCTTAGTAATCACCATATCCAAATTGATATGTGACAACTGGCATACTATTATCAAAAGATAAAAATGACCACAAACTGCTTCCTATATGTTTAATGCTTAATTACACTAGTGCCATAATCCTTATCCTCCCTAAACAAAGCCTTGCCCAATTCCTCACTGAATATCAGGACAGAAATCTCACTTCTCAAGGAAACAGAGGTCAGTACTGTTGGCATCTTCAAAATGTATGCAAATAACAATGGTAATCCGATGTAGAAAGATTCCATTGCACTTTTTATGAAATAATCCTTTCATTTCAGCTGCCGTTTTGGAAGCAGGATTGCACAATATTGGGGACATTTATGGCTTTTCAGCCTGAAGCTCACCCCATAAAAGCTAAAATTCAGGTTGCCCTACTGTCTCCCTCAGGGGAGCTAGGAAAACAGCATGAACGAAAAGGTGTCATTACATTTTATCTGTTAGAATAGGTGGCTTTCACTGTTTCATAAAAACAAATTTTTATCTGTTTCTTTGGTTATAATATGGCATATCCATATCAGAACCCAAATATTATCAAAAAAGGAAATCAAGGGAGTCTCTCATAATCTATACAATAATTCAATACTTCACTTTTTAAAATGACACTTTTGATGGTTGGGTTTATGTTGATGATAACTTATGACTGTTTTTAGTTTATGTGGTAATAACTGGGATCTGGGCAAAATAAAACAAAACTGGATTCAGTTTTTGATTTATAACTAGGAAATTCCATAAGACTACTGTTACCCACAGGTAATGTTTTTTCATTTAGAAAATGAGGCATCTTGAATGGTATAAAATGAGAAGCTAAGCCAGCTATATTAACTTTGAAGAAAGGGACAATGGTTTGGACACAGTAAAATAAATACCTTCTCAGAAAATATAAAAGGAATTAAATTATTTACATTCTTATGAATGAATGATGATGGTAACCAAACTTAGTACATCTGGACATAATATATTGAAACTCATGTAGAAACAGTTTCTCATGACTCTCAGTTAAAATAGAATTTACACTCTTGAAATGTATATTGCCATGTTTAAGAAAATATTTTAAAAAGTAACAAAATGGTTACATAATTATATAGTGAAAAGTTAACACTTGCACATTACTTTGGAAATAGAACAATATTTATAGTAGAAGGGTTATCTATTAGGTACTGCTTTTACCCAAAATAATGTTTAAAATTAAGCTGTAAAATATACTATGACATGACTACTCTGCCAACTGCAAATATAAGGGACCAAAACACAGAGTCAATATATTAGCAAGAAGCAACATTGAATTGTTGCATATGATATGATAAAAGCAATGATTTGGTGAAACATATTTGAAATTAATTTAGGTGGCAAAAAATTAAGAGCACTATAGTGTACCATTTTAAAACATCAAATTATTCTCTAAAATTCTTTCTTTAGAAAGTGTGTTGAGTAGGTTGAACTTCTACAGAGATCACTTTGGAGTATGTAATCACTCTAAATTACAGTGCAAAGAACAATGGAAAGATATGCCTTCTCTACTTACCAAAACAACATAGTTGAAAGTAAACGGTCATAATCTATGGAACTTAAGCAAACATACACCAGACAGCTTTGACACCTTAATGTGTGTTCATCTCTCATCTGCAATCTCCAGCCTACTGTCCTTGACCTTTTTGATGACCTCTTCTCCATTCTCACAATGACATGCAAATGAAACACAGCTCCAATATGAATCTTTCCTGATATTCTCACTGTGCTATTTCTTTTGAATGTATGTAAAATGCACCTTGTTGTTTATTATCCATGGAAACTAATTATGTCTCCTGCTCTAAAATGATACAGAAATGTTATCAGCCACATTTGTGACTAACACATAGATACAAAATGTGATCCAAGAATTTGCTCTTCATTTGCCTTTCCTCCAAGATTTAAAGGCATTAAAATCAATCTGTAAGTTTTCTGCATTTCCACAATACATTTGTTGATTAGTTAGAAAGACCTTTGTTTAGAACTTTAAAATATACTTGCTGTAAAATACCATAACTTTAATTTTTTATGTCACTGATAGTCACATTTCTATTTTTGAGTCCTCAGTAAAGATTTCTACACATTCACACTTTACATTGGTTTCCATGTTAAAACACACAGAACAGGATTTGTCACGTTAAATGTAATCCACAGTCTTAATTCTTAAGTCTTAATTCTTAAGTTAAGATTTGCAATGTTTGTTACAAACCCAGCTCGTGGATCTAAAGACAGGTCCCTGGGAAACTTCAGCTTTTTGCTAACGAGTATAGTAGGGTATAAGCCATTGACTTTGGATACTTCAATGATCCTTTTCTCTGTGTCAGACCAATAGAGATTTTTTCCAATCCAATCAACAGCAAGTGCATTGGGGACAGCTGTGTTATGCACTACCTAACAAAATAAGAATTTAAACAATTAACAGTGTAAATGCCTAGAATAAGAACTGAACATTTTTTTCTTGATTTTTACAGAGATAATAGAATTCTATTTAAACATTAGAAATAAAATTTACATAGGCATAAAACAGAACAATTTATCCTAATAAAATGACTTACTCGTTTGTGAGAAATTACCTAATATGTAATCAGGACCCCAGAAATTACATGCAGTTTTAAGAAAGAAATGCTCAAATTTAAAAACAGCTATTGGACAGCCGCATAATTATTGATCACATTTTCATTTTAGTCTATTTGTACTCTTAAAATTTGGGGCAAAAAAAATCTGTCACAAAGACATACACACACAAAAATTATTGAAATTTATCTTTAACAGGTTCTAGGGGAGATATCAATAGCAGTTACCATTCCCCCAACTGCTGTTGCCCTATGTAAATGCTCTACTACAGGAATGGAAAAAAATGCAAGGGAGAACCCAACATAACCAAAGGGAAATTATTCTCACACAACTATTGTGCTCAATTCTAACCCATCTCAATATCAAATATAATAACAATATAAGCTTTTTATATACAAATATGACACATATAAAATAATACAAAATTCTTAAAATATATGAGCACTATTTTTGAGTTTTCCGTGCTTTGAGGACTGAATGAAAGAAGCAATTGAAACATGGGGCTGCATAGAAACCAATAGTAACATAGTTAGAGACAAAAAACCACTGAATTTTTATAGTTATCCTTTCCCAATAACCACAAATAATAAATATATAAAGTGACAACATGAACATTTTCAGCATTTAATAATATCAACCTACAATACTGAATTGTACAATATCTTTTCTTCTTTCTCCCAAATTCCAAGTTGGAAAATTGTCATGTATGACCATTAAAATTAAAATCAGTGAATTATTAATCCCAAAGGAAGAAATATGCATTTTTTAACCCTATGTTATGACATAATTTAAAGTATTTAAATAATTTTATTTTAAAACCTGAGATAACACAGAAATGGAACCAAATAGCTCATATCTAGAAGGTGACAGGTATTTAATTATGATGCTGTCTAATCAGAACATTCATAATTTTATACAAATGCATTCAATTATTTCCATCTATAGTAGGTTAATTTTAATAGTGGTATAATTTTAATCTATAATTGAATAATTAATATTTTACAATTACAAACACTGTCTCAACTTTTTCTTTTATATAAATTAACACAATTGAATCTAAGGCACTAATCATTCAAGCTGGAACCATCCATCACATTTTCTAGGGTTGTGAATAAGGATCTAAATTTTATTTATTCAATTTGATTTTACCTTATTTCAAGTAATAGCATTATAATGAAATATAATAATAAAAGGATCATATTTCACATTTAAACTATGTATTAATTTACATTATAAAATGTGAAATGCAAACCAATCTAATATATTCTATCAGTTGTACCATTACCTTCAAATAACATTTTCTATTTAATTCAACCACGCTAATAAAATATCCAATAATCCCATTGTTGTAATGTTTAGGTACCTTAATATCACTTCCATTTAAACACATTCTATTTATGCGGCTGCCATTGGGTCGGCTGGAATCAATCCAGTAGATGAATTCTTCTCTGTAATCAAAGTCTACAGCAATAACATTGTTTAATCCCTAAAAAATAAAAAGGAATAGTTAAGTAGAAATTATTTTTAAATGTTTTAGGAGTTTATAAGAGTCTCTATCTCCTTTTAAATACTTATAGCTATTGCAATGAGTGGCACTTGTGACCAAATATTTTTAAAAGCATCATATGTTTTCATTTTCCCTGCATTATACACTTAAGAGGTTGCATAAGTTATTTGAAAATATTTTACAAGCAGGTCACAACAATTTCAGAATTTTTATAGATAATGGTGTAAGCAAATAGCCGGTAAAGGGGGGCGGGGGCAACAACTTGCTTTTGGAGAGATAAAGTGAAAGACTCTCACTGTAGGTTAATATTAAATACTAGGAGCCCAGCGTGCAAATTCGCGCGGCGCCGCCCACCCACCCACTGCCCTGCCTTGACACCCGAACCTCTCCACGCAGAGCTCCCGCACGCCTGGCCCAGCCCCCAAACCCTCTGGCCTTCTCTGGCCGCTTCAAGCCCTGCCCTCAGTCCCTCGAGTCGCCTGGGGCTGGTCCCGCCTTCTCTGGGCGCCTCCCTGCTTCCGCCCTGTCTCTGGAGCAACATGGTGGCTCCACCCTGTCATGGCGCCAGAGGAGAGCGTGGAAGCTTCCTGCCTGCTGGGCTGTGCTCCTTCCCCCGGCAGGTGGGCCGCGGGGCACTCAGAGTGCGAGCTGTGGGTGGCGAAGGACTGGTGAGGGGGGTGCTATGGGCTCTCACCCCTGCCCTCCCGGGCATGGGATGGTCCCGCCTCCTCCGGGCTCCTCCCCGCTTCCACCCCATCTCTGAAGCAACACCCCAGCTAATATGCTAATGACCTGGTCATTACCCGTTATGGCGTCCTGGCCATTAGCATATCAGCTCTTTATTAGTATAGATACATTTGATGTCATTATTATCATCTGTTCTGTACAGTAACTAGAAAAGAGCACAGATCTAAATGGGAAAAACTAAAGATCTCTCATGATTTATGATGATCCCTGGATAGCCATCTGATTAAAGTCAGAAATACAATTTAGAAATTTTATTATTTACAAAATCTTTTGTCTCTGGATAAACACACTTTTCCCCCCTCCCCCCTTTTATGCTTCCAGTGGTTCCTTAGGAAAGCAAGTGCCATGTTAGAATTTAAAGTCATAACCTTAGGAGAGTATTTGACCAAAGAGGAAGTGGAGAGTCAATATCTTTTGTCCCGGGTGGTGAGGAAAAGCCTCACTTCGGACTCCTGGTTATGCAGTATTTAGCAGGGAATGAAACTAGATAGGAATTCAGCCAATGGGTTTTAGATGCCTCAGATCTTTGGTTTAGTAGTTCTGCTGTTTGACTGATGTTGTTGAGCACTGTGCACAAGGATCTGGGAGTCTTCTGAGATGTTAGATTGTTCAAATGATTCCTTAGGGATTCGTTTAATTTAGGTCTATTGTTAGGGCTTGTAGATTTACTACCTCAGTGGACCAATAAAACTTAGATCAGAATTTCAATTGTGCTATCTCATTTTAATGCTTGAATAGTTTATTAATATATAAATTCTTATGGATCAAAAAAATAATTTGATACAGCAGACACTTGGCAAGGCCCTGAGAGATCTTTACTATATCTTTATAGCTGATGTAAGTTGCTTATATAAATATTCACCCTAAAGTTGTAGTTTAGTATTAAATTATTTCAAGAATCACTTATTAGTAGGTTTAGTTTTATAGTTAAGGATTAGCATTTCAGGAAGATAAGTTCTTTTGTTTGCCTTGGTTTGGTTTGGAGAAGGAAGGATGGTATTTACCAAATGTGAATTGTTTCATTATGTAGTCTCAAAATTTGCAATTTGATAATAAGAATGACACTGTATTAGATGTATATAATGCCTTTTGAGAAACAGACAAAGGCTAAATTGTTACTGTTCAGATTTTAGTTCTTTCTGACCATCTCCAAGACTAAGGATAGCCTGTGTATAGAAGCAATTTAGAGAAGGTTTTGGCAAATACTGATTTTTTTTCTTTTCTCAGCAGGGCTGTATTCTAGTAGTGATGGTGTTAAGATCATAGTTTCAAGTCAGATGCTTTTATTTGGCTTAACATGAGCAAAATATTTTTCTTCAGCTCCAGATTATAAAGGTAAACGGAAATAGCCTAACCCCACAGAATTGCATGCCATTGCTCATAAACAAGAGACACAAGGAAGTAAACATGACTCAGTGTAAATTCCTCACTATGCCCAGATAAATATATGCAAGTGTACTTCTTATTGATGTTCCTAATCAAGGTAATGACTATAGTGCTAAAAGAAAAACTAAACTAATATCCTAGTCACAGATTCATAACATTCACTAAAAATATATTCATAAGCTAAAAACTGGAGGACTTCTTAACTAAATGCACAGAGACACATCTAGAATGTTGTCTCTGCAGAATCAATGAATGTTCTAAAATATACAATGAATATATTCCAAGTTCTATAGAGGGTTTAAAATATTCATTATAGTTCTCACTATTGTAGTTCAGTGAATAGAGTGTCAACACTCAGACTGAGGGTCACAGGTTCAATTCCTGGTCAAGGGCATGTACCTAGGTTGCAGGTTTCAATCCCAGGCCCCGGTTGGGGTGCATGCAGGAGGCAACAAATCAATGTGTCTCTCTCACATCGATTTCTCTCTCTCTCTCTCTCTCTCTCTCTCTCTCTCTCTCTCTCTCTCTCTTCTGTCTCTCTCTCTCTCTCTCTCTCTCTCTCCCTCCTTTCCTCCCTGCCTCCCTCTCTCCTCCCCACCCCCTTCCACTCTCTCTAAAAGTCAATAGGAAAAAATATCCTCAGGTGAGAGTTAACTAACAAACAAACAAAAAAATAATAATCATTACACCCCTAACTGGTTTGGCTCAGTAGATAGAGCATCGGCCTGCAGGCTGAAGGGTCCCAGGTTCGATTCCAGTCAAGGGCATGTACCTTGGTTGTAGGCACATCCCCAGTAGGGGGTGTGCAGGAGGCAGCTGATCGATGTTTCTCTCTCATTGATGTTTCTAACTCTCTATCCCTCTCCCTTCCTCTCTGTAAAAATCAATAAAATATTTTTTTAAAAATCATTACAATAGTAGTCTACAATATTTCTTACATTCAAATGATTTTTTCACCAGATAAATAAGGTAAATGTGTTAAGGTTCTATGTTAGGCTTGCAATTCAGATAGCTATGGATAAATTAGAGGTTTATAGAGAAAAGGTTGAGAGAAACTTGTCTCCAACTTTAGCAAAAATTCACCCACTATCCCCAGTCATGCAAAATTATTCTCCTTTCTTTACAGTAATCAATTTATATAATATATATACAATTCCAAATTTAGCAAACCCACTATGATAAATTAAAGTTGTAAACACAGAAATTGAAGCTCTGAATTCTGACATATATATCTAGCCAAACTTGTCATTGTTATACTGCTTTACAAGTCATCTACACAGAAAGAGTGCATTGATTTCTTTGTAGAATCATATGCAAGGTATGGTCAAAATAATGTCTAAAATCTAGAGTAATCCCAGTGGCTTCAGAGATAAAAATTGATTTCATCAAAATTATATTTGCTTCTTTCATTTCTGTAGCTAAATACTTATACCCTTTGGTTCAAGATGATTAATTTAAGAAATTGTTTTGTTTCTCTTTTCAATTTTACTGGAATAAAAGGCACTGTTAGAATTGAATTGGATAACATATGGAAAAGCTACTTGATTAATTTTCCTTTCTACAATCCATATTATTAAAGTAGATTTTCTAAATGTAGTGTATGAATAGAAGTTATAGCTGGCCAGCTATAACTATGTTTTAGACTACATAGGCTAATTTTTTTTCTACCAGTTGTTATAATTTTATGCTACAACATTTCTTGAGATTATTAATGATAACAGTATATAAAATTCAAGATGTTAGGGTAAATCATTTTCCCAAATCACCTACACAAGACATTCCCAAATAATTAAAGCAAAGATGGTGTCTTTCATTTATTTTTACTGCATTAAATATGGAGAGATAATTACTTTTGTTTTCTACCCAAGTCTGTATATGTAGACAATCTCTAAGACAGAAAAATGGTTTTCTACTTCCTAGAAGTTCTTGAGTATTTCTACAATGCTATGACAAAGGTATGGTAAAAATATGGTCCCTGACAGAAATGATGTATTCAAACTGATGGCTGTGAAAACTAGAAGTAAGAGTTACCTTTAGTTGGGGGGTCTCTATTTCCTTGCTCAATGGTCACATTAACAAACGCTTTCCAAAAGCACAGGTGTTTAGAGTCCTCATGAGCTTCCTCATCTTCCTCACTCCCTTTTTATTTTCGTAAGAAAACTATCTGAGCCCAATCAGCATGGCTCAGTGGTTAAACATTGACCTATGAACCAGGAGTTCAAGGTTCGGTTCCCAGTCAGGGCACATGCCCCTGTTATGGGATCAATCCCCAGTAAGGGTCATGTAGGAGGCAGCAGATCAAGGACTCTTAGTCATCATTGATGTTTCTATCTCTCTCTCCCCTTCCCTTCCTCTCTAAAATCAATAAAAATATATTTTAAAATAAAAGAATACTATATGAAATTCATTCCCACTTAGGTACTAGTGATTGGCAATAGTTTAAAATTATGCCACCAGGAAAAAAAAAACAACTGCTATCTGAAAGTGTGCATTAAAGTGGTTTGGTTATATGAAATAGACTTAAATCATGCATAGAAAAAAGTGATTTTGCCCCATTAAGAACAATTTCTGATAACATATTAGCTATAAAAATAAAAAATAAAACAACAAAAGAGATATCAATAGAAATGTCCTGAGCCACAGGGTTGGAAAATGAAGCAAGGAGCGCCATTGAAATTGTTATGGGTCTTTCATGTTGCTATATTAGTTAAATTTGTGGTTTAATTGAGCTTATAAATAGAGTATCCTAAAATGAGGACTTCCTAAAATAGCACAGTCTAAAACAAAGACATGCTAAAAAAAAACAACAACACATACACATGTGACTACATGGATGGATTTTGAGACTATCATGCTAAATGAAATAAATCAGACAGAAAAAGTAAAAAACCATATGATTTCACTCATATGTGGGATATAAAACTGAAAGCAACAAATAAACAAACAAGAAAAACAAACAAAAACTCATAGAAACAGATAACAGTATGGTGTCATGAGAGGGAAGGGGTGGAGGAGGAGTAAAGGGGGTCAAATATATGGTGATGGAAGGGGATTTGACTTTGGGTGGTGAACACACAATGCAGTATACAGTTGATGCAGCATATAATTGCACACTTGAAAACTATATACTTTATTCACCAATAAATTTAATTTAAAAATAAATAAATTAACTAAAACAATAACTCTTTAAAGGCAAAAAAGAAAATGCTCCCCACCACACATACACACACACACCATGAAAACAATAAAAGATATAGTAAAAAGAAAATAAACATATCCCTTTTCCAGAGATTATACAAGGAATTAATGACTGGCACACTTAACTTGGAAGGTAAAGGGAGGTCATAGAGATTTACTCCAAGAGAAAGATAATTTTCAATATTCTGTACCTTTTCTATAAGCTTAAAATTAGGCTACACAATACCATGGCTTTCCCTCAAGGAGGTTGCCCTATACCAGTGCCATTTCTCCTAATTCCAGTTCCTCCCACTATAGCTTTTTTATCGTTCGCATCTGTCTTCTGCTGAGATTCCAGTGTGACATAAGCCAACTTGCTTGACCTTTCACCCTGATAGTATCTGCCCTGCCTACTTAGACGGGTTATTATTGTAAGGACTAGGGGCCCCGTGCACAAAATTCATGCATGGAGGGGGGGATGACCCTCAGCCCAGCATGCACCCTCTCCAATCTGGGACCCCTCAAGGGATGTCCGACTTCCCGTTTAGGCCCAATTCCACCAGGATGGGGCCTAAACGGGAAGTCAGACATCCCTCTCACAATCAGGACTGCTGGCTCCCAACTACTCGCCTGCCTGCCTTCCTGATTGCCCCTAACTGCTTCTGTCTGCCAGCCTGATCACCCCTTAACCACTCCCCTGACAGTCTGATTAATGCCTAACTGCTCCCCTGCCAGCCTGTTTGCCCCTAACTGCCCTCCCCTGCAGGCCTGGTCCCCCAACTGCTCTCCCCCACAGGCCTGGGTACCCCCCAACTGTGCTTCCCTGCAGGCCCGGTCACCCCCAACTTCCCTCCTCTGCCGGCCTGGTCACTCCTAACTGCCCTCCCCTTCAGGCTTGATCTCCCCCAACTGCCCTCCCTTGCAGGCCTGGTCCCTCCCAACTATGCTCCCCTGATGGCCTGATTGCCCACAATTGCCCTACTTTGCAGGCTTGGTCCCTCCCAACTGCCCTCCCCTGCTGGCCATCTTGTGTCCACATGGGGGCAGCCATCTTTGACCACATGGGGGCAGCCATCTTGTGTGTTGGAGTGATGGTCAATCTGCATATTACCATAGTTTCCGGCGTGTAAGACAACTGGGCGTATAAGATTTTCCTGGGTTAAAAAGTCGTTTTATATGCCGTAAAATACAGTAGTCCAATATATCTAATCCATTATATCTAATCCCATCAATATAGTCCAATATACCATATTTTCCGGTGTATAAAATGACTTTTTAACCCAGGAAAATCTTACCCAGTCGTCTCATACGCCAGAAAGTATGGTACTCTTTTATTAGATAGAAAGATAGAGACCTGGTGCATGGGTGGGGGCCAGCTGTTTTGCCCTGAAGGATGTCCTGGGTCAGGGTGGGGTTTCCCTTGGGGCATGGGGCGGCCTCGGCAAGGGCCCTGTGGTGGTTTGCAGGCTGGCCATGCCCCCTGGTGACCCAAGCGGAGGCCCTGGTATCTGGAATTTATTTATCTTCTACAATTGAAACTTTGTAGCCTTGAGTGGAGCCAAGCCTCCTGCTTGCTCCATGGCGGCAGCCATTACTGTTGGAATTTATTTATCTTCTATAATTAAATCTTTGTAGCCTTGAGTGGAGGCTTGGGCAGGCCAGGGTGTGTGGAAAGCTTGGCTTCCTCCATCGCCAGGGAAACCCAAGCCTCCCTCCTGCTTGCTCTATGGCCGCAGCCATCTTGGTTGGGGTTAATTTGCATACTCGCTCCTGTTTGGCTAGTGGGCATGACTGGTGGGCATGGCTTGTTGGTATAGCGGAGTGATGGTTAATTTGAATATTACTCTTTTATTAGATAGGATGAATCTAGGTACATGAAAGTGTGTAGCACATGTATGGCATAAATTCAGATATTATTTTTAACATCTTTAAATCTTTAATCCTCATGTTAAAGAGAACACTTTATATTGTCCAAATGAATATTAGTTGAGGAAAAACACATTTTTTAAAAATTTAGTTAAATAATATAGAAAACTAGAGGCTCAGCATGCATGAAATTGTGTGCAGTTAGGGTCCCTAGGCCTACCCTGGCCTCTGTTGCTGGCCTCTGCCGCCCTGTGACACTACGTGAAGTTCCCCACCCTGGGACGGTCCGCAATGCTCGCATCCCCTCAACTGCTCCGCGAGGCTCCTCCCACCCCGCCACTGCTCCACGAAACTCCTCCCCCCACCCCCTCCCCACCACTGCTCTGCAAGGTTCCCCCCGCACTGTGACTGCTCCGTGAAACTCTCCCACCCCGTGATTGCTACTGCTATGTGAAACTCACTACCGCTGCTGCTCAAAAGTCCCCAGTCCCGCCCACCGCCACCCCGCCTCATGGCAAGCAGCTGGTGGGGGGGAGGCGGACTAGTTGTCTATTTGGTCCTGAAGGCATCCAGCTCTTTTATATATTAGGACCATTTGGCCAGCAAAAACTTTTCCATTTCAAAAGTTATATCTACTTGAATTTTTTTCTAGGGATATTCATTAAAGAGATAGTTGTCTGGCCCTGGCTGGTGTGTCTCAGTTGGTTGAGCATTATCCTGTGCTTTGAAATGTCACTAGTTCTATACCCAGTCAGGGCACACACCCAGGTTGGGGTATGTAAATTTCTCTCTCTCTCCCTTTCCCTTTTTCTCTATCTCTAAAAATAAAACAAATAAACAAAACAAATACAAATACATAAATAAAAATAAATAAGTAAAAATAAATCAATGCAAACATATTTTTTTTAAAAAAGAGATAATTGTCTGACTCATACATTTTAAGTAGCTTCAATTTAGTTTTTTAAAAAACATGAGAATATTTTATTCAATCTCCTTAGGGCTCAGAATTAGGGAGAGGGGCAGTGTGATCCAATGGATGTTAGTGGCTCTTCCAAACTCAAGATAAAGAGTCTAAACCTCACAGACAACCGTGAATTAGGCAGGAATATTGTGGCAAGCACATGGTAAATTTGAGCACTCTGTGGATTTGGAAAGCATGGGCTGTATGTCAAAGTGGCAGTTGCTAAACTGGCTAGATGGAAGCCATTCAGCTATGTGAGCCTAGCAAGAGTACACCGTCTTTTTTTCTTTCCTTTTTTTCCTTTTTTTTTTTTTAATGTGACTTAGAGGAAAGCTGGAAAATCTAACTCTGTCATGAAGAGTCAATATTACAGTTGTTAATGAGAGATTAGCATTAAAATAAGGCTAAATCATTAAGCAAAATGAGTGAAACTCTAACAGCAGCAATGAAGAAATCCATCAGTTGGATGGGAAAAAATAATTCTAAGTAAGTATTTTTTGTGTTGCTGAAAAATTACCATATGAATGGCATTTATTTATTTATTTATTTATTTATTTATTTATTTATTTATTTATTTATTTTTGCCTATGCCTAATGCTGGCATAAATACACTATACGAACAAGAAATATCCTTATTTTTGGCACACTTGTTCCAGACAGTGCTTTCACATATGCATGCCATGATTATCCAGTTTGGGGCAATGAGATTTTTGTAGCACAACAGGTACAAGTTAAATAATTCCAAAGAAGCTATTTCTTCTGACAATTGAAAGTTTGCTATAACTAACTATATGTGATTCCTCTAGTCTAGGTACTAGCCATTCTAGTTTTAATCATTTAATTTTATGCTATTTTCACTGCAGACTGGGATGGAAAAAAATTGACAAGAGCAAGTCATAGCATTTTATCTTGCCATAAAATGGAAATTTTATCTTTTCCTATCAAATAACATATGTAAATATACTTTGACAATAGAACTCAAACCTCAAAACAGATTTCCTTGGGTCTTGGGATGGGTTGGGAGATAAAGAGGGTAAAGAATGAAAACATGTGCCTCACAACCTTTTAACTAAGTGTCAATCACACTTCTGTTCCCTTGTTTTTTACAAATTTTAAAGGCTAGGGGTCATTAATCCTGTTTATCTCCTGGTTATAAACAGAAATTTGAATTACATTAAAAATATTTATTTTTAAATCCCAAGGGGGTTGGGGTGGGGGGCAAGTTTGGTAATGCACAAAACTCCTTAAAAGAGAATCTTATGCTTTCTCTGCTCTAGCTATTCTTGAGATAGTTACTCTCTTCCATGAATTATACCTTGCATCTTTTACTTTCTTTGAAATGGTATGATGTGACAAATTCAGAGCATCACCTGGACAATTCAAACAAAATAAAATTTATAGTAATCTCATATACATATATGCATGTATTTATGACTAGCATTTCATAAATTCAAATTGTGAGATATATCTGTGGCTCTAGGGCATACTTAAAGTACCCATAATGAATAGTATGAAATCATCATGGGAATGTCATACCTGTTTTAAAAGGGTGTAGTTGGAGCCATCAGTGCTAATTTTTCTTATCTCATGATGATCAGCAAGAATTAAAAAAGGTTCCTCATCTAAATACCAAGACAGAAAACATATTAGACTTTTTGGATTCATGGTTTTCAACTCTTCTTTGTTTCTGAAGTAATATAAAGTCAAATGCAGTGCCCTCCAGTAGACTAATGGTTAAAAAATTCACACTGAGACCTCAGTTGATAATAAGATGAAGAGGCTACAGACACCCAGACAGTACAATCAAGATAATTATAAATGCTAGCCCTCTCTTTCCTTCAATTCTCTTGAATATTAAGTTATCTAATTTATTTGAAATTAGTAGAAATACCTGCTGTTATAATCTGATTTTAGATGATTGTTTTTAAAAGGATAAGCTACCCCATCTTAGAAACCTACAGTATAGTTAAACATTCATATAATCAAATATTTCATTTTTTATGATTAAAAAACTACCTTTTGCTCTCAGAATAGCTTCAGTGAAAACTGAGTATCATTCCCTACATATACATTTTTTTCAGATGTACAGTATCTATAATCCTTATCTATTAATTATACCTTTCTTTATGAGTCTATTTTTAAAAATCCTTTAATAGTCTTTACTTCCTTCTTGTTGTTTGTCCAATATCTTTTAATATCTCACTTGTTCTAGAAACTAGTAAAGATAATAATAAGAATCATATATGTGAAGATTCTCTAAACCTTTCAACTGGTTTTACCATCAGAACTTATTTGGAAACAAATTAGTTGTTTTAAATGCTGTCACCAGCATGTATATTTGAAAGAAACTGGCAGTGTTATTTGATTCATTATACTCCAAAGCAAAGTGAGGGTGATAGAGACACCTTATGTGCCATTTTTTATCCATTTTAATAGTCATTATCATATATTGCTTTGTATCATTTTAATATATGTGATAACTTCCACTAAAAATTACAATATATTTTTTAAGTTATGGTCATGTTTTATTGAATTTTCTACTTTACAAACAATCACACTACTTGGAACAAAGATAAGTTAAATAATTTTGCTGAATCACTGGAAAAATTCAAGTTAGCTTACATAGCTGATTTATTATTGTTGTCATCATTGCTACTGTTGCTATTATTGCCTAGATGTTCCCCTTGACATGCGTATGTGAGTGTGTGTGGTGTAGGGAAGACAGAAAAACTGCAAGGACACTGTCACAATAGGCTCTTCAATGGTCGAGGCCAAGCCTGCTTCTAAGAAACAGTGATTCAGCAGGAGGCAATGCTAGAGACTGTTCTTGTTACCTGTGAACACTCTCAAAATATAAACAAAACAAAGAAAAACCCTTAATAATTCACAAGACCAAAATGCAGTATTATTAGAAACAGAGCAGTTTGTGGACAACACAAAATCAGAATGACAGATCCCAGATCAAGGTAAGTAGGGAAGAATTTTGATTTCTGAGAAATAGCAAGAATGAATGAATTTAATAAAATGGCTATAAAATTCAGGATCCATATGTGTAACTGAGGTTGGATCAGTAGACAAGTTCAATTTGATACCCGAAAGTGATTTGCAGCCATTTGGGTTATCAGGTTGTATTGCATAGCCATCTGTACAGAGGCACTTGTAGGTCCCATATGTATTGATGCATCGTTGGCTACACGGAAAGCCCGTAGAGCATTCATCAACGTCTACACACGTTTTACCGTCATCCTTCAGTTGGAATCCAGGCCAGCATTTGCACTGCAGAATTAAAAACAAACATCATCAATTCATACCATTGTCATTGTCTTTTTCTTATTGGCTACCCCTTTAGCATGACTGAACCAACAAAAGGTAATGGCAAATTTTCTGTCAAACAGAGATTAAACTTCAATAAGAATTACCAATCCTATCTAATAAAAGAGTAATATGCAAATTGACCATCACTCCAACACACAAGATGGCTGCCCCTATGTGGTCAAAGATGGCTGCCCCCATGTGGACACAAGATGGTGGCCACAAGATGGTGGCCACAAGATGGCCACCAGGAGAGGGCAGTTGGGAGGGACCAGGCCTGCAAGGGAGGGCAGTTAGGCATCAATCAGGCTGTCAGAGGAGTGGTTAGTGGGTGATCAGGCTGGCAGGCAGAAGAGGTTAGGGGCAATCAGGAAGACAGGCAGGCGAGCAGTTGGGAGCCAGCAGTCCTGGATTGTGAGAGGGATGTCCGACTGCCCGTTTAGGCCCGATACCAGTAGGATAGGGCCTAACGGGCAGTCGGACATCCCTTGAGGGGTCCCAGATGGAGAGGGTGCAGGCTGGGCTGAGGGACACACACACCCCGAATTTCGTGCACCGGGCCTCTAGTATCATATAAAGTTAAAGTTAAAAATATTCTCTGAAATATCTTCATTTGAACATCTGAGGTTGGAAAGATTATAAAAGTTAACTGATATCACCGTAGCCATGTGATGAGAGAATGACAAAACGGAACTGAATTGTCAACTTTCATTCCCATTCTATTTTGTTATATTGTCTTTTTAGAAGACTGTAACAGTCATAAGAATTAAACCTTATGTGGAATTTTGACCATTACTAACATTATCACATGTTATTTTATTAGAGCCTTACATAAATTTATGATGTAAGTATTATATTCCTTAGTTAACTGATGAGAAACCCAGAGGAACAAAGGTGAAGTTGCCTAGATAAAGCCAGGAGGAGAGTTGAGGTTGGGGCGGGGGGGGCTGTAATTTTTTAACACATAGTAAAGATCAATTAATATTTATCAACTGGGTTTGATTCCATAATCAGATATGTTGATGTTGACTGGGAAAATAATAATAACCTAGTTTCTCCATCATTATTAAATAAATTTGTATCATCAAATCTTTTCTTCAGTACCTCTATGATCTTCTACATGAACTTCTGAGGATGATCTACAAAATTTACTAACTGGAATGTCAATTCTGAGTACAATGTCATGCCAAATACGTTTTTGAGTTCCTGGAAATAATAAGGTGCTATGATTGGTCACTGTCTTTCAGTTCTCTATTCAGTCCCTGCCAAGAAGCATATGAAAATTCTAATTATACAAAATGAACCTATAATTGGCCAGATGATTATGGTCATATTAACATTTACCAAGGCTATTTAGTGGTCTTTGAATAAAGAAAATTGTGAGTATTGTGTGGGACAGTGAATTAAAAAAGAACTTTAAGTTATTAAGAGTAACTAGTAGTTAAGGGTTAGCCATAGTAAACATTTCATAATTTAGATCATTTATTTACGGGTAAAGGTAACAGAAGAGCTTTTCCTATTTTTAGGATAATATAGGAGATACGTACATACATATTGTTAAATAGCCAGCCAACAATTAATTGAAGGGTAGAATTTTTTAAGTACAAGAAAGTATTTATTACTAGGAGGGAAAACATCAACTTCACCTGAAGCTGTTCAAAAGATAAATACTTTTTTCTAAGTCCTTTTACAAGAACTAAGTCCCTTTAAGTTCTTTGTACTTTATTCTTTAACAAATTTCACCAATATTAATCTAACAATCTTAGGCAATAATAAAGGATTGTGTTGCGTTTAATCAATAAAACCCACTAGCAAGCCAGCAAATCAAAGCAAAAGCAACACTTTGAAAAGTAGTATTGTCACAGCCTAAGATATGATAAGGACAGTTTGGGTAAGTCCTTCTCATATCTTAGGCTGTGGCAATACTTCTTTCCCAAGTAATTAAGAAGACTTAACTTACTACCTGATGTAGAAAGGCAAGAGATTAAATCTGAAGAGAAAGAAACATCAATGGAGCTATCAGCTATTAAAGTGTGTGTACTTTTTGGGGTAACCTGTATGTTACCTCAATTATTAAAAACTATATATTTTTTGAAATGAGAAACTGACAGGATACAAGAAGATGTAACTGAGGACTGGAAATTAGACCCTGTGATTGGTCATGTGGTCAGGAAGCCAGAAGACCCATAGGCAGATACAGGGCAGTGCTAAATTCAAGGGCACTTTAGAACAAGTGAAAAGAAGTTGCATAAAGTATGTTGAATCCCTCTCAAAAAGTATGAAAAACTTAAACAGTGTCCCAATTTTAACCGGATTTCTGAAAATCACTTTGAATGCCTAATGTCAAGGCTTACAGAACTACTATATCAAATGGACAACTTAGATAAAAACACATTTATGGAATATTAATTTCCTAAAGGTAAAATTGGTAAACACTACTGAATGTATTACACATTTCTATAAGCAAATGGAATTAGGATGTTTAAGGTTTACAGTAAGTTTTTTTTAAATTGTTTATTGAATAAAAATATTTAAAAAGATAATTTACTACCCAATCCAGTAACCTTGTTATAACAAAAACATTTTTACTCTTAAATAATTAATAAACATCTATGAGAAATTCTGCTAGCCTGACCTATATGAGCAAAATGAAAATAATAATGACTTGCATATTCAACAATAGATGAGAAATTCATAACAGTTTAAAATTTATTCACCTTCATTTAAAAATACATTTTTTATAAAAGTGAGATTTATATATATTCAATGTCATTTTAATTTCCCTCCTCATCTAGAACTATTTCAAATTTTTCTACTTTGTGTCAATTTTCATATCAGATCATAAAACTGGAAGAAAGAAACACAGCAACCCAAACTTACCTATCACATTTAGGAATATTTTTGTGCAGTTTTTAATGTGATATTTGACAAAAATTGATTATTTTATTTCTAATGTATACATTAAAACTTCCTTCTCTCTCAGAAGTATTTTTATTTTTCACATGGTAAATTTCCCTTCCCTTCAAAATAAGATTCTTGCTTTAGTAAATGTTATTACTCTCTTTTGAATAAATACATTGCATGTGTTTTACAGCAAACATATAAATTGTTCACATGCCATAAGGTCTAATTTTTGCTTTCATCAGGAATTTTAATTTTATTGCAGAATGTGGAGGATTTCTTGACATGTACTGCTGATAATGTATTGAGAAATAAGTTATTGGATAGTTTTCCCCATTTCCTGAAAAAGAAAAACCCATCATCTGACATTTTCCCCCCCAAATAGTTAAGCATTTTGTTGTACATAGGCTTTTTATTCAATTTCCTACCAGTAAATATATATGTAAAATATGTGCTTGAACCTTTGCTTAAGTTTCTTATTTATGATTCTAAACTTAGCTCCTTAAATTTTTATACTGGTCTGTTTCTCACAGTAGATGTTTCATTTTATTCATCGATTTTCACATGTGTACATATTCAGGAACATTACTCACAGAACTCTGTCAGGTATCATATACAAATAATTTTTGTATTATGAAATAGAGTGTCTATTTCAACTATAATTCTCACTTAAATCATTTCTAGAGAAGTCAAAATAAAAATACTGATATTTTAAAGGTATGGAAAAACAAACATTTTTGTGCAAGGAGTCTTATAAAGTGATTAAAATAGTATGCTTTAACGTATTTTTCAGGGTGACATCTACTGCTACCAAAAGTAATTTTCCAAATATAGCATTTCTGTGCACAAAATACTTGTTATATGCAGGCATTTAAAAAACATTAAACCTCATTTTGAATGTTATGTCAAAAGGTTATAATTGATACTTTATAATTTTTAGATTTTACCACCAAGATTGTTATGACAAAGTTTAAATACACACAGAATAAACACAAATAAATCTACTTTGAAATTTACATTTTGGATATATATATTATATGACACACACACATATATATATATTTCTATAGATATATAGACTTATAGTGTATATTATATAGACAGAAGTAAATAATTATTTATAACCTATGACTTAAACTTTTAAGTAGTTTCCTGTAATAATTCTATGACATATGCCCTGCTTTTCCAGGAAACATTTCTATATTGATTGTACATAAATAGCTAATATATTTTTATGCTCCCTTGGATTTCAAATATTTACTGACAAAATTAATTATTTGACACATAGTCATCTCATTAAGAGCCATCTGGACTCTTTGTCTTGCTTTCCTTTTACTTACAGTATAGTGTTCCTGAGTGCATGTATGTTTTATGTTTGTTTGTTTTTTCCTCACCTGAGGACATACTTATTGATTTTAGAGAGAGAGAAAAAAATGGATGTAAGAGAGAAACATTGATCAGTTGCCTCCCATACATTCCCCAACTGGAATCAAACTTGCAGCCTTATGCTGTAAGGGATGATAAGACATCAGCCCAGGACTAATTATTGTAGTTTTTATATTGTATCTATATAAAGTAAAATCCTGATCAATGTAGTTAAACTAATCATAATGCCAGACATTCAGAAATTAAAAATGGCAACATGGTCATTTGGCTGAACTGACGGTTTAAAAGACCCGGAATCTGCTTCCTAACTCTAATTCCAACCTTTGAAACAACTCAGAGTAAATATGCTGCCTATTCCAGTGCTTCATGTACTTGAATACAGCTAATTAGTCATCATCGTTCCAGGCAAAACATCTTCCAGAGGTGTGTGTTCCAGACCCCGTATGCTTCTGGAGTACAAATTTGTATACACTGCAATTTGTTAAGGGTCCTCTTAAAGTGCCATGCGCAAACACGTCCACGGTACCCAGGTACGTTCCGATCGGTGCAACACACAGTAGAACAAAATCTGACCTCTGCAATGGCCCTAACTGCCATTAGACTCCCTCTGTGTTTTATAAGAGCCACTAGGGGCCCATTGCACAAAATTCGTGCACTGGGGGTCGTGGGTCCCTCAGCCCAACCTGCCCCCTCTCACATACTGGGAGCCCTCAGGGGATGTCCTACTGACGGCTTAGGCCCGCTCCCCACAGGGAGCATACCTAAGCCGCAGTCTGGCCTCCCTTTGTGGGAGGCAACCGGGCTGGTCAGGGGAAGGCACCAGCCCCATCACCCAACTGCTGCAGCCACTGCCAGTCACCACAGCCACCAAGGTGTTTTCATCATCATGGACTCCAGTCCCTTCACCAAGAAAAATGACAACTTTCTTTAGGCATTTTCAAGATGTGTCTTTCATAGGATATGGATTTCTTTATTTATTTTTTATCCTCACCTGAGGGTATGTTTTCATTGACTTTTAGAGAATGTGGAAGAGAAAGGGAAAGACAGAGAGAAACATTTTGATTGGTTGCCTCCTGCATGAGCCCTGATCTGGGCCCCGGCCAGGGAGGAGCCTGCAACCTAGGTACATGCCTTTGATCAGAATCAAACCCAGACCCTGCTGTCTGCAGGCTGAGGCATTATCCACTGAGTCAAACCGGCTAGGGCAGGATATGACATTTCTTAGCCTTCCAGCATTGGACCTTCATCTTTTTCTCCAGAAGTGTGGTGGAAAAACCCTAGATCACCTTTTTGGATTCTTATTACCAAAGTTACTAAGAATATTACCAGTGGCATACAGGAAGCATAGCCAATGTGCAGTCAGAAAAGGTGTTTCCTCTATAGTTCACACCAATGGAGGGCTGGGCCCTGCCCAGGACTAAAGCCTCTGGCCGAAGCTTTAGGCCTGGGCAGGCCTCTCCAGCTCCCTTGGATCACCGGCTCAGCCCCTGCCCAGGCCTGCCCAGACCGAAAGCCTCTTGGGCAGGAGCGGACCCCCAGCTCCCTACAATCAATCGCAGGGGGTCTGCTCCTGCCCAGGCCGAAAGAAGACCCCCAGCTCCCTGCCCAGGTGATCAATCACAAGGGGTCTGCTGGTGTACCAGGCCGAAGAAACCCCCAGCTCCCTGCAATTGATGGCAGGGGGTCTGCTGGTGCACCAGGCCAAAAGCTTCTGGCGCCTCTCAACGGCCGGATAGGCCCGCCCCCGGCACCTTTCAACGGCCGGATAGGCCACCCCGAGTCCCGCCCCCCAGCCTCCCACCGGCCCAATCGTAGGCGTAGCGGAGTGATGGTTATTTGCATATTACCCTTTTATTAGGTAGGATGTCCTATTGTGATTCACACGGAGCTAGTGCTCCTTTAAAAAACACTATTTCCAATGAATTGCTCCTCTGGAGACTTTCCCGCATTTACACAATCAGTTTACCGAATACACAACTTTAATTTTAATATTTTGTTTGTTTGCATCCTCCATTCCAATGTGAATGAAGCAGATGCTTTAAAATGCTATTTCTGTCCATCAATTTTGTCAGTGAAACACTCTCTTCAGGAAAATGGTACTAACAGAAAGCAATTAGGCTATCAGGAATGATTTATTTTGTTAATGTACCTGCACTCAGTTCTACTACTTCATGGGTTCTGCTTTTCCCCCTGCTCATATGAAAAAGAATGTATTCTCCAGTATTGTGGTAAATAAATGATTAGCCCATTTAACTTCAAATATGTATGGGGAGGAGGATGAGGGAAGAAATGGGACCTTTGGAGTTACATACATATCTGATGCAGCTATTAATATAACAGTAATCTTCCTAAACACTGAGCTTCTCTTTCTTATTTTTTTCTTTATGTTCAGCATATATTGAAAAATATTTTGATTTTTTTGTCATCCTGAGTATATTTTCACAAAATTACACATTATTATTATGAGTTGTATATATAGAAACTCTCCATTTAAATAATTTTGCACACACACATATATATATTATTTATATTATACATATGCATATATATATATATATATATATATATATATATATATATATATAGTTGTTGTCAATCCTCACCCGAAGATATTTTTTCCCTTGATTTTTAGAACGAGTGGAAGGAATGGGGTGCAGGGGGGAGAGAGAGAGAGAGAGAGAGAGAGAGAGAAACATTGATGTGAGAGAGACACATCAATTGGTTGCCTCCTGCATGCACTGTAAGTGGAGCCAGGGTCAAAATTGCTTCCCAGGTATGTGTCCTTGACTAGGAATCAAACCCGTGACCCCTTGGTGTATAGGCTGAAGCTCAAACAATGGAGCCACACTGGCCAGAACCCTAACAATATTTTGATGCCTTTTACATTTTACAGTTATATTGGATTAAAAAGTTTTCGTTACCCCCAAATTATTTTTTAGTTGAATTTACGTGGGTGAAATCCCATATAATAAAGAGGTAATATGCAAATTGGTCGGGACACTGTCACAGAATGACCCATCAGCAGGCTGTGTCCCTGCCCCTTGCTCAGGCATCTGCGAGGCCCAGGGTAGGTAGGATAGGATATGATAGGAGGGAATAAGAAAGGAGAGGGAGAGGAAGGCAGGCCTGCATGCAGACAAGCCAAGAGGAGAAACAGAAATACAGAAAAGCTACAAGACAAAGACGCAGGAATGGAAAAAGGAAGGAAATGCGGGGCTGCACATGGGAGGGGGTGGTGACTTTGGGGCGGGGTAGAGCAGGTGGGGCGCAGGCGATGCAGAGCAGAGAGCCCTACCCAGACGTGGGAGGAGGGTGGTGGCCCCCGGTGTGGGCAATTGGTGGGTTTGGCGCCCACGGGTCCCAGGACAGAGGGGTGGACAGTCCGAGGCCTTCCAGGTGGAGGCGCTCCTGCTTCACGGCAGCAGCACCCGGGCTATGCGGGCCTTGGCCACCCTGGCTGGGCAGGGCGCTCCACGCTGGGAGGGGAGGCAGTTTAGCTGGAGTGGAGTTGGAAACTAAGTAGGGTACTCCTTTCATCCCCAAAAGCTGGACCCCAAGAACACTGGACAGGGTTAGGTTGGTGGCGCGTTAAGAGTACTTTGTTGACTAGAAGTTGGGGTGTCTCAGGGCAGGGAATGGAAGGAGGATGGCGGCGGGGAGGCAGGGAAGTGGGGGCAGCGAAGGCCTGGCCAGGGCTGGGCCCTGGGCTGGGAGTTAACGCTCCCCAAATGGAAGCTTTAATATCAAAGTGTGCTCAGGCGGGGCTGGAAGCAGGTCCCAGAGAGGAAAGGGGAAGGTTTAAAAGAGAAACCAGTGAACAGGGTGGGGGTCGGGGCGGGGGGTAATAATAGGGAAGGAGGGAGGGAGGCAGGGTTCAGGCTCATAAGGGAAATGTGAATGGGGGGAGGGTGGGAGGAGTAAGAAGGAGACAGACACAGGGAATGAAGGGAGAGAAGGGAGGAGGGAGGAAGAGAGGCCGCAGGAGGTTCAAAGGGAGGGAGGTAAAGAAAGCAGGAAAGAGAAGGATGCTAAAATGGGGTGAGGTCAGGAAAATAGTTAAATAAAAAGAAGAAACAGAATCTGAAAGTGAGGGGTTTAAAAGGAGGAGTTAGTAAGAAAATTAAGTACAGGGTGATTTTTTTTAAAATGTAGTCGGACATCCCCTGAGGGCTCCCGAACTGTGAAAGGATGCAGGCTTGGATGAGACACCATCCCCCGGCCCCTGCCCCAGGCCTCCCTTGCATGAATTTCATGCACCGGGCCTCTAGTTGGTTAATAAAATGATACCAGTTCAGGCATACAATTCTACAATACATCATCTGTATCTTGTATTATATGTTTACCACCCCAGGTCAGGTCTCCTTCCGTCATCATTTATCCCCCCTTTGCCTTCTTCTACCTCCCCCACACCTCCTCCCCTCTGGCAATGACCAAACTGTTGTCTGTGTCCATGAGTCTTTCTTTTTTTAATTCTTGCCTAATCAAATTCTAATGTATTCAGTGATTTGCTATTTTTGATGAATACCAACCTTGTAACCAACTGGGAGGTCCTGGCAATCTTGAGAACATCCACTGACTTTCTTACTCAAACATTCATTTATATGGCAGTTTTTCTCATCTGAGCCATCGCCACAGTCATCCTTATTGTCACAAAGACCTCCACTGGGAATGCACCTGCCATTTTTGCACATAAAAAATGAACTGTTGCATGACTGTTCTGAAAAAAGAAAATAAAATGAATGGAATATAAAGGGCATGCCATTGTTTTTATACTACAGTTGTTGAAAACATTCACAAATATGATAACTTATCTGTCTAAAATCATACTGAATATATGTACATGTAAAATACTTTCTATTTACACACAAAATATAGAAAACCAAAAGCAAACTGAACTTTTGCTCAACCCACTGTACATTCCTTTATCATGAAAATTAACAATCAATATAAGTGTCTATAGCCCTGGCCAGTGTGACTCAGTTGGCTGGACATTGTCCCATGCACCAAAAGGTTGCCAGTTCGATTCACAGTCAAGGTACATGCTGGAGTTTTGGGTTTGATCCCCAGTAGGGAGCATAAAGGAGGCAGCCAATCAATGTTTTGCTCTCATGTGGATGTTTCTATCTCTCTCTCCCTCTCCCTTCCTCCCTCTATAAAAATCATTAAGAAAGTTTTTTTTAAAATGCATCTATAGTAAAATTAATGGAATATTTCTATCTTCATCTATATTGTGACAATTGAGATCAAAGTGTAATGATAGTTTGACATTTCCCTCAAGCCATAGGTCTCTGTGAAATTAAATGTCACTAAAAATTATGAATCCAGAATAGGTAGATATTCCTAATTTTTTTTTCATCTTGGAAATATAACATTGACATTTAAAAATCAGGGCATAAAAAAGACATTTTTAGTGAATAATAGTTGTTCCATATATAGCCACAGGAAGAAGTCCAGACTTTGTAGCTATTCTATTCCTAATGATTTGAATGTTACTCATTATTTAACATGATAAAAGAAAGCTTATTAACATGCAAACTACATGAGTAGTTTTTATTTTAAAATACATGACTATGGCCAGGTGTGCCTTGGTGGTTGAGCTTCAACCTATGAACCAAGAGGTCACTGGTTCGATTCCCAGTCAGGGCACATGCATGGTTATGGGCTCAATCCCGAGTTGGGGGCATGCAGGAGGCAGTCAATCAATGATTTTCTCTCATCACTGATGTTTCTACCTCTCTCTCCCTCTCCCTTCCTCTCTGAAATCAATACGAATATATTTAAAAAATATGACTATGTATTCAGTAAAGAATAGGGAAATTATCGATAGACCAAGTTCGGCTATGCATATATTTAGTTAATATGCAATTTATTTTATTTTGCCTAAATATGAATAACACAGACTTTCTCTTAATAAATCTCAACTTCTTTTATGTTTGAAGTTTTGAAGTTTAGCAGGGAAACTTTATTCACATAAAATAATGTATTAAGAAAAGGTGACCTTTTTGAAGGGGTAGGGTGATGGATTCATCAGGTTCATTGCCTGAAATCTTTATGTTTTTAGCACATACTAAATTTCTAAAACTAGCTTCAAAACATTATTAGATTCTGCATAGTGTCACTAGATACATCAATGCTTAGTGATTTGCATTTCCTTTTTTTGACTACCATACTAAGCAAATCAGAGTCACAATTTGCCATTAAAAAAAAGACAGATTTTGGAATAAGCACAGCTTCATATATTTTTTGTACCTGCACTTTTGCACTTGGGGTTTAAAGGTGCTTCATCAGAGTGGTCAGGGCAGTCAAAGTCTCCATCACACTGCCACTGTGCATTTAAAAGACATCGTCCATCAGCACAACCGAATTCTTCTGCATTACATGGTCGGTATTCTAGAGACAAAGAAATAAAGATTCTAATTTATATTATTTATATCATTAACATTATCCTTATTTATTTAATTATTTATTTATTTTACAGAGAGAAAGGGAGAGGGAAAGAGAGTTAGAAACATTGATGTGAGAGAAACATCAATCAGCTGCCTCCTGCACATCCCCTACCAGGGACAGAGCCCTCAACCAAGGTAAATGCCCTTGACTGGAATCAAACCCGGGGACTCTTCAGTCCATAGGCTGATGCTCTATCCACTGAGCCAAACCAGTTAGGGCTATGACAAACGTTATTTAGAACTGCAACCTCTAATCTACACTAAACCTAATTAACCATGTGGATTACCAATGCCTCCTATTGGAATTGTTTCTATTTCTATCTGGGACAGTGGTCATACTTGCAAGAAATATTTCTGCTTGGGAAGTAGGACAGAAGTCCAGAAAATAAAGTTGTAAACAAGGCACTGTTACTATTTCTAGGTGAGAAAACAAGAATGCAGGACTCCAGTATACCATCTCTGTTCACCTATTATCTATATTCTAAAGAGTTCCCTTAGAATAGAAAACAGAATGGAAGCTATTAGAATTATCTTTAAGACGAAGCTTGGTTAGGTGTAGTACTAGAGCTTATGGATGAACTGATTCTGAGTTATAACGGTACTTCTCAGAAGCTGTAATGTCATGTTTATGTTTGTGAATCAGCATTCAAAGTGTAAATAAATTGTTTAGATAAGGAAAATGAAAAGCCAATTATAGAGCAACTAGCGTTCCCGTTGCAGGAAAAATCCTGCAATAGGATTTCCTGCTGCACTCTACCCCGCCTCCGCTCCTCCCTTGTCGCCCGCCCCGCCTTCTCAGCCAGCCCACCTGCTTTTCCCTTCGCCCCCACCCCGTCTCCACTCCTCCCTTGTTGCCTGTCCCACCTTCTCGGCCAGCCCGCCTGCTTTTCCCTTCGCCCCCGGCCCCGCCTCCGCTCCTCCCTTGTCGCCCGCCCCGCCTTCTCTGCCAGCCCACCTGCTTTTCCCTTCACCCCCGGCCCTGGCTTCGCTTCTCCCTTCTCCTCCCCCCGGCTTGCTTGCTTCTCCGAAGCTTTACTCCCTTCTGCAGCTCTTGGGTTCTTTGATGCTGTCTTGATATGCAAATTAGCCGCCATCTTTGATGGGGTAATTTGCATACTCGTCCTGATTGGTTGGTGGGTGTGGCTTGGCTGGTGGGCGTGGCTTGGGTGTAGCGAAGTGCGGTCAATTTGCATATTTGTCTATTATTAGATTAGATAAGTACAAGAAGTATTGTAATTATATATTGATTCTTAGGTGCATTGAAAAGTTTTATTAAAATCACAATATCCGCCCATCAGTTGTTAATGTTCATGTCTATGCCTGATTGTGAGTAAAATTATTTTAATTGTGAATGTTACCAAGTTTTAAATTAGATTTTTCCCTAAATGTGTTAATAATAAAACCTGTCATTTCTGTTATAAACTTTCTGTTAAATCTTAACAAATAGTCAATTTTTGGAGAGAGAAAAATAAGATTTTATGGTTTTAAAAAGTAAATAAAATTCTATTAAAAAACGAATTCAACAATGATCACTTGAGATGTTTACCACTTTGAATGGCAAAAGTAGATAATCTAACTATCCCCAACTTCCTTAATGTTTTTTTCCCTTCCTCTACCTGGGCACTAGTTCCTCCTTTTGTGTTACTATATCTATTCAAGTTTCTCCCAGCCCTAAAACAATAAAGGTCCATTGACATGACTCTTAACAACACATCTCTCTTTCACTTTCACTTACTTTCCTCCAGTTCTTTGATTCATTGACATCTACATTCTGAAATTCCTCAGAGATAAGAAACCAAGTGACAAGTGTCAAAATCAAAGGTGTCTAATACTCTAATCTACTTCATTTACTTGTAGCTTTTGACATCCTTGACCACACTACCTTGGAAATCCAGGCTTCTCTCTAACTGCTTTCCCTGTTTCGGTTTTTTCCCTATTTCTGTATGAAGTCCTCTACTCTTCCACCCCAAAGTGTTGTAGGTGAAGTCCTAACTTCAATCTTCAGTCTACTGCTATCTCTCTTTTCCTCTCTACAGTGCTGAGTATATTCATTCTTAAAAAAAAAATACCGTATTTTCCAGTGTATAAGATGTCTTTTTAACCCAGGAAAATCTTCTCAAAAGTCGGGGGTTGTCTTATATGCTGGGTGTCATCTTATAGGGCGGGTATATCCCAAACTCTATATTTTAACTGGAAAAGTTGGGGGTCATCTTATACACCCAGTCATCTTATACGCCGGAAAATACAGTACATACATATATATCTATATATATATTCTAGAGGCCCGATGCATGAAATTTGTGCAGGGGAGGTGTCCTTCAGCCCAGCCTGCACCCTCTCCAATCAGGGACCCCTCGAGGGATGTCTGACTGCCCATTTAGGCCTGATCCTACCTGGGCAGTTGGACATCCCTCTCACAATCCAGGACTGCTGGCTCCCAAATGCTCGCCTGCCTGCCTTCCTGATCACCCCTAACTGCTTCTGCTTGCCAGCCTGATCACCTCCTAACCACTCCCATGCCAACCTATTTGCCCCTAACTGCCCTCCCTTGCAGGACTGGTCCCTCCCAACTGCCCTCCCCTGCTGGCCATCTTGTGGCAGCCATCTTGTGTCCATGTGGGGGCAGCCATCTTGTGTGTTGGAGTGATTATCAATTTGCATATAATTCTTTTATTAGATAGGATTAGATAGGATAGAGGCCTGGTGCATGGGTGGGGACAGGCTGATTTGCCCTGAAGGGTGCCCCGGATCAGGGTGGGGGTTCCCTTGAGGCATGGGGCAGCCTGGGTGAGGAGCCTGTGGTGGTTTGCAGGCTAGCCATGCCCCCTGGCGAACCAAGTGGAGGCCCTGGTATCTGGGATTTATTTATCTTCTATACTTGAAACTTTGAAGCCTTGAGCGGAGCCAAGCCTCCTGCTTGCTCCATGGCTGCAGCCATTTTTGTTCAGATTTATTTATCTTTTATAATTGAAACTTTGTAGCCTTGAGTGGAGGCCAAGGCAGGCCAGAGTGGGCAAAAAGCTTGGCTTCCGTCATTGCTGGGGGCAACTCATGCCTCCTGCTCTCTTTGTGGCCGCAGCCATCTTAGTTGGGTTAATTTGCATACTATCTCCTGATTGGCTGGTGGGTGTGGCTTGTGGGTGTAGTGGAGGTATGGTCAATTTGTATATTACTCTTTTATTAGCTAGGATAAATAGATATGTATTTTTTGTGTTTTTTGGTTTTTTTTTTTTTTACTGATTTCAGAGAAGAAGGAAGAGGAAGAAATAGAAACATCAATGATGAGAGAGACTCATTGATCAGCTGCTTATTGAAAACCACCCACTGGGGACCCAGCCTGCAATCCAGGCATTTGCCTCAATCAGGAATCAAACCGTGACCTCCTAGTTCAGATGTCAATACTCAACCACTGACAAACACCAGCCGGACCATTTTTTTAAAATGTGTGTAATCCTTTTATTATTTTTTTGAAACTATTAACCACACTATATACCTGCCTCCAAAAAGTATAACTGGGATGGTGGGAACTTGTAAAAGAAGATGGATAAAGAAGGTAAAGTGATCTAGCTGGTTTCACTAAATGGTGAAGCTGTGATCAAACCCTAGATTTTATAAGACATTGTCTTTAAATTTTTTTAAAAAGCAATATGCATTCATTGTAAATATTTTGGAAACTGCAGAAACATGTAAAAAATAAAATTTAAATAATTCTTTATCATATTTAAGTATCACTTTTATGCTGATGGCCACTGAATTAACATTATTTGTCCAGATCACAGTTCTGGTCTTTAAAACCAAATTTTCAGACATTCACTACGTGTGATTAACTGATTAACATTTCATTTTCATAATATAAAAAAATATATTTTTTTTGTTAGATCTTTCTTCTGCACCAGGAAAACTAGCCCTTAAACTCCTATGTTCCAACGCGAAATAACACCACCACCTATCAAGTCATCAAGTTAGAAATACTCATTTATCCATATCTAAGTTTAAATTAATTCTGATCCCCCTCTGCACTTTCCATCCCACTGTTTCTTCCCTGGTCCAGAATCACATCATTAAACTTCAGAACGATTGCAACCACCTCCTAACTACTACTGTTCCCCTTTCCCATGGCAGCATTTCATCCACTCTGCTGGTAAAGATGACCCTAAAACATAAATTTGACTGAGACATCCCTCTGTTTCAAAATGTGTTCTGACCACTGAGAGACAAAATAATTAAATACAAATTATTTAACATTATTTTTCACAATGATTAGGATCTGATTTCAAGTTAATCTTCTTGTTTCAACTTACTTCACACAAAATTAATTGCTACTCCTCAATTATTTCAATTTGCAGATCTTTGTAAACATATACAGAATTTGTTCTGTGTTTACGAAACTACTCTAAGCACTTTGAAACACTAACTCATTTAATTTTCTTATTGGACCTCCGAGTTTAGCAATGCTATTATACTTTTTTTACGGATGAGGAAATTGAGACACTGGGAGGTGAAATAACTTTTCCATGTCACACAGCTAGTAAGTGGCAGAGCCAGAATTTGGACCAGGCTGTCTGGCTGTAGGGTCCATGCTTAGCCACCATGTCATATTCTAGTCTGTAGCATCTAAACAGGATTTCCTCTCACTAACATTCCCTGATTCTTCAGTGCTTAAAAATAATTTTCTCAGCTCTAATTTCATGTATTGTGATACTTATTCCTACCTAACAATGTATGTTATACTAATTTGTATTTCTGATTTTTTGGTGAGTTTTCCTAGTGGGGCCTCTGTCAATTCATCTCCATATCAACCAAATATAGTATCTAGCAGAGGAAATATATTCAATCAGACATACAGAATTAAATCTTAAATTATAGTGTAACTTTTAAAATATCACATTGGATATATGACTTAATGGTGGAATGATCATAAAAACTGATATCCACTGAATTCAAAGAGAGTCATATCGAAGACCAAGGCTGTAGACACTGCACAGGCAGGACAAAGGAGGCACTAAATATACTGCCTTTGGTGGGTGTATGTGGATTTCACGGCTTCCCCTTTTGTATTTATTCTGGTAGGCATTTAAATATGTTACCAAAATAGTAGGTTTACATAAGGTTACAACTTCAACTGGGAATTTTTAATATATTGATATTTTCCTCAAAAGTTATGTATGGAGTCATACAACGGAGTCAGGACAGTCTCTTCAACAAATGGTGTTGGGAAAGTTGGACAGATACATGCAAAAAAATGAAACTAGATCATCAACTTACACCATACACAAAAATAAACTCAAATGGATAAAGGACTTAAACATAAGATAGGAAACCATAAAAATATTAGAGGAATCCACAGGCAGCAAAATCTCAGACATATGCCAAAGCAATATCTTCACTGATACAGCTCCTAGAGCAATGGAAACTAAAGAGAAAATAAACAATTGGGACTACATCAAAATAAAAAGCTTCTGTATAGCAAAATAAGAAAATCCACTGCATGGGAGAACATATTTGCCAATGTTATCACCAATAAGGGTTTAATCTCTAACATTTACAGGGAACTCATACAACTTAAGAAAAAGTAAATAAACAACACAATAAAAAATGAACAATGAACCTAAATAGATACTTTACGAAAGAGGACATAAGGAAGGCCAAGAGACATATGAAAACATGCTCAAAGTCACTAATCATTCGAGAGATGCAAATCAAAATGACAATGCAGTACCATCTCACACCTGTCAGACTGGCTATCATCAACAAATCAACAAACGACAAGTGCTGGCAAGGAGGTGGAGAAAAAGGAACCCTCGTGCACTGCTGGTGGGAATGCAGACTGGTGCAGCCACTGTGGAGAACAGTATGGAGTTTCCTCAAAAAACTAAAAATGGAACTCCCATTTGACCCAGTGATCCCACTTCTAGGAATATATCCCAAGAAACTAGAAACACCAATCAGAAAGGATATATGCACCCCATTGTTCATAGCAGAACAATTCACCATAGCTAAGATTTGGAAACAGCCTAAGTGCCCATCAACAGATGAGTGGATTGAAAAACTGTGGTACATCTACACAATGGAATACTACGCTGAGGTAAAAAAGAAGGAATTCTTACCATTTGCAACAGCATGGATGGAACTGTAGAGCACTATGCTAAGTGAAATAAGTCAGTCAGAGAAAGATAAATATCACATGATCTCATTCATTTGTGGAATATAATGAACAACATAAACTGATGAACAGATCCAGAGACGGAGAAGCATCGATCAGACTGTCAAACCTCAGAGGGAAGGTAGGGGAGGATGGGGGTAAGGGGGAGAGAGCAACCAAAGGTCTTATATGCATGCATATAAGCCTAACCAATGGACACAGACACCAGGGGGGTGAGGGCATGTGTGGGGGAGTGGGGGGGAACAATGGGGGAATAAGGACACATATGTAATACCTTAATCAATAAAGAGAGGAAAAAAAGTTATGTATGTATTTGTTATGACATTTTTTAAATATATAATGTTATATATTTATCTTTTCACTACATATATATTTATCTTATCACTTTATAAATGTAGTGGAAAGATAAATTATCATATTACATCTTAAGAAATAAGTACTAATACATGTGTAAATAAGATAAGGTGAAAGGAAAATGCTTAGTATCCAGTTATCTTGGTAGTTGTGAATTGCACTTTTCTCTCTCACTTAGATATTTGATCTGGCTGTAAGAATGAACTAGATAGATGGCAGCATATTATCTTTGTGTACTTCAAAGTACACAAAACCAAATATATTTTTAGAAACATTTTTTGGTGTGGTTCCTGATAAGAATACACTACAAGAAGGTATGACTTCCAAGTAAATGTATAATTATTGGAGAGTTTAAAGAGGTTACATGTGGGATATCTGTGTATTACTGAACTTAAATGTCTTTAATGATGTTAATGAATGTGTATCTTTGTATTTGTTATTTATTTATATATTCTTTGAGTCATTTCAAAAGACTAATATTGAGCCTGAGGCAGTTTCCAGGAGAAGTGTAGGTACACTTACCACACTGCTGAGACTCATCAGAGCCATCTCCACAGTCATCGTCATGGTCACAAACAAACTGCTTGGGAATGCATCCTTTATTATGGCACATGAAAGCATTCTCATCACACGTATTATTGGGGGCTAAGAAAGACATCACAAAAAACAAAGTTAGATGAATTCCTATTTTATCTTCCCCCACCTTAGGAGCTTAGAGAATGTTTGCTGTTATACTCAATAGTTATTTAGAAATGAAACTTTATAAAATATTCAACATATCAGATAAATTAACATAAATTAATACACATTTATTAATATATTGGAATATATAAATATAAATAGATATGTAACTCAAAGTTTTAGTATTAATGAGTTCAACTGTTCTAGAGTGAACCCAAAAATTCAGGCCCTTGAGCAATTTGTAAGTTTGCTAAAGGTGGAATCCAAAGGTTCATATGTGATTTAACAATAAAGATTAAAATAAATAAATAAAAATTTAAAAAGTTAATCAAGTGTAATAATGTGGCTGAGTTTTTCTCTCTTCTGTACCAGTGCTAGTAAAGGGATAAAAACTTGCTTTATTTGTCCAAAAATGAACCTGAAAAGACCACAAGTACCAATGCTCATTAAAAAGTGAAAAAAAAATAGTCCAAAGGTTTGAGAAAGTTACTGTTTTCAGAAGAAAATAAAATAGTGACTTTAAGAGTTAAAATAGGTTAATACTTATGGTGTGATGAGCACAGCACAAGTATCACATTAAATTAGGAAACAAAATATCAATCGTTTAAGAAAAGTGACCCATGAAAGTTGTGCTTTATCTAGCAAGGGCCCTTACCAGTGGGAAAAATGGTTGATCAAAATGGGCTTTAAAATTTCAGCAGATGTTAAAAAAATGGCAATTTGTGCAGATGAAATAAGTTTTGATATCATGTGCATGGAATCAGAGAGGTTTGAAGGGATCATATAAACATTTTTAATGACATTTTCTTACATTTAAAGGATAAGTGCTATGATAAAATTCAAGGTTTGAGATATTTCCAATGTCAATAATCTGCTATACAATGAATGTTCACTATCTTATTGTGGTTATCATTTCACAAAATATGCATATATCACATCATGTTATATACCTAAAACTAACACCATGTTATATGTTGATTATATCTTAATTCTCAACATTATATACAGGAAAGAGGAAGGCTTTGCAAAAAGTCACTCTGCCTCTTAACATTTGTATCTTGAGAAAGCTATTTATCTTCTTTGTACATCTGTTTCTTTTTCTTTTCTTTCTTTCTTTCTTTTTTTTTTTTTTAAAGAGAGGAAGGGAGAGGGAGAGATAGAAATATCAATGATGAGAGAGAATCATTGATCAGCTGCCTCCTGCATGTCCCCTACTGGGGATCAAGCCCAGAACTCCAACATGTGCCCTGACTGAGAATTAACCGTGACCTCCTGGTTCAGGGTTGATGCTCAACTACTGACCCACACCCTCTGGACTGTGCATCTGTTTCTTTATGCATTTAATGAAGATAATAAAACCTATCTGATAAATTTATGGAAGAACTAGGTAAATTGTAAGAAGCAGATCAGCTCATGTTATGTACTCAAATTCCTACATGCTCTTTGAATTTCTATCTGACAATTATTTTTGGAAGATCCCCCAAAACACTTCACTGAGATATTGTGGGAATTCAATCATGTAAATAAAAGCACCCACCAAAAATAATGGACATATAATGAACACTTGAAAAAGTCTAGATGCCTTCCAACCTTTCTCTTCTATGTCTTAAGAGGCACCTTCCTCAATCTAGAACTCTCTTTCTTCTCTTTGAACTTTATGACTCAGATTATAGCTTTGCTTTTTTCTTGAAGTCCTTCCATGAGATTTCTAGGCTTTTTATATATATTTCTTTGTGATGACCTAGTATCTTTTATAGATATACTAGAT
The DNA here is from genome assembly GCF_951640355.1 of Cnephaeus nilssonii. NCBI lineage: Eukaryota > Metazoa > Chordata > Mammalia > Chiroptera > Vespertilionidae > Cnephaeus > Cnephaeus nilssonii. The sequence continues at coordinate 71,661,797 of NC_137081.1, read as the reverse complement.
GCCCGGTGCACGAAATTCGTGCACAGGTGCAATCCCTTGGCCTGGCCGGTGATCAAAGTGCAAGCACCTGGCATAGAAGGGCAGGTCCCAGCTGACCTCTGGGCCCTGGGCAGCACCTGGGCCCCTGGGCCTCTGCCTGCCCCCTCCACCTGAGTCACGGAGCCTGAGTCCCCACGCAGAGATGTGGTGAGCATGGCTGGACACCGTGGGCTGGGGTGCAGCGTCGACCTCTGGGCTGCCCAGTGGCGCTGCATGGAAGCTTGGCAGGCAGTGTGTTCTCTTTTAGCCAGCCTTGCAGACCGGCTCCTGCGTGAACCCACAGGGAGCCCAACCGGCCCCTGCGGTCCCAGAAGCTGCGGCCTGGCTCACCCGAAAGAGGCTGCATGGGTGCGGGGCGGGCTCCTCGTGGCTGCCTGGCACCTGAGCACAGGGGCTTCCCTGGTGCACGAGCCCTGGCGTCCCAGGGGAGGGTAGTGGGGAGAGTGCGAGTGAGCTTGGCGGACACCCCGCATTCTCACGTACCTCCGTCCCCATCACCCCCACACCCAGATAGCCAGAGAGAGGTTGCAGTGCGTTGCTGATACCCGCCATGTTCTACACCAGCTCCTAGTGGTCAGTGCACATCATAGTGAGCAGTCAAACTCCTGGTCAAGGGGACAATTTGCATATTAGGCTTTTATTATATAAGATTTTCTAACACTTAAGGTATTATAATTATTCTTTTACATGCCTATCAGTTCCCTACCCAAGGCTGCCTCAAACTCTACGAAGAAAGAAAATCTCTGCTTTCAACTCAATAATGACTGAAACAGATACATGACTAGGCAAAACAAATATATGTGTGTGTGTGTGTGTATATATATATATATATATATATATATATATATATATATACATACATATATATATGTATATATACACATATATACACACACACACATATGTATATATAAATTTAGTCAAGTATGATTTATTTTTGAGAAAATTATTTTTAAAAAAACAAAACAATATGAAAGCCAGATAGAACCAGCATTAAAATTTGACCATTATAATCAAAGTAAAACTCAGTTACTAATAACTTCTCTAACTTTGAAATGTGCAACAGCTTATATAACTCCAGTGAATTATGCCAATTCTAATACATGAATTGTTCTTTAAAACACTAAGCAACAGAGGCTTATTTGGCATTAACACTTTCAGATCACTTGAGTACAATTTATTGTGTTTGAGAATAATTTACTTAATAGCACCCGTGTGGCCCAAAGTGTTAATATGTCTCCCAGAGTGTTAACTGTTACAATAGCAACACTATACTGGGACCATCTGGATCCCTGAATTGATGTGTAATCCTTCATTATGTAGCCCTCAGCGGCCCCATTGACCTTTACAGACACACACATCCGTTTCAAGATCAAAGTGAATTATTCTACAGTGCCATGGATTCTGTGCACATAGGCCTGCTCAAAGTTTTCTTTCTCCTGTCTGCTTTAGCTATTCCCCTTATACACATACCACACACACACTTACATTATGGCTTCAAATACAGTTTTCAAAACCTGAAGACAGGTCATTGGAGTGACGGTTGGCAGAATTCACTTTAATGAGCAGAGTTCACAGCCATGTTTTTGATCAATTGCTCAGCTGGGCAGATTCCCTATGCGACCTTGGAACCCACATTCAAATAAATATTTAGTCTCTTGATTTTCTTGATCATGCAAAGTCATTTCTCTAAATTTTTATTGTTAAGTAATTCCCTGTAAATTTCCTGGGGTTACCTGGAGTCAGAAATGTAGTAAATTGTCTGACCTCCAAAGGTGTACCTCTGATCCCCCAACTTCACTCAGCTATATCCACACTATTTTTACCTGACCTGAGGGTTAATACCCTATCCATAGGGCTAATAGCTGTCCACTGACCTTCTGATCAGTAGTTACTTGGGATCACAGAAGCCCTTTACAGAGTATCTGAAATGAGCAGATCTAAAAGTTGTCACAGTGGGGAAGCGGGGGGGGGGGGGGGGGGTCAGGGTAGTTGATGCTAAAAAGTAAGTAACAACCCTACCACAAATGATAAATCTGTGTTCATCAAAAACTATTTTAAAATGCATAACGCAACTGTGCACGTTTGAATGGCTTTGAAGGGATCAGAGGGCTTGCTGAACGGCTCTGAAGAGCATCCCAGCTCATTAGTTCTGACACTCCCTGTGAGTCCAGGGAGTGAGCAAGGGAGAGAAATGTGGGATGGTGAGCAGTCCAAAAGCACGTGTCTGAGGACGCGCGGCCGCTTGCCCACACGCACAGCCCCGCCGTGTCCGTACCGCAGCCCGCTGTGGAGAGCTCATCGCTGCCGTCCGGACAGTCCCGCTCCCCGTCACACAGCCAGTGCCGCGGCACACAGGCGTGGGAGCCCTGGCAGCTGAACATGTCGGCCGCACAGGTGATGGCACCTGGAACCCAAAGGAAAGACGCATTAAGTCACGGCGTGTCTGCTGGAAAACGTCTACCATGGACATTTCCTACAGAAAGAAGGGAGGCAGGAAAATGTGGCTGGCAAGGAAGAGACTGAAGTTATTTGGAATCATCCAATATTATCCTTCTATAGATATTTACACATTTTCCTCTCAAAATGCATTCCTTTATAATTTCAGTTATACTTATTAAAGCTACATGGCTGAAAATAATGATATTTTCTCTTTGTAAAATATAGCAAATGTCATAGAATCTTACCTAATAATAGACAAACATGTAAATTGACCGTACCTCCGCTACACCCACAGCCAATCAAAGTGAGTATGCAAATTAACCCAACAAAGATGGTGGGTTAATTTGCATATGCAGGCGGGGAGCGGCTGGGAGGTGTGGGACGCCTGCTATGAGGGGGAGGGAGTGCGGCGGAGGGAGCTACAGGAGCAGTGCTCCAGCCAGACGTGAGGACTTGCTGGCTCCCATGCGGGCCAGGAGCGGGGACTTGCCGGCTCCTGGGGCGGGGGAGGGTGAGCTGGGAGCGGGGACTTGCCCACTCCCGGGCGGCTGGGAGTGAAGCCAGGGGAAGGAAGGCCTATTCTTGCACGAATATCATGCAACAGGCCTCTAGTTATGAATAAAATGAAAAAGAAATGTTTAAAAGAACTGAACATATCAGGATTTGCACTTAACATAATAACTCATTTAATACTCACAATAACCCCAAACAATGGAACTGTTATTAATCTCATTTCACAGAAAAGGAAATTGCAAACCTAAGCACCTTATCTTAACCACTACTGCCATTCTTGTTAATCCCCACTCTGTGTTGTTGAAAAGAATAAATGTATGCGTATTCTCTTTGCTTTTACACACTTGATAAACAGAACCTAGATTTTCTCTGCTTTATCAATTTAATGTCCCTTTATTTGAATGATGTTGTTTTTCAAACATACACTGAAAAAATAAATAAATAAATGCTTATTGACTTGTAAATTCAAAAGGTCATAGATGCTTCCTCCTCGTTCCTCCTCACATGGGCACAGGGTAATCATAAAAGAAAAAAAAAATTAGAAAATGATTCTTTCTCAGGATGTTTCCTTACCCCCAAGTATAGCTATACATATCGAATGGCTCCTTTTTTTGTTATTTATATAAAAACTAGAGGCCAGGTGCAGAAATTCGTGCACAGGTATGGTCCCTAGACCTGTCCAGGGATCAGGGCCGATCGGGGCCTTCTGGCTACTGGCCGGGACCTTCCTTCCCCTGCTGCCGGCTGCCAGCCAGGGCCTTCCTGCCTTCCTTTATTCTGCCCACCCTGTGTTCAGTGCACATCATAGTGAGCAACTGAACTCCAGAGGACACTTTGCATATTAGCTATATATATATATATATTTGAGTCAATTAGTAATTGGATCCTCAAATCCAACTATTCTTTAATTTCATTTTTCTTGTGACCAAAAGTTGCCCATAAAAAAGATTCTAAAAATCATAGTGTTAGGATTATTCAGAAAATGTTAATATCTCCAGGAAGAAAAAGACTGAATGGATTGCCTAAAGATATTTGTTTCCAAACATTTAAAGCAATAATCAACATGGATTACTGAATTATCACTATCATCTTCTCAGCCACAGAGTTATTAGGAGCAGAAAATGCTCTCAATGCCATGTTGTAATATGAGGGGGCAGTAGGGTGACAAAACAGAACCCCCTAGTGAGCTTTTCCAACATAAACAGGCCTTGCCCTGCCATATACTTTAGTTTGGAGAACAGGATGGCAAATGAATGCTGAAAAGTCCCCCAGATAATTCAGATTTGCTCATTTGATTGAGGATAAGTGTTAATAGAATGAAGTTTAATATGATATCTACTAATGGAGAAAATAATAAAAACTCTATTAAATAAAAATTGCTTTCATTTAAAAATGAATTTACCTGCTATCTGTTATGTCATTAGTACCTTTGAAAATAAAATTATCTTCCTACAGAATTTATTTTATATTATTTATTCTTCTTATCTATCTTCTCAAGCTTGCCATAAGAAAATAGTGTTACTTTCACTATTATACTCTCAATTTGTGCTCTAATTTCTATAATATTTTTGTTATAAGCTTGAGATTTAAAAATGAACTTTTTTCTGCTTCTTGCCTACGTTTTTATTATTACCCTAATTTATTCTCAAGGTAGGCATAATAGACATAGCATTGATTTGGCTGTTGAGAAATTTAATTCTGTCTGACCTTGGAGAAGACTGGCGTCTGAATTTCACTGTCTGTAAATGTAGGTTATGACTACATAATTACTCAGATACCTCAAACTATGAAATGGCATAAGGCTTTGTGCAGCTAATTTTCTGGCTCCCTTGATACTGTTCAACAGTTTTTATGTTAAGAGCATGTCAAAACATCATAGTCAATTGGAAAGAAAATGGCCAAAGAAAAAAACTCATGGCTTCATTCCTCAGTTACCAACATCTGAAGACACACTGATTTCCTCAGGGATATAAATCCCCAGGGAGAAGGAAGACGAGATGAAGGAACTCCACCAGATTCATCCTGTGCACATAGTCAGATACAAGGTTTGATTGGTAACAGTTACTCTCTTACTTAGTATTTCAAAAATATGAATTTTGGTCCTAGCTCTGTCATCTCTGATCCTCTGAGAGACATCGGCAAATATACCTGGTATTAACCTCTTTCAGTTTCTCTTTTTTTATGATCAAATGATGGAAATGGACTACACTATGATTTCCAAATAGGATCCTCAGATCTTTGCTTAAGGAAGATTGTGTTTACAGCCCTCATTAGAATATTTGGAGATGGGGATTAAGAATCTACATTACAACACACTTCTGAGAAGGACATTTTGTGCACTGAAGGTTGAGAACCACTGAGATAAACTACTTATAAAGTTCCTTTCCGATCCTAAAATCTTAGGTTTGGATCATTGACTGATGTTTGGTCTAAAACAGTGATTTTTATGTGTCACCAGTTTGGTGGTTAGTATACAAAATTCAGTCTGTAATTAAATTAAAGTGACTGGGTGTTTTGCAAACAGGTAAACATGTCCTTTACGATTTTAATCCTTTAAAAATATTCTCAGGGCACAGATAGATACAGGCATGACAATAACAATGGACACAACAATAAAGATATTGCCAGTGACAACAATGATAGACATGACAATAACTGAAAAATAAAGGAGGAAGCAGAATATAACAAAAGAGAAGGGAACAAATTCATTCATATGGTACACACTGGTCATGTTAGATAATCACAAGAGTGACAAAAAGATAGATCATTTTGTACCCACTTAATAGGTAAGGAGCTTGAGATATAAGGAATAAAATGGACCTGTACTCATGATCACAGAGCTGGAAAATTCCACTCTGTATGACTTCAGGGTATTTATCCATTTTGTTATACAGTGTCCAGTCAGAAAAAAATAGAGCTATCAATGGAGCCATTTAAGGTAAGGTTAAACAAAGAGTCCACATTATTGTAAAGACTGGGAACTTGCTCAAACCATTGTAAGGAACTAATTTTTCTGTTAAAATTAAAGAAAGATTTAATAGCAAATAGAAACAAAGTCGTTAAAAGGCACTGGCCAGGCATCTACTTGATTGCTGATTTCTTTTTCTTTTCAGAGCTTTATTATAGCAATCTTTTTATATTTACCTTTATCTGTTGAATAACTAAGTTGTTTCAGCTGTATAAATAAAAAGTAAATTTTGGTTAACTTAAATACAAGAAAATAAAGTGTCTGATTTCAAAGGATAGCTCCAATTTTATGTTATTTCCAGAGAACTTCAGGTTAGCTTGCACGTTATAAAATCTTATCTACCTGTCTCCATAACCTAAAGAGCGGGCCAGACTCCTGACATTTAATAAATTGGAAAGTGTACTTAACTCTATTTGTGCACCTTATTCAATGATTCAGGAACTTTTCTCTCTAATGAGGATGAAAGAGCTATGAAATACAGCTTTTATAATGAGTAAAGAGTATCCTTATAATAAAAGCATAGTATGTAAATTGTCCCCTCAACTGGGAGTTGTTGGGGAGTTGGACCAGGAGGTGGGGCCATCCAGGGGAAGGGAGGGAGTACCCAGCCAGCAGCCGGCAGCCACTAGGGACCCTACCAGTGCAAGAATTTCATGCACTGGGCTTCTAGTATATCTATAAATACGAACATATATAGAAACAGATCAGAGAGAAATAGACATAAATAAATTATATATTTGTCAAGTATAATAAATTCATAGAAATAATATTTCTTTCTTCTTTTTACCCCTTAAGAAATTCAGTTAATTCCATATAAATTGTTTATTAAATGTTTGTGATTATTTAAAAGTAATATTAGCTGTGTAGTTAACATACACTAGTTAAATATAGATGTTAAAACTATACCTCTAATTATAAAAAGCTGAATTTTACTTTATTTTATATGAAAGAATAGAAAGTTTTATTTTTTTCCTTTTTATTGAATTTATTGGGGTGACACTAGTTAACAAAACTATACAGGTTTCAGGTGCACAGTTCTACAACACATTATATGTACACTGTATTGTGTGTGTTTTTACATACATTTCAAAATAGTATATAATAGCTTCCTTCTTTATTTTCCATGGAAAACAAATCAATAATAATGATTACTATAATGTACACACACAAACAAGTAACACACACATACAAGTAACACACACATACAAGTAACACACACATACAAGTAACACACACATACAAGTGCGGCTTGTGTGGTATAAATTGGTATACTTTTGGAGGACAAGTTAACAATACATATTAAGAGCCATAAAAATTTGATCATTTGACCCAAATAATTTCAGTTATTGAAATCTATTCCAAAATAGCATTGAAGACTAGAAATAAAATTTACAAATATGTTCACTGTGTCAATATTAAAAAGAAACCTAATCATTGAATAACAACTGTATATATAAAAATAGGAGAATAATACTCATAAAAATAATAAAAACAGATAAATAAACTGTATAAGTAAATTTAATGCTAAGGTAAGTAGAAAACAAGGTCTTCTGTGTACTCTAATATGATAGGACATATGTAACATGCATCTAAAAACTGAGTGAGAGCAAAAAGGAACAGCTCACCACAAATGCTATCACTTTCATCCAGTCCGTCTCCACAGTCATCCTCTCCGTCACACACCCAGTGTTTGGATATGCATTTTTGTGCAGAACAGGCAAATTGGTTCCAAGAACAAGAAGAATCTAGAAAACAAACAAGAATGTCCGTTTTAGGTGCAAACAAAAAAGAAAATATTTGGGACCATCTTAGGACAAATATGAGAGTAAGAACATTCTTCTTTAGACTTTACTAAAATCAACAATCCTTTAATAAAACAAGGCAAATTCCTCTTCTCTGTGACAGCTCTATAATACACGGAGTGGCCAGATTATTATGATCTCTGAACGCATAATAATCTGGTTACTCAGTATATATATGTATATATATATATATATATATATATTAGAGGCCCAGTGCATGAATTGGTGCATGGGTGGGGTCTGGCCAGCCTGGCCAGGGAGAGGAGACATGGGCCATTGGTCGGCCTGCCTGCTGGTCGAACTCCTGGTAAAGGGGACAATTTACATATTAGCCTTTTATTATATAGGATTATATATTATAATAATAATATTATATATTATTATGATCTCTGAACGCATAATAATCTGGCCACTCAGTGTATTTTAACAACAGCTTGCATATTTCCTCTGAGTTTTCAGGTTAGCAACATTGTTCCTTCACCAAAGTTCTCACAGGGTTTGACTTGGAGCTAGTCATGATGATGGTAATCCCCTACTCCAGGTTGCCGTTAAAAAAAAAAAAAAAGGGGTGTGGTGCGATGAACAGATATAAAATAAATATTCCAGGGGTGGTCTAGTTATTCTTTATAATTTTTAATATATTTTGAACAATTGGAGAAAACTTATATCCTGGGCAGGGTTACAATATGGTGGACACATCAGCATATATTTTTGTTTTTAAAAATCAGGTGACTGAGGGGGTTTTAGCTTGATGGCTAAACCTATCTATACATATTTATTATTTTGATGTTTTTGTTTCTCTCACTTGAGAAATCTTAAGTCTGACTAATAACATCCAAACTCATTGGCAGGGCGGCTGGTATGTTATGACCAGGTTATGCATTAGGAATAGTACACTCTAATTCCAAAGCCAGGTTTGTGATTGCTCTCCTCCACCTTCAGCCTGTTCTTCCACTCAGCTTTTTTTATCACTACGAAAGATTCAAAAGTAAAACCTTTCCAAATTAAAGTCTTCAAAATATAAATTGCTGTAAAAATAAAAATTTTTATCTTGACACTATAAATATTTTAAAAAGTTTTCGTCTTGCTCTTGCTCCAACCTCTGATCCCTGGTCAGGGAACATTCAGGAGGCAACTGATCCATGTTTCTCTCTAACATCAATGTTGTCTCTCTCTCTCTCTCTCTCTCTCTCTCTCTCTCTCTCTATGTTTCTCTCTAACATCAATGTTGTCTCTCTCTTTCTCTCTCTCTCTCTCTCTCTCTCTCTCTCTCTCTCTCTCTTTCTCTCTCTCTCTCTTTCTCTCTCTCTCCCCCACGCCCTTTCCTCTGTCTCTCAAATTATATACTTGGGTGAGAATAAAAAATAAATCCATACATTTTATTAAATAAATTTTAAAAATGCTTTCTTACCTTGCCAAATGAAATGAAATGTACACACACAGAAATTAAATGGTAGGTGATGAAGGATAAAATCCAGGTTTAAGCATACTATTTAAAGTTATCCACGCAATTAATAGAAACATTTAGAATAATAATAGTCAATTATAGGTAGGAGGCGTCTGACAAATAGTGTGAGCTAAATCCTCATTTTTCATATCAGAAAATAAATATATTAGCATCTAAAAGTAAATTTCATATCAGAAAGTAAATATATTAGCATCTAATAAGTAAAACAATTAAGGTATAAGTATATAATTTAAATTGATGGACATAATTAAGAAAAACAGAAAAATTTAAAAGAAAAGACTAGAACAGGTGATTGTAATTCTTTGTGTTAAGTTTTTATGTTCTATTTAATCTATACCATTTTATATTATTTAACAAGAATAAAAATTGATGTTAAACGAATTAGCAGTATTTTGAATAAAATACCTATCTAAGTGAACATCAGTATATAAATAATACTATGGTTTATAAAGTTAAAGCAAGATATAATGTCTCACTCACCACAGTGTAATTCATCAAGTCCATCTTCACAGTCTTTCTGACCATCACATATCCAGGAACTCAAAATGCATCTTCCACTAGGACAACCAAAATAATTTTCTTCACATTTGTGTTTGTTTTGCACTGTGACAAAATATAGAATACAGTGTCAAAAATTAATTAATCTTAGACTTCTGAAATATAGGTGATAAATAGAAAACTTAAAATGGAACCGAGATGTTCTCTTCAAGATTGTCAAGATCATGAAAACAAAACAAAACAAAAAAACAAACAGACCTGAAAAACTGGCACAGATCAGAGGAAACTAGGAAGATATATTAATCAAATCTAAAGAAAGATTGCATTAAGGGGAAAATTGTTTATATCCAAATAATGTGGAGTTTTAGAAATATATATATACACTGAGTGGCCAGATTATTATGATCTCTGAACGCATAATAATCTGCCCACTCAGTGTATATCCTATATAATAAAAGGCTAATTGCAAATTGTCCCCTCGACTAGGAGTTTGACCAGCAGGCAGGCCAGCCAAACACCCATGTCCCCTCCCCCTGGCCAGGCTGGACAGACCCCACCCATGCATGAATTCATGCACCGGACCTCTAATATATATATATAGAGGCCCGGTGCACGAAATTTGTGCACGGAGGGGGGGTTGTCCCTCAGCCCAGCCTGTACCCTCTCCAATCTGGGACTCCTGGAGGGATGTCCGACTGCCCGACATCCCTCTCACAATCCAGGACTGCTGGCTCCCAACTGCTTGCCTGCCAGCCTTCCTCATTGCCCCTAACCACTTCTGCATGCCAGCCTGATCACCCCCTAACCACTCTGCTGCCAGCCTGTTTGCCCCCAACTTCCCTCCTCTGCCAGCCTGGTCACCCCTAACTGCCCTCTCCTGCAGGGTTGATCATCTCCAACTGCCCTCCCTTGCAGGCCTGGTCCTTCTCAACTGCCCTCCCTTGTAGGCCGGGTGCCTCCCAACTGCCCTCTCCTGCTGGCCATCTTGTGTCCACATGGGGGCAGGATCTTTGACCACATGGGGCAGCTATATTGTGTGTTGCAGTGATGATCAATCTGCATATTACTCTTTTATTAGATAGGATAGAGGCCTGGTACAGGGGTGGGGGCCAGCTGGTTTGCCCTGAAGGGTGTCCCTGATCAGGGTGGGGGTTCCCTTGGGGCGTGGGGTGGCCTGAGTGAGGGGCCTGTGGTGGTTTTCAGGCCGGCCACGCCCCCTGGCAACCCAAGCAGAGGCCCTGGTATCTGGAATTTATTTTCCTTCCACAATTGAAACTTTGTAGCCTGGAGCAGAGCCAAGCCTGGGGCTCCCTCCGTGGCGGCAGCCATTTGTGTTGGGGTTATAATTGAAACTTTGTTGCCTTAAGCGGGTGTTCCCGGCCAGGGTGTGCGGAAAGCTTTGCTTCCCCTGTTGCTGGCAGCAACCCTGGCCTGCTCTCTCAAGCTTCATTCTGCTGCCATTTGTTTGAATTTGTTTACCTTCTATAATTGAAACTTTGTAGCTTGAGTGGAGGCTTAGGCCTGCAATGGCTGGCGGAAAGCTTGTTTCCCTCTGTTGCCTGGGAAACCTTGCTCTCTGTGGCTGTAGCCATCTTGGATGGGTTAATTTGCATATTCACTCTGACTGGATGGTGGGTGTGGCTTGTGGGCGTGGCTTGTGGGCGTGGCTTGTGGGTGTGTCGGAGGTATGGTCTATTTGCATATTTGTCTATTCTTAGGTAGGATATTAGAGGTCCGGTGCATGTGTGTGTGTATACACACACACACACACACACACACACACACACACACATACACACTGAGTGGCCAGATTATTATGCGTTCAGAGATCATAATAATCTGTCCACTCAGTGTATATTTTTAAAATAATGGAAGTGAGTATAAAGTGAATGAGCCTAAGGCTAAATAATCATTTTAGGTGGAAAATATTCTTAATTCCCTAATCATAAAAAACAAATGATATCATAAAAATATTAGTGGATCTGTGCTTACAAAGTGTAGACAACTGCCCTATAGTTTCAGTGGGCTTTAACAAGATTCAAATAAATTTTCTCTATTTTAAGGAAGAAAAACAAGTTATAATACAATCTCTAAAATTTTTATACCTTACAGAAATATCATGAGGATAAAAAGTACTTGTATGAGAAATTATTCTGTAAAATATATATATTTGTAAACATATATATATATATATATATATATATATATATATATATATATATATATACTAGAGGCCCAGTGCACGGATTCGTGCAATCGTGGGGTCCCTCAGCATGGCCTGTGGGGATCAGATCACCCCTGGTTGCCACTCCCACTCATCCCAGCCTGCTGCATCTGCCACAGGCTCGCACTCAGTCAATCCCAATCGGGAGAGGCTTATACTGCTGCAGCAGTGCTTGCCAGCCATGAGCCCTGCCTTTGGTGCCCATTGGTCAGCTGAGCGGCACTCCCACTATGGGAGTGCACTGACCACCAGAGGGCAGCTCCTGCATTGAGCATCTTCCCCCTGGTGGTCAGTGCGCATCATAGTGACCAGTTGACCAGTTGTTCGGTCATTCAGTCACTTAGACTTTTATATATATAGATATATACAGTTGCTAAGGAGAATATTCCCTGTACCAGGCCTCTATCCTATCTAATAAAAGAGTAATATGCAGATTGATCATCACTGCAACACACATTATATATATTAGATTGTGGAATACTGTTATTATTATAACCTCTAAGAGTGGATATGCCCGGGTTGCAGGCTCGATCCCCAGTAGGGGGCATTTAGGAGGCAGCCAATCAATGATTCTCTCTCATCAATGATGCTTCTATCTCTCTCTCTCCCTCTCCCTTCCTCTCTGAAATCAATAAAAAAATATTTTTTTAAAAATGGACAAGGGACCTGAATAGACATTTCTCCAAAGAGGACATACAGATGTCCAATACACATACTAAAAGATGCTCAATGACACTAATCATCAGAAAAATACAAATTAAAACCACAATGAGATATCACCTCACATCTGTCAGAAGAGCTATCATCAATAAACCAACAAACAACAAGCATTGGGGAGGATGTGGAGAAAAGGGAACCCTCATGCACTGTTGGTGGGAATGCAGATTGATGTAGTTACTGTGGAAAGCAGTATAGAGTTACCTCAAAAAATTGAAAATGGAACTGCATTATGAGCGATTCTACTTCTGGGAATTTATTCAGAGAAACCCGAAACAGTGATTTGAAAGAATATATTTACCCCTAATGTTCATTGAAGCATTATTTACAATAGCCAAGGCTTGGAAGCAGCCCAAGTGTCCATCAGTAGTGTGGACAAAAAAGAGGTGTGGTACATTTACATAATGGAATATTACTCTGCCGTAAAAAGGAAGAAAATTTTACTCTGTGACAGCATGGATAGACCTGAAGAACATTATGCTATCTATTCTTCAAACAGTTAAAAAGAAACAGGGCTATGACCTTTTCATGAAAGGCAATTTTTTAAGAATGCAGATGCCACTTTTCAGAGCTTATGTAGGTAAACATGTTTAATAGTAAGATTAAATATACCTGTCTACTAGTAAACTTGGCCCAGTAATGATAACAAGACTTATTAGTACACTACTATGCAAAGAGATTGTGTAAATGGCATCAAACTTTCTAACAAGACAATGCACACTGTATAATAACACTGAGTAGAGCCATTGGTGAGAAATATAGGCTCCCTCTCTTTAATCTATAAATAGTATTTTCTCAATATATATTACTTCTATGGAAGCTATAGGTTACACATTTTAAGTTTAATCACTAACTTTAAAAGGCTTAATGGTGAACTAAAATTGGAAATTGATCCAAATGCAGTTTTCTTGAGTATCATTTTACAATTAATTTAAAAAATTAAGTGGCATGTTTAGAATATTTAAATTTAATTCTTATCATTGAATATTTATAACAAAAATTAATAAGTTTAGTCTACACAACTAGCCTCCAAATCTTCAGTCAAGGCCTGTTTTTTGTTTGTTTGTTTGTTTTGTTTCTAGAATTACCTGGGCATTTTAATTCATCTGAATAGTCTCCACAGTCGTTGGAGCCATCACACGTCCAGGTTGGCAGAATACACAGTGAGGTAGAATTACATCTTATGAACCCTGTGGCTTTCACTCCAAGCTTATAGAAGTGTGTACAGTCTGTGTTATCTACAAGGAGGTAAACAGAAAAATGAACAATACCTCAGAGGCAAAAATTATCAACCTTCTGTGTAGGTCATAGAGACAAGACAAGTTAGCTTAATTGAAGAAGTAAATAAGCAATTATTCTTCACAACAGGGGTTAATTACATATCAATTCCGGACAAGGTTCAGTGAAAAGTAGGACAGTGTTCAGTGCAAGGCCAAGAGTGCGCAGGCATGAGCAACAGAACAGGAGCAGACTGTCTTACTGCAGTTCTTCTCATCGGAAGCATCTGCACAATCCACGTTCTGGTTGCATCGTGCTGATCTTGGAATGCAGGTCCCATCTGCACAGCGGAACTCAACAGTGGCACAGGTTGAAACTAGAAAAAACAGGTAAATCAATTAGTTGACAGAGGAAACAAAAAATGATTTCTTGCTTTAACATTTTGATTGTTTTAATTCAATTCATGTAATTTGTTTGGTTTTGTGTTTTTAACTCTGGGAAGTTAAACCTGACCCTTGGCACCCACCCCCAACCTTGAGTTAGATGCCTCATGGATCCTCCCCTGTCACACAATTCTACCTTCTGTTGTGGTACTTACAGTACTACATTGCAACTTCCTGTTTATGTATCTGCTCCCTCAGTAAATTGTAAAGTCCAGGAAAATAGGAATTGTGCTGTGTTTACCATGATAATACCAGTCCAGGACTAAGGCAACCTACAAAAACAATCGAATGTTGCGGAAAATTCTCTTCCTCCAACTTCAACAACACAAGGTTCTGACACTAAGCAAATGCCTAATTCAGAGCATACAGGGAAATCCCAACCCAGTTGCTAAGGAGAATATTCCCTGCTATGATAAAGAGAGATGGCCAGGCAGAGACTGTCTGAGAGGGAGAAACCACTGAGCATGAGCTTGAGTACTCAGAGTACTCAGTACTGCTGGAAAGTCATCCATGCTAGGCGTCATATTCCTTTTCATGGACAGATCAGTAACATTTGGTACAGGAAATATGGATGCCCCAGGCCAAGAAACATAAATGTGTTCTTATGTGTGTCTATTTTTGGAAAGTATGACTTTCCAAGTCCCTGCTAGGCAGAGGTAAAAATCAGTTTCAATATGCTACTGTCATTATATATACTTTGTACAGAATAGCTTATTTTTATTCCTACATTCCTTTCTACTTTGCTTACACATTCATTACCATATAATGGCTTCCGGCAATATGCTGTGAACAGGTGCATGGCATGCTACGTGTGTTCCATTAACTTAGGTGAGATTTTTGTTCCAGATTTAAACTTCCACAGGTTGATTATGTTGATGCACAACCTGAAGGGCTCTTTGATTATGCTACTTTTACTAGTGTTGATACTTTTAAAAGCCTATTTAATTACAAATAGAAATTATATCAATTGCAAATGGTTAAAATGCTATCTTAAAATATGCAAATTTTACTCGAGGGATTGTATGTCTTTTGTATTTCATAATGCACTGCACTTATTATGTTTAATTGTCTTGCAATTCTATCATTATTTGTGTTCAATGATAATTAAAATAAATGTTTTATTGACAATTTGCAATTATAATTGCTTCACTGTTTTCTTTATTAAAAATAACTTCTTATCATGTGAAACAAACAATGCTATTATGAGTAGATAAAAATATTGCTCCAAACAGGAAAAAAAATAGATATTTTTCTTTTATGTCTAAAAAAGCGAGGTCTTTTCCATATTCCACTCTATAATGTTTCACATTGAACGCTTTTCAATGGAAACAGTAAATAGAATATATAACATGGAAAATAATGATGACAAGCTTTTACATTTGTTTCTCACTGTGCCATCTATCAGCAGTCTCCTATTAAAAGGTTGTGTTACAAAAGATTATTTATAATCCCTTTATTTAGAAGACAGAAATAATTTCTCTGTGAAACAATATTTAAGGTAGTGGTAATACTAGAGTTGCTACAAAGCCTACAAAGATTTATCTCATAGTGCACTTGAAGTTCTATATTGTCGTTAGAGTTTAGGATGCCAGAAAGATCCCAGTGGGGACCATCGCACACCATTCTGCCATTCCCATCTCCCTCCAAGCTTCCACAGACAATCTTCCGTGTATGTGACAGGGAATTTATCTGAGTGGGTCCGGTGGCAGACAGAGTGAAGAGGCAAGTTATGACTCATGAACGTGGAGGTGGATTTCAGACAAAGAGGCCCGGAGATTCAGGGATTTCACAATAATGAAGTTTCAACCACAGTGTCGGGGGCTCTCAGGTGGAAGGAAGAGCAAAGGATGACTTTTAAGAAGAGGGAAATGTTGTGCAAGTAGAACACAGTGTTGGGTGGAATTCTGGGAAGGCAAAAGATATAAGGAAAGGAACTCTGACTAGATGAAAAGAAACTCTAACTTTGAAGATCAGAAGATTGGTTAGGAGACGGTATTAAAAGACAGGCACTGAAAAATAGATAAGGTAGGGAGCCAGGAGAACTGAGTAGAGGGTAGAATATTCGCAGGAGTCATTTTTCTCCCCTATTCCCAATCAAAAATAAACTCTGAATCTTGGTGAGGAGGCCTAGGAGTGTGTGCAAGTAGGAAAAAAACACACATTATTTTACCTCTAATACTGTTTCTGCAGAGTCCATGACTTTGTATAGAGTTTGGGAACCACCAGAGAGTTAAATAGGCTAAGTGGCAATAGAATTAGACAAATTAAGTGGTTGCAGAATTTCATAAGTAGCAAGGGCAAACGCTGGTTAACATGGCCAGCATTTTGTAAGCAAGGAAGGCAAGTCCTGTGATGGAACAAATCCACGGGAATTACAGAAACTTTATTAAATAAATAATCAAATGCCTCTTCTTCTCCCCTTCCTCTCTGTTCCCTCAACTAAATTCCTGTTTCATGCTGTTTTGATTAGTCAGGCATTGAAATGTGTTTCACCCTTAGGGTGAAGTTTGAGGGAGAAAGATGCTGGAATCACTAATTTGTCAAGTGAGTATGAAAGCTTTCTGAAAATTTTCCTCAGGCTACAAGTCCTGAAAAAGAGAAACAGAAAGGAAAAAAAAAGTCCAAGAAAAGATAAGCCAAGTGAGAAATACTAGACTTTTCCCTCCACAGAGTCCAAAAGAAAAAGAAAGCCTACAAACTGAGTGCAAACACCCCAGCCACACCAGCACAGCCAGGGGATCCTACAAAGGCCATCTCAGAGGGACTGCCGATCAGAAGTAGCAGCAAGAGAGAAGTAACACCACTCTTTCCCCCACATACTGCCCTGATTTTATTATCTTACCCACTTTCTTTTCTCCATGTCAGTTAGAATATTTACTGAGATAGGAAAGGCATAAAATGGACCAGTCTTTTTGTGCTTCTTAGGACACTGCTTACACATAACCTAAGTCAGCGTTTTGTCTTCCAGCACTCCCACCCAGCCGGTGGCAAAGGTGTATCAGCTGGCAAAGGGGGAGGCACTGCATTTGCTGCTATGTCTCTTCTGTTTCCTTTACCACAGTTTTTATTTAATGTACTGCTTGGCTGTAAGTGCATGCAAGCCCAGAGGAATGATGGTTTCTTCTCCGGGCACGCTTATCTTTTTCCTTTAACTTGTTGTTTGTGAAATCTTCAAAGTTTTTTTTTTTTTTTTTTTATGAACTTATTTAAAAGCAAACACAAGTTTCCTCTCCTTTAGGTATCCTCAGAACTTCTTCGCTCTCCATTCCCCCTGAAGGTGTTCAGGTCGCCCTAGGAAGTTCATGTACGTCCCAAGGGCAGTATTTATATTCATCTCAGGGAGGAAAAGAGAGATATCGTGTACTCTCCCCGAATGTATTCACTCAACCACTCATACAACCAGAAAAGGAATACAGAATGACAGATTTTTCTGAACAACTTCTCAGATCCCCCAGACGGCCTGCTGTCTAAAGCTCTCAGTCATGAAAAAATAGCTGTTAAGGGACAGAAATAAAAGATTTACGAGGATTTGGTGTTTTGCTTTTCCTCCAAACGAGAAGAAACCAAACATAATTCCTTATAACATCCATTCCACTCTGTAAGTAAATTATCTGCTTTGTGAAAAAAAAAAGCAATATTAAATGCTATTAGCATATAAACTAAACAAACACATGTAATAGTACTTCAAATAATTTGCAGATGATTCCACTATAGCCTTTCTCTGTAGCCTATCAAAATTTCCCTCAGCATACTGATTTTTTTATTGTACGAATTTAATTTTTTACCTTTTATTTACATTAAAAATAATAGGTGGTTTGTGCACGTGTATGCATACAGACAGCAAAGCACGGCATCCCGTGTTTCACTGACAACAGAAGCGAGGAGTGGAAAGTGAATTCTTTTCCATTCTCCCTGAGTCCTCCCATGCTCCTTTTCCTTCACCATCTTTTAGGTGCTGGAAGTATGCATGTGTTTGATAGACACATATCTGAATCACTGATTTATAAGATAACCTGATTTATAGAAAATGGACCCATGCAAGTATGTCCTCTGTGTAAAATGTCCCAATAGGGACACCGTGTGAACAAACTAACATGAGAGAAAAATCAAATCTAAACAATGCAACTATGATGTTACTTTTTATTTATCTTAAAGGGGCTAGTGCATTTACTTAAATATATTAATTTTTAGTAGGCAATAGTGCTTGAGTTTCCATGAGCATTTTTAGTTTCAAATGTCCTATATTATACAGGAAGAATGTCAAGGAATAAGGTGTAGTTGCTGTTGTCTTTTAAAATATCAGATTGTTATAATTTTCCCTATTATATCACAAAAGAAAAGTTTTGACAGAAACACACAAATGCAGTAGTTCTGTGCCCGAGTATATCGCCTAGATGGTTATAACACAGAAATCAGAGTTAAGACTAACAAAGGAAAAATCACATTTGAAATTATTTTTATTGTTATTCAGCAGCTAGCATTGATGTCATTAGGAACAATAAAACTTATCTTTATATTCTGGGAGACTTATTGCTGCAAAGAGCCACATAAGAATTTAATAAACACCTACCATGTACTAGAGACTGTATTTTATGAACCCCAACACACTAATTTATTTACCATTTTGAAAGGAAAATCATTTTCAAAGAAAACCCACAGCAACTTATTAAATTCTTATGGCGCTTTTATGAATTTTGCTTTAAGATCCACTTTCTGTACTTACTGTTCGTTCCTGCATAGTCTAGCTTGGTATTTGTACCTTTATCCTAACATAATGTCTCTGTTATATTCTCTTCTCTTGCCTGTAAACAGGTCATCCAACAGATCCACTTTCTGGTCTCCAAGTTTCCCATCCGCCTTTTCTCCCAAATGCTTATCTATTTTCCTGTTTTCACCCCCAGCATTGTATAGCAATTTATCATTTTTAATCTTTTATAGGTGATATAAAATAATAGTTGGCTTAATTTGCAAATGTACTTGGCTCTTCCTATATACTATAGTGTCTTAGATGGCAAACTACTCAAATGTTTGACCAAGGTCACGGAGTCTAAGACAACCAAGTAACTTTCTAATCCTTTTCTGCCTACAAAATAATGTGTGTGCAGTCTGCCCTCCTTTCCCATTTTGCATAGCCTTCTTATTAGACGTGTACTTCTCACTTTCTCTTTACCAGCAATCTTTTCTAAAAAGGAGTCCATATTCACTGTGTTTACTTCCTCACCGTACATTTTCTGCCACAATTTAATGTGACCTGGCTTTTCCTCACCATTCCATTGAATTCACTCGCATGAAGATAATCAAGAGATTTTCTCCGATTTGTCATTACAATGGGCACTCCAGTCTATGCCTGCCCTCTTGATCTCTTTGTAACACTATACATTGGTAACTGATCCTACTTTCTTAAAAAATAATTTCTTATAAGTCTTGAGGCCTATATACCCCCTTTTTTAATTAGTGTCTTTAATTTTAAATTCAACAGGCAATTCTGATGCACTTCCTTAAAACGATCACTCCATATATCCTCTGAGCTTTTCCTCTTTAATGAGCCCAAAATCAATACATCTGGTCTAAATCTACTACCTGAGCTTCAGTCCTATGCCTATCTGTGTGCCTTTGGAACAGTTCCATCAGAATGTATGCAGCTGCTCCTCGCTCAGAATGCAACTATCCTTATTATCTCATCCTGTCCCACACAAATAAATGCCCTACAAAAATAAATTTAAAAAAATAACAAAGTACATGATAATTTTAAAACAGGCAAATAATTCCATAAAATTTCTCTATTTTTTCCCATGATTTCTCTATGTTTATCACCCAAGAAGACTGGTTATTTTGGAGCAGTAAATTCAGTATTATACATTCTGGTAGAAATGTCCAATAAACAGGGATGCAGACCTGAAGAGGTGGTAATGCTCCCTTTTAAAACGCTGTTACTCTTAACTTTGGCCTCTCTGATAGCCTCCTGTTTTGTCTTTCCTATCTCAGTATTATAGCTTTCATTCACACAATCACTGCACTTTTTAATTTTTTTTAATGTAAATTTGAATATTTGGGGACTGCTTTAAACCTTCAGCAACACTCTGGTAACTACAGAATAAACTTCAATTTCCTTAACACGGCTTAACATGGCACCAACAAACTTTCATATCTTGCCTTCTTCCTCAAACTTGTCTCATTTTTTTTTTTTTACCACTTTCTAATATGCAACCTGGCCTGGTGCTAACCATAGCAAACTACTTGAAGTTTTCAATATTAATCCCTCTACTCAGAATTCTCTTCTATCTTGATCATTCCACTGTATTTATAGTTTAAGAGAGTTGAAATTTATTTTCCTTTTTTAAAGACAGTTTAAATTTAATCTAGACTATAAATATTTCAAGATATTTCCAAGCCAAAAGAAATTCTAATATGTACAATCATAGCACTTTATGTACATCTTCATCTTTTTAAATAACTGTATTTCACTTAGAGTTTAAATTCCTTGAGGACAGGCTCATTACTTATTTAATTTTATGTCTCAATCCTTAATACATTTTACCCAGTAATGTGTGTTCAATGAATGCAAAGGTTTTTGAAAGGAAATTAGTTTGCAAACATTGGTTGAGTCCAGCTTTTAGGAGACCTTAAATCTCAAACTAAAAACTTGTCATTGATTCTGCAAACATTGAAACTCCATTTGTGTTTTTTAATCAGGGCAGTGATTTTTTTAAGGCAAATATTTCATAGTATTTTCTAGATGCCAAGTTCTGTTCGAAGTTTATTTAACGGTAATGTGGTTATTTAACTGTTTTCTCTCACAGTTTGGAAAACTGAGGCACAGATTAGTTAAGTATCTTATCCAAAGTCACACAGTCACTGTTGGGACTGGGATTCTAGCACAGATAGTCTGACTTACTGATCTGTCCTAGTTGTCACTGTGGGAAAACATTAAATGTGTTAGCATGACTCACAACGTTGGGATTCATTAGAAACAGCAGAAGCAGGGAGACGATTTAAAGGGTTACTCTGTTAATCCAGGCTCAAAGTAGATTACAAGGGAAACTATTGCAAAGAATTGAAAGATTTGTTGATGATTGGACATGTGGGTGATAAAATATGGTGGCAATAGGAAACAAAGATAATACCAAGGTTTCCTGTCCAGTCATTAAGAAAATGATGAGTTCATGTGTAAAACAGAATTCATAAATAAAAAGGAACATTCTGGAGCAGTAAATTCAGTATCACACATTCTGATAGAAATGTCCAATAAACAAGGATGCAGACCTGAAGAAGTGAGAGGTAACAAAAGTTTGAAAGTGAGCAAAGGATTAGAAACCAGAAACTGAGACTATAATCATGATTTTCAATAAATTCTAATAACTCCCCTCCAACAGTGTGGTCCACAGATGTTGGTACGTGCTACACACCAAATGGGTGAAACCATAGTGCTCTAAAGAATGGACTTTGGAAAAGTTCTGGAAGCAATTAATGTAATAATAGATAGGCTGATGCAACATGTATTTACCTTTACAATCCAGCTCATCAGAGCTGTCTCCACAGTCATTTTCACCATCACATAACTTGCCATGAGGAATGCAACGACGATTGTAGCAGGGCTTGAAACCTCTTCGACAACTTCTGTTTTCTTAAGAATAAAAATAGAAACACATAATTGAAGGCATTATAGAAAAATTCTTACAGAAAGAAAATCATCGGTGAGATCTCACTCATAATGACTGCTTAGCACTATAAAACAAGTGCTAAGCAGTGTCAAAGATTTGGATTAGAATATTCATGCATTATCAAGTAGTTCATTCAGTAAAGAGCCTGTTTGATGAAGTATTTTAGTTTTAGTGATTCATACTTGAAGATCTCTTCAAATTTTACCCTCATTATTGTTTCTGGCATCAGTCAGCACAGAAATAAACAAATGCCACGTATTGTGAATAAATTAATCTCTACCTCTAAAGCAATAAAGACACTCTGACACCTATCTCCTATCTACTTTGCATCAAGAAACAAAAAGTAGCAAAACATATATTCCTGAATCACTGAATCCAAGTCACCTAACTATCCATACATTTTTCATAAGGATCATCTAAAACTGTCTACCAGAATTTTCTAAGAACTGCTTTGTGAATTTTATTTACTTTAGTGAGAGTCTCCTGATTTGGGGAAGAAGGTAACACTTACAATAATAGTAGCTGCCATTTACTGCATACTAATTTTGTTCCAGGCTCTCTATTGAACATATGTAAATATATATATTTCTTTACTTAATGCTCTCAATTAGAGCTAAGTTTGTTTTGTAGCGAGAAACTAAAATACAGAGAAGTAATACACTTGCTCACACTGGTCACACACACCAGGAGGTTTGGGAACAAAGATGCAACCTCAGGTATGATTGCAAAGCTTGGAATCTGTATCTGGTGTTGTCAAACTATATTGCTCAAAGGACAGTGAAGTCCATCAGCTTGTTTTCTTATGACTCTGCAGCTAAGAAAAGTTTTTACACTTTTAAAGGATTACAAATTATTTTTTTTAAACAGATCACATGGGGCAGAGAGCTTATACGTCCCACAAAGCTGGCCCTTTAAAAAAAAGTTTGCTAATTTCTGCTCAAATAGAATCTGGCTTCTAAGATGAAAATAATGTAAAAATACCATTCTCAAGCTAATTCATAATAAATGGAAATTTGTAAGATGATTATTATTATATTGGTAAGCTTTAATGTTTTTATAGTGTATAGGATATGGTTGTTCATTCAAGCAAATATGTCATGTGAGACAAATTACCTAATATTTTAGTTACAGATTAATCATGGACAAATTACATTTGACTATCATTTTCACTGATGGTATGTTATTCTGCAATGTAAAAGTGTGAAAGAACTGCCTGTGAATTGAGCAAGCTCCATCTCCCTCTTGTTTTAACATTACATTGAATATTTAGGTATGTTTATTACCCAAATAATATAACAAAGCAAAAAAGTAGAAACCAAATATTGCAATTCCAGATATTGATTCCTAAATTTTACAGAGCATACAGCACCAATAGTATTATATTGTAGCACAGAAATAAATCAGATCAATTTAGAAATAATCTGAATCAATTCTATAATAACTATGCATGATCGCACAGACACAAATTTCCAGGAAAAACACTGCTGCAGTGAAGGCAAATACCAATTGTTTACTAGAGTCAAAAAGCCAATCTCTGCTCCTCAGGGAGAGGGAAAGACTGACTATTAATTGGTGTCACCTACAGAGGCACAGAACTCCATGCTCCATGGAGACCGTGGCTAGAGCAAACAGACTTTGCATCTAAGAACACTAGCCCTGGGTCAGTCCTGGAGGCAAAAATAAAATGGACAAGACTTTGATATAAGCCAACATGCTATTGACTGATGATGGACCTTTGCTTCAAATTTAAACTGCAATATTCACCAATAACTGATATTTCTGATGTACACTTTTAAGAATGTGAACCTGGAACCTATTGCTAAAGATGAGTAATGAGAGAGCTCAAAAGACAGGCTCCAGCTATATTTAAATGTTCTCTTCATGATGGAAAACCATGAGAAAAGTCTTTAATGAATACCATGACTAATGGACAAGAAATAAAGTGCTCCAGATGAACCAGGGCAAAGCCAAATCACTTGCCTTAGATCTACATGTTAAAGAGACACATGAAAATCACACATATAAACCAAATGGAGACAATCAACAAAAAATTATAAAAACAATTCCAAACTTCTCTCTGAAAGAATAAATCATCTATTGGACACTTACCACAGTAGAGCAGTTTTTCATCGGATTTATCCTTACAATGAGGAATGCCATCACAGGTGAGTTGGTAGTCAATACACTCTCCATTTCCACATTCAAACTCTGAATAAATGTTGCAGGAGGAATTTTTAGCTGAAAGGAAAAAGTGAAGGCTTTTATGTAATGGCAAATGTTTATTAACACCATAACAATTGTTTTCCTTAATCTTAATTATAAAAATAAACTAAAATTGATCTTAATATAAAAGTAAGATAAAAGATAATGGTTCATGGTGTTTCTTTATTTAAAAAAAAAAAGCATACTTTGGGGTTATTTTTCTTTCCCTGTCTTTGATATTTTTTTGGAAGTTGCCTGACTTTTTTTTCTTTTATGCCTATTTGTATATTTTGTTAATTATTTGGTGACTGTACATAAATAGAGAGAAGGAGGGGCTTAAATGTGGATGACTATATTTATGCATTTTGGTTAGCAGTCTAACCCAAAAATAAATTTTTAAAGAGAGACAGTTAAATGCCCTCTGTACATACTGAGAATTTTTTTATGTTTTCTTATTGGACTCTACCATATATTCTTCAGTACACTGAAATTTTCTAGTCCCTAGAATTCTTATTTTTGAATGCTTAACTTGATTCATCTGACTTAAATCTCATCTAAAACTGGTTTTCCTTCCCAACTAACTTCAGAAGAAATCTCCGTAGCAGCTTCTAGCATTCAGAAGTACTGAAATTGCTGAAACTATTCTTATCAGCCACTTGCTCTATCCATGGTGGTACCAGGGAGCAGGCCGTCTCTTCCTGCCACATAGGACCAGCCCCTGCTCCATGAAATGCACCAGATTCTGTGGGATGAGCTGGGCAAGGATAACTTACACACATGTGCTCTGGATGTTTAAGGGATCTAAATGACCACTGCCATATTGTCCCACTTCTTAATCTCAAGATTTTTATTAGCAATTTAAAGTCTGAGTTTTTATGTTGTTTGCCCAATTTGGGAGCAGAGGCCAACAGCCACAAAGTACAAGATGAAAACTTTCTACAGCTAGTTTTCATCCTTGTAATGCCAGTATGTGGTTTTAGAAAGATCTCATATGAAAAACAGACTTATTTTTATTCTTAAAAATGGATTTAATGGCCAACTTTAGAAATCTTATTTTTTATTGTATTATGTGCTACTTGCTTGCTTGTACTCACTCAACTACTTGTTGAATAACTGTACAGTGAAATTCAGTCATACTAATTATGTTGGAAGCAATTAAAATTTATTTATCTCTACCAATACAGGAAACATAATTTAATTTTATAATTTTCTGTCAATTTCTTTTTAAGCTTTATTTCAGGAATATTCCATTAAACAGCCACTAATACTCTTTGATGTCTCCAGGGTCTTATTTCTTTATTATTCTTAGAATTTAATTAATTTAAACAGAATGTCTACCTATCTATCTATTTACATATCTATGATGTCTTATAGAACTCTTTTAATAATAGCAACACCCTCCAAATATAGTTTTTTTTTCTTCTTCTTCTTGGTGAAGTCTAAACTTCACTGGTTAGTAGATAAAGTAGATTGCCATTTTAGAGAAAGTAACAAAGAATGTAAAATCTATAAATATTATTAATTCAAAGGAACAAGTGTTAAGAAGGGTATCAACATTGCTATATACAATCACCTTAGACCATGAACTAAACAAAATTCAGCCACTTACCTAGCTTATTTAGTCTATTTTAAATGCACCCTATTTAATATCTCATTTCCAATGACATTATGATGGAAAATGGCAACTTTACTTTTAAAACAATTATTCCATTGCCAGGCTGGCGTGGCTCAGTGGTTGAGCATCAACCTATGAACCAGGAGGTCACAGTTTGATTTCCAAGTCAGGCACATGCCCGGGTTGTGGGCTCGATCCCCAGGGTAGGGTGTGCAGGAGGCAGCCAATCAATTATTCTCTCCCATCATTGATCTTTCTCTCTCTCTCTCTTTGTCTCTCTCTATCTCTTCCTCTCTGAAAACAATACAAATATTAAAAAATAAAATAATTATTCCTTTGAGGAGAGAAAAAAAATTATTCACAATAAGTATACTTTTATGATACAAAAGCAAACACTATACAATTCATGCTTAGGTATCTTCATTTGATGAAAAGGGATTGAGTATTTCCTCTGTCTTCCTAGAAACAAAAATATGGTTCTGTTATTTTCTAATTCTTTTACTTTATCTAATTAAATTTACTATTCTTATTTCTGTTATGGGTATTGATAAGTTTAGCAATGTTGTTTAAAATAGAATTGACTAAACTTTTTGTCAAGTGTTCTGAGAACAGATGATTTTCCCTCCTTTGCCCTCAGGGAGGAGTTAATAAATGGCCTTTCACCACTTCAACACTGACATTGGCATTCATGAAAGGCTCTGGGTGAATTAATTCAGAAGAGGGCATAGATATGCCAGAAACATTCTCATTTCTCAAAGATGAATTTTACAAGAAGTAGCCAAGAATTACTTTCCAATCTTTCTGTTGAACCACATGATTTCAATATGAATGCCCAAAGGATACAGGATGCTTTTATAAAGGTTTGTCTCCTCTGTGGAATCCACCATCACTTTATAGTTGCATGTGAATAAACTGCACTTGTTTAAAATGATAGTTTTCTGTCTGATTCATGCCCTCTCATCAATCGGGAGAAACAGGTGGCTTAGTAGAGACAGATGTATCTACTAGTAATCTATTTTGCAGCAAGGACAAGCATCCACTGTATACAAATAAGCCTTGTTGTTATTACCAAAGGCATTGCTTCACTACTGGCCTGTAGCGACCTGTGAATGGAACATCAGTGATTCTAATGCATGGCTAACACACCAGGCGTACAGATGGCATCAGATCCAGACCATTGCAGCTGAAGCCACAAAGGCAACGTGAAAGAGAGGGTTTAATTAAGCAATTGCCTAAGCAATTCAGGAAAATGATAGTTGATGAAGAAATATGGGGATTTGTGGCCCAAATTATTGAAATTGGCTATCTTCATTTTAAAGTTCCCTGACCAATTGCATCTTTCCCTCGTTTGCTTTGGCACAGTTTTTTTTTTTATTATTATTATTATTTTATTTACTTGGCTAAGAAGTACCCTTTTGGGTTGTGTTACCAATTTGCAAAGTGAGAAGATATGTTGAAGTTCTTGTATTAGGTGCAGTGATTTCTAAGGTAAACAAAATGATGTCCAAGTCCTTGTATTAAAGAGTAGCTAAAGGATCCTTCTGGTAAAATCTAACATAAGACTGAAGATGAAGATAAAAAAAAAATACTTATATCCTCTGATCTTATTTTTATAATGTAGACACATCTGCTGAATTTCTAAGATAAAAAAATATGAGATGAGGATATAATTAGAGAAAATATGTGAAATATTGACACATTCTGAGAGTGAGATCACCAGTTTGCAATCAGATGCTTCTTTCTCATCTGTCTTATACACAGTGTCTCAATGTTAAAGAGGAATTAACCTGTTTTATGTTGTTGGCTAATTTTTCATGGCAACATTGGAATACTTGAACCCTTATTTATTTTAGAAACAATTTTTTAAACTTAGTTGTTAATAAGTGTATAATGTAATGGTACTAATTACAGATTTTAATGCCTTTGGGAGATATAAACATCATGCAAGGCTGAAATGCTACATTCTTAATTAACAGATTGGAAATGATTACAAATAAGTCACATGAGCCATTCTCTTTCATTTACATACTGGGACAGACTGTGAGTGGTTTTACTACAAGGCCACAATACCAGCCTGCTTTTATTTCAGCTTTAACTAATTTTGCTGTTGATGAATTTTCAAAGTCATATGTTTTCATATGATCACTATGTATAGGTTTTTCTCTAGCTAGCCCCAAATCTTCCAGTCCACTGTCAGTGACACCATTTGTGACCCTTTGGGTTAACATTATCTATCACATATGGCTATAGCAAAGTAGAATGCTGAATTTTCCTAGAATATACAGATAAGCCAATGGGGCCTTGAATATTGGAGGAGAGTAAAACTTCAAGAATATAAGTCAAACATGTGTCAAACACAATGTCCATGTGTGCTGTTTTGAGCAGTATGTCATAGCACATTTGGAATCTCTTTACTTACTCACACATCGGTTGTCATCTACCAATATTCGATCTCCCCTGCAGGAACAATTCACTCTCCCATTAGGAGTTAAAAGGCAAAGGTCATGGCAACCTCCATTCAATAACGCACATGGAGAAAGTTCACCTGTAATGAGGAAGCTTTATTGGTAACATTATATTGATTTCCTATTCTGTGCTAGGTGCAGGTTAACTGTTAGACTGCCTCAATCTCTTTTAAAAATCTCATAAACAAAAAAGATTCAGGACTTTAGAAAAATCCAAAAACCTCAGAGATAATAACATGAGAAAAATATGTAACAGGGGTCAGTACACTATCTAACACATTTATCAAGGAGGCCATAGGACCAAGTGCACTAAGACTACTGGAGACCACACCAGCACTACAAACAGCCATTTTGTAGATATTCCAGTGATTAAAAAAAAAAAAAGTAAGCTCAGGTGCAAAGCTTGCTTATAACAGGGAAGCAAGTTGATTTGAATGTCCAAAGATATGAGGAGTGCCCTGACCGGTTTGGCTCAGTGGATAGAGCATTGGCCTGCGGACTGAAGGGTCCCTGGTTCGATTCCGGTCAAGGGCATGTACCTGGGTTGCGGGCACATCCCCAGTAGGGGGTGTGCAGGAGGCAGCTGATCGATGTTTCTAACTCTCTATCCCTCTCCCCTCCTCTCTGTAAAAAATCAATAAAATATATATTTTTTAAAAAATAGATATGAGGAGTGAGAGAGAATGGAATAAAATTCCAGAAACAAATATTACTGTAAAAATCAATAAAATATATATATATTTTAAAAAAGATATGAGGAGTGAGAGATAATGGAATAGAATTCCAGAAACAAAGTATTACTAAAATACATAGAGAGACACAAGCTAAAAGGCAGGAAGTCTCATGCAAAGTCACCACGAGCACTTCCAGCTATTCTGGTGCCATTAGAATGATATATTTGATTATGGTAGTTAAAAAAAAAAAAAAAAGCACAGAGAGAAATTTTTGAGAGTATATAATTAAGAAATAAATTTGCTTTCTTTGTAACTTACAGCTATTGGTGTCATTGGCAACAGCTATGATTCCCATAGGCTGATGTGGAATGTCAGAACGGAGAATTTTTGTGTCTCCTCCTGTGTACTTGTTGGAACGCAGGATAGCTCTTCTTCCCCAGTCTGACCAAAAGATGTAATTGTCATAAACAGCCAAACTGAGGAAAGTCCCTGGCCCCGATTTTACAATCACCTAAAATAAGTTAAAATATAGATTTGTAATATGAAGATAAACATATTCCTATATCCACATCTATTTCTGTGTCAAAAATAAGGGATTATGATTAGTTATATTTAATCAATGGAAATCATCAGACAAAAATGCATTTTTCTAGGTGTACTATTATAATATTCTTCATAGTTTATTTAAATGTTTTAATTATCCTAACCTTTTGCAAAGTGTTTACTGAATATTTTTAGTATATCTCTATTTACTACTAAGCTAATATGCAAGAAGAGATGGAAAAAAAAATCAATGACTTCAGCTTTCACTCTAAGACACTGAAAGAAAATAAGTTAAACCCAAAGTAAAGAAAAAAAAAATTAAGAGTAAAAGAGAAATTAAGGAAAAATAAAACAAAAAAATAAAGAAAAAATTAATAAAACTTTAAAAATGGTTATTTGAGAACAATACAATGAATAACACATAATGATGCAGTGTGAATGATCCTAGGAATACAGATTTAGTTATCATTTTAAAAGTCTATTGCTATAATTTACCATTTAACAGCTAAAACAGGAAAACTCATATAAATATCTCAATAAAGGCAGATAAATTATTTTCTAGGATCTAATATCCATCTATATATATAAAAGCCTAAACGACACTCAAGACTGAACGACCAGTTGCTATGACGTGCACTGACCATCAGGGGGCAGATGCCACAGGCCATGATTGCCAATGGGGCCTGCCGGCCAACCTCCCAGTCCCTTCCCCCAGCCGGCCGGCCCCGATTGCCCAATCATGGCTGGGCCCCTGGGCTGGGACACGGAACCAGGGGTGGATGGCAGCGGATGTGGTTCCTTTTCAGGGGTACCAAGGGCTGGCTCACTCCTCAGGGCCTGCGGGCCAACCTCCAGGTCCCTTCCCCTGGCCGGCTGGTCCCGATCGCCCTAGCGGGCCCAGGCCCCAGGCTGGGATGGGGAACCAGGGGTGGGTGGTGGCGGATGCGGGCGGCAAGGGAAGGAGGAGGGGAGAGGCAGGGAGTTGGGGAACCACACGGTGGCGGTGAGGGAAGGAGGAGGAGAGGAAATGGGGAGGCAGAAAACTGCATGGTGGTGGCGTGTGGGTGGCAAGGGAAGGAGGAGGCCGGGAGGCGGGGAACCTGATGAGCCCTGATCACCAGCCAGGCCTAGGGACCCCACCCGTGCACACATTTTGTGCACCAGGCCTCTAGTTCCTAATAAAAACTCAGAAGATAAATAAAATTAGAAATAAGAAAGAGTCACTCTTAGTAATCTACACAACATTGTCCTATAGTTTCTAGTCACTATACTAAGAAAAGAAAGCAAAAACAAATGCATCCAGATTAGGGGATAATGTCAAATTATACTTATTTGCAAGTGACACAATCCTCTGCATAAAAAATTATCCAATAGAATGTGTCAAGAAAACAAAAGCTGCTCGAACTAATTAATAAATTTAGTAGGTTGCAGCATGCAAGATTGCTATATGAGTTTCTATAGAGTAGTAATAAACTATTGAAAATTAAAATAAAAAGTTTTATAATAGCATTAACAAACAGCTAGTAACACATATAAAAAAAAATTTAAAAACCTGAAAACTAAAAAACATTGTTAAGAGAAATTAACAAAAACCTAAATAAATAGAGTTATGCCTTACTTATGCTTTGGAAGGCTTGGTATTAAGATGCCATCTCTCCTCAAATTGATAAATTATATCTAATCCAACTATAAACCCTGCAGACATTTTCTAGAAATTGGCAAGCTAATCCAAAATATATGTGGAAAGCAAAGCATCTAAAATAGCAAAAACAACTATCTTATTTTAAGACATAAGTTTACAGCTATTAAGACAATGTGGTTTTCAAAAATAATAAAGACATACATCGGTAATACAGAAAAGAAATAGAGAAATACATCAGTAATACAGAAAAAGCCAGCATGTATATGGATAACCAATTTTGATAGACATGCATAGGCTATTCAAACATATAGTATAACTTCTTTAACCAAATGATACTTCAACAACTGAACATGCATATGCAAAAAAAGAACTGCCATCCATATATATAAAAATTAGCCAAAAATAAATTATAGTCCTGAATATAAAATCTAAAACTATAAGAGATCTAAAAGAATAAATGGGAAAAAAATATTTACAACCTTTGGTGAGGCAAAGATTTATTAGCATAATGACTCCAAAAGCATGATCCACTAAAAAGGATGATAAATTAAACTTAATCAAAGTATAAAACTTTTATTTTTCAAGTGACACTAATAAGAAAAAAAAAAGATAAGACACAAACTGTGAAATTTTTTTGTCATGCTCCTTTGATTAATATAACCTTGTGTTATAATTTGATATCATAGATGAACCCAGAAGGTAGTATGATAAGTGAAATAAGTCAGACAGAGAAATACAAATAGCATATGATCTTAGTTACATACGACATCTAAAAAACAAAATACATAAATGAACACTCAAGACAGAAACAAACTCATATATACAGAGAATAAATTGGCAGTTGCCAGATGGAAGGAGGGTTGAAGAGATGAATAAAATGCTAAAAGGAATTAAGAAGTACAAATTTTCAATTATAAATATAGTCATAGGGATATAAACTACAGAATAAGGAATATAGGTAAGAATACTGCAATAACTATGTATGGTATCAGATGGGTACTAGGCTTTTTGGAGTGATCACTTTGTAAGGTATATAAATGTCCAATTATTATGTTGTACACCTGAAACTAATATGATATTATATGTCAAGTGTAATTGGAAAATAATTTAAATAAATATATAATTGTTAAAATATAATTTTAAATTTAATTAAATTATGTTATTAAAGAGAAAAAAATATAGAACTGCCATAAGATTGAGACTGTCAAACCTAAGAGGGAAGGCAGGGGAGGGTGGAGGGGGAAAGAAATCAACCAATGAACTCATATGCATATATGCATAACCCATAGATACAGATGGCAGTGATGAAGGCTTGGGGGGATAGGGGGAAGGAGAGGACAATGCGGGGCGAAAAGGGGGACATATGTAATACCTTCAACAATAAAGATTTATTTTAAAAAATGAAAACACTAACTCAGAAAGATATCCACACTCCCATGTACATAAGTAAAACCCAAAATTCTTCATTTCTAGTAAGTTTCCAGGTGTTGCCAATGCTGTTGATTTGGAAATTGACTTTGAAAAGCAAGAATTATAAAATATTGAAAAGTATAGAAAAAATAATCTTACCACACAAGTATAATGTCTCATCTCTTTGGAATAAGGGTATGTATTACTTTTTTTATTATTATTCTTTTCAAATTTGTATCATGGTGTATGCTTTTGTATTCACTTAAAAGTAAATTGATAGGATTTCAGGTGCCAGCCAAGATGGGGTAAACCCACCACAGCCTACCTCTTCTACTGGTTACTGCTTCTGATTGTAATGTTTTAGGAACAAGAGGAGAAGAATAGTGAAAGGAAGTGAAGTAGTAGCAAGTAGAAGGGTGGGAGAAGACAGAATAAATACTATTTTTACTGCCACTGATTCCCCCCCCCTCCATATTGCATTCAGTGCCACCAGATAATCAAATAGGTTACCTTCAATTATCTGGTATGCATTTGCTGCTTACTCTCAAAAGGTGTCATTTCAATGCCCCTTATATTCCCTAGTAGTTTTCTGAATTCACGCAAATGATGGAGAGCTGGTGGCGGCCCTGAGTTAGCTCTCCAAACCAGGCCTAAGGAGGGCTCAAGCAGCACTCATATGTGCTTCTGAGTTAAGAAGTTTCTGTAGGCCAGTAGTTTACTTCTCTACTTCTGCTGACACAGAAAAGCATTAAACTCAGCCTACAATTATGCATAGGCTTTTTTAAAAGAATCCTCACTTGAGGATATATTTCCATTGATTTTTAGAAAGAGTGGAAGAGAGTGGGAAACACAGAGAGAAATATTGATGTGAAATAAACACATCGATTGGTTGCCTCATGCACGTGCCCTGACCAGTGCTCTGGCCAGGGAGGATCCTGAAACGAGGTGGTACATGCCCTTGACCGGGATCCCAACCCAGGATCCTTCAGTCCACAGGCCAACGCTCTATCCACTGAGTCAAACCAGCTAGGGCTGCATAGGCTTTTATAGGGTACAATAGGTTCAACTAAGAATCATACTGATCCCAAGACATCTCATTCCACTGGTTAAAGTTCCATGTGAAACAGAAAAGTGAAATCCATTAAATTATACTTTTTCATCTCTATGTTAAGCATTTGTAGCATAAGTTCACAAATACTGCACCTTGCAAGCCTAATCAGCATCTTTATTTAGAGAGCAGAAAACTGCCATCATAAATTACACTCTATTGTGTTATATGGTAATGCGCCATTAGGGCATAATTTTGAGGAACTTTCACCTTGAACCTATAAATAGCATCATGTTTCAAACTAATAATTCATATTCATTTAGAAAATTCATTTCTTGACACAGTCCCTTAATCTCACATGTGTCCTCGTAGACAGACAATTAAATTGGTGATGCCACATAGACTTGAAATCATGTGTTGAGAATTTAGTCTTGAATCATATGACTTTTTCATCTTGGAACTTCACTGATGGCTTAGTGGTGGAAGTACTGGAACTAGTCAGGGAATACAAAAATACTCAGCTTTATAAATCAAACAACATATTTCCAATACCCAGATGCTCAATGTAAAATCAAACAATTTAAAATTCAAGCAAACAGGAGGCTTCCCAAACACCCCAGATGACTGCCTCACTGACAAGATCATAAATGGTCATTATAAGAAATGACAACTTGGCACCTGCCATGGATGGACATGACAAAATGTTACAGATTGCAAAAACACAAGTGCAGTTGCTTTGGCCTTGGAGAAAATGGTTGTGTGGTGGTATATCAGCAACTTAAAACTAAGAAATATTTAATTTAAGAACAGAAAGCTATATTTAACTTGCCTGAGTGAGCTTGCAGAACAAATGTAAAAAAAAATGTCTCAATGTCATTAGTATCCAGCAACATTCGAAAAGAACAACATGCACAACAATCATCTAAAAGATTGTCTAATATGTGAGAGGAGTTACAGCCTTATTTAGAGAGACAAACCCTCCAGAGAGGAAGATAAAATGATGAATTACTTTGATTCTATACTCTCTCCTTCTGATCTCTTAATTGACCAAACTCAACCAAGAGTCAGAGTCAGTTGAACACACTGGTAAGCCTCCTGAGGGAAAGAACAGGCGAAGGAGGGTTGAGAAAAGGACTGGGGGATATGGCTGAGATAAGTAGTAGAAAGAACCCTATTCTTTGCTTTTTCTTAGATAATATTCATCATTTTTCCTTGAATAAGATTTTTGATTTTTTGAGACTCAGTCTCCGAATCTGTAATATGGGAGGGTAAAATTAAATGATTTAGCTTTGTTCCTTTTTCAAGGAAGGAGGGTTGGGAGAGTATTTCCTTGGGTCACACAGAAGACTGATGAGAAGAAAAATAAATTGTCATATGTCTGAAGTGTTATAGGCACTCCTGAATGGAATTTGAGGTAGGTTCTGATTCTATGCCTTATGTTCATATATGATTATAGTTATTAAATTCTGATTTAGTTTTTATTTGCTAGTGAAGTTGAGCATCTTTTCAAATATCTGTTGGCCATTTGTATGTCTTCTTGGAACAAGTGTCTGTTCAGGTCTTTTTTCCATTTTTTAATTGGATTGTTGGTTTGGTATTGAGTTGTATAAGTTATTTATATATTTAGGATATTAACCCCTTGTCAGAGCTATTGTTTGCAAATGTCATCTCCCATTTGGTTGGTTGCCTTTTAGTTTTGTTGGCAGTTTCTTTAGCTGTGCAGAGCCTTTTAATTTGATATAGTCCCATTCACTTGTTTTTACCTTTACTTCCCTTGCCTTTGGGGTCAAATTCATAAAATCTTCTCTAAGACCAAGATCCATAAGTTTAGTACCTATGTTTTCTTCTATGTGATTTTTATTTCAGAATGTATATTTAGGGCTTTGATCCATTTTGAGATAATTTTTGTATACTGGGACAAACAGCAATCTAGTTTAATTCTTTTGCAACTTAAAACAAAGAAATATTTAATTTAAGAATATTTAAGAATATTCCAATTTTGCCAGCACCATTTATTGAAGAGGCTTCCTTTTCTCCATTGTATGGTTTTGGCTCCTTTGTCAAAAATTATTTGCCTATACACATGTGAGTTTATTTCTGGGCTCTCAGTTTTGTTCCATTGGTCTTTGTGCCTGTTGTTCTGTCAATACAATGCTGTTTTGATTACCATTGAACCAGGAGATCACAGTTCCATTACTGGTCAGGGCACAAGCCAAGGTTGCAGGCTCAATCCCCAGTATGGGGTGTACAGAAGGCAGCCCATCAATGATTCTCTCTCATCATTGAAGGTTTATTTCTCGCTCTCCCTTCCTGTCTCTGAAATCAATAAAATGCATATTTTTTAAGAAATAAAAGAAATAATGATCTGTCTTAGTGTCTTCACTAAGAGAATATTTTTTAAATGAATAGTTTATTGATTTTTATAGAGAAAATGAGAGGAGAGAGAGAAAAATATCGATGCAAGAGTGTAACATTGATCAACTACTTCCTGCATGCCCCCTGGAGATCAAGCCTTTAAACCCAGGCATGTACCCTTGACCAGGAATAGAACCAGCAACCTCTGGTGAATGCAATGATGCCCAACCAACTGAACCACACCACTCAGAGCGAGAATTATTTCTCAGTGTTTATGATCCAACAAATTATGTAGTATTTTGCATGAAAATAGAGGATTTAAGGTTTTGCATAAGAACAATAACAATAAGCACAAATCACCTAAAATTTGTAAATTGAAGAAAAATATACTTGCGTCTTATTTGTTTAAATACCTAATAAAAATTATAAAATATACTGAGTTCTTATTCTTTTCCAAGTTGGGTATTTTTAGATTTGATGATGATCACTCCCTGGAAGAAAGGGTAGAGAATGAGAAGGCAGGTCTCTCAATCAAGGCAAAGTCATCTTTAAGAAATCAAAAGACCACAGGAATCCAAATGAAACCAGTGAATCAACTACTTCCAAGTCAGTATGTTGTTGAAAGGCCATCTTATGAACCAACTGGGCTATTAAAATGATAGCCCAGTTGAAAAGTTCTTACTGCTGTGATTTTTCAAGCAGGCATTTCAACTCAGGCTTTTGGCCTAACAAATTCTCACAGTTCAAAGTATTTAGCCCAAGGACAGATTAGAGAAAAAAATAATTAAGTTGCACATTTTAAATAGATTTACTACGAATGCCTCTTATGGCCCATAAATGAGATCTTTTATAATAGAAAAGAAGAAAAATGTGGTAATGAAGGGAGTGATTACCATTTTTGTAGTTATTCTAAAATGCAATGCTTTATTCTCTATGTGTTAATATGCATTTATCTATATTTCAAATTCTGACACTTTTCATCTCCTGTCCTGTCATTGATTTAATTAAGGATTTTAAATGTATATACATTAGTCTCTCCTTATATGTAGGCAGATAGGTTCCAAGGCTCTTATTGTACACCTTGGAACCCAAGATTGTACCAAACCTTACACAGTCTATGTATTATTTCTATACATACATACATATTACAAAGTTTAATTTATAATATGGGCACTGTAAGAGATTAACAAGAATAACTAATAATAAAATAGTAAATCATAACAATAAAATAAGGGGACTTGAACACAAGCATCGTGATTCTGTGGTAGTCAATCTGATCAGAAGGCTACTAAGTGACTAATAGTCAGAGCTTACATAGAATGGACAGACTGGACAAAGGGACAAAGCAAGATAGCATGAGATTTAATAATGCTACTCATGATGGCACACAATTTAAAACATATGAATTGTTTATTACTGGAATTTTTCATTTTCAGGCTGTGGTTTACTGCAGGTAACTGAAACTGCGGATAAAGGGGGACTAGAGTAACATTCAAATATTTTATAAAATGCCATGCTCTACTCTATTTTAGCTTGCACAAATCATTATTTGTTCTTCATTAGTGCCATTTGCCCTGCATTTTAAGCCATTTCATAAAATCCATCTGACAGATAAATATTTGGAGACACACTGTTTGAAGTAACACTATTATATGTCCTCAAAGCCTGCACTTGGCTTCATTGTTTAAGCCTTATTTGGCTGTTTCCATGAGCCGGCAGCAGCATTTTGACCACTATCTGCAATATGGCATAAACGGCATGCACACCTGCACAAAGTGACACCTTTTCCAACTGCTTAGGAAAAAGACAACGAAACTTAGCAATGAGAGGGTGTCAATGAATTCTGAATAACTTTGGTGTAAATGAAGGCAACATAATCACCTCTCTTGTACCAGGCAGGTATTATGCTTTTCTACAAGGATTCATTTTAGTTAATTTAAGTTGAATCATTAAGCATTACTATTTGGAAGCTGCCAGAAAAAAATGACAAAAATTAAGCAGTTACAATTATTCAAGGACATGCTCTGAACTGTTCAGCATATAAATCACCTTCTGGCGTTCATTTAGACAATAAAATTTTATCCTTTTAACTGAGTTTGGATAACTAACCAGTGACTTTAATATTACCCAAATGTTAACACCAGTCTTAAATCCTTGAAAAAATAATTAAATAAGCAATATTTCTTAATTAACATATTTTGTGGTGTTAGATATATAATAAAGAAAAAATTCAACCTTTATAGATGATTAGATAGTAGCTTATACATAAATAAAATATAACTATCTCTAAATAACTGTGGCAAATGATCACAGTGTTACACTTTGTAATTTAACCTTCAGCTTTTCACCTTAGCCCTGATGCTTAACTATGGATGGATACGTCATATATTTGGCCCTGGGATATTTTTATAACATAGAACATTACTGATCCTGACAAGGAAAAAAGGTCCAAAACTAAGTATATAGACTTTGGGGAATACAGGCAGGTACTAGCTCTGCAACTATAAGCAAATTATGAATCTCTTAAGTGACAGAATTTGTCTGATAATCTCTAATAGCCATTCTAACTCTAACAGCTATATTATCCAAACTAAGTGCTAACTCCTATAAGCAGATATAAAGCCTTATAATATCTTCCTAATTTCTCAGATGTGAGGAGTCCATATGGACATAATGAAGTAAAGTAATGCATGCATGTTTGTGTGTGTGTGCATGTTGTATGATTTTGTATTATTGATTCAGATAAGGTATGTTTTCCAATAGATTAACTACATTTATGTTAACCATGCCATAACTCCTCACATTCAAGTATGTCTTATGTTTAGTTCCAAATATTTCATGATTGGTTACTTTCAATATTCTGTGTGGATATCAAGCAGAAAGGAAAGGAAACAGTAAAGAAAAAAAATAAGCCCAAGAAAATACTAAAAATAATGGAAGAGTAGGTTCAGCATAGCAGGAAGGGGACATGAGACAAGGCATCATAAGAATGAATAACACTTGATCTTGGTACTCTTGATCTTTCAAAATACAGCCTTTCTGCTAAACTAACAGTATATATAAACTTCCCAGTCTCCATGCTTTTGATGCTGCAGATGAGCCAGAAAAAAATGCTTCATCATCTTATAATTCAGGATTTAAAAGCCACTGAAACCATGTCTGCAGTCACTTGAGTATTTGGCTGATAGCTCTAGCTCATACATTAGGGTACAATTCCGAAAGCTATACTTTGCTCCCTACAACAATTGCACTGTAAGTTTTCCAGAAAATGCATTGACTCTCTTTCCTACTCCCTTTGGGAAAACTGTTACTTTCTTTGTGAAGATATGAGACAGAGAAATAAACTAAGGAAGCATGCAAGCCAACCCAACATTATTATCAGGAGAAAATGTTCCATTTCCAGATGGTGGCTACTCAGACTTGCATGAGTATAGTTTCATAAAACATAACCATGCCATCTGAAGATACCAGACTGTCAGAATCCATCACTCTTGAGGTCAAATGTTCAGAACCATTTTTTTACCATGTATATACTAAGGTCAGCTTCTAAGATTACACATTCTCCACTAAACAAACCCTTCCCACTTCCTGCCCCAGAAATCCCCTGAGGAAGCGGTAACTAACATGCCTATTGCATCATCCCTGCTTATTGTTTAGTTCAAATGTTTGTGGCATTTTGCAATATAATAGCCTGGATCCATAATATAATATAGACCCAAGAAGTGAGCTATAGATGGGGAGACTCACAGTGGGTTAGCCAGCTAAGTTTTAGACAGACATTTATTACAATAGTTGTATTTCAATTATATTATTTACTCAACTGATTCTTTTGCTTCCAAAAGAGACAATTTACACCTCAGCATAAATCCTTAAAAAAAATGATTGAACTCATGACAGAATTAATGCTTTCCTTTTTAATGCAGGGATGTAACAACCAGTTAGGTAATTACTTTTATTTTAAATGTCTGGAATTCAATTTTTATGATAGCTATAATAGCTCAGAGAAAGAATGAGGAAATGCATATGAAGTCTATTATGTATTTATGCAAGTAAAAAACACAAAACTATATCCTGAATTCACAAAACCTAATTTATATGAGTTAATGTATTTTGTTAAAATCTTTTTAAACAGTCCTTTGGGAGGACTGGAAGCAAGAAGAGCACTGGGACTTCTCAATTTAAAAACTATTACTTCAAGAGTCTATGCAGAGGGCTGCTTCAGAAACATCCTCCTGTATTTGTCAATTTGTGTGGGTTTTTTTTCATACTTTCTGAACTAAGCACTTGAAAGTGAGAAAGAGAAATAGAACATCATGCAGCCCAGCTGTCTATGGAACACGTGTTTTTGTCAGTCACCATGCTCATGATCTACTGCAATAATAAATCACACAAACCACACTGGTTGCATAATTTATTACAACAGAGTATCAGCAGGTTGAGGCCTCCGGGAGCTGAGTTACAGACATGAACTTGCATCATTGCTTTTATCTACTTCCTTTATTTAACTTTGATATAAGAAACCACAGTGGGAGGATCTGGTCAGAATTGAAAGCTGCTTTGGCATAATTTTCTAAATGACTTTGACACTGAAACTGAAGTAATATTATTAAAAGTTCTAACCTTTTATTTAGCATTTTTTTTCACATAAATTAAAAAGTAAACAAGTCTTAAATATTACTCCTTTATAATGATGATTTGTTTGCTTACTTAAGCATTTTCCTCTTACTTATATTTCCCCATAGGCAAAATAATAATAAACTTCAACTACACTAATGTGAGTTACATGTATTTTATATTTAACTAGAGACCCGGTGCATGAATTCGTACACGGGTGGGGTCCGGCCGGCCCGCCCCAATGGAGGCCCATTAGGCTGGACTGGCAGGGGGAAGGGGACACGGGAGGTTGGCCAGCTGGCTTTGCCCCCAATTGGGGTGTTGGGGGCCCATCAGGGGCTGATCAGGGCCCGGATCAGGCTGGTTGGCTGCCACAGGGTGCCTCATAGCCACTGGTCAGTCTGGTCGTTCTGCAGTCCTAGTCACTGGGCTTTTATATACCAGTACTAGAGGCCTGGTGCATGAAATTCATGCACAGGGGTGTGTGTTCCTCAGCCCAGCCTGCACCCTCTCCAATCTGGGACCCCTCGAGGGATGTCCAACTTCCTGTTTAGGCCTGATCCTACTGGGATTGGGCCTAAACGGGCAGTTGGACATCCCTCTCACAATCCAGGACTGCTGGCTCCCAACTGCTCACCTGCCTGCCTTCCTGATTGCCCCTAACCGCTTCTACCTGCCAGCCTGTTTAACCCTAAGTGCCCTCCCCTGCAGGCCTGGGTTCCCCCCAACTGCCCTTCCCTGCAGGCCCAGTGGCCCCCAACTTCCTTCCTCTGCCAGCCTGGTCACCCCTAACTGCCCTCCTCTGCAGGCTTGATCGCCCCCAACTTCCCTCCTCTGCCAGCCTGGTCCCTCCCAACAGCCCTCCCCTGCTGGCCATCTTGTGGCAGCCATCTTGTGTCCACATGGGGGCAGCCATTTTGACCACATGGGGGCAGCCATCTTGTGTGTTGGAGTAATGGTCAATTTGCATCTTACTCTTTTATTAGATAGGATATTGATAATTGGTAGTTTCCCTATTTTAATATTTTCAGAGTG
The DNA here is from genome assembly GCF_951640355.1 of Cnephaeus nilssonii. NCBI lineage: Eukaryota > Metazoa > Chordata > Mammalia > Chiroptera > Vespertilionidae > Cnephaeus > Cnephaeus nilssonii. Next base: position 71,620,201 of record NC_137081.1, on the reverse strand, counting down.
GCACTTCTAAGAGTACATAGGGTTTTTCTTGAGTAAATCACTTTTCATTATTTTAGTCTTCAAACTTTAATAATTTTCACTAGTTTAATGGGGGTAGTATTTTACCATGGCATTATTCCATAGTGATCATTAATAATTAAGTATTCTTTTCTTTTCATTCAATAAATATTTATTGAGCTAGGTAAAAATTGCTGCCCTCACTAAGTCTATCTCATAAAGCTGTGCCTGTTTGATAACATATGGGTATTTGTTGTCAAACCCTATTCTCCATTTCTCCAGGGCCATCCCCTATCAGTCCCCCCCGCCCCCAGAAATTCTAGGATTTAAGAATTTTAATACATTTCCAGGAACTCTGCCACTGAATGTTTGAGGACCACCTTACTACTTGTATTATAAATTACAGGTATCTATAATTCAGTCAAACAATTTGTAGTGATAGTATTTACATCCTTGCTACTAAAAGTATGGGAGCTTTTTAGAAATAATCTGTGGCTTCAAACCAGACCTAAATCGGAATATGAATTTTAACATGATCCCAAATTTGTCTGAATTCACTTTGAAGTTTGTTAGGCAATACACCCCCAGCCCAAATAAAATGAACCCATCTAAACCACACTGCAAAATGTCAATGCTTCCCTAATGACAAACTTTGGGGAAAAGGCAGCAAATATACATGGACATTTATTTTTAGTAAAGATCATGTACTGATAAGAAGACATATTGCAGATGACAGAACTTGGGCCTTTGTGTTTTATGAACATGGTTTGATTTTTGACCTCAGGTTAGCTAATTTTTCAGCACCTCAACTACTTCAGTGGCAAATTGAAATAATAATAGCTGCTTTAGTGATAATTATTTCAAATGCACATTAAAACTGTTAGTCACCCACTAAATGACAGCTATTACTGAAAACCTTCTATGAAGCAACTCAAACACACAAAGTATTCTTATAAAAAAATTGTAAATTTTTGAAGCATCAGAATAAACCAGTTTGTTGCTGTTCCTGGTCCTGAATGAACAGTCCTTGGTAAGGCAATATTTTCCCATCTTTAATCACTTGAATACTGTTGTATGAGACATCCTTTACATAACACCTCAGGTACACTTAGTCACAACTGCCTCTAGAACTTGTGATCATTTTTTTTCCCCACAGTTAATATGATGAACATTCATGTGGGCACAGTACCCGTACATCAGGCCTGTGCCTGGAGCCTCCGAAAACTCCCCAAGATAATGAAAAATTAATGACTCATGAATGAAATTTCTGACCGAGAGAAAAAATCCAGCAGAAACATTTGTCCCTTTTCCTCCCCACTCTTCGCCTCAAGCTGTCCTAACGTGCAATTGGTGTGGTTTCTCTGAAGAAGACCTCAGGAGATGAAGCACTTGATATCAAGAAGTTGCCATCTCTGTAGCATGCTTCTTCACATACTCTTTCCCTCCTTTTTAGTATATTCTCCTTTACCCTCACTACTGCTTTTCCATGTATTGTGTACCTAATTAGAAATCAGAATATACACTGTTGCCTCAGTTTCTCTTTCTCTCTCTCTCTCTCTCTCTCTCTCTCTCTCTCTCTCTCTCTCATTTTTACAAATATGGACTGAGATTAATGTTTTTACATTTTTTGTCCTTATTTGAATACAAGTTCTACTGTTATTTATTTTGAACTGTTCTTTAAACTGACTCATTAGCATAAAGGAAAATCCAGTATCAGAAGAAATAGAATGCGATTCTAAAAATACATACAATAAAACTAAAACAATATTGTCTAATTATAATTAAATATTACTACCCACTAAATTGTAGTTTGAGTTCCCTATCCCCCACACCTCTACTCTCCCATCTTCCTCAGTAATGGAGTGTCTTAGGGTTGTTAAATATATACTAGTAATATATTTAATCATTCTTCCTACATCAATCAAAGGATTGAAAAAGCATTAAGGATAGCATGACTTTTCATACTACATTAACTTTAAATTAATGATGTGTCTGTGTACCACTTGATATCAATGATGAAAGTCCTATATTGGGGGGGATGTGCTAGGAGACAAGAGTATGATGGTTCCTATGCAAACTCTCCTGCAAATTTTAAATCAGGTGAGAAAGACCCAAACTGATTTTTAGTAAAATATATATTCTCACTTAGTATATATTTGATTAAACCTTGTGTAAACTCTCCTTTATATTTATAGAGGTTTATGGTAAATCCCAATTTTGACAATGATCAAAAATCAATGGGATCTTTAAAATTGGGATCATGCCTCATTGAGGAGCACTGATTTATATTGTTCTTGGGTGAGCTCAGGCATCAGCATCACAAACACACACACACACACACACACACACACACACACACACACACACACACAGAAACAAAAACAAACAACTCCCAGGAGATTCTAATGTGCATTTGGTATTTAAAAAAATTCTATCTCTTCAAAGTTATTATTAACAAACTAAAATGAGTAATTTTTTCTGCCCAAGGCAACATAATTCTGGGACACTTATTCTTCATTCAACTAACTGGTCCTTTAATATCCCTACTATTCAGCAGCCTCAGAGTTAGATGGTTTGGTAATTGATAGGCACAGCTTTCTTTTTTTTTAATATATTTTTTTTATTGATTTCAGAGAGGAAGAGAGAAGGAGAGAGAGAGAGAGATAGAAACATCAAGGATGGGAGAGAATCATTGATAGGCTGCTTCCTGCATGCCCCCTACTGGGGATTGAGACCGCAACCCAGGCATGTGCCCTTGGCCGGAATTGAACCTGGCACCCTTCAGTTCACAGGCTGATGCTCTATCCATTGAGCCAAGCCGACTAGGGCGGTAGGCACAGCTTTTTGAGTTTGCCAATAGAACCAAGTGACATGATTTGCCCCTCTATCCCCACGATGCTCAGCTGCAGCTCCTAACCCTGGAAATAAACAACTGGATACTTCAGTTCTCCATGTCTGGAATTATCACTTCAGCAGGTAAACTACTGATTATATAAATTTGCAGCTGCTACATTATGGTCATGGGATTTTGTTTGAATACTGTTGGAAATATCAGCCTGACTCTTCATTACTGCTTGTTTTTGACCCATCTTCCCTTCATGTATATAACTGTTCAGTTGTACTTCCAATATATATATTTAGGAAACATTATTTATATCTCCCTCCATTTTTTAATATTATTTCTTGACCTTTAATAATTATGCAATAACTCATCTATCTTACTAACTTCATCTATTTTTAAATGCATTTTTATTGATTTCAGAGAGGAAAGGAGAGGGAGAGAGATATAGAAACATCTATGATGAGAGAGAATCATTGATCTGCTGCCTCCTGCACACTGGGGATCAAGCCCACAACCCGACCATGTACCCTGACCGGGAAGTGAAATGTGACCTCCTGGTTCAGAGGTCGACTCTCAATCACTGAGCCATGGCAGCCGGGTTAACTTCATTTACTTTAAAGATCAACTTGTCCTTTTAATCAACTAATTTAGAATTAATAAATATATTTTATAAGTTGGGGTGTAATCATATTTCTTTTGATTGTATGTGCTAGCAGAAATTATTTAACATTTTTATTTTCACTAGCTTTTATATGTTCTCAAAATTCCTCATGTAAATAAAATATCTTGATCAATAGCCTTTTAAGTATTAGGTTCAGAGAAACATCTATTTATCCCTTCAACTAAATAAAAGTACTGTACAAATAGGCTTTTGGGAAGCTCAGGAATAAACTTATGCTTTTGTTAATTATTTACAGTTTTACTGTAAAGAGCTTTTATTGTAAACTAGTTGAAACATTTTTAAACAGTTGAAATAGTAACTAATTAATTGTAATTATTTTGCTGACACTAAATGTTTTCAAGAGTCAAACACAGAATAAAATTCAATATATTCTCTGAAGCTTAAATTCATGGTTTTTGTCCGTGAGAAACAAATAAGAAATACATTAAAATCAGCTACAGGGCAATACAAAATAATTAATCTGGAATTCAGAGAAGATACAAATTCTTGTAAAGAAATTCAGAATTTCCTGAATTTAAATATGAAACTTTGCAAGCAACATTAATTTGGAAGACATATGCTAATTGCTGTGTGTGTGTGTGTGTGTGTGTGTGTGTGTGTGTGTTGCACACATGTGTGCAGAAAGGCTTTCCTACCCATCTGTTCTTTTCATCTTTGTATATGAATTTCTAAAATGAGGCTGGTGGGACAGGTGGCTGCTGGTCTTTTGAAAATTCTCTCTGATGCCTAAAAAATTGAAAGCTTCTAAGAAATATTAAATCAATCCATCAGTATCAGTGCCACATTCTGAAAGGACAGCTGATATTTTCTGGGTGAATACACTAGCTGCCCTGGATACTGACCATTTTTCTTCCTAAGGAACACTTCTCTTTTGGGAGATCAGCTTCAGTAACACTTTAATTTGCACGACTAACCAAGCTGAACCATCACTGAAATGTATGTGGATTTAAATCAAAGGAATTGTGTTAGAAATAAACACCATTAGCCCTACTGCAATAACAATCTTATCTTACCAAATAGGAATATCAGTTGTCCACACATCAGAAAGTTACCCTGAATGGCTGAAACCTGCAAAATCACCAAACTTTGATTTGATCTCTTTTTTTAAACTGTTTAATTTTCATTTTATTCAGGGAAACAATTTTATGATTTCCTTTTTAGTATATATATATATATATATATATATATATATATATATATTCATTGCTGGCAGTCGAACATCCCCCGAGGGATGTAGGAGTGTGCCAAGCGGCAGGTGGCCAGGGAGGAGCCCAAATTAGGGCTGGACGCTACACCGCTCACACTCATTTCGGCCCACTGTGCCTACTGCTATGGCGTCGGGAGAGGCTCCCAATGCCATGGCAGCTGTGATCGCTAGCCATGAGCTCGACTTCTTGCTGAGCGGCGCTGCCCCTTTGGCAGCGCACTGACCATCAGGGGGCAGCTCCTGCATTGAGCATCTGCCCTCTGGTGGTCAGTGTGCATCATAGCAACCGGTCGTTCCAGTTGTTCTGTTGTAACAGTCACTTAGGCTTTTATTATATAGACTAGAGGCCCAATGCATGAAATTTTTGTAAGAGTAGGCCTTCCTTCCCCCGGCTGCCGGCACCAGCTTTCCTCTGGCACCCGGTACCCAGGCTTCCCTCTGGCCTCTGGTAGGCACTTGGGACCCAGGCTTCCCTTGCAGCCCCAGCTTCGTCCAGAAGGTTGTCTGGAAGGATGTCCAGTCTAATTAGCATATTATGCTTTTATTATTATAGACTAGAGGTCTGGTGCACGAAATTCATGCACTGGTGTGGGGGGGGGGTCCCTCAGCCCGGCCTGCTCTCTCTAGCAATCTGGGACCCCTGGCTCCTTACCACCCGCCTGCTTGCTGCTCCTTACCCTGCTTGGCTCGCTGCTCCTTGGAGGTGGGAAAGGCTCCAGACACCGCTGCTGCACTCACCAGCTGTGAGCCTGGCTTCTGGCTGAGCAGCACTCCCCTGTGGGAGTGCACTCACCACCAGGGGGCAGCTCCTGTGTTGAGTGTCTGCCCCCTGGTGGTCAGTGCGCATCATAGCGACCGGTCATTCCGCTGGTCTTTCAGCCCTTTGGTCGATTTGCATATTAGGGTTTTATTATATAGGATAATTGACATATAACACTGTGTAAGTCTAAAGTGTAGAGGGTGTACATAGTTCAAAATATATATGTACTGCACCTCACTGAGTTTTCCTTTATTTATTTATTTTTTTTGGTGGTGAGATATTTTAAAATATACTTTCTTAGCAACTTCAAATATACAATACATTACTATTAACTATAGCAAGCCAGAAATATCCTGCTTTAGACAGAATGGGAAATGAGTTAGAATCATAACTAGGTTCATATTTTAAATGTCAAAATAAATCCTTAAAATTATATTAGAGATATCTGATTACTGGACCACCTGGAGCAGCTATAATTGCCATATATAAGAATAGAAGGAAGGGGAAAGCAAAAAAGCAAAAACAGGCATATATAAAATAAGATGAAGTGGAGATAGAGTTGTTATGAGGAATTATAGAAATACTTCCTTTATCAGAACACATTAGAAAATAATACCACACCCAGGATAATGATTTACCAGATTGTCTTTTTCAAAAGCATTATCCAGTAGTTTCATTTAGAAGTTCTTTACTGTTGTCTGAGGCACATACTTTCACACTATATCCTCATAATAATCTTGAAATTTAGGTAGATGATTTGCACATTGGAAAATTAAACTTTATAAAGACTAAATAATTTGCCTAAGGTCACATGATCTTTAATTAGAAAAGATAGCCTGGCTGGTGTTGCTCAGTGGTTGAGCATTGACCTATCAACCAGGAGATCATGCTTCAATTCCCAGTCAGGGCACATAACCCAGTTGCCAGTTGCAGGCTCAGTCCCTAGTAGGGGGTGTGTAGGAGGCAGCCACAAATGATTCTCTCTCATCATTGATGTTTCTCTCTCTCTCCACCTCTCCCTGCCTCTCTGTAAAATCAATGAAAACATATTTAAAAAAAGAAAAGATAGACCAAGACTTTAGACAGATATATTTGATCAGAGTTATTGTTTTTAGCACAAAGTGACTTCACCAGTAGCCCACTCAACATTTCTTAAGCTTACAACTGTCCTCTATCAGTAATACACACAGTAGACACTCCACAATAATGAGGTGCCTGTACTAGAATGTAAATGAATGCACTTTCTCCTTCAAGAACTCTCTCTCTCTCTCTCTCTCTCTCTCTCTCTCTCTCTCTCTCTCTCTCTCTTTCTCTCTCACCTATTTATTTATCTATATACATACACATACATATATAGTATACATTTTATTTAGTTGGTTGCCCTAGGATAAATATCTATATCACCCTACATAATATCTGTATATATGTATACTTATATATAAATATATGCTATCTACATAGATAGCATATATTTATTTATGTATAGGTTTATATTCAATTGAATTAAACAATGAGATTAAAGTTATAGATTAGGTATTAGAAAACTATGGCCTATTGGTTGGTTGCCTATTATCGTATATACTATATAGTCTGTTTTTAAAATTTATCTTTATTGTTGAAAGTATTACAGATGTCCCCTTTGGTTTTTTGTTGTTGTTGTTGTTGTTGTTGTTGTTTTTGTTGTTATACTGTTTATTCTGAAATACTGCCACAGCTATTCATCCACATATTCTCTATGGGCATTGTAGTTGTGATAGAGAAAACATGGCCTCTGGAGCTTCGAATTATTTACCATCTGGCCCTTTAAGAAATGCAGTGCACGAGTGAAGCGCCTCAGCATCATTCTGTCCTTCAGGCATGCCTTGGGTTGGGCGTGCTGCGGTGGATTTCTCCAGTGGTATGACTACCAGATCTTACTCTCCTGAACTCTTGAGTTTTCCCAGTTGCTCAGGGCTACTGTCCTCAAAGGATAAGGGGAGGGCACTGAACTTTTCCCATTCCACAGACCCTACGTATCTGCTGTAAGCGTTCTTCAGGGGCTTCCAGGGTTCTTCCACTGACAGGTCCAGAGAAAGGACACAGAGAATGGCCTGACTATGAAAGAATCCCTCTCTTCTCTTTTCAAAGCTTAGGGTGCTTTGAGGACCCAAACACAGATAGAAGATCATTTCATTCTTTTCTGATATTCTTTTAGCCTAGGCTAACTAATCAACTTCATTTCACATTTCAAGAAAATTATAAATAACAATGAAGCTTATGCAAATGACTATAACAATTCCATTAATTAACAATTCAATCAGTTATTGCTTCTCCAGAATAAAGTTCATATGAGTCAAATTGTCTCTATGGTAGCAAATGAACTTGAAGATCAAGTTTTCAAAATATTATCCAGTTTTCTTTCTCACTGAATATATTATTTAATTGGATTGAGTCAAACAATTAACCTATTTTGAAATCTCTTCATATGCATATTGTAGGAAAGAATAAAGCATATATTTTCAAATGTTTACATTTATAATCAAGAAATTCTCAACTTACATGTCTCTGGGACCCATCATATTCGCACCTTTCAATTTTTCCGAGGCTGCCATCCGAGAAATAAAGTTTCTCTGCGCGGTGGTCAATGGTGAGGCCATTGGGAGTGAGTATGTCTGTACTGACCACCACGTGAGCATTCTTCCCAGTCAGGGTAGATCTCATAATACTTGGATGCTGTTCATTCCAGTTGGTCCAAAACATTAAACTAATTAAATTAAAAAATGTAAAAATAAATTAAAATTTTCATTAACAGGAAAAACATTAGTGGAAACATGGCAACATCAAACTATTTTAAAAGAAACAAAATTATTTCTCATATCCTCTGATCCTTAAAGAAGTGTAGGTAATTAAGGGGATATGTATATTATATTTGCATGCATATTCTTCCAATTTAAAAAAATGAAACCTGGAAACTATTTCTGGAAAACAATTTTCTGTGTATTCTCTCAAAGAGTAATTTAATTAAATTAAGTCAGTTTTCTGCATAGTGAGGATTTATTATAACCAGGTATAAAACCACCATCTTAAATTTTCTCAGAATTGAAAATATACTCTTACTTATTAATATCATTTTCAGCAGGTCCAATATGACCATTTTAGACATTGTTCTTACCCTATACTTTTCTTCAATTGGTGAAAATCAAAATCTCCCTCTCCTTCCAGATTTGCTTTTTAAATTCCATATGCTTCATTTGAATGTTTTAGAGAAATACAATTACTAAAGCCCTATACTAGTATTTTTTAATATCTTGTTTTCTTCTCTCTCAGTGAGCTTTTTCTATAAATTACAATGTTGTTTCTGAAATCCCAGGGGTTATCAACCCTTAAACATAATATTTGTTACTTAAAGATTTTATAGAATGCTTTGTCAAACTCTTCTTTGAGAAAATCCTAGGATTCTATGGCCCTTAGTGGTTACTGGAAGAGTGGAAGGCTGCAGATTCCAATCTCCAAGCCCTACTTTTACTGAAACACTCTTTTTCCCCCTTTTTTTTTTAATCTATAAGACTGCACCTAAGCATTTATTAGAAGATTGGGTGTTAATGCTCAGGATGGAAGATGGAAAGAAAGAGGGAAGGAAGAAAAGAAAGAAGGGAGGAAGGAAGGAATGAGGGAGGGAGGGAAGGGAGGGAGGGAGGGAGGGAGGGAGAGAGGGAGGGAGGAAGGGAGGGAGGGAAGGAGGGAAGAAGGAAGAGAGGGAGGAAGGAAGGAAAAGGAGAGGAAGGGAGAAAGGGAAGGGATAAATAAGGGAAAGTAGGAGGAAGGGAGGGAAGCCAACAGGAAGGCTGCTTTAAATATTTGAAAAAATATGCTTAATAAATACTGACAAGGAAAAACTATTTGAAAGAAGATTTCATATTTAAGCAAGACTGCATATATCATTTCTTTATATAATCATTTAAAGGCGATATAGCATTATAGCCCAGGCACCTGAAGGGTCCATCTGAACTAAATCACCAGAGCTCTGAGAAGTCCACCTCCTCTCAGCATTCATCTCTCAACCTTCAGAGTCTCTATTTATAAGATGAAGGTACACAATTAAGTGAAATAAGTCTAAATGTATTTCCAGCTCTTTAAGAGTGTCCAGATTTAGTTCCTCTTGCACTGAGTGATTTATGTAGCTCTTTCTTCTCTCAAGTAGTCAGGGCTAGTGTTTCATGTCATTGTTTTTTATTCTCTGATTTTTCCTCACCACACCTAAAAAGAGCTCTTCTACTTCTGCTCAGTGAAAGCCAGATTGGTCTGACTTTTCTTTACTTATTTCATTTAAGGATAAAGGATTTTCTAGTAGTTAATAAATATCTTACCATATTGTATGAGAATGGAACTCCATAGGTGTGTGTGTGTGTGTGTGTGTGTGTATATATATATATATATATATATATATATTTACCCCAAGCTTTGTTCCCCAGTTTTCTTATAATTACTTTTTATGGCATTTCAAAAAACATGACTTTTTTCTAATTTGTCATTTTACATTTGCTCCGTATTATAGCCTGAGTATTTTCTCTTGCTATGAATTATTTGTAAGTATTTTTATAAATGTCTGCACATTATATCATCAACAGATGTGGACTACTTAAACTGTAGTCTAACATCAAATGTTAAAAACATAGCAGCAAACAAGATGTTTTGTTGTTTGTTTTCTCAGTATTTTAATTGGAAAGATCCCTAGTTGTTAAAATTATTAAATTAAATTACAAACACACCTTTTAGTTTTCAATTCATGTTAATAGTCTTTTTCCCAAAAAATTCCTAATTTCAATCAACTGTGCCCTAATGTCTTCTTCATATGCCTTTTCCAGCACAATACTGTCTGTTTTCCCTTTCATTATTTAACTTGCTTTGACTGGATTACTCATGGAAGTGATACCATGCATTCAAAGAATCTGGATTTTCCTAATTCACATTTATAATGCTTCTACAAAAACTAGTTCTATGAATTGTGAAAAGAGAACTTCAAAGGAAATCTTTATTTTTAAAGTTAGTTCATTTTAAAATTAAGCTGACAGTCTTTGTCTTATAATGATAATAAAGAAATACAAATGCACTGTTTTTTACTTCTGGCATTCATCCAGGGTGAGCACATGTGGATGGTCATCCTCCGACATGGTTATGACAGCCTCCTTGTCAAAGGCTCCGGGCCGAGTCTGGTCCACTGAGTGTCTGGTGATGGATGAGGTCGTGGAGCTGGTCCAGTACAGTGTATCCCAGGCTCGGTGATAGGCAAGGCCTTCAACAGAACCCACATCTGATGGAAGAAAGAATACATTTACACTTTTATCTACAAAAGACTTGGCTTCTGGACAGAAAATACATTTAAGATACATATGTATACCTATATGATATTTTACTAGTCATTTCTTCACAACTTCTTCAAAATTAAACTATAGTACTTGCAATGCTTATAATTGATAGTTGATTACACACAGCAAGACTGGGCTGTAAACTGCTCATGGGAACAGATTTTTGTAAGAACATCATTTAAGACTGAATCTTCTCATTAAAAAAAACAACTCAGTTAAGTAATTGACATTTATTTAGGAAAATGGTGGCTGTCTTTTATTTTCATACTAGAGGCCTGGTCCACAAAATTTGTGCATTCAGAGGGGGCTCCCTCAGCTTGGATTGCGAGAGGGTGCAGGCCAGGCCGAGGGACCCCACAGGTGCACAATCAGGGCTAGGGAGGGACGTGGGAGGTTGGCCAGCTGGGGAGGGACCACATGAGAGCTCCAGGGCATATCCGGACCTCTTGCCCAGTCCCTATTGGCCAGACCCCAGCAGCAAGATAACCTACCAGTGGGAGTGTCTACCCCCTGGTGGTCAATGCACATCATAGTGAGCAGTTGAGTGGCCTTAGCATATCATTATCATATTATGCTTTGATTGGTTGAACGGCTGACTGGATGACTGGACACTTAGCATATTAGGCTTTTATTATATAGGATATTAAATATTAATTTTCAAAAAGTACCTAGTTTTAACAATTTAGAGATACTTTTGAAAATCATAAGGCAGAGATACCATCAGGTAAAATCATAATGTTTTCCTCTCGATATTATACCTGGAGATGTCAAGGAAAAGCAAACATATAAAAAATTGCAATAGTATCAAGAAGACAAAATCTAACTCTACCTTTGCAACTCAGTAAGTGATAGAGAATGTTTTAATAAGTTAATGCAGGAAGTTTTTTGATTCTATTCAAATAATTTGACATGAAAAAAAAAAAAAAGAAAATGAAGTGAATTGCCAGCTAAGCCATGCTGTAAATGTTAAAGAAAGATAAATGGTAGTATGTAGATTCCAATATATGTAAATAACAATGTGAAAAATGAGTAATTATTGCTTAAAATTGTGCCCCCAATCTCTAGAATAACATAGGGTAGCTGTTTTATTTTTCATAGAGGTGCCTGGGTACATATCCTATATAATAAAACCCTAATATGCAAATTGATCGAAATGGTGGAACGACCGGTCGCTATGACATGCACTGACCACCAGGGAGCATATGATCAAGCAGGAGCTGCCCCTAGTGGTCAGTGCACTCCCACAGGGGGAGTGCTACTAAGCCAGAAGCCGGGCTCATGGCTGGCAAGTGCAGCAGCGGTGGCGGGACCTCTCCCACCTCTGCGGCAGTACTAAGGACCCCTTGGGGGATGTACACCTGCAGGTATATGCCTGCTCCCCTCCAGCAGGCAGACATATCCCAAGGGGTCCTGGACTGCAAGAGGGCGCAGGCCAGGCTGAGGGGACCCCCGACCCCCAGTGCATGAATGTAGTGCACCGGGCCTCCAGTTTAAGTATAAACAAATTATTATACTTTTTCCTTCGTGTTATCTGTTTTCCTCAGAGTTATTACTCCTAGCATGTCAAATTTGAGAAAAAAATGTGCATAGCTTTAGCAGTTATACTAAGAAATTAACATTTAACAGGAAGATCCTTTCTGTTGTTTTTCTCTCAAGAAATCTCTGAAAGGAATTATCCAGAAAATCCTAATATATAAAAAGCCAGGGGCCATCATGATCGAAACAACCAGAGGGATGACCAAACACAGGCTGCGTGGGGTGACAAGGCTGGCAGGGGGGTTAGTGAGGGATGACCAAATGACTGAACAGCAGGCTGTGTGGGGCGACAAGACCAGCAGGGGGGCAGTTGGGGATGACCAGGCTGGCAGGGGGGGCAGTTGGCGGCGACCAGGACAAAGGGGGCGGGCAGTTGGAGATGACCAAGCCAACGGGGGGGTCAGTTCAGGGTGACCAGGCTGGCATGCGGGGCAGTGGGGGCGACCAGGCCGGCAGGTGGGGGCAGTTGGGGGCCACCAGGCTGGTGGAGGGGCAGTTGATGGCAACCAGGTTGGTGGGGGGGCAGTTGGGGACGACCAGGCCAGCAGGGGGGACAGTAGTAAGGGGCAATCAGGCCAGCAGGCAGGCAAGCGGTTAGGAGCCAACAGTCCCGGATTGTGAGAGGGATGTCCGACTGTCAGTTTAGGCCCAATCCCCAGCAGTCAGACTCAGGGGGCCCGGATTGGAGAGGATGCAGGGTGGGCTGAGGGGACAACACCCGCCCCCCATGCACAAATTTTGTGCACCAGGTCTCTAGTAGGTAGATAAAAAGGGTTATTTTAAAGTTTAAAATGAGTAAATATTTAGTTTGGTGGTCTATAGAATTTAGTGGGAATGAAACAATATTAAAGCCATTTGAACTAGATTTATTTAATGAGACTAAACTTTTGTCATTATCCTCTTTTTCTACATGGAATTGAGAAAATTCCACTAATAAAAATCAATAGCTACCATTTATTAAGCTCTGTATTTCTGCTTGAAAATGTTACTTGCTTAGCATACATCACTTATGTATAAATCTACTCTGTGAAGTTGGTTTTATTGTTCATCTTTTCCTAAGAAGGAAACTGAAACCTATGGTCACAGAACTAATAGTATTAAAGCAAAATTTTTAGTGCAGATTCATCTGCTTCCAAAAGCCTATATTCTTTAGCACTACTATTTAGAGATGAGTTTAAGCACCTAGGACTATTCTCAATCTACACTAAGCTGGAACCAATCAAACAATTCATTCATTTTAAATTGTCTGACTCTGGGTGAATTGTAAAACCAGCAATTCACCATGAGTAGCCTCCTCTCACACAGTCAACAAAACAATTTATAATAAATAATGTGGGTGATTAGATTGAAAACTTAATCCAGAGATGATGGAAGAAACATTATAAAACACAATCATAATAAAACCTGTTAAGTTCTTTTTATCTGAATCATAATGTGTTCTTATTTGAAGTGAGTAGGTTGGAGGCTGATAATGGCCAAAGGTGTTTCAGTTATTAAATAATAAATCATCCATTCCATGGTATTTTTTGCAATATCAAATCACTTAAGAAATGACTAACTGCATTAATAGTATAAGCAGCATTATATTCCTTCAGAATTCACAGATAGAATGAGAAATGGCATCGCTTAAAAAAATTCCAAGCAAATCAGAATCATTAATCCAGCTTCACTCTGTACCTTCACCTTTAACGACTTTGACAGATGTTCTTCATGGCAACTTTTTTCTACAAATTAGAAAGAAACCATTTGGCATTACCATTGAGAGGAAGCTGATGCTTTTCTATGGTTGACCTAGTAACACTGTAAGGGTTACTAGAGTACATGATACACCTCACTGTCCATGTACAATCTCTTTTATTCTATTCTGTAATAGATGACAGCCTGACAGTCCACTTAATCATAATCTGATGCTACATTTAAAAATATTTCAGCAATATATTTCTTTCTCAAATATATCTCATTCTTTATAATTGTATTTGTCATTAACAAATTGTCAATTAAACATCTGCCAAATTTAAAAAAAATCACAAAAAATATTTTACTTAAGATAACAAGATATTTATGTCCATTTTATGATGATTTAATGCAACGTGGGGTCATGTGGCATGGGTGTGAGGAGTGTGTGTGTGTGTGTGTGTGTGTGTACATTAAGGTTCCTGAATCAGATAAACAGGTACAATAAGAGCTTTGAATTACTAGTCCTAGCAGATAATCATGTAGTTTGAAAATTAAAGTAAAATACCTATATATCTGATCATCTAGTCCTGAAATATTGAACAGACTAAATCAATACAGAGTTAAACATTCTTGGAACTTGAGGATATAGAACAGACATAATTAAGAAAATAACTCTAACAGTGCTAATTCAGCAGCTTCATATGTCTGATGAATAGCTAGTAAAAATACCACCTTCTCACTTCATACACTTTCAAAGTAAAAGAGTCCCCTTCCCTCCCCATCTCCCCACTTTGACCAGGTAATTGGGTTTGGCTAAGCATGAATGAGGTGCTAATGTACTTTGATAGAAGTAAAAAGATGAGATCAATTCATCAAAGATACAAGGCAGGCAAATAACTCAGAATCATTGCTAAACTAATTTGCTAAATTGTAGTTTTCACAGCAATGGGCAGTAAAATTGATCCTACTAGTCTGGCACATTGACACCAACGACTTACTCTACAGCTACTCAGAAGAGTTCATAGAGATCATCACTGAAGTAGGGACAGCAGCTCCTTCCTGCCTGTACAGTGTTCTAAAGTCAGGATAAGAGCTTATGGGATGCAAATGGCAGTAAAGGATGTGCTTGGAAGAGAGTCACATATACAAAACATTGAATTCATTGGCTGGAAAAAGTTATAGATAAATACTGCTACAAAGTTAACAGAACTGATACTTTTCTGTAACTTTGAAGTGTCATAATGGCCTTCCTGTTGAAAGGGTACTAATCCCTATTCACTGGCATCTTTTCTAAAGTCAAGGAGTATCATAAAGCTTCCTGTTGGAAGATTGGTACAGAGTTTAAAATAAGAAGTTTCTGGGTGCAACATTGCACATCTATCTTAAATTTGTAGTTTCTAGAGAAACATGAAACTGGGTCCAATTCATAGTGTAGACCTCGTATTGAACTCTACACAGAGTACACATGGCTATGCTTTACATTAAGCCTAACAAAACATTACTTAAATCCTTAAATTTTGTATAAACTATCCTTTCCAAAAAATCCTCTTTTCTTCCTTTCTTATTTTCTTCCTTCCTTCCTTCCTTCCTTCCTTCCTTCCTTCCTTCCTTCCTTCCTTCCTTCCTTCCTTCCTTCCTTCACTTCCTCCCTCCCTCCCTCCCTTCCCTCCCTCCCTCCCTCCCTCCCTCCCTCCCTCCCTCCCTCCTTTCTTCCTTCCTTCCTTCCTTCCTTCCTTCCTTCCTTCCTTCCTTCCTTCCTTCCTTCCTTCCTTTTTATTTTCTTTCTTGCTTGCTTGCTTTCTTAGGTCAGATAATCTACAGCTCTTCTTGTGTTCAGTCTCCCTCATTGCAATGAGCTTATACTTTACATGGTTGAGTTAAAGGTTTATGTATCATAAACCTTTCTTATGCCCGATTTCATCATAAAAATTCTCAACAAATTAGAAATAGAAGGTAATTTCCCCAAAGTGATAAATGGAATCTATGAAAAGCCCAAGCCTTGTGTCATCTTAGTGGTGAATAAGTGAGAGATTTCCCCATAAGGCCAGGAACAAGAAAATAATCCCTACTCATACCCTTCCATACAGCTTTGGTATTGAAGATTTAGTCAGAAAAACTGAGGGGGGGGGGGGGGTGGGGAGAAAGAAATTATCCACATTGGAAAAAAGTAAAATGATCTCTATTGGGAGATGACATGTTTTATATGGACAAAAATCTTAATTAATTCACAAGAAACTATTAGAATTGTAAAATCTTCAGTTAGGTTGCAGGGCAGATGAGCAACATACAGAAGTCAGTTGTATTTCTAAACAGTTTCAATGAACAACTCAAAAATAACATTCAGAAGACAATTCCATTTATAATAGTATTTAAAAGAATAGAAAATACAAAACAGTGAAATAAAATTAGGAATAATTTTACTAAAAAAAATCTAATCTTAAAAGTATACATTGAAAACTATTAAACATCAATGAAAAAAATAAAGATTAAAAATAGAAAGGTAGCTCAGGTTCATGAATTGGAAGACAATATTGTTAAGAAGGTAATAGTTTCCAAATAGATCATATAAATTCAATGTAATCATTATCAAATTCCAAGTCAGTATTTTCTCCCATAAATTGATACACTATTCTTAAAATGCAAGTGGAAATCCAAGAGACCAAAAATAGCTGAAGCAATCTTGGGGGGAAAAAGTTAGATGACTCACACTTTTTGATTTTAAACTTACTACAAAATTACAGCAATCAAAACAATGTGGTAGTATCATAAGAAAAGATATGCAGATCAATGGGAGAGAACTGATAGTACAGAAATAAAGCATATTGTTTATGGTAAATTACTTTTTGGCAAGAATATGAGAAAAATTCAATTGGGAAAATCAATCTTTTCAATGAATGGTTTGCAACAACTATATATTGAAATGCTAAAGAATAATGCTGGATTTTTTTTTCTCATAATATATATATTTTCTGGCATATAAGACAACTGGGCGTATAAGATAAAATACGGTATATACATATATACATATTATATATATGGTATATATACCAGAAAAGTAGAGTTACCATATTTTCCGGCCTATAAGATGACTTTTTAACCCAGGAAAATCTTATATGCCCAGTTGTCTTATATGCCAGAAAATACGGTATATATACTAGTATATACACACACAGTAAATATATATATATATATATATATATATATATATATATGTATATATATATATATATATATATATATATATATATATATATATATATACTAGAGCCCTAGTGCATGATTGAATCATGCACATGTAGGGTCCCCTACACGCTTTCGCTTTTCGCGGTGGAGCTGGGTGCCTGTCTGGATCAGACAGGCACCCAGTTCCCACGCTTTTGATGGTCCGCGGCTGCTGAGGGGGGCTACCCTGCTGTTGAGAGGCACACTGAGGGGGGCTGCCCCGGACACCTGGCTACCCTGCCTTTGAGAGGCACAGCTGGGTGTCCGCGGCAGGCCCCCTCAGTGGCCATGGATCTGGCAGTTGAGAGGCGCAGGGGGTGGGACTCCCACCCCCTGCGCCTCTCAACAGCAGGGTAGCCCCCCTCAGTGGCAGCGGATCCGTGCCTCTCAATGGCCAGATAGGCCACCACGAGTCCTGCCCCCCAGCCTCCCACCGCCCAATCGTGGGCGTAGCGGAGTGATGGTAATTTACATGTTACTCTATTATTAGATAGGAGATATATATATATATATTAGACCTAAATGTAAAAGACAAATTATAAAATTCTTAGAAGAAACTACAGGACTAATCTTCATAAACTTGGATTAGGCACAGCCTTCTTTATCATGACACCAAAAGAACAAATGACAAGCAATCAAGTTGGACTTCATAGGAATTAAAAACTTTCGTGTTTCAAAAGACACCACCAACAAAGTAAAAATGTTATCTACAGAATGGGAGAAAATATTTCCAAAGCATTAATGTGCTAATGGACTTGTATCTAGAATATATATAGAACTCTTACAACTCAACAATAAAGTAACAAATAACCCAAGGAAAAAATGAGCATACGAATTGAATGAGGTATACAAATGCCTGATAAGAACATGAAAAATGCTCAATGTTATTATCCATCAGAGAAATGAAAAACAAAATCATACTTCACATCCAATATAATGACTGTAATAAAAAATATCGTAACAAGTTTTGACAAAGATGTAGTGAAATTAGAACTCTCATACATTGCTGGTAGAAATGTAAAATGGGGCAGCTGCTTTGGAGAGAAGTCTGGCAGTTTTCCAAAATGTCAAACATATAATTATCATATGATCTAGCAATTCCACTGCTGGGTTTACACCCAAGAGAAATAGAAATACAGTATGTATCCAAATGTACACAAATGTTCATTGCAGTTTTATTCATAACTAGAGGCCTGATGCATGAAATTCATGCAGGAGTAGGCCTTCCTTCCCCCGGTTGCCGGCACTGGCTTCCCTCTAGCACCCGGGACCCGGGTTTCCCTCCAGGCTGCCTGTAGGTACCCAGGACCCAGGCTTCTCTGGCAGCCCCGGGTTCATCCAGAAGGTTGTCCAGAAGGATGTCTGGTCTAATTAGCATATTTCACTTTTACTATTATCGATAGCTAAGAGCAGAAATGGCCCAATTGTCAATCAACTGATGAGTAGCTGAATAAAAGGTGGTACTGCACATCTATATAATAGAATATTATCCAGCAATAAAAAACAGTGAAGTTCTAATAGAGGCTAAAATATGGATGAAGCTTGAAACTATTATACTTAGTGAAAGAAGCCAGTCACATAAAACTACTTAATCTATAATTCCCTTTACATGAAATGTTCACAGTAGGCAAATCTTTAAAGACAGAAAGTAGATTAGTGGTTGCCAGTGCTTAGGGAGGATGGGGGAAATAAGATTGAAGTGACTACTAATTGATACTAATTGATATGGGTTTTTTAAAGGGGGAGTAGTAATAAAAATATTATCTAATTGACTGTAATAATGGTTGCACAACTCAATAGACTAAACAACATTGAACTGTGCACTTTAAATGCATGGATTAAATGTTATATAATTTATTAAAGAAGACCCGGAGCTATCTTTAAGGACACATATAAAATAATGTGAGAATAAGCATCAATAAATTGAAAATTTAGGTTCTAATTTGGTAAATGGTGATATTTCTATTATGAGTCTAGCCACAGGGTTGTTGTAAGGTCTAAAAGAAGATACTTTCTTCCTCTGTGTTTCTCTCTCTCTTTTCATAAATATATGATTTAATTAGCAGCCAGTGGAGATATTAGAGTAAATTTAAATACCTGCAACTTTCTCTTCAATCTATTTATTAAAATGCTTTACAAATTATTAACTGGAGGGATTATTTCCTCTTTCCTAACTACTTAACGTGAATAGATTGCCATAGATTTTCAGGTAGATTGCTTATTATAAATTAGACTACTGCCTCTCTAGTTTAAAGACTTGGAGACTTTTTTTCTATATTAGTAAAAAAAAATAAGTTGGTTATCTAAAATAACTTTCAGGCCATGGACAGTGTGGCCCAGTTGGTTGGAGCACCACCCCCGATACTGAAAGGCTGAGTTTGTTTCTGGGTCAGAGCATATACCTAGGTTGCAGGTTTGATCCTGACCAAGGCACATAGAGAAGGCAATCAATTGATGTTTCTTTATCACTCTCTCTTCCTCCCCTTTCTTTAAAATCAATAAATATATCCTCTCCCAGGTGGTGTTGCTCAGTGGTTGAGCATCGACCTATGAACCAGGAAGTCAAGGTTTGATTCCTGGTCAGGGCACTTGCCTGGGTTGTGAACTTGATCCCCAGTGTGGGGCATGCAGGTGGCAGCCAATCAAAGATTCTCTCTCATCATTGATGTTTCTATCTCTCTCTCCCTCTCCCTTCCTCTCTGAAATAAAAAAATAAATAAAAATTTTAAAAAAGTATATCCTCAAATGAGGATTAAAAATATATGAATAAATAAAATGACTTTCAGACACAGTTTTCATATATAGGCTTTCATTTTTATTTCCTCAGATTATTAAGGCTATTAATAAATCACATACCAGAATATGCACCAGCAGAGGGTACTAGCCAGGACATAATCTGAACAATCTGATATTCAGTACACACTGGCAAATAGTTAGTGTCAACTCTAATCACAACCAAACCATAGCAGTAGCTTTCACCTGTACACATTTCTCTGAATATTTATCTTCTTAAATCCTTTCAATGTTAAAGAGCTCAACATCTTTTTTCACCAGTCTAATTTACTGAAAACTAAACAAATTAAATTATAGTCTAAAAATTTAAGCAAGGAGCAACTTTACTCTGGAAAAATAGTGTAATTAAACACCTGGAAAACTAGATAATCCACTGAAAACTAATGAGTGTTCAGTAAGATGGCAGGCAATAAGTAAATAAATAAAACAAATTTAATCATTTTATTACTAGTATATACAAAAATGACTGATCAGATATATAATGGAAAAAATATATCAATCCAAGTAGCTACTAATTATGTGGGTTCCTGTGAATGAATACAGCTATAAAACTGCATGACTCTTAACCATGTGAATTTGACTCTTTTAGAGACTCAAATATCTCAATGAAGCCACCTAACAAGAATGCAAATCCCTTAACTTGAGGCCCTCGCCCCTCTAACAAGAGGATATCCAACCCATTCAAAGGGTTTGAATGGGCAATAACTCTACTCTCTCTTTTGTCCTCATTATCCTACTTACTAAAACACATTTTATTTTTTCCAAAAGCAAATTTCTTTGCAGAAATGCAATTTATCTTTAACAAAGACAAGCTTTTACTATCATCCCCTAAACAGTTTTAATTCCCTGAAACCAGAGGATCTCAAATATTTCCATGTTAGAACAGTCTTTGCTTTACATTGCAAAACAAAACTGGCCTATTTACTTGGTTTTCCCTGAACAAAGGAGCAATTTGCCCTAAGGTAGAACTGAAACAGACTGACACACTTTTCACTAACAGTGTTTTGTTTTTTCCTAATCTCTTTCATTATGTGAGTCTATGTATGTGTGTTTCAGGTTTAAAAATGTTAAATATTGAAATTTTAGCCTGAATCCCAGACTAAGCTGAAAATTATGTGGACTCAAACAGGTCTCAACAAATCCCTCTATCATGTATCAACACTATGGGAAGCAAAGAAATATAAGCTATTATAAAATTGAGCATGTGGGTAATTATAGTTGTGTCATTCAGGAGTAACTGGAGATAAACAGTGACTCGACCAAGATTAAGCTAACATTGTTGTGCCCAGGGTTGCCAGGAAAAACATGAGTTCCAAGGTTTCAAAACCCTGATGCTCTTATGATTCCCATCCTAGAATGGATAAGGGCCTTCTAAACTAAGTTCAGTCCAAAGCAACTACAATGTTGAATTCTATACAATGGCCTTTTACTCTTCCTGACAACTCTCAGCTATGTCTTCATGATTTACATGCCACTCTTCAAAATGTCTTTTTTTCTTCTCATAATTCTCTCCTTACTTAATTTTATGATTATAAACAGTCTTGTCTCTCTCCATCGTTCCACTACTATTCCCTCCTCCTATCTCCAACATGAGTGTTCCCCAAAGGCTCTTAGTGAACATAAGATGGTTCACGACTCCAACTGCAAGGACCATCATGAGAGCTGACAAAGATTCTCCTAGCCAGGCTCCTCTCACCCTTTTCCCTACTAAGTTCAACCTTCATCTACAAAAACAACATACTCTCAGCACAACGATTTTATCCATCTCCATCCCCTATATTAAAAACTTAAACACTTACCTATTTTCTAAAAACTCAAGGCCCCATCGCTAGGATAATCCTAGACCAGTGGTCAGCAAACCCATTAGTCAACAGAGCCAAATATCAACAGTACAAGGATTGAAATTTCTTTTGAGAGCCAAATTTTTTAAACTCAAACTTCTTCTAACGCCACTTCTTGAAAATAGACTCGCCCAGGCCGTGGTATTTTGTGGAAGAGCCACACTCAAGGGGCCAAAGAGCCGCATGTGACTCGAGAGCCGCAATTTGCTGACCAAGGTCCTAGACCCCTTTAAAGCACCAGCCTGAGAAAGCCCAAAGCTGCCAAAAGATTTACTATTTGTTCCAGCCAAAACTTGTTGACAATCTGGACCACCCTTTCTTGGAGCACTTCCTCTTCCTCTTTGAAATGTATATGAATCTTATACAACTCAAGAGTGTCTTTCTTAATGACCTAAAAGCCATTCCTTTGAAGTGCAGTCATCAGGAAAGATAGGGGCTGTATCTCCCAGTCTCTGTGGGAAGGCAGAATCCTAACTTTGCTCCAGTAAAACCTCAATATAAGGGACTAATTTGGGTGAGGGGGTGTCTGTTAAATCTAACAGTCCATTATATGATAAAGTAGTTTTTCTGAACGTGTATGTTTAAAAATTCACAAATTAGTTTACCTGTTTTTAATTATTAGACACATTTTTGTAATTATAATTATGTATGAAAAATCTAATTTCACAGAAAAGTTTTCTATTATGTATTACAGTAATTTTAAATTTACACAGTCACCACAAGTAAACAAATGCACATGAGTTGGGTGTGGTTTAGCACACTTGGGAACATCAGCAGCATAGTCACTAAAGCTGCTGCAGAAAGTCAAGCCCTGCAACAACAGAACCAATTACCACGTGCCACATGTTGTGATCATGTTGTAATCATTCCCCATTCACCAAACATTGTGTGTGAGCAGTGAGTAACTCTTGAATTTAAAGATGTAGACTATAGTTATAGTTGTATGTTGGCGAAATTACTACAACGTTTTTTCCAAGTATGGCTTACTGTTAAAAATAACAGCGAATTAATAACAAAAAAAAAACCTGTTAATTTAATTATAAGCAAATTTTGGTTAAAAGTGTTACAGAAGACAGGAGAAGAACCAAGCAATGCTTAGAGAGATGGAGTTACACTTTATTATTATTAAGCATGGTCCGAGAGAAAATTGTATTTCAAATTCTGGGCCCCGACATAGAGGAACTTTCTCTGTTTATATCTTCTTTACCTTCTTTGTCTCCCAAATATGGGTTTTTTCCAGTCCCCTTTGCAATTTCTTAAAGAGCCCTATGTACTGGGGCTTTGAGACCTCAATCAAAGGTTTGGCGTGGCGCCAGCACTGATAACTTCATCTGGGTTTATGGCTTCTCTGGAACGGGAGTAGTCTTATTTTCCTTATTATTTAAGCAATCAAGCATTTACAGAAGCCAAAATAGCAGGGTTAAATTTTCAAACAGCAGTTTTTATATAAGATGGAGGTTACTATGCTTCAAAAGCATTTTTAAATTAACAGGGTGTTAATTTTCACATATGACATATGAACCGAAATTTTATCTGTTAAGTCCAAAGTCCATTATATTGAGGTCTGCAAAATTGAGGGTTTACTGTAATACCATCCTCCTACTCTTTCAATCACTGACATTTCATTTTTCTTGAAAAAATATTCTCAGAAAAATACCTCTCCAACTGCCTTCTTTATAATAAGCACTTCTCTCATCCCTTCTACTTTTCCATATACAGTAATACTTTGCCCATACCTCCATCTTCATACTTATTAAACTCCATCACAATTAGTTTTATATCTATCTCCTCAACCATGTTGCAACCTCTTAAAAAAACACCTTACTTATCTGCACAAGTACTGTCTTACTGAGGTTGACCAGCTAGAATATAAAAAGAGGTTCTCTGTTTTCTTAGTCATGTTTGTATCACTTGAACCTAGTGATGATAAATAGTGTGTCTCAGGTTTGTTGAGTTTCCAAATAAAATGCTCAAAAATTAATTTTTAAATTAAGTGTAGAGCAATTCAATGGGGTGGATAGAGGGATATCTAATTTTTAAGCTTCTTCTTTACTAAGATATTTACTAAAAATAACCATATTTTAATTTTTAAATCACCACAAAATTAAATAATAAAAGTATGAATAATAACATTTCCTTGGGCATTTTTCCCTTTATATTATCAAAAGTCAGTAATATGCTCTCATATCCAGACACACTGATCTATTTAAAACATAAACACTTTTGGAGGAAAGCAATGTAAACAATGATTTGGGACAGAATTGCTTAAGAATGTTTTACTCTTTATTATATTTTTCTCATGTCTTATATATTCCCCAATTTTAATTTTTTTTTTTTTGCATATACTAACATGGCCACTTGCTGCATATGGAATATCTTCATGTCCTCACTCTTCCTGAGCTCCATCAATGTGGTTAATTCTGGCAAAGAGGTGATAAATGAAAGAGATGTGTAACATTTTTAAGCTAAAGCAGAGATGAGCAGGGTAAGTTCTCTGTGCTGCCTCTTGCCCTGTCATAATGACCTTGGAAGCCGCTTGATATGGTAGAAACAATTAGATGCAGCCTGTATCTCTGAATCAAGGAGTAAGATCTGTTCTGGTGAATCACCAAAGTAGACTCAGGGACTGCACAAATAAAATCTAAGGATATATCATTACAATCCATTTCAAGATCGATTTGATGTGGTTTCAAAATACGTATGCTGATTTTCTAAGACATTTCATTTGATTCAGGCATACATTACTAAGAAATAACATTGATGCCGATTTTATTTGTTGACTATTATTTTAATAATTTTTGGCAGAAAATTATTTTAACAAGCGACATTAAATGTTTTATTATCCAAAATTTATTATCAACAGTTTATGAAATGTCAACAATTTTATCCTCCATTTACATTAATGGTTCATGTATATTTTGTACTTTTCTTTGATTTCTTTCATTATTGAATGATTACCAGTCTTGAACGCCATTTGTCCTTTTATTTATTTATTTATTTATTTATTTATTTATTTATTTTTTATATATTTTATTGATTTTTTTACAGAGAGGAAGAAAGAGGGATAGAGAGTTAGAAACATTGATGAGAGAGAAACATCCATCAGCTGCCTCCTGCACACCCCCTACTGGGGATGTGCCCGCAACCAAGGTACATGCCCTTGACCGGAATCGAACCTGGGACCCTTGAGTCCACAGGCCGACGCTCTATCCATTGAGCCAAACCGGTTTCGGCCCATTTGTCCTTTTAAATTACTTTTTGAAAATTAAATAAAATAGCAACACTACCTTCCATCAATCACATTCAAATAATAATAATAGTTAACATTTATGAAGTGTGTATTGAGGATATGCATGTACTAACTCTAGCCTACATTGAAATTTCATGAAGTGGAACTCAGACATCAGAAAGCTTATAAAATATAAGCTTATAAGATATCTAATTTACTGAGAACTTACTATGTGCTTGGCTATCATCCTGTTATTTTGGTCTGACTATACAAGTATTGCCCATTTTTTTGCTTAAATTCACAGAACAAAAAGGTAGAATGCCAGAATTTTCAGTTATACACTCCTCTGAAGAATACCACACAGATACCTGCATTTAATGTAAAAGGAAATAATGACAAGATATAAACTTTAGAAGAATTTTACTAAGTTAGATATAAGGTACTTAGCAACAAATCTAGTTGTAAATAGAGCTATTATGGAAAGAAAAATCAGGTTGTCAACTTGATCTGGTGAAGTCAATATATCTTTCTCAAAGACTATATTTTAAAATTTATCTTTATTGTTGAAAACATTACAGATGTCCCTTTTGTATCTCTGGAACCTAGTGATGATAAGTAGTAAGTGTGTCTCAGGTTTGTTGAGTTTCCACCCCACACCCACATCCACCAGGCCTATTGACCCCTCCACCCATACCTGCCCCCACCAAGTCTATTGTCTGTGTTCATGGGTTATGCATATCCTACCTAATAAAATAGTAATATGCAAATTGACTGCACCTTCGCTATGCCCAAGCCACACCCACAAGCCAAAGCCACCCCCACCAGCCAATAAGGGTGAGTATGCAAATTACCCAACAAAGATGGCGGTTAATTTGCATACGCTGAGGGAGGGAGGAGTGAAGACTGAAGACAACTTAGAAGGAAGAGGGAGGAAAAGTGGAAAGCAAGGTGGCTGCCAGAGGGAAAGCCCGGGCGGGGCGGAGCGGGGTGGGGCAGGGCGGGCGGCTGCAATGGCTGCGGCAGCGGCAGCGCACACAGCCGCAGCGGCCACTTGCAGGATTCTTCCTGCAAATGGGCTACTAGTCATATATAATAAAAGGCTAATATGCAAATAGACCGAACGGTGGAACAACCGAACTACCGGTCACTATGACATGCGCTGACCACCAAGGGGTGCGCACAGAACACAGAGGGCATCAGCAGCAGGCAGCAAAGTGCGGAACATGGCAGGCGTCAACCATGGTGGGATGGTGGAGCAAGTGAGCAGGGGCGCCAGGCCAAGGCAGGCGCTGATCACTGTCATCAGGCAAACCTCTGCTGGTTACTGAAAATTCTTTGCTCACACACACCACAGTCCTGCCTGGCACTCACACCTGCTGCCAGAACTGGCCCTGCTCGCACCCGCAGCCGGTGCCAGAGCCGCGGCTCGCACCTGCTGCTAGCGCCTGTTGCCGGTCTTGATCACTCAGTACTGTCAGTGGGTGTGAGCAGTGGCTTCTGGCCCCGATTGCCCCTGAGGGCTTCTCCATCTCCCCCTGCTCCTGAGGAGCAATCAGGGTAGCAGCTGCCGCTGGCACCTATTGATGGTGCCAGCCCCACTCATACCTGCTGCTGGTGCAGACCCCAATAGCTCTGTGCCATCAGTGGGTGCGAGCGGGGCCGGTGCCTTCAGCGTGTGGGAGCAGGTCTGCAGGGAGACAGGGGACTGGGTCATGGAGGGAGGGGCCGGGCGGGGGCACGGAAGATGGGCCTCATGGTCCACAGTTCCTTTCAAGGTGCACGGATTCATGCACTGGGCCTCTGGTCTCTATATATAAAAGCCAAAGCAACCAGAATGACCAGTCACTACGATGGGCACTGACCACCAGGGGAAAGACGCTCAATGCAGGAGCTCCCCCCTGGTAATCAGTGCGCTCCCACAGCCAACCTCCCACGGCTGGCCAACTTCCCCTGGTCCCTCCCCGTGGCCAGCCAATCTCCCGCAGTCCCTTCCCCCATCAGGCAGGCCCTGGCCAGCAGCCAGAAGGCCCAAATCAGCACTGATCGCCAGCCTGGCCTAGGGACCCCACCTGTGCAGGAATTTTGTGCACCAGGCCTCTAGTAGGCATGTAAGTTCTTTGGTTAATCTCTTCCAAACCCCACTTCCCCTCCTCCCCTCTGAGGTTTGTCAGTCTGCTCCTTGCTTCTGTTTCTCTGAATCTATTTTGTTCATCAGTTTATTTTGCTTATCAGATTTCACATATGAGTGAGATCATGTGATACTTGTCTTCCTCTGACTGGCTTATTTCTCAAAGACTATTTTTAACAGCATTGGTGGTGAGATGTGAATTTGATGCTAGGTCTTCTTTCTGATCTTCTTTTCTTTTCCATGATTTCAAGGTTTTCTGTGAACTTAAAGTGCTCCAGAGAAAAATAAAATTTTAGATAAGTCTGTATGTTTAAAAAATCAGCAGTACACTGCCTTACCAGACAGTTTATAAAGAGGTAAAGAGCGAAGACTTCTGGTCAAGATGGTGGAGTAAATAAATGCTGTGCTCACCTCCTCCTATGACCACATCAAAATTTTAAGTAAACTACAGAACAACCAACATGAAGAACCACCTGAAGACTACCTGAAAGGAACTCCTTTAACTAGGGATGTACAGAAGAAGCCACACTGAAACAGGAAGGGCAGAGAGGCAGAAAGGGCAGGGCCCACAACCATTGGTAGAAGTTCAGAAATGGGAGCAATATTTCAGCTGTATAGGTTCCTCCTGAGAAAAGAGGGGTCCCAGCTCCACAACACACACCCCAGCCCACGCTTCCAATGCCGGAAAAAGAAGTCTTCCCAGCCTTTGGCTGTAAAAACCAGCAAAGATTGTGGTTGAGTGAGACAGAGGGCTGCTGAAGTTCCAGGCATTTTCTTAAAGAGCCCACACACGGATTTGTTCACTGACATTCATGACTCTGTGCTGCAGCTCTGGGGCAGCAGCTTGAGAAATGCCAGGGACATACAAGGAGGAACTCAATTATCTGGCTTTAGGGGAAGACTTAGGGGTCAGCCTTCTCCCAAAAAGAAGTATAGGAGGACACCTTTGTTCCTTTGTTGTAATCTTCCCTCCACCCAATCTGCAGGCACAGGTGGGCTTCAAGTCTGAGTCTCCATCAACTTGATAACACTGTTTGCTCTGCCCTAGGGATTCCCTCAGACGCTACTGAAAACCAGCTTGCTAGCCCACTCAAGCTGCTTCCAGTGGCTTTTCCATAGAGCCTGAATTGGCTGGTGTGGACTTTCCTAAAAAAAAGTCCACCATCATAATTACAATGCCAAAGGTTAAAGACAAAGAGAGAATCTTAAAAACTCTCAAAAGTTCACAAGCTCCAATAAGTAAAAGCTGGTTTTGGGATGCCCTACCTCGTGTTAAACAGCTCCAAGCTTGGCACTAGTTGCAGCAGCCTTGATTGGCAGCTTAGTATTTCGTAGGCACCTCTAAGCCCAGCACAAACAGCAACCATTTGCAGATAAGTTTGTAGCTCATACCAGGTGGCCTTTGGCAGGGCACAAAAAGAGGCTAACATTGGCATGAACCAGAGTCCTTCCCAAGAGGTCCCAGAACCAGCACACCCAGTGGCAATCTTTAGACCATACCACAGCACCAAACCACCACCTCCAGAGCCAGTCTTCACAATCAGCTTGACCAATCAGCCTGAGAGTAAGTTCCTTCCATTGAAGTGCCAATAGCAATCAAGGCTCAACACTAACAGGAGGGTACTCACACCCACAAAAGGAACACCCAGATTCTGGTGGTCACTGGGTTCCAGAGAATATCTATTACATAAGGCCACTCTACCAAAATCAGGAGGTGTAGCAGCTCTACCTAATACATAAAAGCAAACACAGGGAGTCAGCCAAAATGAGGAGACAAAGAAACATGTCCTAAATGAAAAAAATAAAAAATAAATAAATAAATAAAACTCCAGAGGAAGAACTAAATAAAATGGAAACAAGTAATCTACCAGATGCAGAGTTCAAAACACTGTTTATAGGGATGCTCAATGAACTTAGGGGAAGAGTAGATAAACACAGTGAGAACTTTCACAACAAAAGATAGGAAATTAAAAAGATGAAGATTAAAAATATAAAAATATAATCTGTCAGAAATAAAGAATACAGTAATTTAAAAAAAGAATATATTACAGGGAATGAAGCAGAGGATCAAATCAGCTATTTGGAAGACAAAGTAGCAGAAAACACCCAATCAGAAAAGTAAAAAGAAAAAAAAGAATCCAAAAAAATAAGGATAGTTTAAAGGGCCTCTGGGACATCAAGCATATCAACATTTGCATCATAGAGGTCCCAAAAGGAGAAGAGATAATGCAAGGAATTGAAAAATTATTTGAGGAAATAATAATGAAAAATTTCCCTAACCTGATAAAGGAAATAGACATACAAGTACAGAGTCCCAAACAAGATGGCCACAACAAGGCTCACACCAAAACACATCATAATTACAATGCCAAAGGTTAAAGACAAAGAGAAAATCTTAAAAGCAGCAACAGAAAAGCAGTTAGTTACCTCCAAGGGAGCTCCCATAAGACTGTCAGCTGAGTTTTCAACAGAAACTTTTCATGCCAGAACAGATTGGCACGAAATAGTAAAAGTGATGAAAAGCAAGATCCTACAACCAAGATTACTATACCTAAGTAACATTTAGAATCAAAGGAGAAATAAAAAGCATCCTAGTCAAAGCTTAAAGCTAAAAGAATTCATCCCTATCAAGCCATTATTATAAGAAATGTTAAAGGGACTTCTTAAATGAGAAAGGAAGATGAATAATAACTTGAAAATAACTACATACCTCAATTGTAAGTGGATTAAATGTTCCAATCAGAAGACATAGGGTAGCTAAACAGATATGAAAACAAGACTCAAAAATATGCTATCTACAAGAGATCCATTTTAGATCAAATGACTCACACAGACTAAAAGTAAAGAAATAGAAAAAGACATTTCATGCAAATGAAAAAAAAACCCAAACACAACAAACAACCCAAAACAGAAAAAGTTGGGAAAGCAATACTTATAGCAGACAAAATAGACTTTCAAACAAAGACTATAAAAAACAACAGAAAAGGACCAGCAATGCCACTTCTGGGTATCTATCTAAAAACACCCAAAACACAAATTTGAAAAGTAAATGCATCCGTATGTTTACTGCAGCTTTATTTACAACTAGAGGCCCAGTGCATGATTGAATCATGCACGTGTAGGGTCCCCTACACGCTTTCGCTTTCGCTTTCGATCACGGGGGAGCTGGGTGTCTGTCCGCTGGTGCACCAGGCCTTTCAGAAGCCTCCGGCACGGCGGCGGAGGCTTCTGAAAGGCCTGGTGCCTGAGCGGACAGGCACCCAGCTCCCACGCTTTTGCTTTCGATCGCAGGGGAGCTGGGTATCTGTCCACTCGTGCACCAGGCCTTTCAGAAGCCTCTGGCGCGGCGAAGGCCTCTGAAAGGCCTGGTGCCTGAGCGGACAGGCACCCAGCTCCCCCACTTTTGATGTTCCACGGTGGGACGTGAGCTCGCTGCCCCAGAGGCCCCTTCTGTGCCACAGCACAGCCATGGCGCAGACGCTGAGCTCAAGCTGCCGCTGGTGATGCGAGCTCAGCGTCCCGCCAGCCCAATCGGCCACCCTGGCCACCCCGAGTCCCACCCCCCCCGTGCCTCCTGGCCAATCGTGGGCATAACGAAGGTACGGTCAATTTGCATATTTGTCTATTATTAGGTAGGATACCCAAGATATGAAAGCAACCTAAGTCTTCATCAATAGAGAAATGGATAAAGAATATGTGGTTCACATATACAATGGAATATTAATTAGCCATATAAAATAATGAAATATTGCCATTTCTGACAACATAGATGAACCTAGAGAGCATATGCAAAGAGAAATAAGTCAAACAGAGAGAGACAACTGCCATATGATTTCACACATATGGGGAATCTAAAAAAAAATGAATGAACAAATAAAACAGAGACAAATTCATAGATAAAGAAAACATTTTGATGATTGCCAGATGGGAGGGGGTGGCAGGATGGGTAAAAAAAGGGGAGGGATTAAGATGTGGAAGTTGCTAGTTATAAAAACATTAATGAGGATGTAAAATACAGCACATGGAATGAAGTAAATAGCATTGTCATAACTCTGTATGGTGTCATAACTATGGAGGTGATCTACTTGCAAGTTAAATAAATATCTAAATCAGTATGTTATGCAGCTGAAAATAATATAATATTGTATGTCAACTGTAATTGAAAAATTAAAAAAAATATTTAAAAAGAGATAAAATACCTTTTACTCAGATAAAAGAAAATAGTTAACATGCATATTGTCAAGAAAATAATTATCTTGTATATACATTTTAAAAGTTTTCTCCTTAATAATCTAGCATTCCTCAGATTTGTATTTATGTTTCCTTGATTAACCACCTGGTCCTCCAAAACCTTAAGTTGGAAGAATTTTTATACTGTTGAGGACTTTCTTTTGATCTTTAGATATGATAATAAAACAAATATACACAGGTACACAGAGTAGAATAAAAGTATACTAGAGACCTAGGAAATCCTGTGAACTAAACTAACTTCCACTTGTTGCCTTTTAACCTTTTAAAAACACTTTTGGTGTTAAGAAAAATATTTCTAGTTTATTTGAGTTTTTACTCTGAAAGTATACATTAGCTTTAAAATTCACTTATCACTATCATCATTATTTACTTCTTAGCGATAATAAAAATAAATGGAGAAAGAGATATGAATGTATTTATGTTCAAGTGTTCATTGCATGTATGTGTATATTATTGGAGAAAAAAGGCATTTAAAAAATAAAGGTATTTTGTTTCAAGAGATCAGTGAAAAAGTTAGACAGGAAAAAATACAAAAATAAAAGCAAGTTCCATAGAAAAGAGGGTTTCATAGAAAGATCCAGGACTAACAGTCACAAATATGAAATGTCTAAATAAACTTGATGGTACAAAATATAAAAATAAACAATTTTAATGGGTTTTTTTTTGTTTGCATACATGGTAGATGCAATATGTATGAAAATGTCAAGGCTATTGAAAGAACAAAATGGGCTTTGTAGAAGAAAAAGGGAAAATTATTTTTTTGTGCCATGCCAGAGCCAGTTAGAAAAGACAATAACTAAAAAGAACAGAAAATCTGTTCATATTCAGAACAGGGTAACTTCAGGAGTATAACTAAAGGAAACCCTTCTACTGCCAAAAGCAGTTATTTTCCAAAACAATTTTGTAAAAGTATGTTTCTTTGCTGAGGAGCTTGAGGTCGGGAGTGTTGGGGAAAGGGTAGAGAGGAGGGAAGGTGGTGAGAAAGTAGTCCCCTCAAACAGGGCTGAAATAGCAGTCATATAATTTTGAGTAAGAATTGGGCGGTGGAGCTTAAAGATCTTAACAAATGAAAATCTAAAAATATACAGTGATGTGGGTGAGGAAATGATCATTTTCTCTTTGTAAAAGGGTTATCCAAAGACATCTAAGTAGCTATTCTGATGGAAATGAGCATGAAATACAATTGCAGATTCCTGTACTCCCTATAAATCACTTCTCTGATTCCTGTACTTTCAATAAATCACTTCTCAAGTATCTGAAAAGTGAATATTTTACTATAATTGCAGCTTGGATCGTTTTTGTAGTTCAATAAGCTTTTATCGACAATGATTTAGAATCTGATAGTGTGTGTATGTATATTACACATGTATGTGTGCATGTACTGATACAACACACGTCTATATATACAGATATACTAGTATGCATATACACATATATACCCACATGTATAGTAATATTTTTTGCAAAAAATTAATTCATCATAGAAATGGCAAAGATGGATATAAAAAGCATGGAATGGCTAAAAATTTCTGTCACTGAAAACTATGGGGACCCAAGGGCTGTCAAGGTCCTGAGCAAAGAACAAAAACCAATTTTAATCCAATCAGTGTGATTTCCTGACTGAGTGTAACCAGGAAGTTCTTCTTGTTTCTCATTTATAAAATAGCATTAATACTAGCAGTTCCTTAACTGCTTCATGTAAGATATGAGGATAAATAAGATTATATATCTGTAAGTTTATGGTTAGAAAGAAGTATTACAGAAAAAATGCTGGCATTATTAAGCCAACACAGAGATTTTCAATACACTAAAAGTAAAATAAAATAATATTCACTTTTTCTGTCACTTTAAAGATTACAGATGCTTCACAGAGAAAATGAAGAAGATATTTAAATCTTTGAAATAAATGAAAATAAGAATGGTGCTTAGGACAAAAATAGTATCACATAAACAAATACGATAGATTGGTTAAATAACTATGCTATGCCATAAATGTAGGCATTTTTTAACATCATACATTTCTTGTGTAGGTTTACAACCAATCAGAAAAATGCAGTATAAGTTTAAAACCTATCAGAAGAAAGCATAATTTTTCTTTTTCCTCTTCCCTTTTGGACTTCTCCACTTTCTTCCACTTTGATTTTTGAAATCTAACATTCTTCGCAGCATACTCACTCTAAGGAGTAAGAGTCAACATTATATTTAAAATTTTGGTGTAGTCTTCTGAGATGATGAATCTTGTTAGACAAGAAGGCAGCCAGTCCCATTAATAGTGCAAGCCCATTTGTCCCTCCCAAGACAATCTGAATGTGGTGTCATCAAAAATGACAGCTATGGAGTTCAGACAGAAGGACATGGGGATGAAGGCTGTAATGATCAAAGGATTAAGGCAAAATTTTGTTTAGTCTGTCAGTCAGCCAGTGTTTTTTACGCACAACTGTTAGGGGCAGAAATAGAATATTAGAAATAAACTACAATTATAAGAAATATTAATCATGCTCTGTTAACTGTGATTGTTCTTTTCTGATTAGAGACAGCACACTTTCATCTCGCTGGGAATTATACGCCTGCCTTAGGACATAAGAGCTAACATCAGAATGCAGTCCATTCTTCTCCTGAGAACTGCTTATCAATATGGAAAAAGTTACAACCTCATACCCAGTCCTGGAGGCACCTGCTCTTTACAAGCCCCTGCCCCTATTACCTGTAATCTGGTCCCAGAGGTGCCTGCTCTCTGTGACTCGCCCTGGGCCCCCATGACATATAACCTGTAATGTTTATCCCATGCCCACCTTTCCATACCTGTAATTCCTACTTTCCCATGCAATCTTTGTTTTCGTTTACCCAATATAAGCAGCTGGCCTATGGTGGGGGACAGAGCAGATTTTTGTGGATGACCTGCTTCTCTCTCATAATGCTGGCATTATTGGAATGAATGCTAATATATGATTCAACCCTGTCTCTGCTTAATTGGCTGAAGTAGTGACAGGCAACCTGGACCCCTTGGTTGTCTAGTTACACAACTGCTTAAGTGTACTACACACTTGCTACAGGAAGCTTCCAGAGGCTTGGGGCTATCTTTCAGGAAATGTTACAATTATCCACTTTGCTTAAGTGTCTAGAATAAAGCAATGTTGACAGAAAGAATGTTTTAGTCTGATAATAATTTTTTTTAAAAAAATCCCTTCACTTAATTATGTAGAATCATTAACCTGCATTGAAAAATGTATTCAACTTTTTTATTCTATGTTTATCCTAAGTACCAAGGAGTTGGAATCAGCATGAGATTGTATAAAGTTAGTGTAAATAATGGAAAATTATGCCACAAGTTTTCCTAAAAGAAATGTTTTTAATTATAAATATGTATATAAGACATGAATAATATTTTTGAGAGAATGTGAAATATAAATAGTAATTATTCAATTTATTTGTCCCTTACAAAGAGGATTGTGAGCCAGCTTTTTATATATAAAAATAATCCTACACTCTCATATTAACAACATTAATTGAAAAAATAAGTATGTTGATGAACTTTGGGTATTTTCTGTATTAAAACTTATTATTTTCTAAAATTTTCACTCTCCTATTGGAATTTGACAATTAAAAGGTATGTAAATAGGACATAAACTAATATAATGTTTTACCACTCACAGAGAGTTCTGATATTATAAATAATCCACTGAGTCAAGTAAGCACAGAGATATAAAAGGACATTTTTTTTCACTGACACAGTGAATTAAAACACTGAAGTTGTTAGAAGCCTAACATCTCAGTTAAATTTATTCTACCCATGAAGCATCAGCTTATGATTTTCAAATGAATAGCACACTTACATGAAGGGAGCATTAATACAATATGGTATTAATATACAAATACATAATTCACCTGCCACTGGCATTCTGAATTAAATCAGTAATGGGGTGTATAACTGATTAAATATCTACACAACAGAAAGCAACAGCTTATGATTTAAAGAGGCGCTGGTAGAGTGATCACATCATTACACTGCCAAATGCCATCTATCACTTTTACGGAACTTAACAAAGATGGATTACATCCTACAGATGAGATGCAGCCTCTAAATACTGTCGTGCTGATCTTCATCTGACTTTCTTACAGAACAGACAAGCAACAAATCAATAATTGAAGAAGTCATATTAGAAATTCAAGTTATTCAGCACTGAGAAGAAATCTTGTCTGACATTAGGGCAACAAATAGCTTTGGTTCAATGAAATCTGCTAATTCACGCTTTCCCTTCCAAGCAACTTATTTTTTCTCTAAGCTTACTTTCTTCTTCAAGTTTAGGAGAAAGTATCTATTTAGTGTAAAGCTTCATCACCCACGTTTGCATTTTAAACCAAACCTGGTTTAAAAACACCAGCAAACTTGTGTTTACAACACACTTTCTTTAGAGAGTGCACTAGGCTTCTTGACTCGTTTTGAACTCAGACAGGAATTACAAATGTATGACACAGAATTTCGGTCCTCAGGTTACTGTCCTCAAACACTGAGACAAACTGAATACCATAAAAGTATGCATAAACAATACATTTATTTTTACAGCTGCTGGGTAGTTTCAATAGTATTTCTCCATTAAACACCTGCCTGCATTTCTATTTACCATCTCATTTAGTTTTCACAGTTTACCTTTGTGGAAACTGCCTGTCAATTGCTTCAGTGGTCCAATCACTAGGGACCAGATTGCTTTCTGTCAGTCTGCTTGGATAATGTTATGGTAATAGATAACAGGTGGTCAGTATTCATGGGCTGAGGTGAAGAAGATGTTTCACAAGCTATAAAACATCTGAGGAAATGCTGTAACAGTTCACACTTACGGCTAATTGCACCATTAGAACTTTAATTAATTCTTTACCCTTCCACTATGTTCCTTAGATGGCCATAAGGCAGGAAATCATTCGGAACAGAAAGAACGAATCTAAAGAGACAATAATGAGGTATAATAAAAGAAAGACTGAGTGGCAGAATGGCTAACATTTCGCTCTGAAACGAGAGCAGAGTTTGATTGCTTAATCAGTTCTGTATTTGATAATGTCCCTAAAAGAGAATCATTTTTTAAAGAGCACCTTAATTCTAAGAACATGTTAACCACTATCTACACTTAAATTATTATCCATTACTAACTATATCTTTGAAAGTATTTCAAAATGCTTCCCTTCTGATTTTACTGTATCAGTAATCAAATCCTCACAAATCAGAAATGGATAAATGAGACATGAAAAGATTTCACTCTAGGACAAGGTATATCTGTATATATATATGGCCTTAAAACATAAAATGTGGGAACAGGGCATTAGTTTCAATGTCACTGATCTAATGTTTAATTAAGGCTCTGGTCAATTTCTATTCTGGCACCTTTGGTTTCTAGTTTTCAAATAGCACATATTTAGACACATCCCATGGTGAGAGAGTTCTACACATCAATAATCTTTGATAATCTGAATTTCATAATTTTAGCTCTTACAAATTGCTTCAGTATTGATTTATTTAAAATGTCTACAATTTATAATAATTCATTTAAGTAAAACTTAATAAAATTAATATTTGAGTAGCAAAAATGATATTTTTAAGTAAAATCAAGACTAGACAGTTTAGGAAAAGCCTTAAATCAATTATGTTTAAAAAATGAAACAAAGGCTTATTGTTTCTCATATATAGTACACTAGATAGAAGTTGAACAAATATTTATCAAGACAAATAACCTGAAAAAGCACACTGCTCAGCCAAGATCCAAAGAGTCATATAAAAATGTCAAAGTTGTGCAACCAGTGTGGCTAAGTGGTTGAACTTGGACCTAAGAAGCAGGAAGTTACTGTTTTTGAGATTCCTGCTCAGGGCACATGTCTGGGTTGCCGGCTTGATCCCCAATGGGGGTGGGGGTGGGGAGGAGTGCAAGAAGCAGCCAGTCACTGATTCTCTCTCATTATTGATGTTTCTGTCTATCTCTCCAACTCCCTTCCCTCTGAAATAAATAAAAATATATTTAAAAAATAAGAAGTCTAAATTCACATACAATTTTGATATATTGCACTACTATAACAAACCTATGGTTTTATTTTCAGCTAAACACTATTTTTGCTTTTTTCTCTTAAAAATTCCAATGTTCAAATATACTTAAAAAGGTTTCAGAAACTAGCAAATGTCCATAACTTGGCAAAGCACTAAGACTCTAAAAGCTTAATTAGTACTATAACTGCAATTCTCAGCCTACTGAACTTAGCTATAATTAAACCTATTACAAATGGTGGTTAATATGAAGAAGAGCTACTGCATTTTCTGGCGTATAAGACGACCTTTTAACCCAGGAAAATCTTCTATACGCCCAGTTGTCTTATATGCCGGAAAATACGGTACATTTGTGGTACAACTTCAAATGTTCTTAACCCCAGGGTGATTTGTGCCAAATTCCCTGAGAGAGATCAGTCTGCAATGTTTAAGTCTTCAGGTCTAACTGAAGGCAAACAGAGTGTATGGACTCTACCATCAAGACTTTATTTCTGATCTTGGTAGCTTGTTAATACACTCCCTCTCCCCTGCGCTTTACAAATCAAGAATTTATCCATTGACATTGGCTTGCAACTGCAGTGCCACTTACTAGCAATTTCACTGTACTGGGGCTCAGAGTTAAAACAGTCTTTATTACATTACTAGAGGCCCAGCCTGCACCTCTCACAATCCTGGACCGCTGGCTCCTAACCGCTCACCTGCCTGCCTGCCTGATCGCCCCTCACTGCCCCCACTGCTGGCCTGGTTGCCCCTAACTGCCCCCCTGACGGCCTGATCACCCCTAACTGCCTCTGCCTGCCATCCTGATCACCCCAAACTGCCCCCCCCTCACTGGCCTCGTTGCCCCCAACTTACTCCCCTGCCGGCCTGGTTACCCCATACAGCCTGCTGCTCGGCATTTGGTCACCTCTCACTAATGCCCCTGTTGGCTGGGTTGCCCACGCAGCCTGCTGCTCAGTCATTTGGTCGCCCCTCACTAACCCCCCTGCCAATCTTGTCGCCCCACGCAGCCTGTTTGGTTGTCCGTTCGGTTGCTATGGTCGCTTAGGCTTTTATATAGATAGATTATTATCATTACTAGAGGCCTGGTGCATGAAATTAGTGCATGGGTGTGGTCCCTAGGTCTGGCCAGCAATCAAAGAGCAAGCATCTGGCACGGAAGGGCAGGTCCCAGCTGACCTCTGGGCCCTGGGCAGCACCTGGGCCCCGGGGACCCTGCATGCCCTTCTCTGCCTGAGTCACAGCGCCCGAGTCCCCACACGGAGATGTGGTGAACATGGCTGGACGCCGTGGGCAGGGGCACAGTGTGGGCCTCTGGGCTGCCCAGCAGTGCCACATGGAAGCTGGGTGGGCAGCGCACTCTATCCCGGCCGGCCTCGTATACCAGCTCCTGCGTGAACCCACGGGGAGCCCAACCAGCCCCTGAGGTCCCAGCGGCTACTGCCCGGCTCACTCAGAAGAGGCCACATGGATGCAGGGTGGGCTCCTTGCGGGCACCTGGCACCTGAGCATGGGGACTTCTCTGGTGCGTGAGCCCTGGCATCCCAGGGGAGGGTAGCAGGGGAAGTGAGAGCGAGCTCGACCGACACCCCACATTCATACTATACCTCTGTCCCCATCACCCCTGCCCCCAGGTAGCCAGCGAGAGGTTGTTGCCCCCAGCCCGGATGCCGTGAGAGGTTGGTCACCACCACCCACCCCCAGTTCCCCATCCCAGGCCAGGGCCCGGCCCCCATCGGGTGATTGAGGCCTGCCGGCCGCTGGTCACTGTCTGCAGGGTGACCAAGCGGGGCCAGGCCCCTCACCCAGCACCCTCAGTGCCTGGGAGCTGGGTGATGGCCCTGCCCCCACCGCTGTCCCTTGTTGACATCTATGGGGCAATCAGCGGTGCGATCGGGCCCCCACTTGCACCTGCCTTGGCTGGCACTACCCTCAAACCTGCTTCACCATCCCACCACGGTCCCACTCTTGTCGGGGCCCATGGAGGTCCACA
This sequence comes from Cnephaeus nilssonii, assembly GCF_951640355.1. Taxonomy (NCBI): domain Eukaryota; kingdom Metazoa; phylum Chordata; class Mammalia; order Chiroptera; family Vespertilionidae; genus Cnephaeus; species Cnephaeus nilssonii. The sequence continues at coordinate 71,580,673 of NC_137081.1, read as the reverse complement.
GCGTCTCCACTGCCACCCGCTGCCAACGCCATGTCACTGGCACCCACCATGTTCGGTGCCACCCCCTGGTGGTCAGCACACATCACAGTGAGCAGTCAAACTCCCGTTTGAGGGGACAATTTGTATATTAGGCTTATATTATACTAGAGGCCCAGTGCATGATTTAATCATGCACCTGGTGCACCAGCTGGCTGTCTGTCCGCTGGTGCCCCAGGCCTTCCGAAAAGGCTCCCCCGCTTTGGCTTTTGATCGCGGGGGAGCCGGCTGTCTGTCTGTCCGCCGGTGCCCCAGGCCTTCCGAAAGCCTCCAGCGCGGCGGAGGCTTTTGAAAGGCCTTGCGCCGGCGCAGACAGACAGACAGCTCCCCCGCTTTGGCTTTTGATCGTGGGGGAGCCGGCTGTCTGTCTGTCCGCCGGTGCCCCAGGCCTTCCGAAAGCCTCCAGCTCGGCGGAGGCTTTCAAAAGGCCTTGCGCTGGCGCAGACAGACAGACAGCTCCCCCGCTTTGGCTTTTGATCGCGGGGGAGCCGGCTGTCTGTCTGTCCGCCGGTGCACCAGGCCTTCCGAAAGCCTCCGGGGCAGCCATGACACAGACGCTGAGCTCGGGGCGCCACTGGCGCCGCGAGCTCAGCGTCCTGCTGGCCCAATCAGCTACCCCGGCCACCCTGAGTCCCGCCCCCTGCGCCTCCTGCTGGCCCAATCGTGAGCGTAGCGGAGTGATGGTAATTTACATATTACCATTTTATTATGTAGGATAGGATTATTATTACTCAATTCATTTATTACTCTTTTTTAGTCTTTGTGTGATTTAGATAAATAAGAACTACAATTCTTTCCCTGAATTTTTGTTGTAATAAGTTTATAGCTTGATTCAGAAATGCCAAGTTTAAAAATTATAAAGAATTATTATCTTTATGTCCATTGGCTAGAATGACACACTTGACCCTCTGCAGTCTGACTTTTATATCCTCCTTTATATATTTTGTTCCATGACCTTTATTATAATGGATGAAAACTTTGTTGAGCAAGTACTAGTCATGATGAAGAATGTGGTGCAAACAAGTAAAGAAAGATGAGTTCCGTACTTTTTGTTGCCTGGAAAATACACATGTATCTAAGAGAAGACAGTTAAGATACCTCATTAGTAATTGAATAAAAGTCATCCCTATATTTGCTCATGAAATGACAGATGGAGCATCATAAATCTTGCAAATCTTGGTCAATCCTCCTCTCCATGAATCTAGTTTGGTCTTTCTGAGCGATCTATCTAGCTTGGCTATTTATTTCAGGGGTGTTGAAAGCATAAATAAAATTCCAGTTCCCAGGTATTTTAAACAAAACTGAGATAAATGCAGACTCACTGTTAGAAGCAACTATCTCTGGCAGCCCATGTTCTGAAAACAAGTGGTCCTGAGCTAAGATTATTGCAGCCAATATATTAGATGAAACTAGGAGCTTTGTGAGCCTCTTTGAAAAATAGTTTTTTACAATCAAGAAATTTCCTCTAGATTGCACCTGCAAAAATCAATATTGATTTTTGAATAAAGCTCCTTGAACCTTCAGCATGGAAGAATCAATGCTTTCGGCAGATTATGTGTAGTAGCAGGGCATGCATTATACAGTTAATTCAATAATAAACATGAATTTCAGGTCAGCAGACATTCATCAGCCAGTGCATTCATAAAAACAATTTTCTATGTCCTGCATAAAGGATGGCCAAAATAATTTGAGGATCATTGTGGGAAATAAAAATATGATTTCCATTATATCATTCATTTATAGGTAAAATGCATTCATGCATTTAATTACTTATTATAGATGTGTTAATGTTTTCTATCTTCCAGTAATGGCGCTGGTAATAAAGTCACAATGCCTATTCTTTAGGAGCCATAGCATGTGTGTATGTGTCACTATTTTAGGCTTATTTATTTTTAAAATACACCACATCCTCCCCCATCATTTGTAATGATGGTCTTATACATAAAATTATCTAAATAAAGTCAAAGTAACTGGAAAAAGTATTAAATATGCATTGAATTAGAAATAATTTCTAATGAGATTCAGTTTAAGAAGCTAAAGTTGCTTGAAGTCTGAAAAATAAATGCATTAGCCACAGACACAGTCTATTTCCCTTCAATATCTTGGGGGAATAGTATTTCATTAATTTGGTGGGAAAGATTCAACATGGCTGTGATATTATTTGCTGAAATCTAAAGCTACTTGGTTGAGGAGATGGTCCAAGGAATGAACAGATCCAAAAGTCTTGTGAAAAAAATGAGAACTAAACTTTGGATATGGCTCATAAATAGCTTATTTCATTAATGGCTTTGGATCAAAAAGTACACGTTTGTATTGTGTTTCTCAGAAACAGCTACAAAGTTATATCAACCCATGGGCATATTTTTTTAGGAAGTTACTTTTAGAGCTAATGTCATTGAGGTTCTTAGCAACAGATATGAAGGAATGATGTTATAGAAAGAACGTATGGGGGGGCGGGGGGGCGGGAATTGGTGTCAACCAGAGGATAGATGAGATTCCAACACTGAGATGGAATTTTAACTTCATGGTTTATCTTATACTGCTCATGCCTCTGTCAACATAAATGGTAATTTCAATAACATCAAGTCTGTTTCAAAGGCCCATGTCAAAAGGACGCCTTGGGGGGGCATGTAATTTCTGATTCTGAGCTTAAATGTGTTTATAGTTTTTTTTTTTTCTTTGGACCTATCTAATATGCATTTCCATACATTAGAAGACAACGTAAGCTATTTAACAAGCCGAATGACTTTCAAGCCATACATTTTGCCCACAAGCATTTCTGATACTTTAGAGTTCAAATTCTTTCCTCAATTTGCTGTCTATCATTTCAGTGCTCCTGCTTGATGTAAACGTCGTCTGGATCTGGTACCAGGTGCCACTGCTGTAGACATTCCTGAAAACAATGCCTGCTGCAGCCACATATAGAAGACAAGGATGGTTTCCCTGCCTTTCCTCCACCCCTTAGCTGTTCATGGAATGGTTCCGTAGGTGTTTTATTAAAAGCTTGAATTCCAGCAGCATTGTTATACCAGGACCCTTTAGAAACCCAATTAAAGAAATAGAACAGAGATCCCGAAAAATTTGACCTTTCTACAGATATGGGTTACAAAAGTCTTCTAACACTAAACTTCTGAAATTAATCCTCCATTGTGTATGATCAAAGCATCAGCATCTGATATTATTCCCCAAGATAAGAAGTCATAAATGCAATGAAAGATAACTGCATCATATAGAGTGATGGAATTAGGACATGAGTTTATAACTTTAAAAAATTCCTAAAAAAGATTGTCACTTATTGGCACTATCTCCAAGCTAATAGTGGATCTTCTTGAAGTCCTCATTAAGAGTAGGTTTCTTCTGTCACTTTGTAATTTTATTGTGGATCATGTTCTAATGTAGATACAACAAAACTCTGACCATAAGGTGAGGCATGATATGTGCTAGGAATGATTTTAATTTTGTAAAAAGCACTGTGATATGCCTAGTGCTAAATAAGCACAGGGTAGCATTTCTGAAGGAGCATGTTCTAACTCACTTCATCTTCACAACCACCATGTGAGTAGGTAAAAGTCTTTTTTTTATTGTTTAAAGTATTACATATAGTAGTACATATATCTCCTTTTTTTCCCCATTGACCTTCCCCCAGCCTCCCCTATCCCCTGTCGCATGCCCTCATCACACCCCTGACCCAGTGCCTTGTGTCCATTGGTTGTGCTTATATGCATGCATACAAGTCCTTTGGTTGATCTCTTTCCTCCCCTCCCCAACACTCCCCAGCCTTCCCGCTGTAATTTGACAGTCTGTTCGGTGCTTTACTTCCTCTGTATCTATCTTTTTGTTCATCGGGTTATAATGTTCTTTATTTTCCATAAATGAGTGAGATCATGTGGTATTTTTATTTCATTGCCTGGCTTATTTCACTTAACATAATACTCTCCAGGTCCATCCATGCTGCTGCAAATGGTAAGAGTTCCTTCTTTTTTATAGCAGCGTAGTATTCTATTGTGTAGATGTACCACAGGTTTCTAATCCACTCATCTGCTGATGGGTATTTAGGCTGTTTCCAAATCTTAGCTATGGTGAATTGTGCTGCTATGAACATAGGGGTGCATATATCCTTTCTGATTGGTGTTTCTAGTTTCTTGGGATATATTCCTAGAAGTGGGATTACTGGGTCAAATGGGAGTTCCATTTTTAGTTTTTTGAGGAAACTCCATACTGTTCTCCAAAGTGGCTGCACCAGTCTGCATTCCCACCAGCAGTGCACAAGGGTTCCTTTTTCTCCGCATCCTCGCCAGCATTTGTCGTTTGTTATTTGTTAATGATTGCCATTCTGACAGGTGTGAGGGTACTGCATTGTCGTTTTGATTTGCATCTCTCAGATAGTGATTTTGAGCATGTTTTCATGTGTCTCTTGGCCTTCCTTCTGTCTTCTTTTGAAAAGATTCTATTTAGGTCCATTGCCCATTTTTTATTGGATCATTTATCTTCCTTTTATTAAGTTGTATAAGTTCCCTGTAGATGTTGGAGATTAAACCTTTATCAGTGATAACATTTGCAAATATGTTCTCCCATACAGTGGGCTTTCTTGTTGTTTTGTGGATGGTTTCTTTTGCTGTGAAAAGCTTTTTATTTTGATGTAGTTCCATTTGTTTATTTTCTCTTTAGCTTCCATTGCCCTAGGAGCAGTATCGGTGAAGAAATTGCTTCGGCATATGTCTGAGATTTCTCTGCCTGTGGATTCCTCTAGTATTTTTATGGTTTCCCATCTTATGTTTAAGTCCTTTATCCATTTTGAGTTTATTTTTGTGTATGGTGTAAGTTGGTGGTCTAGTTTCATTTTTTTGCATGTATCTGTCCAATTTTCCCAACACCATTTATTGAAGAGACTGTCTTGACTACATTGTATGTTTATGCCTCCTTTGTCAAATATTAATTGAGCATAGTGGTATAGGTCAATATCTGGGTTCTCTATTCTATTCCATTGGTCTTTATGTCTGTTCTTGTGCCAGTACCAGGCTGTTTTGAGAACTGTGGCCTTGTAATACAGCTTAAAATCTGGTATTGAGATCCCACCTACTTTGTTCTTCTTTCTCAGGATTGCTGTGACTATTCAGGGTCTTTTTTTTATTCCAGATGAATTTTTGGAGAGTTCTTTCGAGGTCTGTGAAATATGCCATTGGTATTTTAATGGGGGAGAGCATTGAATCTATAGATTGCTTTGAGTAGTATGGACATTTTAATGATGTTGATTCTACCAATCCATGAACAGGGTATGTTCTTCCATGTGTTTACATCTTCCTCAATCTCTTTTTTTCAGTGTCCTGTAGTTTTCTGTGTAGAGGTCTTTTACCTACTTGGTTAAGTTTATTCCTAGGTATCTTAATTTTTTTTGGTGCGATGGTAAATGGGATTGCTTTTTAAGTCTCTCTTTCTGTAAGTTCACTATTGGTATATAGAAATGCCATAGATTTCTTGGCGTTAATTTTGTATCCTGCTACATTGCCGAATTCATTTATTAAGTCTAACGTAATGCTGAATCCGATTTGCTAGAATTTTGTTGAGGATTTTGGCTTTTAAGCATGATGAACCATAGATAGGTCAAGTAATTCAGTGGTGAGGCTGAGTTTCAATCCCATGAACGATGATTTAGTGGGTGGTATCTGCAATGGAGACTGACTCATGAGGACATATGAAAATATTGAGCCCTCTGAGGATGGGAAATATCCCATTCCTCGTACCTAGCACTATATTTCAAAGGTAGCAGATGTCTGATAGTTTTGTTTTCTTTTTCTGAATGCAAGTATGTTTGATAAATGAATGAATGGAAATAACTATTTGCCACAATGGCTATACTATGACATAAGTGATAGTTTTTTAGTTTTAACTGTTAGGCTTGAGCACTGAGACAACTGGTATATACAAGGCATATGTCAATTATTTTTATATAAAATTTAAAATTTATATTTATATTTTAAAATAAAATACATTTATTTTTTAATATATACAAATCTTGATCAGGTGCTCAGAATCTAAATATTTTCCTCAATAAAGAATAACTTGGAATATTTCATGGCCATTTCTTGTTGTTGTCCAAAATATCTTTGGGAAAGAACTATAGTTTATAATTTCAATTATTATTAATTAAAAAAAACAACGTTTTTTTGCCACTGTGGAACACTCTTGAAATACTACAGGGTTCTTTATTGGGCATCTTGTTCTGCTGTAATACAAATCCCAGGCTCACTTTGAATGAATTATTATGCTACTTCATTTAAATGGCATTGACAGGTTATGAGCTTCATTCTGATAGGCCAATTTGAAATAAGATGCTCTCTTATTTCAGCATCTGCACCGTTATTACTGCATTTCTAAATTTATGAAGGGCGACACACTGAACTATGGTAATTCTCAATGGTTTTCCTTTCTTTTCCTTAAGTCTCTTCTCCATGTAGGAAGCAGAGCAATCCGATTTCTGCCCCAAATCCTACAGTAGCTACAAACTTGATTTACAATAAATACAAAGCCCTTGCTCTGGTGGCAACAACCACAAGGTTTGGCCCCCGTTACCATTCTGACCTTACCAATACCCATTTCTTCACAGCTGACTCTCTCCAGCCACACTGGCCTTCTTACTTTCTCTTGATTCATCAAACATGCTTCTGGTTCAGGGCCTTTGTACTTGTTGTCTCTTTATCTGGAACATTCATTCCTCAGTTTTCCTCATAACCTGGAACTTTCTACTCAAATGCTACATCCTTAAATAACACTTCACTGTCCACCCTGTTTAAAATAGCATCATTTGCTTCCGTCATAGGCGATTCCTTTGTTCAGTTTTCTTTTGCTTAAAAAAATGCATAATACTTAATTCAGTTTATTATCTGCCTTCCACACCATAATGTGAAATAAAAAAAGCAGGGAATTACTCACTGCTTCATTCCTGGGTCTTCATTCCAGAGAACCTGACACATTATAGATATTTAGTAATTTATGTTGAATGAATAAGTTAAGTAATGAATTAAAGAAAAACTGTTCTGCACATTTTCTAAAACACTTTTATTTCTGCTGACCATGAATTATCAGTCATGTTACAAATAGAATTTGGGCTGCATGTTTTCCTTTGTTAATGCAATATATAGTCATGTGTCCTCACTTACCAAGGCCACTTTCATGTCAAATTTGAACCATTCAAGTGTCTTCACTGTAAAAACCCACAGAAAAGACAAAATTATAATTGTTATCTATGCTATCCACAAAATAGTAGTGCTCAAATTGATATTAAAACTATGCAATCTAAGTAGCAAGGACTTTTGCAGATGGCTGTTCTTTTATGAAACTTAAATCTTGGAACAATGACTGATAGTATGAAAGGAAATTAGCCTTCCCAACTGATTTCACCAGTTCATCAAAAGCTTTATTCTTTAATAAGCAACAGCAAGGAATAAGAATTCTTATCATGGAAAAAGTAAAATTGACAGATATTCAGAATAAAAAGTTTTGCTTTAAGGTCTCCCTGTATGTCTGTCTCTGTATGCTAGAATAAAGCCCTCTTAGTTTCTGGATGTCAAAGTATATGAGCGTATTGGAACAAAGCTTTCCAAATTTTCCCAAATAGTCATTAAGCTCAGTTAACTCCTATGATTAATATCATAGACCTAGTGATTTTATGGTAACATTATTCTATCTCTATCATAATATTTTAGGATCTTAAAAAAATGTTCTTAAACTTCTACTCCATGCCCTTTGTTTTACTAGACTATGAGCTCTGTGAGGGCAAGGACCTCAGTTCCCTGTTGTGCATTAAATCTCCAGGGCAAGTATGGTACCTATGCAGTGAGGTTATGAAAAAAATATTAATATATGTTCTTACTTCCTGGTAAGCTACCTTTCTCTTAGTTTGTCAAAGGCATGCATATGGTTGCATATAGAATCATGGTTTTATTGAGTATGTGCAATGAAAAAAATTAATGCTTAGTTGTTATTTTTAAAAACACACTTTGAAGCTTAGATTAGAAAGAATATTTTTATTTCTAAATGCCAAACCTAAAATATTGATTAAATTGGGTTTATTTGAAAAGAAAATACAAATCAAGAAAAAATAATGGAGCACATTAAATTTATGTCAAAAAATAGATTTGGAAGAGAATTAAAGACTGAATAGATTACCAAACTCCATGGATATCCAATAAGTATCCTTGATTCTAGTAAAGGAGGTGAGTGATCTAGACTTTCACAGAGGTTTCTTAAGGCTGTAGATGAGTCTGTCCATTTGGATGAACCAGAGAGTCAACAATGAGAATCTCCCCCACTCATCATCTTTGCCATTTCTTATCAGTACCAAAGAGCTATTTGAAATCAGGACTAAACCTACAGATCTTCCCTTGACATGCAAGTCAGTATCTCCTGTAACGAAGAGCTATTTCACCTGTTTAGCTCATCCTACTAATTGCTGCCCATGCATTATCATCATCATCCAGAAGTAGAGCATGTGTCCTGAGATTTTGATAAGCTCCATTTGAAATTTCTACACGAACATGTAAGTTCAATGTCCCAAGATATTTTTAGGTCCCAATGTAAAGAAAAAATAGGGTCGCAGATGATCATGTGGATTATAATGTAAAGAAGAAACCTGAATCATCAGAATCTGGTGAGACCAGAAGTGATCAAATCTACCTCCGGTATATCTCACATGGAGAAGAAACTAAAAATATTTCCTGACTATCCAGGGCATAACTGTTTGTGCCATTTAACCTACAATTTATATATACATTATTCCAGAATCCTACCTAATAATAGACAAATATGCAAATTGACCACACCTTCACTATGCCCAATCCACGCCTGCCAACCAATCAGGACGAGTATGCAAATTACCCCAACCAAGATGGCGGTTAATTTGCATGTCAAGACAGTGTAGAAAGAAGCCAAGAGCTGCAGAAGGGAGCAAAGCTGCTGAGAAGCAAGCAAGCCAAGGGGAGGAGAAGGGAGGAGCACAGGTGGGCGGGAGAGAAGGGAGGAGCGCAGGCGGGGCCAAGGGAGAAGGGAGAAAAGCAGGCGGGGCTGGGGGAGAAGGAAGGAGAGCAGGTGGGGCGGAGTAGAGTGCAACAGGAAACCCTATTGCAGGATTCTTTCTGCAACGGGAATGCTAATATATATATATATATATATATATATATATATATATATATATATATACACACACACACACACACATACATATATATAGTCACAAAAATGTATACATACTTTAATAACTGATAGCTCAATTGATGCTCCTTTCTTTTCAAATTTAACCATCAAATTAAAAATTATTCAAAGTGTGTATAAAATTTTGGGGACACCCTGTGTATGTGTGTGTTTGTGTGTGTATGTGTGTGTATCTATCTATATATATATATATATATATATATATATATATATATATATATATATAATTTTAAGGTGATTGTGAGCACTTATGAGTACTTTATGTAACTAAATATGCATATATATAGTTTAATCTACCTCAATTTAGCAGAAGGAATAAATATAATTTCAGATTTAATTAAAGTTATAACATAGCTAGATTTTACAATTCTGAATACAAAATAAGTATAATTATGCTCTTATCTCCCAAGTAGAGAAAAAATGTATATACATGCTGTATGAGTACCTTTCCTTCATATTTACTTACTATTGTTATTATAATTTACAGACTTGTTACTCTCCAAACATTTCTATCTTAATAGAAGCTGGCCATTTGACAAAGTTTACTCTCCAGCTTTGTTAAATTGTTCATATCCCCCATCAATAAAAACGATGCATTGACCACTTCCTCTCCCTAAGGCACTAGGAAAGATGTGGAAGAAATTCCATTTTAAAGGTCAGAGTAAACATGTTGTGTAAAAGATGTTTTTACTCTTGTAATATATAATGTTTTAATGACAGAACAAGAATGTAATCCAATTGCTACATTAATTATATGACTGCCATTAAAATGTGAAACTAAAATATATAATGGCAGGCTAATGTGAACAAAGGTAACCTAGTGAGGCCTTAGAAATTCTCCTGCTTGAATAAAATAAAAAACACAATATTTTGCTTCTATTTTGTGTAAAATGTAGTAATCCCAGAGTCCCATTTTCTCACAAAGAAATAATAAAAAACACAGCATTTTGTTACCTACTTATTAAACCTGAGTGCGCATGATCACCATTTCAATATGCATTGTTCATACATACTGAGCATATTAGGAGATGAAATATTGTGTTCCATTTTTTTAATCTAGTAAACCCAGAGAGTATGGGTTGTATTCACCCGGTGATTTTATCTTATGTGTCAGAGAAAATAAGGGAGAAAGGTGGGAGTTGGGAAGTGGGTGATGTCTGTTTAAAATAATGTTGACCAGTTGTAAATAGTTTCCACGTAGGTTATTTTTAGTGGAGCAGTTTGCTGACATTATCCAGATAGCTAATATTTAGTGGAGCACATTAGATCTTGGACTCCTCAGCAACTATCTTTCAGCTCCTCCAGTAGCATTTGTAAATTCACTTTGCAGCTTTGCTCTTCTCTCTGCATGCTGATTCCCCAGCTGTTTGATCTTCTGCTATTACTTATTTCAAAGGCATCTGCGCTTAAGAAGATGGCAACCGTCACAGAACTGAGTGCCAGAGCATGGGCAGTCACTCTAGGTTATACAAGCGGCCAATAACTTACATCCCCACAAGAGAGAATATTGATTATGTACGTATGTGTAAAAGTCTTGTCATTTTCACTAATTTCTCCTTCTATTGACAGTTATCCTATCTAATAAAGAGGAAATATGCTAATTGACCATCACACCCTCACAAATATGGCAGCACCCACAGCCAATAAGGAGGGAATAGGCTAATTGCTGCCACGCCCTTAAAGATGGTGGCGCCCCCAGCCACAAGATGATGGCGCCCAGTCCCCTCAGCCCCACTGGGGCGGCAGGCACGCGGCCACTCTGTGCGCCTGCCTCCAAAGTCCCCCAGTCCCCTCAGCCCCCAGCCTCCCAGGGCCGCCCGAGGCTCAGGTAACCAGGGCTGGCTGAGGCTTGCGCTGCCGGCAGTGGCAGCAGCAGAGGTGTGATGGGGGTGTCACCTTCCCCTGATTGCGGGTCGCCTCCCGCCCCTGAGCGCTCTCAGACTGTGAGGGCGGGCAGGCCGGGCTGAGGGAACCCCCCTCCAGTGCATGAATTTTCATGCACTGGGCCTTAGTTATTATTATAAAATTATTAAAATAAGAGCCATTCCTATGGCTTTCTGTTAATTTTCGATTCTTCAAAGGCCACCTAATAACATCACCATTTCATTTTGATCAAATACAGGACTATACTATACAAACTTCTCTGATCTAGTATATGACCCCCTGCTCTTTACCACAAAGAAATGGGTGTTGGAGTGTTTACAGAGATGCTCAAGCAGCCACTCAGTATAAGTATTTTTGTTTGTCTTCATGTTTGTTTTCTAATCTAACTACATACATGCCTTGGTTAAAACAGTATGCATTGTGAAATATTAATGAAATGTTTTCTGTTAAACACAAACTCTTCCTCATAATTGCCTCCCAGATTTTCACTTTTGCTTCACATTTATTTCTAGTAAAAATGTTATTTGGTTACATTGTGACCCTTCCATTGATTCACTTTCGATTTTCCTTTAAGCCAAATCCTGATTTCTTTTCTAACTAGATAAAACTAGAGTGAATAATCCCCAATATACTTTTGTTAGCATCCTAGAAATCACTGTCTTTAATTGTCATAGGAATATGTTATTGAATCCGAAATAATTGTAAGTACTTTTGGAGAAAATAATATATTTATATTAATTAGTCCCCTACAAATCCATAATTGGATTTAAGCATTGTGGATAAGCTTAGACATAGAGAAGACTTACTTTCAAATTACAAGTGTAATCATGAGATGTACAACTTTATTCAGGAATAAATTACTAATCTATAAAATTGTAAATAAAATATGTCTTTCACAAATGAAAGTTTTATCTAAAGTAAAATCTGTGGTGAGGCATAAATTCATTTCTCTCATCTCAGATGCATTTTAGGAAACACCTTTTGAATTGAATGCCAGTGAAAACTAATCCCTTAATTTCTTAAATTTTTAATCTCACAATTAATTGAGATAGTATGCCCATAGAAAAACTTGTACACAAATGTTCACTACTGCATTACTCATAATTTCCACAGTTTAAAAGTGGAAACCACCCAAGTGTTCATCAATTAATGAATTAAAAAACGTGGCATTTATATATATAATGTATTATTATTCAGCAATAAAATGATATGAAATACTGATGCATGCTATAACATGGAGGAAATGTGAAAACATGATAACTGAAAGAAGACAGTCAAAAAGACCATATATTGTATGATTCCATTTCTATGTAATATTTATAATAGTCAAATTTCCATATAGAAAATGTAGTGGTTGGCATGTCTGGGCAGTTGGGAGGGGATGAAGAGTGACTGCAATTGGGTCATGGCTATCTTTCTGAAGTGAAATGTTCTAAAATTGATCATGATAGCAGCACAACCCTGTAAATATACTAGAAACCACTGAGCTGTACACTTTAAAAGGGTGAATTTTATGGTATGTGAATTATATATCAATAAAACTATTATTTTTTAAAAATGGCACAAGTATCAGAAGTCCAGCAGTAGATGTCTAAGAAGAAACATGAGGAACAAAACATTAAAATGATAGACACAAAACAGCAGCCAAGATTGTTTGTGAGCTGCAAGAAAACACTTTTTCTTCCAGATAAAAACAGCACTAGTGAAGGGATTTTAAGCCTCAGGTACAGAGAAAGGTGGCACAGAATAAAAAGTTAGCTATAGTATTAGTGACATAAACACACTGCATTGTAACATTGCATAATATTACTGGCATTGTAACATTGTTTAATATGCTTATCATAAAAATGGGTCACGTGTGTATAAATGTATTTGGTCAAGTGCTAATGCTCATTTTAAAAGGTATAGTTATTCTTTTAGCAAGATTCCACAAATTTTTAGTCTTCAATTGAATCTTTCTTATATCTGTTGTAGTAGCTGTTCCTTCTTTGTTTTCAAATGTTCAAATATAACCTCAGTGTTTTATAACAAAAAGAAAAACATAAGCAGGATATTTAGATCTATCCATTCTGACACAATGGTAGTTTGATTGGATCACCAGTAAAAAAATTAGACATAATAAAAATAAACAATAAAAAATAAAAGTGATAATAGCTAAAACTATAATCAATAAACCTTACAATAAATTACAATTTTACTGAAGAATTATATCTTGTTAATAACAATATCATAAATATTTACCCTGAAAAAATTAGATGTCAAAGATACAGAACAAAATAAAATGGGCATTGACAAGAACTTTATGGCAAAATTTTAAATCAACAGGGAAATTATGACTTCAGAATAAAATTAAGATCTGCAATTTGTAACCCTGGAGACTTGATCTTGTTAGAATTAATGGCTACACTTGAAAATGCATATTGTCACAAACTATAATCTATATAATTAAACAAGAATTTAAAAATCTAATTAAAGAATAACATTTTCATTACATGTCACATACAAATTCATAAATACCAATTAATATAATTCACTGAAATGAAAATGAAAAATAACTGTGAATGTGTTTAAGAGCACATTAACAAAATTTGATCAAGAGGTTGTTTAGAAAATGCTATATTTGTCAAATTATTGATTAAATTGATGGTTCCCATAACTATAGAACCAAAATATCCAAGAAATTGAAATGTCAGTATCAACATGGCAGAGTGAAAAAAATATCTGGTATGCTATATAATCTATAGGGTATAATGGTTAGAAGTTCAAATTCAGATGTCAAATAACTCAGAGTCTAAATCTTTGCTCTACCAAAAGTGTGACCCGCAGAAATTTCTTAACCCTTGTGATCCTCAGTTTTCTCATACATAATATGGCAATGATGTATTATCATCTGTCCCATTTTTATAGTTGTAAATATTAAATGACATGCTAGAAATAAGGTGCAGAATATAATTTTGGGTATATAATGAGCTTCCTACTTTCAGAATCCACTGTTACAATTAGACATGAAGTTCATTAACTTCCTGTCTTTTCACTTTAATTTTTAAAATATATTCAATCTCCCTTTCTTCCACCTTCTCTTTGTAAGACTGTTTTTCTTATTAACCATTTTCCAATATTCTTGATTGCAAACTTCCTTATGTTATTTTTTTTTTCAGGCCATTACTCAATCATTTGTCCTAATTCTTAAAACTAGAGAAAGTTGCTGTTATTTTTTTCTAATCACATTATAGTTCCCATAATATATAACTTATTATGTTATTATAACTGTATAAATTGTAGAGTTTAAATAGACTAACAATCTGTCATCAAGTCTGCTATGTAAAATTATCCAATTTTTTATGTTATTCAAAGCACAATTTTAATAATCCCCTTCTCTCAAGTAGACCAATAGAGAAAACACTATTCCTAAATGTCAGCTCTTTAGGTTCTAAAGCTAGCTCTCATGCATTAAGCATTTGCTTTCCCAGGATATACAGTGTATTGCTAGTTCTCACAAGCCAAGACTTTAAAATAATCCTGATAGTCTTCCTCTGAATATAACTGGGTCTGTGAATATCCTGATAGAATATCCTGATAAAATTCTGATAGATGGATCTGACCACAACAAGCTTGAGCACTGAGAACAGAAGTTGTATTTTGAGTTCCTAACTGTTGCTTAGCTATGTGCTATAGGTAGTATAACATCTTGTAATGTGTGGTATTAATTTAGGAGATGATGAAACTGAAGGTTATGGAGTGAAATGACTTTCATAATATACCAAAAGTGGTATTCAAAATCAGATATGTCTGAGGCCAAAGTCCACCTATTTTTTTTATACCCAGCTGCCTCCTCTATTACCCTTTTCTCTATAAATACAATCCACGTATAGCATTAGTAATTTTAAAAGTTAACAAATATAAACTTAATTTTTTAATGTTGAAAGAAAAGGCAACTATTTCTCTTTTATAATTTACTTCCCTTAGCATAGATTTCTATGTTGTTTATTTTGAAATCAAATTAAAGTTTTAGCATAATTCTTGAATACATATATACATAAATGTAAATGTTTGTGCATGAGTACACACAGATATATATGATATGCCTATGTCTACATGTGTGTGAAAGATGTGCCTATGTTTGTTTTAGAAGTATATACCCATAGCTACACATATCTATCTTTATCTATATCTATACCTGTATCTATATCTATATCTATTTCTCTATCTACATCTATATCATCTATATATCTATCTACCTATGCATGTGTTTATATATATAACACAAATATATATATATGTATATATGTATATATACATATATATATATATATTGAAATATTAACTTCTTGATATTTCTTGATACTTTTAGATAATTGGAATGGTTAAATCAAGCTTTTTCTTTGGAGAAAGAAAGTCTGGTGTTTTGAACACTAATGGGAAAATGTGTTATAATTAAGAAAATTATTTTTTTAGTTTATTTTTTCATTTAATGGAGTGAATATTCTAAGGTTATAAATCAATGTTATAGGTCATATAATCAACAAACTGCAAGTTATTTTTTAAAATTTGCATAAAATGTTTTCTTAAAAAAGTATTTAAGATCTAAATGTTTAAATATCTTCAATATTTTAGAAAAATTAACATATCTTTCAAGTTTATACAGATACATTTATATGACCAATGGACACTATATTTTTCTGAGTGAATGCTGAATAAAATTTCAAATTTCTATAAAGCAATACCACTTCTCAATATCAAATACAAAAAATGATATATATTTAAAGGTAACATATCTAAAAGAAATCCTATTCTCTAACACATATTAAATATCTAACTATTCTAAGTGAATTTTTAGATCTGTAAAAAATTATAATTAAAAGAAATAATTCTGAACTAAAAGCTTTCATGACATTCCTGAATTTTCCAGTAATATATATATATATATATATATATATATATATATATATATATATATATACTAGTAGCCCGTTTGCACGAAGATTCGTGCAATAGACCTTCATTCACCTGGCTGCCTGCACCAGTTTTCTGCTGGCACCAGGGACCCAGGCCTTGGCTGTGGCCACCGCCTTCTGCCTTTTTCAGGGTTGGGCCGTGGCACCCAACATCCTTGCTAAGGATCGCAGGAGCCGACCCCCAGTGGTTTCCGGCGATACATGCAGGCTGCCCACTGGTGCCCAAGGCCGGGAAAGCCTCCGCCCCAGGCTTTCCCGGCCTTGGGCTCACCCCACCCAGCGTCCCTGCTACCGATCACAGGAGCCGACCCCCAGTGGTTTCCTGCGATCAGTGCAGGCTCCCCGCTGGTGCCCAAGGCCCGGAAAGCCTCGGCCCCTGGGACCCCCGGGAGCGGCGGGAGGGGCGGTATGGGCCTGGCCACGCCCCCCCCCAGGTGGCCGATCGCCCTAGGCACCCCGGGGAGCAGCGGCATGGCCCCGGCCATGCCCCCCGGGGTGCCGATCGCCCCAGGCACCCCCGGGAGCGGCGGCATGGGCCAGGCCACACCCCCCGGGGTGCCGATCGCCCCAGATACCCCCGGGAGTGGAGGCATGGGCCCGGCCACACTACCTCCGGGGTGGCGATGGGCCGGCCACGCCCCCCGGGGTGCCGATCGCCCCAGGCACCCTGGGAGCGGTGGCATGGGCCCGGCCACGCCCCCCCCGGGGTGGCGATGGGCCGGCCACGCCCCCCGGGGTGCCGATCGCCCCAGGCACCCCGGGGAGTGGCGGCATGGGTCCAGCCACGCCCCCCGGGGTGCCGATGGCCCCAGGCACCCCGGGGAGCGGCGGCATGGGCCCGGCCACGCCCCCCCGGGGTGCCGATCGCCCCAGGCACCCCCAGGAGCGGCGGCATGGGCCCGGCCACTGGGCACCGCCATGTTGATCTTCTCAATGGCGGATATGCCACCTGGAGTCCCGCCCCAGCCTCCTGCTGGCCCAATCGTGGGCATAGCGGAGGTGCGGTCAATTTGCATGTTTCTCTATTATAAGGTAAGATATAGATATAGATATATATATATATATATACACACACACACATATACATATATATATATATATACATATATATATATATATATATATATATATATATATATATATATATTTTCTGGTTATTTAAGAATAGGTTTACTAAGATAAATATTTTTAATGGTTTCAGAAAGGAAGGGAGAAGGAGAGAGAGATAAAACATCAATGATGAGAGAGAATCATTGATCAGCTACCTCCTGCATGCCTCACACTGGGAATCGAGCCTACAACCAGAACATATGCCCAGACCAGAAATCGAACTGTGACCTCCAGGTTCATATGTCAATGTTCAACCACTAAGCCACACTGATCAGGCAGATAAATATGTTTTAATTGTATATTTCAATAAAATAAAAGATAATAAATATATAATTCTTTGTTCATTTCCAACTGCCATCTATCATTAGTAGAACAATCATAACATAACTTAGTTACAAAGGAAGATAAGAAAATTTGGTTAGACAAAAAAAAAATCTTTACAAAAATAAAAATGTTAAGACAACATTTAGCTATCAATGGCAAATAAATAGAAATAAAAAATCATTTCTAGAGACTCTACTTTTAGAGACCGTTATGAACCATTCTATCTAGAGGTTAAATAAAATCTTACAGAGTTAATATCATCACATACTCACACAAATACCCATATACATACACAAACTCCACAATTTTAGGAATCCTGAAATAGCTTTTTCTACTCTATATTTTATACTGTCACTGAGCCACAGGTCTGCACTTAAAACTCTCCTCTTTTCCTATACATTTTTCTCCAACACCTATGTGTTAGATACTCCCATATATTCATTTATTCAACAAATATTTATTGTCTACTATCATCAGCTGACATGTAACTCATCATCCAAACTAAGACTCTTGTGAGAATATATTAAGGTTTTATTAACAATCATGCCAGGTAAGCTGACATAAAATAGGACTGTCCTGGGCAACTGGGGAGTATGGGAATTTGGTCCAACTATATGCTGCACACAAGTCAGACGTGGTTCCTGCTCTTGTGAATCACGTAATACATACTGGACAAGTTAGATCCAAAACAGATAAGAATATTTTTAAAAATACACATTGTGCCATGTATCAAGAAAACAGACATGATGCTGAGTTGTGGAATAGGATGGAGAGTGTGAGAAGAGCTGGGATGATCTGGCATTCTCTGGAGGTAATGCTTAATCTGAGATAGGAAGAATGAGACAATGATTGACAAGAGAAAGCAGAGGATAGGGTTAGATTCAGAGATAACCTGTTGGGAAAGATCTTTCCAGGCAGAAAAGATTATACATACCACACAGTCTGAGGTGAGAAAGCTTGAAGAACTGAAAGAAATCCATTTGTCCTCAAGCCTCAAGAATTACACAGAAATGGTTTAGATCCCAGGAACCAGATTATAGTCTTTTAAGATGCAGCAAGGAGCATGAATTTTTATTTAATTGCCACATAGAACCTTTAAGCAGAGAAGTGACATAATTCTATTCTTGAAGCATATTACTCTGGCGGCTATATGGAACACCATTTATTGAGTCTAGAAATGTCTGCAGCTGCATTCCAGATGACTGATTATGATAATGAGTGAGACAAGGATACTGTCAATGGATGGGAGAAAAGGACTAACTCAAGATATATTTGGAGGGTAGAACTGATCAGATGATGTATTTGGAATTTTTACCTCAAACACTTCTGAACTTCAGGCCAATATTTTAAACTTCCTTTTAAATATATTCAGCATAGATAGTTTCTAGGCCCATAAAATGAAACAAATATACTAGTAACACTGAACTCAACATTCTCAAAACCTGTTCTTCCTTCAGTATTCCCTATCTTAATTTTAATTTCCCCACTTAATTCAAGTTAGAAATAAAAAGTTGCATAAAAATATTGCCTCCCTTCCTCCACTTACCACTCTCAAATGACCATCAATTCCTGTCCATCCCATTCTCTAAGTCTTCTTCCTGTTCTACACCCTTAGCACAACTATCCTTTATCTGGCACTGGCAATTATATCCCACCAATAGCACTTTCAAGGAAAGAAATAGTAAAGTGTTTTTCAAACATTCTAACTTTCTTCTGTCCCTATGCTACTGAATGGAACTATTGAGGCTAAACTGTAATTGAAAAAAAGAAATGTAAAAAACGTAATTTTCTTTCTGTCAGAATCTCAGGACATTGTTTCCGATTTTTGTAAAAACTGCTAGACCAGTTTGCTTTCTTAATTTTTCTTTTTGTTATATTATTCATTAATAACTGGCTTAAAATAACATAGTTTGGGTGTTTGCTATTTGAGTATCAGAATCATATTGGTTCTTTTTCTCCAGATCCTTTGATTAAACTAAACCATAAAATTAGAGCTCACCAAAAAAGAAAATGATAAGAGCTATGTCTACTTATCTGGCTATCAGCTTTATAATCTTTGTGTTCCCTTTAACAGATGGAATATACATCTGGATGGTTATGAATTTGATGACAAAAGGGAAGGTATACATGAATTGATGTGTTCATACTATTCTTTTGTAATAGAAAATACACTTCAGGATAAATCATTCTATTTATTTCATAGACTTTCATGAATATTATACAAGTGACACCCATTTTTATTTTGTTTTTGTAAATAAACTACTTTATAAAGTTTTTCTCTTTTCAGAAAATGTACTTTTAGAGTCTCCTGTGCTCTGATAAGAAAACACAGATTACACTAAAAAATAAACTTTGCAGGAGAGACTATTTTCCTTAGGGCAAATGTGAAGTTTCTCAAAACAATATTCTATTGGAAAACGAAGACCTTTTGGATTCATTTTTAGATACGACTTTGAACTTTCTGTTTTCTAATGTAAAAGGCAAAGATTAATTAGAGACTTCAGAAAAAGATATAAAGGCAATTCATCTGGCACTAAGAAAGAATGAGGAAGAAAAATAATTCTAAAGACTGACCAGATAGTATTAAAATTTAGAGACAATATGTCTAGAGCACTTCATTTAAAAATTTGTTCTTTAAACCAAAATAGAACTAAAGAACCAGGGAAAGAGATTTTATTTCTGAAATATATAATAGTCTGGGAACTTAATTTAAATAGTTCCTGATGAAAATCCATAATTCAGTATCTCCTACTAAAATGGCTTTGAAAAAATATAGGAGACACAAGGTGAAAATTCACATCACCACTATATTCTAGCAATGTTGGAAAACTTGCTCCTAATATTATGGAGAAATGTCCCGTAATTAAAAGGCCAGTGGGATGAATTAAGAAGCACAACCATTAACAGGAATGTTTAGCCAAGGAAAAAAGAATAAACATTAAGATAGAAGGTAACGTATTGTTTTCTCAATTTCATTACCTATTCCCTATTTAGAAATAGTAAGTCCATATGAACAGCAAACGTATTAGCCATCCATTAATGAGAGTGTACCTTAACTCCCTTTCTCAAACAATGGCTCTTAATTTTTCTTTTTTTCTTTTTTTAGGGTTGTAGTGGGGTATGTGGAGGCTGAAAAATTGGTGAAGGTGATTAAAAGGTACACACTTCCAGTTATAAAATAAAAAAGTCAAAAGAATGTCATGTACAGCATAGTTACTATAGTTGATAAACCTGTATTGTATATTTAAATATATGTTTATTTATACACACACACACACACACACACACACACACACACACACACACACACACACATATTTAACCATCCCAGGAAGCAACTAAACAACCTGGCAGTAAATTCAGGAGATGAAAACTGGCAGAGGTTCATTTTACCTGGGGTGATGTCTTCCCTCAAACAATGAATGTTGTAGTCAAAAGAAATGAAAGAAAAAAACGTTTTCACCAAACCAAAAAAAGTCACATATCATAGAAGCAGGTATTTTGATGAGAAGAAAACACTACATGGTCTAGAACCTGTAGAAGGAGTCACAGACCTAAGAATGGGTCATGGGACATATCTGACCCTGCCTTTGAGCTGAAGGTTTGAGAAAGTTATTTAAGTAGAAACAAAGGCAAACAATATACCCTAATTATTAGCAAACAATTAGTTTGCCTTTTAAAGTAGATAAATAACTTGAAAATAGATAATAACATGCTTCTAACATACAGTTCCTTCAAAAAAAGAAAAACATTTTTTTTATCTGAATGGCTTAGGAAAATAATATGCTTCTGAATATGGAAAAGCACAGAAGAAAATGTTATAAAATTGCCTGATATCTAAATTGCCTATTATGCTAATGAGGTAACTTAAGGTTGGAACCCTGAGCTGATCGCCAGAAAAATCAAGTGATTAAAGTGCTGGAACTTTTAGACCTTCCCACTGACCTGAGGAAACGGAAAAGGGAAGGGGGACGGGACAGCAGATTAAGTTTTAAACAATTTTAAAAATGTTTAAAATAAATAAAAACTCTAAAATTAGGAGATCTGATGAGCATCCAGGTTGGTGAATGCTGGGAGGGTGGCAAACTCCAGTTCCATGTGCAGAAGATTCTGCCCTAGGAACCCTTCCAGGCCCCAACCTACGTACCCCTTCCTCTGACTTTTCATCTGTACCCTTCATAATTTCCTTTATAATAAACTGCTACATGGAATTAAATGCTTCTCTGAGTTCTGTGAGCTGCTCTAGCAAATTAATTAAACTAGAGGAGGGGGCATAGGAGCCTCCGATCTACAGCCAGTTGGTTAGACGTACAAATAACAACAGAGACCTATGACTGGCATCTGAAGTGGGGGCAGCCTTGTGGGACAAAGCCCTTCATCTGTGGGATCTGATGCTATCTCCAGGCAGATGGTCTTGGAATTGGGTTATGTTTGTAAGGCAGTCTGTGTACACTGGGAATTGTAGGATATCTTAATAGTGTGGGAAAGAAAATATATAGAACAAAGGAATAAAATTAACACTAACGTTTCACATATTGCCACAAATTTTAGTAGAAACTGAATGTTGTAAAACAGAGATTTTTGGAGAAAAGGATTAAAAAACAACAAAAATAGATTCAGGTGGGTTTCCTTCCATGTAAAGAAGAAACTTAACACTATTATCACATACACAGGAACAGAAATAAACTGTTCAATTTGTATTTTAAAATAGTTGAAGACACACGTCATTCTATAAAAAAATCCACCAGAGTAGCTTGATAATCTAAGAAAATAAGGAATAAACTACTCAAACCAGGTCAACATGTTTAAAAAATTGTTGAAGATTGTGTTACAAAGTTTGATGAAAGTATCAAAAAACATTCTTGAAAACGAAGATTTTGAATGGATACCCAAACTCTTGATTTCAATTCCCTAATGATATTTAACAAAGTCTAAAAACTTTTAGGTTATTGGATAAAGTTGAAATAAAATGTTTGGACGCTACTTTCTTTTTGTTAGCACCCACCCGAAACAGTAATTGCTCCATTAGTCACCCATTCTAAGGAAAGACCATTATTCATACTTGTGAAAATTGTAAACATCTGACATGCCAATTATTATGTAACTAGAAGCCCAATGCACAAAATTTGTGCAAGAGTAGGCCCTCGCAGCCGCAGCGGCTGCCTCAATCCCATGGCTGCAACCCCGGCTTCATCCGGAAGGTCGTCCAGACAGCCATTCAGTTAATTTGCATATTATGCTTTTATTATTATAGACTAGAGGTCCAGTCCACAAATACGTGCACAGGGGAGGGTCCCTCAGCCAGGCCTGCACCCTCTCCAATCTGGGACCTTCAGGGATGTCCGGCAGACAGACATCCCCCTCGCAATCCAGGACTGCTGGCTCCTAACCACTCCCTGCCGGCCTGATCGCCCCTAACCACCTCTGCCTCAGCCCCAGCCTAAGTCCCAGTCTGGCCTCCCTCTGCTGGAGGTGACCTGGACGATCAGGGGAAGGCGTTGCCCCCGTCACCCCACAGCTGTTGCCACTGGCAGCCACCATGGCTGCTGAGCCTCCAGCCAGCCCTGGGCTGTGGCAGCCGCCATCCATGGCTGGCCTGAGCCTCAGACCGGTCCTCCCAGTGGCAGCCACCATCCTCAGTAGCCACCATCTGTGGCTTGCCTGAGCCTCAGGCAGCTTTGTCCGGAAGGACGTCTGGATGGTCGTCTGGAAGACATCCGCCCTAATTAGCATATTACCCATTTATGAGTATAGATGGTTAGAGCAAATACGATATAGTCATTTGATAAAGTGTGATGTAGCCATAAAAGGCATACTTTAGGAAGATATGTGATGACTTATATATCTCTCTCTATAAAAGGCTAAGTGTCCATCCGTCCAACTGGTAGCTATGACACACACTGACCACCAGAAGGCAGACGCTCAATGCAGGAGCTGCCATGATGTGCACTGGCCATTTAAAAATAACCGGCACCATGGACCTGGCACTGACAAAACAACACTTGGCTTCCCCAAGTGGGACACAGGCCCCACCACCACCTCGGAGCAACACCCCACCAAATTGCAGCCAATGCTGCCAAGACCCCATGGCACAAAATGCAGCCCACAGCCCAGCCCAACCCGGAAACGATCGCCCTGGGCACCGGTAATGATGTCACGTAGCAACACCCGGCTCCCTCTCCCTAGTGACTAGCATCCTTAGAGTTTCTTCAGCCCAGGAACCCGACTGGTTTTATAGCCAAGTGCAAACATTGCACTGTTTAACCAAATGTCTGTGAAGCGTTTTCCCGTGCCTCATATCATTTGACCCTCACAGAAGTCCTGGAGTAGGTAGATAGGAGACTCGGTAGAATCCTATTTTCTTTTCATTAGCAAGATGTGAATAGCGATATTAAAATATTTCTTCTAATTAATTTCCTTTCAATGTGCATGAATCCATTCACCGGGACACTAGTATACAAATAAATGGTAGGAAAATATTAGGATACAGAAATGTCTATCCAATTTGACATCTTCCATGTAAATATATTTATTTATTAACCCTTTGCACTCGCTTGCTTTTTTCTCGATTCCTTTATTCTAATGCTAACCATGTCGAGTCACACTCGACATCCGAGTGCAAAAGGTTAATAGATGTACATAAAGTACACAAATTAAGTGGGATTAAAATAATTGATTCTAAAAATGTGCTTGTAGGGAAAGAGTTTATGTCATTAACTTCAATTATAAATAATATATACACTATCATTTTATGAATGGAAACCTCTGCTATATTTTAAATTTTAATGTCATACTCTTACAGCTATATTTGGTAGAAAATGAATGACAATCTTGCTATTACACTAACAAAATTAAGCATTACAGTGATGCCTGGGGATTTGTACTGCAATATTAGCATCCACCATTTTGGTCATTTCTGAGTTAACTGTACATGTAAGCATGAACTGGATAGCAATTTTCACAATAAATTTAGGAGATAACTTTTAACAAAACAGAGATGAGTTTGTGCATAAATGGGTATTTATGCATAAACATTACTGGCTATCTATGTATGTGTCTCATGTTAATAGAAAGCTATAAATACAGAGCTCATAATGTATGGTAGTTGCATATGTACATGTAAGGGAACAAGCTGAAAATATTTCCAGTTAAACATGGAAGATCAAATACAACATTTACCACATCCTTCCAATCTCCACATCTGAAAGTAAATATATTAAAATGCATACACACAGCCCCAGTGGGTTTGGCTCAGTGGATAGAGCGTCAGCCTGCAGACTGAAGGGTCCCAGGATCTATTCCGGTCAAGGGCACATGCCTGGGTTGCGGGCTTAGTCCCCAGTGGGGGGTGTGGTGGAGGCAGCCAATCAATGATTCTCTCTCATCATTGATGTTTCTAGCACTCTCTCCCTCTCCCTTCCTCTCTGAAATCAATAAAAAATATAAAAAAATGCATATACACATACACAAATTTGAAAAGTGAATTTCTAGCAAAAATGTCAACATTAATTAGAACTTGAAATTTTGAAATACTAGTGGTGAATAACTTCTCAGACTTGAGAAAATGAATGCTAATTATCTATAATTATTTTCTCAATGCAAAACCCTAAAAATGTCCAGGAATTAGAAATTGCAGGTATCACTGATGGCAGGGTACAGATGGTTCTGAAAAGGATTGGTTGAAAGTCAGAGCATTTAACAGGTGCTGACAGAATATGAGAAGTACACTGTGGAGAAGCTGATCCAGAGAAAATTTGAATTTTGAAACTTCAGTCATAGCTGAACGTGAAACCTCCTCAAATAAAACAAACAAACAAAAAAAAAATTAAGGAGAAGACAACATCCTGAGCAGAGATATCCACTGTGGCTAACACTTGACAAATAAATAACACCATGCATTTGAGAAACAGCTCCGACATTAAAGGCCCAGAACAACAACAACAGAAAAGTAAAAAATATATACATTGAAAAATTTAAAGAAAACAAAGAATGAAGAAATACAACAAAATACTATAAGGAATATCCCCAAAGCAGCTCTTGGAAATTAAAACATGGTAGCAAAAAGTTCAAAAATCAATAAATAGATTGGAAGATAAATTTGAGAAAAATCTCCTAGGATATACAACAATAAACCAAAGACAGAGAAAGCAGGCATTTTTAAGAAATGTGAACCTGCAAAAGTTTGCTCCCTTAAATATTTTGGAGCACAGTGTTCCGAGGAGATAATGTATCTGTTAAGAAAATAGGACGGTGTAATAGTAATAGGTAAAACAGAGATAGCACAAGAGAGAAATAGATTATAAAATCAAGAGAATAGAGTTATATAAGAATAAAAATATAATATGGCACAGTTTAACCATCATAAAAATGTATATAATTATTATAATGTAACTAGAGGCCTGGTGCACAAATTCGTGCAGGGGTGGGGTCCTGCCGGCCCGCCCCAATGGGGTCTCATCAGGGGAGGGGCTGTCTAGGGGGAGGAGCTGCAGACAGTGGCCGGCTGCCCCACTCCTGATCAGGGTGTTGGGGGCCAATTGGGGGTCAGGCTGGCTGGGAGGAGGGGCCATGGGAGGGCTCCAGGGCATGTCTGGCCCATCCTGCTCAGTTCAGATTGGTTGGACCCCAGCAGCAAACTAACCTACCAGTTGGAACGTCTGCTCCCTGGGGGTCAGTGCATGTCATAGCGAATGGTTGACCAGTCGACTGTCTGCCCCCTGGTGGTCAGTGCATGTCATAGTGAGTGGTTGAGCGGTCTTAGCATATCATTAGCATATTGCTCTTTGATTGCTTGAATAGCCGACGAGCGACCAGACACTTAGCATATTAGGCTTGTATTATATAGGATGAGTAATGATATCATCTTACCTAATAATAGAGAAACATGTAAAATTGACCGTACCTCCGCTACAGCCACAGCCAATCAGAGTGAATATGCAAATTAACCCAACAAAGATGGTGGCAATTTGCATACATACCTGGGTCCTGGGAATCTCCTTGGCACCCAGGTCACTCCCAGCCGGTCATCGGGGCAAGGGGCCGAGCCTGCGATCAGAGGGTCAGGGGGTGCCCGCTTCCCAAGCCTAAAGCCTGGGGCAGAGGCTTTAGGCTTGGGAAGGGGCCAAGCCTGCGATCAGAGGGAAGGGGAAAAAATGAATGGAAACATATTCTCAGGTGAGGATAAAAAGAAAAATAAAGAAAGAAATGTCATATCCTATGAAAGACACATCTTGAAAATGCCTAAAGAAAGTTGTCATTTTTTCATGGTGAAGGGACTGGAGTCCATGTTGATGAAAACACCTTGGTGGCTGTGGTGACTGGCAGTGGCTGCAGCAGCGGGGTGATGGGGCTGGCGCCTTCCCCTGACCAGCCCGATGGCCTCCCGCAAAGGGAGGCCAGACTGCGGCTTAGGTTGGGAGCGGGCCTAAGCCATCAGTAGGACATCCCATGAGGGCTCCCAGTATGTGAGAGGGGGCAGGCTGGGCTGAGGGAACCCCTCCCCAGTGCATGAATTTCATGCACCAAGCCCCTAGTTAAATATAAATGTAATATGACAATATTGGAAGGATGAGGTAGGAAATATATTTAGGTTGGAAAGTCTGCAAGCTATGTAAGAAAGCCAAATCCTTTTTGTTCATATTTGAAGGTGAAAGGTAATATATAAAACTGCATTATAAAAATATAGGAATATTATATGTCATTTATAAATATATGGGAACACATATGGCAAGAAACAGATAAAAGAGTTTTAATTAACTGCATCTAAGGAATGGTAATGAGGACTGTGAAACATTGAAGAATTGACTGCATTTTTATAGAATTTATAGAACTATTTGATTTTAAACCTGTAAGTATATAAAACTTTGATAAAAATAAAATTAAAATTTCAAAATGATAGTGAAAAGAAATGAATCAAAATGTTAACAGTAGCTATATATAGGTGGTTAAATCCTGTCTAATAAAAGAGTAATATGCAAATTGACCATCACTCCAACACAAGATGGCTGCCCCCATGTGGTCAAAGATGGCTGCCCCCATGTGGACACAAGATGGTGCCACAAGATGGCCAGCAGGGGAGGGCAGTTGGGAGGGACCAGGCCTGCAAGGGAGGGCAGTTGGAGGCAATCAATCCTGCAGGTGAGGGCAGTTAGGGGTGATCAGGCCAGCAGAGGAGGAAAGTTGGAGGTGACTGGGCCTGCAGGGAAGGGCAGTTGCAGGGGACCAAGGCCTGCAGGAGAGAGTAGTTGGGGGGGACCAGGCCTGAAGAAGAGGGCAGGTGGGGGGGACAAGGCCTGCAGGGGAGGGCAGTTAGGGGTAACCAGGCCTACAGGGAGAGCAGTTGGGGGTGAGCAGGCCTGCAGAGGAGGGCAGTTGGGGGGTACCAGATCAGCAGGGGAGAGCAGTTAGGGGCAATGAGGCTGGCAGGGGAGGACAGTTAGGGGTGACCGGGTTGGCAGGGGAGGGCAGTTTGGGGGGACCAGGCCTGCAGGGGAGGGCAGTTGGGGGGGACCAAGACAGCAGGGGAGGGCAGTTAGGGGTGACCAGGCTGGCAGGGGAGGGCAGTTAGGGGTGACCAGGCCAGTATAGGAGGGCAGTTAGGGGCAATCAGGATGGCAGGGGAGCAGTTAGGCATCAATCAGGCTGGCAGGGGAATGGTTAGGGGTTGATCAGGCTGGCAGGCAGAAGAGGTTAGGGGCAATCAGGAAGGCAGGCAGGCGAGCAGTTGGGAGCTAGCAGTCCTGGATTGTGAGAGGGATGTCTGACTGCCTGTTTAGACCCAATCCTACTGGGACACCCCCCACCCCACCTCCCTACCCCCTTTCACAAATTTTGTGCACTGGGCCTCTAGTTTATATATATATTTATACTTCTCTGGATTATAAAACTTTTCCTCAAAGATCTTGATTACTATTATAAGGGGGGAAACTGAGGAAACTCAACAATTGTGATTAAAAAGAGCTTATAATTATTATGAACAAAACTGTTACATTAAAGATGAATAATTTCAGAAAATAAAAATAGTGATACTTGTGACATATTTTATGAGAATTAATATGCATGTAACGTAAAAGGCCTTGCTTTTTATTAGGTATTTAAAAGATTATTAACACAAATTTTGAATATTAATTATGCAAGTTGAATAAATGGGTTTGACATCTTATTAAAAGATAAACTATTCCATTAAAATTTTTCTCTGCACTTTTTCAAAATGCTCAATATTATTCTTACTTCATTGATGTGAAGCATTTTCCTCTGAGTGAGAATAGCTGTATTTATTACTAATTCAGATGATTTTTTTCTCCAATCACATAGACTGAAGTTATAAATGGGATTTCCCAAGTTTACTTTACTTTTGGCCATGTGTCTAAGAGAAATTATGCTCACTCATAATGCTAAGCAAAGCATTATGAGAATAAGAAGAAATGCTAAGCAAAAATGGATTGTTTGACATGTGAAACATATTGCCAAGAGTCTTTTACTGTCATAAAGAAACATTTGCTCTCTGTGTTGTTCATACTTGTTACTAGATCACTACTGTCAAGGCATTGCTCTTTCTCAAACACCGGTAAGTACAATCATATGATATCATTAAATAAATTATACCCAAGGTTTCTTAAATAGGCAGAGTAGTCCAAGATTAAATAAGATAAACTTTATGGGTTCTTAATTTCAATCAAATTACATACATTTACTATCTCATGTCTCTCAATAATTTCTGCCCCCTTGGAATTATGCTCAAAATGCTAGATGCTCAATTAAGAATTTCTTGATTCATCAGTAAAAAAATGTTTATTTAAGCTATTCCCATATTTAAAAAATATATATAGTAGTAGTCTCCAAATACTATCCGAGTAGTACTCATTAACCCTGATTGTAATAGTCTATTTTATCTTCTATATTTCCAGTAAATAAATTTTAAATTATCCCGACCCAATAATTCTCTAGGTTCTTATATTTGTTCAGGAAAACAAAACCCCCAAAACCACTATAACCCATAAAATATTCATAGCCAAGTTGTTTATTTGGTACAATTAAAACTAACTCACTAATGTTACATACATGTCAAACCTAGTCAGCTCACTTATTTGATCTATGAATACCTACTGGCCCCTTTGATGGGATCTTTTAATTCCTGGCATTATATTTACTTTTTATATACTGTCTATAAAAACAATGACTTCCCTAACATTGGGGAAATCTGGCCTTTACCATTTAGATTTTTGCCATAGTAGTAAAGGCCCTCTTATAACTCTAAACTCATCTAAGCAGACATAAAAAAAGGGCTTATTCCCCTTTTCACAACTTTACTGGTAATTCAAATATTTCATAGAATCATTGCATTCGATTTAGTACTATGAAGTTGTACTTTTCTTTTATTAACTGTGATAAACACTCAATTATATAGCCCTTACTACTTAGGAAATTCATAGACTATAGCTGGAGAAAGATAATTATTAAAAATAACTAAGACTGTATATTTTGCAAATATATATTACTTTATGAATATATTATACTTATAACTTTTTCCTATGGAATTTTTCAAATAAACACAGAAATAGAGTAGTTTGATGAACCCTCAAGGACCCATGTATCAGTTTCAACTAGTATCAACATATGGCCAATCTTGCTTCATCTACAAAATGCCTGTTTTCCCATTCTCAATGCACCACTGGTTTAGGATAAAGCCTATCCAAGACATAATCCTTTTATCAGTAAATTTCCAATTTGCACCTCTAAAAGTAAACTCTTGTTTTAATTAATCTATTAATAAATATTAAAATGCCAGGCTTAGAATAGTAAGAGGTCTAAAGCTATGTTATCCAAGTAGTTTCATTAGATAAGAGAGAGAGAGAGAGTGACAGAAAGGGTGGGAGGGGGCGGGGAGAGAGAGACTTGAAACAAGGGCGGGGAGAGAGAGAGAGAGAGAGAGAGATTGATTCTGACTTCCATGGTCTGACTCCTGACTCCTGCTTTTCTGTGTATTTGTTCTGACGTTAACCTTAGATGGAGAAAAAAGGTCTTTCAAGCCTTCACAGACTTTTATAGTTTTTCTCACCCTATATTTTAGTCTCATTAGTGGTAATTCCTTTTAATGTTTCTCCTGGCCTGCTTCTCAGTCATCACCACTCCAGCCCCGCCAGATGAGTAAATTATTCTGTCCTTTGGGTATGATTCTATTGTGTCATTTATTCATAAATTTGTTTAAAGGATTGTGAAGCCCTTCTAGATTAGTTATTCCTAGAGGGAGGAAAAGACTCCTGGAAAGGGTCTGTATTTTATTTATCTGTATTCCATGAGAGACTAGAAAAGTAACTGACATAGAAAAGCATTTGATGTATCTTGACTAAGAGAAAAAACAATATATAAATGTCTCTCTTTTATAGCTTAATTCCCAAAGGGGCAAGTTTAACTTGTTTAATATTTCACTTGGCACATGAGGGACTCAATAAATGTCATATTATAATTCTGAGACTATGAGTCATTTGTGTCAGACCACAGATAGAGAATTATCCATGCTTGTTCTTTCTCCTACTCCTCAGTGATTTTAGAACTGTTCTCGTCACTGTCACAAAAAGTGTAGACCTACTATTGAAAATGGAAATCTGCCAGCAGATCTTGAAATGTAAAAACACTTTAGCAGATTTTGTGATAGTATATAACTTGAGACGTAGAACCTTCACTTTTTTTGTTTATTTAAAAGAGATGTACTAGAAAATTGTGATTGCACATTATTGTGGCACTGTTTTAGGACACAGCCTTTACAATCTGAGAATTCAAATGAACACAGAATTCACAATGTATATTCTCGTTGATAAAATAGATTATGCAAGGAAAACACTAAAGGAAGAAAAATATTTTTGCAAGGACCATGGCAAAATTTTCTTTTAAAAAATTACCTTTATCATCATACTAGAGGCCCAGTACACAAAATTCATACACGAGGTGTGGGTTCCTCAGCCCGGCCTGCACCCTCTCCAATCTGGGACCCCTCAGGGGATGTCCGACTGCTGGTTAAGGCCTGATCCCGCAGTCGGACATCTCTCTTGCAATCCGGGACTACTGGCTCCTAACCACTCTCTTGCCTGCCTGCCTGATCACCCGTAACCGCCCTCCTCTGCTGGCCTGATCACCCCTAACCTCTCTGCCTGCGTGCCTGATGGCCACTAACCACTCTCCCCTGCCGGCCTGATCACCACTAACCACCTCTGCCTCAGCCCCCACCACCATGGCTTTGTCCGGAAGGATGTCCTTTAGATGTCCAGTCTAATTAGCATATTACCCTTTTATTAGTATAGATCATTCAAATGTGTTCTTACCCAAGAAGATTCTCTCTGTTGCTTCTTTCCCCTTTCTAATACTTGCTTTGTTGGAAGCTATTGCTTTTAGCCAGTATCATACTTTTATGCACTACCTTTGATTTTTCTGCTTGCATAAAATGTGTCTGTGTTTGTGTGTGGCATGTGTGTCTGTGTGTAGATGTGTAATCTCCTTTGATTATTTGATTCATTAAAAAAAAGCTTACTGGTTTCACTGTGGGATTTTCGTTACTTTTAAACCAAAATAAGAATAAATTTTATGAAAAAAGAAAGAGGAAAGGTTATATCTTTGATTTGTTTTGTTTTGTTTTTGTAAGTAAAATGTAAAAAATATCTGGGGAGATGTCAGTGAAAAGTTATAACCTTCCACTTTTAAGATGAAGTTCTGGGTATCTACCATACAACATGGTAATTATCCTATCTAATAAAGATGGATTATGCTAATTGACTGTCCCACCCTCAAAAATGGTGGTGCCCAGAGCCAATAAGGATGGGATATGCTAATTGACTGCCCCACCCTCAAAGATGGTGGTGCCCAAAGCCAATAAGGAGGGAATAAATATGCTAATTGACTGCCATGTCCTCAAAGATGGCAGCACCCACAGCCACAAGTGGGCAGTGTCCAGTCCCCTCAGCCCCGCCAGGGCGGCAGGCATGCGGCAAGGCCATGCCCGCCCCCATGAGGGTCCAGCCACTCCGCATGCCTGCCTCTGGAGTCCCCCAGTCCCCTCAGCCCCCCAGCCACCCAGGGCCGGCCTGAGGTGCAGGCAAGCCTCAGATGGCAGCTGCCCAGCCGCCCAGGGCCCCCCGAGGCTCAGGTAACCAGGACCGGCTGAGGCTTCCACTGCTGGCAGTGGCAGTAGCAGAGGTGTGATGGGGCATCGCCTTCCGCTGATCACTGGGTTGCTTCCCACCCCTGAGGGCTCCCAGACTGTGAGAGGGGGCAGGCTGGGCTGAGGGACACCCCCTCCAGTGCATGAATTTTCATGCACTGGGCCTCTAGTAGTTAATAATACTTGAAAGTTGCTAAGAGAGTAGATCTTAAATGTTTTCACCACAAAAAGAGAAATGGTAATTATGTGATGGCATGCAAGTGTTAGCTAAACTATAATGGTAATTATTTTCTAATATAAAATATATCAAATCAACTTACACAATGTTATATGTCAATTATATATAATAATAATCTATAATAATAAAAGGGTAATATGCTAATTAGACTGGATGTCCTTCTGGATGATCTTCCAGATGAAGCCGGGGCTGCCAGGGAAGCCTGGGTCCCAGGTGCCAGAGGGAAGCCAGTGCCAGCAGCCAGGGGAAGGAAGGCCTACTCTTGCACGAATTTCATGCATTGGACCTCTAGTGTCACAATAATGTTGGGATAAAGTAAAACTTAAAAAACAATTTTGCCAACAAAACCACAGAGCATGTACCACTGAATAAAGTTGCAAAATGCATCCCCCTTGGCAGCTAAATTGAGATCAATTAGAAATGAAACTTTACAATAACATATTCAGAAACAAGAGTATAAATTTAGGTAATGTATCACAAAATGGTCAATTTAAATTAAAACTGGGAATATTTTCTTCCTTCTAAGTTGAAAATCTTATATAGTTTTGATACATGACAAGTTATTTTATCATATCAAATGCAGTATGGCTGATAGGCACACATTCAAACATTATATATGAAAACACATATACATCCCTGAGGTTAAAAATTACGTTATGTATCTTGAAAAATAAGCATACAAAAATATTTTACTTAATATTTATTTTAACTTTACAGTAAGAGGAAATGATTCCATGATACAGGGAGTGGTCAGCTTGATAGAAAACATGATTTTCCATAAATAGGGAATAATTATAATTGCCTTATTGATGAAGAAAGTCTGAGTGAGATCCAGAAACTCACCGATTTCCTCATCATTATCCATATAGGACCTGAATAAACCCCAGGACAATTTCCTGCTACTTACCTAACTTTGTCCCTTTATTAACTGAACAATTATTTATTGAGGGCTACTCTATGCTGAGTGTTGTGTCTTTCATGAAAAACCTAGTTTCTTAGCTCAATGGGAGTGAGAATCATGAATTATCCTCAGAAGCATTAATCTCTGAGGATAGGAAAGGGTATAATCATTGCTGCCTTGAGAATGCTAGCCTCCCTGGCCAGGCAGCTCACTTGGTTGGAGTCTCATCCAGTACACCAAAAGGTTTTGGACTCAATTCCTGGTCAGGGCACATAGTTAGGTTGTGGGTTCCATCGCACGGAAGGCAACCGATCAATGTTTCTCTCTCTCTTTCCTTTTCCCTCTCTATAAAAGCAATAAACATAACCTTGGGAGAGGATTAAAAATTATACCTAAAAATGCCATAACCATATTTTTTATTTTTTATGTTTTATGTAATGTACTGAATAATTCTCACACCCAACAAATATGGGTAAA
This sequence comes from Cnephaeus nilssonii, assembly GCF_951640355.1. NCBI lineage: Eukaryota > Metazoa > Chordata > Mammalia > Chiroptera > Vespertilionidae > Cnephaeus > Cnephaeus nilssonii. Next base: position 71,546,390 of record NC_137081.1, on the reverse strand, counting down.
CTATAGGACAGTATTGGAAATAGAAGAGAAAATTGTATATATGGTAACATATGGTATTTTCACAATGATAGCATAAAAATAAACTGCTCAGTAAACATATATGATGTCAAAATTTCCCTGGACAAATCAATTATAAAAATACATATATGAGATCATCAGTAAGCTTGATATAAAATTATAGATATTAGGGAATTATTTAACTTTAGCATTTTATTATTTGATTATGTGAAAACAAAACTCTTTATCTCTTACTGATGTTTGTTGAAACATTTAATAATGAAATAATATGCTATCTGGAATTTTCTTCAAAGTAATCAAATGATATAATGTGCATGAGGGAAGAGATTGAATAGATGAAGCAAAATTGGCCATATGCTGATTCTAGTTGACTGATGGATGGGTCCATGGGATTAAGTGTACTTCTCTCTTGACTTTTTATTTTTTGCAATTTGAAAATTTTTATAATAAAAATTTAAGTAATATAATACATTCATAAGTTAATATGTATTTAAAACTATGCACTTAGTATTTTGTATTTAAGGCTAAAGCATCTTAAGTAAAACATTTTTCATTGTAGTTTCACAAGTTTGAGTTGGTTAACACTGAATAAAATAGTAATAATAAATTGAAAGGAAAAATTTAAACATTTAATTTTATAGATACTGTGGAATAAAAATATGGTCTCTTCACATTGATAACATAAAAAATAAATTACCTTTCCAGTAAATATACTTGATGTAAAATTTATATCCTGAAAGGAATTTTTCTGTTTTTGAAATTTATTTATTTTTAACAACTTAGAATTCAGTATACTGACAATTCAAAAATGTTAATGTATTTTAATGATTCTATATACTGTAATGGAGGAAAAATGAAACAATTTTTAGAAGTTAAGGTTATAAAAATGCAAAGCATCTGTAAAAATAATCATTTTAATAGTATTATTTTATAATCTGAATTCTCATAAATATACACAGAAATGTTTAACAATACACAAAATATATGGTCATTATACCTTGAAAGTCACCTGATTTTTTTATATACAATCTGAAGTTTGAGTATAAAAATGATTAAATCTCAAGATATATCTATCGATATAAGTACATAGAATAGAGGCTATTAATTTGTTTATGTATTTATTTCATAGCCAGTGTAGAACCTTGGCTCCTAGGGGTCTTGGTGAGTCCTGCATCAATCATCAGTGAACTGGAAGAGGTAAGATAATGGATTGTTTATACACTATAAATCTACTTTCAGTGAGCTGGAAATGTGGTAGATAATAGCTTGTTTATGATTTGCAAATCTGTTCAGTGAGCTGAAAACTTGTCAGATAATGGGCTGATTATGAATTCTAAATCAATATTCAGTGAGTTGGAACTATGTTAGATAATGGGCTATGTCTAAGTTATAAATCTGTTTTCCGTAAACTGGAAACATGTGAGATAATGGGCTGTTTCTGAGCAGTAAATCTGTTTCAGTGAGTTGAAAACATGTTAGGCAATGGGTTGCTCCTGAATTGTAAATCTGTTTTTTAGTCAACAGAAAACCTATTTAATAAATGGCTCTTCAATGAACATGAAATATGCTAGAATAATGGGTTTGTTTTGACTAGAAGATCCCACTTTACATTATGAGAAACCTGTCACCCAATAGGTTCTTTATGAGTAGATGTATGTTCAAGCAATTAAGATATATGGCATGATGCTACCCTGTTTACATAAGCATTGTAACTTTAATCTATTTTCAGCATGTTGCTCTCTGCCGAATAATGGTTCTACTCGATTATGGGTAATGGAGTGAGAAGCTACTAAAGGTCTGTTTTCAGTGATGTGGAGCCAGTCTAGTTTTTGAAGTACATTGAGGTTTGTTAATTTTTAACAGTTACCAAGTTCCCCCAGTACTCAAGAAATGCTATTATAGAAAAAAACATACATTCTAGTTTCAATACACTTATATTCAAACATACACATGTGCCTCATAAGAAATGGGGAATAGTCAAAGAGGGAGAGTGAATACTGCCTTACCATGGGCAGAGATACAAAACAAAAAATTTGAATTCTCAGTGGGAAGACAACACACAGAAAAATAAAACAATGAAATGTAATATAAAAGTAATGTTCATATTCATTATTAAGTACAAAATAAAAAAAACAAAAAACTCAGGGTTAAGAGCCTAATGAGAAAATGGTCACTAGGTGAGGAACAGGTAAGAAATAAAACTTAATAAGAGGAAAAAATCATTTTTCATAACAAATTGACTTCCAATATCTTTTCAACTTTTAAAGAAGTCAAATGTTGTCTAATATTTCATATTTGTTAGTAATTAATATTTTGGTTTTTGAGAAAAATGTGGAAAATAAGTACATATCCTATTATCAGTAATTACATAAACTAATGCTTATATACTTTTATGATACATACTTTTCAAAAAGTATGTCTTATTAGAAGTCTCTAAAAATTATCCATAAATGTTCCATACTCTTACCTAAAAACAAAGAAAAAGTAAACTCCTACTTTGCAAAGAGATTTTTTTTCAACATTTAAAGTAATTTCTTCCAGGGTTAGTCTTCATATTTATAAATAATGTAGCTATACCTCATTGTTTTCTTTTAATTTTAGACAATTCCTGTTTGGGCACATGCCTACAATTTCTATACTTTCAATATATTAAATATCAATTATGATTTTTATTACAGAGCTAAGTATTGTATTGTGGTTATATTTCCTTCTTGTATTTTTCCCTGTAGTTAAAAATAAACTGTTTCTTCCTATATTTACTTCATTTTCTATACTTGCCTTTTATTATTTACTAGAGGCCCGGTGCAGGAAATTCGTGCACGGGGGGGGGGGTCCTCAGCCCTGCCTGCACCCTCTCCAATCCAGGACCTCTCGGGGGATGTCCGACTGCTGGTTGAGGCTCAATCCCTTTATTGTCATATATTGAATTTCATGCATTAAAGTATCAAGTAATTTTTATTTTTCTCCTAATTTCTACCTACCTGTCTTTTCAATTTTATGAGCATTTTTACAACTTTATTTTATAAGTGTTCATTTGAATTTTTAATTACTTTTGTATATTTGAATTCCAAATGCTCTTTTTGTTTGCTTAATTTTTATGATTATTTTTTGATGCATATCTTCTTGGAATATCTTATATACATTTTGAAAGTTTTCTACCATTCTCTGATTATTCATCTTCTATAACTAATTTTTTTTGTCTGTTGCTTGGTGTTGGCTTCTCTCTGTCATGTCCGACTGCATGGGATCGGGCCTAAACGGGCAGTCAGACATCCCTCTCACAATCCAGGACTGCTGGTTCCCAACTGCTCATCTGCCTGCCTTCCTGATTGCCCCTAACCATTTCTGCCTGCCAGCTGGATCACCCCCTAACCACACCCCTGCCAGCCTGATTGATGCCTAACTGCTCCCCTGCCAGCCTGATTGCCCCTAACTGCCCTCCCCTGCAGACCTGGTCACCCCTAACTGCCCTCCCCTGCCAGCCTGGTCACCCCTAACTGTCCTCCCCTGCAAGCCTGGTCCCGCATAACTGCTCTCCACTGCAGGCCTGGGTCCCCCCCCAACTGCCCTTCCATGCAGGCCCGGTCGCCCCCAACTTCCCTCCTCTGTCAGCCTGATCACCCCTAACTGCCCTCCCCTGCAGGCTTGATCACCCCCAACTGCCCTCCCTTGCAGGTCTGGTCCCTCCCAACTGCACTCCCCTGCTGGCCATCTTGTGTCCACATGGGGACAGCCATCTTTGACTACATGGGGCAGCCATCTTGTGTGTTGGAGTGATGGTCAATTTGCATATTACTCTTTTATTAGATAGGATAGCGGCCTGGTGCATGAGTGGGGGCCAGCTGGTTGGCCCTGAAGGGTGTCCTGGATCAGGGTAGGGGTTTCCTTGGGGCATGGGGCAGCCTGGGTGAGGGGCCTGTGGTGGTTTGCAGGCCGGCCACGTACCATGGCAACCCAAGCGAAGGCCCTGGTATCTGGGATTTATTTATCTTCTATAATTGAAACTTTGTAGCCTTGAGCAGAGGCCTGGGCTGGCCAGAGCGGGCGGAAAGCTTGGCTTCCTCCATCACTGGGGAAACCCAAGCCTCCTGCTCACTCCGTGGCCGCAACTATTTTTGTTGGGATTTATTTATCTTCTATAATTGAAACTTTGTAGCCTTGAACAGAGGCCTGGCCTGACCACAGTGTGCAGGAAACTTGGCTTCCTCCATTGCTGGGGAAACCCAAGCCTCCTGTTCGTTCCTTGGCTGCGGCCATCTTGGTTGGATTTATTTGCATACTCGCTCCTGATTGGCTGGTGGGCGTGGTTTTTTGGTGTAGTGGAGGTATGGTCAATTTGCATATTACTCTTGTATTAGATGTGATGTTGCAATTAGAGCACTGGATGCCTAAAAAATATAGTTAACAGTAGAGGCCTGATGAATGAAATTCATGCAAGAGTAGGCCTCCCATCCCCCGGCTCCTGGCACCGGCTTCCCTCCAGCACCCGGGACCCAGGCTTCCCTCTGGCCGCTGACAGACACCTGGGACCCAGGCATCCCTTGCAGCCCCAGCTTCATCCTGAAGGTCGTCCGGAAGGACATCTAGTCTAATTAGCATATTATACTCTTATTATTATAGATTATCAGTGTTTTAAGATGACAGGTATAGAGAGACAAAGTTAGTTTAAAAATTATCTCTTGGAATGAACATAGGGGTGCAAAAATCCTTTTTAATTCGTGTTTTGGTTTTTTTTTACACTCAGAAGTAGAATTGCCAGGCTGTACAGTAGTTCTAGTTTTAATTTTTTGAGGAACTTCCATACTAGTTTCCATAGTGGCTGCACCAATTTGCAATCTCACCAACAGAGCAGGAGGGTTCCCTTTTCTCCACATCCTCAATCCTCACCAACACTTGTCATTTGTTAATTTATTGATTATAACCATTCTGACATGTGTGAGGTGATATCTCATTGTGATTTTAATTTGTATTTCTCTTACCATTAGTGATGTTGAGCATCTTTTCATATCTCTATTGGCCATCAGTATATCCTGTTAGCAAAAATGTCTAATCAGGTTTTGTGCCAAATTTTAAATTGTATTGCGGGTTGTTTTGGTACTGAGTTACATGAGTTGTTTATAAATTTTGGATATTAATCCCTCATCAGATGTATGATTGGCAAATATGTTCTCCCATTCAGTAGGTTGTCTTTTGGTTTTATTGATAGTTTCATTTATTATGCAAAAACTTTCTAATTTGATGGAGTCCCATTTGTTTATTTTATTTTTCCCTTGCCTGAGAAGACATATCATAAAAAAATATTACTAAAAGCAATGTCAGAGATTTGACTGTGGATGATCTTACAGCTTCATGTATATTTGCAAATATCTCAATAAGAATTTTAATTAAAAATACAACAGAAACTATTCTGAAAATAAATGCTTTAATACATAAAAAAGTTGTCACTGGATTAAATCTTATGGGTGAGCAACCTAGAATCTAATTCCTCTCTGATAGTTTCCTACTACTTATTAAAGTTTTAGATTGTAAACAAGTTTCATCATATCACCAATCTCATATATATCATGCTTCCTTTGATACACCACCAAAGTATTTATTTGATTTAAACTGTTCCAAGTTGTGATAACATAAAAATTATATATATTCTGTTATATAACATTAAAAAATATAAAAATATATTCTAAAATATATTCCCACAACAAATAAAAAGCTTTTGCACAGCAAAAGAAACCATCAACAAAACAACAAGAAAGCCCACTGCATGGGAGAACATATTTGCCAATGTTATCACTGATAAGGGTTTAATCTCAAATATTTACAGGGAACTTGTACAACTTAAGAGAAGGAGGAAGATAAAAAACTCCATAAAAAAATGGGCAACGGACCTAAATAGATACTTTTAGAAAGAAGACATAAGGAAGGCCAAGAGACATATTAAAACATGCTCAAAGTCACTAATCATCTGAGAGATGCAAATCAAAATGACAATGCGGTAACACCACACACCTGTCAGAATGGCTATCATCAACAAATCAACAAACAAGTGCTGGCGAGGATGCGGAGAAATAGGAACCCTTGTGCACTGCTGGTGGGATTTCAAACTGGTGGAGCCACTGTGGAGAACAGTATGGAGTTTCCTCAAAAAACTAAAAATGGAACTCCCATTTGACCCAGTAATCCCACTTTTAGGAATATATCCCAAGAAATTAGAAACACTAATCAGAAAGAATATATGCACCCTTATGGTCATAGTGGCACAATTCACCATAGCTAAGGTTTGGAAACAGCCTAAATGCCCATCAGCAGATGAGTGGATTAAAAACCTGTGGTACATCTACACAATGGAATACTACACTGTGGTAAAAAAGAAGGAATTCTTACCATTTGCAACAGCATGGATGGAACTGGAGAGCATTATGTTAAGCGCGATAAGCCAGTCAGAGAAAGATAAATATCGCGTGATCTCACTCATTTATGGAATATATAATGAACAACATAAACTGATGTACAAAAACTGATCCAGAGACAGAGAAGCTTGATCAGACCATCAAACCTCAGAGGGAAGGTAGGGGAGGGTGGGGGTAAGGGGGAGAGATCAACCAAAGGACATGTATGCATGCATATAAGCCTAACCAATGGACACAGACAACAGGGGGGTGAGGGCATGAGTGTGGGGGTGGGGGGGCAATGGGGCGATTAGGACACATATGTAATACCTTAATCAATAAAGAAAAAAATTATATATATATATATATATATATATATATATATATATATATGAATATTCCCAATTGAAACAATCCACATAACTAATCCAGGTCATTATCTGAATTCTCTCTTTTATAATTCATCTCTTAACATTGTGTTAGAAAGTTGGATGTAATTCTACTGACCAGAATAAAACAACACAATAAAATGTTTTATTTCTGTACAATATGATATGTAATAATACAAAAAGATAAAACAATTTCTTTCATTTTAGGGCCCTATTTAAATAAGTGAAATTGATTTTATCCTGTATAATGAAAGCCTAATATGCTAAGTGTCCAGCCATCAGGTCGTCCGTTCAACCAATCAAAGGGAAGTATGCTAATGATATGCTAAGGCCACTCAACCACTCACTATGATGTGCACTGACCACCAGGGGGCGGACACTCTGACTGATAGGTTAGCTTGCTTCTGGGGTCTGGCCAATTGGGACTGAGAGAGAAGGGCCAGACACGCCCTGGAGCCCTCCTGCGGTCTCTCCCCGGCTGGCCAACCTCCTGCGTCCCTGTCCAGCTCCAATTGTGCACTGGTAGGGCCCCTCGGCCTGGCCTGTGCCCTCTCACATCCAGGACCCTTCAGGGGAAGTTGGAGAGCCGGTTTCAGCCTGATCCCACTCAACGCAGGAACTGTCCCTGGGTGGTAAGGGCGCTCCCACAGGGGGAGCACCACTCAGCCAGAAGCTGGGTTCATGGCTGGTAAGTGCAATGGCGGTGGTGGAAGCCTCTCCTGCCTCTGCGGCAGCACGATGGATGTCTTACTGACAGCTTAGGCCCGCTCCTCGCTGGAAGCGAATCTCAGCCATCAGTTGGACATCCCTCGAGGGCTCCCAGACTGCGAGAGGGCGCAGGCTGTGCTGAGGGACCCCTCCCCCACCAAGTGCATGAATTTCATGAACCGGGCCTTTAGTCATAATATAAGCATGCACTATTAAGAAAGAAACAAATGGATCCATAGTTTGTCCAGTAACATACGATTGCTGATGATTTCTATGTTTAAACTGGAACATATTACAAAATCCTTACATTCTATGTTGTTAAATGCTGTATGATATATTTCCCTGATAAGCCTATATAATGTCACTGTATAGTGACTTTAAATTTTGGTATCTGGAATGCCCTTTCTTTAGTAAGATTAACTTCCCTGATATAGTGAAATGAAACAATGTGCTGTTGCTTCATTTAACTATAATTTCCACAGAGCAAATGTAAATTTCATAAAGATCACTTTTAGATTTAAACAACTAAATCAAGTCTGATGCTTAATAAGAATCAATTCGTGTATATTTGCTACAGAGATTAAAGAGCTTGGGAATCTGGATCTGATCAATGATTTGAACTACCATTGCAGTGCAAGAGAATAACAGGAAGGTTTGTTTACATGTATTGTTCTAATCTAAGAGAAGGTCATGCTATGACATAAACTGACATCATTGAAATGCAAATACTTCATTTGAACATTATTTTTATTAATAGAAAGTTGCACTAAGTTTCAAATATTTCTTTCTCCTTTGACACCTAAAATAGCATGAAAATGTGATAACTGAAGATTCATTCATATTTAATCATTTTAGAAGAAACTCTATTTTAAAGGAAAATAGTTTTAAAATTTACATTGTGAAATGGATTCAAATTTATACCTCGTCCACCATTTTTCACCAACCTAGACTCTAAGGAAATACACAAGCAACCACATTTATAATTGCGACAACACTACTATTTCACCAAGCAAAACTTCTAATAAATAAATACTTTCATAAATGTAAGTCAATGACTTTCCCCTTTCCCCATGGCATACTTCAATGCCTACTTGTGCCCATTTTCTTTAATCAGCAGATTTGAAATATGTCTCTACTGCAGAATCTCCTGGGAACTAAACAAAAATATATTTCAATTTAAAGGCCATACACTGCCCTCCGTGAAAAACAGCCTAACATGTAGGTTGTGTATACATGATGGCAAACTCCCTGCTAAACAAGGAAACTGTATAACTTGTAGAGAACAGGATGCTAAAACAGACATTCATAAAAAGTCATTGGAGGAGTTCTCTTTCTCAGAATAATTTAAAAATAGATTTTTTTTTCTAGATAACCTACCAGAAATCATGAATTTTCCACTCTCCTGCTTCCTGGCAATCTGTCTATTTATGGACATAGATTGTTCCTTAATTCTTGAAGAATACCACTTATTACTCTAGTGGTAAACTAAATTTAGTCCAAAGAATCATTTCAGTGAAGTAAAAACGTTTAATAGTAACCATTTATTTTACACACACACACACACACACACACACACACACACACACACACAAACACACAGAAATAATTGCATTCCAGAATATAGGGGCATGTGCGGGGGAGTGGGGGGGTGGGGGAGAGGGGAGTAGAGTCTCAACTTTTGATGTGAGATCTGTGAAGAAAGAATGTGTTAACTCTTGACCAATACTGAAATCCTTTATCTTATCTAGTTTAGTTAGAAACCAAAGAAGTAAGAGAGCATAGAAATAACTCAGGGCTTGATAATGTCACTCGGCATAGGACTAATATTTTATTATGATTTTTGTAATTACTTGAGTAAAAAGATGGCAAGGAAGATATTTATATAATAGTTTCACATTCAGAAACCTAAAATTCAGTTATGCATCCCGATGTCATCAAGAAACAGTTTACAAGGAATGTTTTCCAACTGCAAAATTTTGGATTTAAGACTAGAACAATTTAAAGACGTTTTCCTAAAAAGTTGATTTTTTCTGTCTACAAAATATATCCTGAGCATTTTAACAAGAGATTTTGTTTTGAGATTCAGAAGTGAAAAAATATAACAACATACACACACACACACACACACACACACACACACACACACACACAACAACAACAACAACAACAACTCTGTGATCTGCCATCAGAGAATTACCCTCTGCCAGCAACAAAGTCTCTGATAAAGCTAGCAATAAGCTCCCTAATGTACCAAGTCTCCAACTCTTTTTCTCTGAGTTAAGGCAAAACATTTCTTAAAGCGCCTTGCTCAAGTACACCAGAGAGACGTACATTTTATTGTATTTTCAGCAGAAATCTGGATTCTAAGGCCAATGGTGTGTTTAAAATGAGGAATTAGATGGGCATAGTGTTCCAGAAAATGAGGTGCCTCTGCATGCTGTGATCCTAGATACCAGCTGCTTCCCACTGGATGGGGAAAGAACAATGCTTGCTTTGCATGCTGTTATCACTATGCCTGAGACAGAGCAGGCAAGCAATTAATGTTAATTGAATAAATGCATGAAGAAAATGCAGTATAACAATTATACTTAGTTAAAAATCAGAATTTTATATATATACACATATATACTGTATATGTATATACACACACACACATACATATATGTAAGCATATATATGTACATATATATACATATATGTAAGTATATATATATATGTGTGTGTATATGTATATTTGGGTTTAACTATGATTATCTTGGGCATGATACCTTCCTTAGCATATACTCTTCGGACAGTATGCATCGTGCAACATTAGGCAATGGTGTTGGACAATTTAGGCTTCATCTACCCTGGAGAAAACACATGTATATCTAAAGAGCAACTGACACCTAAGTATAAATAAGCCTTGGCTTGCTAAGGCTTTATGCTACAATTACTGCTGATAATATTTACTCTTACCTCATATATCTTGCATAGTCTTATTAGACTTATTTTAAAATTCAGTTGCTTCTTCATATAATTCCTCTGTTCCATGGACTATAGTATCTTTGTTTGATCTACTGGAAACATTTGAAAACTGCATAACCTATGTTTAAATACCTTTCAGCATCCTCGTGTTCCCTTCTCCTTGTAGCACATAAATCTTCCAGTTACACAAACCTTTGTACTCTCTTTGCCACATACAATCCAGTTGTAACTTTATGTATTTGTTCTACTCTCAGAACTGAAAGTGAGTTTTCCATTCTCAGAGCATGCTTTGTAGCTTCCTTAGGATATTAATTATATTCTGCCTTATTTTATAGTTATTTATGAGTTTGTCTTGTTCTCTTCTACTATATAAAATGACAGTCTTAAAGGTAGTAACTGTGCAGGATTCACTTCCTGGTCTCCTTTATCAAGAAGTATAGTGCTTTCCAAAGAATAGCAACTCACAAGTTTTTAATGAACTAAACAATGTACATGAAAACTGAAGAATAGCCTGGCTGGTGTGGCTCAGTTGTTGAACGTTGACCTATGAACCAAGAGGTCACAGTTTGATTCCTGGTCAGGGCACATGCCTGAGATTGCAGGCTCAATCCCCAGTATGGGGTGTATAGGAAGCATCCTATCAATGATTCTTTCTCATCATTCATGTCTTTATCTCTCTCTCCCCCTCTCGTCCTCTCTGAAATCAATAAAAATATATTTTAAAAATCTGAAGATAAAATCAGACGTTTTATGGCCTAGAGCCATGGTCGGCAAACCATGGCTCGCGAGCCACATGCGGCTCTTTGGCCCCTTGAGTGTGCCTCTTCCACAAAATACCACGGCCTGGGTGAGTCTATTTTGAAGAAGTGGCGTTAGAAGAAGTTTAAGTTTAAAAAATTTGTCTCTCAAAAGAAATTTCAATCGTTGTACTGTTGATATTTGGCTCTGTTGACTAATGAGTTTGCCGACCACTGGATTAGTATAATAAGAGGATAGGAAATGGGGCTAGAAAGTCAATAGATAATGCCTGAAGTCAAGATATAATGCCTAATGTTGAAGATTCAGGGACTAGAAATACAATATATCATTTATATATGAAAGCAAATAAATAAATCAATAAAATAGTTTAAATGAGTGCCTTTGATAAAGGGGTTCAGGGTGGGTCTACTACTTTTTAAAAGGCATTTTAGAATTATATAATTCTTTAAATGTGTATTAATTGGTGAATTATTTCCGATTGAGTTGTAACAAATCACTACAAATTTGGTGACGTAAAACAACATATATTTATTACCTCATAATTCTATTGGTTGGAAATTCAAAATCCATATCACTGGACTAAAATTGAGGTATAAGCAGGCTTGTATTTCTTCTGGAAGCTCTAGATAAAAATCTGTTTCCTTGTGCACATGGGGAACTGGTGGACATTGAAGCTGGGTCTCAGGAGAACTGTTGGTCCAGAGGGAAACTTACTGCAGACTGATTCATTTGCCTGTCAGCGTAACTATTGTTGCTCGTCTCACATTCGGTTCTTATGGGTATATTTCTGGTAACACATGATCTCGCTCATCTGGGGGAAATGATGAACAACATAGACTGATGAACAAGAACAGACCCAGAAACAGGGAGGCATTGATTGGACTGTCGGGCCTTGGAGGGAGGGTGGGGGAGGATGGGGGTAGCGGGGAGAGATCAACCAAGGGACTGTGTGCATGCATATGAGCCTGGCCAGTGGTTGAGGACAACAGGGGGGTGGGGTGGGGATGGGAATGGGGGGGATGAGGACGGATATGTGACGCTTTAATCAATAAAGAAATTTAAAAAAAATAAAAATAAATAAAGAAAAAAAAGAAAAAAAAATCTGTTTCCTTGCTTTTTCCAACCTCTAGGGACCACCTATATTCCTTTTCTTCCATATTCTAAGTGCTTCACTCCAATCTCTCATCCATTCCTGTATCTTTTCTCTTTAACACTAATCTTTCTGTCGCTATTATATAAGGACTCTTGTTGTTACACTGAGTCCAGGATAACCTCTCCCTCTCAAAATATGAACTAATAATGATGAAGCTTGATACTACATCAATACTGCATTTTCTTTACTAATAAGTAAAGAATGAAGTTAAAAAAATTAGCACATTTCACATTTTGGGAATGAAGAGAAAAATTAAGACAGCAATCTTTCTGCATTGTGAATTTGTCAAAATAGCCATAAACTATATCCAGTTGCTACTTAGCCTGAGTGAGTTAAGATTACCTTAACTTTATAGTCAGAACTGCTAGACGTTGACTATAATTGCTTGGACCAGGCACTGTGGTAAGTGCTCTATTGCCATGGTTTTCATTAATCCTCAATAAACTGTTAGTTGATGCTAATATATTCCCTAATTTTCAATTGAGGCTCATGCAGATTGATTCTATTAAAACAGTGAACATAATCTGCACTTAAATCCAAGTCTCATTTATTCCAAAATCCATGTTTTTAATCTTAATAAAATTCCAACTTACCAAATATCTATAGGTGTCAATGTACATAATAATTATGAGGAGTGAATAATGTGACCCCAATCTTGATATCATCAAAATTAGAAAAACAAATCTCTAAAATTCTGATTTTGTGATGGCAAAAGGGAAGAAAAGATTTAGATGTCATATTCAAATGTTTTATTATGATTTGTACTCCCTAACAGAAATAAAAACCTAAGAATCCCACAATAGTGCATAAGTCACTATTGATTTTGTTGAACTTTAAGAGGCAGTGCTGAATGAATGGTTTGCTGTGTTTATATATGTACTAGAGGCCCAGCATGTGATTGAAATTGTACAAGGAGGCACCCCGCCTCCTGCTGTGGGAGGAGGCACCCCCCAGAAGGCCGGGACCCCTGCCTGACTCACACAGCACCAGCCGCCGCGAGAGTCAGGCTGGACCAGTACCGCGGGGGGCCAGGACCCACGCCTGACTCACAGCGTCCCCTGGACCCCCTGGCTGTGTCTGCGCCGGGGCCACCCGAGCTGACGTGCTGGCTTGGGCAGGACCCCCTGCTTCTGTCTCTGTCTCTGCTCTAGGCCTCAACTGTGCACGCAACCTCCTCCTGTCTGGTCGTGACCCGTTATGGAGTCCCAGCCTAATTTGCATATTAGCACTTTATATATATATATACTGATAGATAGATAATGCTAATCTACATAGGTCATAAATAATGAGAAAACATGTCTCTGTAAAGGTGCATATATATTATTTTTAAAAAATGTTATCTGATGCATGCTGGTCTCCAAAAACAATTATTTGGCTTATAGCTCATATTTTCAATGCTAACATTTTTTGCCAGTACTGTTATATATATAAATTTCATTAGTTATGACTTTGAAAATGAAGAATATTGAAGAAACACTGAATCACATATTCCCATAATACTTAGCATATAGTAAATGTACAATAAATTTTGGGGGAACAAATGATGGGCACAATAAAAATTCAATAAATAAATATTACCTATTAATGTATTCACAACTAAAGTCAAGAGTAACAGCTCATGTTAATCAAAAATATTTTTAGTGAAATAAAAGACTTCAAAATGTTCTATGAAGAATCAATGAAATTTCTATAGATTTCTAAACCTGATGTAAAGTACTTCTGCTAGAGATGAGTGCAAGTAAAAACTATTATTACTTATGAAATGATAGAGCCTTTAATATTACATTTCAAATGAGACTGAGCAGACTCTGATTCTTGTAACTACTAAAAAAAATTTGTGAAATTGAATTAAATAAGGCAAGAATATAAATGATGACATTAAGAAGATAGGAAGGTGATAATTTCAAATTGCAGCATTATCTTGTGCAAAAGTATTATATTACCTGACAACTGTAATTCTGTCTCCTCAAAGATAAGAAAATAGTAAGGCAAAGCTCATCTCTTGTTAATATTATTCAAATCCAGACACAAAATTCATTTTTTGCTCTATTACCAAACCAGTCACTATTGTAAGGAACTCAATAATAAAAAAAGGAGCACTTACTGTATAGTCATTAAGTAAGGTAAACAGTGGTATTGATTCAATTCATATGCCATGTCCAAGCTATTTTGTGCACAGGGGAAACCACAATGGTATGTGTGTGTGTATATATATATATATATATATATATATATATATATATATATATATGGTAGTGACCATAACGACCAAAATGACCGTTCCACCAGTCACCATGTGGTGCTAGCACAGATGCACAGACACAGGTAAAGTCTATGAGTGAACTAAGAATGAACAAGACAAATACTTGCCTTCATGGAGCTTGCACTGTAAAAAGGTTAGGTCATGGATGAGAATTCAAAATTGCCACCAGCACAGACCTGAGGTGTGGCTTCTCAGAGTGGCCAGAGATACATTCCATAGCAGACTGTAGGTGTGACTGAAGGGCTGGCACTGACATGAAGACGGAACCATTCTGGATTTCCCAGAGGAGACAATGGCTGCCTAGGAGGTGGAGCTTTTGAAGCTGACTGGCATAGAAACTGACCAATCAGAACCAAATCTGGGTGAACTGCGAGGAGCCAATGGCTGCCTAGGAGGCAGTGCTTTTGATGCTGACTGGCATAGAAACTGGACAATCAAAACCTAATCTTGGTGAACTGCAAAAGAACCTAAGGTGCGGGCTGAGGAGGGCGGTTTAAGGGTAACAGCTGTTTGGTGTAAGGTGTAAGAAAGCAGTTCAATTTTTTATTAACTGGTTTGGCAGTATAGTGTATATAGCTGGATATCAGTCCAGATATAGGGGTTATGTACTTTTGTCTGCAAAAGCATCTCCTTCTACTGAAAAAGGCTTTTCCCTTCCATTTAAGCAATCGTATCCTATATAATCTATCTATACTAATAAAAGGGTAATATGCTAATAGGACTGGGTCCACCGGCCATCTTCCAGTTGTCGGACTCCCTTCTGGACAAAGCCATGGTGGTGGGGGCCAAGGCAGAGGCAGTAAAAGGCAACCAGGACAGAAGGGGAGGGCATTAGGCAGGCAGGTAGCTGAGTGGTTAGGAACCAGTGGTCCTGGATTACAAGAGGGATGCCTGACAGCCAGTTTAGGCCTGATCCCGCAGGCAGTCAGACGTCCCCCTAGGGGTCCCAGATTGGAGAGGGTGCAGGCAGGACTGAGGGAAACCGCCCCCCCCCCCCGTACAAAAATTTCATGCACAGGGTCTCTAGTGTATAGATATAAATTAAGCCATATTCTGAAGTCTCTGTTATTTTATGAAAACATCTGTCACCACTTAGGTACCTGCAAAATTCTGTTTACACTAATACCACCCTTTTGCCATACTAACTTGTAGTTATTTCTGCTACAGAATTTCCCCTACTACCTTGTACATTCCACGAGGGCAAGAATCTTGATTTTCAGAGGGCATATGATTCATTTTTTTGGTGAATTTTTCTTGATGGCTTACTAAGTTCCAGCAACTCTGCAGCCAAGGTGCAGACTGCTCAAAAGCTATTTATAACACCAGTCAACACAGTGCCTTGAGGGCTGACAACAGGCTCAACTGATGGAAAAGACACAGTGTCCTCTCATATAACAAAGGCAGGGTGATACTTCAATTAAAAATAACAATATTATAACAAACTAGTTCCAAATTATTTGTAAAAACTAGAAGGCATGCTCATCTCTGGCTTGAGATGACTGTGTGTGTGTGTGTGTGTGTGTGTGTGTGTGTGTGTGTGTGTGTGTGATGTGGGTGTTGAGGAAAGGCTAAACTGACCTAAACTGAAACCTGAGTGTGAAGTATGAACACAAACTAACCAAGTAAAGTATTGGTAAGGAAACAGCACATTTAATGTTTATCTAGAAGAGAGAGAGAGAATGGCCTACTCAAACACTGCAATTATTTAGCTGAATAAACATTTAATCAATCTGAATAGAATGGTTTAATTCATTTGTACATTTCAGATAACAGACCTATCCTTCCTTATCTCTGAATCTTTGTAGTTTATCATCAGGGTATGCAGAAAACATATGCATTGCTTGACTATTCCTATAGTTCAAATAACCCACTTATCTTTATACCTCCTTAGAATGACACTCTTTTATGTAAGCTGTTAAATACACATATTAACCTGAAATTTTGCTACTTTCCAATTTTCTCCCTTATATTGTGAATATATTTTAATAATAGTAATGGAGGTAAATAAAAAAGTAAAGAAAATGTTATGATTTATGAAATAAGTTATAAATAAATGTCTAATGCTATTAAGAGGTATTTAATCAATTATTGAATATGGCTTCTAAGTATAAATGCATGGCTCATATCATCTTGATGAAAAACTTCTTGGAAAATATTGCTCCTATTTTTATTAATTCTGAAACAAATATTCATCTCACTGAATTCTGTTTATTCTCTACTAACACTGCATAGTAGGAAGGTTATTGTAAATGTCTTTTGAATAGTAACTAAACTAATCTCATGTTATCTTATTATCCACCTAAATAGTAGGTACAATTGACAGAAACTTTCACAGACATTCTGTCCAGACTCAAGTACCCCTGTCATACTAAAAATGCAAGTTCCCATCAGATGACCCACCTTGCTAATTCATCTCACCATATCTGTGCCATTGAAATCTCAGGATTTTGTGAATGTAGCAAAAACATAGAACACTAGAGGCCCAGTGCATGAAATTCATGCATGAGGGTGTGTGTCCCTCAGCCCAGCCTGCACCCTCTCCAATCTGGGACATCCCTCTCACAATCCAGGACAGCTGGCTCCCAACTGCTCACCAGTCTGCCTTCCTGATTGCCCCTAACCACTTCTGCCTGCCAGCATGATCAACCCCTAACCACTCCCTGCCAGCCTGATTGATGTCTAACTGCTCCCCTGCCAGCCTGTTTGCCTCTAACTGCCTTCCCCTGCAGGCCTGGTCACTCCTAACAGCCCTCCCCTGAAGGCCTGGTCACCCCCAAATGCACTTCCTTTGGGATTTATTTATCTTCTATAATTGAAACTTTGTAGCCTTGAGTGGGCTAGCTGGTTTGCCCTGAAGGGTGTCCTGGATCAGGGTGGGGGTTCCCATGGGGCATGGGGCAGCCTGGGTGAGGGGCCTGTGGTGGTTTGCAGGCCGGCCACGCCCCCCGGCAACCCAAGCGGAGGCCTTGGTATCTGGGATTTATTTATCTTCTATAATTGAAACTTTGTAGCCTTGAGCAGAGCCAAGCCTCCTGCTTGCTCCGTGGCTGCAGCCATTTCTGTTGGGATTTATTTATCTTCTATAATTGAAACTTTGTAGCCTTGAGTGGAGTCCATGGCCAGCCAGGGTGTGCACGAAGGTTGACTTCCTCCATTGCCGGGGAAACCCAAGCCTCCTGCTCTCTCTGTAGCCGCAGCCATCTTGGTTAGGTTAATTTGCATACTCGCTCTTGATTGGCTGGTGGGCATGGCTTGTGGGTGTAGGGGAAATGTGGTCAATTTGCAAATTACTCTTTTATTACATAGGATTATGCTCTACAAAATTTTGCCACTTCAGACTTTCATTAATTAATAATAAATTCTGTTCTTAGCCATCTCTCTACACATATAGGTTTCTAAGCAACATTATACTGAAGATTCAAAAGGAATAAGGCAAATGAAACTTATTAAATATGCTTTAATACGTGGTACATTCTTATATATCTGATGAATACTTAAATTTACCAATATTCCTTTTTATTTTTTTCAGTTTTGATTTAGTCTTATTTTCCTGTGGTCATGCAACCAAATATGTTATCAGCAATTCTCAAAGTGCAAAGGGTGGAGGACAGAGGATATTTAGATATTTGGAAAATTAAATGCTTCTAACAATAGGAGCATCTTAATTCTGTCATCTTAAATATATCACTTCCTATTGTTAGTGATATATAAGTTAGTGATGATATATATTCCATCTCTTACCTCACATTTTTTTGCTATTTATATATTCTATTAATATATCACAAGTATCCTCTGTTCTGCAATCCCAAGGAAAAGCTTCTATAGTACCTAGAACACATATCAATTGAGTGCATATGTTCAATAAACACTGAAGGATGATTAAAGGACTCTGGAGCCTTAAGTCCTCTTCACCCACACAAGTCATCCTACTTGGGGATCCTCTACCTTCTTCTTCTTCTTCATTTTTTTTTTTTTTTGAAGATTGAGGGGAGAATCACATCTATTCTTCAAAATGTTTGTATATATAGTGGTCATTTTGCATGCTGGCCAGATTCTAATTTATCATAATCTAGCTCTAAAGAATATGAGTAATTTAAGGAAAATGATGGCAAAAATTCATAATGATTTATGGAAGTGGTTGGCAAACTCATTAGTCAACAGAGCCAAATATAAACAGTACAACGATTGAAATTTCTTTTGAGAGCCAAATTTTTTAAACTTAAACTTCTGCTAATGCCACTTCTTCAAAATAGACTCGCCCAGGCCGTGGTATTTTGTGGAAGAGCCACACTGAAGGGACTAAAGAGCCACATGTGGCTCCTGAGCCGCAGTTTGCTGACCACTGGTTTATGCTAATTGAATGATTACTAAATTCGAGGCACTGTTCTAAAAAACACTTATTCACTCGTTGGATTCCATCAACCCTCTGAGATTTATACTAAACTCAAGGCATAAAACAAAAGCAAGTAGGTTAGTAATTATTCAGTAATATAGGGATGAAAACATATTCCTAAAATGGAAAACTGAAGCAAGGAAAGGGGATAATTTGCCTAAGGACACAGCTTGTAAGTGGTGAACAGTGAGGGAAAGACTTGTGACACAAGTCTTTTAATAATCTAATTATATGGTTAACACAGCAAATTCACAATATAGCTAGTTAGTTTCATTTTATAAGTGAATATTTCTATTTTAGATTAGAAGGTATGTAGAAAGAGTATATGCAATGGAACATGCCTAGAAGAACTTGACATTTCTTTGGAGAGATCATATAGACAAAAATGAAACAAAAGAAAAGCATACAGTATTAACCAAGGAATTAAGTCCTGAATGTTTTTTTAAAAGAACATCACTATGAGCTGCAGTTCTAGAAAAAAAAAAATCCCTTAATGGAATGAAAAATTAGATCTGAATTACTAAATTCCCCAAATATAAACCAGTTAAAAGGCCATAAAATTTCCTCCATTACAGTTTAGCAACACAAGTAAAGATGTGGGATCTTAGGCAAGAATATGGTATGTTCTACAGACAAATAGGGTGTGTTGGACTGGAGGCAAGAGTGCATTTTACATAGCAAAGAGATTTGTGGTGAGATAGGTCAATTAAATTGAGATTACACAAAACCTAGAGACATAAATGAATTACAATTTTAGATGCAGAAGTAGTGAAACAACTAGTATCTTAGGGAATAACTAAATGAAAATACTGTTGTACATAATAGATAGAAACTCGGTTCAGGAAAAAGGAAAGCAAGTAGAAGATTAGCAATTATCTATACTAATAAAAAGGTAATATGCTAATTAGACCGGGAGACCTGCCAGGAGACCTTCCAGACTTCCTTTGGACAAAGCCATGGTGGCGGGGCCGAGGCCAAAGTGATCAGGCCAGGAGGGGAGGGCAGTTGGGGGTGATCAGGCCAGCAGGGGAGGCAGTTGGGGGCAAGTAGGCTGGAAGGGGAAGCAGTTGGGGGTGAGCAGGCTGGCAGGGGGGGCAGTTGAGGGCGAGCAGCCTGGCAGGGGGGCATTTGGGGGCGAGCAGGCCGGCAGTGGGGCAGTGGGGGGCAAGCCGACCAGCAGGCAGAGTGGTTAGGTGTGATCAGGCAGATAGGCAGGTGAGCAGTTAGGAGCCAGCGGTCCCAGATTGCGAGTGGGTCCTGAGGGGTCCCAGATTGGAGAGGGTGCAGGCCGGGCTGAGGGACAACCCCCCATGCACAAATTTCGTGCACCAGGCTACTAGTCATATATAATAAAAGGCTAATATGCAAATAGACCAAACAGTGGAACAACTGAACTGAACAACCGGTTGCAATGACATGTGTTGACCACCAGGGGGTGAGTGAGGAACATGGCAGGTGTTGGCTGTGGCAGGATGGTAGAGCAGGTGAGCACAGGTGCCAGATCAAGGCGGGATGCCAGTTGCTGTCATTGGGGCAAGCCTCTGGTAGTTACTGACAATTCTTTGCTTCTGCCTGGTGCTTGCACCTGCTGCCGGCACTGGCCCCACTCGCACCCACTATAGGTAGGTGTCCGGTGCCAGACCCGGTCACTTGGCACCATCAGCAGGTGCGAGTGAGTGGCAGCTGCCAGCCCTGATCACCCCTGATGCCTTCTCCACCTCCCCCTGCTCCTGAGGGGAAATTAGGGCAGCAGTCACTGCTCGCACCCACTGATGGCACTGACCCCACTTGCACCCACTGCTGGTGTAGGCCCCAATCGCTCCACGCCATCAGTGGGTGCGAGTGGGGCCAGTGCCATCAGTGCATGGGAGCTGCAGAGGCAGGAGCGGGGCTGCCAGCAGACAAGAGACCAGGGGCTGCAGTGAGAGGGGCCAGGCGGGGGCGCAGAGGATGGGCCGAGACCCTCCCCTCTGCCTACAGTAGCCTCATTACCCATAGTTTCTTTCAAGGTGCACAAATTCGTGCACTGGATCCCTAGTTCAATAATAAAAGAATAAAAAAAAAACATGGCCTATAATGGTGACATGCATAAGAAAAGTACCTGGTGAATAAATGGTTCAGGGGATGCAGGAACATAAGGAATTAAATATAATAATTTTGAGGTTAGATCCTGATTGAGAAGGAAATTATGATTTTAGTAAATTGGAAGGGGTTTCGAAAATATCAGGGGTTGTGATTTTTAGGTGGGGTAATGACTTTGGAATATTCATTAAGAATTGACATCAATCAGAAAGAATATATGCACCCCTATGTTCATATCAGTGATATTTACAATAGTTAAGATCTGTAAACAGCCCCTGTGACCATCAGTAGATGAGGGAATAAAAAAGTTGTGGTACATTTATACCATGCAATACTATGCAGCAGAAAAAAAAATAAGAATCTCTTACCCTTTGAGACTGCATGGAGAGTATTAAAGTAAGTGAAATAAGCCAGTCAGAGAAAGACAAGTATCACATGATCTCATTTATATGTGGAATCCAATGAACAAAATAAACCAATGAACAAAATAGGTCCAGAGACATGGAAGCATGACACAGAATGACTGATATCAGAGGGAAGAGGGATAGGCAGAGATTAAATGAAGAACTTATATGCATATATGCATAATCTATGGACATAGACAATAGTTTATGAAGGCCTTGGGTGGGGCAGGAACTGGGTAGAAGGAGGGAATGAAGGAAAATGGAGAACACCTGTAATACTCTCAACAATAAAAAATTTTTGGAAATTTTCAGTAAATGTCTAGAAATTTCACACTGTTCCATTAGTAATAGGATAATTAGAATGTTTGAGTTTAGAGTAATAACAAATACTAAAAGTCCCAGTATGAATCATCACAATGCTGGAATTCTCCAAAAGTGAAAATATGCCTGTGAGTACAGGGAGAAAACTTCTGTAGGAACTCACTTGTATAGTCAGAAACAGAAATTACAGGGAGGAATATTTGATAATATAGGAAAGTGATTGGGACATTAAATGGCTTAATTCTTTTTTTTAAAATAAATCTTTATTGTTCAGATTATTACAATTGTTCCTCTTTTTTACCCCCATAGCTCCCCTCCACCCAGTTCCCACCCCACCCTTTGCCCTTACCCCCACCCACACTGTCCTCATCCATAGGTGTACGATTTTTATCCAGTCTCTTCCTGCACCCCCCACACCCCTTTACCCCCCAAGAATTGTCAGTCCACTCCCTTTCTAGGCCCCTGATTCTATTATATTCACTAGTTTATTCTTTTCATCAGATTTTTTATTCACTTGATTTTTAGATTTACTTGTTGATAGATATGTATTTGTTGTCACTTTGTTGTTCATAATTTTTATCTTTACCTTTTTCTTCCTCTTCCTCTTCCGAAAGAATACCCTTCAGCATTTCATATAATATTGGTTTAGTGGTGATGAACTCCTTTAGCTTTTTCTTATCTGTGAAGTTCTTTATCTGACCTTCAATTCTGAATGATAACTTTTCTGGTTAATCTTGGTTGTATGTTCTTGCTATTCATCACTTTGAATATTTCTTACCACTCATGTCTGGCCTGCATAGTTTCTGCTGAGAAATCAGCTGACAATCGTATGGGTGCTCCCTTGTAGGTAAATGTTTTTCTCTTGCTGCTTTTAATATTCTCTCTGTCTTTTGCTCTTGGCATTTTAATTATGATGTGTCTTGGTGTGGTCCTCTTTGGATTCCTTTTGTTTGGGGTTCTCTGTGCTTCCTGGACTTGTAAGTCTATTTCTTTCACCAGGTGGGGAAGTTTTTTGTCATTATTTCTTCAAATAGGTTTTCAGTATCTTGCTCTCTCTCTTCTGGCACCCCCATAATTCGGATGTTGGTATGCTTCAAGTTGTCCCAGGGGCTCCTTACACTATCTTCATATTTTTGGATTCTTTTTTCTTTTTGCTTTGCCAGCTGGGTGTTTTTTGCTTCTTTGTATTTCAAATCTTTGACTTGGTTCTTGTGATCCTCTAGTCTGCTGTTAGATCTCTTGTATATTATTTTTTATTTCAGTCAGTATATGCTTAATTTCTAATTGGTCCTTTTTCATATCCTCAAGGGTCTCGCTAAATTTATTGGCCTTTTCTAGAAAATCCTTGAAAAACCTTATAACTGTGCTTTTGAACTCTATATCCAGTTGTTTGCTTTCCTCCATTTCTTTCATTTGTCACCTGTTTCTTTGTCTCCACAGTTTGGCTGCTTCCCTGAGTTGATAGAGTGGCTTTGTGTGCTAGGTGTTCTATAGGGCCCAGTGGTTCAGCCTCCCCAGTTACCTGAGGTGGACACTCTTGGTGCACCCCTTTGTGTGCTGTATGCAGTCTTGTTGTAGTTAAGCCTTGATTGTTGTTGATATCACTGGGAGGAATTGACCTCCAGGGCAATTGGCTGTGAGGATCAGCTGTGTCTACGCTGGGAGAACTTCTGTGCTGGAGACACCCTTATGAGACAAGACTTGCAAAAGCCTCTGTGCTCAGCTTGGATGGGGTGGAGTTTCAGGGCGGAGCAGACAGCAATGGCTTACCATCAACCCTGCCCTAAGAGGCCCCTGGGTCTCAGTGTCCCGTGGTAATCACTGCAAGCACCTCTGAGAGAAAGCCGCCCTCGAGTTTCGCCTGCTGCCAGACAGTCCAGTTTCTCCCCGAATGAGTCTGGGTCTCCAGAGTCTCGCCCAGAACTGGAGTTCAGAGCAGTCGGAGCTTTTATCTCCCCCCTAATTGAGAAAGCCAGCTGCGTATTCAGTTGCCAGCCCTCTCCGCACATGCGTCTCTGTACCTCTGCCTTCTGCAACTCCTGTGAATCTCAGTGTGCTTTTCTCTTCCCTTCTAGTTGTAGAATTTCCACTCAGCCAGCCTTCCTGTGGTTCTGGATGATGTCCGTTTTGTCTTTTAGTTGTAGTTTTGAAATTGTTGTTCGAAGCAACAGTTTAGGTGTTTACCTATGCTGCCATCTTGGTTTCTCCTAAATGGCTTATTTCTTCATCCAGGTTTGGTTAAAAAGAAAAGTGTGGTGAACAGAACTAACTGAAGATTGAAGTGAGAAGTGTAGGATATTTATAAGGCAGATAAAGGAAAAACAGATGGATAGATTATGCCAGATGCAATGTTAACAGATTACGTTTTAAGAGAAGGAACATGAAGCTCAGGGTCGTTAGGTAGAGTATTGCTAAAGAGTGATCAGATCCAGGCTATTATCAAGCCTTAGTGGAAAGTAAAAACAGAGCACAATGGAGTCAGAAGTATTCTTGAAAATTGGGAGAAGATTGATAAGTGCATGAAGGCATCAATAATAATACTGTTCTCATTGAGAAAGACTGTATGAAAGGGAAGGTAAAGAAGAAGGAAGAGCATCAGGTTTAAATTGCTGAAGGAAATGGAGAGGAACCGCAGCATATAGTGTATTGGTTAACACTTATATTTATCAACATGTCAGTAAATATCGAACTACACATTGCAAATTCTACTTTGTAGAAATCTAAAAAAACGTTAATGAGGCTTGTAGCAGCTGACATTAATTTGAACATAACATGAAGTATTTTGAGAATGCTGTTCTGTAAGAGTGATAACTAAGCCACATATTATGTTATAGATATTGTAAATAAGGCTAACTATATCAATTTTTGAAATATAATCTCTTTATTATTCTTTACATATGCCACTTTAAAGCTATATAATTAAAACTCAAGTAAGGAAAAAAAAAACTGTCCTGGAAGCATATTACATAAAAGTTTGTTTTAGTGTAAATTCTTTTAATATTCTTCCCCTCTTTTATCTCTCCCTCTCTCTCTTCCACTCACCTTTCCTCCATCCCTCTCTGTTGGAATTTTAAACTAGATATATTATGATGAATAGCTCAGAATAGCAAGTTGAATATATAGATAACACATCTTAATTTCTCATAAACTTTATTTATTCTTGCATTAGAAACCTAAAATAACTGAGCACATTTCAGCAGTTATATGAAATTGAAATATCTTGCCCCTTCAAACAATAGCAAGTAACTTCACTACTAACAATGACAACCATCTTTCAAGAGGAAACTTGGATTCACTTGTGTCCTTGCCTTTTTCAACAGGTGCTCTGCTGCTTTCTTAAGAGTTTTGAATTCATCATCCAGGCCCTCAAAGGCCTATTTATAATTCACAGTACATTGATTTCATCTGCTGAATTCATTCCACACCTCTCTCAAAAGGAAAAGGAGGTTCCAATATGTATACTTTCTTTTATTACTTTCTATGAAAAATGCCTCCTCTAACACTACATCACAGACTTTTTTCCTTAGTTGCCATTTATAACTCCTATGTTCTAGTCTAAACTATGAAAAAAAAACAAAACAAAATAAAGAAACTTTTTTCAGTCACATTGATTACATAAAATTGTTAGGTGATTAAAGTGGCTTAGAGATGGCAACCCGCAGGAAGGCAGGGAGGGAGAGAGTGTGAGAGAGTGAGGGAGCAATAGAGGAGTGTGTGGACGTGTGTGGTGTGTGTGTATGAGCTAGGGACAGTTCGAACCTGCAGGTCTCCCAAGGGCTGCCAAACCGAGCAGCCTTAGACGATGGAGCCCCGCTGCCACCGCGGACACTCCAGGGCGGCCAGCGTGGGCACAGAGACCACGCCATCCTGACAAACAGAGCTGCTTGAGACTAGGATCCTGGCCTCAGCATCACCCAGTCTGGTCTCAGATGCAAACCGGGACTCTGCAGCCACTGGGGACAGAGACCTACGACCACAGCTGTAGACCCACAGACACCAAGAATCCAGACATCCAGGCCACAGATTTCTGTGAGTCACGGAGCCCATCCCCCTCCCCACAGGCTTGCAGCAGTGCCTTAGGAACTGCTAGACCAGCCCCTCGCACAGGGCTGCAGCACTGCTACAGGAATTTGAGCCTGGGAGCGCGAGGACACTGGGAATCTGTTCCCCACAACGCAATCGGGCAAACAAATGCCATGCCCAAGCTGGGCGGCAGTGCCACCTGACTTCCATTCTGGGCAAGCACACATGGAAGTCTGTTTTCCACAGTGCAGGAGTGGAATTCCTGCCGACACAGTGCTACTGTGCAACCTGGTTCCCCAAGCAGACTGGGACCCTGATTCTCCAGGCGAGAGGCAGCACTGAGCACCAATGACTTGACTCGATTTCACATTGCATGCGCCTGGGATCCCTGATTCCCAGTGCATTCACACTAAGAGCCAGTGACTCCAATTCCTGGTGCATGCACACACAGGGACCCTGATTCTCGGCGCGAGGCCACACCAAGCAACAGAGACTCTGATACTTGATTCTTGGTGTGGGCACAGGGGAACTCTGACTCCTGGCACGTGCTAAGGGACTCTGATTTTCAGCACACACCAGCGAGGTCTCTGTTTCAGCGTGGCACAGGCGGGGTCCCTGATTCTAGTTGCGTGCACAAGGCCAAACTGAGCTCCAGTGAGTCTAATCCTGGGCGAGCATGGCTCCCACCACCCACGGCAGCCACACATCTTGGTGTCAGAGCTCTTCAGTGACACTCGGGTGGTGCAAAGCTCCCACTGCACACAGCCCAGGCCCATGCAACTTGACATTTGAACCTTCTGGTGATAGTCAGAATGGGGAGACAGCACAATCCCCAGAGGAAAGAAAATGAGGAGTCACCAAGAAAGGAAATAAGTAAACGGAAGCATGCAACATGACAGAAAAAGAATTTATAGTAATGGTCGTACAGTTCATACACCAGATGGATGAGAAAATCAACAACCTATGCAAAAATCAAGAAGAAATCAAAAGTGATATAGCTACAATCAAAAACACCATGGAAGGTTTCAACAGTAGACTAGAAGAAGCAGAGGACCAAATTAGTGAGTTAGAAGATAAGGTAAAGAAACAAGCTCAATCTGAACAGCAACTGGAGAAAAATAATTAAAAAGCAGGAGGAAAGCCTAAGGGAGCTTTGGGACAACACAAAACGAAGAAACATATGTATAATAGGGCTTCCAGAAGGACAAGAAGAGCAGCAAGGATTAGAAAATCTATTTGAAGAAATAATGACAGAAAACTTCCCGGATATGGGGAAGAAAAAAGTTACACAAGTACAGAGAGTCTCAAGTAAGATGAATCCCAAAAGACTCTCACCAAGACACGTCATAATTACAATGGCAAATGTTAACGACAAAGAGAGAATCTTAAAGGCTGCAAGAGAGAGACAGAGAGTAACCTACAAAGGACCCTCATCAGAATATCAAATGATTTCTCAACAGAAACACATCTAGCTAGAAGGGAATGGAAGGAGGTATACAAAGTGATGCAAAGCAAAGGACTGAATCTAAGAATACTCTATCCAGCAAGACTATCAATCAAAACTGAAAGAGAAATCAGGAGCTTCGCAGACAAAAAAAGGCTAAGGGAGTTTATCACTACCAAGCCAGCAATGTAAGAAATGCTAAAGGGAATGCTGTAAAAAGAAGAAAAGAAAGGGAGGAAGGAACACAGGCATAAAGTACAGAAATGGCTACAAACAAGTACTTATCAATAACATTAAATGTTCAATCAAAAGACATCAAGTGAGTGAATGGATAAGAAAACATGACCTATATATATGCTGTCTACAGGAGACCCACCTCAGAACAAGGGACTCACACAGACTGAAAGTGAAGGGATGGAAAAATATCTATCAGGTGAATGGAAATGAAAAAGAAGTTGGGGTAGGAATACTTATATCTGACAAAATAGACCTCAAAGTGAAGACCCTAACAAGAGACAATAAAGGCCACTTCATAATTCTAAAGGGATCAATACAACAAGAAGATATAACTCTGGTAAACATGTATGCACCCATTGCAGGAGCACCCAAATACATAAAAAACTTCTGGAAGATATCAGGGGAGATATTGACAGCAACACAATCATTGTTGGAAACTTTAAAACCCCATTAACATCACTGGATAAATCCTCAAGACAAAAAATTAGCAAAGAAATATCAATCTTAAATGACTCACTAGATCAGATGGACTTAATTGACATCTTTAGAACATTCTACCCCAAAACTACAGAAATACATTCTTCTTAAGTGCACATGGGGCATTTTCAAAGATAGACCACATATTGGGACACAGGCAAAGTCTCTCCAAATTCAAGAGGATTAAAATCATATCAAGCATCTTCTCAGATCACAATTGCATAAAATTAAAAATTAATTATAGTAAAAACAATCACAAAAATTCAAACACTTGGAGGCTGAATAGCACACTATTAAACAATGAGTGTGTTACCAAAAAGATCAAAGAAGAAATAAAACACATCCTGGAAACAAACGACAATGAAAACAAAACAATCCAAAATCTTTGGGACACAGTGAAAGCCGTCCTGAGTGGGAAGTTCATAGCATTACAGGCCTACCTCAAAAAACAAGAAAAACTGATAATAAACCATCTAACTCTGCAACTTGAAGAATTAGAAAGAGAGCAACAAGAAAAGCCCAGTGTGATCAGAAGGAAGGAAATAATAAAGATCAGAGTGAAAATAAATGACATAGACACACACACACAAAAAATACAAAAGATCAATGAAACCAAGAGCTGGTTCTTTGAGAGGATAAACAAGATTGATGAACCTCTAGCCAGGCTCAACAAGAAGCAAAGAGAGAGGACCCAAATAATCAAAATCAGAAACGAAAGAGGTGAAATAACAAGAGACCCCACAGAAATACAAAGAATTGTAAAAAAAAAATACTATGACCAATTCTACTCCAACAAACTGGTCAACCTAGAAGAAATGGACATATTCCTGAAAAAAATACGACCTTCCAAAACTCAACCAGGAGGAATAAAAAAATCTGAATAGGCCGATAACTATGGAGGAAATTGAAGCAATAATAAAAAAAACTTCCAACAAACAAAAGCCCTGAAACAAACGGCTTCACAGGAAGGAGCACTTCCAAGCTCTTTCCATGAAGCCAGCATTACCCTAATCCCAAAACCAGATAAAGACAATACAAAGAAAGAGAATTACAGGCCAATATCTCTCATGAATATAGATGCCAAAATCCTCAACAAAATTCTAGCAAATCGAATTCAGCATTACATTAGAAAGATCATAAACCATGACCAAGTGGGATTTATCCCAGGGATGCAAGGATGGTACAACATCTGCAAATCAATAAATGTGATACACCACATAAACAAACTGAGAGATAAAAACCATATAATCATATCCATTGATACAGAAAAAGCATTTGACAAAATCCAACACCCTTTCTTAATAAAAACTCTCAGCAAAGTGGGAATAGAGGATCATACCTTAACATAATAAAAGCCATATATGACAAACCCACAGCAAAAATCATACTCAATGGGCAAAAACTAAAAGTATTTCCCCTAGGAACAGAATCAAGACAGGAATGCCCACTCTCACCACTCCTCTTTGACATAGTGCTGGAAGTACTAGCCATTGCGATCAGACAAGAAGAAGAAATAAAAGGCATCCAAATTGGAAAAGAAGAAGTAAAACTGTCCTTATTGGCAGAGGACATGATATTATACATAGAAAACCCCAAAGACTACATAAAAACTACTAGACTTAATAAATGAATTCGGGAATGTAGCAGGATACAAAATTAACACCCAGAAGTCTATGGCTTTTCTATGCACCAATAATGAACTCACCGAAAGAGAAATTAAAAAAGCAATCCCATTTACCATTGCAACAAAAAAATTAAGATACCTAGGAATAAACTTAACCAAGGAAACAAAAAACCTGTGCTCAGAAAATTTCAGGACACTAAAAACAGAGATAGAGGAAGACATGAACAAATGGAAGAATATACCATGTTCATGGATTGGTAGAATCAACATCATTAAAATGTCCATACTACCCAAAGCAATCTATAAATTCAACGCAATCCCCATTAAAATACCAACGGCATACTTCAAAGACCTAGAACAAATTTTCCAAAAATTCATCTGGAATAAAAAAAGACTCTGAATAGCTGCAGCAATCTTGAGAAAGAAGAACAATGTTGGAGGGATCACAATACCAGATATCAAGCTATACTACAGAGCCACTGTTCCCAGAACTGCCTGGTACTGGCACAAAAACAGACATATAGACCAGTGGAACAGAACAGAGAACCCAGAGATCGACACAAGCCAGTATGCTCAATTAATATTTGATAAAGGAGTCAAGAGCATACCATGGAGACAAGACAGTCTCTTCAATAAATGGTGCTGAGAAAACTGGACAGATACTTACAAAAAAATGAAACTAGACCACCAACTTACACCATACACAAAAATAAACTCAAAATGGATAAAGGACTTAAACATAAGATGGAAAACCATAAAAATCTTAGAAGAAGCCATAGGCAACAAAATAGCAGACATTTGTCGTAGCAATATCTTTACCAATACAGCTCCTAGGGCAATGGAAACTAAAGAGAAAAACAAACAAACAAACAAATGGGACTACATCAAAATAAAAAACCTTCTGCACAGCAAAAGAAACCATCAACAAAACAACAAGAAAGCCCACTGCATGGGAGAACATATTTGCCAATGTTATCTCCAATAAGGGTTTAATCACCAACATTTACAAGGAACTCATACAACTTAACAAAAGGAAGATAAACAATCCAATCAAAAAATGGACAAAGGACGTAAATAGATACTTTTTGAAAGAGGATATTCAGAAAGCCAAGAGACATATGAAAACATGCTCAAAGTCACTAATTATCCAAGAGATGCAAATCAAAACAACAATGAGGTACCATCTCACACCAGTCAGAACTGCTATCATCAACAAATCAACAAATGACAAGTGCTGGAAAGGATGTGGAGAAAAAGGAACCCTTCCTCACTGCTGGTGGGAATGCAGACTGGTGCAGCCATTGTGGAAAACAGTATGGTGTTTCCTCAAAAATTAAAAATGGAACTCCCATTTGACTCAGTAATTCCACTTCTAGGAATATATCCCAAGAAAACAGAAACACCAATCAGAAAGGATATATGCACCCCTATATTCATAGCAGCACACTTTACAATAGCTAAGATTTGGAAACAGCCTAAATTCATCAGCAGATGAATGGATTAGAAAACTGTGGTACTTCTACACAATGGAATACTACACTGCAGTAAAAAAGAAGGAATTCTTACCGTTTGCAACAGCATGGATGGAACTGGAGAACATTATGCTAAGTGAAATAAGCCAGTCAGTAAAAGATAAACACCACATGATCTCATTCATTTATGGATAATAAAGAACATTACAAACTGTTGAACAAAAATAGACAGAGGCAAAGAAGCATTGAACATACTGTCAAATTACAGCAGGAAGGTAGGGGATGGTTGGGGGAGTAAGAGATCAACTGAAGGACTTGTATGCATGCATATAAGCACAACCAACAGACATAAAACACTGGGGGCGGGGGTCGAGGTCAAGTGCCGGGGGGTAGGGGAGGTCAGTGGGGGGAAAAAAGACATATGTACTACTATTTGTAATACCTTAAACAATAAAATTTAAAAATAATAATAAAAATTAAAAAATATAAGGTGGCTTAATAGCAACTAATCATGAGGAACTTGTTAGAAAAAAGCATTATTTGAGCTAAATCTAAAAAAAACTTTATACTCTTGATGGTGATAATCGATTCAGTGCCATTAAATCCACTAACCTATCCATAGTTTTGTCATATCTTTTCCCCACTAGATAATTCCTGTCTCATTTTATGTTTTCACCATTAAATATAGATTGATGTATAGCTCATGTATAAATGAGATATTATTGTCATACCTCACTACTGGTTGCCAAGAAACATTGTCTAACAAATAAAACAACAAAGAAAGTGAATTTCCAAAAGCCAGGCCAAATTTTAAATTATTATTTAGGATTCCAGAGAGTTAAGCTAAACATCACTTATATAATTGTTTTGGTTACAGAAGATGGAACTTCCTCCTCATGTATGCCTGCAGCCTTTTTGCAGACCCTGCCATCAATGTGAACCTATTCCTTGAACCTGGACTTGGCCATGTGACTTGCCTTGACCAATGAGACATTAGTAAAAATGGCTTTTAAAATGTTTTCATATTGGGGCCAGCTCTTCATTAGATCTCTGAGACCATGCCAAACTAGCTGCTTGCATAATGACAGATTTGAGACCCAGTAACTCAGAACACAGGCTGCCTACTGCCAGGTATATGAGGGAGACCATCCTTGATAACCATCTACCATCTGATCTGCCAGCTGGAGATCTGAGAAGCTGAGCCAGAACAGAAGAACCACCTAGATAACCCATACAATAGTGGGATATATAAGCAGTCATTGTTTTCAGACACTGACTTCTGGGATGCTTTATTATGAAATTAAAGCTAATTGATACAAACTTCTAGACTAGGGATTAAAAACATGTAAATATAATTAATTTTAAACTGACATTTAATACCGAAGTGGCTCTGATCAGGGAGTAGTAAGCTTGTTATCCCCGCCCCCACTCAACTATTGAGAACTTACCTGGCAGTAATCCGATATTGGAACATTAATTCATATCTGAATTACTGTTGTCCCCAAGTCCACCTAACATCCCTATAAATTGCTCTATCCAATGACAGATGCTTCAGTTTCCCAGACCCATTTCTATCCTCCCTCCATTCTTAATCAGACTCACTAACTATAACATTTCTTAGTAAAGTTTAAGTTTTATAATAAACACTAGAAGCCCGATGCATGAAGATTCGTGCTAGAATGGGCTTTCCTTTCCCTGGCTGCTGGTATTGCTTTTCCACTCCGGCCCAGCCCCTTTCCGCTCAGGGCCCAGAGCCACCTCTTTCTGTTCTGGCTCCACCTTCCCATGCTGCCCAGAGGCCCTGAGAGAACAGGGGTGGGGCAGAACACCTGGCAAGGATGCAAGCGTCCCACCCCCCCATCACTCATAGCCCTGTGTATGCAAATTAACCGCCATCTTTGGGGGGTTAATTTGCATATCACTCCTGATTGGCTGGTGGCGTAGCAAAGGTATGGTCAATTTACATGTTTGTCTATTATTAGGTAAGATTGGCCCTAGCTCTCTTCCACCTGGACATAATCCAGAAGTGTTTTTTTTTTTTTTGCAAACAGAATTCTTATCAGACTCTGTGTCATGATCTGCTGGGGCAATCCCCCGAGCCTGATAGAGTTCCTTTTTCTTTTTTTGGTTTCACATATAGTATTTGTCTTTCTCTGTTTGACTTATTTTACTTCCCCTAATGCCCTCCAGGTACCATGTTGTCACAAATGGCAAAATTTCATTCTTTATTAAATGACTAAATAATACAATATATTTATCCATTCATCCATCAAAGTACTCTTAGGTTGTTTCCACTTCTTGGCTATAGTAAGTAAGGCTTTTTAAATTAAGCTATATTTGAGATAAAAACTATGTGTATATACAGAGTAGGGCAAAAAATGGGTTAAAAGTAATGTAATATTTAATGTTTTGGGTACTCACAAATGTAAACCTACTTTTGTCCCACTCTTTACACAACACTAGTTTTTTTAAAGTTGTTTTTTTAACTGTCATAAAATATACCATTGGGGTCTTTTTAAAGGTAGAAATACCTAAGTTTACTCCAAAAGTGTGAATTGCTGGATGAAAGAATATGTACATTTCCAATATTTCAAAATATTGGAAAATGGCTCTCTCTAAAGTGGTTGAACAAAATTGTAAAAAAAGTATATGAACATTTCAGTTTCTCCACATTATCAAACTTTTTAAAAATTTGTCAAATTCATGAATAGAAAATAGCATCACATTGTTTGATTAGGAAATTTTTTAATGAATTGTGAGCTTGAATACACTTTAATATGAATATGTTTTCTTTCCTGGGAATTGCATTTTATCATAACTTACCCATACTTCTATTAGTCTTTATAGTGGTATATTATAAAATTCAGTTGCAATTCTTTTTGCTTTTAGTAAATACAAATATCTTCTGTTAGTCTTCATTTGTTTTGCCTTTTAAGTTCCTTTATATCTTCTGTTGCAAATGTTTTTTATTTCAACTGTATTATGTTTTGTGTCTAATTTTTAAAATATGTTACTATTCTGAGTTTATAAAAATATTCCTCTATAATTTCTTTGATGTTAAAAATTATATTTACACTCATACTTAGAACTTACTTTTGAGTATAGTATGAGTTAGAGATAGAATTTTGTTTTATCTCTTGAATACAAAATGCACTAGCATAGTCTAGTAAAGGCAGTTCATTATTATTTAACTGATCTGAATTACCAATGTGGTAATGCATAACAAATTCACCTGCAAGATATTTGTATGTGGATCTGCTTCTGAGCCCCCTGTTCTAATATTCTTTTGGTAATATAATATTGCTTTAAGTGTTACAGCTTTTTAATAAGTGTTTGTCAAGGAGACACTACAAGTGTATGTTTCTTTAAAACTGCCTTAGCCATTGTTGGAATTGTGCTCTTCCATGAGACTTTTAATATCAGCATGGAGTTTTAGTGTTAGTATGGAGCTCTGTGAAAAAAGTCATTTTGGCATTTGCAATTGCATTAAACTTACAGAAAATTTGGGACAAATTTCCATAGGTGTGGAAATGGAGTTTTCTCATAAGGAAAATATTTTATTACTTTATTTAAGGTCATTTTTATGTCCACGAACATTTTGTAATTTTCTCCATTAAGGTCTTCAGCATCCTTTTTTTTTTCTTGCTAGTTCAAGAGTAGCTTCATTTAATTATATATCTTAATTGTTTATTGAATGCAGGAAAACCATTTGACCTTATTTGAAACAATGTTCGGTTAAAACAAATAAACAAACAAACAAACAAACAAACAAAAAACAACTATGTTTAGGTTGGCTAAAACAAAACATCAGAATAGGTCCTACAGAATAAAGATATTGCTTTGTAAATCTGAAATATATACTAAGTCACAATGTAAAATACAAAATTTACTTCAAACTGTGGATTACAGTCAAGTTTGAAGCAATTATTTTATGTCTTTATTTGTGAGAATATGTAGATTCTAGAGACCTGGTGCACGAAATTCGTGCACGGAGGGGGGTTGTCCCTCAGCCCAGCCTGTACCCTCTCCAATATGGGACCCCTCAAGGGATGTCCGACTGCCCTCTCACAATCCAGGACTGCTGGCTCCCAACTGCTTGCCTGCCTGCCTTCCTGGTTGCCCCTAACCGCTTCTGCCTGCCAGCCTGATCACCCCCTAACCACTCTGCTGCCAGCCTGTTTGCCCCCAACTTCCCTCCTCTGCCGGCCTGGTCACCCCTAACTGCCCTCTCCTGCAGGGTTGATCACCTCCAACTTCCCTCCCTTGCAGGCCTGGTCCTTCTCAACTGCCCTCCCTTGCAGGCCGGGTGCCTCCAAACTGCCCTCTCCTGCTGACCATCTTGTGGTGGCCATCTTGTGTCCACATGGGGGCAGGATCTTTGACCACATGGGGGCAGCTATATTATGTGTTGGAGTGATGGTCAATCTGCATATTACTCTTTTATTAGATAGGATACTGTTGCTGACTTTTTATGTCTAAAACAATCTTATTTCTCTTCATTTTGGATAGAGTTTAGTCAATTATAGAATTATATATTTTTTAGGAGTGTGTAAATATTACCAATGTTACTGATGAGAAGTTTGCTTAAAACCATTTGTCCATCTGATCTCTCTATTTCTTCTGGTAGCATTTTAAGGTTTCCCCTTTTTTATGATTAACTGAAGTTTTACTTTGATAGCTGACTTAATCTTCTTAGCACTCAGAATACATTTTCAATCTTAGAATCCAATTGTTTCTTCATTTCTAGTAAACTCCAACATTATCTCTTTGAATGCAGCTTTTCTTCCCTTCCCTTTCTGGCATTAGTCAATATCTACCAGCTATAAGCGTATTGAACTTACTACTTCTAAGTTTCACAACAGTGCTCATGTTTGTTTTGTTATCTTTTTTCTCTAATTTGTGGATTAATCCCTCATTAATTAATTTACATCCCATTTATTCATTTTCACACCCACTACTCCAGCATAAACTTTATTCTACCAATGGGGGATTTCTTTTCATTTTTATTATAATGTTATATTTTTAATTTCCAAGATTTTTAGTTGTTTTCATTTTAATTATTTCTTATTCAATGGTGATGGTTGTACAATGTTGTGAATGTAATTAATATCCCTGAACTGTACAATTAAAAATAGTTAAGGTCACTTTGTGTATGTTACATACACAAACATACATACATATGTACCTAATTTTAAAAGCTAATTATGCTCAGTGAAATAAACCAGTCAGAGAAAGACAAATACCATATGATCTCACTTATATGTGGATCAAATGAATAAAACAAACTGATGAACAAAATAGAACCAGAAGCATGGATACATGGGACAGAATGACAGCTGTCAGAGTGGGGGACCAGATGAAAGAAGGTGAAGAGATTAGCCAAAGAAAATATATACATAGTCCATGGATACAGATAATAGTGAGGTGATAGTCAAAGGGAAGTGGGAATGGGAGATGGGTGGAGGTGGGCAAAGGGGGAAATGGGGAAATCTGTAATAGTGTCAGCAATAAAAATAAAGTTAAAAAGATAAAATCTAATCATGTAATATTATATAATATTCAATATTACTGTTGAACTGTACACTTTCAACAGGTGAATTTTATGGTGTGTAAATTATATATCAATAAAGCTTATGTTGGCAGACCAAATCCTATGATATTGGATTCTTCCATAGGACTCCAGCTTCATCTAACACCAATTCATGCTATATACACCCATGTTTTAATCATACCAAATGATATGTGACTTCTTGTCTACTTTGTGCTTTTTCAAATCTTTATGTGAAAAAAAATATAATCCCTTAATCTAGCAGTTTGCAATCTTTTTAATCTGAGGTATTTTGAACTCTTAAAAATTATCAAGGACTCCAGAGATATGTTGTATATTTGAGTTAGATTATTTACTATGTTATACTATAGTAAATACTATAGCTATTTACTATATTAGAAATTTAAACTAACAATTTTGTTTTTAAGGTGAATTAATTTATTTTTAAATTACAAAAATGAATTAATTGCACATTAATATAAATAACATCTAAATAAGTAGCTATATTTTTTAAATAAAAATAAAACATTTTCTTACAATTTTACAAATCTGTTTAAAGTCTGGATTACTAGAAGACAGCTTAATTCTCACATCTACTTCCTCATCCTCTCTATTGTGGTGTTTTAGTTGACATTATGTGAAGAAAATACAGCTTCACACAGCCATGAAATTGAAAAGGGAGATTATTTTATACTATCCAACATATGACAAGTGGTCATTACTTGAAGGTTAGCTTTAATGTGGTATCAGAAAACACTGTGATGAACTTCTTATGTTCTATTACATTAACATTCATTGGTTTATCTTGAACTCTGAATGGATCATTTACCCATGCATCATTTTATCATATTATTTGGAAAATATTTTGTTTCCTGAGTTATTTACATCTGTCAGATGATAACACATCACATTATGCAATACCCCAAAATTCACATTAGCAATATTACCACTCATCTCATCAGAAAAACCTTTAGGTATTGGAAAGATATCAAGTATATTGTGGTGGATACATCTTACACAGTTTTAATTTTACCTCAAAGATTGATTTTTAATATTTGCAACGAACACCATAACATATTTCCTTGCAGTGACAGACCCATTGTACCAATTATCTAGAAAATGTCTGTCACACACCTAGGTTTGAATAACTATAGCTTATCTGTTCCCCATTCTTTCTAGTGAAAAATAACATTCCTTAAAAGAAGCTGGAACTCAATCACACAAAAATATAGGGTTTCCTTCAGGTAAAGTAAACCATGAATGCATACTGGAGAATGCATAAAAAGTGTTTTATGTACATTTTATCACACAGAATGTTTAAAAGGTGTGTACTGAAGTATCAGAATATAATAAAAAATAATTTTTTACTTTTTCTTCAAAGATGTTAAGTGAAACTGTCTTTTTTACTACTATTAAGTGGCAGTGAAAATTACAATTGCTATTAGTACAGTCTGGTGCCACTGTTTTTTGTTTTGTTTTGTTTTTAAACCTCACCTGAGGACAAGCTTAGAGAGAGAGAGAGAGATTTGCCGCCCTCTGCATGTGCCCTGAGCGGGTATTCAACCTGCAACCCAGGTATGTGCCCTGACCGGGAATCTAACCTGTGACCTTTGGTGCATAGGATGATTCTCCAACTAATTGAGCCACACCAGCAGGGCAGTGCCACTGTTTTGATTAGTCTAAGGTACTAGCAATTCAGCCACCATTGCTTCTGCACTATCAGCACAGACTGCAACACAGTTTTAAAAGGCAAATATCTAGTATTATTATGAAGACTGTTTTGATCTCTTAGACTCCTTGAACATGAATTGGGGATGTCCAGAAAAATCACATGTCTAGAATTATTCCTCCTTCTAGCCTCCTCTTCACCTGACCCAATCAACTGACAGACGCCTATTGATTCTTTAAATTTCCTCAACTCAGCTCAATGGACTCCTCTACCCTTCCCCAGGCAGATTTTTAAAAATTCTCTAGGCCTTTGGAATCTTGTGAATTCTGTTATTCATTTGTAGCTTTCCTCTTAAACTGTGGCCTCTGAAGTCTATGAACTTATATTCATTTTTACTTCCAGGGTGCCTGACAAAATAAAATTTGGAGCACAACAAATGAATAAGTTCATTAATATATTATGGGTATAATATGAGCACTTCCGACTCTGAATTGCATAAGTCTAGGAAAATGGAAGACCAAAGCATATTATAATGTAAACTTCATAGAGATATTCCCAAAGAATCAAATACATCTGAACTCTGTGACCAGTACTATAATAGTTGTATTTTCACACACACACACACAGCCAAACTGGTATGTGCTAAAATATACAAATTGGTATGAAATTATCAATAATCGAGAGAATAAAAGAACAAGAATGTATATTTGTATAGTAAATATGTTTATAAAGCATATACTTGAACTCATTTGGAAAGGCTCTATAAAATCTGAACAAACAAAATGGATGGTTAAGGATATTAAATGTTGAAAGAACAAATTTACAGTGGCAGATATAACACGGGGTATACAGTACAAAGTTTGATCTAAAATATCTATTTTTATATGAGTAAACATACAATTAGATGCTGGAGCTCATTAGTTACCAGGTAAATGTGTATTAATATATGTTGACATTTTTATGTGTTAGTCATAAGATAAAAATTATAAAATCACTGTTGGCAAAGGTAAGGAAAAATAGGCCTTTTATAGACAATTGTTAAAAACATAAAATGATATGGTCTTTTTAGAGAGAAATTCAATCAGCTATAAAATAATAAAATAAACACTGACTTTGCAATTTTTTCCCTAGGATTTTATGCTAAAAATATAATATGTGTGAATACACATACTTATATGTGCAAATGTTTACTGTGCCATTGTAAGTAACGATGAGATACCAGAAACAGCCTAAATGTTTATCAATAAGAAAATGGTTAAGTAAATTACTTTATCTTTAGTATAGAATTAGGAACAGGCTTTCAAAAGAATAAGATGCAGCCTTATGTACTGAAATGAAAGCTTTTCAAGATATAGGTGGAAAAAGGCAGCCGAATAATGCATATAGGATCATTCTATTTTTGTAACTACCAACAATACACACACACATACATAATAAATTCTAGAGGCATAACAATCTTCAATTATGAATAAATAAAATGAATTGACGTTGTATGTAGAGGCAGAAAGATCATTTTAAGCCGATATGACTTGAAACCTTTATAATAAATGTATACAGTATTTTACAATTCAAAATGTAACAAAAGTGATTGACCTCAGTATAGGAAAGTGGAAACGTGGGGAACTATATAGAAATCACATAAAAATAGAAAAAAGAGAGACACTGTATGAGGAATATGAAGATAGTCCTAGTAAAAGCTGGATGATAGGAAAAAGGTTTCTCTAAATTATAAATGGATAATCCACACAATATTATGCTTGAATAAATATTTAAAGTATTTAAAATAATAAAGTATTTCTTTTAATAACATAAAATCACTGTTATCTTATCAAGATTGTACATGTATATATATATATATATATATATATATATATATATATATATATATTATATATATTAAAAGATTTATTTGAGAAAACAAATTCACTGAATATAATTAAGAAGATATTCTTTAAAAAAAGAAAATATTCTTAAAGATATACTTTTATCCAGTGAAATAAAATTAGTAAGTTTTATACTGAAAATCATTTTCCATTAATTTTAATCTACTTACCAGTATTTATAAGAAACATTATGAGGGAATATATTGAAAGTTCCATGATTAGATGCAAATAATCATAATATATACGCTGTCAGGCATGTCAAACTCAAAGGCTAACACAGGCCAAATAAACGAGGCATGCAGTCCGCAGGCCACGAGTTCAACATGCTTGCTGTACATGCGAGCAGTTCTTTGACTTTTGGGGGGTTGGATAATTTAGATGCATTAATTCTTGAATATAAACTTTAGGAAAATGTTATTCCTCCATGGAACTACCACTCTAATTTCTCTACTAATCCAAATGATATATGCATTTCCATAAAAATATTTTAAAATAAATTATTGTACTTACTTTCAACAATTACTTGTCTGTCTTCCCAGTTATCTTTAATAAGCTGTATATTTCCAAAGTGTGCATCACTATAAAAAATTCGGTTGGTACCTCTTCTTTGTTGATGATAGTCAAAAGCCAAGGCTATGACATTCTTGAAATAATGTGGATTCTCATATGGCCTTATTGGTGAGTTTAAATTGGTTTCATCAGAAAGATGTATACTTTTTAATATCGTTCTCCCTGAATACAGCAAATAGCCTTCATGCCTTAGGCAAGTAACTCCATCCTCTGCCAAATAACCATGGGCACAAGCACAGGTTCTCCGGGAATTTCCTCTATAAAGACAAAGTTGCTGACATCCACCATTGTCCCTGGCACAGACATTGGTCCCTAAGGATTGAAAAAGGATAACACA
Source organism: Cnephaeus nilssonii (assembly GCF_951640355.1). Lineage (NCBI taxonomy): Eukaryota > Metazoa > Chordata > Mammalia > Chiroptera > Vespertilionidae > Cnephaeus > Cnephaeus nilssonii. Next base: position 71,505,263 of record NC_137081.1, on the reverse strand, counting down.
CACACACACACATATTTATGTTTTTCTTTTGTTTGCCAAATATATTTTTCTAATATAAATATTAAAAAATTAATATTGAATATCTTGTTTTTTATTCTTAATTTTAAAATGGTCATCAAAAACCAAATACTATAAAGCACTGAGTTTTAAAATCACACAATCTTAAAATCTCTGATTTCTTATTTCAAAGATCACATTCTTCTTCTTCCCTCACCATCCAAATAAAAGCACTTAGAATTTCCCTTAATCTGCTAGTTAAGTGTATAATTCTTTTTTGAAACTTAATACTGAGAATATAGTAAGTTATATGTACTGTAATATTTGGCATAAGTAGCAGATTCACTAAAAACATGAAATGAATTTACAAAAAAAGCATGCACTACTTAATTCTCTGTATCTACGAAGTACATAAAGTATCAAAGGAATTTATGGCTCCAATGTGCCTAACATCTTAAGAATATTGGGAATAAGTTTTCTACTCCAGTTTTGAGTGAAGATGTAATATGTTATTAAGATTTCCCCATCAGACTAATTCTCTGTGAATCCATCATCATCTTCAAAAGTATTATACCTTTCTTTGAATATCAAGAAAATTAATTGCAATTTATTTTAATGAACACAAACCAAATATTATTTTTTTAAATATATTTTATTGATTCTTACAGAGAGAAAGGGAGAGGGATAGAGAATTGGAAACATTAATGAGAGAGACTCATTGATCGGATGCCTCCTGCACACCCCCTATTGGGGATGTGCCCGCAACCAAGGTACATGCCCTTGACCGAAATCAAACCTGGGACCCTTCAGTCCGCAGGCCGACGCTCTATCCACTGAGCCAAACCGGTTAGGGCACAAACCAAATATTATTTTAATGAAGGTAATTTAAAAAAATATATCCAAATCACTGTCATATCAGTTTCAAAATACACATTTTAAAGAAGTGGTGACTTTGGAAATATTTCACACTAACAGCAAACTTCTGGAGCCATAATTACTTTATATATTAAAATATCATAAAAAACAAACATTTTACTCTCTAATATCCCAATTTGCTTTGTATTTTTTTCATTGACTATGTGTATCAAGTTTTTCTGTATTACTTAGCCCAAACTATACTGAAATCATACCAGGAATATAATCTGCCCATATACACAAACTGTCCTAAGCAAATATATCTATATATGAACTATTATACATTTATTTCATTAAGCTACTACATAACTTTTGTAAGAAATTAGACACCCCTTCCCCCCTCCCCCCCCCCCCAAAAAAAAAAAAAAAGGGCTGTGAAGTTTTGGACTCAAAGATGAATTAACCCAAGTTTGATAAATGTTGAAAAGAAGTAAGAGAAAGAAATAGCATAAAGTATATTTATTATATGAGAAGGCTAACCTTTCTCTCTCACTCGGTTAAAGATTTTAACCTCCTTCAGGTTGACTCCAAGCCCCGTTCTCATGGTTATGGTTTCTGTGGCATCATTTTTGTGGCCCCTCCTGATGGACCCGTTGGCATGTGCTCTGCCAAGAGGATGAACATACATGATTAATGCTCTTTGATTCAAACCAAGTCAGTTATTTAAGCTCAAGATAACAGATATCCCAGCAAAAGGGAAAGAAACCAACTTTTCTTCCGTGACATTGAAACGGTTGGGCCTAGAAGAGGAGGACTGCCGGCCTTTTCCTGCGGGAATTACACGGTTGGTGACCTTGCTGAGGAATGGCTAATCCTACAAGGGTAAAGCAGCTAACGGCACCGGAATAACATCCTGCGTCTCAAAGGCTCGTGAAAAAATAAATTACCTGTCAGACCAGTAGATGTAAGCCCCAAAGACTGCAACGGAAAACATATCCACATTGCTCCCTGCCAGCACCACCTCGCGATTCCCTCCAGTCTCAAGGTCGATTCTTTCGATTTTGTCTGTGCGAGCATCACACCAGTACAATTTATTTTCCTAAAGATCAATTGAAAAGTAACATCACAAGCTGTATTTTGATTGTTTTATTAAGAAAATAAGACTGTCAGCTCAATGAGTACAGTGATCTTTACTCTTGTTTATTCACTGTTATGCCTATAGCAGTAGGTAACTAGAATATTTTTGAAAATGAAAATTAGTGATATTAAATATTCAATGTATGATGTATATGTGAACACATCATAACTTTCACTTCTGTCCACTGCTAAATATAATTATTCTAATTTGAATTTTAAAAATTATCTGGTGAAGCATCTCAAATATTGATTTATACAAAAGCAGACATTCTTATTTTAGCAATTTTGTACTGTGAAATGTAATGTGGAAGAAAATAAAATACAGAAAGAAAATCTAGAGCATGCTGTAATAAAACAGCATTGAAAAGTAAACTGTAGGAAACACAAGACGTATAATCAATGCTTTCTTTTACTCAATCATTCAACAAATAAAATATTTGTAATACAATACAGAAATTCATGATTTCATATAAATAAGATCCCTCCTTTCTAAATTATATCAACTGAAGTTTTTATTCAACTGTTAGATAAATGCACTGATTAAAGTTGAGAAAAATATGGCAATTATTAATTCAGATAAAGTGGGGTGTATTCTGTTTGATTGTTTCATTGAGAAACTAAGAGAAAGCGAAAAGAGAATTAATCACATTGGCAGTTAATGCACTCTAAATATTTAAGAAAGAAAATCCAACAGACCTCATAGTCAATGGAGATGCCATTAGGCCATGCGATTCCCATGCTTACGAGGACAACCTTCTCCGAGCCATCCAAGCGAGCCTTTCCAATGCATGGCATCTGTCCCCATTCAGTCCAGAACAAGTAGCTGAAATTAAATTGTTGATTTATAGTAATATGCAGACAAGCACAAAAAAGATATGTTATTAATAACAGCAATAACATTCATACTAACAAATGAAAAATAAGACATCATAGAAATCAGTATACATGTGTGTTTGGTTGCAATAAAATACTTTTACTATAAAAAATATTTAAGCATTCATAGAATGTGTAAATCTTAACAAAATGTCTTCAATACATGCCACTCCCTATCTAAAATTCCCTTTTGCAGCCAGCTTGCCTAATTCCTTGTGTGCTTTTTTTATATATCTCAAACATCATTTCCTTCCAGAAAACTTCAGTGTTCTCTCTGATTATTGCATCATGTAATCTGCTTCATGTCATAGATGAGTCTGGCAAATTAAAACTTGTATTCCTTTACAGTGTTATTTTTTATTAATATTTTGCCCCCCTCGACTGTCAGCTCAATGACTATAGCGATCTTTCTCTTGTTTATTCATTGTTATACCTATAGCAGTAGGTAACCAGAATATTTTTTAAATGAAAATTAGTGGTAGTAAATATTTAATTTATGATGTATATGTGAATATATCATAACTTTCAATTCTGTCCACTGCTTAATATAATTATTCTAATTCAAATTTTAAAAATAATCTTGTGAAGCATCCTAAAATATTGATTTATACAAAAGCAGACATTCTTATTTTAGCAATTTTGTAATGTAAAATGTAATGTGGAAAGAATGTGGAAAAAAATAAAATACAGAAAGAAAATATAGAGCATGCTGTAATAAAACAGCATTGAAAAGTAAACTGTAGAAAAACAAAAGGCACATAATCGATGCTTTCTTTTACTCATTCATTCAACAAATACAATATTTGTAATACAATACAGAAATTCATGGTTTCATATAAATAATATCCATCCTTTCTAAATTATGTCAACTGAAGTTTTTATTCAACTGTTAGATAAAAGGATTGATTAAAGTTGAGAAAATTATGGCAATTATTAATTCAGATAAAGTGGGGTGTATCCTGTGCATATTTGAATACATATATATAATAGATCATATACAACTGAAGAAAATGAGATTGCATATAGAAAAATCAAAGGCCTACATTCATATTTTATATCCACTGGATGCAGTAATTATTAATCCATGAAAAAAGACACAAACTATATGAAAATATATGTATTCCCTTTATACATATTTTTAAATTTATTTTAAAAGTTGATTTTTCCCCTGAAAATTCTGTAGAAAATAAATGTGTTCGAATTTCATAACCAGACAAAAAAAAAAGAGGTGTTGCTAAAATTCCAAGTATATTATTTTGAAGACAGTTTATTTCATATTTACAAAGTCTACAAATCAGAAAGAAAAACCTTTATAGCAGAAATGCAACTAATATTTTATTGGTTAGATCTGGGATGAAGCAAGCACAAAAATATCTATACTTGTATTAAAGGTAAGATTTTTAAAACTTCAAGAGGGACTTATTATATTAAAATTATTTAAAATAACTATTTAACTGGGAAGTAAAATGTATTGCTCCACTTAACATTCTAAGGACAAATTTTAGCCTTAACAAGGCTCTTAAAATGAAAAGTCAGTCATTGTTTTAAAATGGCAGCGGATGTTGTCCTGGGAAGGAGGCATTTTGGAAGCCAAGACAGACATATGATTACTTATTCAATCTAATTCTTTCCATCTACTATCACATACTATTAAGTTCAAAAATGGCTGGGAATATGTTTTACATACCTTTTATTTAATAATAGTCTGCTTTCAAATGAACCAAATGAGTAAATAATAAAAATATTATTTTGAGTAGGTTGATTAATCTAATAACATGTTTAACCCTAATTCACCGAGCTATAAAAGTTGCAGCTCAGGACGTGAATGATCCACAGTCACAGAGCTGATAAGGGTCCACGCCAGGAACTGCAGTCCGGCTTTGCTAACCCAGGACTGTACCGTCCTCTCTATGATATGTTGTGTCACCAAATGTAAATATAATACCACAGTATAGCAAACTTTTATCAAATTCTATTCTTCTTTAGGGATGAAATGTATAACAAAGATCTTCATACTTAAAACAAAACATGTAAAAGCTATTAGTATTGAGAAAAAGTTTCTCTCTTTTTCCCCCAACTAGTCCCTATTCATTTAAAATTCATTATATCCATGAAGAAGGCTTAGGTGAATGGCAATAAAATTAGGGATACAATTTATTCAAAATAAAATTATCTTGAATATCTGATTCATATTCCTTCTTTAAGGGAGCATGATTTAGATATTTTATCAGATATGTTAAAGAAAGCCTGAGATAACTAAAAATTTTCATGCTGGCACAAAAATGAAGATTGTGCAATTCTCTTACATAGACAGTTACCTTGGTGAAGAAGACAATTAAGAATTGTGTCCTCTGCTAGATTGGGGGTCAACCATGTGTTAATATATATGCAAAAAGACCAAAAAACACAAACAAAACTACAGATTAGCAATAGCAGCTCTACTGTACGTGAGCATCAGCTTTTTGACAAACACTGCTTGTAATTTTAAATGTTTTATCAATTTTACTAGACTCACATCTCATACCAGTTGAATACCTTATAAACCAACATGTCAATGTCTCCATCTTCAGCACACAAACAAAATAATATAACCTTCTCTATTTCTGTGAGGGCTTCGTTATATTTCCTTTGTATTTTTTTATGTGCAGTTTTGTTTTGACAAAGTATTACATGCCAATTCCAAATCACTTTCATGTCCTGAAAGTGAAACTATTGCATAGAGGCTCCAGTAATATACAAAGAACTCAACCACAGACTGCAGGACATTCTGATAAAAGAAAGAGAGTCTAAATATAGTACTTTTCCTTTCTTTTTTTCCTGTTGTGGGTACTTTGGTGGATAGTTCTCAAATATATATTTTTTTTATTTCAATCATGTATCCATTCAACAAATGTAAAGTATTTATTATGTGCTGGGTGGTGATGATACAAAATAAATGTGACTTAATGATGCTCACGCAGCTCACTGTTTAATGACAGAGGCAAATGGGTAAGTAATTACCTGAGAAAAGTACTAACAGAAATGTCTAAACCTTGCTAGTTGTAAGTCATGAAATTAATTATAGGGGCTTCAACCCTAAAATGTTTGAAGTGCTATGGTAAGAGAAGTTGTCATTCCTCTAAACAACTTCAGAAATGAACTCGAGCCAAAATAAAGATACAGGCCATCTGAGTTGTTTCTCTATCTCTTTAAAGCTTATAATTATTTGTAAGTTATTTGTTTTACAGTTCTCATCCTGGTCTTTATTTTTCTTAAACTTTACATTAGAATCCTTTTTCATTCACTATTTTGTGATATTGAATAATTATATAAATCAATTATTTCCTATATAAAACAAAAAAAAAATAGTGTTGCTCAGACAACGCTGAAGAAGTACAGAAAAAAAAAAATTCTTCACAAAGAAACAATTTGGGGGCACCTGAAATCCCATAGCAGATTAGGTTTATCACCCTATATTAGGTTTAATTATTTTATTTATGTGTTTGTGGCCTGCCTCACTGCCCATCCTCTCATTTTACAAAATACATATATATGCATGTACATGTACATATATAATATTATTTTACTATTTACATGTCTACATTTTTGTTTTCTTGAGTGAATAGTTCATCTTTATTACGTTTTGGTATTTTCAATATATAATATTTGATGTTTCCCTATATTTTCCTGTGAAATATTTAACAACTAGACTCTTAGAGCCCAGAATCCTAGTAATCATAAGCTTATTTATAATTCTTAAAGTATTTTACAGAAATTTTACATATTTTTCATGACCTCCAATCTATCTTGTATGTCAGAAATAACCTATGCTGGATATTCTGCATTGAAAAAACCTGAGACAATGTGTATAGGTAAATAAGGGAACATATCTTTCAAACTTCTCTTTACCCTTTCACTGTGTTTTTATGGGTCAGATCTCTTGAAAAATTAGGAAAAGGTATTGTACTGGTGTGTGACTATCTTTGGTGTCCATTCAACATGTCTCTGGTGGCCTGGGCCAGGGGCTCCCTCCTACAGTGAGAGGTGGCATAACCTTCTGGCCATTGTTTGCAACCAGCCACACAGCTACAATTATAATTCAGGGCATCTTGAACATTTCCTGTCCTTCTTCCCTCCTTTTAGAGGGAGATATAAAAATCTAAGATGATGTTTGACCAAGAGAATGCAGCATATTGGAAAAGACTAGATGAGTGAGACTTAACTAGCTTTGAAAGAAGGGTGGTGCCTGCACTAGAATTTTTGAGAAAATTTCTAATGGAAAATAGTGTGACACTTTTCTTTCATTCATGTTCATAATTTTTATATGCCTGGCTCAGAGACAGGTAGAGAGAGGTGCCTATGATCTGGAGCATGGTTGTGGTATTCCTAAGTTACCTGAAGATCATGATGTCTTAACATTATGTACTAGTACCTGGTTTCCACTATTATTTATCTTGTAAATCAAATTTAATTCCATTTCATTTTTATAGGTACTGCCTTGCCATAAAATGCAAAATAAACTCTAGAAAATGATGTTAAACTTAACTACACTTTGCTAGCTCAACAGATGTTAAGCTGTCTTTCAAGACCTTCTGCATATTGTTAAGCATATTCTAAAAGTACATATATATTTATATATGAACATATACATATATAATCAATCAAAGATCATTTGACAATAAGTGCTTGAATAGGGAGAACCACTGTCAAGCTGAATCTTTGCATTGGAAAGAAATATCATTTAGCAACTTACAGTAATAGAAATAGAAAGTTAAATTAAGAGAGGCAATGTATATCCTGGTGCCTCAAAAGAAAACAAAATTACAGAATATTTGTGCTTCAATTAGAGATCATATTCCATGGAAAGTTACCCAACTTTTTCAGCATCATACTGTGACTTCCTATACATATGTTGTTGTTGTTGTTGTTGTAAGTAGAAAATGACTTTTCAGCATAAAGAAAATTGTTACATTTCAATTTTTAAAAGAAAGTGATGGCTTACGAAAGTAAGTCAATGGAGGAAAGAAACTAATTTTTTAAAGCTGAACTCAATTTATATATACATTCTATTTTGAAATTGGCTACATTTTAAGAGACTTCCAGTTTCCATTGTTCAAAACAGGCTTCATGTCCACTTTTCAAAGCATAGTTATATCTTGGATTCAGTTAATTTACTTCATTATGGTTCACCTTTTCCTTTGGCAATACCACCTGCCATTAATTTAACTTCAAACAGAATAAAAAAATGCTATACTTTATCCCTATGATGGAAATGTTGACACTTAAATGTCTTTCTAATATTACTTGAATATCAGTGTTTGAAAAAGTTATACAGGCTGATCATTTCGAGCCTTTTTCTCCCACACTGACCTCAAGTCAGTAAACATGTAGACAATGTATAGGGAGAAACATATCAGTAATGTTTCCAACCAGGAGTAAACACTTCCTGAAAGCAAGCTTAATATTTTAAAAGGTGTATTGATTCTGAACTACGAATCCAGAAAAATATCAATCAATGTGATTTATTTACTACTTAAATATTTTTAAGAAGGAGTGAGGGTATAGAGATAAATAATATTTAAAATATTGCCACAGAGTCAAAGATTTCTTGTTTTGTGGGACGAAATGTAAATCTTGTTTGTGGGCTCAAATTAAGAAACAAAAAATGTTTACTGAGATCCTCCAGCTGAGTCAGTGCTGAGCTCATAGTTGCAATGGAGAGAAATATAAAATCTAGACATTGGGGAAAAAGAACTGACAGGATTTAGCCGATAGAAATAGGTGATGAGAAACTACAGAAAATCTAAGGTAAGTTCCAATCTTGCCAGGGCAAAAGAACATGATAAAATAAAAAGAGATGCCATGGTTAGAAAAGGAATGTAATGCAATGATTAAAATATGAAAACATAAAAAATAAATTTAAAAGATAAATATAGCAAGAGAGATAATGGCATTCAAAGCCTTAATGAGGAGAAAAATGATCGGAAGTGATATACAATGCTTAGAAGACAGGTCTGGAGGAGGTCAGATAGAACAAGAAAACTAAGAGTTAGAGAAGGTAACAGAGAAAGTAAATTCTTGAGTGGATAATTAATAAAAAAAATCTCAAGGAGAAGGCAAATGATGTGAAACCTGAAAAAAATATTTGTCTTCCACTATTGATAAATTTAGAAATGTCTGGAATGAACAGAAGCTGAAAATCCATTTCAGAAGTTCAGTGAAGAAACAATGGGTATAGATCTCTAGTCTATGAAGTTAAGAAGTAAACATATGTGGAGAAATAAGACACTGGTGTGTTGTTTTTTCAAATAGGAGGAATCTGAGTCTATTTGAAAGCAAAGGGAAAGACTTCATTGAAAGAAACAATTTAAAGATGATAGATTTGAAAAGAATAGTTATCCTGTGAGTTGCCTGAGGAAACAGATACTATTGTGTCCAGAATAAAAATGGAAAAGTAAATTTTAGCAAAAGAAAACTTTCTCTGCAGTTACATTCACTTCTTTCAAAACATTTGCAGTATGAACTCAGACATTTCATTTTCCCAAACCACCAAATCATCACTGTATCACAATTAACGACCAAATTTATTTAATTGCTTTACTACTTGCTGACAACTTTGCCATCCTCTCCCTCCACTGCTGACATAGTTTATGACTCAAGTTGATGATCCTGTAAATATCCCAGCCCCTAGTCCCTCATCATGCTCTAGGAACCTACATCTCTCTTTTGTCCCTGCATTACATAAGGAAGGACACGAAGCAAACTTAATTATCAGTGAAAATGCTCTATTTCCAATATCAACAATTTTTGAAATACCTGATGTAAGATGCAAATCTTGTCTATCTATCTTCTGTCCCCTATTATTTCTGGTCCATCTTATTGCTTCTTCCTTGCCACGGCTCCTCCTGCGATCCCTGGAATTTGTCTCCTCTTCATGTGCATTTTCTCCCTCTTCCTTTTGGCTAGTTTTTTCCCTTCTGCCTATGAATATTTGCACCACTACCTGCCTCCCATACTAAGTAAAACTTTCTACATACCTTACTATCTTCTCAACATACCTCTATTTTCTCCTCGTTCCCTTCCTTGTCCATGTTTTTATAACTGTAGTCTAAACACTTTAACTCCAATTTCTAATTATCTTTCACTTATTAATTACTTATATTTGGCTTCTGCCCTTACCAATCTCCTGAAATTGACAATTAACAATAGCATCATATTCCTCAAATTCATGCTTTGTTCTTTGATTTCATGCCTCCTAATCTCTTTATTGGTGATGCAAAAATCTTCCTAAAACTCCCTTCCCTTGACTTCTATGATACAGTAATTTTCTGAAGACTTGACATGGTTCTCTCTCTCTCTCTCTCTCTCTCTCTCTCTCTCTCTCTCTCTCTCTGGCTGATTTTCTTGCCCCTCCCCACCCCCACCAAACAATTCATCCTTTAACTGTAAACATCCTTTATTTTTGTTCGGACTTATTGTTTCTGTACTCTTTCTTGGGTAATCTATTCCACTACCATGATTTATTGCAGAGTTGGAACTCTATTGGTATAAGTAAGAAGGGACTTCGTATTTATTCAACTCCTGATTCCGTTTATGATCTATTCAACATCTCTTCTTCAGAATTTGATATCTCAGGAAGAATCCAGTACTTCTAGGACAATTTCAGTTAAAAGAACAGAATCATATTGTTAAGATGAATTTTCAAGCATAAAAGACCAGGTCTTTCTAAATCCAAACTTAAGTCTCCTATGTATTTTAAACTTTTCTTCCTCCTCTCTGACTCCTCCTGGTCTGAGGACCTGCAGTAAGAGAGTGCCACATTTTATTTTTATTTTTTACTTACTGTTCTTACCTATTTATTTCAGTCTTCTCCTTATATATTTGCTCCTATCTCTCTCCATCATTTGGCTCGTGAGCAGAGAAAGAACCCTCCCCACTCCTCCATAACACTCTACCTGAAATAATGAATAAGCACTTGAAAAAACTCCCTATTTCAAGAATACTACAAATTCCATAAACTCTCATCACACTTCTGATCTCTTCTTAAGTGGGTTGTTTGGGACGAGAGGAGAGGTTTTGGAGAGAGGGTCCAGAACCAGTTTAGACTTCACTTGGTAAATAAACTGAATGTTAAAAGGGAATTGTCTATTTTATGGCCCCAACTTACCTTTCAGCTGCATCACCTACTCTTTCCTACACATATGTCATGTACTTAGACTCTTGCTAATGTCCTTTGTTTTGCAAATATATTCCCACTTCATCTCAGAAAACTGTCTCCTTCAAGTCTCTTTCATAAAGCCTTAGTAATTGCCACTATTGCTGCTATTAGCCTCACGTTTATTAACTCCTCTAATTATATGCTATCTCTTTTCTCATCAAACTCAATGTAATTTTACTAGAGGCCCGGTGTACAAAATTGTGCACTGGAGGGGAGGGGTCCCCCAGCCCAGCCTATGCCTTCTTACAGTCCGGGAGCCGTTTGGGGATGCCAGCCTGTCAGACATCCTTACGGCTGCCATGAAGGCGGGAGAGGCTCCTGCCACCACCACTGTGCTCACCAGCTGTGAGCCTGGCTTCTGGCTGAGCAGCGCTCCCCCTGTGGAAGCGCATTGACAGCCAGGGGGCAGCTCCTGCATTGAGCGTCTGCCCCCTCATGGTCAGTGCACATCCTAGTGACCAGTCATTCCACCGTTTGGTCTATTTGCATATTAGCCTTTTATTATATAGGATAATGGCCTTATGGAAATTATTACTTTAACATGAGATTTAGATATGAGATATAAGCTTAACTTATGTAGCTCTAGTCTTTTTATGCCTGAAAATGAATCTTACTTTACAAGATGAGACTATTCTTTAACTAAAACATCAAGTTTAAACATCAAGTTTAAACAAAAAACTCATTGTGAACAGAAGCAATATATTATTTATACCATCATACTTCACAGTGCCCACCAGTGTCTTTCCCATGGTAAGTAGTCCTATTTTGTCAAAATGTACTGAATTGAAGGAGGAAATGGAGATGTACTGACATGACCTGTTTCACGGTACCTACTGCTCAATAAATGTTCATTGAACAAACTGACATAAAGTGAAGTATATGTGGGTTCCTTTGCCTGATGTTCTCAAACATCATAGGGAGTAGTAGGTATAGTTTATGCTAAGATGGCTGTAGATATAGAAAATATCCGAAAGGAAAATAAGGTCTAGAATAACAACTTGAGGATATATACCAGGTTTCAATAAGAAATAAGAAAGAACATTAGATTGACAAATAATAGCAAGAGGCCTGTTAAATTGAAGTGCATGAATCTATAGTACGCTAGGCATAGAGGTTCTCTACGAAAGAAATGAAGTGTTGGACTTATTACAAATATGAAGGAAAGAAATTCTTTATTAGAAACAAATCCATTTCTGAATATGTATTGGATTTCACAACATTTAAATTATACTTATTTCTACCACCAGAATAATTATTCACAGTCCAGCAGTTGATTAAATTTTCTCTATTGAGGCTACAATGATTTATTGCTTGATTATGAATTATATAATATAAAAATATTTTTAAAATACTGTAACATAGGAAGAGAACATTTAAAAAATATATTTTTATTGTTTTCAGAGAGAGGAAGGAAGAGAGAGATAAAAACATCAATGATGAGAGAGAATCATTGATCTGCTGCCTCCTGCATGCCCCATACTGGGGATCAAGCCTGCAATCTGGGCATGTACCCTGACCAGGAATTGAACCATGACCTCCTGGTTCATAGGTCAATGCCCAACCATTGAGCCATGTTGCCTAGGCTGTTGTGAGCTTTAAACAGAGTGAAAAGGGGCCCTCTGGTAAATTTTGAGCAAAGAAGTGACAGCTACTTAAATTACAAAAGAATAAATAGGCCACTATGTGAAAAACAGACGTTAGGGCTATGGGGGTAGAAGATGGTACACAATAATTCAGAAATATTGGCAAGTGTGATAACAACTCAGGCTAGGGTGGTAGCAATAAAAATTGTGAGAAGTAGGTTGAGTATGAATGTATTTTGAAGCCAAAAGTAGCAGAATTCTTGGTATATTGATATAGAGTATGTAAGAGAGGCACCAAAGATGATGCCAAGTGTTTTGGCCTAGGCAAATGATATAACAGAACTGGCATCAACCAATGGAGAAGTCATAATTATAGAAAAATATTCAGTTTAATTCTAGACCTGTTAAGGTTAAGATTTCTGATGTATCTTGTTCTAGTTATCTATTATTCCTTAACAAACCACTCTAAATGTAAAGGCTTAAAACAATACTAATTTATTCGCTTATGAATTTGCAGTTTGGTCAGAACTCTGCATGAACTCATTTCTTATTCACTAAATTCTGGGCATAGAGAAAGAAACCAAACACACATGGCTCTACTTTCACAGAGTTATAGTGAAGAATAGAGGCATTATCCCATTCAGTGAAAAACAGAGCTACGAATATAAATATAAGTAAATAAGGATGTCTGAGTACACAGAATGTATAAAAATGAAAGCATTTGGTGTTTGGTGTCCTATAACAGGAAAATCTAATATTAATTTGCGAAGCCAAGAAAGGTTAAATAACATTTAGCAAGGTAAATGTAGGAAGGAAAACACTGCTGGTGATGGAAAGAGGCGGTTCAAAGGCTGGGAATGGAAAAGTATGAGATATATTTGACAATATTTTATAAACTTAGAAGTCCAAAGTAGACTGACTGAGATAGCAAAAAGACAGCAGCAAAAGATAGAGACTGAATATTTGCATAGGGTCTGATTAAGAAGGATCACAATAGAAATTCTGAACTTTACACAAAAGTCAATGGAAATCCCTTGAAAGTTTTTAAGTAGGTTTACATAAAGTTAAAAAATTCAGTCTAGTCTTTTGTAAGGTTAGGAGATCAACTGCAGTGGTATATGTGTAAGATAAGAACAGATTTAATTAGGGTTGAGGCTATCAAGATGGAGAGCAGTAGATTGGTAATACTTAGAAGAAAAAATCAGCAAAACTTTTTGGCAGATTGCATTCATTATAATTTTTTATATGCACAGTTTTTGTGTCCTCAACACATTCAAATGGAAATGTTGGGAGACAGACATACTTATCTAAAACTAAGGGAAAAAACAACAAACAAAAAAAGCTTAGGATGAACGTCTTAATTTGACCACCCTCCCCTGCCTTCCCTCTGAGGTTTGATAGTCTGTTGGATGTTTCTATTTCTCTGGATCTATTTTTGTCCATCAATTTATGTTGTTCATTAGATTCCACTTATGAGTGAGATCATGTGATATTTATCTTTCTCTGACTGGCTTATTTCACTTAGCATAATGCTCTCCAGGTCCATATTGGTCTACTCTTTTAGATTTACATACACATTAGAGAGCTGCATAACAAATGTATCCCATCAAATATGTACTAAAATATACATGACCAAATGAAAATAAACTTTTTCTTTCTGCTTAGGTAAGACATTTTTTAGTGTTTTTAAAAATATAACTAAAAATAAGTATTAATGTGGAAGTCTGAATATTTTTAATGAAACAAGAAAAATCACTTAAAATTCAAAAGAGATACGTAAATTTAGAATTACCCTTTCTCTGGGTGCACAGCTATAGATCTTGGCTGATCCAGGCCTTGGGAAATAATTACATAACGAAAAGATCCATTGAGTCTTGCAACTTCAATTAAGTTGAAACCATGATCTGTCCAATATATGTTACCTAGAAGAAATACAGATGTGTTTATGATATAGTTGTGAGAAGAAAAACTATTTATTAGTTATTATTCTAATTATTAACTTTCTGAGCATTATATAACTCTCAAGAAATCATTTACTTCCTATATATATATATATATATATATATATTTTTAAATATATTTTATTGATTTTTTACAGAGAGGAAGGGAGAGGGACAGAAAGTCAGAAACATCGATGAGAGAGAAACATCGACCAGCTGCCTCCTGCACACCCCCACACTGGGGATGTGCACGCAACCAAGGTACATGCCCTTGACCGGAATCGAACCTGGGACCTTTCAGTCCGCAGTCCGATGCTCTATCCACTGAGCCAAACCGGTTCTGGCTACTTCCTATATTTTTAATGTGTACATTTCCTCAGCAGAAATTTATAAATAAACTAATATGCAAATACTTCCTAAATCTCATACACCTGTAGTTTCAACCATGTATTGATACACTTATATGTTAAAAATAAGTTAAAACTTCTCTCAATCGGAGGAGAAATATATTTTAGCTTTCTGTAGACTTCAGGCAAGAAAAGTAACACTTCTGTCTACCTGCCTAGCTCTCAGGATATTTAGGCAAAGTTAACACTATATAATCTGCTTCTACAAAAAAACAAACAAACAAACAAAAAAAACACAAACAAACAAAAAACCACTTATCGAAAGGCTCAAAAGCATTAGAAAGAATGAAGCCCAAAGTAAGAGACTATTTACCCCTCTGGCTAAAATAAAAGAAATTATGAGTCTCAGAATTTTTATGAGGCAGATTGAGCGCTTAAAAATAGATGTGAAACATAAAACAGAAAATGTCATAGATTATACCAGCAATCCAGTCAATGGCAATCCCTTCCACTCTTCCCAAGCCATTGGTAATGATATCTTCTTTCCAAGTTTGGTCTCTTTTAGCTCGACTAATTTTATTGAAGCCCATGTCTGTCCAGTAGATGGTATCATTTTCTATGGATAAGATAGAGAGGGAGAAAATACACACACACACTATAAAAAGTATCAATGCACATATTAGGATTACATTGCATCAGTATTTGGGAATTAATATCCCCAGTGTGGTAATGTATAAGTAAGTATTCTTCCAGATAATACACTAATACAAAGAGTAAGAAAGATAATAAAACAATATGAAAGAATCTATTCAAATGTATTTTTTAATATTTTTAAAATATATGTGGAATGACTTATTCCATCCTTTATTATTTTTTCTTCATTTTCTTACTTACTTTAACTCAGTAAATACTTATCCCTCATGAATTTGCCATCTTGATAGCAAACCATGTTATTTTGGATAACAATTTTTTTCTTCACAACAATACCTGTGTCTGAGTCCTCTAAAATAAATAAATAAATAAATAAATAAATAAATAAATAAATAAATAAATAAATAGATAGATAGATAATAAATAAATAAATAGAAAGAAAGAATACTACTGGAGATAATCAACTCAATAAAGTCTCAAAGCAGAGAGAGAATAGAAACATAAAGGCATTTCAGCTATATCAAGGCTATTTTAAGTATAAGGTCATTTAATATGTATGAAGTCTTTAAAATGCTTTATCATTTAATTATTTCTTCTGAGATACTAATTTAGCAAATGTCAACTACAAAATCCTTAGATTATTTTTAAAGCTCTCACTGTACAAATAGTCTTAAAAATACTTAAAGAATGGCCCTATGCTATTACAGTCTTTAAATAATAGTGTGTTTTTGATTTTTTTGAATGAAAAATGTTTCTAAAAGTTATAAATAAAATACATGTGCATGCATATGCATAAAGGGTAGCAATTATGGTCCAATGATTTTAAATATAGCCACCAGAAACACATTGGGGACAAATCATTAAATAATAAATTTGCCACCAGCTAAGTAAGTGTTTGTGTGGTGACCTACATGGCCATTTGAAGAACAAATCTTTTTAATACCAATATAATTTCCCTCTGGCACAGTGACAGACTATGGGAGTAAGGAAAAAGCAATTAGTATAATAAACCATTTATCAGTAAGTTTTGGGATTCTGTTTCAAATGAATTATAGTGGAAATATTTTTATTTATATTGAGAAATGATTCCAAATATCCCCTCTCCTCAACAACAGTTAACTCAGAAACACAATAGTTTGAACCAGAACAAAGATACCATTTCAAACATATATCTGGAAAGCAAAGACTTGCTTGACTTTTCCAATTTTGTAAAAGTACCAGTTAAAATGATTTCATTATTGAAAGAGTAAATCAACCAACAAAAATAAGCATTATTTTTGCATAAACATTAAGCATTATAAACCAAGTCCAAACATTATACCCATATAGCCAATAGCCTACTTTGTATCTCCACTTGTATGTGGAAAAGGCGATATTGATGTAAAAAAGGCAAATTCTGGGTCTGAAACAGGCTTCTCTTGCAGCCTTCCAATGGCGACTTCCCCTGCTGCGTGCTGGATAAATGACAGCTCCACCCTTTGTCTCACAGGCTAAACCCTCCCCTTGTTTCATCCTTTCCCCACACTTCACATCTAATCCATAACCAAATAGTCTCATTTTCAATCTCTTACCAGGTATTTTGGCTTTTTTTATTGTTCTTTCAAATCATATCCATCTTCCAACCACCTCTCACCCTCTTTACTCTCTATAATGTAATGGAAGTCACTGTTACCTCTTGGCTGAGCAATGCAATAACCTCCTAACTTATTGCCCAGCTTCCATTCTGTGTCAGCACTCCCATTTCCTCATGAGTCTTTTCTCCACTTAGAGGCCATTGTTGCCCTTTTAAAAATAAATGAGATAATTTATCTCCCCTCCACCCAAACTCTCTATGACGTCCATGATCTACCCACATCCTTCCACACTCTCTCACCTGATATCCTTCTACTATCCCCCTCAATCAACCATCTTACCTAATAATAGACAAACATGTAAATTGACTGTACCCCTGCTACGCAACCAGCCAATCAGGAGTGATATGCAAATTAACCCAACAAAGATGGAGGTTAATTTGCATACACAGGCACTGAGTGACAGAGTGGGATGCTTGCATTATCGCCATGGTGACGATGCAGGTGTTCTGCCCCACCCCCGTTCTCTCAGGACCTCTGGGCAGCGTGGGAAGGCGGGGCCAGAGCAGAAAGAGGTGGCTCCCAGAGCGGAAAGAGGTGGCTCCGGGGCCTGAACAAAAAGGGGCTAGGCCTGAGTGGAAAGGCGGTGCTGTCAGCCAGGGAAAGGAAAACCCATTCTAGCACAAATCTTCATGCATCGGGCTTTTAGTCCTATATAATAAAAGCCTAATATGCTAAGTGTCCAGTCATCTGGTCGGCCATTCAACCAATCAAAGTGTAATATGCTAACAATATGCTAAGGGCACTCAACTGCTCACTATGATGTTCACTAACCACTAGGGGGCAGACACTCCTACCGGTAGGTTAGCTTGCTGCTTGGGTCCAGCCAATTGGGATGGAGTGAGATGGGTAGGGCATGCTCTGGAGCCCTCCTGCGGTCCCTCATGGGCTGGCCAACTTCTTGCATCCCTCCTGGGCCCCAAATGTGCACCGGTGGGGTCCCTCAGCCTGGCCTGCACCCTCTCACAATCATCACACCTTGGGGGATGTTGGAGAACTGGTTTCGGCCAGACAGAGTAATGACTGGTTGCTATGACGTGCACTGACCACCATGGGGCAGACGCTTAACACAGGAGCTGCCCCCTGGTGGTCAGTGCATTCCCACAGGGGGAGCGCCTCTCAGCCAGAAGCCGGGCTCCTGGCTGGTGAGTGCAGCGGTGGTGGCGGGAGCCTCTCTTGCCTCCTCGACAGCACTGAGGATGTCTGACTGACGGCTTAGGCCTGCTCCCTGAGGGCTTCTGAACTATGAGAGGGCTCAGGCTGGGCTGAGGGACACCCATCCCCATCAAGTACACAAATTTTGTGCACCGGGCCTCTAGTCTCTAATAACAGACTTTCCTCTTCTTGAAATAAGCCAAATGCTGTCCATTAAAAGGTTCTTTTTTAAAAAATATATATTTGTATTAATTTCAGAGAGGAAGGGAGAGAGAGAGAAACATCAATGATGAGAGAGAATCACTGATCAGCTGCCTCCTGCATGCCATCTATTGGGGATCGAGCCTGCAACCCAGGCATGTGCCCTGACTGGGAATTGAACCCATGACCTCCTGGTTCATAGGTAGATGTTTAACCACTTAGCTACACTGGCCAGGCTAGTCAAAGGTTCTTTACATTTCTTTGTGACTGGAATGCTGCCCTCCCCATTCCCACCTCAATATCTGCATGGTTCTGTTTTAGCTTAAATAGTCCCCTTCTTACTGAAAATTCCTCTGACTACTCTAGAAAATTATTCCCTTGCTATTCTCTGTATTCATTACCAAATCTATTTTCTCCATTGTAAAACATGTATTACTGCAAACTCATTACATATTTATTGTTTTTGTTTGTTTGTTTACTGTCTGTCTTGTCTTACAGAACTATAATCTCTTTGAGGCCTAGGACATTATTTTGTTCACTGCTTTATTCCTGGCAGATAGAATATTGCCTGGCACATAGTAAGCTCTAAGTCAACATTTGGTGAATAAGTGAACAAATGTGATGTATGAAGACTGACTAGGAGTGGATACAAGGAAGACACAGCTATTACCATAAGAAGCTTTATATAAGCTCCTTAAACAACAGAGGGTAGTATGCAGATATAAATAATGACCAACAGTTAACAAGAGCAGAATATAAGTAGTACAGTCAAGCATTTTTGTAGGAGTTCAAAGAAGACATTTACAACCATCTTTATAAATATTAGAAAAAAGGACACTAATTTTACATGTGACTCTTCCTTTTGTGTTATTCTCTAATGGCTTTGCCATCCCTGAAAAATTTTTATTCCATTTAATCAGGAAGCATTCTTTCTCACATATACTGCTGCATCTTACACATACCTTTACTATCTTATTGAGCTGAAATTTCATGTTTCCTTTCTAGAAGTAGACTGTGAGATATTTTATAAATAGCAACTGCAATTGACCCAGCTTTGCCAAAAGAGTTACATTAGCTTTCCACAGATATAAGACAATAGTATAATTGGTAACCATTTTCAAGGATAACTCTATAGATATTGGTGGCCAGCTATTGTTCATTGTAATTACAGTCAGATATTTTAAAAAGCCACATGTCATAGTTGTCTGTAAAACAAGGAAGAGGCCTTTTAACACTGAGAAAATTT
This sequence comes from Cnephaeus nilssonii, assembly GCF_951640355.1. Classification (NCBI taxonomy): domain Eukaryota; kingdom Metazoa; phylum Chordata; class Mammalia; order Chiroptera; family Vespertilionidae; genus Cnephaeus; species Cnephaeus nilssonii. The sequence goes on along the minus strand of NC_137081.1, from coordinate 71,485,450 downwards.
AAACTTTAGAGTTGAGACAAATTGATAACCACCTACAGAGGTTGCAGTATGCAGATTCTGTCTGAAAATAGAAAACAAGGAATACAGGTTTCTTAAAGTACTTCCACCCTTAGGTATCTATTTTCTCATGATTAATTAACCAGCACTTATTGATCACCTGTTGTGAGAACACTGGACTCTGTGTTAACCTGTACTTCTGGGTCCTAGGAAATTCAAAATCATGTTTCCTGGCTTATATTTACAAGCTGTTTTAGAAAATGCCAAACAGACATGAAAAATCAACCAGGTAAAATATAATATATTAGTTTACTATGCTTCTATTATGCCACATTTTTCCTAAGTCCTCACCTGAGGATATGTTTATTGATTTTTTAAATAACCCTCATCCGAGCATATTTTCCCATTGATTTTGAGAGAGAATGGTAGAGAGGGAAAGACAGAGAGAAATATCAGTGTGAGAGAAACACATGGATTGGTTGCCTCCTGCAGGAGCCCTGACCAGGGCCTGGGCTGGGGAGGAGCCTGCAACCAAGGTACATGCCCTTGACCATAATTGAACCTGGGACCCTTTGATCCACAGGCCTACATTCTATCCAATAAGACAAACCAGCAAAGGCTGTTTATTGATTTTAGAGAGAGAGGAAGGGAAAGAGAGAAGGAGGGAGGTAGGGAGGGATGTGAGAGAGGGAGGGAGGGAGAAAGAGAGAGATAGAGAAACATCATTCAATTATCTCCTGTACATGACCTGACCAGAGATCCAACCCACAACCTAGGTATGTGCCTGACCTGGAATCAACCTGCAGCCTTTTTGGTGGATGGGACAATAATCCAACTAACTGAGCCGTCCAGCTGGGACACATTTTTTTAGCTGAAGAACTTTACATTTATCCTATTAAATGCCAGCTCATTATATTTGTTCAGGGGCCCTAACTGTTGACATTTAAAAAAATCATGTTATCCAATGAATTCTTTTTGTGAAATCCACACATTTAATTAGTTGTTTTTGTTTTGTTTTTTTATCTTCATTCAAGCCAGTGATAAGTGTGTTAAGCTGGATTAAAACATATACTTTGATATAACACTAGAGACTTCTGTATGAGGCAAATTGTCTCATGTTTATAATACCCGTATAGTCCTAGCCAGTTTGGCTCAGTGGATAGAGTGTTAGCCTGTGGACAGAAGGGTCCCAGGTTAGATTCTGCTTAAGGGCATGTACCTCAGTTGCAGGCTCCTCCCCAGTCAGGGCCCTGGTCAGGGCTCATGCAGGAGGCAACCAATCATTGTGTTTCTCTCACATCGATATTTCTCTCGGTCTTTCCCTCTCTCTTCCACTCTCTCTCTAAAAATCAATGGAAAAAATATCCTGGGTGAGGATTTAAAAAAAAAAGATTATAACCTTATAATGTATGCATATTTAAGTGCACAAGTATTCAGTGTACAGGTTAATTAACTTTTTTAAATGGAACTTAGCCATGTAACCACCAACCAGACTAAGGTTTAGACCACTGCCAGCAGCCCAGAGGGCCCTTTTGTTGCTACCTCCCCTCAGAAGCCCTCCTCTTCCCTAGTGGGCAGCCACTGTCCCGACTTCTTTCAGCAGAGATTATTTTTCTTAATTGTCGATAAATGGTGTCATTCGGTATATACTACTCTTTATCTGACTTCTCTTATTCGTTATTCTGACTTTCAAATCCACCTTTTCCATTGCATGTACTTTGCTTTTTCATGGTGTGAAACTACCATAAACTATTTACCTATTTTGGACGTTCAGGTTGTGTCTAATTTCTGCCTATTGTGAATGATAATATGAACCTTTTTGTCTGTGTCTTTCGTGGACGTATGCTATCATTTCTGTCGGGTACAGATGCACAGGTAGAATTGCTGAGCCACAGGATAACTGTAGTAGGTAGAGTTCCCTTGTTTTATTTTCACTTTTTTTTTGTTACATACAAATAAGGTTTGACTGTGTGCAGTCCATATAAACTCCTGGTACTGATGCCTATACAGATGTCGTCCATATAAACTCCTGGTACTGAAGCCTATACAGAACCTCACTTTAACTCTGATCTTCGGGATTAGAAAGAACAATGTCCCTCCCCCTGCCCCCTCTCCATCCACCAACTTTTACCTTGATTATTAAATACCTCTTCGAGATTACCTGGTTGCAGACACCTTTCTTCATTTGAGGTATTAAGTATAAGCACTCTCCATGGCTTTTATTATCATTTATTCAGCTATGAACTTAACAGGTAGGCCCAGAAATATAATTGTCACTACATTTAGGAAGGCTTTCTTGAGGACCTGTGAATCATTGATTCCACCAGCTTATCTAAGATAATAGTTTCCAAACTGATTTTTATTCTAAAACCTTGGCAGATGTGACAGTTACTTCTAATCCAAACCCCATGTTTTGCTCTTTCAAAAATCACTGTATCTAATCTGGGTGAAGAAGAGACTTTCTCATATCATTCCTACATTTTTCAGTAATCATGCATCTCAAAGCAATATTTTATTCCTGTGCTATGTCATTTCAACCCAGAATCCCGATTTAGAACTTTTCCCCAATCCATTTCTTATTCTCCCACCCATATTCACAAGCAGCACATGAAGTACAAACAATGCCTCAGAATTTACAGAAACATAGGATAGGGAGATGTATTATAACAGTATCAAAACTTCAAACTAAAGATTAGGCATTCTTATCCTAAAAGGACCTCTGGTTACACCCACCATGGTGTATCCCCAGATCCTGTCTTCCCCTCTCAGTATCTATCCTCTCATCTCAATGTATCATTGCCTCCCTTTTCTGATTACTCATAAAAGAAACCCTCTCTAACCATTTTCCCCAAATTCAGCAACAGGTCTGCTTTTGCATAGTTAGAGTTCAGTAATTCTCAAATGGCTGCCCATAATATTGCCTAGTAAAATGTAAAAAACAACAACAAACAACCTGCAGCCACCCATCAGAGATTTTAAATTGCTTAGTCTGGGCATCATGAGAATTACTAGTTAACTCATCATTGATATATATAAGAAGAATAGCACTTGTTATTTAACAAGGTCCAAGATCTTGTGAATATCCTATCTAATAAAGAGGGAATATGCAAATTGACCATCAGGCCTTCACAAAGATGGCAGCGCCCATAGCCACAAGATGGCAGCGCCCAGTTCCATCAGCCCCACTGGAGTCCCCCAGTCCCGGGGGGCCCCAGTCCCGGGGGATGGCAGTGCCATTTGCCTGCTGCCTGAGTCCCCCAGTCCTTTCACAGAAAATGGGTTGCCTTAAAAGTTGGTTAAGCTTATTAGGACAAAAAGCATTCAAAACCTTTGAAAAGGGAATTCCAATATTTATAAAAGTTTGGACTAGACAATTCAAGGTTCTTTCCACTACAACCTTCTATGATTTTGTGATATTAACATTCTGAATTCACATAGTACCAGCTGTATTGTATGTAAGCAGATATTATTTAAAGAAATGGCCATTGTTATTAAAACAACTCATAAAACCACACTGTTTATATGCCAAGGACATTCTGTGTGGTTTTCCTAATGGCTGGAGTTACCAGATTTGGGGATTTTTTTCCACACTCAGTTGGGGAAGGAGGCCTTTAACTTGAAAAAAATAATTTTTTTGAAAAAAAATTTGTTCAGTTGACTCTGCTATACCTCTGATCCTAGATCTGTTCTTTAATTTGTGCCAAAATCAAGTCAAATCACAAGGCAGCTCACAGAAGATTCCTTTACTCTGATGCATTTCCACTTCCAATAAAGCTGGCTTTGATTGAACTACAGGTGTATCCTATGCCACAGGTATGTTTCTTCACTCAATTATTTTAAAATTTTAAACTATATAGACATTGTGAGTGCTAAAATTGATCATATTTCTCTTTGCACTGGTTATTATATATTTTATTCTCTTTACATTATAATTAATTAAATTATAGTAACTAACTTAGTTAAATGGACTATAAATTTACTGCCAACTACTAGCAAAAATACAAAATTTTACATATGCATTATAGCTGTAGATTCATGTTATTTCCCCCCAATTTTTTTGGTGTTACTTGTTATAGACAAGTAACACCAAAATAGGGTATACATACACACTGTAGAGAATGGCTACAAGAAAATCCAAGGCAATGCAAAAAAATTAAAATCAATTTTTCTTTTTCCATTTTGTTACTCATCCTTTCAGATTTCATTTTGGGTGTATATTTTAAAATGCATTAAATCACAATATTGCATCCAGTAATAATATATATTCTTTATAAGTAAATAATTTATTAATAAAATAATAAATAAACACATGCCTGTAAGGGAAATCTTTTTAAACTAGTAGATTGTACAGTAAAAAAGAAAGTAGTATGGCTGCTACTTTCTAATCATGCCCCATTTTTGGCACTTCAGTGTCGTGACACACCAGCTGAAACCTCTGGAGCAGACTATGAAAATTATAGAAATGGAGAGGAAATCAAAGTCAGTCAAGGTCATCAGAGAAGGCTTCAGTAAAAAAGACTTTGGCTATCTGTGAAGACTAGGCAGCATTTGGACTAGGAGATATGTATGATATAGTTCATGGAAGCCTCGTTAATATTAAAAACAAACTCACTAAATGTGGACATCCTCACTTCAGGAGGAAGGGTCAACAGTATCGTTTCTGGGAAAGTGGTAAGCAAAAATTACGATGACAGCTCGTTCTGAATTTTTCAGATGTCTGGGTACAGATATAGATCGATCTGGTTTTCTATTATTTTCCAACTTTGAAAGCATTTCTTCAAACATTCCGGAGGTTAATAAGGACCTAGGTTCTCAAAATTCCATATTAAAAGGGATTCAATATTAAAATGCTAATGAATTATATTTGTTTCTTTCACTTTGAGAAAGGCAAATCAATACAAACCCTAATGGGAAATTTTCATAGAGCAAAAAAACACTAAGAACTCCATCCTTGTGAGTAAATAAAATCAAATCTATAGACTTCAAAGGTTTTAGATAGCTTAATCCCCTTAAGGCACAATGTTATGAAACCTTGGATAATGTACATACTCTTTTAAATTACTCTTTTATCAAATAAGCAATATATGCCTGTCTCGCTTTTGTGTTCTGAATGAAATTTGCATTAAACATACTTTTTATAAAAGCAATTCCATTTTTAAGTTTTGAACTTTTTCCTCTCAGGGTGAAAAAAATGTCTTTTACATTTTCTTATGCATTGACTGTTCTTTTTTCTCTTTAAAGCAATTGTACTGTGCTGTTTCTCATATTCATTAAGTTACTTCTCACAGTCCTATGTGCCTAATTTTGACTTTCAGGTAACATAAGAGAACAGAATTGTGCTGTCACACTCTCATCTTCTTCAGATTAGAAGAGGACTGATAGCAGCTCCAAGGAGAAATTGTTTTAATTTATCCTGCTTTGAACTTCCAAAGCTAAGCTGTAAAACTGAGACAGCATGTTGAATATATATATCTTCAGGGGACAGACACCTACTCAGACATTTCTTCAGGAAACCATCAGCCTGTTCTGGAAAACACTGCCATTGTATTTTATTTTCGAATGGGGAAAAGATAGAAAATTGTGTTCCTCAAATGCCTGGTTTCTGATTTCTATGTGATGCTTCAAATTAGCAAATCAGATAAAGATGGAGCACACACCTTAAAAACAGAGGCTTTTCCAGCAAATATATATGGATTGTTTTTTTTATTATTATCACCCCTGGTTAAAAAAAAACAAAACAAAAAAAAACTAACTTAAGAAGTTTACTGAAGAGAGGGATGTAGCATAATAACTAAAAGCTTAGATGGTGTGTTCTGATGCTCTGAGTTTAAAATCTCAGCAGAAGCATCCAACAGACTGTCAAACCTCAGAGGGAAGGCAGGGGAGGTTGGGGGTGTGTGGTTAAGAGAGCAACCAAAGGACTTATATGCATGCATATAAGCATAACCAATGGACACAGACACTAGGGTGGTGAGGGCCTGTACTGGGGAAGTGGGAGTGGCTGGGGGTAAGTCAATGGGGAGAAAAGGGGACATATGTAATACTTTAAAAAACAATAAAGAATTAAAAAAAAAAAAATCTCAACTCCAGTACTTAATGACTCTATGACAAGAGAAAGTTATTTAATACTCAAGGCCCATTACATGAAATTTGTGCAAGAGTAGGCCTTCCTTCCCCCAGCTGCTGGCACTGGCTTTCCTCTGGCACCCAGGACCTGAGCTTTCCTCACAGCCCCGGCTTCGTCTGGAAGGTCATCCAGAAGGACGTCCAGTCTAATTAGCATATTACGCTTTTATTAGTATAGATTTCTGTTCAGTTTCCCAATATGTAAATTGAGAATAACAGAGTTGTTATAAGAACTAATTAAATAAATATTTATTAAAGCACTTAATGTCTATTACAAAATAAATATAATAAAATATTAACTATTAAAATTTTTAAAAAATATGCTGTATCAAAATGAAGATTACATAAACAGATAAGTTTGGTAATTGACTGTGTCTTTGAAATTTTAGCATGGTTTAGCTTGACAGAGAATCATCTTTATAAATTTAAAACTAAAGAGAAAATATTTTGGTAGTTCCTTTGCAAAAGGAGAAAAATCTAATTTTAATTAACCTCACCCAAGGAAATAATAAAAGGGATAGGAAAATAAACAGGCATTTCTATGTATTTCAAAGTCACTATCTATGAATTTGTTATATTAAAAGTTAAAAGATTTGGCTATGCAGTGGAATCACACATTTTCAGAAAGGCAAAATTAAGCTTAATATTAAAAGTTACACAGAAAATTTGCTCTAAAAAGTACTTACAATTATTAGTATTTATTGTACTTTATGGCAGGTCAAAAATAATTTTTAAGGATAATAATAAATTATTATTAATATTATTAAAGAATCAATAAAATTTATGTTCTCAATGGTAATTAAATACATATCATTTAATTCTCAGGTGACAAATACATACAAGACTTATAATATGATTATTTTCTAGTTTGAAAATAATATAATTTTCTTTATTATGATTGAGTCACAGTTAATGTGACAACAAATCAATATATAATTGTGCTCTGCTTGGTCTTTCAGAAAAAAACAACACAATGAATTTTTTTTTCAGAACAAGTCCTACTAAAAATTAATAATTATGTAAATTAATAATTTTTATTGAGTGTATTATAGGAGATACAAAATTACCAAGAAGCCCACTTCAATCTTCCAGGAAAATCAATCACCCAAACCTCTTATAAATACTTAGGAGCCATATACTTTACCTATCATTTTATAGTAAAGTTATAGTTTTTCCTCAACCCATATTGGGAATACATTAAAGGAAGGCTCTATATTACCTTCCTAGTTAGTTTCACAGAATCCAGTGCAATAATTTGGATGGTATAGCTACAAAAGCTCAGTGAATCAATGATCAAGCATGACTGTATGCATTCTTGCCATCAAAAAGTCAAAATTTCACATGTTATAAAGATTTAAACTCCCAACAGAGGAGCACCTAAATATATAAAACAAATATTAATGAACATACAGGGAGAAATTCACAGTAGTACAATAATAGTAGCAATTTTAATACCCTACTTGCATCAATTAATAGATCATGTAGACAGAAAATTAATAAGAAAATAAGGGCATTATATGTCACATTAGACCAGATACTCTTTATAGATATCTTAAAACATTTATTCCAAAAACTACAGAGGACACTTTTTTTTTTTCAAGTGCACATGAAACAGTCTCCAGGATGGGTTACATATTAGGCCACAAAACAAGCTTCAAAAATTAAGAAGATTAAAAACATATCAAGCATCTGTTCCAAACACAATGGCATGAAACTAGAAATCAACCATAGGAAGAAATTGAAAAAACACAACAAATAAGAACTAACAACCAATGGATCAAGAGGAAGTCAAACAGAAAATCAAAAACCACCTTGAGAAAACTGAAAATAGGATGCAGCAGTTATACAAGAAAAGTTATACAGGATCACCTCAAGAAACAAGAAAAATTCCAAATTAACAATCTAACAGTGCACCTAAAGGAACTGATAAAAGGTGAAAAAACTAAACTTGAGTAAATAAAAGAAAGAAATAATAAAGATCAGAGAGAAAATAAGCAAAATAAAAAATTTAAAAACAATAAAAAACATGAGTAAAACTAAGTTATTTGAAAAAATAAAATAAACAAAATCAACAAACCTTTAGCCAAATTCATCAAGTAAAGAGAGAGAGCCCCCAAAAATAAAATCACAAATGAAAGCGGAGTATTTACAACCAACACCACAGAAATACAAAGAATTATGAAAAACTACTATGAACAATTAAATAACAACAAATTTGACAACCTAGAAGAAATGCATACATTCCTAGAAGCATATAACCTCCCAAGACTAAATTAAGAAGAAATAGAAAATCTAAACAAACTAATTACTAGCAATGAAATTGAAAGAGTAATAAAAATTACTCCCAACAAATAAAATTCCAGGCCCAGATGGCTTCACAGGTGAATTTTACCAAACATTTAAAGAAGAATTAATACCTATCCTTCTTAAACTATTTTTAAAAATTAAAGAGGAATTAATGCTTTCAACTCATTCTATGACACCAACATTACCCTGATACCAAAACCAAAGATACTACAAACAACAAAAACAGGCCTGTATCCTTAAGGAACAATTGTAAAAAAATTCAACAAAATGTTAGCAAACCAGATTCAGCAATACATGAAAAGGATTTACACAATGACCATGTGGAATTTATCATAGGGATGCAGACAAAGCATTTGACAAAATTCAACATCCTTTGCAATACAAACTTTCAACAAGGTAGGTATGGAAGGTCCATACTTCAACATAACAGAGTCTACACATGACAAATTCACAGCTAATATGTACTTAGTAGTAAAAAGCTGAAATGTTTCCTCTGAGATCAGGAACAAGACAAGGATGCCTATTATCACCCTTTCTATTCAACACAGTATTGGAAGTCTAGCCACAATAATCAGAGAAGATAAAGAAATAAAAGGCATTCAAATCAGTTTGGAAAGGAAGAAGTAACACTCACACTCTTTGTAGGAGACCCTATCTGTAGTTGCCCTCACTCCCTTGAACACACCTATCACATCATTTCTCATCTCCATGCCTTTCCTCATGTCATTTTTTCTGTACCTCTTTACCCAGGAAACTATTCAGAGATTAAGAGTCATGTCTCTCTCATCCAGAAAGCCTTTTGACTATCCAATCTAGGTCATTATTCTGCTTATTTCTCTCATAACAACCTGTGCTTATCTCTATAGTTGTACTTAATGTGAAGATCACTTTTTATGCATCTTCCTTCCCAGTAGATTAAAACTGGTTTTCATTCATCTTGTATTCACCATGTCTATCTCCAGCTTTCCATGCATGTAACTGAATAAATATTGATATTCAATTAACAGTAATACAAATAGAATCAAGAAAATGGTGAAGGAATGAAAAGCAAGCAGAGTATTATCTAGAGCAAAGGGTAAGATAAAAAATAATTTTCTGATAATGTAAGAAATAATTTCATAAGGTAGCAATAATCTAGCTGATTATTGAATCAGCTAAATGACAAATATTTATTGACTACCTTATTTATGAAACTATATATTCCCTTCTTTGGCAAAAATATTAAAATCAGGTGGCAGGATATAATTATCGTATGTATAATTTTATAATAAATTGCATTATATATCAACTATATGTTAAATGAGCAAAATGTGATTTCATAAAGTTTAAGCTCATGAGTCAAAGCATTTTTTGAAATTTTGAATATTTAAAATTATAGCAATGTTTGATAAGTTATACACAAAAAGATAATTTGTCTCATATTGTTTAGCACAGTTCAATAATGAAATTATATAATGTCTTAGAATTGCATGAATTTGATGAAACAAATTGGTCATGAATTGAAACAGGTGATGAGTATAGGGTTCAATATACTCTTCTTTATATCTATCTATCTATCTATCTATCTATCTATCTATCTATCCATCCATTCATCCTATATAATAAAATGCTAATATTCAAATTGACCTAACGGTGGAATGATGGGTTGCTATGACACACATTGACCACCCAGGGGGCAGATGCTCAATGCAGGAGCTGCCTCCTGGTGGTCAGTGCGCTCCCACAGGGGGAACACCACTCAGCCAGAAGCCAGGCTCACAGCTGGCGAGCGCAACAGTGGTGGCGGGAGCCTCTCCCACCTCCATGGCAGCACTAAGGATGTCCGAATGACGGCTTAGGCCAACTCCCTAAGCTGTTAGTTGGACATTCCCTGAGGGCTCCCAGACTGCGAGAGGGTGCACACTGGGCTGAGGGACCCCCCCTCACGAATGCAGGAATTTTTGTGCACCGGGCCTCTAGCAGATATATATTGATATATATATATATATATATATATATATATATATATATATATATATATATATATATTATATGCTCAGTTTAAAATATGCTCCATAAGACTGTATAGTCCAAACTTTAATTATGATTCCTAGCCATATTCAGAAGCTTTTATGACAATAAAATATATAAAAATTCTCTCAGCTTTAATATAATTTAATTGGATGGCACTCTCAGCATTGTACCCATGGAGAAAACTAAGAAACTGACAATTTCAGCAAAATGTTTCTTGAATGGTACTATATTAACTACAAATTTCCATTTTAGCAGTCAAGAAATAGCATAAAACAAACTTGCAAACAAATCTGGAAGTAAAGATAGTATTTATATTAGTTTGACATTGGAGGGTACATATTAGAAATTATCATATTCTTTTTCTCAGCAGAATCAGAAGTAGGTTTACTAAAAATATATAGAGTCTTATAGAAGCTCAGGCAAGGGCTGATTTTTCATCTCAATTAGACCATGTTCATGCTGATGACAGGTTAAAGATATTAGAAAACCATAATAAGGTGGAAAAAGTTAGACAGATCCTCCTATCAGCTTGCATTATTAGGTAAATATATAGAGATGTAATTTAATTTTAAAAATTAATAAGCTAAGCTCAGACATTTTAAAAAATGTAATACATTCCAAGGAGATTAAGAAAAAGTAAAAGATATCTTAAGAAACGGTGATGGAAAATTACTTGGGTTTGATGAACACACAATACAATATATAGATGATGTAGTATTGAAATGTACACCTGAAATCCATATTATTATATTAACCAATGTCATCCCGATAAATTCTATAAAAAATAAATCTTGATTCAGTGAGAATACAAATGAAATGGATTTAGAAAGTCTGTGATATAACATCTTAAGCAGGGTAGATCAAAGACAAAGATTTGTTCTGAATAGCTAACTTGAAATGTTTTCAAATATCAAAGTAAGAATATAACACTTCTCTCTTTAAATGTATGTTATGTTATGTTATGTGTTCGGGTTTGTGACTCTTAGATTTTAAAAAGAAAAACTAGTATATAATTAGATAGGGGTCTACAAAAGGAAACTCTAGTGTTTCAGGAATTTTAGTAAGTGATTGAGTGGAACGTCTGTCATCCTTTGGACTTCAAATTGAGTATATGCCATTAAAAAGACTATTAAAGACACATGTGATGGAGAATTTCATCACATAAACTTTACAATATATGTCTTATTCTGTTGCTTTTGTTTTACCTGAATGTATAAAATTTGATGATTAGGTCATAGCGTTAAACAATGGAAATTATGTCCACAAATTTTATGTAGAAGAAAGTTAAAAGCTTTATTCATAAGAACCACAATTAGAAAAATACACAGCCATTCATCAATAAAGAATGGAGAAATAGGCCATGATATATTCACCCAATTGGATACCCTATATAATAAAGAGGTAATATGCAAATTGATCACCACTCCAACACACAAGATGGCCGCCCCCATGTGGTCAAAGATGGCCGCCTCTATGTGGACACAAGATCGCCGCCACAAGATGCCAGCAGGGGAGGGAAGTTGTGGGCAATCAGACCAGCAGGGAAGGGCAGTTTGGAGGGACCAGGCCTGCAAAGGAGGGCAGTTGGGAGTGATCAGGATGGCAAGGGAGGGCAGTTAGGGGTGACCGGGCTGACAAAGGAGGGCAGTTGGGGGTGACCAGGCCTGCAGGGGAGGACAGTTGGGAGGGAGCAGGCCTGCAGGGGAGGGCAGTTGGGGGCAACCAGGCCTGCATGGGAGGACAGTTAGGGGCAACCAAGCTGACAGGGGAGGGCAGTTAGGGGTGACCAGGCCGGCAGTGAAGGGCAGTTAGGGGCAATCGAGCTGGCTGGGGAGCAGTTAGGTGTCGATCAGTCTGGCAGGGGAGTGGTTAGGGGGTTATCAGGCTGGCAAGCATAAGCAGTTAGGGGCAATCAGGAAGGCAGGCAGGCGAGCAGTTGGGAGTCCTGGATTGTGAGAGGGATGTCCGACTGCCGGTTAAGGCCTGATCCCACCCGGGATAGGGCCTAAACGGGCAGCCAGACATCCCTGGAGGGGTCCCAGATTGGACAGGGTGCAGGCTGGGCTTAGGGACACCCCCCCCCATTCACCAATTTCATGCACTGGGCCTCTAGTTACTTATAATAAAAATGAATACACTACTAACATATACAACAATATGATGAATCTCAAAAATATTACATGACGTGAAAGAAATCAGATACAAAAGAATACATATTGTGTGATTCCATTTATATAAAATTCTAGAATAACAAAAGTAACTTATGGTGATAAAAATCAGATCAGAAATTGTTTCTGAGGATAGGCATTACCTGGGTAGGAGTAAGAGAAAATTTGCTGAAGTGATAGAAATATTTCATATCTTGTTATTCATTCATCAAAAGTGAATGAAAGGCACACATAATATCTGAGCATCTTACTATACACAACTTATACTTAAGTACCATATATATATATATATATATATATATATATATATATATATTTGCTTGAAAAATCCCCTATGATTAATTTTAAGTAGTAATCTGGCTTTAAAAAAAAAATCATCCTAAAACACAGATATGCCTTTGGGATGCAGGACCCTAGAAATACATTTGCCTAACCTAAAAGAAATTACAATATAGAAGGAAACTCATAGGACAATAAACAATAACACATGGTTGACTGCCAATTCAATGGGCAGGGCATACAAATTGGAAACAAGCTCTAGTCAAGTACATTTTACTTTGAAGGGACCTTTTTAATTATAGTGGGGGTATACATACAAATAGGATTTGAATCTTGCTCTTTTAAAAATGAAATCCAAAAGGTAATAGAGAAATGTATACAAGTAACTATAAATTAGAAAGTAAACTCAATGAAATGTGCAAAAATTTCCATGAATATCCAGAAAAGGGAATGATTACATCCATTTGGGAGACTATATGTGGACGAAGTTCTGAGAATATGGCACAAGGGAACCTGTTGTCCATTGGAACATGAGGGAATGATTGAGAAGAGTCAGAAATCAGGTTGGAAAGGCGAATAATTGAGTAAAACACTCAGTTTACTTGTCGTTAGGAAAAGGTGGCTTTTAGGGCTAAGAGTTTAAGATTTTATTTGATGGTGATGATGATAATGATGGTGATGGTGACAACTAGAGTGACGAAGCATCCATTTGCCCAGTACTCTCCTGGTCTTAGAACTGAAAGTCCAATGTCCCAGGAAATCCATCAATACTGAAAACGGTCCTTAGAGATCTCTAATTGTGCAGTGCATACCTGACAGATGGTCCCAGACGTTCTGAACCTACCACCACGTTTGTGCCAAGGCTGCTCTCATCCAATGATGGTGTGAGGCAGAAACGGTAAGGCAGGTTGTTCTTGCACCAGGTGAAACTCCTCTGTTGGGCAACATGGGCTTGACAGGTGAATCTGGCTCCCCACTAGCCTTGTTGAAACTTTATTAAAACTGCACCACAGTCTAAGACATTTCCTACCTAACCTTTCTTCCCTCTATCTTTTATATGGGTCATATCTGCATCGTAGTCTGACAACTCTTCTCATTTTTTTCTCACAGGTGTTTTCTTCAATAAGACTTTTGTATATCAAATCCTGTCTTAGTTTCATTTCTCAGAGGACCCAAGCTAGCACAAGTAGTGACAGGAGCAATCTAAAGAAAATAAGTGGTAAGACTGGGCCCTGGGTCTGGCTCACTCTTTACACAATAGGCAAAGAGAATATAATATGTGAGGCATGGACAAGTCTTGGAACGCAATATTAAATTGCTAAAGATATCATGAAAAGTGACCTGGGAAAACACCTTTGGAAGAAAGAATGTCCTTGCATGACTCATGCATTTGAAAAATGTGGAAGAAAAAAGTGATTACAAAGAGTTGACTGGTAACTGCCACATTATAATGATGCACTATAGAGAAGTAACAAAGAACTGAGAGCTATTAACAAGCAGTTCAGACTAAATGTGTGAGTCAGTTTGGGGAAATTATAAAGATGCAGTAGAGGAGCAGACACAGTTGAGCAGCAAACAGAAGATCCAATACTTAGTTTTCAAAGCTCCAGAGATGTTTAAACGTTCAGCAAAGGCAAGTCTGCCATTCTAAAATCAGAGACCTGCTTGTTAAGACCTTGGATCCTGAGATAAAAAATGAGGATATCTGGATAGATATTCCGAAGAGTGTTGGTTCCTGAAACATGCCCTTGGACTTCTCCCTGGTAAAGGCTGGCACCTCCCTTGTGCTGAAAGATGTTGCAGAAACAGGTACCCCCTCAGGAGATGTACCCACTTCCTCTTCTGGCCACTAGGCTGGTAACTATGCTTAAGGGCAATATAGGTCTTTCCAAAAGCAACTTGAGATGACTTCTGAAAATGGTTGTTTTGATAGTGTAGTTGGTAGATGCGCCCAGGCCAAAGGTAGGGCTGGTCACAGGGTCAGTGGCCCAAGAAAGCTGCTACATTTTTGCTGCACACGCTTAAAAATTCAGAGAGTAATGCTAAACTTAAGGGTTTAGATCTCGTCGTTGAGCTCATTCCAAGTTAACAAAACTCCCAAGATACCACAGAATTGACAGATCTCATGGTTGGCTTGACCCATCCCTGCCACGTTGAGATGATCCTTACTGAAGATGAGCAGACTGTTCCTGAGCAGAAGAGGAGGTTGTACAGAAGAAAAAGATATCCCAGAAGAAACTGAAGAAACAAAAACATATGGCCTGGGAGTAAATTCAGCATAAAATAAAGGCTAATGAAATTTTTTTAAAGCCTAATATAATTCAGCTGGGGAATTGCTGGGCCTCACAAGGGAGGCAAGACATTATGCACCAACAGAGCGGAAAGAATAACCAGCATCACCAGCAAGAGTCAGGAAGTACCTCCTGGAATTGAATTTTCGAGGTGCTTGATCAAGGGGGGCTAGAATATAAGACTGGATAAGTAAGGGTCCTTTTTACTTGGGAGCACTTTTGTGACATATGGGATGTAACAATCTGGCAAGGACTTGGTGTGTGGGGAAAATCTCTGTGAGGGTAGCTCTTAAAGGCATGCAGAAAATATGCCTTTCTCCATGTAGAAACACCTGACCTGCTCTAGCTGATGGTAGAAGTAATAAAGAAGATAAGAGAAGGAAGTTGATATGCGGATATACATTATGCAAATAAAGAAAACCTACTAAAGAATTATGTTCCATGGGAGGCTTCAGAAGACTCACCATTTGCCAAAACTGATGGTAATATAGTGGTATGATATTGTGATTTATAATACAAATAATATATTTGCTTTTATCCCTGTTTCTGGCACAGAGTTCTCCAAGCCCTTGGAATTTCCTTAGCAATTAGAGCAGGAAGGTGTCTGTTGTTATCTGAATGAGGCGACTTTTAGAAAGCACCGAAGGATGGGGGCTGGTTGCCAGAACAACCAACCTTGTGGTTAGAAAGCTGGAGCTTCCAGTCTCACCCTCCTCTCCAGGTAGATAGTGTCAGAGTTGAGCTAAATTGTAGGAAACCCGGCTGGTGTTAGAGAATTGCTTAGTGGTGTGGGGAACCATACCCCCAGGTTGGAATTGGGGTCACAAGCCTTTTATGTGGTGAGAGAGACAGCCTCACCACCAAGAATGCAGTCTGGCTGTGCCTGGCAAACCCAGATGACACTAGGAGGGGCCATCACAGAGCTCAGCTCAGTAACATCCATGGTGATGATCTTTTCTCCCTTTCTTCCCCCAATTTAAAAGAGGAAGTTTGTTATGCTGAACTACCAGAAACCAAGAGGCTGTGATTTCCATACCAGTAAGATTGAAGTTACAGGCGCGGAGGCTTAAACTGCAGGAGGGTTGGGAAGCTTACCACAGCCTGGTGCTCCTACGGCCAAAAGTAAACTGGCAGCCAATGAAGATGCTGCTTACCATGTACAAGCCCCAAACACAGTGATGGAGGAGCAGGAGCCAGTGGGTGGGATTTCCAGGAAGAAGGCATTTTGCCCGCTCAGATCTCAGACCTGACCTAATTTTCAGATCCAGAACCCACTGACCGAAGTAGCCAAACCCTAGTGGGAGGGACCCTGCAGCACTGTGGCCACACAAAGTAAAAATAACCCATCTAATGTGAACAAGCAACCTTTTAACAATTTGAAAATCATTATAAGATGGCTTTCCTCTGTCCAATTAACAGTAAAAATGCATTTATTTTCTTAAAAATATAATTATCCTTAGAACAATTTGCAAAAAAAAAAAAAGGATAAGACATGTTTTTTTTTGTTGTTGTTGTTATTGTTTTATTTTATTTTATTGATATTTTTGAAAGGGAGGAAGAGGGGAGAAAGAGAAAGAAAGGTAGATGTGAGAGATATAATGATCATCAATTGGTTGCCTCCCACATGCACCCCAATCAGGGGATCAAAATCACAATCTAGGTATGTGCCCAGACTGGACTTTGAACTCGTGATCTTCCAGTGCACAGGACAATGTTCCGACCAACTGAGCCACACTGGTCAGGGCAAGTTATGGTTTCTTGTTGTTTTTTAAATGCATCCCACTTTCAGAGTTCACTCTCCTGTTCTCCCTTTCTCATTTTTGCCCTTTATCAGATTGGCTCCATTTCATAAAGTATTTTCTTTCTGAATCCAGATGCTTCACAGTCCTGTCCCCCAAACCTCTCACACAAGAGTCATTTTTCTATCTTTCGTATGAAAAATCTGCCTGTGTCTCATTTGCTCACGGTGACTATACATTTAACTTATAACTTCTCATCAGACATAAAAGAATGATGGGATTAAATAAGTTTCACTGTTTAGCTGAGAGAATATGATAGGGTGGAAAGAGAAATAAATATGAGAGGCAGGAGAGAACTAGATATCTATTCTGGCACTACAATGTATCAGATATGTGACTTTGAATGAGGTATTAAACCTCTCTGCACCTGGGTTACAAATCCGTAAAATAAGAATAAAGCTAATCTCATAAGATTGCTGTGAGGTTGCATGATATCTGTGGGAAGCCTTGTGTTAATATGCTATTCATGATACATTTAATAAATAAACACTTGAATGGGCCTTCTGCAGATAATGGTGTTTTATTGTTTTTATTTTGTTTAAGGATTAAAGAAATTTGCAAATGGGAGACTCTTCAACACTCCTTCAATTCCTCCACATATAAGTTCCATTTTCCCTCCCTATTTATAGTTAGCAAAAACAGCAATAAGTTGATTGCCTTTCCTAAAAGAAAAAAAGGTAAAATTAAAAAAAAAAAATCAAGCACTTCTAAGTCAAAATTTTAGCTAAAAAGCTTATTTATCTAATAAATAAATAACTTATTTTATCTACTACTGGATCAAATTATAATTTTGCTGGGCAGGTGAATATGTAGACTGTTTCCCTAATTCTTTTATTATGTTAGTCACCTAGGATGAAATTATTAAAACCAATTTAGCTTGAATCACAGTTGAAAAATTTCAATGCTCAGAGCATTGATAATGATCTGGAAACAATGCAAGTTATGCTCCACAAGGTTAACTTGTGATTAATTCTGTATTTTGTTGTGATTATTCTGAATTCACAAATGCACACAAGAGAGCCAGGTGTTTTTTTCCCCCTAAATTTGAGCATTTATTTTCTCACCAAATGCATTTGAGGACAGGTTGTGCATTTCTGATTATTTGTTAGAGCCCGTTAGTCAGGGTTTTGCCATCCACAGACAAAATGAAGTCACTTTATGCAATATAATTAAAGGGAAGTATTTTGGTCTTTACTTTCAAGGTAAAGCTATGTTCATAGAAACAATGAATCTATTGTAGCAATAAAGAAAAAAAAATCAAAGCACTGCTATTTACTTTCAAATAGCCTCATAAAAAATTAAACAAAATATGACAGCATCCCAATGTTCTAGGGAATAAAAGCAAACATGTGGTGGATTAGAAAAGGCATTAAACTCCGAATCAAAACACCATTATTATCTACCACCGGTCCTGTCACAGTTGTGCATCTTCGAACAAGTCACTTCAAAATTTTAGCTAAAAAGCTTATTTATCTAATAAATAAATAACTTATTTTATCTACTACTGGATCAAATTATAATTTTGCTGGGCAGGTGAATATGTAGATATTCAGCATTCTTGGCTTCCCTGCCAATTTCTAAGGCTGTAAAAAATCATCCCAAACATAGTGGCCAAAACCAACCAATAGTGCTTTGAATGCATAGTGTGGGCAGTGCTCAGCAGGGGCAGCTTTCCTGCTGTGGTCTATACTCTGCTTGACATCAGCTAGGGTGGGAGGAGGCTAGGAAAGTGCTCCTGTGGAAGCTCACTCTCTCACCAGCCTGGGAAAACTCAGCTGGGGCTGGCCCAGTTAGAGTTTCTTAGGTACTTCCCTGTTTCTGTGACATCTGTCTTCATGTCGGCCTTTTTTAGAATAATCTCCTTTATCTTATATGAAAAATGGTCAGGTTGTATTAGATAATCTCTAAAGTCTCTCTCATCTCAGAAAGTCTCCCAGTCTTTAATTAAACGGAAACAGGAATAGCTCGAAAGTGATCTGAGACAGCTACAACATATGTTGACACTTTGGGACACAAAAGAACTTCAGGGAACAAGGGACTCTAGAAGCGTATAAAGCAAGCATGTCAAACTCACGGCCCGCGGGCTGCATGCCTCGTTTATTTGGACCATGTTAGCCTTTGAGTTTGACATGCTTGGTATAAAGCCTCTAAGGCAGCAAATGACCACATTTTTCAAGATTAAGGATTATGTGTGATTACAAATGCAACCCTCAGGTTGATTGTTCCCTGCTATTTAGTCTTTCTCTTTAACAACATAATTATTAGCATGGCCCATTTACATTTCAAACACCAGTTGTGATATCAAGAGCTGAGAAAGCATTACTATTGCTAAGGTTAAAAAGAGTTTATAATGTAAAAGATATGTATTTTAGTACATTATCAATCCATATAAAATTTTGAGTCATAATAATGTAATACTGTTTTGCATGTCCATCTTTGGTCTTGATGACCCATCTGATAGTAACTGACTAATGGATAAGAATCAATATTACCAGGGGCAAATTGTCTTGAGAAACAAAAATTAACCTGCTTGAACTCCAGCAGACTCCATATATCAGTTAGGGTGAGGACAATGAAGCAAGGAAAATCCTCCAAGGTCAAATGGAAGGAATCCAAGTACAAACAAATATATAAAAAGTCAACCACTACATTCTGATTTCAAGTTTCATGTCTGTTTTAATATATAATGAGTTATCCTGATATTATTATTAAATATTCATGAACCACATTTATCTATGCAAAATATGTTATGATGGCTTTCCGTAAATAGATGGCTTTCCAGTATAGGGAAGCTTATTAAACAAAGCATGGACACCAGGCAGTTGTTTCCTATCTTCTAACAGAGTTATCTGCATTTTATCAGTTGGAAAACTTAAATCCACAAAGGCTAAAGCTTGCGAGGTCACATCATTTGTCAATCTCAACCTCATAAATTATTGGTATTGTGATGTGAGCCTGCCTTTACATTCTTCACTTTATGCGCCTCTATTATTTCACAGAAAGGGAAAATGACACAAACACAAGAGGAATGTCCATGCTGAATTTCTCAATCTCCCCAAAGTGTGACTGTAAATATGCAAAGACACTTTAATATCTAAGAGGCCCTAAATAAGCAGTGTTTGGGTACCTTGAAATATCTCTTTGGGATGGGGCATATTTTCCCAATAAACTGGAAACATTTCTGAGACCCATCTGTGAGCTGAATGTAAAAATCTAATATTTTTTAAAGTTCGGTATGTTCAATTGAGATCTCCATAAAATATCTGGGAACAGAAGTGGTCTAGATGAACATAAATGAAAATTGTTTTTCAAAGTTGAAGAAATTTGTGTTAAAAAATCCTTTTGATGATGAGCATGACAGTGGTTCTCAAATTTTCCATCATGGTTTTTTGAAGTATAATTTTATCTTTAAATTCCATCCCATGATATCTGAATCGATATAAGTATATAAAAATAATATTTAAAAACTATTTCCTCCCAGAAAATCTTCAAGTACAACTGATTCCAAGAAACTCATAGTTTCAAGGTTCCTCTCAAATATTTGCCACACACCTGAGAGATTTAAATTCCAGTTTAAGGATGTAGCATTTCCATTAATAAAACCAAACTTTGATATTCCACATTTGTCAATAAAAAGAGATTCTCTACTAGGAGAAAGATGTTTAAACCATGCTGTTCTTACTCTTGCCCCTCAGATTCATTGTCCTCTCTGGAATCTCTCTATGAACAAAGCTACACCACCATTGGAGTCTCAGAAAAACCATTCCTAATTACAACAGAATAAACTAATGCCCATATAAGAGACATATATAGTAGCAACAGAAGCAGAAGGAGTGTATTGTTACAGAATATATTAATCTGGATAGAAAAACATACTATGTAAGAATACTAAACAACCACTGAATAGGCAGAACTGTACTAAGTCTAATTATAGGAAATAACTAATTAAAGAGCCATGTTTCAGCATTTATTCTTTAATGAACAGTGTGTGTGTGTGTGTGTGTGTGTGTGTGTGTGTGTGTAATTTGCTCCAGAAAAACTGTATATCAAATATTCCTTTTTAATAGACTATTTTTAGAGCAATTTTAGGTTTACAGCAAAACTGAGGGCAAGATAAGAGAGATTTCCCATATATCACCTGCCTCAACACAACCTCCCCACTATCAAAATCCCACACCAGAGTGGTACATTTGTTTCAATCAAGGAACCTATGTTGACACATCATCATAACCCAAAGTCCAGAGTTTACATTAGGCTTCACTCTCGGTGTTGTATATTCCACGGATTTGACAAATGAATAATGACATGTATCACACAGGGTAGTTCTGTTACCCTGAAAATCCTCTGTGCTCGACCTATTCATCCATCGCTTTCCATGCACTATTGACAATTACTGATCATTTTACTGTCGCCATAGTTTTTCTAGAATGCTGTATATATTAAATCATTTCTTCACTGTGATTTTTAGAATAGTGTAGTCATAGACTCATTTTATTTCAATTTTAGATAAATATTTAAAAGTATAGCCAAATTATGTAATTTACAGCTAAGTGCATTGTGATTTTATAGCTATAATAACCAATTATATAATCTCTGTGCACTCATTTAATGTCTGTAGTAAATTAAACTTCAAAATCCTATCCCACTTCATAAAGACAATATTAGTCATCTCCCTAAAAAAAAATTATTATTTAAATTAAGGTTTACCCATTTGTTCTCATATTTCTTGCATAAATTATATGAAAATGCTTGTTCAGACAGAGTTCAAACAGTGTCAATGATTCATACAGACTCAAATAGGAAATAGCAAGACGTCTGCTTCCCAAATGCTGTCATGAGGAGCCTATGGACCTAATCGCCAGTGAACCAAATGTAACTGGTAAAAATTATATATTTAAAAAAAAATTAAATTATCTCAAAATTTACCTAAGGGTGTATGGTAAATAAATAACTAAATATTAAAAAAATCTACCAAATCTTGGTAAAAAACAGTTTCTCCCTCCATCTTCCCAATTGAGCTTGATGGGAGATCTAATGTGGGCAGGAGTGGAGAGGAGGATGAGGTTCTCTTTCTCCTTGGCTCTCAGCAGGAAAGACAGGACACCAGCTTTCTCATACTCTCTTAGTCCCCACCTCATTCAGCTCTCCTCCCCTTCTCACCTACGCCCCCCCCCCCCACCCCCCTGCTTCATAAAGGGAAGGTTCTGCTGCTTTAGGGCAAAAGCTCCAAAACAAGGAAGACAAGCCTGAGGCAACAGTGTACCTACTACCAGGTTCAGTGACTGAGATGTTATCCAGGTGGAGAAAGAGACCATAAGAATAGAAAATTCAAAAACTCTCTGCAAAGTAACTATTTTAAACAGAGTGTGAAGGAGTTCAAGTCCAAGTGTGTTATCTAAAACAATAGAGATTTTGGTTGAAAGCTATTAAGAGGAGGCTTTAGCCACAAGCTAAACAGTAGGCCAACTAGCTGACCAGACAAAACATGGGAATGTAAATCAAAGAAGAACCTTCCTGGAGTCCTACAAAACCTCAAAAAAGACTGGTCTCAGAAACTATCCCTGCACAAAACTGAACTGTATCAGTGAGGAGCAATTTACATCAGAAGGAACTGTCAAAACATTAAAGCATTCAGCAAGCCTTCAGTGAACTCTAACATATGCGTTTGATAGCAAATAGAAGATCAAACTCAATAAGATTAAAATCATATAAATTTATTTTCTCTGACTACAATGGAGTTGAATGACAAACGAGTAATAAAAAATCGAAAAATTTACGAATATGGGGAAATAATACCTCATTCTCCTAAGTAATTATTGAGTCAACAACAAAAAATTACAATGAAACTTAGAAATTTGAAATGAATGAAAATAAAGACTCAACATGACAAAACTTATGAGGTCAAGATCAAGTAATTCTTAGAGGAAAATTTCTAGCTGTATATGCATAAATTAAAAAAATAAATATCTCAAATTAATAACTTTCCAACTTAGCACTAAAAAATAACTTCAAAATAACCTCCCCCCCCCAAAAAAAAATAAAACAAGGAAATGATGAAAATTAGAGTAAAAATTTAAAAATACAGATAAGAATATAATACCATTCTTGGATTAGGCAATGGTTTCTTGGATAAAACATTAAATACAACAAAAGAAAAAAAAGATAAATGGGACCTTATTAAAATTTGAAACATTTATATTTCAAACTACGTATGTTGAAAAAGTGAAAAGACAACCACAGCATGGGAGAAATATTTTGTACTTCACATACTTTAAAATGGACTTTATTTAGATTATATAAAGAACTCTTTATATAATCATAAAAAACACAAAACAAAACTAAATTAAAACAAATTTCAGTTAAAATAATGGGAAGAGGTTCTGAATAGACATACAAATGGCCAATAAGCACTTGAAAAAATGCTCAACATCATTAAATGGGTCAGGAAAATGCAAATCAAAACCACACTAAGAGTGACTATAGTATTTAAAAAGACACTGGGGAGGATGTGGAGAAATTGTACACTTCATGAACTGCTGGTAGGAGGGCAAAATATTTTAACAATTTTGGAAAACAGTGTTGCAGTTACCCAAAAGATAAACATAGAGTTACCACATGATCTATTAAGATTATTCCTAGCGCCCAGCGAGCATGGCTCAGTGGTTGAACATCAAGCTATGAACCGGGAGGTCATAGTTTGATTCCTGGTCAGAGCACATGCCGAGGTTGTTGGCTCCATCTCCAGTAGGGGGCGTGCAGGAGGCAGCCAATCAATGATTCTCTCTCATTATTGATGCTTCTATCTCTGTCTCCCTCTACCGTCCTCTCTGAAATAAATAAAAATATATTTTAAATAAATTATTCCTAGCCCTATGCCATAGAAAAATAAGAATAAATATCCAGACCAAAACTTGTACATGAATGTTCCTGGCAGCTTTAGTTGTAATAATCAAAAAAGCGAAACAACTCAAATGTTCATCAAATGATGGATAAATAAAATGTCATATGTCCATACAATTTAATGTTATCTGGCAAAAAGTAACGAAGTATTGATATATGCTACAACATGGATGAACATTATGCTAAATAAAAGAAGTCAATCACAAAGTACCACATATTACATGATTCCATTTATATGAAATGTCCAGAATAGGCAAATCTACAGAGACAGGAAGTATATAATTGATTATCTTTTGGCTAGGAAATTAGAAGAAATATGAGAAGCTTTAGTGGATATGAAGTTTCCCTAGAACTGAAAATGTTCTAAAATTAGATATTGGTGTTGGTTGCTCAACTTTGCTAATATATCCCAAGCCACTGACTTCTATATTTTAAATATGTGAATTCTATGAGATGAAAGCTATATATCTCAAAGAAGTTGTTAGTTTAAAAAAAAGGAAATTCTATTTTAAGAAATGATCACAAATGATGAAAAAGATTTTTAGCCAAAAATTGGAAACAATCAAAATCTTCAAAAATATTGAAAAGGTAAAAATATTTATTAAGCCACATGATAGGGTCATATACTCCTATTAAAAATAGTATTTAAAATTTGTTAATCATAACATAGAAAGTGTTTTTGTTAGAATGGTAAGCAATAGATGTAAGACAAATTCTTATCACTAATGATATTATTTATGTATTTAAAATAGCATGAATATTAATATGTCAAAATATTAATAGTCACTGGCTGTATAGTAGTAGTATTAGTAATTTTTATTTCAATTTTGTTTCACATTTCCTAATTTTCCAAGTTTTCTATAATGTACAATTTTAATAAATAATAACTTTTTAATAAATAAAAATAATTATAAATTGAGATCTATCATCAATAAGTGATGGATGAACTAATGGCTATTACTCCACAAACTCATTTTAACAACATTTAATGATAATTGAGTTGCTAGATGCCTACTTTTTCATTTATTCATCTCTATTTTGAATTAATGGGTCTTTAGATAAACATTGAAAATAATTGAGCATGGAAATATACTCATTGGTATCTTTTATTAAAAGTACCTATAAATTCAAATATGAACCAAGTGACCTCAGTCACTAAAATAGCATGAAAGGAAAACATTTAAATGGAAACAATCATAAAGCTATAGTCACATTTTAAATAATGTTATTGATAAGAATCGCCAATAAATCTTAGCTCATTTTCCTATCCTTCTTAATAATATGTTTAGATGACAAAATACAAATTTTAAATTATTTTATTCAGGATTTAGAAAATTACTTTTTATATATGATTAGATCCTGAATTACTGTGGAATCATCAATTCTTTTTAGTATCTTTATATTTAATTTGTAAGCAAAGCAGTAACATAATTATGCTCTCTTTTGTAAATATTTACTTTTCTCCTGGAGAAAAGAACAGATTCTATAACACCATCTACTTTCTGTGTTCAAACTACGTACCTTAAATTCTGATTCTGTTCACATAGGTTTTAATGGCTGTTGACCAAGAAAATAGATGGTGTTAAAAAAAAATAGCCTGTACGTTGTTACTGTTCAAGCTGTTAATATTGGAAGTTGAATAATCAAAAAACTGGAAGGGACCCAGAGAATTCCTTATTTAAAGAGGTGGTTTGTTTAACTCTTTAAAACACTCCAGAGCCAGAGAGTCACAACCCTTAAGTAATATCATCTAATATTTAATACACTGACAATCAAGTACCGTTTCTGCTTCCATCTGAGTTTTTTCCTACTTAATTTCCATCTAGCTCCTCTCATTTAAGCCTCGGTAAAATTGAATAATAAATAAAACAAATAAAATTTTAGACTAAATAAAAAAGCTCTGATTTGTTTTTAAACATAATTCTAGATGAATTCACCAACAGAATGCTTTGCCCATAACGAATGATGGAAGAGAACATGCTGTCCTTAGAAGATTTGCGTAAGTGCTCTTGTGCACCACAGTGGACATAGGTAACTGCCAATGATGCTAAGTACTTCGGAGCTCTCTTTCTGGCCACAAAACTCGAACAGGGACACTTGATGCAATACTAGAACTCATTCTAAGCAGCGTTAACATTAGTCAACAGTCAGACTGCATTGGTGATGAAAAAGAAAATAACTACAGATAATTCTGCTGGTGTTTACACATTTTTGTATCCCCTAGGGCCTAGGCAATTCTAGATAAGTACAAGCAATTTCTTTAAAGAGCTTTCCTTAAAGATCTTTTGTGTCAGAGAGTTGTCAGTAGAAGATTTAGCGTTAATATTACACGAAGACTTCTTTCAGATACTGGTAAAATTGTAAATGCTGGGTAGAGGGAGTTGCTGGCTTTTGCTGAAGGATTTTTCTGGATGGATGGCCAAAATCAAATTTGGTAAATTCATGACATGAGAAGCTAGGTACTAATGAATGAGATGAACAAGTTAACAGAAAGTAGCTTAATGACAAAGACATTGGGTCTGCTATTACTGAGATTAGTGCTGCTAAACCAGGGGTACACTTCAAAATCAATGAAAACGCATGTTAGATTTGCCCTGCTGTTGGTGTCTCAATCTCGGCACTACTAGTATTTGGGGATGGATAATTCCTTCCTGTCGGAAACTGTTATGTGCATTGCTTAGCCTCTACTCAATAGATGCTCGTAGCACCCTTTCAATCACAACAATCAGAAATGTTTCTAGAAATTGACCAATATAATCTGGGGTACACAATCATCCCCAGTTAAGAACCACTGCCAAAAATCTACTACATTGGTCCTAGGACTATAAACTAGCACTCCTCCGAAGGCTGGCTTTGTAAACCCCACACTAAGTGGTTAGATATCTCTGAGCTTGCGCCTTGTATAACGTATTTTGTGTTGTGGCAGACATTCTTTCATTCTTGGGATCTCTCTTCACTTTGGCCTTACTCTAGCATAGTGGCGTAAATAAAACTAGAATTTGAGGAGTATTTATAAATTAAAATTCTGACTTTGTCCCATTCCATCTTCAAAGCATTAGGCAGATAAATTAAGCATCACCTTCTTTTTTTCTTTTTTTTTCCCCGCCCAGAGGATTTCTCTAGGTATTCAAGGCTTACTATTTATTGGAGGCAAAATGAGATCAAGACCATGATCCCAGTGTTTCACAATAATTCATCCTCACTTGGTTTAAGCCAGAATACAGAAGTTCTCCATACAGGAGCATCATTGGTCACCCAAATGAATCATCAGGATTTGCCTCTTACAAAGTTATATATAAGGAGAATATGGACAAAACATCAATAATATTGTGATAAACAGCCTCAAATGTGGCCACTAATGATCCCTACTACCTGATATTTAGGTCAGACTCTAATCACTTCCCTTCGAGAACTGGCTAGACCTAGCTTCTAATAAACAGAATATGCCAAAAGTGATGGCATGTCACTTCTGAATTGGTATACAAAGGTCTGGCTTCTGGTTTGTGTCTGTCCTCCAACTCTATTGTTCATTAGCTCTAAGGGAAGCTGACAGTCCTGAGGTGAACTATATTATGGAGAGGCTCACATGACAAGAAACTGAGGTCAACAGCCAGTGAGGAGCTATGACCCCCTGTTGAATAGCCCACAGGAAACTGAATCTGGACAACAGTTGGAAATGGATCCTCCCCTAGTTGAGCCTTCTGATGAAATAGTAAGTATGGCCAATACCTTGATTGCAGCCTTATGATGCACGTAAGCTGACCCATAGAAGGTATAAGATAATATGTATTTGTTGCTTTAAAATTGTTAAATCTTGATAGTTTCATTATACAGCAATAAATAACTAATACAAACAGTGGAATAAATGATTTTTCTCCTCATTCTCTTCCTCCTTTCACTGATGATGATAATGATCATCTCTCTCATTCTCCTTTCAGATGAAACTGTACTATTAAATTCTGCACCTAAGCTTAGCAGGGATATTCCTACACTTAAATCACCATTCCTCCAAACCCTGAGGCCTCATATTGTCTATATATTTTCCCCAATAATAATTATAATATTATTAAAATTTTCATTATGAAATTATTAAGGGTCTCATGTTGATTACTCCACTACTGATTGTTCAATTCATGACTTATGTCAATCTCAACAACCCAAATGTAATTCCTGAATACAGAATTTAATTTGGGCATCCTAAAGCTACCAACTCTCTTTGGCATATGTATCTCATTCCAAAACCCAGTTTTTTTCATTGTTAAAATAGTCACCTTCCTCAAGAGATTGTTTTGATGAATTAAATTGCATAAATACATACAATCTTTCAAACCTTATTCCTATATAATGTAGCAAGTGCTCAATAAATATTTAGATTTTTTTGATGGCCCTTGCCAGTGTGGCTCAGTTCATTGAGCTCGGTCCCATGCATCAAAGGTCGCCAGTTCGATTCCTGGTCAGGGACATGCCCTGGTTGTGGACTCTATCCCCAGTAGGGGTCAGGCAGGAGGCAGCAGATCAATGTTTCTCTCTCTCTCTTTCTCTCTCTCTCTCTCATCAATAAAAGCATATTTTAAATTTACAAAAATACATATTTTTTGATGATGTTATTTTAATTTCTTCCTCTTCCAAACCCTGTTTTCTTAACCCACTTGCAGATAATTAGTCCCATTTCTAGGCTTTCTACTTCAGTCCTGTTCTAAATATTCTAAAGAATTCTTAGAAATAATTAGTCCACTTTCCAAGTCCCCAAAAGGATCTACTTACTACTTACTACCTCTGAATAAGAATAAGGCCAAAGATAAAAAGGAATTATGAGCAGTCCAAAAATAAATTAAATAACTCTTCTTTTTCTCTATTAACTAGAAAATTGTCTGCTTGATTAAAAACTAATGACCACCAATCTTCAAAGCTGAATCATAGCTATTTTTTTAAAGAAAGCTTTTCAAACAGAAAAATAGACTAATAGATCCTTGGTTTTCTTAAAATGGAGAAAATACACTTTTCCAATGTTAAAGTTACACTTAATACTAAGAGCATCAATGTACCTAAGGTAAAGAAGACATCTTCATTATCACTTAACATGTCAGATTACTCCACTACTGATTGTTAAGTTTCTGGGTAAAGTTTCTGGAAACAAACCGGTGCCAATCTATTGTCTAAGACATAGAGTACAATGTAATTTGTAAAACACCCAAAAGGTTAAATTATCCATAAAATATGTTCTTCAGATATCTTTAGTGATGCTTTAGTTGGATTTATCATGTTGAATTAATGTACTGGGTTTTGCTCAAACACACTTAGTAAAATAACTTGCCAATCTCTTAGCAACTACTAATAACTTACTGTGAAGTAGTATAATTAATATTTTTGAGATTAGGGTTCCTGGTAATGGAGTTTTGATAAAGAAAAGAGTAGAGATAGAGTATCAGATTGTGAATGTAGCTCTGCTAAAGAGACTACTGGGCAGCTAAAAAAAAATATAGCAGCATAGAGTGACTCAGGAAAGGGGAAAAGAAAGGGACATAAATACAGCCTGGATGTGTTCCATGTAAATTAGTCTAAAGCTGGTGCTGAGACTTTTCAATTTCATGATGAGAGCTAACTTCTTGAGAAAGATGTTTCATGAGACTTGCTTAAGTGATTGTCTCAACAGAGAAAATAATATATATCCCAAATACGCTGACCAAGACTCTAATCTTAAAAGGCCATCAATGTGAATTTTCTGGGGCTTTTGGTTTTGAGTTACCTATTGGAGAATCCAGATGTCTAAAAGAACACTGGTCATTTTTTGTCTTATTTTATTTTTTAGGTCCGGGGTTCAGAAATTATCCAAAAAAGATTTGTGAGATATTTCCAATAAGTTGCTTAAACTATAATGCCTTGTTCTATGTATATTTATGATATTTGTTTCCAAAAAAATGTTGAAAAGTTGTTGTTTTTTCTAGTGGTAGTTAGTACTTCACATCTTAAAAGATTTATTGGATATGCCCATCTATAAGCACATACAGATTGTTCACATGATCTGAAACTACAGTCTTGAAGCAAGTTTGACATGACAACACCAAGTATTGGTTCACTGTCTCAAGAACCAGAAGAAATTGAATCAGCCCTTGAAATGCACTTTGTAACCAAGGGAATGATTTTTATAAGGTTGAAAAAATGTACCAAAGCAACAGTATTATATTTCTTAAGATATTATTGTTACTGACATAAAAAAGACTTCTTTCTAAAATTCTTCTGTGGCCTTGGTTGATGACAAAGGGATTACTAAAAAATTTTTACAAATAGCTGTTTTTTAAGCCTCCAGGCATAGAAAAAAGAGACTCTGACTTGAGTGTCACCTGTTTCAATTATTAAACGGGTTTTAAGGGTACAGGATTCAGTATATAAATCAAAATAAAACATGATCTTCTACCAGCCAAAATTTACAGAAATGCAATGTCATTTCATCAGGTCAGAGGAACAACGGCTTAAATAAAATTTGTTTCATTGCTTACAAATGCAAGATGGCATAGTGTAGAGAATTAGAAGTAGAATATTCCATTTTTATATAGCCCTTGGATCTTTTTAGGTTCCAGTTTCCTTATCTGTAACATGAAGGGATGCTGCTTGATGTTATCAAATGTTCCTTCTAGTTCTAACATTCAAAGCTATATGTAAAGGTTGTGGGACTATTAAGAAGAGAGTCTTTCATGTAAATAGCTGACATTCAACTGTGACAATATGGCAAACATATTTTGTCACACAGCTTCCTTCAGTGGTTATTTTAATAGATGTTATTTTTTTAGAGTAGTTTTAGATTCACAGCAAAACTGAGCAGAGTTCCCATACACGCTTTCTTCTCCAGCACACATAGCTTCCTCTACTATCAACACCCCACATCAGACTGATATATTTGCTATAAGTGATGAGCCTACATCGACATATCCATAGGTTTAGATTAGGATCTATAGTTTACATTAGAGTTTACTCTCCGTGATGTACATACCATGGGTTTTAACAGATATATAATGACATGTTACTTCAGTGTTTTCATTTCTTAATAGCTAGATCACTATGTGATGGTGTAAAAGGCATTAGAATATTTCTCCATAGTGAGTGCCAAGGAATGACATTCAAATAAAGATCTTTGGATGCAATTAGAAAATCCCTATAGATCACCCACTTATGCATTACCACAGAAACATTCTTTGTTTACCTTTATCCTCCACAGCAATTGAGCTTTTATATCCTAAAGGTAGCAGATAGCAATCAATATTTGTTAACAGAGTTGGATAACTCATATTTGAACAATAGAGATTAAAGATAAAAAAATAATATAAGCTTGAAAATATTAGATAAATAACATTCTCTAAGGATAATTTCCTTTATTCAAGTCATATTCTATTATATAATTATATTATGAAAAGTCATAAATACCCCCAAGGTGGGAGTGGGAGAACTGAATAAAGCATTACTTACCGAAGATCACATTACTAACCAGAGCAATGGGCTTTGTTTTAAGGCTTTGCTCCTCAGGAAAGGATATTGTTTAAAGCATCAAACACAGTAATAATTCATCACAAAGACTATCAGCAAGCAGGCAAGGATTTTCAAAGTTTAGTATGTTTTCCAGTGTAATAGGACTTTTCCAGTGAAGTTATCAGAATGTTTTGAACATTTTAAACCTAGCCACAGGGTCTTCTTTTTGCTGTGGATAGTATCTACAGTAGAATTGCTTCATCTGTTGTGTGAAATCCTTTTACTGCAGAATACTTTAATTCATTAGGACCAAAACCCAGCAAGGTTCAGGTTTGTTTGTCCTCCTGAAACGTACAGGTTTCAACAATATATTTCTCTCTCCTTGGAAAATGTGGTAATGAAACAGTATTACATAAATTATGATAGTTATAGTTAATAAGTGATCCTCTTTCTCACCATGTCCTCATTATGATTAGAATAAGGGCCAACTGTGCCCTTTCAATTTGTCATCATTATATTTGATTAATCATAAGTATAGATTACATCCCTGAGATAAATGTCATTAAAGAAAGAAAAGGAAATAAGATGTCTGCAAAATAGAGAGAGAACATATAATCAGGTAAACCATAAAGCCCCTGGTTAAAAAAGATAAATAAAACTGTGGTTTACACATCAAGTTTTGTTTTCTCATCTCTCTCAGGAGCAATCCAGTTATTTTCCTTCCTCCCACCCTGAAGCAACTTCACTCTACAAAGTTGCAGAGCTTGTATATTGTCTATAATAAATTGTAAATCAAGTTTCTGATACTTATTTTGATTCTAATGTATTTTCATGAGACACAATTAGTAAAGGATTAGACTGTAAGGAAGATGAAAGCACAAATGTATGTAAAGTTGTTGAAAACTCTTGATATCTCCATCGTCGTCATCATCATCATCATCATCATCATCATCATCATCTAGTTGGTTCATTGTCTAAGCACACTGTCTAGCTAGCCTCTGAGGTTTACATTTAATGACTTCAAAAGCTGGTAATTTTGCTTAATCATTCCTTAAATATCTGCTCTACGGACTATTCATTAACATTATTAAGTTAATTTCACTAGGGAAATTTACTAACTTTTTCTTGAACATTCTAATTTTATATGACTATTGTAATTTTATATGCTTATATAATTTTATATTTAGAACTGAGTTTTTAAAAATAATTTCTCTCCAGAAATGAAATTTTAAAATATGCTGGGC
The DNA here is from genome assembly GCF_951640355.1 of Cnephaeus nilssonii. Classification (NCBI taxonomy): domain Eukaryota; kingdom Metazoa; phylum Chordata; class Mammalia; order Chiroptera; family Vespertilionidae; genus Cnephaeus; species Cnephaeus nilssonii. Next base: position 71,452,865 of record NC_137081.1, on the reverse strand, counting down.
ACAAAATGAACATGGAGTCTTAAACAATAACTGGTAATATTTCTGATGAAAAACTACATTGACACCATTTGTGTCAGAAAGGAAGAGGCTTTCCTTTCTCCATTGTATGTCTTTTTACTTCTTTGTAAAAAATTAGTTGCCTATATAAGGGTGGGTTTATTTCTAAGCTCTCAATTCTGTTCCATTGGTCTATGCATCTATGTTTCTGCCAACATCTTCCTGTTTATATCATTGTAACTTTGTAGTATAATTTGAAGTAAGGGGAGTTTAACACTTCCAGCTTTGTTCTTTTTTCCCGGGATTACTTTGGCTATCCATACAAATTTGAGGATTATTTTCTGTTTCTTTGGAAAAAAAAATCCACTGAAGAGACATACAGATAGCCAACAGGCACATGAAAAGATGCTCAACTTCACTTATCATCAGAGAAATGCAAATCAAAATGACAATGAGATATACCCTCATACCTATCAGAACGGCTATTATCAATAAGACAAAAATAACAAGTGTTGGAGAGGATATGAAGGAAAGGGAATCCTGATGGAAATGTAAATTGGTACAGCCTCTATGGAAAACAGTGTAGAACTGGTACAAAAAAATGTAAATTGGTACAGCCTCTATGGAAAACTGCTGATGGAAATGTAAATTGGTACAGCCTCTATGGAAAACAGTGTAGAAGTTCCTTAAAAAATTAAGAATATAGCTGTCATATAGTCCAGCAATCCCTGTTCTTGGTACCTACCCAAAACATTTGGAAACATTTATTCATAAAGATATATAGGTACCCCTATGTTTAATGCAGCATTATTCACAATAGCCAAGACATGGAAGCAACCTGAGTGTCCTTTGATGGATGACTGGATAATTAAGATGTGGTACATATACACAATGAAATACTGCTCAGCCATAAAAAAATGATGAAATATTACGATTTGTGAAAACATGGATAGATCTTGAGAGTATCATGCTAAGTTAAATAAGTCCAATGGAAAAGGACAAGAACCACGTGATTTCATTCATATGTGGGATATAAAACAGAAAGCAACAAATGAACTAACAAAACAACAAAGTCATTGACATAGAAAATAGGATGGTGTTTACCAGAGGAAAAGGGAGGTAAGGAGAGGATGAAGAACATAAAGGAGGCCATAGATATGCTGATGGAAGGAGACGGGGCTTTTGGTGGTGAGCACACAACGCAATATACAGATGTTGTATTATACAATTGTACACCTGAAACATGTAATGTAATTAACTAATATTACCCTAGTAAACTTAAATCTAAAGAAGAAAACCTACCTTAAATTAAAATAATTTATTACGATATTAGTAATTATTGGGACTTTAGAAACAGGGAGAGAACTATTTAATGCAAATAAAATGATCCTGTATCATAGCACATTATATGAAACTTAAAACCTTGAAGAGTGAGATCAACTTATACAAATAATCAGTTTACCCTTAAGAAACAAGAAATTTACTGAGAATCTAATCAGGACAGTTAGACCAAATGCCTTATTTTAATATTTGTACTCATGGAAATGTGTCCAATACTTTAAAAAATCATTACAGATTCTTTAAAACAAATAAGTGATACCAGCTAAAACAAGGGATGATGTGTATTTAGTAAAAACATTATGCATATCTACATAAATCTTTTCAAGAAGTTCAAATTTTCTCAGTTTTGTGCTTACTAAATCCTATGTAACAAAATTCTAAAGAATAAGATGCATGTAAATAAAAGGCAAAGTAGATTATGCATGGCAGGGTAGTGAGACTTTCATGAATAATAAGGTTTAATTAAACAGCCTTGTTTGATCAAATACCACACCGTGATTTTGGCAAAAATATCATAGTACTCAGTAAAATAAGCTATGTCTGTCCATATTTCTTTTTGGAAAAAGCCCTTTTTTAAAAGTAGAATGTTTGCCTCTATTTAATTCCAAACATTTGGTACAAAGCAATTTAATTAAGAGAAGTCATCTTTGAACCATTTGTGAAGTTTCCTAGTAATTCATTAATTTGTAGCCAATAACTTCATTAACACAAGATTAAACAAAATGTATTGGAACTGGGGAAAAATAAGCTTACTACTAAGGGAGCCCACATGCTAATGCTTAAGGATTTTTTAAAATTATAAATCAAAGAACTATTTTTTTCTAATATTAGATATAATTAAGACTTTAGAAAAACATGGAACATGCATGTACTTCTTCAACACTAAAACATTAACTCAGAAAGCATATGATTTTGTTGGGTGAGAGGTGAAGACATTTGTTTTTATAAGTTTAAACCCTCATTTGTAGAATAATAAATCTGAATATCATGAGAGAAACATATCCAATGCTTATAATATCTGAATTTAGCAATTAGCATCAAAACACTTGTTTATTTCAACAAATTTAAAAGTTTCTACCATCAATTCCCAATCATTATTTTTTATTAGCCACAGCAAAATGTTAGTGTCTAATCTACTTTCTTTTACTGTTTGTTAAAACAATAAAATAATGTAAAATCTGACTTCAAAATGATACATACTAAACTGAAAAGAAATTTAAAATGGCTTAGAATTTTTAATTGTTTTCATTATTTGGATTTCATTTGCTACCATCTCTATTATAATATAAGGTAATCACATCCTAAAAATATTTTAATAATATTATGTTTTAAGTATGTAAAAAATAAAAATGTTTTATATATATATTTATAATTAGATAAAAGTAAAAGTCTTATTTGGGAATAAAAAGAGAGAGAAATAAAAATGAAGCAACCAAATGCCAATCATGATGTTTTCATTCATTTGCAAATCAAATGCTAAACTTTAGAATTATACTTTTTTTTATTTCAGGCAAAACATATTTAGAACAATTTGTATTTGGCTTAAAAATGCATCTCTAATTTGCTGTCTTATTCCTCATTTTGATTATCAGAGTATAAATTGTCTAATTCCCATTGTGTTTAATACAGCAAGTGAAAACATTATATATAAAGTATGAATAAAAAGCTATCTACCTGCATGGAAATCTATTCCCACAGCAAAAGAGGTTCCAGATATAGGCATCAACGCATCCATTTTGTCACTTGGTTCCAGAGGTATTCCCCTGATTCCTTCATGGACAGAGTACATAAGAAATGACTCTATACCTAATTGGAAGCAAAAAAAAAGTCCAAAATGAGTAGTCAACATCAAAATCATTCATTAGCACTGTTTTGTTTTTGTTTTTAATTTTAGAGAATGTTTATTAAAGCTGGGGACAGTGAAACAAAGAGGGGCTGGGGAAATGAGCCTAGGCTGGGCTGCTTTGACTAAGAACTCAGAGAAAAGGGGGCCTTGGGGACAGGGTCTGGGGGTCGCCTGGGATGAGTGGCCAATGTCCATTGCTGCTCTGGTTGTAAGCCTCCTGGGGTCCCTTAGAGGTTAGAGATGTGTGCCTGTGGGGGAAGAAGGGGTGGGAGGGGAAAGGCGAGGGGCTGCTCCTGGGAAGGAGAGCACTTCCATTAGCTCTATTTTTAATGATCCACATTTCTTTCATAAAATAATATGTTTTCATCCACCTTCCCTTTTTCCATTGTATGCTACATTTCTGACAAGTTAAAAGGTAGTTGGATTAGTTGTTCTAGAACTTGAGGAAACGCCAGCATCTCCTGGAGGAATTGTTAAAGCCAATCCCCGGACTCCAGCCCAAGGGCCTGAGAATGTGAATTGCTAAAAGGTAGGGAAGATGCTGCTGATGTGGGAACCATAAACACTGAGGCAGATAATACTTGAAAGCATACTGGGCCTCACAACCAAAATTCACCCTCTTCTCAAAAGCCCGAGCATCTCCTTGCTTATGTATGACAATAGATCTTGATTGTAGATAACTGTATCAGTTACCTTTCTAATAGACTTCTTAAATCTCTTTAAAACCAGAAGCACACCAAGTGCTCAATTTTTGCTAAGATTTTGCTTTTTCAGTATCAAAAGTACGTCCTAAAAAAAGCACACATATGTACTAGTAAGGTGACTACCAGAAGTCCTCATGATGAAGTTTATGAATTTTTCTAACATGCCAGAAAATGTTAATATATGCAGATTTTCTTACTAAAACAAAAATTCCTAAGTTTAGATATGTCTTCACCACGGCATAGCTGTGTGACTTGGACAAGTTGGTTAATTTTCTGTGATTCAGTTTCCTCATCTCTAAAAAACGGAAACAAGAAATCTACTTCACAAAGTTATTATGAGGATTCTGTGAATTAATGTGTTAAGGTACTGAGAGCAGTGCTTGCACATGAGTGCCACATGAATATATGATTTAAAATGAAATATATGCTGGTATTAACATACATATTTCTCATAAAAATTTGAAAAATTTTAAAATTAAGTTATAATCACTGGATAAAAAGATTTGGAACTAGTAGAACTAGAGTCTATGAAATAAAAAGCAGAAAGATATATTTATTAACTTCCTGTTCTTCTGAAGCATTCTCCCACAGTTAAGCAAACCTGAGAATTTACATGGTCTCTGGTACTTTCTCGTAAATAGTTGAAAGAAAGTAAATATAAACTTTTGTTTTGTTTTGTTTTTTACTTTCAAATAAACTACATCCCAATTAGATTGTAACTGTAGCAAACCAACCACTGTTTTTTACCTATTTTCAAGTTTCAGATGGCTTCGACTGGATTTGGTTAAAGGTGTGATAATAAACTGTAGTTCCTGAAAATAAGTGAAAACTTAGAAAGTTTCACAAGAACAGAGATACTGAAAATATTGTAGATACATTTGAAATTCTACATATGGTACTTATTAGGGCACCACTGTCCTAATAAAAAGCTAATATTATTGTTTTCTAATTTTTATCTGATTTTGGTTGCCTAATATCTGCATGGATGAGTAAATGCATCAGAACTAAGATTTTTCAAAACCTTATACCTTGACATGACATGCGGTTCTTCTGGAGATAATATCCCACCGTACACATGCAAGTCCTTGTAGTTTCCGAGGTTGGTAAACAAAGCTGAGAGCATCCACCATTATTTAGCTTGCAGGAATTGCTGCCTGAATTGATGGAAAACAAAGGAAAGTAACAAAATTAAAATAATAATAATGATAATAATAATATCATTTGAACAAATACTTTGCTATTATTGATTTCTAAATGCAGTTGTTTTCTATTGAATAATTTCAAATTGAATAATTTGAAAACTGCCCTTCTAAAAAGGTAAATGGAGATTTAGAATACGGCATAATGATTATAGACAATAATAATATAATCAATTTATAGTATCAATTTAACTTGGAATACAATTCAGTGTTGCTAAGACCAGATATTCATTGTTCCCACCACACACACACAGACACACACAGACAAAAAGGTAATTATGTGACATGATAGATGTGTTAGCTAAAGATACAGTGGTAACCATATTGCAATATACAAATGTACCCAATTAACACACTGTATACCTTAAACTTATACACTGTTATGCCTCTAATGTATCTCAATAAAAATAAATAAAGTCATTAAATATTTTAAGTAAAGAGAGATATATGAGAAGATTCATAGTTACAGAACAGCAAAAGAAAATTGATTTGCCATGAATACTGTCATAGACCTTTGTAATATTTTAAGATCACATAAACCAGGAAATCTTTATATTTTTACTTCAAAATTTTATTTACAACTCTACAGGTACTTCCTTTTCAAGAAAACTTTAATCAAATGTCTCAAATAAATAGCTGTTAAATTATATTATTAACTCAACTCAATGATTATTCCATTGAAAGAAAGGAGGCATATATAAATTTGATTAATTTTTTGAAAGCAAGAGAATAAATTTTGCCATTCCTAAAAACATAAATTCTCCCAAAATGTGTTTAAAGCACACCCCCTAATAGTCATCTAATTAACTGGCATATTGACTTTTGTATTTGTATGTAGTGGCAAAGACAAATATTAGTCAGGTAATCACAGATAGGCATTCTATGAAAATGTTCCATTGCATTTACTAGATTCAGTGTGTTAGTTAAAGCTGATAGAGTAAAGTTAAGTAATTTACAATCTTACCTAGTAAGTTTATTAAATATTCAATTTTTAAACAATTTTATTATTCTAAGACATGTAATGTCATTTACTGGATGTACAAGCTCTGATATGAAGTAAATCCAGTGAGAATTACAAAGCATGATGAAAGCTATATGTCAATATTGCTCTATAGATAATTCAAAGTACCAATGCAATTCATTATTTCTGCTCTCCTGAAGTAAAGACAGTCTGATGGGATTTAATTGTCAATCAAACCTGTCATGAGTTCTGTCATTTTTGAAGTATGGAATACCCTCAATTTGGGAGATTTCTCATCAGGAGATACCATATTCTCCACTCATTTCCTATAGCAGCCAGTTCAGTCAATGTTGAACTCCATCTTACGCAGGTCCTCATAGTAGGATTTGAGTTGGCTGGAACTTTCAAAATGATTACCTTTATCCTATATAATAAAGAGCTAATATGCTAATTAGACGAACAGCAGAACAACCCTCTGGACAACCTTCCGGACGAAGGCGGGGCTGTGAGGGCCAAGTCTCCTGCATGAATTTCGTGCATATGGCCTCTAGTCTCTATATAAACTAACAAAGATTAATGGACTTACTCCTCTTTTTCCCAAGCTGACATAACACTAAGGTAAAGTTTCAGATCTCTGATTATTTTAATAATATTTATACATTTATAATAATGCTATACTGACAATACACACATTTCATTTTATAGAAAGCATGTGTGTAGGAAGCGGTTATAGGGTTAAGCCTCAGACTGACCTGCTGGCAAAGTCGCAAACAAGTCCCAGCTTAGAGGGCTCAGTCCTCTAAGCATAATTAAGCTTGATCTTGTGACTGCTCCCTAGATCTTTCCTGGGTAGCTAGTGGGCTGTGGGAGGGGCAGCAAGTGCTGCCAAAGCAAGTGAAACTTACAACAACATTGTAGATTACTTTGTTTGTCCCTGATTATAAATAAAGCACCAGCTTTGCAGTCTGGATCTGTTCTGTGGCCTCAGCAAGGCACAGAAAGATCCACACAGCTCCATGAATCTATTTCTGAGTCTTGTTTTCTTTATTTCTAATATTTCTCAATCCCTGGCCACCTCCATTTAGAACCAGTTCGTTCATCTCTCTTGCCACGCGGGACATGGAAAAGGGAGATCCCCGCCATGTTTGGCCCCCGCCACATCAGGCTCCCGCAAATGTGAATGTATAGTATGTTACTACAAGGCCAATCTAGAGGAATATGCATTGGGATACAGATTTATTTCAACTTTCACAAAAGACTGAAAAACTGGGGAGTGATTAACAAGTAATGCTTAACTATAAAATTTGAAGAAACACCAAATGGAGAGAAGAAAAAATAAGGGACTTGAAGAAGTAAACAAAAATATATTTATTAAGGAAGAGAATAAATTTATGGAATCAATAGAAAATAAGGGGTTATAAAACCTTGATAATATAAAAATATGTAAAAAAAAGTAGCTTTTTGGGGGGTGCATTTTTTAACACAGTTGAAGTAATAGCAATATATACTATATTATACTAGTATTTATTTTTATAAATAATAAAATTAATCTAAGTGAACAACTATGTTGTGCAACAATACACACTTCATGTATAATTTGTTTAGTCTGTAAGGGAAAATTGATAGTGAAGGAAGTAAAAAAAGAAAAGGAAATTAGTCATTATTAACAATATTTATCTTTACCTATTAAATATGGATTTGTTACAGGACAAATATTAGAGTAATTTTTAAAAGTGACAACTTAGGTAATAATTATCTAGCAAGTATGAAATACTAGCTTGGCTTAATATTTTGTAATGATGCTGATGTTCAAACCTCATGCCTCAGTTCTCTAGTGGAGCTAGAAAGTCCACTTCACCACCGAGAAGTCTCAGCACTCCAGTGATCTATGTCAAAAATGACAAATGAAGTAGCTAATTGTATTTTGAAATTCAAAGTGGCAGTAATGTTAACATCTTAAGGAGTCCTAAATTGTCCATATTTCAAACTAATGAAGCTTTTAAGCTACCTGCTGTAATTCTGTTAATGGGATTGTCTTTAATACAGATGCTTTTATCAGCATATTATTCTTTAAAAATACTATTTTCACTGCCTTTAAGCTTACTCACTTTATACCATTAATTTCTAATTCCTAGAGGATCTTGTCAGTTTGGTAACACTTTCACAGGCGTAGAATACCCATCTGTATCTATATAATCAAAACCTTAGAAGACAAGAGAAATCATGTTACCATGAACAAAATGAGCCAAGAATATTACATTAAAATTTTTCTTCTAGAAACTTTATTGAAACTGTATCTAGAAAAATTAGATATAATATGTTAATTTACAAATTCAAACAAAACATGTACTTGCTCACATTTAGAAAAAGTGAATACAGATTTTTAAAACCCTGCATAGAAATATATTTTTCTGTCTCTCATATTTTCTAATGTGTGTTTTCAGATATAATCCCATCAAGTATAGACTATGAATTGAAGTTTATCATGGTACTATAAGATTTATACTTATTTATTGTATTAAAATCCACACAAATATCATGGTATTTTATTGAGTACCAGTGTTTTTTTCTCCCCAATTACTAATTTATTCCCCACGACTTGAATGCCAGTTAAGTTGTTTATTTTGATACAGAAAATGTTCCATTGTGAAATTGCTAGTGAAAACAATGCTGCTCATTATTATAGACAATGGCCAACATAAATGTCAGACACCAAATACAGGTTTGTGCTGAAGAGTTTGGGTGTTGGTGTCTTCTCAACCATGAAAAGAACAAACACAGTAATCGCTTCAGGTGGTTCTTTACAGCGATTGCTTTCTCTTAAAAATGTTTTATTTATTTTAGTTTATGAAAAAGAAACAAGATTCCTGCTGTTCCTGTAAAAAAAAAAAAAAATGATATCATGCCCAAATTTGGCCCATGCTCTGTCCAGGAAAAGCAACCATCAATCTGGTCTTCATTGGTCTCTCGATGTGCAGGCCTGGCTCTCAATTGGTATCGCCAACAAATCCTGCCTACTTAGTGGTTGTCAACTGAGAACTGAATTGGTGATCCCCTTGATTCCCTATTCTTCCCTCTCCTCTTCTCTGCTTTGGCCTACATGCCCACCTACCTTAGATACAAAGTACATTTTCTTGAAATTTTTTTCCTAAGACTGAAGATATATGAAGGTAACGATTCTCACGGCAGTGACTATATATTTTTTTTTCTCTGAAGGGAGTTCTGCTAATGTCACGGATCATGAAGCAAAAACTAAGAAAGGACTAGCAGGTGTGGGGCTGTGCTGGCTGGCATCTCTGGACTAATTGCCCTTTGGGCAATGTGACAAGTCCACCTATGTAAACCATCTGCTAGTTCTCTCACTCCGTTATGCTGCACACCATTTGGACAAGCAAAAACAAAAAAGCAAAATGTTTAGAGCCAATAATGCTGTGCTTTTGGATATGGAATCCTTATGTCGACATAGTCCATTTGAAGCCGACTCGTTCATTCAGTTTCTGGGCTTAATTGTACATTTCATATATTTTGCTGGTATTTCTTTTTTCCTTATTCTTATATTTTGTAATCAAGAACTGAGTAAGACCTGCTTCAAAGACCTGACAACACTATGAATCCCTGGGCAGCTCGGCTAATGTTTTGAAAGCTCATTGTAGGCCTTATATTAGAGTAATTTCTTCAATAGTATTAGGCAGAATTTGCCTTTCACCCCTCTTTTATGTTAGAAGAAAAATAGGAACCGTCAATTGTTGAATTGATAAAATAATATGAATAAAAGAGAACATTATATATTCAAAAGGCAGCACAAGCTCATTTCAGTGCAACGTACCTTGCTGTGCTGCTTTATCGTACACTTTCATATGAACAACCCCAGAAGTCTTATTTCTCAGGACACTGGGGTTTCTTCCATCTCTTTTGCTGCAGGTTCCCAGCTGAGCTAAGTTGTGGTCTGCCCACCATAGTTTCTTATCTATAAAAATGAAAAGGTTTTTTTTATGGAACAGATAATCATCTTATTAAATAATAAATAGCTATTAAACTATAATACTTTCTATTTTCTTTTATTATATTCTCAATCTCTGTTTTCTAAGAGAAGCAGCAAAATCACTTTTACCTTTAAAAATGCAAATCATAGTGACATTTTAGTATTTAAATTTTCCTCCTCAAACAAAATACCCAAGCAAGTACAAAAAAGACTGTTCTTTAACTTGTTGTTTAAAGTGTGTAAGCTTTTAATCATTAGTACTTTCCATTACTGGATTCTTTACAGTTATATTAATCTCTTTTAATTTTTTCACAGTTTATGCAAATTGTATTACTGTACACTATTAAGTCATATTGAGTGCTCACTTAGTAGCAGAGACTCTGCAATGTCCCACAGATAAAAAAAAAATAGTCCTGATCTTCAAGATGCTAGCATTTTACTGAAAATCACACATTTATTATTATATTATTTTATATTGTCATAGCAAACCTGTAAGAAAACTATTATCATTCTCTTTTCATAGATAAACAATATAAGATTCATGTACATTAACTTTCTTAATTAAATTTACATATTTTGTCTTCCATCTATAAAACATGTGCTCTTTCTAAGACTCCAGGCTGAGTGCACCAAACAAAAATTTAAGGTAATTCAATGATTTAAAACAAAGTTCTTAATTTAAAGTTTTTGGATAAATTTTATACTTTTAAACAAGAATCAAATGACAGTTGAGATCAAATCAATTTCTACCTAGAAGTGAAAATAAGGTTATTTATGTCTGTGAACAAAACAATATAGTCTTTACCTTCAAGGGACAATTATTTTCATTTAAATGCCAGGATATTTTGCCTGAACCAAAGCATAGCTTCAGGTATGGCAAGAACAGTAATAATGCAGATGTCACAATAATCATCCTTCCTGAATCTGATTTCATGCAACGCACAATTCTAAACAGGATCGATAATTCATTCAACTTTCATAATAATTCTACAAGATTAGAACTACTACTATTAAATCATTTTACAGTTAAAAACACTGAGGCAAAGAGAGAGTAAGTAGGTTTCCCTAGATCACAGAATGAATAGTGGCCCCAGGTTATGGTTCAAACACTGATTTCAGTCTCTTAAATTAATCTCTTTTCCATGGAAAAGTTTAGTGTTCTCTCCCTTGACATTCAGATATGGCACTTAAAGTAGGATAGTGAAGTTGAGTAGCCTATTCACTTATGCTTTTATTTATACACAAATTTGCATACGAATAGAGACATCCCCTGTGAATAAAAAAAGGTAGAAATTTTGTCTGGAATAAACATGTGTTTTTGCTTCTATTTCTTCCACTATACCACTGTGATAAAAATGTAGAAGCATAAAAGGTTTAAAAAAATGAACACATATAATAAACAAGAAAATTAAAGCATATAAAGCACGTATAAAAGGTGATATGTGGATAGAAACAGAGAAATGGAGAAATTGGCAGACAAAATTGCAACATAATTTGCTTATTGAAAAAAGCTACAGAGGAATGGAAGCCATTGCTCTCCACAGAATTCTGGATGACCATGATTCCAGCCTATAAATAAGAGGGTGAAAGCAAAAAGAAAGATTAAGAATAGAGTGATTGAGTGACATTACTTTTATAAGTAATGCCAATACCATTTCCCCCACCCCCTGTCCTGAGACCAAAAATATGAGGACCACATTTATAAGTAACCCACCAGCAAAAAGAGTAGAAAACATGAACGTGTGTGTGTGTGTGTGTGTGTGTGTGTGTGTGTGTGTGTGTGACATTTTAGACTAAGATGCTTAAAGAAAACTTTTTTCTTAACTTCTCAGACAGAAAAAGGTAAGTAAGTTTCAAAGGAGTACAAATTAAACATATGTGAGACTTCTTTTCAACTATGCTAGAAACAAGAAAACAGGAAAGCAATACATTCAAAATTATTAGGGGAAATTATAATCAAGCTAGAGTTCTACACCAAACTATTTTAACTGATTGTATAGATTTTATGTGGCAGGGGGAGTGGAGAAGTATATGTAGGGGTTGGGGGTTTATCTCAAAGTTTATCAGCCATCAACTCTTAAGAAGAAATTGAAAGTTGAACTTCCGCAAAAATGAGAAAATAAGTCAAAATAATGCCATGGAATCTAAGAAACAGAAAATTGAACAAAGCAAGATGGCAAAGAGAAGCTCCAGAACAAATCATATGCATTAAACATAAGGAAAAAGCTGTCCACACTGGATCACAAGACTGGGAGTAAGATCTCCAAGGAAAAAATAAAAAGAATGAGAGAGAAAGAGATGGGAATACAGATAGATATAAGTAGAGAGAGAGAGAGAGAGAGAGAGAGAGAGAGAGAGAGAGAGAGAGAGACTAAAAATAAGTACATGTAATCCTACCCTTTAATTCTAATTTGTCCTATAATGCTAATAAATGCCATTTATTTTTTTCAATTTTAAAGTCAGTCTTTAAACAAAGCACAGAGGACTCACTGTAATTACAGTATAGAACATTAATGTTAAAAACATTAGCAATTTATATATCTATACTAATAAAAGGGTAATATGCAAATTGGTCAGGATGTCCTCACACAATGACTGAACAGCAGGCTGCATGGGGTGACCAGGCCAACGGTGGGGGGGGGGGGGGGGGGAGCAGTGAGGGGTGTCCAGGATAACAGGGAGGCAGTTAGGGGTGACCAGGCTGGCAGGCGGGGGGGCAGTTGGGGGCAACCAGGAAGGCAGGCAGAGGCCGTGAGGGCCAATCAGGCAGGCATGCCAGTAAGTGGTTAGGAGCCAGTGGTCCTGTATTGTGAGAGGAATATCCGAATGCCAGTTTAGGCCCTATCCTGGGGATCAGGCCTAAACTGGCAGTCAGATATCCCCCAAGGGATCCTGGATTGGAAAGGGTGCAAGCTAGGCTGAGGGGAGCCCCCTGTGCACAAATTTCGTGCACCAGGCCTCTAGTCTTATATAATAAAAGCCTAATATACTAAGTGTCTGGTCATCCTGTCAACTGTTCTACCAATCAAAGCGAAATATGCTAATGATATGCTAAGGCAGCTCAACTGCTTGCTATGACGTGCACTGACCACCAGGGGGCAGATGCTCTGACCAGTAAGTTAGCTTGCTGCTGGGGTCTCGCCAATTGGGACTGAGCGAGATGGGCTGGACACACCATGGAGCCCACCCACGCTCCCTCCCCAGCCCCAATTGTGCACCAGTGGGGTCTCTTGGCCTGGCCTGTGCTCTCTCATAATCTGGGACCCCTTGGGGGATGTTGGAGAGCTGGTTTCACCCTGATCCTTAAGGCCACTCTCCTCAGGAGGGTTCCAGATGCAGGACTCATGGCTGGAAAGTACGAGCCTCTCCCCATCGGGACTGATTGGGAGCGAGCCCACAGCTGGCTCAGTGGGGCCAGGATGTGTGGGAGTGGCAGTTAGGAGCTGCAGGTGGCATTGGACTGTGGGTTTCAGCCTGATCACCGCAAGCCACTCCGAGGGACCCCTCCCATGCACAAATTTGTGCACCGGGCCTCTATTCTATACTAATAAAAGGGTAATATGTTAATTAGACTGGACATCTTCTGGATATCCATCTGGATGTTCTTCCACACAAAGCTATGATGGCGGGGGCCGAGGCAGTGGTGGTTAGGGGCGACCAGGGGAGGGCAGTTAGGGGCAATCAGGCTGGCAGGCAGGTGAGCAGTTAGGAGCTAATGATCCTGGATTGAGAGAGGGATGTCCGACTGCTGATTTAGTCAAACATCCCCTGAGGTGTCCCAGATTGGAGAGGGTGCAGGCCGGGCTAAGGGACCCCCTGTGCACTAATTTTGTGCACCAGGCATCTAGTATATATAAAAGCCAAGCGACCAGAACGACGGAACTAGAACGACCCGAATGACCAGTCACTATGACACGTACTGCCGGTGGCCAACCAGCCCGATTGGGGCGCTGATTGGCCCCCCTCAACATCCCTCAGCTCCTCCCCCAGGTCAGCCACACCTCAGATCGGTCCCCTTTGGGGCGGGCCGGCCAGACCCCACCCGTGCACGAATTCGTGCACCAGGCCTCTAGTGTAAAAATAAAAGTGGAGTTGTCTAAAGATTTAACATGCAAAGCAAGAAGAAAATATGGTTAAAAAGAAGAAAGAATATCATGGAAAAAATGGAGAGTCATTTTAATAGAAAAGTAAATAGAGATTGAGCAAATTTGTTTAGTTTAGAAACCTTTGAAAGGAGAAGAATAGGGGTAATATAAATGATTGCATTATCAGCAAATTAATGCATAACATCTAAAATTGATAAATAAAAAATTAGTTGTTTTGATATATCACCTAGAATGTTTGCTAGTAACCCCATAAAATAATAATAGACAGAAATAAGAGATTTACCTGCGAAATGTGACTGGAGTTGAAAAGGTTGAATTAGGAGATATTGCTGTTGATAACAGTCTTTTTTATATTAGTTGCTTTGTTGTTATAAGTATATTATTTCAGAAATAAAATTTATAAAAAATGTAGACACAATCAATAAATAATAAGAATTTACCTAAAGTATAGAATTCAGAGCCTAATGGACTGACCGCTCTCTGACTCAAGAAAAAGGCTATGCTGGTTAGGTTTTTAAAGTAGCCCATGTTGAAACACAACACATTTCTGTCTTCTATGCCAAAACATTTCACCACTAAGACATAGGTGATTGAGTGAAGCTAAGAGCTCTACAACTGAGAACCAGGGATCTCTTCTTTTGAACCACTTGAGTGTATCACTTAGGGCAGTGGTCGGCAAACTCATTAGTCAACAGAGCCAAATATCAACAGTACAACAATTGAAATTTCTTTTGAGAGCCAAAATTTTTTAAACTACTTCTAATGCCGCTTGTTCAAAATAGACTCACCCAGGCCATGGTATTTTGTGGAAGAGCCACACTCAAGGGGCCAAAGAGCCGCATGTGGCTCGCGAGCCACAGTTTGCCGACCACTGACTTAGGGGATGAGGATGATCTTTCCTTTATCAGCCTCTAAGACCTAATGTGTCTTGAGCAGTAACTCTATGGCAACATTAGAGCTAAACAGAAGAAGGGGTAAGTGATTTTTTAGGATAACCTCTCTCTCCGCAAATTCTCATGTTTCAGTCAGCTAAGATATAACTTATCATGACCCTAGATCCTATCCATTTAAAACTGAGCATGTCAACAAATCTCTGTGACAAAATAATAAAAATTTTATTTCTGGTAGCATTGTTCTTATTGCTATAGGAGATTAGGGGAAAAAAATAAGAAAAACACTTCTCTCCTTAACTACTAGAAGATAGCCACCCGTGGCAGACTCAAGGTATTATCTATTGGTCCAATTATATTTTTAAGGGGTAGTACAGAGTCAGGAAATAAGTAGAAGGACTGAACACAAAGAACCATGGCCTTGAGGACAATGACCAAAGAATCCGGTGCCCATGAAGGACTATGAGGGCTGGGTAACAGCAGTGACCAGCATGAAACAGTGACCAGCATGAAACTAGGACCGCAAGTATCCTGGAAAAAACTATTTAGGTTCACCTCAAGTCTTGGTCAAGATTCTTCAAACTACCTAATAATATTCTGCCTCAATTACAAAATTCTCTATCAAGTTTTTAAATCATTATATAAACTACATTGATTCTACCTACTGATACTTCTTTTCAACCTCCCTTTAATACATGCATTTAGCCTACTCTTATCACATCATAATATTCCACTAATGTTGATCATCTATTATTTGTAAAGCCCTAACTTTGATAATGAAAACATGACAGAAGACAAGTCAAACAAGATATCTGCCTTTATAGATGTATGTTCTTGTGAGAGAGACACACCAAAAATAAACAAATAGTGAATAACTGAAATTCCTATAAACCAGTAGTAAAATAACAAACTTATTGAAAATGTGCAAATGTCTTGATTAAACATTTATACAAAGAGATGCAAACAGCCAATAGATATATAAAAAGATACTCAACATCACTAATATCAGGGAATTACAAATCAAAACCACAATGAGATATCACTTTACACCTATTAGGATGACAATCATTATAAAAAAAAATAACAATGTTGAAAAGGATGTGGAGAAATAAGAACTTTGGACACTCTTGCTGGGAATGTAAAATGGCACAGCCACTACAGAAAACAAGATTACTCAAAAAATTAAAAATTGAACTACCATATGACCTAGCAGTCACCCTTCTGGGTATGTATCCAAAAGAACTGAAGTCAGAATCTTGAAGAGATATCAGCATTCCAATATGCATTGCAGCACTATTCATAATAGTAAAGGTATGGAAGCACCATAAATGTCCTTCAGAGAATAAGTGGGTAAAAAATGTGATATACAGTATATGTGTGAGTAGAATAGATAGATAGATACATAGATAGACAGACAGATAGATAGATAGATAGATAGATAGATAGATAGATAGATAGATAGATAGATAGATATCATATACATACATACACACAATGGATTATTATTCAGACTTTAAAAAGAAATAAATAATTTGTTGGGGGGATGTTGAGAATGGGGGAGGCTCTGTGTGTAGGGGGAGATAAAAGGTATATAGAAAATCTCTGTATAATAATCTTACTATAAAACAAACTGCTCTAACAAAACAAAGTCTTTAAAAAATGGAAGATAAAGAAAATTTTGCCACATGCAGCAACATGAATGAAATTCAAGGACATTATGCTAAGTGAAATTTGCCAGTCACAAAAGGACAAATACTATATGATTTCATTTATATAAGGAATCTAAAATACTCAAATTCATTGAAACAGGGAGTACAATGGTGGCTGTCAAGGGCTAAGGGGAGGGAGAAATGAGACGTTGCTATTTAATAGGCATCAAGTTTCATTTGCACAAAATGAGTAAGTTCTTCAGACCTGTTGGCCCTACAGTGAACAATACCATACTGTGCACTTAAAGGTTTGTTAAGAAGATGTGTATCATGTTAAGTTTTCTTACTACCATAAAAAAGACATAACTGAAGACTGCTATTAGTGATATGAAGAATATAGATACAATTCCATTATTTATTTTGTTGGCTTCTTTACTTTTGTGCATAATTCCACCATAATTCCATCATTGCACAAGTATAACCCCACCCTCAGTAAAATATTTCATACTAGCATATCTCACACTGACCCTTTGTTCTCATTGGTTCTATGGCCTGTACAGATAGAATCATACACTTTTATTTTATTGCTTTTTCTATTCTTTTCACTTGTATAAATTTAGACTCCTTATCCAGAAATGAAAGCTCCCGAGAGCAAGGATCCTGTCTTGTACTTCTTTGTATTCTTCACAATACTTTGCATTCTTTTGAACTGAGTATAATGTAGAAATTCCCTAAATACATGTTAAATGATTGGGAAAATAAATATCCCCCAAAATATCTCTCATGATAACTCATAACTTTAAAAGCATTTCAATAAACCCATCTCTCCCAATCCCTGTTGATATTATCTTTTTAAAATATATCTTTATAAATATTATATTTTATAAAGATTCCTCTAATATAAATAATTTTTCTTTTGATGGTATAATTAGTATTTTGATTCACATTTATTTCTCTCACGTTGTTATTAACATGAATACATGAAAATCTTCAGAAATTACCAGAATTCAAAAGCTGTTTGCTTAAGCTGCTAGCAAATAATTTTAATAACTATTTTACTGTTATGGACTGAATTGTGTTCCCCAAAATTCATATGTTGAAGTTCTAACTCCCAGTATGTCAGACTGTGACTATATTTAGAGACAGGGCCTTTAATGAGGCAATTAATTTAAAATGAGGCCATTGGGGTAGGTCACAATCCAGCATGACTAGTGTCTGTATAAGAGAAGGAAATTAGAATACAGACACACAGAGTGAAGACCCAGGGACAAGTTAGTCACCTACAAGAGGCCTCAGAATAAGTTAAAAATTCCCACACCACAAGCCTACAGAATAATGAGAAAAGAAATTTCCGTTAAGTCACTCAATCTGTGGTCTAAAGTGTTTTGATTGAGTGCTTTTTGTTTCCCTTTTTTCCAGATTGCTAATTTGATTCTTGCTTCATCTACTCTACTTTTTATTCCCTGTAAATTATTATTCATTTCAGTTAGTATATCCTTCATTTCTGACTGATTATTTTTTGTGGTTTCTATGGCAGCTCTAGCAAACTAATACATTTGCTGATAGAGACAGTGAAGAATATGATGAAATATGAAAAAATAATTATACAAGTAACATAAATATAAATTGTTTTTACTATACAGTCTTCAAAATCTTCACTCAAAGGGCGGCAGGGGGGAGAGAGAATAAATTTACTAAAACCTAGTAAGTTATAGGGCCTTTGCTAGGCTCAGAACATAAGCAAATCTGATTGTCTCATTTAATCATCATAACTGAGATGTAATGTGTTAAAACATCTATTAAAGATAAGCGACCAGAAGGTGAAAAGATGACCTTCCCCAGGGTCACACAGAAGTGTGTTCATTCTCAGTTGATATTACTAGAATTTCAATGCTCTTTCCACTGCATTGCTCTGTGCATAAAATAGTAACCCACTGAAACTGATAACATTATACTTTATAATGCAAAGGTTACTTGATAAATATGAACTTAATTAAAGTTTCATCCCAAATTAAAGAAAGTTGCAATATATATTTCAGTAAATACATTTTAAAATTAGAAGTATAAAGTTTTAATAACACTTTACTACTTAAAATATATCATCAAAATTAATAACTTATTTTTTAAATATTTAGAATATGTATTTTAGTGAATTTCACCACAATTGTTGAGATTCATTTTAAAGTTAGATTTTCTCAAACACTAGCTCTTTATGTTTAAAATAGAAACTATAACAAGATGCCTAGTTACATTTGAATTTAAGGTAAATGAAAAATAACCTTTTAGGGCATACTTATACAAAAAAAAGTTTGTTGTTTATTTGAAATTCCAGTTTAACTGGATGTCCTGTATTTTCTATGGCAATTATATTATCTCGACTCTCTTCTAAATCCCAACATTTAAAAGAAAGCAATGAAAATTTCATACACCTACAAAGAGAATCTGAGAGGAGTCCATGGCTATTAAAAATAGTAGGTGGAAAGTAGATTATAATTGTTGACTGGCTTAATAGATAAAATGAAAATCTAGACCTGCAATGGGAGTCCAGGTGCAAGTTAATTTGCACTTCGGAAATTTAGAAGAGATCAGAAGTTGAAGAGTGTAAGACCTCTAAAATAGATAAATGCAACAACAACAAAAAAATATGATTTGTTTAGTCTAATCAGAAGCAGTTAGAAAATGGTTTACACAGCTAAGAAAGTGGTCCTTCTGAAGTCTGGTCAAAGATGGAAGATTTATTCTCTGAAGAAGATGACCACACCATGAATGGCACTGAAAATATAAGACAACTGAGGCTGTGAATATCATATTAAATGCAGAGATTAAATGATAATCTACATCAGCGGGTCTCATATTTGAGTGTGAATTAGAATCAGCTGAAGGGCCTTTCAAGATTTCTGGGCCCCACTATAGAGTTTAAAATTCAATACGTCTGAGGTGGGGCTTGATAATTTGCATTTCCAACAATGTTCCAAGGTGATGCTGATACTTGCTGGTCAAGCGGTCTCCACCTGAGACAAACATCAAAATCACCAGGGGGATCTTTAAAAAGAAACACCTGGTAGCCACTCTGAGATTGTTGTGGTCTGAGGCATGACAACAAGATTTTTCAAATCTTCCTAGGTAATTCTAGTGTGCAACTAGGATTAAGGATAACAGACCTAAATGCTAAATTATGAGACCTCTACTCTACATCGCTTTCTCCAATCTCTAAGGAAGCCAGCATCTAGAACAATATCCCCCTAGAAGAGATAAAGGGGTTTCACTTTTGGGAGAAACTGTCCTCCCAATATTCTGAAGAATCTGATTATTGGGGAAATCTTCATCTCCAACAAGGTTCAGTATAGCTATTTTAATGATGTAACAATTACATAATCTCTATCTCTTGAATTCAGAATTTTTAATCACAGAAAGCTGAAGAACCAGCCAAGAAACACCACATAATTAAAGAAAAACTACACCATAACCAAGAGTGAAATTAAATAAATAAACATTAAAAAAAATACTCAGGGGAGATAGAAGCAACAGAAATCAAACCAAAACAAAATACACATAATTTAAATCGTCAGATTTTATATTTATTTTTTATAGATTCAATTGTTGATAGATATGTATTTATTTCCATTTTATTATTCATACTTTTTAAAAAATATATTTTATTGATTATTTACAGAGAGGAAGGGAGAGGGATAGAAAGCTAGAAACATCAATGAGAGAGAAACATCGACCAGCTGCCTCCTGCACATCCCCCACTGGGGACGTGCCCGCAACCAATGTACATGCCCTTGACCGGAATCGAACCTGGGACCTTTCAGCCTGCAGACCGACGCTCTATCCACTGAGCCAAACCGGTTTCGGCTGTTCATACTTTTTTAACTTTGTTTTTCTTCTTCTTTTTGTTTTTATTTTAAAATATATTTTTATTGATTTCAGAGAGGAAGGGAGAGGGAAAGAGAAATAGAAACATCAATGATGAGAGAGAATCATTGACTGGCCATTTCCTGCACGGCTCTGACTGGGAATTGAACCATGACCTCCTGGTTCATAGGTTGATGCTCAACTACTAAGAAACCCAGGAGAGACTCTACTTCCTTTTAAAAAGACCCTTTAACATGACATGTAATGCATGTTTGGTGAAAATGAACTCTTTTAGCTTTCTTTTGTCTAGGAACCTTTTTATATGTCCTTCAATTCTAAATGATAATTTTGTTGGGTAGAGTAATCTTGGTTGTAGGTTCTTACTCTTCAACACTTTGAATATTTCTTGCCAATCCTTCTGGTCTTTAAAGTTTCTGTTGAGAAATCAGTTGATAGTGTTATGGGAACTCCCATGTTGATAACCAACTGCTTTTCTCTTGCTGCTTTTAAGAATCTCTCTTTGTCTTTAACCTTTGGCATTTTAATTTTGAGGAGTGTTGTTATGGATTTCTTTGATTTCATCTTGCTTGAGACATCTGGCATTTTCTGGACTCATTTGTCTATTTCCTTTACCAGGTTAGGAAAGTTTTCGTCATTATTTTTCAAGTTCTTGCTCTCTTTTCCTTCCACCCACCACCCCCTGCCTCCACCCCATGATGCGATTGTAGTCATGCTTGACATTGTCCAGAGGCTCCTTACACTATCTACTTTTTTTAAATTCTTTTTTTATGTTTTGATTGAGTGCTTTTTGCTCCCTTTTTTTCCAGATTGCTAATTTGATTCTTGCTTCATCTACTCTACTTTTTATTCCCTGTAAATTATTATTCATTTCAGTTAGTATATCCTTAATTTCTGACTGATTATTTTTTGTGGTTTCTATGTCCTTTATTATGCTGTTTAAGTTCTCACTAAGTTCTCTGAGCATCCTTACAATAAGAGATTGGTCTAGTAGATTGCTTGTCTGCTTGTCTCCATTTTGTTTAGTTCTTTTTCTGGAGTTTTGTTCTGTTCTTTCATTTGAGACATGTTTCTTTTTTCCCCTCATTTTGGCAGCCTCCCTGTGTTTGTTTCTAAGAATTAGGCAGAACTGCTACATCTCCTGGGCTTGGTAGAGTGGCCTTGTATAGTAGGTTTTCTGTAGTGTCCAGTGTCATAGCCTCACTTATCATCTAAGCTGGATACTCCAGGTGTGACCCCCTCCACTATCTGGGCTATGAGCACATCCTGTTGTAGTTGAGCCTTGATTGCTATTGGGATGTCAATGGGAGGGATTTATCCCCAGGGCTGCTGGCAGCATGACTGGCTTCAATCACAGACTACCGACCACTGTGGAAGATCAGCTATGCAGGGGCCCACCCAACAGAGCAGGACTTATTTCAGCAGGGCTCTGGTGCCCACTGAGTCTGCCCCTTGAGTGTGTCTCTTGTGGATGTGATTGGGTGATGTTTCAACATGGTCTGAAGTAGTCAATCAAGTTCTCTGACTCTGGGGCATCCCAGTAGGTGCAGGCCAAGTTCATCAGCCAACTGTCATCTGCCAGAGGCCACCTTGTATAAGCTACAAAGCCATCTATAGATGGCTGCTGCTTGTAATCTGCTTGGAGGTGCCCAGATGAGACCAAGTGGTGAACCAAGGAGGGCTGCTGCTAGTGTCTGTCCTGGGGCCATTTAGCAAGAGGTATAGGGTATGCTGAGCCCAGATGCTGTTTGTTTGAGAGAGTTTAGCAAAGTCTAAAGTGTGAGCCAGAACAGGCCATTCATATGTAAAAGCCACTGAAAACACCTTGGGTAGGTATGCAAGTTGGGTGGGGAATTCAGAGAATCACCAGGGTGGGGCTAACAGTGTTAGCCAGGTTGGTGGAGACTCAGATATGGTGCCTGCCTGCCTGCCGGTTTTGCTGTGAGAGGGCTCAAGAAAGGAATAGCACTTTTGTCTGGGAGAAAGCTGCACCACCCATTTCTTGCCTAGATACCAGAAAATTCAGTTCCTCCCTGTAATGTACCTTGTGCCAGCTGGGCTGCTTGCCTCAGTATTGGAGCTCAGAGGGAGTGAATCTGAGTAAGTCCATGAATGGGTCCTTTAAAAGGAACTGCCTGGAACTCCAGAAGCCCTCCATGTCATTCAGATACAATCCCCACTGGTTTTTATGTCCAGAAGTTATGGGGACTGCTTTTCCTAACACTGGAACCCTGGGGTGGAGGCCCTGGTATGGGGCTGGGACCCCTTATTCTCATGAACTCCTCTGCAGCTGAAATATCCCTCCTGATTTTTATCTGCCACATATAGGTGTGGGCCCAGCCAGTTCCCCACCTCTGTCCCACCTATCAGTCTCAATGTGGCTTCTTCTTTAAATCCCTAGTTGTAGGACTTCCACTCAGCTAGACTCAGGTTGTTCTGTTGTTTAGTTGTGATTTGAAGTGATTGTAGGAGAATGTGAAGTGATCGTAGGAGGATGTGAATATCACATTTACCTACACTGCCATCTTGACTGGAAGTTCAATATCCTCAGATTTATAATAGGCATCACATTCTTAAAGCAAGAGCAAAAAGTTTTAAAAAAGAAATTGTGAAATCAAAATTTAAACTCATAAATTTTAAAACTCTTATGACTGAAATAAAAAAAAATTGATACAAAATTGAAAATTGAAAAAATCCTTAATGAAATAAAAAAGGAAAAGAAGAAAAGAGAAAAAAAGGAAATTCACTGCCTAAGTTATATGATTTCAGAAAGAGATCTTTGAGAAACAGAGGGGGGGAAATCATTACAAAAATTAACACCATTTCCAAGAACTGAAGAATACCAGTTTTCAGGTTAAAATAACCAAACTCGTTCCCAGAAAAACAGATGAAAACAGAAACACATTATTATGAAATATAGGGACAAAGAAAAGATTTCATAAGTTTCCAGAGATAAAAAAAATAGTTAATAATAAAAGGGTACACAGGCAGAATAGCAGTGGACTTCTCAATTGTAGCATTAAATTTGAGAAGACAATTAAGCATACCTTGGAAGATTTGAAACAAATTACTTCCAGTCTTGATTTCATTCTCAATTGCTATGGACTGAATGTTTTGCCTCCCCCCCAAAAAAAATCATATATTGAAACTCTGACACCCCCCCGCCACCCGCAGTGAGATGGCATTGGGAGAGTAATTAGGTCATGATGGTACAGCCCTCATGATGAGATCACTGTGTCCTTATCAGAAGAAAAGATCTAGCCCTCCCTCTTTCTCTGATCTCCTCCATGTGAGGATACAAGAATATGCCGCTTGCAAACAAAAAGCAGGCAGTCCCAACATTGGATCTGCCAGCACCTTAATCTTAGATTCCTCAGCCTCTCGAACTGTGAGAAGCTGTGAGAATAAACATTTCTTTGAGTCACCAAGTCTATGACAATTTGTTACAGCAATCCGAACAGACTAAGACACCAACCAACTGAATGTTAGGATAGAATAAAAGCACTTTCAGACATTGTCTTGATAAATTTACCTCACAAGCACCCTTTCTCAAAAAGCTTGCTGGAGGCTATACTTCAATATAACAAGGTAATAAGCTGGGAAATATAGTATCTAGAAAACAGAGAAGATAGACAAAAAGAACCCCACCCATGTAATGGTGAATACAGATCCAAGGATGACAGCAGCAAATCTAGATGCAAACTGCAGCAAGAAATCAGAGAATTTCAGGAGAAGTGCATGTTGGAGAGAGGGCTTAAGAGCTCTGAGTTTTCAGCTCCCATATTATTAAGAGCAAAGTCACCACAAACTTTACATTACCAAAATAAAATCCATTTTATTTTTTTCCATGTATGCTTCTTTCCCAGTAAACATATGTTATAGATTTAATGTTTGTGATGCCCCAAATGCATGTGTTGAATCTTAATCCCCAAAGTGTGGTGCCTAGGGAGGTGATTAGGTTGTAAGAGTGGAGTTTTCATGGATGGAATTAGTGCCCTTATAAAAAACACACACCCAAGAGAGCTCTCAGCCCTTCCGGTGTGAGACAGCAAGACCAACTGGCTTTCTGTGAACTAGGAAGTGGGTTCTCACCAGATAGAAAATCTGTTGGTGCCTTGACCTTGGACATCTCAGTCCTCTGAACAATGAGAAATATATATTTGTTGTTTAAGCCACCCAGTATCTTTTGTTATAGCAGCGTGAACCAACTAAGACAACTTCTCATAAAGAATAGCTCCCACTCAATCATCAGAAGTAAATACCAAACAGGCATCTTTTTCCCCCACCTTGCCTCCATGGCCTCTCCCAGGTACCTATTAATTCCATGCAAGTCCACTTAACCTCACCCTTATTATCTCACCAAAGGAATATTTTATTTCCCTCCATTCCCACTGAAACTGCTGAGCTCAGTGCCTTATCAATTCTCATCCTCCTATCATTGCTCAGGAGACACTGGAGTGATCTTTCCAAAATGCAAATTAAAGCATGCCATCCTGATGCTTAAACCTCTCTCCTGGCTTCCCCTGTCAAACCTCTTAGCGTGGCACGAAGGCCTTCCATGATTTGGTGCCCACTTAACTTTCCATCACCTGATCTGTAACGGCCCCCAGTGCTCCATGTTCCAGGAATATTGAATTGCAGTCAACATTCAATTCCCAGGGATAGAGTAACCATGTTTCCAAAAAGACATGAATGACAATAACCAGAAGAAACATAATTAAAACTATTGTGAATATGAGAAATATCTACCCATCAGAATGAGTCTATCATTCATAATTACATAGAAACCATTACATTTTTACACTGTACCTATCACAAATCAGCAACGCCCCTCCAGCTGGATAGTCAGAGATGTGTATGTCTGCCTACAGCTGTCCGTTAGCCTGTGAGCCGCTCTTCTGTTGCCAGAGCAGCTCTGCAGTGGCTGAAGCCCTGTGCTAAACTCTGTGTCTCGGGGCAATGACAGAACTAGGCGTCTCCTTGTTCTTCCTTCTCCTAAGCATCGTTTCCATTTTTATTTCATCTTAAACAGAGAATTTGAAGGACAGTGGAAGTAGGATGGACAACACTGCAGAACAAAGTCAAGAATTTTACTTTGAAGCCTTTGTGACCTTGAACTGACAGATATGACCCTAACTTCCTTCCATTCGTTGTTATATTGAGACACTTGCCTCATTGAGAGCTGAGGGGGCAGTCTAGGGTTATAGGGAGAAAAGCTTGAGAATGGCAGGTAATTTAATTTCTGAGTTAATGGCTTGACTGTGTTGCCAGTGAACTTGAATTTTTGTGCAATGATGAAGGTGAAATGACAGTGAGAAGAAAGAAGAAGCTGACAAAAACAAGGCAACTCCAAATAACTGCTTGCAAGGATGTTTAAAAAAAATTTTAAAAAGTAGAGTTAATTTAATGCAAACTGATTTTAACTAAGATTGTCTTCATTAGAAAAAGGAAAGAAGAAGAGGGGCAGGGTAAGGAAGGGATACAGAATTACTCAGCTCCAGTAACAGAGCAGATGATTTGAATATTTTAATTACATGCATTTGAATTAAATATTCATTTTGCATCACAGTTGTGTTTGTGTCTGCACTGTTTTATCTGTTTCCTCTTAACCATGTCCCCTAGATACCAATTAATAGGTTAATATAAAGTTAAGAGTATTTATAATTTTCCAAATGATTGCCAGGCATTTCTATACCTTTTTGTAATTTCAGTCAATTTACTTCCTCCATCTGAAATCCTTACCTGCACAGCTATACCCACCTACATTTTGATGATGTGAATAATGGATACATAGACAGCTTTATAGACTCAGCTCAAATGGCACCTCTGTTTGGAAACTGTAGTTGTCCCCAAGAGGTAGAGTGGCTCACCTAATCCTTCGTGTTGTTCTGTGGTCTGTTTATAATTTTATTATAACATTCATAATCCTATAGCACTTTGTTATTTACATGTATGTCTCCTTATTTAAAATACAAGACTCTTCAAGGCAGGAATTATTATGTCTTGTTAACTTTTATCCTCCATACATGTACCAATGCCAGTCATATGAATGGTATTCCAGGCTGGTTGAGAGTCAGTAGAGTAGGTGAGAGAATGTGGCTTAGACTCACACAAATCTGCTTGGATATTTGACTGTGACGTTTACTCTTTGGGTATCTTACCTTGATTCTTAGTATTCCTCTTATCATCCATAAACGAGGTAAATTTTACTAGCCATATATAATATATGATATAGTTAGCCAAGTGATTTAAATGCTAAGGACAGTCATTGATAGCTATATGGAATAAAAGAATGAGAAAAAAAGTATAGAAAATCTGAAACACACATGTGACTATACTGATAATAAAATATAAATGATGTAGGTAGGAATGTGTGTGGAAGTACTTTGTCAGAATGATGAATGAATCTGCACTATTTTTTCTATGATTTTATACTACTTCTCGTGTTGCTAGCACAAAGTGCCACCCCAAAATGTGCCTCTTTGGCATAAGAATTAATTTGAGCTGATTATTATTTTTTTAAAACAGACACAAGAGAAGCTCTGTGTACAGGGTAGAAGTTGCTCTTTGTACGAGAAATTTACATTTGAAAGGGGGCCTATACCAGAAAAAGAGCTTTTATCAGTGATGACTTTTTCATCTGTGCATGGCAGGGGATGTTTACCGAACATTTCTACTCACTTTCACATGAATTGCCTCCCTGCTTTGAAACCACAGAACCCTCCCTATCTCTTTTCTTACGCAGGATGCTATAGAAGACTCAATAGTCTGGTTACCTTTTGAATCTCAAATATTTGTGGGGTTCCTGAACATATAGAATTAAAATGGTTTATGTTTTATTCTATTAATTTATCCTTTTTTTAATTTAAATTCTTTGTTGTTAAAAGTATGACATATGTCTCCTTTTCCCCCCATTGTCCTCTCCCTGGTCACTCCTGCCCCCTAGCACATGCCCACATCCCCCTACTGTCTGTGTCCATTGCATCCATACAAGTTCTTTGGTTGTTCACTTACCCTCCCCACTCCCATCCTACGCTGCCTTCCCTCTTTTATTACTAGAGATATCAGCCAAGAATTTAGAAGGGTAGAGGGAAAATTATTTTTCTTCCCCTACACTAGTCATTAGTAGTGAAAATTCTTGGCAGTGGAAAGAAAATAATGCTAATTGTCTGTGGTAATCACTCCAAAGGTGATCACCAAGTTCAAGTCATACATAAATTACCTATTAATATAGGGAAAATTAAATATTATAACTCATATTTAAATCTATCACCGTTTTAAACAAGTGAGACTAGCCATGTTAAAAGCAAACATAATTTTTTTAACCTTGACGTAAACATTGTTTAGGACAAAGTTTTAAGAAAATAATTTTCCCCCATGTTAAGAGACTCAGCTTAAGCAAAGTCTAAATAGGGCTAAATTAGATATTGCCTTCCCTGTTTTGTGCCCCCAACCCTCACAAAAAAAAAAAAAAAAAAGATTTCATATGTTGAATTTCTACCCCCCACACACACACACACAATGTGACTGTATTTGCACATAGGATATTTAAAGAGGTAACTAAGGTTACATGAGGTTATAAAGATGGAGCCTTAATCCAATAATCCAATAGAATTGTCTTCATAAGAAGAAACACCAGGGAGGTAAGCGCAAAGGAAAGACTAAATGGAGACATGGAGAAAAGGTGGTCATCTACCACCCAAGGAGGCTCATAGAGAAACAAACCAGCTGACACTTTGACCTTGGACTTCCAAACACAAAACAATGAGAAAATACATTTTCATTGTTTAAATCACTCATTCTGTAGTATTTTGTTAAGGAATCCCTAGCTGGCTAATAATAAAAACTACCCCATATCTACTAATATATTAAGAATAGAGCCGAAACCGGTTTGGCTCAGTGGATAGAGCGTCGGCCTGCGGACTCAAGGGTCCCAGGTTCGATTCTGGTCAAGGGCATGTGCCTTGGTTGCGGGCACATCCCCCGTGGGGGGTGTGCAAGAGGCAGCTGATCGATGTTTCTCTCTCATCGATGTTTCTAACTCTCTATCCCTCTCTCTTCCTCTCTGTAAAAAAATCAATAAAATATATTTTTAAAAAAAGAATAGAAAAAAGTACAGGGGGAAGTTATTAAAATGAGACTAAGACAGGGATTGAAAGTCCAGCCTAAGAAGCATAACAGGATCCACTGAGAGAAGACACACCCTAAGTTGAAGCAGATCTGAACCTTACTTCTCAAATAGCTTCCAATTACCTAACACCCAATTACTTCTCTGACTCCACTCCTCCCTCTTCCACTGCCACCACACTAGCCCAAGCTATCTCAGCCTCTTCTGAGCTCCTATGACTCCTGAAGTTCGCCAGCTTTCATTCTTGCCCTCCTCCACTGACCAGGCTTCCAACAATGCCAACTAATCCTTTAAAACATAAACCAGATTATAAACTCCTGTTTAATCCTCAACTGACTATTAGAATAAAGTCCTCAGTCTTTTGAGCAGTCCTTAGTCTCTCAGATCTCTTGGCTTTCCTCTGCTCTGGAATGAAGCTCCTACCTCCTGACCCACATTAACCAGAACATGCCAAGCACTTTTTGGCCTTTCAGGCTTCTTATTTGCTATTTTCTCTTCCTAGAAAGCTCTTTCTTAGAAATCTTCATAAGGATACACCTTTCTTGTCATTCAAGTGTAAGTTCAAATAGCAACTCCTTGTCAAGGACTCCCTAAAAACCTACTTTGTTTTAGTTCATACTATTTTTTCCTATCTAACATTTTCACATATAGAGTATCCTCCCAAAAATGTATACACACTTTGAATAATTATAAAGGTAGTGTTTATGAAAATACATTTTATTTTCAAAATTGAGCTATCAACTATTAAAGTACGTATATATTTTTTGGGGGAACACTGTATATTTGTGCACCTGTTATCTACCCCAACTAAATTCAAGCTCCATGAAGGCAGGAATTTAAGTTACCTTTTTGACTTCTGTATTTCCAGCTCCTTAAAAACATAATCTAATTACACAATAATAAATAAAATAATCATTATTCTAATAAAAATTCTAGTCCTAGAAATTATTTGGGCAAATACTAGAAATATCCCCAATTTAGTCACTCTAATGCTTAGCTCATGCTTTGGGCAAAAGGGCTGTGTGTGACTGAGTGAGAGAAAGAGAGAAAGTAATAAAAAATGACAACTTAGAATTATCATCACCTGAGGTTTGGGAAGTTTTATGGACTTTTCTTTTTTTTCTTTTATTTTGATATCCCTGAATAAATGGGGCACTCAAGAACATATCCACTTTTTCTTCTAGTAGCAATGGAGTCTTGAACTTCTAACATTGAGTTTCATCACTGAACCTGAGGGCAGCAAGTAATGGCTCTGTGCTGCCCCTTCCATGGCAGCCATAATAAACGGGGATATTTCTGAGATTGGCTGCCAGCTCTCTACTAGGTAGTGTGGTATGGCGGGAAGATCACATATCTGAAGGTCAGCGATTAAGGAAGTAGGCCTGGTCTCCTTTTGGAGATTGCAAATAATGAGATGATCAATTTAAAACCAAGGTAAGCAGAGAGCCATGGCTGCACCTGCTTTCTGCACTCTCTGGGGACAGTGGAGTGGTATAATGTGCTGGGCAGTAAGTGGGTGTGTGAGCGCTGGACTCAGGAGCCGGCTGTTGAGCCCTATACAGAGCCCTTGCCTCCAGGTAAATCAAGATTTAATTTTCAAGATGGAGAGTCCATCATTCTCAGCTGGGAATTTACACAGCACTCTACAGGCTTGTGCCAATCCACTGTCACCCCATACAAGTACTTCAGGAAGACAACCTCTGAGTAGAACACAGAGAAAATGACTTAGGAAAACAAGACCTTCATTTAATTCCTGTTAAAATGTGATAAAGTGTCTTACAGTAGGAAATGACAAAAATGATGATATATTTTCAATGAAATCAGCATCTTCACCAGAAGAAAGAAAACTGGAATTTTAAGAAAATTGGGTGGCTAAAACTATTTAAGATGTACAGACCAAGAATAAGCTGTGCCAGTTAAGTTACCAATAAATAAGTGGAGAAGCTGTAGCAGGTGCTGCTTTATGAGCTGTGCTCAGCTATATCTGAGGAGAACAAAAAACTGAGCCTTAGTTATTTGATAGACCAGAATGGGTTAGGTGATAAACTGCTACACCATTACACAAATGAAGAAGAATGTATAAGTGTTTAATTCATACTTTTTTACCAAAATATTTTTACAAATGACAACTTAACTAAAAGATACATATACATTTTAAAGGGAAGATATAAACCATTAGGTCTTAGAGGGAAAAAAAAAGATCCTGGAGCAAAATTGGACATTTTTGTTTAATAAATATGAACTAAGATCCACAATGAAAATTTTAGGAATTTTCTAAAGAAAATTTGATAGTTAAAGAAATGTGAAAAAAATTATATTTAAAAATAATAATTTGGATAATTCTGGAAATAAGTTTAATACACTGGTTTACTGTGATAAAAAATTATTTTAAATGTTAAAAAGTAGCTCAATCTGGCAGATATTTAAATTTAAACTGGTTTACCAATGTCTGCTTCTCTCCTAAGTGCATGACCCTTGTTTCCATCCATTTACCACATGTTTCCATTGGGATTGTCTAGCAGGTAATTAAACTCTTACGTTCAAAGTTTTAAAGATAAATTAAATCAAAATGAACAGATTGCATCATCTTGGGCAAATTCTAAGTCAGGTAACCTTATAAAAGATTGGACTTCCTGATATTCTGAGCAGGTTGGGACTTGGAATCACAGTAATGTGAACATTAAATGAATATGGTGTTATTTTGTTGATAGGCTTCGTCAGGGGCCACATGCTAACCTGCCTAGCTCAGGGGAGGCCTGCATGGCTGCCTTGCAAACTCAGAGACCTAAAGTAACCACAAAGGGTGTCCTAGATTAGAATCTTCCTTAGACAAAGGCATTCTTTACCTTAAATAAGCCTGTCTTTTTCTTTTGCATCTATGATAACATTTCTTTGCAATGTCAGGGTAACTCCCTTTTCCAGACCCTTCAGGTCATAACCAATGCACCAGGGTTGAAACCACAAATCCTCTCATTGTTTTATCATGTAAATTGTTGACTGTTAACTATCCTGTACCCACCTATGTAAAAGATGTATGTGGCTATCATTTTACTTTTCATCTAATCCAAAAGGTTCCCCCCCCCACCCCCGCCACTTAGCTTTCTCTTACCTTCTTAATCTATCACTGATGGATTTCATGTAACCCACTAGTGTCATCTCTTTTTATTGTAATGTATAAAATAAGGTGCAAAACTGATATTCCCTGCACCATTATTTCAATCCCTTGAGATTTTGCTTAATAACAGACACTTCCTCCCATTACCTGAGATGACCAGTCTGAAATCCACTGTTACCAATCCATACATAATAGTACCCAGAAAACAGGAATCTCAGTACACTTTGTCCTAGATATATTTTTATTATTATATTCAGATCTTGGTTTTCAGTTTTTAGAAAACTGAAAAAATGGGAAATAAGCTTAGAAGATAGTCATCATAACGTAGAAGGTTCTGTGAACCATGAGACACTGAATAAAATAAAGAAACCTAGGTATCTAACTAGATATTTCTGGAGGGGATACAATTGACATAATGACTATGAGAGCAAAAAAAGGAAATGATTAAACCTTAAAAATGTGAAAACCGTTAGGCCCAGAAATGCTACATCTAAAACTATACCCCAAGCTCTGCAAATAACTAGTTATATGGATAGTAATCACAATATCTATAATTACAAATATACATATATTTAAAACCTTAACTGTCCTAATATATAAAAAGCCAGGGGCCATCATGACTGAAACAACCGGACGGATGACTGAACGGAAGGCTGCGTGGGGCAATCAGGCTGGCAGAGGGGTTAGTGAGGGATGACCAAATGACTGAACAGCAGGCTGTGTGGGGTGACCAGGCAAGCAGGGGGGTTAGTGAGGAATGACCAAATGAGTGAACAGCAGGCTGTGTGGGGCAACCAGGCTGGTGGGGCGGGGGGGGGCTGTTGGGGGCAACCAGGCTGGCTGGGAGGGCAGTTGGGGGCGACCAAGCTGGCAGGGGGGGCAGTGAGGGACAACCAGGCTGGCAGGGGGGGACAGTTAAGGGCGACCAGGCTGACAGAGAGGGGCAGTTGGGGGCAACCAGGCTGGCAGGAGAGGCAGTTAGGGGCGATCAGGCCGGGAGGCAGAGGAGGTTAGGGGTGATCAGGCTGGCAGGGGGGGGCAGTTAGGAGTGATCAGCTAGGCAAGCAGCTGACCAATTAGGAGCCAGCTGTCCTGGATTGTGAGAGGGATGTCCAACTGCCAGTTTAGGCCCGATCCCCGGAATCGGGCCTAAAATGGCAGACAGACCTCAAGGGGTCCCACATTGGAGAGGGTGCAGGATGGGCTGAGGAGAACCCCCACATGCACAAATTTCAATCACCAGGCCTCTAGTTTATATATAATTATTAGAGGCCTGGGGCATGAAAATTCATGCACTAGAGGGGGGGGGTCCCTCAAATCGGCCTGCCCCCTTTCACAGTCCAGGAGCACTCAGGGGCTGAAGCGACCCGGCGATCAGGACAAGGTGACACCCCATTACACTTCTGCTGCTGCCACTGCTGGCAGTGCAAGCCTCAGCCGGCCCTGGTTACCTGAGCCTCGGGCAGCCCTGGGCAGCTGGGCAGCCGCCATCTGAGGCTTGGCTGTGACCCGGGCTGGCCCTGGGAAGCTGGGGGGCTGAGGGAACTGGGGGACTCTGGATGCAGGTGTGCAGAGTGGCCAGGCCCACTGGGCCCGGCCTTGCCCCGCGCCTGCCACCCTAGAGGGGCTGAAGGGAATGGGTTTCGCCATCTTTGAGGGTGTGGCAGTCAATTAGCATATCCCCTCCTTATTGGCTGTGGGCGCCAACATCTTTGAAGGCGGGGCAGTCAATTAGCATATTCCATCCCTATTGGCTGTGGGATTCGCCATCTTTGCGAAGGTGTGAGGGTCAATTAGTATATTTCCTCTTTATTAGATAGGATTACAATGATATTGTAGAAATGTTTATTGACCTAGAAAGCGATATTTATGAAAAATTAAAAATGAAAGAAAGTTTATGCATGATTTTTTAAATGTCATAAATTTTAACCTACCTAAATAGAAAAGCTTTATACCACATTTCTTCATATCTTCAAATGTTACTATGTTTGCCTATTTAAAATAATTTACTGTATTAGTATTCACATTATATAACTTCAACTTTGATTTCAATTAATTTAAATCATATTTACTGTATGTCTCTTGAACACTTTGTTTCTTTTAATACTGTATGAGAATTAATAAACTGGCATTTCATTCTGGTTTAAACATACTACATATTATAAAGTTTCCATATTTTAAAAATGCCACAATTGGCTATTTTATGTTGGATAATTTACTGTTCTGCCCTTATTACTAAAATATGAATGTAATTTTTGTAGTTACTACCCAACTTTTGACACTGCCAAATAATACTGTAAAATTACTGATTAGAAATATATGTGTGAGTATGAATATAAATATATTACTTGGAAAAGTTAAAGAATAAATGCTGTCACAAATAAATAATTTTTGGTGCTCTCATTTGCCATGTTCCTGTCTTTCCCAAATAATTTAATATGATATATCTATTCACTTTAAAATAAAAACATGTAAAACATACACATTATAGCACATTTCAGCAGGGGGGAAGTTGCCCATTTAAGTAATCAGTTACCAAAGTATTATGTCATTGCAACTCAATACATTCAATTGAATTGGATGGGACATCTGCCAGATAGCATACCCTTGAATCATAAAATGAAAATAAAATTGTTGTTCATAAAATGAGCACCATCTTATAATCCTTTATTTTATTTTTAATTTTTTTTATTGGTTTACAAGAGAGAAACATTGATCGATTGCCTCCCATGCACAGCCTGATCCCAAACCAAACCCACAACCTGGGCATGTTCCCTGACCAGGAATTGAACCAGTGACCTTTTCACGCCCCGGACAAAGCTCAACCAACAGAGCCACATGGGCCAGTGCATAATTTTTTTTTTTATAGTTGATTAAATCATAAATGTCATGTTTGAAATTTAAATCATAAAATAAATGAAAATGCATGTGCCTATATAAAGAAATTCAGAACTATATTCCTGATTTGATCACTTTATTGTGCCCTAATTTTCATACCTGGAAATCCACTAAATAAGGAACAAATCATCATATAATGTTCCTAAATGAGGAACATACCTCTGAGATTGCTAATACATGCAGTTCTCATTCTATTCAGAATTTAAGGAAAAATGGTCATCTTATTGGTATAAAAGTCTTTTTTTTTTTAAGAAGAAGAAGAAAGAGTAGTATCATCTGGAGATGTGATTTTTGTCATTCTATAGAAGTATTCCCCAACTTTGATTAGATTTATCACAATCCCTATGAAAAATCAGGATGGCATGATATAATGAGCGCTTAGATTTAATTTGCATGGAAATGATTTGAAGGTTTATTAGCTATTAAAAAAGACAATAACAAAAGAAAGAAAAACAGGTTTCAAAGGAACAGTGGAGATAAATTTTCAAATAATACAATATAGTTAAATAATTTTGCAAGTTTATTTACAGTACTAGAGGCTGTGTGCATGAAAATTCTATGGGGTGGGTCCTTCAGCCCAACCTGAGCCCTCTCACAGTCCGGGAGCCCTTAGGGAATGTCTGACTACCAGCTTACAGTCGGACATCCTTGCCTGAGCCCGGCTTCTGGCTGGGTGATGCTCCCCCTGTGGGAACACACTGACCACCAGGGAGAAGCTCCTGTGTTTAGTGTCTGCCCCTGGTAGTCAGTGTGCATCACAGAGACCAGCTGTTCTGCCATGTGCTCGATTTGCATATTAGCATTTTATTATATAGTACTAGAGGCCCGGTACACGAAATTCATGCATGGGGGGTGGGGGGGTGTCCCCTGCACCCTCTCCAATCTGGGAACCTTCAAGGGCAGTCGGACATCCCTCTCACAATCCAGGACTGCTGGCTCCCAACCACTCGCCTGCCTGCCTGGCCTGATTGCCCCTAACTGCTTCTGCCTGCCAGCCTGATCACCCCCTAACCACTCCCCTGCAAGCCTGATCAATGCCTAACTGCTTCCCTGCTGGCCCAATTGCCCCAGCTGTCCTCCCCTGCTGGCCTGGTTGCCCCCAACTGCCATCCACTGCAGGTATGGTCACCCCCAAATGCCCTCCCCTGCAGGCCTGGTCACCCCCAACTGCCCTGCCCTGCAGGCCTGGTTCCTCCCAACTGCCCTCCCCTGCCAGCCATCTTGTAGCGGCAATCTTGTGTCCACATGGGGGTGGCCATCTTTGACGACATGGGGGAGGCCATTTTGTGTGTTGGAGTGATTGTCAATTTGCATATTACCTCTTTATTATATAGGATATGTTGTGGCTACTTTTTATAACAATGCATCTTATATATTTTACTATCCATATAGAAATGTTCTGATATATAATATATTCCAACTTAAGGAGTCTTCAATATTTTTGCTGCCATCAAAAGCAATACTGGTGATTATGAGGTCAAATCCATCTTTAAAAAACTAAAAATTTTCTTCTGAGTTGAAATCTTAGCAGTCCTTACCATTCTAAAGTATTATTTGTGTCTTAGTATTGAACTGAAGAGTCAGTCCTCTTGTGAAAGTTTCTGAGACACCTACCTGTCCTTCTAAAGCTCATGACTTCTTTTAGGCAAAGCTCTTATCTCTATTCTAAGATAACAGAATCATTTTCCTCCCACACATAACCTCATTAAGAGTCAATTCAGTGCAAAGTAATCTTATCACTGGCCTTCTGAGTACTGTCCATCTTTGATACATCTATATCAAGAGTTACATAGAACAATTATACTTATAATTTAAAAACCTAAACCATTAGTATTTTATTAAAGGTGCACATGATTTACAGTTGCTTCTCTTTTCCCATAATGCACAAGATATTCCTTAAATAGAGTTTAAATTGGAATACTGTTAATTAAAATTAAATTGATATAGACATTTATTTTAACTTTGTAATACTTAATTTCCTCCCACAGTATATAAGACTATGCTGATACTGATTATGAAAGGGAAAATAAGAGAGATTTAAATATATTGAGGCTCAGTTACAATTTTTTTTTTAATTTACCTATAGATAGCCCCAGGAAATACTGTATGATCAGACATCATCTATCCATGTCAAATCTGAGTTGGAAAAAATTGCCAAATAGTTAAAAGGGCTCAAGTCTGATTAACTTCAGTTTAAATGAATAATGTTCACCAGATCATGACATGATATCAACGTATGTGTTACAGTCCAACCTGAGATAATACCTACAATATATGGGCAGACTTCTGACATGACCTCCCCGGTTCTCTTGATTCATTTTCAAGCTCTAATTAAAATGCTGTTGTAATTACATTAACTCAAAAATTGATAATAAATCTAAAGCATAGTATGTTTTTTTCACTCTAAACATTGCACTATTTCTTCTGTTTAAATGAAAGGAGAGCCATGGGGCAAACCTATATAATAAAAGCCTAATATGCAAATTGTCCCCTTGACTGAGAGTTCAACCAGGGGGTGGGCCCAGCCAGTCAACTGCCCATGGCCCCTCCCCCTGGCCAGCCCCACCCCAGCTGGCAGCAGCAGGCAGCTGGAGGAAGGGAGGCCCTGGCCAGCAGCCAGCAGCTGCTAGGGACCCTACCCATGCATGAATTTTATGCACTGGGCCTCTAGTATAAAATAATTATGTCTCTACTAAAAAAAAGTTATGCATTTCCAAATTTGTTCTTTTTTTTTAGTGTCATAAACATAAACAATATAATTTTTTTCTTAGAAATGATTCCAGAAAAGTTAACCTTTAGCAGTTTACAAAGGGAAAATAATCACTATTTAATTCTTTTAAATATGGTAAAGCTAAGATGGCTTAATTATCCTATTTATGCTAATGAGACCATTCTCTGATCACTAATTATAATCTGGTTAAAAAATAGTACTACGATGCACTTTGGAATTGTAGTATTTATCCATTCTGTTTGGTGATTAGCATTAAGAAGAGCAACATATTGGAACATATTGCAATTTAAGGTGACAAAAATTGCTGGAATAGTATTGCATGTAGTCCTTCAGAGGTTTCTCCTAGTACTTTTAATGTAAATTTTGATGGGCTATTAGTTTTCATAAATGGTGGTTTGAATACTTAGTGAAGACAACCATGTACTATACTTTGTGCTGGGCAAATTGCCTGGATATATTTCATATATTACTGTTACTTTAATGAATAGTGTTAATGGCAATTGCAAGACTGATGGCTTAGAAAATTTATGTGGATATATTTGAAGTTCATTGAACTAAGTGGCATTGGTCAGTATACACTAAAAAGTAACATCCTTTTTTGAACAATATAATTTGAAAGCAGAATTACTTAAATATATAGCATAATTATAGTGCATTTAAAATAAACTGGTTCATACATATCAAACTATATGTAAATGTAATACATGTATAACAGTAGTAAAATCACTGGATCTTTTACTGAAACGTAAATGTAATTTTTAAGAAAATAGGGTATCATTTGAATCATTTTAAATGATATATTTGCTTAACTTTACTTATATTTTGTTAAGTGGACATGCTTATATAATTCAGGTATAAATACAACTATAATAATTATACAACTACCTAATATAATTTCACTGATGATCATTTATCTAACAATATTAACATTTTAAATCTTTGAAAAATATAGCAATTGGCTTAATTTTTCTAATTTCTTTTAGAGACTCTTCATTTAAAGAAATTATTCTCAAGCATTATATTTCATGGTTCATGAATGCTATTGAGTAATGTTTTATGAATATATTATCTGGTCTCTAGAGATCATTCAAAAATAGTAAATCTTTAAAAAAACTAAGTTAATTTTTCTAAGTCTAGGTAATTTTAACTTGTGTAATATAATTCCATATATATATATAAATCATTCAAGTTTTTAATTTTAGAACATTTGAAGTTAAGGCAAGAAAACTAGAAGTTATTCAAAGTTAATTTTGTTCTGACTATAATTAGTATTTTCTTCATATGGCTGATTTTATGGTTTAATATTTGTATAAACATTAACCCTAATAGCTTGAAATAATCATATTTATCAGAATTTCTTTTATTTTTTATTAAAATGCATAATCGTTAATAGTAACATTGTATATAATACAGTGGAAACAAAGTTGAACACACGGGGCAGAACTAATTTCATCATCATTAGTAATTTCATACACATGAAGGCTAAAAGCTTCCCTTTAGAGAAATTACTGCAGATTACTACTTTTAGCTCATATGCATAAATTAACTATGTATTCTATTTTAGTAGATACATTAATGGCTGCAGTGAAACCCCATGAAACATCAGGTATTTTTTTAAATGTAGTAGAAGTTTCATGGAGGGGGGAAAGTAGGTTAGATGGCCATTAAAAAAAAAAAATATATATATATATATATATATATATACACACACACACTCCCCTTTCAAAAGCAAAAGTGTTTAAAAATATAGTAAATTTGCAATTTCATTTCCTCTTCCTTATAAGCTCTGTCTTCCTTATATGTTCTCTACCCAGATACCTGAACAACTCAGTCCCTCACTTCAAAATTTTGCTTATCATTTCTTGTGAAAATCTCCAAGGCCTGCTCCTCCTCAACCCACCTCTGCACTCCCTATTCCTTTGCCCTGGTTGAATTTTCTCCCTTAGTACCTTGCACTTGCACCACCTGAAAAACTTTATTTCACTTATTTGCTTATACACTGTTCCTGGGCCCCCCTCCCCCACCCCAGGGAATCTCAGCACCTAATGACAGTGAATTGTTATGCCCTGCTGGATTCTAGCACCTAAATAGTGCCTGGCTCATAATTGGGACAGATAAGAATATTATGTGGCCCTGGCTGGTGTCGCTCAGTTGGTTGGAGCCTTGTCCCTTACACCAAAAAGGTGGTGGGTTCAACTCCCAGTCAGGACATGCCCGGATTGTGATTGTGGGTTTGATCCCCAGAGGCAACTGATCAATGCCTCTCTCTGTCTCTTTCTCCCCCTCTCCCTCCCTCTCTCCTTCCTTCCCTTTCTCTATTAAAAAATATTATCTTTATTATTTAATACAGTATATAAGTATAGAATAAGTGTAAACATATGATGCCAATCCTGACCATTTTTCATTCAATTGTATTTAAAAAAAAAAGAACACAAACATAAAAGATATGTATCTTCCTTCCATTCTCTGCCACTGGATCTTTCTCTTCAAGGCAGTTCCTACCATCAGCTTTTATAAATGCCACATTCACTTTTACTTTTTTTAAAGATTTCTATTTTAGCCAAAATTTGGTATGATAGGTCTACAGTCACAATATCAGGCTTCATACAGTTAGTTGATTGGCCTCTGAGGGTCAACAGGAATCTTTTTCGTACAGAGCAATTTTCTCAAGCTTACCACTATTAACAGTTTGGGTCAAAGAGTTCCTTCTTATTAGGGAGATGATGCTGTGTCTTAACCTTTTGCACTCGGATGTCGAGTGTGACTCAACACGGTTAGCATTGGTAGCAGCTCTTTTTATACTCTTTGAATGTATCAATAATTTGAAATATAAAAAAATCCAAATAAATAAGTTTGTATGAAAAGAAACTCCAGTTTTTTATTCTACTGCTGAGCTTTGTAAAATCTGGGGTATTTAAAAAATTAAATCCCGAGTAGAATAAAGGAATCGAGAAAAAAGCAAGTGAGTGCAAAGGGTTAAAAGATATTTACCAGTCTCCCTGTTTTGTCCACTAGAATGAGTAGTAACCCTTTCTACCCAGCACTGTGACTCTAAAATGAAGTGGGCCTAACCCGGCAGTCAGACATCCCCCGAGGGCTCCCGGACTGTGAGAGGGTGCAGGTTGGGCTGAGGAACCCCGTGAGTGCACGAATTTCATGCACCAGGTCTCTAGTATGTAATAAAAAATTAAAGCAGCATGTACTAGGCTATTTGAACCTACCTATTTTCAAATTAAAATATATTTTGGATAATTGTTCAAATCAGTTGATAGATTTACCCCATTTTAACCTTTTGCACTCGGATGTTGAGTGTG
Organism: Cnephaeus nilssonii; assembly: GCF_951640355.1. Lineage (NCBI taxonomy): Eukaryota > Metazoa > Chordata > Mammalia > Chiroptera > Vespertilionidae > Cnephaeus > Cnephaeus nilssonii. The sequence goes on along the minus strand of NC_137081.1, from coordinate 71,412,128 downwards.
ACTCGACACGGTTAGCATCGGTAGCAGCTCTTTTTATACTCTTTGAATGTATCAATAATTTAAAATATAAAAAAATCCAAATAAATAAGTTTGTATGAAAAGAAACTCCAGTTTTTTATTCTACTGCCGCGCTTTGTAAAATCTGGGGAATTTAAAAAATTAAATCCCGAGCAGAATAAAGGAATCGAGAAAAAAGCAAGCAAATGCAAAGGGTTAATAGCTACATAAAATTTTATTTTACATATCTATATATATAAAAGGCTAAGCGACCATTCCACTGGCCAGTAGGTATGACACACACTGACCACCAGGGGGCACACGCAGGAGCTGCCGAGCTGCCGTGACTTGGCAGCAGCGGTTCTGGGGTGACGCATCTCAGAACCAGAGAGGAGGGAGTTCTCGCACTCCGGGACCCCTCGGGGGATGTCAGAGAGCCGGTTTTGGCCCAATCCCACAGGCCAGGCCGAGGGACTCCACCTGCCAGAGGGACCCGGCTCAATTCACAGATGTACAGATGCAGTCAGCAGGGGAGGGACCACAGGAGGTTGGCTCCAGGGTATCTGGCCCGTCTAGCCCAGTCCTGCCCCACTGGCCACCTTCTAATTAACTTCCTTTCAAAGAATCGTGATTTAGAAAGCTTGCTACACTATTTATTAACTGTTTAACCTGAGCAATTAATTCAGGCTGGCTGGACCTCAGCTGGAACCTCTGAAATAAGTAATGTTAATGGTTCCTCTCTCAGGGGATTGAAGTGAGAAATGCATGAGTTAAGATTTGTAAATTAAACACTAGAATGCTTTATTTATTTAGACTATCAATTATTATTATTATTCAAGAGAATAATGCTATTAGGCCCACTGTGAGAGACTAACTTTAAGAGCTTAAAATATTCAAAACACCAGTTTTTCTCTAGTTTTGGAACTCTTTCACTTCCTTATGTTTATGGATACAGTTTTCTTCTCCTTCCATTAATCTGTTTAGTTCCTTTGAGAACAAACAAAATCCAATACAACCTTTCTTTTCTTACAAATCTAAGTACATATGTACATATAACATGTGCCAGAAATGGTTGCCTATATTGTACACATTTATCCTGTTATTCATTTTCTTTCAATTTTAATTCAAGTTATTATATGTTAAAGCATCTTCTTTTCATATTTATTTCAACACGTACAGTCATCCCTCAACATTCATGGCATGGATTGATTCCAGGACACCCTCAATGATACTCAATTCAGATGCTCAAGTCCCTTATATAAAACTAGAGGCCTGATGCATGACAGTCATGCACTGGGGGGGGGGGGGGGCGCAGGAATGTCCCTCAGCCCAGCCTGTGCCCTCTCACAGTCCAGGACCCCTCAGGGGATGTCTGTCTGCCTGCCTTGGAGACTGGAGAGGCAGCCACCACTGCCACCGCGCTTGCCAGCCATGAGCCTGGCTTCTGGCTGAGCGGCCCTACCCCTGTGGGAGCACACTGACCACCAGCAGGCAGCTCCTGCATTAAGCATCTGCCCCCTGGTGGTCAGTGCATATCATAGTGATTGGTCATTCTGCCATTCAGTCGATTTGCATATTAGGGTTTTATTATATAGGATGCTGTAGATTTGCATATAAATTATATTTGCTGCATGTAGGCTACAACAGGGTGTACATACACATCACTTCATTCATGTGGATTTAGCGGTGTGCTCAACTCTTAGCAAGTTCAATAAGCTCAACGTTTGTTTTTTGGAACTTCCTGGGATTTTTTTTTTTTTCTTGGACCCATAGTTAACTGAATCTGGGGGTGTGAAACCCACAGATATGGAGAACCGACTATCTTTAAATTCTACAATATATTTAGGGTTGTAACCATTCTATATAAACATGTTCCTGATCTTATTGAAAATACAATTTGATTGCTGTGGCAGATGATTTTCTGCACGGATGGCCACCGTTTCCTTTATTCATACATTCTACTCCTACTTACTGAAATGTGTTCAGTGTAAGCACCTTGCTGTGTGTCATGAATGATGCCTCTATGAATAAAATGTGGTCCCAAATTATGAAGAAGTGAGACATGTTCACAATCAGAAAAGGAAAAAAAAAACAACACACAACATTCGACTGCTTTAGGAAAATACAAAAGAAAGTTCATAGGAGAAAAAAAAAATCTCAAATCAAACTGAGGCAAAGTTGAAGTAGGCCTTGAAGGGCGGTATTTCACCTATTAGGTATTAGGGTAGCTAATAAATGTGAAAAGCAGTCTAGAAAGAAAAAGAGAGAGACAAATAGAAATAAGCAGGCACGGCTCACTCTCCCTCCGAGGAGCTGCCAAAGCCTGTCCCAGTTCCTTTTCTCCCCCTGTGCCCCCCTCCCCCCAAAAAAGAAAGAAAGAAACAGGCGTGATCAGAGAGAGGGGGACAATGTGCCTGGATTTGCACCTGACTGACAGACGTAGAGGTAGAGGAGGATTGAATGAAAATAGTTATGACAGGAAAGGCTCTTCTGGGCAGTGAAAACAGCACTTCACTTTAATCAACATCGTTGAACTTGAATCTCAGAGGACTGGGATTTCACAAATCTCATTGACCCTGAGGTGACATACAACTTGTGTTGAATGAAAAGGAAGACACAATGAGCATTTCACAGTAAGTTGTGAGTGCTATCTCAGCTCTAAAATACTAGAGCTGAGTAGGGGGTGCTACAGCAGGTCAGAACATGGCAGGGCCTGATCGTTTGGAGACTGGAGATACAGAGCGTGAACAGACGTAAGGGGTTGTTGCATGAACCCCTACGGAAAATCCAAGGGAAGAGCTCTCAGATTATAAAGGGAAAACTGGCAATCCAAGGAACAGAAACCACGTTTCAGCCCCTTTTCACATGCAGAGGGAGAGATATATTTAGTAAGCTTTGATTTTAAAAAGCAAACAAAAACCCTGCACTTGGCAACAAATAAAGCGGACTTGCATTGCATAGAACAGAGAGAATGACTCCATAAGGTAGACTATTGAAGTCAAGAACTTTGAAGTTATCAGACCCGCTATAGTGGCATAAGAAGACTAGGGTAGAGGATCCTTTCAGACTAGATTTCAGAGTGAATCTGTGAGTGCTCAGTCTAAGGATCTTAACAAGACTAAAGGCACCAGACTCACCCCCTCACCCCATCATTAATAATGCTCCGTACATGTCAGGACAACTGGCCATAATAATTTATCTTAGAAAGTAGGACAAGGGCTTTTGACAATTTCTGCATGCCAATTTTATGGGCTGTGTATTATACACATATTTTTCAAATTTCTATTATTTTTAATATATATATTTGAAGGTTCATAACAAGTATACAAATTGAGTACTAGAGATGGTTTATTTTTAATAAATCCTAACTTTAGTCACTATACCACACAATATTTTGCTGAAGTGAATACAGATACAGATTTTAAAAAGCATATAACTGAGAAACTAGCTGAGAGAGCCTAAGTGTTACTGTAGGTAAAGAATACTTTTTTGTCTTTAGATTAGAGTTCCTTTGAGTCAGCAGAGAGCCCAGGCAATTTTAAGAGCTTTCTTGTAAAAACTCCAGTGGAAACATTAGACATTTAATCCCCAACAATATTTACATTATATAATTTTTTTTTTTTAATCCTCACCTGAGGATATTTTTCCATTGATTTTTAGAGAGAGTGGGAGGGGGAGAGACAGAGAGAGAAAAACATCTATCTGAGAGACACTCATTGATTGGTTGCCTCCTGCATGAACCCAGACCAGGGCCTGGGGCCGGGCCACCTGGGAGGGGCCTGCAATGGAGGTAGGTGCCCTTGACCGGAATTGAACCCAGTACCCTTTAGTTCACAGGCTGATACTCTATCCCTGAACCGAACCGTCTAGGGCTCCATTGATTTTTTTTTTAGAAAGAGTGGAAGGGAGGGGGACAGACAGAGAGAGGGAGAAACATAGATGTGAGAGAGACAGTGATTGGTTGCCTCCCACACACACCCCAACCTGAGTTGGAATCAAACTTGCAACAGAGGTACTTGCCCTTGACCAGAATTGAACCCAGGATACTTCAGTCCTTGGGCCAATGCTCCAACAAATGAGCCAAACCAGGTAGGGCAAAACTATATCCATTCTTGAGCAAATAAATATGACCTTCGCATGCATATTCAGATGGTTCTGGAAGCATTTTAATCTGACAGCCTTGGCTTTCCTAGGGCAAACTATCCATGTGCTGGACTCTCCATAGCAACCATAATGGTTATTTCAAATTTGTGAAGTGAGCCCTATGAAAAGTATGAGCAAATGTCCTTATGGGTTACTTTTATTAAAGTTTTCCAAGGGCTCCCTAAAGGGGAAGTTATTGTTTTGTTAACACTGATTTAAAACAAATGTGGGCATAACCAAATCAAGGGAAGTTAACTCATTATAGGTTTGGGTTTATATCTGATAGGAGACTAAAAGTGCACATAAAGTATGCCTTATTTTATTCTTTGATAGACTCTAACAGTAGACAAAATTCAATATCCTTCTAATATTTACACATTAAACTTATTCTGGCAAATTGCTACTTTAAAAATATCAATAGTATAATATATTTAAACTGCAATTAATAAGAAATAAATTCATCGGAGAGCTTAACTATTCATAGAAAATGCATAATTAAATAATATTTTCTTGGCCTTACCTGTGACTCAAAGTTTTTTTTTTTATTTTAAAAAGAATTTCGCCAATTTTTGCAAGTGATTCAAAGATTAGCTGGATGTTGGAGATAGCTATTTAGACATTTAAAAAAGTATCAATACATTCTAAAGACAAGAAATTTAAGCAACTCTATATTGTAAACATCCACCAAACTCCTAATTGTCAAAATTGAATAACTTTGCCAAACTTCTAAAACAGATTAATATGAACTCCGATTAGCATAACTTCACAAGTGAACTTTATTTTTATTGACAATTTTTGTCTCTCCTGTATTGCTTCAACTTAGACGATGGTTTATTTTAAACTATTTCCCTGCACCCTTGAGTCAAAACATTAGTGATAAAATCATACAAGGTTTTTAGGACTTTGTAACTTATTTGGTCAAGATTCATATTTTTGCAGAATAGAAAACTATGGCCTAGTAATTGTACCAGAACCATAGCTAGTTAATGAATAGTAGGAACCTAAAGTATACTTATTTAATTGATAAAAGTGATAAATTTAGTAATTTTTAAAGCTTACACTTAATTCTAAAAGTCTATGTTTTAATCATACAATGAAGACTATATGTACATGATTCAGATATCATGGTAAAAGTAATTTCTCAAGATCATTTAGCCCCCAAAAAAGTACAACAATAAAAGTAGATGTATAATTGAATTTCAATGAGAGTAACTGTGTATGCAATGGATTAGCAGGGAACAATGAATAAACATCTCATAAGATGTGCATGTAGTATAGAGCTTTAAATTTAAGCTTGTGCCCTTTATAGTGCTCTGGACTTAAACCCTTTTGCTCTAGCAAAACTTGACAAATTATTACATGACTCATTTTAATGTACTATGTCAAGATCACTTATGATAAATAAGATACCAACCACTAAATTCACCAATGAGAGGTATTTTCATAAAGAAATACATATTTCTTTCAAGTTTGCTTGAATAATCCCCATACTCTCACTTCTATTTTAAATCAATGATCCTTTTGCCCCAATAAAAAATACAAAGAAGTCATCATCCTACAATTTCCTGAATTGCATCTTAATTTTCTCCAAATACCAATAAACATATTTCTGCCAGTATATTTGTTTTATTTGTATATTTTCACTCAGCTCTATGAATTTATTTTTCTAACTTTCTCTTCAATGTGAATATAATATATACAGTCTACTCTCAAACTGCATATGCTAAATATAATACATAAATAGCCCACAAGTACTAATTTTAGTCAATAGTTTTAGCCTCCTCCTCCTCACAAAGGCACCTAAAATTGAATGGCAACTTTATTAATTTGCATTTAACTCACTGTCTCCTGCAGATATTAATGATCAGGAAAATACCAGGGTTATATGAAAAAGATGAATAAAAGCAAACAAATAAACTATATTTGAAAACTAGGTAATCAATAATTAAGTATAACACAGCTGCCTATACATTATCTTATAGCATAAGTCACTTGAAAATCATATAAGAAAAATGTTTTAGTGTACCATTATTTCATGAACCTGAAGTATATTTATAAAATAAAATTCCTTAAAAAAAGGAGTTGCTAAATACTGAGGAAAAAAAATTAAGGAAAGTAAGTAGTAGATAAAATTTTACAGCTACAAGCTATTGTATTTAAAAGCAAAAACTACTGTATTTGCTAACTTTCACAGTTGGAAAAAGACAATTGACAGGGTCATTTTTAAAAAATGAGGAATAGATTAAGGTTTGAAGTTACAACCTAGTCAGCTTATATCTAATAACTAGAAATACGTCTTAGTTAGGCTACTATAACAAAAATGCCCAAAAAATTGCATGGCCTACACCTAAGAAAGGGTTTCTCACAGTTCCGGTGTCTGAAAGTCAAAGATCATGATGCCATCACTTCCGTGCTCTATCCTCACATGGCGGAGAGAGAGAGTCTAACATTCTGGCCTCTTCTTAGAAGGACACTAGTCCATGTGGGCTCTACAGTCACAATCTAATAGCCTTCCAAATGCCCCCACCTCCACATGCCTTCAGGGCTTCCACATATAATTCAGGAGAACACAAACAACAGTCCACAGTAAAAGGCGTCAAGAGTCCTCGTCAACGGCCATTGGACACAATGTGCAAATGAACCCTGACAAAGTAAACTCTGTTCCTTGACACAATGGAGAAAAGGTAAAGCACAGACGGTACTGCATGTGAAGCATGTCACCTTCCACACTTCCACCTGTGCCTGCTGACTGGGTGTGGGGAGCATTTGAGAAAGGAGCAGTGGCCCCTGATAGCATTTCAGTCCTGGAGAGAGCTGCCCCTCCAGTCATCCCCTACAGTTAGACTATCCAGGTCCTCTCCATGTGTCCCTGGCACTTCTAGTGCTGCTGTCTCTTAGCTAGAGTCTAGGGTTGGTATTCATGAGAGAGTGAGTCTATGCTCAGGCCCTTTAAGAGGACCCCTGTGTCTATAGCAGTCTTCAGTGTCACCTGGATGGAATCCTTGCTGATTTTCACAGCCAGATGTTCTGGTACTCCTCTTCTCTGCACTCTTGTTCTGGGCTTGGGAGCTTAGTGTGGAGCTGGGACCCCTTGCTCCTCAGGGATATCTGTAGCTAAGATATCCCTCCCAATACCTAACCACCACACATGGATATGGGATCAGCCCATTTTGTGTCTCTGCTCTTCCTACCAGCCTCAATATGGTTTCTTCTTTATATCCTTGGTTATCTGAGTTTTGTTCAGCTAGTCTTTAGGTGGTTCTCAAGGGCAGTTGTTCTATACTTTAGATGTAATTTTAATATGGTCATTGGAGGATATGAGCGCAGTGTTTATCTACTCTACCATCTTTACCAGGAAGAATTAACATAATTAAAATATCCATACTACCCAAAGCAATCTATAGAGTCAACACAATTCCTATAAATATACCAAAGGCATTTTTTTCACAGAACTACAACAGATAATCCTAAACTTAAATGAAACCACAAAAGGCCCTGAATAGCCCAAGCAATCTTGAGAAAGAACAAAGTTGGAGTTATCATGCTACTTGATAAGCAAATTATACTACAAGACTATAGTAATCAAAACAGCATTCTAGTGGCATGAAAACAGACATATAGATCAACAGAACAGAATAGAGAGCCCAGCAATAAATTCACGCCTATATGGTCAATTAATGACAAAGGAGGGAAGAATATACAATGGAGTAAAGACAGTCTCTTTAATACATAGTTTTGGGAAAATTGGGCATATACATGCAAAAACATGAAACTAGACAACTTTTTTACATCCTATACAAGAATAAAGTCAAATTGGATTAAAGACTTAAATGGAAGACCTCAAACCATAAAATTCCTAGAAAAAAACAAACAAAACATAGACAGTAAACTCTCTGGCATTGCTCTTAGTAATATTTTGGTAATTCTCAAATATATAAACTTTTCATTATTATATTTGTTATTGTGTAATTGTTTTAGGAAACCAGGAACTGTACCCAGGTAAGACAGTTAACTTAATTGATAAATGGTGGGTGTGTTCTGACTGCTCCAGCAGCTGGCTGTTCGCTATTATTTCCCCTCTCATTAGACCTCCCTATTCCTTGAGGCACAATAATATTAAAGTTAGGCCAATTTATAACCCTATAATGGCCTCAAAGTGTTCAAGAGAAGGGAAGAGTCACACATAATTAAATCAAAAGCTAGAATGACTAAGCTTGATGAAAAAGGCATGTAGAACACCTAGACAGGCCCAAAGCTCCATGTTTTGGACCAAACAGCCAAGTTGTGAATGCAAAGGAAAAGTTCTTGGAGGAAACAAAAAGTGCGTCTCTTTTAGTGAACATACAAATGATAAGAAAGTGAAGCTGTCTTGTTGCTGAACTCACTCCCGGTGAAGATGCTGTGAAGGTTGTCGAAATGACAAACAGAGGATTTAGAATATTATGGGAACTTAGTTGATAAAGCAGTGGCAGTTGGCAAAGCAGTTTGAGAGAATTAACTACAATTGTGAATGCTCTACCATGGGTAAAATGCTATCAAACAGCATCGCATGCTACAGAGAAATCACTATGACGAGAAGAGTCAATTGATGTGACAAACTACATTGTAGCCCTATTTTTAGAAATTGCTACAGCCACCAGGACCTTCAGCAACCACTACCCTTACCAGCTGTCAGCAATTGACATTGAGGCAAGACCTTGCACCAGCAAAACCATCACAACTCTTGATGAACTCAGATGATGGTTAGCCTTTTTAGCACTAATGTATTTTTTTTAAATTTAGGTATAGACATTGTTGTTCTAGACATAATACTATTATATACTTAATAGACTACAGTATAGTGCAAATATAACTTTAGTATGCATTGAGAAACCCCCCAAAAATTAGTGTGACTCACTATCTAGCAATATTTGCTTTATTGTTGTGGTTTGGAACCCATCCTGCAATATCTCTGAGGTATGCCTGTATAGAAAAGAATTATTGCTGGAGAATAATTTCTATCATTGTTCAATGGACCCTGTGGCCTTGTCTCTTGAATTATCTGCATGGATCAAGCTATCCTTTATAAGTAGAGATAAGCCACATTTGTTATTGTGACAAATACACAATGCCCTTACACTTTAAAACACTTCAGCAGAACATAAAAAAATAATCATAAAATAAAACAATTCACAGTAATCCAAAAGCAATAATAGTAAAGTCCCTGATCTGTATAATGTTACAAATCTGTTCGCTAATGTTAAGAAAAGAAGAAGAAGGGAAAAAAAAACACCTCATAGAGATGTGCAATTTAAATGTGCTTCTGGAATTAATGGAGCAGTGACTCTTCTCAGCTTTTAATTGATCATAATTAATCAACCTCCAATCAATAATAACATCCTAACTATAAAACCACTGTACTTACCCATGATGGTTAGGGCTGTAGCTTTTGTTAATTCTTCTTTCATTGACTCTATTACTTCTAAATTACCACCATCTAGGTTGCATCTATTTATGGTTCCATTTCCGGAACTGATCCAATAAAGCTTGTTTTCCACATAGTCTATCGATAGACCTGTAATTAAATTATACATCTTAAACATAAGGGTAGCCACTTAAATTGTAATAGTCACCTAGCACTAAATTTGAGGGGGAAAAGTACGTTGCAAACTCAGATTTTTGTCTGAAAATATGAGGTCTAGCTAATGGAAAATATACAGGGGTGGGCAAAAGCAAGTTAATAATATAATATATAATATAATAACTAATGAATAAATAATACAAAGATAAATTCTGTTTTGCATACTTACAACTGTAAACTTACTTTTGCATATATATATATATATATATATATATATATATATATATATATATATGCTGTTTTAACTTTCTGTGAAACAATATACTTTAACAGGCACTTAACCATTATCTCTATTGATTATCACAACAATCTTGTGACACTGAGTTCTACTTTACATATAAGGAGAATAATATAAAGAACAGTTAAAAAAGGAGTCCCTAAATAGTAGATGGTCATCCCAGAAATTTTAATAAAGGTTCTCTTTCCAAATTGACTGCCTGGCCTCTTATTATACTAGTTGGCTTCATAAAGGTTTAAAGTGTAATATACATTTATGACACTAATTTGACTTATATAATGTACAATCCCTCCTCTACTTTTAGTAAAATTAACCTTATGCACATATAAACTTAAATCGGAGGTTTCAACTTTTTTCAAGTAAATTCAAAGGTAGAAGAATGCCAAGAATTAATAATTTCACTGATATATGCAATTCAATGGGGATCATTTAGGGGCTGCCTAGAAAGATAAACCATTCAACAAGTAAGTGAACTAAGCCGAAGTCACAATGTGTCAATCTAGGTCAGTGGTCGGCAAACTCATCAGTCAACAGAGCCAAATATCAACAGTACAACGATTGAAATTTCTTTTGAGAGACAAATTTTTTAAACTTAAACTTCTTCTAATGCCACTTCTTCAAAATAGACTCACCCATGCCGTGGTATTTTGTGGAAGAGCCACACTCAAGGGGCCGAAGAGCCACATGTGGCTCTCAAGCTGCAGTTTGCAGACCATGGATCTAGGTTAACTTTATTATATTTTACTAGAGGCCCGGTGCACAAAATTCATGCATGGGGGTGGGTCCTTCAACCCGGCCTGCACCCTCTCCAATCTGGGCCCCCTCAGGGGATATCCCTCTCACAATCCGGGACCGCTGGCTTCTAACCGCTCGCCTGCCTGCCTGCCTGATTGCCCCTAACTGCTTTTGCCTGCCAGCCTGATCGCCCCCTAACTACTATCCCTGCTGGCCTGATTGACACTTAACTGCTCCCCTGCTGGTCTGATGGCCCACAACTGCCCTCCCCTGCCGCGACTGGCCTCCTCCATCGGGGCCTGCCTTCTCCATGCCGCACAGAGCCGCGGGACCCCCAGGCCTCACCATGCAGAGCAGTCACCAGGCCCTGACTCCACTGTGCGTGCAGCCATCTTGTGGTGGCCATCCTGTGAGGGCATCGCAAGAGGGCGTGATGCCACCTAGGCTTTTATTATATAGGATGGACCATTGCATATATTGGAGTGGTATTTATGGTTTTTAAAGGCTCAGTACATGTACATTTTGATTGCCGAGGGTTCTTAGTACACATCTATTTAATTACATGCATGTTAAATAGGCTTGGGATCTACTAGTACATTATAACAATAACTCTGTGGCTCCAATTTGGTCACCTGTGATCCAGAACAAGGTGGATCGCAGGTATTGTGTTCCTGAGTTATATGTGGACGTACACATAACTCAGGCATACAATGTGGTGAACTTTCTGAGATCTCCCTCAGAAAATGGACTGAACAAATGACAAAAACTCTCCTCCTCATAAAAAATACCTAATTTTATTTTTCATAAAAAAGGAAGGGAGGGAGGGAGGGAGGAAAGAAAGGAGAAAAGTAGGGACAAAGGGAAAAGGGAAGGATGGAGGGAAGAAAGGAGGGAGGGAGGGAGGGAGGAAGGGGAGACAAATGAAGAGAATTACAAGTTCAAGTGCATTGAAAGAGGGTTAAAACAGCACACACTTCTCAACTATAGATAGTCCCAGGTCAGAGAGTGGAATTGACTTACCAGACCAGTTTTAATCAAGTAGAAATAATTCAACAAGTCAATAAAATATACCAGAGATTTATTGACTTACTGGTATGTTTTGCTAATACAAGTCTGGATGGTTCACCAGAAAATTCACAATGCACAAAATTATATATTTCAAGGAAGACCTTTTCATTTTTTTAATTTTAATTTTAATTTTTTTATGAGCATGGTAAGTGATTTCTTTTAATCACAATGGAAAAATAATCAAATCATGACTATCACAGTCATATTCTATGGTGTAACATTTTCAGGGCAAAACTCTACTCACCATTCAATTTTTTATGAGAGAAAGTTGGCTACTCTGCAGGTAACTAAGTGCATCTTTTCTAGTATTAAAAAGAATTTTTAGTGGTTTAAACCACTCAATTTCCAGAAGTGCTCTATTTTACTGTCTGCCTAGTTGACTATCTAAAGCACATAATTCCATCTCTAATTAGCAATGAAGATATATTTACTACAATTTTATGATACATTTGTAACCCCAAACTTTCTGTTGCTGAATTTTCAACAAAAATTGAATAAACAAATACATTCATGAAGAATTCCTTTTAGGAAAGTTATCTATCCTTCTGTGTACTTTAAATTTTATCTCTCAATCAAGCCAAATCATCAGAGAACAATATACATTTTTATATCGCTGTGTTTTTGTCCCTCTCTTAATCTCCTGCGGAATTGAGCTTTGGCATTATGCCCTTGGTTTAAATGAAGGATGCTATAAGAAGTAGCCATAAGAAAAACACTGTTATAATTCCCAGGATACAGTATCTGAAAGCAGTACTTCACACAGTGACCTCTTTATACAAGGACCCATGGGAGAAATTTCTTTCAGGGCTCAGTGCCAGGAAGAGCTATATATGGAAAATATAAAATTGTAACTGGTCATATTTCTCTCTTTGCTTTGGCTGCAAAGAAACTGAAGAGTCCGATTGTGAGCCATATACAGCAGTTGTAAGACACCGCATTTATACTACTAATTTTACTCCTGGCGTAAGTAGAATAATCTATTATTGTACTTAACCTTGGATTTTAAAATCAGTATTATTCCTGTCTTTCTCAGGGAATGTCTTTAAGTTTCCTCAACCCCTCTTTTGAAGGAGATAGGAGAGGGCATTTCTACTGACTGTGTCTAACTTCAAATTAGTCTGCAAAGTCAGGATTTTCTCCTCCACTTAACACCCTGCCGTTTCTAGAGTCTGACTTGCACTATGTAAAGCAGTTATCAGAGAAAGCAGGAAAGTTACACAGTTTGGGTCAAAGTTCCCCAGAGTTTACTACACAACACCTTTGTGTCGGAACTGTGAGTGCCTAGAGGGAAGGATCTGTGTCAATGATCTTTTATAATGCCTAGCATGATGCCTAGAGCAAAGAAAGTAATTATAAACATTGACTGGATAGATGAATTATTTATATAATCCCATTATTAAAATTATAAGTTGTCTTCAGGAGTTCTCCCTAGTGAAGTTAAATTAAATTATATATATTTTCAGATGTACACACAATATTTTCTCAGTGATACAGGCACACCAAAATTGAAACTTCTGTTCTGTGAAAGCCAGTAAAAGACATGCTTCAGTCAGAAAAAAGTATTTGCAATCTCCATATCCAACCAAATACTAGTATCAACAAAAGAATTCTCAAAACTCAGCAGTTAAAATAAAATTTGAAAATAGGCCAAAAAAAAAAAAAAAAAAGTGAACAGGCATTTCACAGAAATAAGATATGCAGATGGCAAACAAGCGCATGAAAAATATGTTCAATATCATACAAAAAATTAAAATTAAAATGCCATTGAATTAAAACCTTACAAGACTGACTAAAACAAAAGTAGTCATGAAGTTATATGTTAGGGAGTATGCAAAGAAAAACTGGATCACTGATACACTGCTAGTAAGAATGTATAGCCATTCTGGAAAAAAGCTTTGCAGTTTCTTATAAAATCAAGCATACTGCTCCCTTAGGACCAAAAATTGCACCCTTAGGACTTTATTGGGGAGAAATTAAAGCCTATATTTATACAAAAACCTGTACTTGAATATACATAGCAGTTTTATTTGTATTAGTCAATAATTAGAAACATTCCAACTCCTTCAACAGGAGAAAGATTAAGTAGTATACTATATCCTATCTAATAAAAGAGTAATATGCAAATTGACCATCACTTCAACACACAAGATGGCTGCCCCCATGTGGTTAAAGATGGCTGCCCCCTTGTGGACACAAGATGGCCACCACAAGATGGCCAGCAAGGGAGAGCAGTTGGCGGGGGGGGGGGGGGGACCAGGCCTGCAGGGGAGGGCAGTTGGGGGGGACCAGGCCTTCAGGGTAGGGCAGTTAAGGGGGACAAGGCCTGTAGGGGAGGGCAGTTAGTGGTGACCAGGCCTGCAGGAGAGGGCAGTTAGGGGCAATCAGTCTGGCAGGGGAGCAATTAGGCATCAATCAGGCTGGCAGGGGAGTGGTTAGGGGGTAATCAGGCTGGCAGGCAGAAACAGTTAGGAGTAATCAGGAAGACAGGCAGGTGAGCAGGGCCCTACCATGATCAGGCCTAAACTGGCAGTTGGGGTCCCAGATTGGAGAGGTGCAGGCTGGGCTGAGGGACACCCTCCACCCCTGTGCATGAATTCTGTGCACTGGACCTCTAGTGTATATATAATAGCATACTGCTCACTAATAGAGAAGAAAGAACTACTGATATATTGAACAATTTCAATGACTCTCCAAGGATATAAGCTCAGTAAAAAAAGCCAATCCAAAAGGTTATGTACTCTATGGTTCTATTTATATAACATTTTAAAATGATAAAATTCTACAAATGGAAGACTGATGGTATGTGGATGGTAGTAGGGTAGGAGTAGTTGTGGTCATAAAAGGGCAACATGACAGATTATTATGGCATTAGAATTATGCAGTATCTTGACTGTGGTAGTAAATATAGAAATCTACATATGCGATAAAATTTATAGATATAACTACAGAAACAAAAATGAGTACAAGTAAAACATAAAATATGAATAAGATGGTTGGATTGTATTAAGGTCAATATCTGGGTTGTAATCTGGCTGGTATAGCTCAGTGGTTGAGCATTGACTCATGAACCAAGAGGTACACGGTTCAATTCCCAGTCAGGGTACATGTCTAATTTTCAGGCTCAATCCCCAGAAGGGGGTGCAGGAGGCAGCTGGTTGATGTCTCTCAGCTGCCTCTCTCTCATCAATGCTTTTATCTCTCTATCCCTCCCCCTTCCTCTCTCTCTGAAAATAAATAAAACATTAAAAAATAAAAAAGATAATGTCTAT
This sequence comes from Cnephaeus nilssonii, assembly GCF_951640355.1. Classification (NCBI taxonomy): domain Eukaryota; kingdom Metazoa; phylum Chordata; class Mammalia; order Chiroptera; family Vespertilionidae; genus Cnephaeus; species Cnephaeus nilssonii. The sequence continues at coordinate 71,397,058 of NC_137081.1, read as the reverse complement.
ATATATATATACATATACTGTATATGTCTATATACTGTACACACAGGTTTTAATATTGCACCATAGTTTTACATAATGTTTCAGTTGGGGGAAATTAAATGAAGTGCACATGGGACCTCTTTGTATTACATTTTATAATTGTATGTGAATCTAAGTTTATCTCAATAAAAATTTCCATTAAAAAGGAAAACATGCTATTCAACAACTAGCTGAGTATGTACAGGAACAGAAAATGCCACTCCAAATTATACCATTTTGGCTTAAAGATTATTCTGAGTCAAAGACATTTGAGAAACAGCAGATGCACTCTGTCCTTCCCCATTATTTGCCTAAAAGCAGACTTAGAATCTCCATCACTAGTCTAAACTGATCTCCTTCAAGATCTAGTTGAAATTTCAAAATACCACCAATTTGGTTGCAACTCATCTCTGTTTTCCTTTCCCACAAAGAATTACTTATTTTCTCTATTTTTGCAGTACCCAATCATATTAAATGTATGGTGTCTGGAAGACAGTACTTATGAACAACAAATGGCTTTGTTTTGTTTAACTGACTAAAAATTGTATCAAATGGTTTATAGTTACCTGTGTCTTTTTCATTCACTAAACCACGACCTTCCAGGTTTTATTTTCAGGGTATGGTACCTAGTATATGCTTCATAACTATTTTTATATCTTTTTTACATTAATCTTTAAAAATGAATAAATGAATGATCAGAGGAAACAGTATAATACATTTCAATTATTTGTGTATGTATGCATAATGTAACTTAATATTGCTTTGTAAATTCCTCTAATCTTTATAAAAACCTATTGTTAACATTTATTTTGAGGTGCACAGCCTTATACATTGATTGCACTTCATACATAATAAAAGTGACTGTGATGAATAATGAGTGTGTATAAATAACTGCATTATCAAGCAAGAAAACATACCCAGGAATTTTTTTTTAATGAGACCCCTTGAATTCTTTTGATGGGGTAAAAAGTGCTTATGAATGTTATCCATGGATAGATTTCAAAATCCACATTATGTAGCAAATGGGTTGAAATTATTAAATAATAAAATGTGTTGTGTAGGTTTCAAGAAGGTGTACTTGAAGGTTGAATAAACAAATGACTTTCAGTTAAGGTTGCATTAAAAGTAAAGGGAAAACATCAAGGAAATAAAAATAGTGTACACAAGATTCTTAAGAATAAGCCATGAAGGGCAATGTTGATTGGCAGGCCAACTTGCTTTATGAGGCTTGAAGGATAAAATCCATAATATGTAAACATTTTAAACATGGAAATGGCTTTAACTAGTAAATTAAAATCCTCTGTTATGCAAACTGCTCTAAGCACTTAATGTATCCAAGACAGAGCAATAAATCTTAATTGAGAATATTTAATTCAACAATGGATAACTGGAAGGTGGATTTGTATATAACAGAAACAAAGTTATTCAGCCCGAACTGCCTGGAGGCTGTAATTACTTAGTCTTCAGTGATACTCAAAAAATGTTATGCTGGGTGTTCTGATAAGATTATAATGCACTTCTATTTCAAGTGTATCACGCATATGGATTTAACAGCAAGCAAGCAAGGGAAAGCCAGTGAAACAGAATTTAACAGCCATTTCACAAACTGGAAAGCCTGTATATCAGTGACATTGCTGTTTAAATCTAGCATTGAAAGATCCAGAAATAATTGTGTGGCACAGTAATTGGCACAGAGGTAACATTGGTTCTTGCATACGCCTGGCTGTTTAGAAAAGCTGACTGCTGAATCCTAATTGGGCACATATTTCTCAGCAATACACAAGCTCTGGATTTCCCCCCCAACCCTCCATGCTTGAAAGAGTACCAGTTTCATTCCCTGATCTTTGCTTGAGGTCAGGTACTTGCTATATAAAATGAGCCTCTATGGGCATAACATAATTGCTAGGATTTATTATGGTTTCACATATAAGATAAACTGATATTTGAATTCCAACTCTACCACTCATCACTACAACTAACTTCTTTCAACAAACCTCAGTTTCTGAATTCATAAACGTTTAAGGAAGACTTCCAGAAATGATTACTGCAAGGTGATTAATGCAAAGCATTTTGCTAGTGCTTGACATATTCTAATTGCTTAAAAAGTAGTCACTGTAATTATGTTATTTTTGTTTCCAAAGTGATGATGGTTCTACAGTAACATACTTCCCAGGCTAAGTGCATGCAACACAAAGATACAGTTTCATGGTAAGAATACAGGTTCCATAAAGGGTGGTAGACAATGATTGTTTTGAGTTGACACTTCCCAGCCTCACCAGACAGACTTTTGTGTTTTCTCCTAACACACTGGGAAACAATCATTTATAATCTGACAATCAATACTCTTGAGGAGAAAATAATCTGAACAGCAGCTCCGCCTCACCTAATAACTTATTTTTCCCCCCCCACAGAAATGGCTCAGGGAATGCAGTGAGCAGGTGTAAGCCACACATTGCTCAGACAGACTTATCATGAAAATATAATCACACTAATTCCCTGTAATGATAAACATCAGTGAAATTCAATGAGTAAATAACACAGGAATAAATATCTCCATGTATAGATAAGTATTTCATGGGTATGATCACCAGGTGTACCAACAAAAACAGGTTTGTATTTATTTTCTTCACACATTTCTATGCCCGTTAACAGTACTGGAAAATTCCATTTTACTTTTTTTATTTATTTTTTTATTATATTTCTTTATTGATTTCAGAGAGGAAGGGAGAGGGATAGAGAGATAGAAACATCAATGATGAGAGAGAATCAATGATCGGCTGCCTCCTACATGCCCCCTATTGGGGATCGAGCCCACAACCCGGGCATGTGCCCTTGGCCAGAATCGAACCTGGGACCCTTCAGTCTGCAGGCCGACGCTCTATCCACTGAGCCACACCGGCCAGGGTGGAAAATTGCATTTTAGAAATAATCTCAGGGGAGTAGTTCTAGAAACATCCTGTAAAGTGGGATTACAAAAACATGAATTCTTGAGAGTATTTCAAAGGTTCTTCTATATCAAATGTTTACTTCTGCGTCTTAACCTTGATATTACACTAAATAGCAGTTTAAATTTACATATAAAACCAAGAAAAATATTTTGTTCACTAATTTGCATCACACAGCTAAGCTATCCATAAAGAGAAGGGAAAAAAAATAGGAGCAACAAATAATTTTCAAAAAATAAGAAAAGACAATAAGCCAAATAATCTGTATAAATTACTAAACAATGTAAGTTTTTTAATATATTTCAACAAAATGCTTCTAGAATAAAAGGAAAAAAATATTATAACTTAAAACAATAGTTACGATGCAACACAGTTATAAATCAGTGCATCATCCCTCACAAATAAAGAAGTTAAACATAGTGGATATTGCTAGGACTTTTCTGCTATAAACTTATTCACAGTAATATTTTTATAGTTAATTTACAGATAAGGATTTTTCTAGCCTATAGGATAAATAAAAAATTACAACAGGGTCAGGATGAAGAGGGGTTATTATAAAAAATATGTTAGTTTTATCTTTATACCCTGTGCCAAAGGCACTGTCAATAAATAGATAACTTGAGCAATACTTTTTTTTTGTCTATTATTTCTTTGTATGAAAAATCTCTGAGTTGCTAATGAGAGCCCAGTGGCCATAGGGTTAGACAGGAGAGGGTGAGAAACAATAAGAGGAATAAGTAGAAAAGCCAACTTAGAGACCAAATACTTCCAACTTTTCCTCCCTAGCCATGCATGTCTTTATAAACAACTAACTTTAAATGAGAATACTTTAATTTGTTTCCTACACATCAGATACACTGAATGGAGTGCATCATGAATCTATACCCAGATTACCAAGTATGCACTTTATTCACATAGTAATCCCAGTCAACTAAGATATAGGAATAAATCTTAGTTTTATTCAATGTTATAACAGCTTCTTTCTATGTAATAGGAAACAGTACTCACTCCACACAACAAATATTTACTGAAGATCTACTTTATGTCCCACACTGAACTTTGAACTGAGAACACAATGGTAATAAAATAGATATGGTTCCTAACTTTGCAGGGTTTCCTTTCTAGTGGGAAAATATTCAACAAACAAATGGAAAATTAAAATAAAGGTAAGAGCTAAAAATGCGAAAAATAAATGATGCTAAAAGTGTCTAAGATACTTCAGCTTAGTCAGGGAAGTCAGGGAAAGCTTCTTTGAAGAAATAATACTTGAGTTAAAATCTGGTATATAGGTGGAAAACTAAGAGGAGATAGGACACATTTCTGTATACACCAACCAAAAATTATCTACACTAACAAAAGAGAAATATGCAAATTGGCCATCACTTTGAGATGCCCACCAGCCAATCAGAAGTGAATATGCAAATTAACCCAATAAAGATGGCGACGGCCCTGTCCCCCAGCTGTTCTGGTCCTCTGGGCAGCACGCATGCAGGCGCAGAGTGGCCGGGTGTGGCGGGAGGCCTGCTATGAGGGCAGGGCGGGGGGCAGAGGGAGCTACAGGAGTAGCACTCAGGCCGGAGAGAAAACGGAAGGCGGCGGCCAGAGCAAAGGCCTGGGTCCCGGGTGCTGGAGGAAAACCGGTGCCGGCAGCCAGGGGAAGGAAGGCCTATTGCATGAATCTTCGTGCAACGTGTCTCTAGTTATATCATAATCCTTAATCCTAACCAAGACCCCTATTGAAATATCTGCCTTAAACTAGAATGCAAAATCTCAATTACTATTTAATTGGCCCTTTCCCCTCTGAGACACTACTAAGATGCTAATGAATTAACGCTCGCTTTTATTGTCGTACACAAGAAATCAGCTTTGTCTACACCACAGGTTGTTTTAGTAATATTTTGAGAAGCCTAGATTTAACATAGAGGAGAGACAAAAATAAACACTCATGTATTCACTATATAGAACTGAACACTATTAATACTTTGTTGTATTTCATTTGAATCTTTTATGAAATATAAAATATATTTTCATTTTTAAGATGCAAAAATTCCCTTTTGAATATCATTATTGTCTCTTTCCAAAGACAATTGTTACTATAAAATTAGTGTGCATAGCCGAAACCAGTTTGGCTCAGTGGATAGAGCGTCGGCCTGCGGACAGAAGGGTCCCGGGTTCGATTCCAGTCAAGGGCATGTACCTTGGTTGAGGGCACATCCCCAGTGGGGGGTGTGCAGGAGGCAGCTGATGGATGTTTCTCTCTCATCAATGTTTCTGACTCTCTATCCCTCTCCCTTCCTGTCTGTGGGAAATCAATAAAATATATAAAATAAATAAATAAATAAATAAATAAATAAATAAATAAATAAATAAAATAAAATAAAATAATAAAATAAAATAAAATAAAATTAGTGTGCATAGTTGCAGTTTACCTTTTCCATATCTTTGTGAATATGTGTACCCAGAATCAACATATATTAATGGTGTGTGTTTCATTGTAAAGTTATATAAATGGCATCGTGCCATATCATTCTGCTAATTACTTTTCTCACTCAATGCTCTTGAAATCTATTTATGTCTTCATATATGTTTATATACATACATATGTCTGTACGTATATATGGTATTTCAGCACATAAACATACTGCATTTATTTACTCCTTTTTTCTTTTATCTATATATATATATATATATATATATATATATACACACACATATATATACACATATACATATATATATATATATATATATATATATATATATATATATATATAATTTCAGAGAGGAAGGGAGAGGAACAAAGAGATAGAAACATCAGTGATGAGAGATAATCATTGATTGGCTGCCTCCTGAATGCCCCACCCTAGGGATCAAGCCCTCAACCTGGGCATGTCCCTGACCTGGCATGGAATCATGACCTCCTGGTTCATAGGTCAATGCTCAACCACTGAGCCATGCTAGCTGGGCTACTCATTTTTCTTTTGATGAAGATTTACACTTTCTCCATTTTCTTTATTATCAATGATTCATTGAACACCCTTGTACTTGTTTCTTTCAGCACACACACATGCACACGCACAACTTATAAGGAAACAAAGGATGCACAGGCTAAAAGTAAAGTGGTGGAAAAAAATGTAGCATGCAGACAGAAATGAGAAAAATGCTGAGGTAGCAATACTTATATCTGAAAAAATAGACTTTAAAACAAAGGCTACAGTAAGAGACAAAGGACACTACATAATGATACAGGGATCAATCTAATAAGAGAGTATAACCATTGTAAACAATTTTGTACACAAAATAGGAGCACCTAAGTATGTAAAGCAAATATTGATGGACATAAAGGAAGAGGTTGACAGAAATAGAGTCAGAGAAAGGGATTTTAACCTCCAGTGACATCCATGGAGAGAACTTCCAGACAGAAAATCAACAATAAAATGATGGCCTTAAATGACACACTAGATCATGTGGACTTAATTGTTATCTTCAGAGCATTTTACTCTAAAGCATCAGAATAAACATTCTTTTCAAATGCACATGGAATATTTTCTAGGATAGACCATATGTTAAAACACAAATAAAATATCATTAATTCAAGAAGATTGCAATCATGCCCTGGCCAATGTGGCTCAGTTGGTTGAGCATCAGACCTTACACCAACAGATCACCGGTTCAATTCCCAGTCTGCCACATTCCCAGATTATGGGTTCAAACCCTGGTCAAAGTGCACACGGGAGGCAAACAACTGATATTTCTCTCTCTCTTTCTCTCTCCCCCTCTCCCTTTATCTCTCTCTTTAAAATAAATAAAAATATATTTTTAAAAATCTTGAAATCACATAGAATCTTCTCCGGCTAAAATGATATGAAACAAGAAATCAATCATAAGACGGAAACTGAAAAACATACAAAGATACGGTGGCTAAATAACATGTTACTAAACAATGAATGAGTAACAATAGATCAAAGAAGAAATTAAAAGATACCCTGAAACAAATGAAATTGAAAACATACAATCCAAAATCTATGGGACACAGCAAATGTAGTCATAAGAGGGAAATTAATAGCATTACAGGCCTATCTCAAGAAACAGAAAAAAATCCCAAATAAACAATCTAACTTTATACTTAAAGAAACTTGAAAAAACAACAACAAAGCCCAAAGTGAGTAGACAAAACAATAAAAATCAGAGCAGAAAAAATATATATAATCTAGAAATACAAGACAAAAGATCAATAAAATCCAGCGCTATTCCGTGAAAAGATAAATATGGCTGACAAACCTTTAATCAGACTAATCAAGAAAAACAGAGAGGACCCAAATAAATAAAATCAGAATTGAAAGAGGATAAGTAACAACTGACATCAACAAAATACAAAGGATTCTGAGAAAATATTTTGAACAACTTTATACCAACAAATTGGACAATATGGAAGAAATGAATAAATTCCTAGAAACATACAATGCTCCAAAATTGAATCAGGAGTAATCAGAGAATCTGAATAGACAGATTACAACTAGTGAAATTTAAGCAGTAATAAAAATAAAAAACAACAACCTCCCAACAAATAAAATTCCTGGACCAGGTGGCTTCATAGGGAATTTTACCAAACATTCATAGAAAAAGGAACAATTATCTTCAAACTATTCCAAAAAATTAAAGAGGAGAAAAGACTCCCAAGTTCATTTTATGAGGTCAGCATTATCCTAATTCCCAAACCAGAAATAAATGACACTACAAAGAAAAAAAATGTATAGGCCAATATCCATAATGAACATACATGCTTAAATCCTCAACAAAATATTAGCAAACTGGATCCATCAATACATGAACAAGATCAGAGACCATGATCAAGTAGGATTATTCTGGGGATGCAAGGTTGTTACCAAATATGCAAATCAATAAATGTGACACACCACAGAAACAAAATGAAGAATAAAAACCGCATAATCATCTCTCTAGATACAGAAAAATCATTTGATAAAATCCAACGCCCATACTATCTAATAAAAGAGTAATATGCAAATTAACCATCACTCCACTACACCCACAAGCCATGCCCACAAGCCAGTCAGGAGTGAGTATGCAAATGAACCCAACCAAAATGGCTGTGGCCACAGAGAGAGCAGGAGGGAGGCTTGGGTTTCCCCGGTGATGGAGGAAGCCAAGCTTTTCACACACCCTGGCTGGCCCAGGCCTCCGCTTAAGGCTACAAAGTTTCAATTATAGAAGATAAATAAATACCAACAGAAATGGCTGCCACCACTGAGCGAGCAGAAGGCTTGGCTCCGCTGAAGGCTACAAAGTTTCAATTGTAGAAGATAAATAAATCCCAGATACCAGGGCCTCAGCTTGGGTCGCTGGGGGGGCGTGGCCAGCCTGCAAACCACCACAGGCCCCTCGCCTAGGCCGCCCCATGCCCCAAGAGAACCCCCACCCTGATCTGGGACACCCTTCAGAGCAAACCAGCTGGCCCCCACCCATGTACCAGGCCTCTATCCTATATAATAAAAGAGTAATATGCAGATTGACCATCACTCCAACACAAAAGATGGCTACCCTAATGTGGTCAAAGATCCTGCCCCCATGTGGACACAAGATGGCCACCACAAGATGGCCAGCAGGGGAGGGCAGTTGGGAGGGACCAGGCCTGCAAGGGAGGGCAGTTGGGGGCAATCAAGCCTACAGGGGAGGGCATTTAGGGGTGACCAGGCCGGCAGAGGAGGGAAGTTGGGGGCAAACAGGCTGGCAGGGGAGCAGTTAGACATCAATCAGGCTGGCAGGGGAGTGGTTAGGGGGTGATCAGGTTGGCAGGCAGAAGCGTTTAGGGGCAATCAGGAAGGAAGGCAGGCGAGCAGTTGGGAGCCAAACGGGCAGTCGGACATCCCTCAAGGGGTCCCAGATTGGAGAGGGTGCAGGCTGGGAGGGACACCACCCCCCGTGCACGAATTTCGTGCACCGGGCCTCTAGTTTATGATAAAATCTCTCAGCAAAGTGGGAATAGAAGGAACATACCTCAAGGGAATAAAGACATATATAACAAACCACAGCAAACATCATATTCAATGTGCAAAATCGAAAGCATTTCCCTTATGCCAACAAATTAGACAATGAGACAGGGATGTCTACTTTCACAATTCTTATTCACCATAGTACTGAAAGTCCTAGCCACATCAATCAGACAAGAAAAAAATAAAATAAAAGGTATCCAATTTGGAAAGGAAAACTGAAAACTGTCATTATTTGCAGATGACATGATACTCTATATAGAGAATCCTAAAGGTTCCCCCAATAAACTAATAGAAAAGGTAAATGAATTCAGTAAAGTAGCAGGATACAAAATAAATATCTAGATATCAGTTGCGTTTTTATGCACCAATAATGAACTATCAGAAAGAGAAACTCAGTATTGAATTTTAAGCTGTAAAATAAAATATGTATTCTTCTGCTAGATTTCTATGGATTATATTCTATGATCATTCCTTACTGAATTCATTTATACTCTTAACTGGAGGCCCAGTGCACAAAATTCATGCACAGTGGGGGGGCCCTCAGCCCAGCCTGCACCCTCTCCAATCCAGGACCCCTTGGGGGATGTCTGACTGCTGCTGGTTTAGGCCCGATCCCTGTGGGTTGTCGGACATGCCTCTAGCAATCCGGGACCGCTGGCTCCTAACCACTTGCCTGCCTGCCTGCCTGATTGCCCCTAACCCCTCTGCCTGCCTGATCCCTCTAACTGCTCTCCCCTGCCGGCCTGATTCCCCTAACTGCTCTCCTCTGCCAGCCTGATCACCCCTAACTGCCTCTGCCTTGGCCCCACCACCGTGGCTTTGTCTGGAAGGCCGTCCGGAAGATGTCCGGTCTAATTAGCATATTACCCTTTTATTATATACTACAGACAATCAAATCATTCATATTTCAGTCTATTGGACCCAATATATCTTCCATTATTTCTGTTTAAGTTTCTACTATTAAAGGCCAGATGTGCTCCTCATAACTTTTATTCATTCAATTCTCTTTATAAAATATTTTTTCTTGATTTTACAGATGAGAAAAGCCAGCACCACAAGCGAACAGTAATTTTCCCAAGGTCACTAAGTTTAATGAAATCTAAAATGATTTATTTTCTCGCACCCTTCTGGAGAAGGATAGTATCAAATTTTTATCAATAGATCAAATACAGAAATCTGATACTAAAAAATCTGTTTACTCAATAAATTTCTAAGTCAAAAGACATACACAATTCTAATTAAGGTATACTTTGTAATAAAGATTCTGTGTTATTTTTTTCTGGTAAGATAGTATATCTTGCACAAATTAAAATTAAAAATTGTGATTTTTGGATTCATTTAAAAATAATTTTCAAATATAATAATAACTGACATGGAGTAGACATCTAATATTTGTTATTAAAGCTTGAGTCTTCATCTATATACACTTAAAATATCATTTGGCAAGTAAAACCTGAGGGACCAACTATAAAGTGTAAATAGCAACACTAATTTCTTTCTTGTAAACTTTTCTAATATAAGCTGTTAGTTTTTTTCTTTAATTTATTTTGAGCGAGAAATGGATATTGAGCATTAAAGAAGATAAGGTTTTTCCCATTAAAGAAACCAGCATGTAAACTAAAGCTACTACATTACAATATAAGGACTTTATTTACTTGTGCTATTTCCATCATACTCATTTTTACATTTTAAATATTCTGAATAAGCCCTAACCGGTTTGGCTCAGTGGATAGAGCGTCGGACTACGGACTGAAGGGTCCCAGGTTCGATTCCGGTCAAGGGCATGTACCTTGGTTGTAGGCACATCCCCAGTAGGGGGTGTGCAGGAGGCAGCTGATCGATGTATCTCTCTCATCGATGTTTCTAACTCTCTATCCCTCTCCCTTCCTCTCTGTAAAAAATCAATAAACTATATTAAAAAAATAATAATAAATAAATAAATATTCTGAATAACTCCAGATAAGTGCTAACTGAATTGGTTTAGTTCAAAGTAAGTCATTTGTATGGGTCCCCATCTTTAGAGCTTGTTTCTTTTGTTCTATCATCTTCCACACAGAAATGTTAGCATTTCATTTTACTTTAATTTCAAACACTACTTTATATTTCAATTGTGTATCAAATCTTAGAATAGTCCAAGGAAAAGAGCTGTTAAAGTATCATTTTATATCAGATGTTTATATATGAAAAAATTATTTATTGCAAATATTGTTGATACTACACCTTTATTGAATCATCACTATTAAAAATAACCTACTTAAGTAAGTGTACTTCCACATTTCTAAAACTGAAAAAAAGTTTAAAAGCTTCATGGTGTATTGATTTTACTCCCAAATTAAAACTATACTATATGCAATTCAAAACTATTATTTTCTTTTGTATATTCCATAATTTTCACATTTAACATAATATCAAAATCCAGTTTTATTAATGGATTTTTAAAAAGGTATTATGAGATGACAAATAAGCAATATGATAATTCCTGCCTCTCAAAGAAATATTAGAAATTATGAAGGATGAGTGATTATAATTTGAAAAGAAAAATTATGGTCTTTTAACAAATAATATACAATGGTTGGCAAAGGTAAAAAAAAAACTAAATGAACACAACTGAGAGTGAATGAAAATAAAATAGCAACAACTTAACCTCAAATCATTCTATTAATAATGGCACAATAATGATGGGGAAGTCTCAGTACAATATATTGGCACTGTAGCAATACAGACATTAACCAGTGAAAATAAGGTATTTATTACTTACATTAAGTTTTAAGCAACTCCAGTGCTTAAGTTATTGTAAAAAGACTCTCATCAAAAGGCTTTTATTTTTATCCATAAAAAGATTGTTTTCTCCTTACCCCACATAGACCCAGTGGATTTAATAAGATGGGAAATTTCCTAATTTAATTTCTATTACTAATCTGTAATATTTTGTTTCAGGTTCTAGATCAGAGATACATTGTATAATACAGTTTTATCATATTAAAAACTGCAGTGACTATTCAAAGGACAACTTACCCACTGGTTCCTTTTGATTCTGAAAAAGAATTTTGCTGTTACTGCCATCCATGTTTGCCATGTTGATTGTGTTTCCATCTGTCCAGTAGAGTTTCCTTAATTCAAAAAAGATATGGATGAAAAATATTAGGCGTAAATCTGCTTGTTGACTAGAAATATACACGAAAGAACAAAATTAATGTTAAAGTAAATTTTTGGCCCAGTATTAATTTCTTGTAGGAAGGCCCCAAATTTTTGAGCCACTTGCTTATAGTAACCTTCATATTTGCCTGGGAAGAAAGCATCACTCTTGCTTTTTCCTGTAACTGAAGGACAATTTTCTCTCACCTCTTTTTACCTCCTACATTCACAATTGAATATTTAACTATGACTACAATAAATTCTTCCCACTAAAAGTAATGCATCAATATTGAATTATCTTGGCTTTGAGAAATCAGGCATCTTAGAAAGGTACAGTCATTTCAATCATTCCCATGGAAAGTGCTAAGAAGAAAGAATTTATTTTAGCCCTACACAAGCTTTCTATGTGGGTACATAATGACTAACCAGTAAATGGGAGAATCTAATCTATTTATGATAGCAACATGTGGCAAATGTTATTAACGATTTGTTCTTAAAAAGAAATCAATGACTTTTTAATGCATTTTAAAAATTGTGATTCCTTAAAAACAAAAATTAATGAGATTTTATAAAAATGTATAAGAATCTGATTTTATGCAAATAACAAAAATCTCTAACCAGGGGTCCCTTTTACAATTTACATATTCACATTTGCTTTTCTGACTGTATAACATATATGTGTCCCCTGAATTAAACTAAAATATTTTTTATTTTTATTTTCAGGTACAGTAGATATTCAATATTATTTGATATTAGTTTCAGGTATACAGCATAGTGGTTAGACAATTATATAATTTACAGAGTGATAAAGTTCTTTTTAATATAAAATCAGAGCAAAGGTGTGTGAAATTTCAGAAAAACTTAAAAAATAATCATACTTTACCCCCTGACTGGGTGAGCGGTCAGACACTGTGGCTTATCGATTCCATGAATAATTGAGGTTTTCAAAGAGCCATCTAGTCTTGCCACATTAATCTGTGTTTCATCAAATTCTGAGCTAATCCAGTACAGATTCCGTGAGACCCAATCCACTGCTAGCCCTCTGATACTCTGAATATCTACAAAACAGGAAAAAGAAAATTAAAAGTAAATGAAGTTTCTCATTCTTTTGGCTTTTCAAGTAAGTTATTTTCCGTCTCAGGGAAATTTTAATTTACACTTTAATTTGTTAGCTAAAATTGTACAAGATTGTAATTTCATTCCCTTATCAGCCCTTCTTAAAACATGAATAATCATTAATGTCTTACTGCCCAGCCGTTTTGAAACCTGACACCTCAATTAGCATTAAAATTACACTAACAGTCCATGATTCACCAGTAAAAACTTAGCAGCAGAAACAAGCTGCAGTCCTATGGTTCAAGGTGACGAAATTCAAATTAGAGTAATAGCTTCTCCAGTTGGTAGCACATCTTTCTAGTTAGGAGAAAGTACTTGTGAAGCATCAACAAATGGGCTATTTTATGTTTTAAGTGCCAATTTGTTACTGAAATGAAATAAAACAATTCAACTTTCCTAAAAGAATTAATAGACTTGAACATCTTTCAAAATAGAAAGTTAACCGAAATTGACTAAGATATGAACAAAGAAACTAAAACCTTTTTAACATTCCTCCCATGTGGAGTCTACAGAAATTACTGAAATCTAATTAAGTTTCAGTACATTATAGCCAATATGAATATTTGGGTTGTTATTCCTTGACTATTCAATTAGGCATTTAAAAAAAAAGTGATGGAGTTTAGGCTTAAATACAATTGTACATTTTAATTAAATAAATGAAATAAAGTCTTAACAATGATAGATACTACAAAATCTTTTCAGCATATTAACATATAAAGTAGGCCAGTTTAGTCCCCTACCTGTGGCATTTTATAACTCTAACTTGGCCTTGCCTTGATTTTACAAAGTTTAAAAAATGTGTTAGCAGACTGTACCTTCTGAGTACTCAAGCTTACAAGACAGCTGGAGGCTGTTAAAATGAAGATGCTGACTCAGCAGGTGTGGGGAGGCGCGAGATTCTGAAAGTTCTAATTAGCTCCCCCTTGCGGTTACCACTGCTCCAAGCAGAGGCTCCAATCTAAGTGCCTCCAGAACCCCAAAGCCACTGCTACTTACCTCATCAAATTGCTACATCTTCCTATTTATCATTTTTAAAAAATGCCACAAAGCTAGATTTGCACCTGAAAGTGAAGGCTCCAGATTGCAAAATTTGCCAACTGGTTGAAAATTAAACAGAGCAAAACAAGACACGGAGGGCTGGCGGTTCTGGGTCAGCTCTAAAGTATACTGTTGGCCTGGGGGCCTCCACCCCAGCAGATGTCCTAGAAGGTCGACCATGGTGACTTTCCTGCTCAAAAATTCTTGAATTGTTTCTAAATAAGTTTTAATGACAGTGCCTTTAGAAGATATTTCTCAAGTTTCAGTGACTCTAATCAACACCCTCTCACTCTGCAAGTTACATTTCATCATTAATTTATTGGTATATTGGTGGATTTTGAATGTGAACTTCATTTCTAAATTCAAAATTTGAAATTTATTTTTATTTAACCTATCCAGTTCCCTCTTTTCTAAAGTGAAAAAAAAAAGAAAAAAGAAAAGAAAAGAAAAAGAGAGAAAGAAAAAAATGTAATACAACACCTCTGTAAGGCTCAACCTACCATGTCTGATACTTCATTATTTGCCCCATCCAGGATATTTATTCCTCATTCTCCTTCACTCTCTGGAGTTAATTGATTGCTGAGAGATAGATAGTATTATAATGAAACCTGGCTTCATGTTTTAGGTTGTGTACCTGTTTTTTGTTTTTAATCAAGTGACTTAAATTTTGACCTCTTATTGGAAAACTAGTGGCCTGGTGCACGAATTCGTGCACATTGAAAGGAAATTAATTAGAAGAAATGTTTAATATTGCTATTCGCCCTTTCTCTATAATAGAACTGTCAAACCAAATTCACAATCGACAATTGCAGATCGAAACACACATGCAATTGGCACCAGCAAAAGCTTTACATGTATCGCATGTGCATGAGTCAACTTAGCCTTATATATATATATATATATATATATATATATATATATATATATATATATATATATATATAGAATAAACTCGCTTAATTAGACCTGCTTTCTGATTTAGCTAAACTTTTTCCAGTCCAGTGAAGCTCCCCAACTTCTCTTTCAGGTAATTGTCAGCAACACAGCAGTAAATATCAACACGAAATAGATTACACAGGGAGAACAAAGGGTAAAATATTTAACTGCAGCAGTGTTTGACTACATTCTACACAGTAGAAAACCTGAAGTCATTTTCAAAGTCTTCTATTTCTTACTTCTTTTCAGTTGGCTCAAGTGTCTAAGCTTTCTAAAACTCCGTTTTCTGGCTAATGAAAAGAAAACAGGATTCCACCGAGTCTCTTACCTACCTACTCCAGGACTTCTGTGAGGATAAAATGAGATGAGGCATGGGAAAATGCTTCACAGACATTTGTAAAATGTTTCCACCTGGGTATAGAGCATGTCGTGTTTCTGGGCTGAAAAAACTGCAAGGAGACTAGTCGCTAGGGAGAGGAATCCAGGCATTGCTATGTGACATCATTACCCAGACGGACACTTAGCATATTAGCCATTTTATATGTATATATAGATTAGGCTAATTACAGATAACATGTAGGATTGCTGTGAATATTTTATTATATGATATGTATTTATGTACCTTAATGCAGGGTTGAGGGCTACTTTGCCAATCCAAGGACTTAATATCTTCTTTATTTTTACTCTGGATTGCTTAGTATTAGCAAGAATAATGAAATTAGTTTTTATTTCCTCTAAAATACCCAAAGTAGTGTTGTTTTTTGTGGTTGCTGTTTTTTGTTTTGTTTTGCTTTGGGGGGGGGGGGCTCTGTCTGTTGCTCAAAATTCATTTCTGATTGAGTCCTAATCACATCCTAGAGAATACAGTGCACTGTTAAACTGGAAAGCTAGCCAATGTTAAGCTATTAATAACTATTTAGTCCTTGTCAATTATATGGTTCATTTTCTCCCAAATCTACTTCTATCTTTAATACCACAATAGCATCCAGCCTTTTCCTCTTTCAAGCAGTTGATTTAGTTGCTGCCAGGTTATTTTTCTAACTAGAGAGCTCTGGATCATGACCTCTGTTTGCCCCATGGTATTCCATTGCTTCCAACCACTTAGAAAGTGATGTCTAAATTCCTTAGCCTAGCTTTCTATAAAATCTGAATATAACTACCTTCCCAGTTTTATTTCTCACTATTTTTAACAATTACCTTACATGTCAATCATATTGATGTGTTTTCAGGTTTCCAAAGGTGTCCTGTCCTTTCCAACCTATAAGGAATTATCTGGCCAATGTCTTTCAACATAATGGGATAGTTATTTGCTGACATATTTCTACTATCACATACACTTCTTTTTTTTAATATATTTTATTGATTTTTTACAGAGAGGAAGGGAGAGGGATAGAGAGTTAGAAACATCGATGAGAGAGAAACATCGATCAGCTGCCTCCTGCACACCTCCTACTGGGGATGTGCCCGCAACCAAGGTACATGCCCTTGACCTGAATCGAACCCGGGACCCTTCAGTCCGCAGGCCGACGCTCTATCCACTGAGCCAAACCCGTCAGGGCTACATACACTTCTTGAGGGCAGGGTCCTTGCTAACTTATCTTTATAGCTCTCATCCTCCAATATACACAACATTACCTTCAAAATAAGTATCATTAATGAATTGATGAGCAGATTCATAACATGCACAATCTACAATTTTAAGATGTGTGAGCTGAAATCAATGAAAATATCTTTTTTTAAAAATGACAATACAGAGGCTTGTCATAGAGGCAAAACCTTGCAATGAGAACTAGGGATTCATGGATTTGCAGTTAGTTGCTCAGTTCAGAGGGTTCAGACCTTAAACTCACAAAGAATAGGAGAGCTAAACAAGAACACACTCAGGTATTATCAGCAGGGTCTAAATCCTCAGTGATAGGTCACTGGGGAAAAATAATTGGCCTGCTCAAAAAGGAGAATATTTTAAAATAAAATGTTTTTAAAGTATTATGTGTAAGATAAAGAAAAAAATGAGTGGGATATTTTTTTAAAAAATGCTTTGAAATAATAAGCAAGGTGCATTAATTTATTTTTAAAATTCTCATAAGATATAAATGAGAATCAAAAGTAACTTTTACATAGTTTTAAAAATACAATATCAAAAAAAATGTATCAGGTGCATTAACTAGCAGCTTAGGCAGATTAACTAGTGAACTGCAATGCAAATCGAAGGACGTTACCCAGAGCCAACACAGAGAAACAAAACGATCAAAGGAATTGGAGGTTAGAATGAATTGTCTCGCACATGTAGTCAGTTTCCAAAGGTGGGGATAGAGGGACTGGGTTAGAGAAAATGGTAAGAGGTAACATTTGAGGGTTTTTTGTTTTCTCTCCAGGCTGATGAAAGACATGACCTCATAGGAGGCACAAGACTCTTAGTGGCTAAATAAATAGAAAAATATTGTCATGAGGAAAAATAAAACATGAAAAGCAGCTAAAGAGAAAAGAAGAGAAAAAGACCTAAAAAAGAATGACAATTAGATAAACATGGAGGTTCAAGATAGCAATGAGGGATGCCACAAGATAGTGGAATGATATCTGGAGAAGATTGAAAGAAAACAACTCTGAACTTGGAATTTATAGTCAACACAATTATTATACTATAACAACAAAAACCCAAATAATTGTCTTTAAAAAGGGGCTCAGGACTTGAATATAAATTTATCCAAAAACAGATATAGAAATGCCAGCATGAAAGGATGCTCAGCATCACTAATCATTAGGAAATGCAAATTAAAACCACCATTAGTTACCACCTCACACTCATTAGAATGGCTACTATACAACAAAACAAATTTTTAAAAGAAATTAGAAAATAACAAGTGCTAAGAGGGATTTGAAAAAATCGGAACATGTGTATTATTGGTAGGAACGTGAAATGGTACAGCCTCTGTGGGAGACGGTACAGTAGTTCCTCTAAAAATTAAAAATAGAATTACTTTATCATCCATCAATTCCACTTTTGGGTATAAAGTCAAGGGCTGCATAATGATATTTTGGTCAAGGACAGAACGCATATATGAAGGTGGTCCCGTAGGATTATAATGGAGCTAAAAATTCCTGTTACCTAGTGACATTTTAGCCATAGTGACATCATAGCCGTCTAACGTGGTGGCACAAGGCATTGCTATTTTGTGCTGTTCTCAGTCTATTGATAGTAATGCTCTAGGGTACAAATGCCTGAAGGCGCTCACCTGGGTCCCGGTGACCTTTCCACAGACGCTTCCCCTTCCTAAAGCAATGCTGCACCTGGACAGAGCCTTTGGGTTCTTATTACAATTGTAAGACACCCTTGAGCACTAACCATTAGCAAACCTTGAAGTAAAAAGTTTATTACTTTCAGGCTCAGAAATGCCCAAAGCACACCAGGAGGCACACAGTAAGGTTGGTGGGGAGAACACACTGCACACAGGGTCCTGGGGTTCCACTTTTATTAGGATCGGGGATGGGTCCTCGGGTTTCAAGGACTCACTCTTTATTGGTGAATTTGAAACATAAGAATGAGAATTTAAAGCACAAGAATAGAGAAAAATAAAAGTACCCTAAATAGCTAGGGAAATCAACCAAGATCTCTAAAAGAAGGAGCTCAGTGTAGAGAGGTGGCCTGGTTCTTTAACTTGTTGTGTGGCTGGCAATGAGTTCCTTCAAGATAGCTTTCCAGAAGGGGATGCCTCTTTGAAATGGGTGTGTTAAGCAATCAAAGCTTAAGTCAGAGCTCACACTACCATCCCCCCCATGTTTGTGGTTGGTACTGGTGCAAACAAATCTGCTGCACTACCAGTCCTATGAAAGAATAGAACATACAATTACAGTTGTAGACCATACCATCCAGGTTTGTGTAAGTACACTCTTTGATGTCTGGTCAATGATGAAATATCCTAATGACACATTCAGAACGTATCCCCATGGTTAAGTAGTGTATGACTTTTATACCCAAAAGAATTGAAAGCAGAGTCTCAAAGAGATAGCTGTACACCTATGTTCATTTTAACACTTTTCACAATAGCAAGAAGGAGGAAATGACCCTAATTTTATTTTTTTTTCAAATCTTTATTTTTTTCCTAGAGTCTATAGGGGCAAAAGTTTAATTTCATATGATCTTGCAATCTCTTAATGCCCTAAACCTATAATTATTCCTATCCAACTTACTGATGATAAAGCAAGCCTCCTTCCTTTATTCTCATCTGGATCCATGTCTCCAACATCTTTCCAACTATCTGGTCAATTTCACCTCACTCAGTCATCAGGGCTAATTACTTCTACAACTGCCATACACTTGGTGTCTGCACCTTCTTATACTTCTCATTATTCCAGTCTAATTTTTATTTCAGATTTACAACATTTCTATAACTTTCTACTTATATCTTTACCTATGGTTTCTCATGTATCCAATCTAACTTCCAGGTATCCACCTGGTTTATCTTCAAAAGAGTTTGAATCACCTGCACACATCTGTAAAAGTTATCAGGGGCTCTCCATTATCTTGTGGGGGAAAAATAATAACAGCTCCTCACCCTGGTATAAGACCTCCTGTAATCTGCCATCATGTTAACCTTCTATTTTACTCTTCTACAAGGTCCAAAGACCCCTAAATACTGCCTTTTCTTTGAAGTGTCCAGGCATTTGTGCCTACTGACATCTCAACCTGGATTGATTTTGCTATCATTCCCCCCAAGGCCTAGGTAGACTACAACTTCCTAAGTGGGAACTTTGGTAATCCCATGTAAGAACTCAATGCTCCCTGTGAGAAGTGGTTTATACCCATATTAAATGCCTCATTTCATTTATCCTTATAATTTAGTTGTTTAATTCATTCTTTCATTAAATATGAAGAGCCTTGAGATTATGGGCTGTCTCAGTTAAATAATAGCCATTGCCCAATCCGTTTAACATCCCAGATACAGAATCTAGGATATGGTGTAAAAGAAAAAGAAAAAAAAAAAACACAAAAAGCTCATGGAATAAAATTAAATAGCCTTTATATGCTTCAAACTAAAATATAAAGAATAAACATAGGAAGGATTTCTTATTTAGCACCTATTGCTCTAGAAATATAATTCTCAAGGGAATGACATTTACATGTCATTTTTGCCTTTCTTTTCCTTAAAAAAAATCACAGATGTTGACATTCTTTCATCAAAAGGCTTCCTGGGTAAAAGTAAAAATTGAAAATTCTATTCATAAATAGGCAAAACAGCAGATGTTCCCCTTCTAAACTTTCTACTTTAATTCATAGCCTTTTTCCAAAATCTAGCTCTCACTGTTATTACTGACCTGTTTTCATTTATTTCATTCTCTCTGGGGCAATTTTCACAATAGTTTTTATTTTCTAAGCATTTTTATTACTGGGTACAATTAAACTTGCAAACTAGAAGGAATGAATGAATCTTTAGTACTCACTGACAAACAATTGTTGGCAAAAGTAGATAACAATTTCTAGTACTGATGGAAATCTAATCTGAAATAGGTCCAATTAAATTCAAAGTTACATTGGGAATTAAATTTTACATAATGTGATCAAAATATGTGTTTTAAATGGCTTATATTTTTGCAATTTAGAAAAGCATATGACTATATGATAATTTCTTAGCACATAAGAGAATATTCTTTAGAGAAATAAACAGGTACAGTTCGAATTCATATTCATCTTTTATTCATTTTAACTTCTGGCTAACTCATCCTAACTATTTAGTTCATTTAGATAGTAATAGCACTTGCCCAAAACTGAGTCCTTAATTTTTCAGATGAGCAATTTATACTTTGCCCTAGAATAACCAGACATATCAGAGGTCTTTTCCTATTTTTTTTTTTTAAAGGATTCTATTAACAATGGCCTGGAATCTCATAAAGCTGCCAACATACCTCTGAAAGCTTTTCCTTAATATTTCAGAATAAACAATAAAATTGTTGGCAAACATGTGGTCTAACTCTTATTCTTCACCCAGGTTCTACTAGATGAACTCTGCAGAGTGTGCCGAGTGTATTTTAAGGGCACTGGAAAACCATGTAATGGACAAACCTTGTCATTATATTAACCCTTCAGTTCCCCACCTTACTGAGTTTCCTTATTGGTAAAAGAAAGGGAAACTTATGGAAAAAGAGGATAGCGTAGGACTCAAAAGGCCTAATTCAAACTTGGAGGTAAAAAAGCTTTTCTGTTTTGTAAACTGAACAAAATGCTTTCTAATTTTTTAAGACTATAAAGTATTACCTGAAAGCACTGTATGAGGAATAAAAAATATATAAAATTCAATAATGATAAACACAAATCTGAAAAGTCTATATTACCCCTGGCTTCTATTAGGAAATCTAAGGTATATTAATTTCTTTTTTTCTTACTATGTCAATTACAAGAAATACTTAAGAGTTTTGGGAGGAATCTTTTATCCAATAAGATATTATTCTGGGCAGTACATAGTACTCAAGAGGCAACAGAGCTGTGGGACCATATTAAAAAGACAATTCCTAGACAATTGGGATGAAGTCCTGAGTCCTCTCATTATAGAGTAATGAGGATGACAGAAGCTCTAAACATATAGTCCTAAGTGTGAATTTGTCTCTATCCCTTACTTTCATTTGAAGCAGAGTTTTCGCTGCTATGAACTTAAATTTTCTCATCTGCGGAACTGAAATAATTTTAATAACAGGTTTTCAAGATTAAATGAGATAATGGTATTTGTCACATTAATGACAGCTAATTCATTCATCACATTGGAAAAATATACCTTATAACGTGAATAACTAAAAAACATTTGGGCCATTCATTTATACTCAAGTATAAGAATTAATTGTCCCCAGAAAGTAGGGCTGCAGTCTATTAGCAAGAACATTTGCCAGGAATTGTTATAGCCATTCATTTCTTCTTAGAATAAAATTACCTTTGTTTTTGTAACAATGCAAATATACATATATATGTATACTGTATATGATATAATTGTGCATAGATATTTGTTAATTTAGACAATGAATGTGCCTGTAGTCATGTATTAGTATTTATCCTTACACAAAGTGTACCTACAAAAATCACTATGACAAATAGCTCATGTGGCGAACACAGAAAGTAAGGACAGCTTAGTGTTTCAGGATATGGGGACTGGCAAAGCAAGCAAAATATTTTCAGTCTTCTTCATGGAAGCTATACCTAAAGAGCCCCAGTGATTTCCTCAGAAAATGCTCTGCTTGGGGGGAAAATATAAAGGCTGGTTTGGGGTCTGATTTTTGGAAATTGTTTCACATTAGACTTAGTTGAAGGAAGACAGAAAAGGAAGTATCTCAAGAAAATGTCCAATAGAGGAAGGATAGACGTAAGAAAACACAGAGGCCATAATGTAAGAAGTAAGAGAAAGGTCAGAGTTATTCACAGGGAATTTAAAAGATGAAAGGATAAAATAAAGTACGATTATTGGCAGGATTGAAAGACTTGGATGAGTTCAGAAGCTGAACTGTCAAAAGTTCATCTCAAGTTGTTCTATTAATGGAAAGATATATCAGTCCTCAAAAAGGTTTCTCTGTAGAAGACAGAAAAAAGGAATGCCATTCAACTTGTGGGGTTAGAAATGAGAGAATTATGCTTCTACATTGCTCTTCTTTTCAACCTTCATATTCAATTAAATTACTTTTATTTTTATTCTTTGAGATCTCTATAATCTTTCTGCATCTCACTAGCTGGTGTTTCCACTCCAGTCCAGGCTTCTATCATCTCTTACTAAAATCACGATACCCACAAACTTACTTGTCTTGGGGAGTTCACTGCTCACCTACCAACCCACCCTGATCTCTTAAATCTCTACTAAACATAATGGCTAGAATTATCTTTTCCAAAGGCAAAGCTAATCATGTAGCTGAACCCTCCTTAAAAGACTTCCTTGGTTCTCATTATTTTTAGTATTAACATAAAAATCAACTTATCCCATAAAGGCTGGCATGGTTTAGTTTCTATTTCTTTTGTTCCATCAGTTTGTACAACACATCCCTCTCATTCTGGGCTCCATTCTATTCATATACTAGCCCTCCTTCAATTACTTATCCTATAGAAAATATTCCAATATTTGTAAAAATGACAGAGATCATGATTATTGATCCTAATAAGTATATGTATTATTAGTGAGAAAATATTATTGCTTAAAATTTTAAGATTTATACATACAGTCTGCTAAATGAAATTTAGTCCTTATAATTTTTCTCAAAGATAAACTCACCAAATTACTTGTAGTTACTAATCTGTAATTAGAGACAGAAAATTGTTCCCCCAATTTTTTTGAAGTAGAGCCTTTATTACTTTATAAAATTAACAGAGCCTTTGGGGGAATATTTTACATTTAAAAAGTGTTTGAACAAATTTTTATCAGACTGTCAGTTTTGGGAGGCACCAGAGCCCTTTGACTGGTCTCTTGAGATTGTAATGACCATTACTTAGGTGGTCTTTTAAATCTAATCTAACAATGATTATCTCACTATGTTCCCTGATCAATATTCTGCATAAAGAAGAAATCTTTGCATTCACTTTTTTTTTTTTTGAAAGGCTCTTCTCTTATGGCAAGTTTCAAATAAATATTTGAACAAGCTTATAACCAACTCATTCACGTTGCTTTAAGAGTACTAACCTGAGAGGGATAGAGAGCTAGCATAAATAAAAGTACATTAGTGGGCAAATACTCTTTGATCTACTAGTGGTACTCAAGCCAGCTTTTAGTATTATGTGTAGAAACTCTTGAAAAGCACTGTGGTTTTAAAACCTGTACTTAAAGCTTTCTTTAAAAGATTGATTTATTACTCAAATAAATTCTAATTTTAAAATTTTCAGTATGCTTCAAAGCATAGGAGTTTAAAATAGCTATATAAATTACTGATTCTCCTGTTCTCCATCCTCCGCCGAATCTATTACGCTTGGGGTCACGAAGTTGAAGGGAAACACTTTTTTACTTGCTTGTCTTTGTTTTTCCATTTTGTAGCCATAGCACACAGGAGGTGCTCAATTAAGATTCACTCAATAAAGTAATAACTGACCCAGAAATCACAATATAGCAAAATTTAAGCAAAGATTAAGATAATTCAATGCTAAATATTTACATTTATATGTATGTCTCACTTCAGCTATGTTTTCTCCTTTGGGAAAAGTTATTATTTTTTTAATGGCTAATTCAACAATATTTCCCGAGAACCTATGATTCAACCTGTTGGACTGGGAGGTGGATAGGACCAGGTTCCCTATCTCATTTGTGTAGTCTAGTTCTATAAAATTATATGCAAAAGGAAGTTGATAATAAACTTGAGTCAGAGGAGAAAACCAGCCTTTCCCAATAACTTATATTTTTATGCAAATATAACTATTCCCCATTAGCAAAAAGGAGTCTTTTAATATGTTTACTAGTATTTAGAAATTTGTAAATTTTAAGAAGATCTGTTCTGAAACTTTTTCTTCTTGTGAAGCTAAATTTGTAGTTATCACACTATGTGCAAAATAGTTGTAACATCCCATGATGGTTAGGACACAGCATGTTATTAAATCTCTGAATAATCAGTTCCAACTTAATTAGCAACATAGAATTGGATAATAGGAAAAGAACACAAAACAGCCTTGTGATAACTGCAAACTGAGTAACACATTTTTAAAAAATTGTAACGTGAAAATTTTTTACCTCTTGAAATAACAGTTTCTAGCCCAGTTCCATTAATAAAAGCACGTTTAATGGTTTGTGTTTTAATATCTGTCCAGTATAAACGTTCTTCAGATGCATCGAAGTCTATCACAGTAACATCATCAATATCAGGGACTGTAAAGGCCGTGATAAAGTTAAAATACGGGTTATCAATATCCACTCCTCTGATTTCAGAGCGCCTTGCATAAAGAAGAAATTTTTTCATTTCTAGAAAAGAAATAGAAATAAGTGCTTTTCTCTTATAAGTTTGGCAAGTTTGAAGCAGTCTAGGAATTCTAAAATACTACTTGATGATTTAATAGGTTTTTAAAACCAGAAAACCATAATCATGATCTGATGGAAATATTAAAGCAGAAATGATTTATCTATTTTTAAAGTACTTAATAGAAACAAATGTAAAATAAGTTAAGTCATCATTTTTCTTTAGTTAGAAATGTCAATAAATTCTCAATAACTGATTTGATTTTACAATTTTAAACAAACTTGCTAAAATGCATGAACTCTACAATTGTCAAACAACCATATTTTTCTTTATATATAATTATACAAATATTGCATCACATTAATTGGTTTTTGAAGGAATCTAAGAACATTTTTGCTATACTATTATTGAATGAAATAAATTAAACATGACTTTTAAAAATCATGTTTAAGTTTTCCCTCTCAAAATTAGAGTTCAAATAATGTTAACACATGCTTTGTTATAAGTTTCTGTAAATCTGTAGTAACTAATATTGTGAGGCATTGTGTCATTTTCACTTCCACAGGCACCTGTCTGGCATTGACTCTGTGAAATATTAGTCGATTAAGTAGGAAGAGGAGTCACAGATATTCTATTCTTTTGTTGTTGGCTGTGGGGTTATTGTTGTTATTTGAGACATATTATAACTGTATAAAATCAATTAAACCCACATATGCCTAAAATCCTGAATTAAGGTTTTGTGAGGACATTCATGCCCTCTTTAAAAGTAATTGCTTTGCAAATAAATGGATAAATTACCCAAAATTAAAGGAAAACAAACCGGAAAAAAACACCACAGTTTAATTTTCATTCACACATCTTATTACCTTTTTTTTGGTTAAAGTAATTATTTAAATATTTTTACAAACCTTTTGAAGTTATATATTTTACTTCATCTCCCCCTTCCAGTTAATAATCCCCTACAAAATGATGCCAAAGTGACTGCAGAGGAGCAGGCGGGGACCAGCGCTGCCATGTGCCTCTTGGTGATGCAGGGCACTGGCATCATCATTTTCTGATAATGCACTTTCACGTACAAGGCTCCCTGCTTTGTGGAGATAAATTCTGCTCACACACCAAATGCGGAAGTTGCAAGAAAAAATGAATAAGGTAATACACAGCAAAGTGCGATGCATCACATATTTTTAAGAATGTGTCCGTCTCCCCAAAAGTAGATGAATCATCAACGGTCTAGAAATAGACCACCTTGAATGTTTCTAAGGACATCAAAAACCTCTTCTGCTTTACTTTGAGGAAAATGTAAATGCTAATACACTCTGAGAGAATTCCATTTGAATTTTAGATCGGAACTGGAGGAAACTTACCATAGCAGGTCTTCTGGTCTGAGGAAAGCTTCATCAGGTGGGGGCACGCGCAGGCCGCGCTCCTGCTGTGATTGATCAGACACATGTGAGAGCAGGGGCCTCGGCCAGCATTGGCTGCACAGGGGTTGGGAGCTGCAATCACACAGTGAAATATTAATAGTGCAGAAGGAAGAATATATTAAGGAACCCCGGAGGTTGACAAGGGTTATTCCCTTAATGATTCAAAGTGAAGTTCCCAACCTAGCACCCATTACTAGGGTGATTAATATGACAATACAACAATCATACACAGTAATTACATTAATAAAAACCTTTTCCTTCTCAAGGGTAATGAAGATAACCCCTTCAACATCCTCTAAGATGAATGGCATGCATCGTATTGTCTCAGAAGCAAAGTTTTTTTGTGTGTTTTTTTTTAAGGATTTAGTCTGAGAAGAAAATAGAAATAATTATTAAATTTAATATATGATAAACTCAAGTAGACTATAATCCAGTGATGGGCAACCTTTTGAGCTTGGTGTGTCAAACTTCGCCAAAAAACTGAGCATAACTCGGGTAGTGTGTCACTTTGAGGAAAAAACATTATTTCGCAAATGTTTCATCCTCGGCATGCGGCCGCCTCAGCGGCCGCGTGTCATCAGAAATGGCTACTCGTGTCAGTGCTGACACGCCTGTCATAGGTTCGCCATCACTGCTATAATCCAAGCACCTGGAGTGCTGATGGATGCTGTTATTTTTCTAATCTACCCATAGACTCCTTTCTTGCCCTAGCAACCACGGTTAAAGGCTTCCCTAGGAAACTGTTGTTACATATGTATCCTTTCTTCAGGCCACTTCTTCTTTTTTTGAATCAGGGGACCAATGTAAAGAAATCTTTGTCTGCCTTCATTTGTAAGACATCTGCTTCTTCATTTTTTTAATTTCCTGTATTAATTAATCCATATACAAATACTAAATTCTATTGTATAAATAACTTATGATATATTCAAATTTAGAATGGAATATTAAATTTGAAGTTCAATGGTATTCTCTTATTCTTTTGTGTTTCTTGGTCTGTCATCATGTTTTATTTATCAGATCTTAATCTCAATTGATCAATAACTATTCTCTTACATATCTTTTCCTAGAGCCTATCTAGTAGAATAAAGACTTTAGGCCCTGGCTCAGTTGGTTAGAGTGTGACCCAGATGCACCAAGTCTGTGGGTTAGATGCCTGGAAGGGGCACATACAAGGAGTAACCAATGAATGCATGAATGGGTGGACAATAGGTCAATCTCTCCCTCTCTCTCCACTCTCTCTTGTCTCTCTTTAAAATCAATTTAAAAAAAGACTTTTAGGACCAAGCTAAATGTAGAAAATTGTAGAAAAGTGTTACATCTTCTGATCCCAGTAGTAAGTTTCATTTTCAACTAATTATGTCTAACAGGTGGACCTATTGCTCAGAGTAGGTAATATCAGTCCCGTAGAGTATTAAAATGAAAAGAATAAAAATCAATGGGCTATAATACAATTGTAGAGGATGTGAGAAATTAAATGATTTTGAGAGATATTCAATGTGGCTTTGGGTAGTCTTTAGCATCTACCCTTCCCTCAAGATAATACAAAACAGCCATGTCGTTACACTTGATTAAAATACAAATAAATAAAAGGAAATTAAAGGCTCAGCAACATTTTTCTAAGAAGATTAATTAAGAACAAAGATTATTAGAAAAGAGTGGAAGTTAAGGTATAGAGACTACTCAGCTTCCCATATCCCACGCAGTGCCAATATTCTGCTTTCCTCCCTGTTAACTTTACCTAATATAATTGGAGTTCCCAAGGGCTTGCAGGTCAGAGAAGCAAGAGTAGATCTGAAGGTTACTGAGGAGGACAGTGTTGCAGGAGAGGCGGCAGAAGGAAGAGAGGCACTGTCAGAACTGTTAGATACCTAGAAGCAGGGTTACTAGCTGTGGGAGATAGAGAAAACTCAAAGTTTTCAACACTTGAAAAAAGGAGAGGATTAGAAAGCAGAAGAAAAGCAGCGAGACTGAAGACAAGAACAGAGAGTAGAGAGAAGAAGGAGGAGGATAAATTTGTTTTAAAACATCGACATAAAAATACTACTCCTCTCAAAGACATTAAAAGCATGATCCATGACCGCTAAATGATAGGTACTTGGATTTCACTGTGAACATTACTATTTTAGCTGAGAATCATACCAGCTCTTCTCAACACCCTATAATTGTGATCAAATGCTTTTTAAGTAAATGATATTGAATTTCTATATATATACTAAGGTAAAAAATTACCATGACATTATAGGCCAATATCTATATTAAAGATAAGACTGTAATGTAATATTCGCAATATTTTCTGCTTCACAGCATAAAAAATCCACAGACTTTTAACTTAAATTTTATCTCTTCTCACTTTGAAGTAATGCTGTTAAATCTTTTTAAAGCTTATTTTTAAACATGCATTTGAAAAGATACCTATTCTAATTAGCTAATTAAGGAATTTGGTTCACTGTACTCACATTTTACTATAAAGCAGGGGATTAGTGCTCCTCCCTGCTTTATATTAAAACTAGAGGCCTTGTGCACAAATTCGTGCACACTGAAAGCTAATTAATTAGAAGGTGACCGGCAATGCGGGACTGGGCAAGACATGCCAGACATGCCCTGGAGCTAACCTCCCACAGTCCCTCCTCAGCCAGCTGCACCTAAGGCGGCACCGGGGCTCAAAGGGCATCTGCAGAGTGAGCAGGGTCCCTCCGACAGGTGGGGTCCCTCCGACAGGTGGGGTCCCTCAGCCTGGCCTGTGGGGATCAGGCCGAAACCAGAAGTCTGACATCCCCCAAGGGGTCCCAGTGTGTGAGAGGGCATTCTGCAAAGTTGCTTTTGCTCGACAGCTCCTGCCTTGATCGTCTGCCCCCTTGTGGTCAGTGTGCATCATTGCTACTGTTTGGACGGTCAAATGGTCAGAGGGTCACTTAGGCTTTTATATATATAGATGATCCCTTAGGCAAATGTGGTCCACTTTATTTTGTAAATAAAGTTTTACTGGCAGACAGCCTTGCTCATTATTTTATATTATCTTTGGCTGCTTTCGCACTACAATAGCAGAGTTGATTAGTTTCAACAAAGACCATATGGTCCACAAAACCTTAAAATATTATCTGGCCCTTTACAGAAAAGTTTTATCAATGCCTGATATAACGCAATTACTATTATGAGAGAAGTACTATAGCAAAATCCATTTTCAATACAGAGATTGTAAACTCATACAAGACCAAGACTGTCCCATTTATTTGTACCCAGGAAATGGAAAAGCTGATGAGTCAATGGAATGCTATAAGCAATCTTAATTGGTGGAATTCAAATATAGCTGTGCCCACTGGGATCACTGACAATTTACATTATATAAACTCAAGATGACTAAAGAACCTCAGAGATACATATAACACTGCTCTTTACACTTATGTGTTGAATAAATATTTATGACACACCTATTTGTTCTACCTAGTTTTAAAAAGCTGGGATATAATAGTAGATAGATATAATTCTTGCACCAAGGAGTTTGATTCTGTACTTTAATCTTGTACACTATTCTCCCCAATTCTATGGTCACTGGCTAATTTAGGATGTCTCCATCTTTTGCTTTAATTGCTACACTAACTTCCTAACAATCTCTCCCCATTGTGTACAGTTATTGTTGTAAAACACAGACTTGATCATATTGTTGTCTAGCTTAAAAACCTCATATGACTTCCCACTGTCCAACTCCCAAAATCTCAATCTTCTCTCCCACCATTTCCCCAATATCCCTCCACACTAGCCAGATTCGTCTACTTTCTGTTCTTATTTATCTTCCCATTGTTAAAGATGTTATCAGTCTTTTAAATTTATAACATTTTAACTTCAAATCATTTCTTTTCACTTCTTTTTACTACAATATTTAATCCCTTGTCAAGTATTGTCAGACTTTCTCTAAAATGTGATTTTCTCTTTAGATTTTTAAATCCCTCCTCTTCCAACATAAGGATTTATTTCAACATCTTTAAATAACCTTCATGTCACTGACACACTGTGGTACTGCACAAAATATACCAATCTTTCTTTGTAAGGTACCAACCCATCTTCCATCCTCATCTATCACTTTTCTCATATATACACATTAGTCACATGTAAAAATGGACCCCTATTGTTCTCTAATATATATACACTAGAGGCCTGGCACACGGATTCATGCACCGGTGGGGTCCCTTAGCCTGGCCTACGGGGATCGGGACAAAACCAGCTCTCTGACATCCCTCGAAGGGTCCCGGATTGCGAGAGGGTGCAGGCCAGGCCGAGGGACCCTACCAGTGCACAATTGGGGCCAGGGAGGAACCACAGGAGTGCTCCAGTAGATGTCTGGTCCATTTTGTCCAATCCCAATCTGCTGGACCCCAGAAGCAAGCTAACCTACCAGTTGGAGTGTCTGCCCCCTGTTGGTCAATGCAAGTCATAGGATCTGGTCAAATGGTCAAACGAACGGTGAGATACTTAGCATATTAGGCTTTTATTACATAGGATACCTTTTCCATTTCTACAGCCACATGATGCATTTTTCTTCTCATAGAATTTCATCACAAACATTTTTACATTAATCTTTCTTCATGAACCAGCTTTTCATTTTTCTCCTACTAAACATTTTCTAATCAGCAAATGCTGATTTCTTCTATCACTAAACATCAGTTTTAATTATTCACTATACAAAGCATTAGGCAATTTCTTATTTACACTCCTATTTCTAATTGTCTGTGACATATATTCACATATTTTATATCAATATATACTTACCTCTCTACTAAATCAAGGGTTGGCAAGTTTTTTGTTTTTGTTTTTATTGTTGTGTTTTCTGTAAAAGCCCAGATAGTAAATATTTTTATAGTAACTATTCAACTGCTATTATAACAAAAAGCAGCCATAAAACAATATGTGGCCCTAACCAGTTTGGCTCAGTGGATAGAGCATTGGCCTGCAGATAGAAGGGTCCCAGGTTTGATTCCATTCAAGGGCAAGTACCTTGGTTGCAGGCACATCCCCAGTAGGGGGTGTGCAGGAGGCAGCTGATCAATGTTTCTCTCTCATCGATATTTCTAACTCTCTATCCCTCTCCCTTTCTCTCTGTAAAAAAATCAATAAAATATATTAAAAAAACAACAACACAACAATATGTGAATCACAAGGTATGGCTATGTTCAAACAAAACTTTATCTCCAAAATATGCAAAAGGCTAAACTTAGCCAGAGGGCCTTAGGTTGTTAACTTCTGGCAAGAACTATAACCTATGTATATACATATTATCTTTTCTCCAAATTTCTATGCTGTTTATTACTATGTTAGCCTTTAGGACATTTGCATTCATATGTATGTTCATCAAAGTATGTGGGTATATGTACTAAAAAGGCAGTGATCTGAAAATTTGGAAAATTAGTTCATCTGCTAAAGTATATCATAATGCTAGGTGAAGAGACTAAATAATATATAATGGCAACACTTTATAGGAAAAACAAATTTTAATTATGCAATCACACAAGACTAATGTGCTCTATGAATAAAACAATATTAAAGATAATTTCATATTTCAGACAGCCTATGTTTAATTGCAGTCCATTTCTCACCAGCAAAAAATAAATTCTTTAAATACAAGTATTTTATCCATTAATTCTAAGTAAAATACATGCAAATTTGATGCAATATAAAATATGTATGGTATTTAGTTACCTAATAAAATTATGCTCATATGGAAGAGAATTCACATGAAATTAAAAAAAAAAAAAACCTGAATAGCCGCAGTAATATTGAAAAAAAATAACAAAGTTGGAGGGATCACAATATCAGATATCAAGCTGTATTACAAAGCCACTGTTCTCAAAACTGCCTGGCACTGGCACAAGAACAGATATATAGACCAATGGAAGAGAACAGAGAACCCAGAGATTGACACAAGCCACTATGCCCAATTAATATTCGACAAAGGAGGCATGAATATACAATGGAGTCAAGACAGTCTCTTTAATAAATGGTGCTGGGAAAATTAGACAGATACTTGCAAAAAATGAAACTAGACCACCAACTTACACCATAAACAAAAACAAACTCAAAATGAATAAAGGGCTTAAATGTAAGATGGGAAACCATAAAAATCTTAGAAGAATCCATAGGCAGGCAAAATATCAGACATATGTTCTAGCAATTATCTTTATGGATACAGCTCCTAGGACAATGGAAACTAAGGAGAAAATAAACAAATGGGACTACATCAAAATAAAAAGCTTCCGCACAGCAAAAGAACCATCAACAAAACAACAAGAAATCCCACTGCATGGGAGAGCATATATGCCAGTGTTATCTCCAATAAGGGTTTAATCTCCAAAACTTAAAGGGAACTCATACAACTTAACAAAAGGAAGATAAACAAACCAATCAAAAATGGGCAAAGGACCTAAGAAGACACTTTTCAAAAGTGGACATACTGAAGGCCAAGAGACAAATGAAAACATGCTCAAAGTCACTAATCATCTGAGAGATGCAAATCAAAACAACAATGAGGTACCATCTCACACCTGTCAGAATGGCTATCATCAACAAACAACAGGTGCTGGGGAAGATGTGGAGAAAAAGGAACCCTCCTGCACTGCTGGTGGGAATGCAGACTGGTGCAGCCACTGTGGAAAACAGTATGGTGTTTCCTCAAAAATTGAAAATGGGACTCCCATTTGACTCAGTAATTCCACTTCTAGGAATATATCCCAAGAAAACAGAAACACCAATCAGAAAGGATATAGGCACCTCTATGTTCATAGCAGCACAATTTACAATAGCTAAGATTTGGTAACAGCCTAAGTGCCCATCAGCAGATGAGTGGATTAAAAAACGTTGGTACCTCTACACAATGGAATACTATGTTGATGTAAAAAGGAAGGAACTCTTACCATTTGCAAAGGCATGGATAGACATGGAGAGCATTATGCTAAGCGAAATAAGCCAATCAGAGAAAGATAAATATCACATGATCTCACTCATTTGTGGAATACAATGAACAACATAAACTAATGAACACAAATAGATCCAGAGACAGAGAAGCATTGAACAGGCTGTCAAACTTCACAGGGAAAGCAGGGGAGAGGGGTGGTAAGAGATCAACCAAAGGACTTGTATGCGTGCATGTGAGCATAACAAATGGACACAGACACTAGGGGTTGAGGGCATGTGCTGGGGGTGGGGGTGGCTGGGGAGAGATCAATGGGGGGAAAAGGAAACATATGTAATCCTATATGTAATACTTTAAACAATAAAGAATTTTAAAAAATTTAAAATGGTGATACTATTAGCATCTTTGGGGGTAGAGGCCAGAGAGAATGCTAATAGACTTCCTAAAATACACCCCCCCCCCCCACAAAAATAAAAAGAAAAAGAAAAATTGAGAATTCTTGCCCAAAATATAAAAAGGGCAGAGGTTTAGAAGTTCTGGTCATGGAATAGAACTATGGATTGTGAATCTTAATGGATCTGAATGAAGGGCTCTAAATCACTTGGGTTTGCATGTTTGAGGCAAGTACATACAACCTATAATATGGAAGAAGTAATTTTGATTCCTTTCTTACTAATCTTTTCCACTGCTCAAAGGCAGACTGTATTGTACCATATTTAAAAAACAGCAATTTACAATGTGGCTAAACTTAATATTTGCATATAGATTAATTTGCAGTTTAGTGGTTTGATATTTGTATTATATTTTGCCAAAAAATAATGCTAAATGTGGTAACTATTTTTTTCAGTTGAACAAATAAAACCTATCCTACCTAATAAAATAGTAATATGCAAATTAACTGTACCTTCGCTACACCCATAAGCCATGCCAACCAGCCACGCCCACCAGCCAATCAGGAGCAAATATACACATTAAACCAGCAAAGATGGCGGGGGTTGGGATCCAAGCAATGATGGTGGACTGGGGCAGGCAGTTAGCGCCGGCAGCCGGCTGACCAGGTACCGGATAGGGGCTTCAAGTCAGCCGCCGCCAGCGATGATGGACCAGGGAAGGTGGCGTGGGTTGGCGCCGCCAGCCGCCTGACCAGGTCCACGATCAGGGATCAGGGACCAGGGCAGGCAGCATGGGTTGGCGCCGCCACCTGCCTGACCAGGTCCCAGACAGGGGCTTGGAATCTAGCATAACAAAAAGAATATTCAGCAAAAGCAGGAGACAAGGTTTCGTAAGTTCTCCCCCAGGTCACCACTGTTCTCTTATACATTTTAATTATCCCAGACTTTGCCTGATGGGATTTGATTTGAATTATGCCTGATAGAGATTACATGGCATGAATTATAGGCTCATTCTTTTTGTGGTTGCCTGACTGAGAAAGGCCTTGGAATGAGAGAAGGCACTTTTATTTTCCTTTTTCATTCTACAGAGACTGAGGAATTACAGTTATATAAAGAAGTTAGTGAGAGAATTAAAGTATCATGCTGTATTTTTCTGTAAGTTTTATCATGTGGACTATCAAAAACTTGGTGGGATCCTTTTCAAGAGGTGTTACAAAAATTATGTTGGAATTAACATTCAAGAGTAAAAGGAGAGAAGTGAGTGGTGGGTAAAGGAAAGAACTTTGTCCTAGAAACCAAATAGAAGCCACATAAAACTTCAGATTCTTACTCATTGTGCTTTGGAGGTATTAAAGGATAATTTTTTAAAAGGTAAAATCATGACTCATAATCTGTATAGATAAAAGGCTAAGTGACTGACATTTGTCTATCCATCCGACCAACCGGTACATATGATGCACACTGGAAATTTAAAAATAAACTTTGACTCGCACACGTGCCATACATATAAAGCTCTCGCTGGCGCTAATTTGAATGTTGCATTTGGTAGGAAAGTTCTTTTCAGAGGGGTTTTGTGTCACCATGCTATACAATTGGCCATAGTACAAATGAGTTTGCGACCTAACATTATCAAAGCTGAAATATTAACAGGATCTGCAGAGGGAGAGATTGTTTTGATTCCAAGAATTGATTTGTCCCCATATGACAAACATTTGTGATGACTATTAATAAATCACAAGGACAAACTCTAGACAGAGTAGGAGTATTCCAACCTGAACCCGTTTTTGGACATGGTCAGTTATATATTGCTTTCTCTCTCTCTCTCTCTTTTTTTTTAAGTATTTTTTAAAAATATTTATTGATTTTTTTTTACAGAGAAGAAGGGAGAGGGATAGAGAGTTAGAAACATCGATGAGAGAGAAACATCGATCAGCTGCCTCCTGCACACCTCCTACAGGGGATGTGCCCGCAACCAAGGTACATGCTCTTGACCAGAATAGAATCTGGGACCTTTCAATCCACAGGGCGACGCTCTATCCACTGAGCCAAACCAGTTACGGCTGTTGCTTTCTCTTGAGTTCAAAGAGCATGTTACGTTAAAGTTAAAGTTGTAAATACTTTATCTCAAGGGAAATTA
Source organism: Cnephaeus nilssonii (assembly GCF_951640355.1). NCBI lineage: Eukaryota > Metazoa > Chordata > Mammalia > Chiroptera > Vespertilionidae > Cnephaeus > Cnephaeus nilssonii. Next base: position 71,361,105 of record NC_137081.1, on the reverse strand, counting down.
GTCAAGCACTCTGAAAGTGTTTTTACTCTTAATGTGGTATACAGGGAGATATTAGAATAAGTTTAATCACTTTATCAGTCATTATTTGCATCAATGTTGTTTTTATATTATGAGTTTGTTATTTTTGTTATATCATTTTGTTATTCTTTAGTTATTAATAAAATTTGTATTATTTTCATATACATTATACTCATTTCCTTTTATCTCTCACACTTTTATTATAGAGAAAGGGCAAATAGCAATATTAAAAATATTTCATCTAATTAATTCCCTTTCAATGTGCACGAATTTTGTGCACCGGGCTACTAGTTAATTTATAATATGGTTTTAAGATGATACAGAGGATTCATTAAGAAACTAAATTAGCTGCTAGTCTTTATTATTTGCTCTGGGATCAGAAGACAGACTATCTGTCAAAGGAAAGACGTATAAGATGAGAAATTGAGTTCTATGGAGATTTTTTATATCAACAGTTGGAATGAGGTAGCAACATGTATTTCAATTCTCATTTCTCCTCTGAATTACTCATGGCCTCTGTTCTCCCAGGCCCTCAGTACTGCAAGGTGTTCTGAGCATCTCATTAAAGAAGCCTCACAAGTTTTGTCAAATCTCAAAAATCCCCCCTGGCTTTGATTATCACCTGCCTTTCACCTCCCTTTAGTCAGAATTCTCATCCCTTTCAAGCTGGTGATGTCAGCTATAAGTTAAGGTGGAAGCAGTTTGATTTAAGTATTCGAAACCAGGTTACCATTCTTAGAAATATTAGCATTGTTAGATAGGTTGCATACTAAAAACATAAGTGTCCTATTGATAGTATTTAAATATATGAAATAAAGAGACACTATTAAACAATTAGGAAAGCAATATTTTAAACAGAATTTATAATACGTAGAAGGAGGTTTTATAGATAGATAGATTGATTTGGTTTATATGACAAATAGTTAGATCTTGGTATAGTAAAGCATGGAAATGAATAATTAAAGTAACCTGCAAATATTTAACATTCATCTCCACCACATTGAAACGTGGTTTTAAGACTATTTCTTTTTTCTCAGAAACACTCTTATTAATTATATGAAAAAATGTTGTTTGTAACTCAATATATTAATAACCCTACATGCAGTCTCTCATTCTTCAAGTTTCATAAGTAATACTTTGTCTTTCATAAGTGATACTTTGTCCCTAAAGGAGCAATGATATTATTAATATTCTTAGAATCTATATATTTTTAAATAAATAAATCAGCCAGCTTCTTATAAATGTTAAGAAAAGTTTAAATTTTCTATAAAAATATTTTTTCTGAAGCAATTAGAACCCCTTAAATCATTTCAATGTTAAAATTATTCAGAAACAGCCTGAGATTTTTCTTGTCCTATAAAATAAGGAGCTAATATGCTAATTAGACCAAACAGCGGAACGACCGTCTGGATGACCTTCCGGACGAAGCTGGGGCAGCGAGGGCTGGCGGAGGCTGCAAGGGGCTGTGAGGGGTTGCAAGGGCTGGCCAGGGCTGAGAGGGCTGAACCCCTGGCACAAATTTTGTGCATTGGGCCTCTAGTATTGTCATAACATGATAGGCAACTGACATAAAAGTTGATAGAAAGAATAAAGGTTCCAAAAGTGTAATAATTTATTTTTATCACAATATGCTAGAAAATGTACTAAGTGTTTTGTAAGCATTGTTTCTTTTATTTCTCTTACTGGCCATTTTTGTTTATAAAAATAAATTACCCTCATTTTAGAGATGAGTAAACTTAATTTTGAAAAAGGGGAAACAATCTTATACTCACACAGATATTAAGACAGGAATAATATTTTGGATACCAGGGTAGGTTCTCCAACAATTAATTATTCAAACTACCTGTTTAAGTGAAGCAATTCACTTACACCCATTCATTCATTCATGAACAATTCTCAGATGCCTGAAAACAGGAATGAGGGATGGATCCTGTCTTAGAGTGTAATTTTTATAAGTATACTAGTGGCCTGGTGCACAAAATTCATACACGACAGGGAGGAGAGGTGGGAAAGGGTGTCCCTCAGCCCGGCCTGCACCCTCTCCAATCTGGGACCCCTCAGGGGATAACCGGCAGTCAGACATCCCTCTCACAATCCAGAACTGCTGACTCCTAACCGCTCGCCTGCCTGCCTGCCTGATTGCCCCTAACTTCTTCTGCCTGCCAGCCTGATTGTCCCTAACTGCTCCCCTGCTGGTTTGATTGCCCCTAACCACCTCTGCCTCGGCCCTGCATCCGGGACCCAGGATTCCCTCCTCCAGTCGACCACAGGCACCCAGGATCCGGGCTTCCCTCCCTCTGGTCAGCCATAGGCGCCCAGGCCGGCTGCAGCCACAGGGGATGGTGGGCAGCTGGCTTCACCTGGGCTGTAGCTGCAAGTGCTGGCGCCTGGGACTGCGGGGCGGTTGGCTTCTCTGTCTCCCAGGCCACAGTCAGCCGCAGGTACTGGTGCCCGGGACTGCAGGGTGGGCGGCTTCTCTGTAGCCAGCAGCAGGTGCTAGCGCCTGGAATGCAGGCGGGCAGCTTCTCTGTCTTCCCTGGGATGCAGTGTGGGTGACTTCTCCAGCTGGCTGCAGCCTGGGATTATGGGGCAGGCGGCTTCTTCATCTCCCGGGCTGCACCCAGCCTCAGGCACTGGGGCCTGGTTTCTCTGTCTCCCCCAGGACATGGGGCAGGAGGACATGAGGCTCCTGCAGCTGGCTGCGGCCTGGGATCATGGGGCAGGCAGCTTCTTTATTTCCCGGGCTGTAGCCAGCCTCAGGCGCTGGTGCTCAACTTCTACGATCCCCAGAGGCCCAGAGCTGCAAGGGACGGGACTGCCGCCATGTTTTCAGGTTAATTTGCATACTCACTCTGATTGGCTGGTAGTGTAGCGGAGTGACGGTAATTTGCATGTTTCTCTTTTATTAGTGTAGATTTAATCCAATTGTAACTGTGAAGAAACTTCTCGTGCCTCGTTGCATTTCTGTTCTAACTGGCTTTTCTAAGGGATATTGTCATATTAATGTGTTATATAAAACAGTTTGTATGTTTGCCAGTCACTGTGGGTTTTCAGAACAAAATTAAAAAGGATGGTTGAGTCCATAAGCCTGTTTTTGAAAGTAAAATAAAATAGTCTCTGGAAAACAGTATTATTTTTACCAATAAATATTTATTAAGTTCCCATTATTAAGCTCAATTCAGAGGAGAAAATTTCTTCAAGGAGAAAAAAACCCAACATTTGTAATTGGTGAAAATTAATGGATAAAATATTTGCAACACTATAATTAAAGTGGCAATCATATTCCTGAGTTATTTCAAGAAAAGATTCCAATCAAAGCAGCTAAAGATAGCAACATGAAAGAAAACTAAAAACACAAACAAACAAAAGCCCAGTGGTGGAATCATGAACAGATTCAACTCCACTGGGTGTTAAATCACAACTGAGGCTGTGATTAAGAAAACACCTTTGGGCTGAGAGAGGACAGGGAGGAGGATGGCCTCCCTGCTGGATGGGGGAAGATGTACCTACAAAAGAAGAAAATTACATTTTCTCCAAGTTTACAAAGGACTCTCCTCACAAGGTGAAGGTAATACTGACCAATAAGTTGCTTTTTCAAATGGTAAAAACAAAACAAAACAGAATAATATTTCATAACACATGAACATTTTATAAAATTCACATTTCAGTGTCCATAAATAAAATTTTACTGGAACACAGCCACACTCATTCATTACTGAATGGCTGATTTCACACTACAACAGCAGAGTGAAGACTTGCAACAGAGACCATATGGCTCATAAAACCTAAAATACTTACTATCTAGCTTTCTGTGGATTAAGTTTGCTAACCACCTCCCTTAAGCCATTACCAGGGTCTCTATGTAACACTTTGATTGTGAAGCCTATTACAAATACTAGAAAATTAAAGCCATCCCTAATTACTTATTTTCTGCCCAACCTTCCCTACTCCATAAACCTCTATCACTATTTTTAATTGATTTTGCCTCTAAGTATATTTCAACTACATCATTCTCTCTGTTCTTATGACAATATCCCAGATTTAGGCATCAGGTACCTCCTGATTGAAGTAGCATCCTTACTAGTTTCTTACCTGCATCCTTTCTCCCCCCAACCTCTACCTTGCACAGATGGAGTTCAGTTTCTAACATGCAAATCTGCTCTTTTCACTGCTTTGACAATTATCTTCAGTGTTTGCCTCCTTCCCTTTGGGCAGCAGGGTTCTTAAGGAAGTAGCAGCATTCCCTGGAATTTGTTAAAAATGCAAAATCTCAAGCCATACCCCAGTCCTACCGCATCAGAAGCTTTTGAGTGGAGCCTAGAAATCGGTGTTGTAATGAGGCCTCCGGGTAATTTTAATGAACACTGAAGTTTGAGACCATTATAATCACTTATCCTAGAGGGTAAACATGGAAATTCCTTTATGAGGGGATCATGCAAATCTCACCTTGCTGGCTGCTTTCTGCAGACTCTGGTTTCCCATTTATGGCATCCTCACCTCTAACTTCTTTATTTGCAAATGAGGAAACAAGATCCCAGAAGTTAAGTAATTTGCCTCAGGTAAGGAGGCTAGTGAGTGAGAGAGGAAGAAATTAAACTAGGATGAACCCAAGGTCTTTTTAGGACCACACCCTGCTAAGTTTTAAAATATATTTACTCTACTCACATTCAAATTTATCCATAATAATTATTTTATTGATCTTAGTTATTAATTTAGTCTGTTCCTCTTTTAGACTATAAATTCCAAAAAGGTAAGAATGCTTGTCCCTTGTGAATGCCTCAATAAAACTTCACTCCCTAAGGCCATGTGGTGACATGACATAACTATCCCAAGGCGATTCTCTACAAACAGGAAGCCAATTTCTTCTGCCAGAAGAGCAAGTGGTTAAGCAAGAGCTCTGGGATGCCTCTCCATGAGGTCATATACTGGGCAATCACCCTCTTTCCATTAGTCCTTGAGCAAAGTCCTTCACATTTCTCTGTCTTAGATTCTCTATCTGTAAAACTGTATTTCTAGTAATCTTATGAAATTACAATGAGGATTAGCAAGTAAAAGGTGCTATTATTATTATAATCATAAATGTTGTTATGAATGATTTAGCTAGACTCTATAGTTTATACAAATAAACTCTATAGTTTATACAAATAAACTCTATAAACTCTATAGTTTATTTCAAAACAGAGTTAGGAAAAAAATCAAACACCATACAGTGTCTAAGTGTTAACCATGAATGTGGAGAAGGAAAAACTGAATTGTATAAAAATCTGGTTTTGAACTGAAGAAATCTCTCAGAAGTTCTGTTAATTTTTGTGTATATTAAGAGTAATAGCTATAAAACACTAATAAAAACATATGTGCATATCATCCTTGTTATTACAAGGCTATGATCATGAAACCATTTTTTATTTAATGCTTAATCATGCAAGCCCAAATCTCGTTATCCAAACAAAAAACTAACATATGGATCAAAAGGCTTTATTATAAAACTAGAAGCCCGGTGCACGAAATTCGTGCACGAGGGGGGTTGTCCCTCAGCCCAGCCTGTACCCTCTCCAATCTGGGACTCCTGGAGGGATGTCCGACTGCCCGTTTAGGCCCGATCCGACCGGGATCGGGCCTAAACGGGCAGTCGGACACCCTCTCACAATCCAGGACTGCTGGCTCCCAACTGCTTGCCTCCCTGCCTTCCTGATTGCCCCTAACCGCTTCTGCCTGCCAGCCTGATCATCCCCTAACCACTCCGCTGCCAGCCTGGTTGATGCTTAACTGCTCCCCTGCCAGCCTGTTTGCCCCCAACGTCCCTCCTCTGCCGGCCTGGTCACCCCTAACTGCCCTCTCCTGCAGGGTTGATCACCTCCAACTGCCCTCCCTTGCAGGCCGGGTGCCTCCCAACTACCCTCTCCTGCTGGCCATCTTGTGGTGGCCATCTTGTGTCCACATGGGGGCAGGATCTTTGACCACATGGGGGCAGCTATATTGTGTGTTGCAGTGATGACCAATCTGTATATTACTCTTTTATTAGATAGGATAGAGACCTGGTGCACGGGTGGTGGCCAGCTGGTTTGCCCTGAAGGGTGTCCCGGATCAGGTGGGGGTTCCCTTGGGGTGTGGGGCGGCCTGAGTGAGGGGCCTGTGGTGGTTTGCAGGCGGGCCACGCCCCCTGGCAACCCAAGGGGAGGCCCTGGTATCTGGAATTTATTTTCCTTCTACAATTGAAACTTTGTAGCCTGGAGCGGAGCCAAGCCTGCTGCTCCCTTGGGGTGGCAGCCATCTCTGTGGCAGTTAATTCACCTTCTACAATTGAAACTTTGTAGCCTTAAGCAGAGGCCTGGCTGGCCAGGGTGTGCGGAAAGCTTTGCTTTCCCTGTTGCCGCCAGCAACCCTGGCCTGCTCTCTCAAGCTCCATTCTGCCGCTATTTGTTTTAATTTGTTCACCTTCTATAATTGAAACTTTGTAGCTTGAGTGGAGGCTTAGGCCTGCAACGGCTATGGAAAGCTTGGCTTGCTCTGTTACCTGGGAAACCTTGCTCACTGTGGCTGTAGCCATCTTGGATTGGGGTTAATTTGCATACTCGCCCTGATTGGCTGGTGGACGTGGCTTATGTAGCAGAATGATGGTTAATTTGCATATTACCATTTTATTAGAGAGGACTAGAGGCCTAGTGCACAAATTTGTGCATGGGTGGGGTATGGCCAGCTCTCCCCAATTAGGGCCAATTGGGCTGGGCTAGCCAGGGTGAGGGGACATGGGAAGTTGGCAGGCCAGCCCTACCCCCGTTCGGGGTGGTGGGGGCTGATCAGGGACCAGGCCAGCCAGCCAGGGGAAGGGACCGCAGGCGGTTGACAGGCCGGCCTCGCCCCCTGGTCGAACTCCCGGTGGAACTCCCAGTCCAGGGGACAATTTGCATATTAGCCTTTTATTATATGGGATGTTGTTGCTGCTGCTGTTTTTAATATATTCAACATTAATTTAATTAATAATTGTGTTTGTTTAGTGCTAAAATATATTTATATTACATGATTTAATAAGTGTAAATTTGTTACTTAACTTGAGCTTAATACTCTCCAGGTTCATTCATGCTATCACAAAAGGTAAGATTTCCTTCTTTTTCTCCGGCCAAGTAGTATTCCATTGTATAAAGGTACCATAGCTTTTTTATTCACTCATCTATTGATGGGCACCTGGACTGCTTTCAAATTTTGGCTATTGTAAATAACATTGCAATGTGCATATATATTTTTTCAAATCAGTATTTCAGGTTTCTTTGGATGTATTCTCAGAAGTGGAATCATTGGGTCATAAGGCAGTTTTATTTTTAATTTTTTGAGGAAACTCCATAGTGGCTGCACCAATCAGCACCCACCAAAACTCTTAAATATGGAAAATATACATATGTATAGATACATGCAATGAAGTTATTAGTAACAGAATAAAAATAAATTTAAATTAAACTAAATGTCCAAAATTAAATGAATAGCTGAGAACATTTTTGATAATCATGTGATATGAAAATATGTAGTTATTAAAAATGAATCCATAAGGCATTAATAACAACAGTGGAAAATGCTGTGTCAAAAAAGATACAAAATTAAAAATGAAATATGATATTAAATTAGAAGAGATACAAAAGCTTTCTTAATTCAGAAGGAAATGGAGCTTCTTTGAGGAACTTTACTGCTCTGAGCTAGGTTACTGTACTTCCCTGAGTACAAGTTTTCTCATGGAAAGTGGGACTAACTATCCTATTAGATGGCTCCGATAATTTGGGAAAAAAGTGAAAATTAAATAGCACATAGTAGTTCATCAATAAATAGTGATAGTTCTGTTTATTATTGTGTTATTCAACATCTCTGTTGCAACAACCAGAAGAAAAACATTGAAATGCTTGCTGCCTTGGGAGCTGGAAAAATGGGTGTACATTTTCTCTGTTCCCTGCTTTTCTGCATTCCAAAAGTTATCTGTAATGGGGAAATATTATTTTATGATATTAAATAAAATCTTAAATATTCCTTTTACAGTATATGTGAATATGCTACTCACTATATATATGAGCAGGTGTCAGATGGTAACCTAACTACAGACAGAATAATTCAATGGTCTAGTCATTTGAACACACCTGCATTCTCCTGATAGATCAACCATATTGCTCATCTTTATAGGTATGAGTCACAGTTTTGTTGGTATTTTTCTTGAAACAAATTGGTATAATATAGAAAAGTAATCAATTAAGGCCATTATAATCTATTTAAATGTGAGAAAAATGTATTCAAAATGTCTCAAAAAAGTAGTGCAACCAAATTTCAATAAAAGACAGCTAAGATAAGGACACGATTGCAACAACTGCTACTTTTTAAATTTACTTACTTATGTATATGAACACATAGCACTGATTATGTGTGAGACCTTGTTCTAAGAACTTTGCACATATGTACTGTTTTTAATATATTGTATTAAATTACTATTATTCTCATGTTTACTAGAACCTAGGATGTAGATACTATTATTATCTCCAGTTAAAAGATGAGGAAACTGAGGCTTAAGGAAGTTAACTATCTTGCACATACAATTAGTAAATTGTAGGGCTGAGACTTAAACCCAGGCAATTGGGTTCACAAGGTCATACCATTAATAATAAGCTGAACTTCCTCATACTATAAAATATTTTAAATTTTAGAATTAAAATAGCCACCATTGCTCCTTTACATTGCATATGTTTAAGCTTTTTTCTTGAGTTCCTATAACAACATTAAGAACCAAAGGATCTAGAATAGATTTTCTTTTTTTAAAGTTCTGCTTAAGTGTCCAATAACCAAATTTGAAATTTGTACACATGATGAATAATTACTTGTAAGAAAACTAGTGTTAACACTTGTATTAATTTCCTGCTTGGTGGATTAGATAACTTTAAATAAGATTTCTAACCTTTATTTTTTTAATTTGTGAAATATATATTTCAATTTTATAGCACTGAATGTCATGTGTTATTAAAATATATTATTTTGCCATGCACCTCACATTAATTCACCAGAAAACAGGAGCTATTGTTATTGTACTTGTGTTAATGCTGAGCTTGGTCACCATTTTCATTGTTGTAATTTTACACTTGGTAATAAAATGGTCATCTTTTTTATTTTTCCCTGGCATGGGAAGTGTTACTCCACAGAGGCACATCACAGGATGGATAATGGCTGTTATATGCTCAGTGATACTTACAATGGGAGAAAGTAGAATGTTCTCTGATCATTCTCAGAATTGGAAACCGGCTGAATTTCACTTAGGAAATAGCAAGTTCTCATTATAGGTGACATTCTCTAAAAGTATATAATGACTAGAGTATCTGCCCTGAATTCTTGGAATATATCTTAAATGAGATCCACAATAGTAAAAACTTCCCTATTTTGTGCAAAGTGGAGAGGTCACATATAAATCATTTTTTAAGTTAAGATGTCAAGAAGATCTCTCCTCAACCTATTGAATTGCATTGAATGTCTCACTTACTTTTTATATATGTGAAAATATTGAAAAGCTGGAAAGTATCATGTTCCTTCCCATCCTATGAATTCGTGAGGGGTCATGTTAAAGTGGGAAAATCAGACAGTCAGTTAATAAATGAAATACATTGATCCTATTTTGAAGGAGGGGAATGATGTAATACATAGACCCAGGCCATTTTTTCATGGTCCGATTTATTTAAACTGCTTTCAACATAAAAGTTACAGTTCCTACAAAATCCTGAACAGCCTAGGGAATAAAATCTATGTATCTATATATTAAAAGCCTAAGCGACCAAACGATGGAACGACTGAACAACAAACGGACAAACGACAGGTCAACTGGTTGCTATGACATGCACTGACCACCAGGGGGCAGACACTCAACACAGGAGCTGACCCCTGGTGGTCAGTGCACTCCCACAGCCAACCTCCCGTGGCCAGCCAACCTCCTGCAGCCCCTCTCGCCCCCCGCCCCAGCTGGCCAACCTCCCACGGTCCCTCCCCCCGGCCAGCCGCCTGCCCCCTCCATCCACCCTGATCACCAGCCAGGCTGAGGGACCCCAGCCATGCACAAATTCGTACACCCGGCCTCTAGTATGTACATATTTTGCCTTTATAAAAATAAAAACTGATCCTGTCTTGTAAGTGTTTGTACTCCACATACTGGTGGTTTATTACTAGGTTCTCCTCCATGCTGAAGTGAGTTTATAGAGAATATCTTTTTTCATTATACCAGTGGCCAATTGATGGTCAGACTCATTATTTCTTGACTAATTTCAATTTAGTTAAATCCAATATATTTATGGAACACCTCTTAAGTACAACAATGATAATCTTTATTTCCTCTGTGATATCCTCATACTTTGCAGGTTCATAGGGTGAAAGGAGTACAGGAGTTAAGGGTGATAAGGAAGCATTAAATGATTGCTCACATATTCCAGGGTATGTAGAAACTCCCATGTGACAAAGAAGGATCAATTATATATGAAAATTGAAACTGAGAAATTGAAAGTATCTGGGAAGAGACCTAGATTCAATCAGACTACATCAGAGATATGGAACAGAAGCTTTTATAGATGAGGACATTTTGATGATGGAAATAGTATCAAGGGAGAATAAAGACCAAGTACCCAAGAATGATGAAGAATAACCATGGAATTTATAGACCATAGAGGTGGGTATTTTTAGTCAAGTCTAGCAGGAGATAATATAACATGAATTCAAATAAGGCTTGAAGTATGTTCCATAAAACAGAAATACCAGTGAAGTGGAAGATCTGCTTAATCTACACTGAAAGAGGGAGAAAGGGAGAAAATGTACCCTCTGCAGGAAAGAGCTAGTCAACTAAGAATCCTATGTCTCACATAAAAATATGCTAATGAGTAAAGAACATTATTTGCATTGGAGTAAGTTTTCCATAAGTTATGACACATATCATAATGGGGAAGCATCAGGCAAGAGGTATAAAAATATGAGCTGAAGTTACACCAAATGGCCATGGCATCCCAGAAAAAAAAGAGAGAGAAAAGAAAAAGAAATGTGAGACAGATTTAAGATCAAAGATGAAGTGGAGGAAATAAAATCACAAAACCAATATGAAGATCACTATTGCACCAAAATGTGGAATACATGGGGCGAGGTAGCAGACAAGTTCATGTGACCCCAATTCTCTTAAAATGGATAAACTCAAGCAGGTGATTTATCCTTTCTCTTGCTCACACCTTTCTTTCTTCTCCCAATATACTACACAGTGACTGCTTGGGGGCTAACACAAGTGTGTCCTGGGTGTTTTCCTCTAATTTACTAATCATCCTGAGGTAAGAGATTCAAACTTCCCAAAGTATCTTTTATTGAGGCAATAGCAATGACTAAAAATGTGGAGAGTTGGTGTAAAACCCTTAATTTCTAATTTACTTGTTCATTTATTTATTAAATTGATCGGGGTGACATTGGTCAACATGAACATATATGTTTCAGGTGTGGGTTTCTATGTTAGAAGATCTGTATATTGCACCGTGTATCCACCACCCAGGGTCACATCTTCTCCTGTCACCTTATATTAGGACCCCCTTCTCCCACCACCCCCTTTCCTCTGGTAACCAACACGCTGTTGTTTTTGTTCATGAGTTTCAGTATTATGAGTGAAATCATATGTAAAACTCTTAATTTCTAAGATTCCTCTATATCTATGTGAAATAAAAAGGGAAAGAGCCGAAACCGGTTTAGCTCAGTGGATAGAGCGTCAGCCTGCGGACTGAAAGGTCTCAGGTTCGATTCCGGTCAAGGGCACGTACCTTGGTTGCGGGCACATCCCCAGTAGGGGGTGTGCAGGAGGCAGCTGATCAATGTTTCTCTCTCATCGATGTTTCTAACTCTCTACCTCTCTCCCTTCCTCTCTGTAAGAAATCAATAAAAATATATTTAAAAAAATAAAAAGGGAAAGAAAAAAAAAATCCTGAACTCATTAAAATAAAGGCTTGAACCACTCTCATCCTACAATATACATAAAATATTAATAACTGTTAACTTAGAAAAGCTATTTTACAGTTCAAATATTATATGATGGAGGTGAAAATACTTTCTGGGTGGTTAATTTATAACAATCACTTACCCTGTGGCTGACGACTAGGATGGTATATCTGAAGGTCAAATGGCTGTGCGCTGGTTTTCTGAATCACACTGACATTCTGCCCTGTCCACTTATTGGCTTTGGACAACGTGTTGGTCCTCCAGTCAGTCCAGTAGACCTCACTCCCATACAGAGACACAGCAAAGGGATGAGAAAGGTATTCGTGACCACGGATGATTTCTATCATTCCCGTTCCATCATAGAGGGCTGAATAAATAGCATCTGACCTACAGAAAGGTAAATACATCAGTCGTTTATCAAAACTCACTCAAATAATATAGTGATGTGATTTTATTTCTTAGATAAATGATGAAAATACTTTTGTGAGCCTGTATCTAATTTGTGCCAGGAAAAAAAGCCAGCATAACAAAAAACAAACAAAAGCCACCAATTGCTAGAAAATCACCATTATAATAAAACCAAACAAAAATCACAACCTATTTCAATGTGTGTATACATCATGCATGGATATTAGAAAACATTTTGGATTTGTAAATGTCATCTGAGGAAGGTAACAGAAAATACAGAACAAAGATTATTTTTTAAACCTGGCATCTGTCCAAACTATCCTTTTTTCAAAGTGGTCCACAGTTAGTCCATTAGGCCAAGCCCCTGTTTTCATGTCTTTGTAGATGGTTTTTCTTCCAGCACCACTCATCGAGGCAGATTCAATGCGAGGAAAATTGGCATCCCAATCTGTCCAGAAGAGAATTCTGAAGAAGAAGAAAATGCTATTGTTTCAGTTGCTCATTTCACAAATATTTTTTTAATGCCTACTATATACTAGGCACTGGCTAGGTAAACAGACACAAGAGGAAAATGGATGCATTGTCTACCCCCTGGGGGTTTAGAGTCCAGTGGAGGAGACAGACTAAATAAACACATGAATACATAAATATGTGATTAGAGCTTCTAAATATTTTGAAGAAAGTTTGGTATTAGAACAGCAGGTGAATAACCTACTTAGAGACGGCGGTAAATGGAAAATGCACTTAGAGGAGGTAATAGTCACACAGAAAGATGAGGAGGGCAGGATAAGAGCATGCCAAGGAAAATAAACAGCAGATATAAAGGCAGTAATGGGGGAGAGGGGTGTGGTCAACTTGAACAGAAATAAGGCCAATGTATCAGAACTACGGTGAGTGAGGAGCAAAGGAAAAGACAATAAAGTTGAGGGTGATTTTATGGGTCTTGTGGGATAAGGCAATTATTTGGAATTTTATTGAAAGGGAATATGAAGCACAATTAAGCAGAGAAACATGATATTATATATAACTAGATTATAGTGAGACAAGGGTATGCTATGTCAGGTGGTTATTTCAAAAGATTAGTCAAAGATGATAGTGGTTTGGATGGAGTATGGTGGTAACATGATGAAAAATAAGTGGATTCAAAAGACATTTTGAAGGTAGAATTGCCAGGCCTAGCTGATGATTGAATGTAGGGTCTGAGGTAGAGAATGGAATCATAGGTTTTTCTTGTTTTAGCAAACTCAGAGTGAGAATAGGGAGAGGGCATGCAAGAAATCCATTGAATGATATGGGAAAAATGAGGAGGAACAGATTTTAAGAGCTGGTAATTGAGTGTGGGTGGTGTGGACAGCAATCACAAATTTAGTTTTGATTTTTTGATGGTGAGATTTAAAGGCAGCAAGAAAGACATGTCCAGGCATCTGTATGGTATGCCAGGGAGAATGTCAGAGAAGAAGTCATGAGTGTGGAAGTCATCAGCATGGAGATGGTATTTAGATTCACACGAGTGGAAAAGATCATGTAACAGAGGATCAAAAATAAAAAGAGAAGGAAATCATGTACATTGATATATACAAATATGTGATTGTTACAATACATGTTTTTAAGTTAAAGACCATTACTTTTTGTTTAACCAAATACTAAGTATAACTCTAGAAATTCATGGTACAGAAACAGTTCCTCCACACAATAGGCATTCAGTGCTATGTGTCATAGATTTTATTTTTAAAGCTGTCACATAATGGATGGTTTATGTTTAATCAACAGTGGCCTAAACTGCTTAAATACGTTTCTATAGTTTTTATATAACATGGGTACATAGCAGTTCCACAATCATTACAACAGCTAATATTGGTTTGAGTGCTTACTACATGCTACCTACTATTTTTAGCTTTATAGAAATTATCTCATTTCCTTCACCCTGAGGCCATGGCTAGTTATCAGTGTTTTACAGATGAGAAAACTAGCTTAGAGAAGTTAAATCACTTGATCAGGGTTACATAGCTAGCAAGTGACAGATGGAGATGGGGAACTAGACAATCTAATTTATATCCTTATTCATTTTTAAATATATATACATATGATATATATTTAAATATATTAATATGTAATATATACATATATTATTGATTTAAGAGAGGGAGAGAGAGACAGAAACATCAATAATGAGAGAGAATCATTGATTGGCTGCCTCTTGCATGCCCCACATTGGGGATTGGGCCTGCAACCCAGGGATGTATCCTTACTGGGAACTGTGACCTCCTGGTTCATAGGTCATCGCTCAACCACTGAGCCATGCTGGCCTGGCCGGGCTATGTTCTTAGGCTTTTAACATCTAACTCTTTAATGTCATTAAATAAAATAACGAGGGGAAAACATCTAGTACAGGGTGAGAGCATGGCTAGTTGCTTTCTCTACTTTGGTAGTAGAGCCCAGTGGGTAGCATGGGGATTTGGTAAAGGAGGACACAAAGGACCAGAGGTAAACTGACAGTCCAGCAAACTTTCTTATTATTAGTTCTGAACACATTTTGGTGAGAAGTGGTAAAATAAATGGTAAAACAATGTGTTCTTTGTTATAATTACACATGTTTGCTATTTTTCAATTGTTCCATTGTTTTGATTGATCCTTATTTGATGGATTGCCTTGAAAAATAAAACAATACGCTGGAACAAAATTTAAAATCCAATTAAACCTATCTTGTTTTTTAAAAGTTATGATGTCTATATAAGGAAATGTTGAGTGATATAAAACTACTCATTTTGCTTTCAATTTTTGAGAAGCATTTTGTCTCTTTTAGAATATAAGAATTGCAAATTTGAAATGATTAGAGGGCAATTCAAAATGTTATATAATCAACTTAGTAAGTATATGTGCTAAAAGAGTGTGGTGAACAGTGAAGGAAGATATGGACCTTGACAGGAATGGAAGTTCAAGAAATGTTATTAAATTATGTGTCAATGCTGAATTATGGCAATGCATATGTTTTTCTGTCAGGCCAACTTGCAATCAAGGTTGGGATCTGTCACTCCAGCATAATTAATCTCAGACCCCATCATCTCTTCTGTAAATGATAAAGTATAACAGTCATAATTGTTGGGATCATTTCATGAGGTGATAGATATAAATAATTTATTGAACAAGATGGCTAGCACATAAAAAGTAGTTGTGTTTGTATAAGCATAAACATGCACATATTCATAGAGAATATTTTAAAAGATAAAACTCAGTCTCTCCAAACTGTTAAAGAAATGAGGAATTATAAGTAATGCTAATGTCAATGTTTAAGTGTTTCAGGAGCGTGTATGTGAACACAGATTCACTTTATAAAGTAACCATCAGTCAAAGCCATGAGAAAAGAATTCAGAGGAGTAGGTCATAAGATTTGGTTTATATCATAGAATGAATCTCAAATAATGTGTTCATATATTTTTTTAATAAATTTAATTTCATGGGTAGCTTTAGGAGTTTCCACAACCCTGGTGGTGGGACCATATGCACAAAACAACATCCAAATTATTCATTGTTTAACCACCAAATATTTGAATAAATTAAGTAAACTGTTGTGAAATAAAAGTAAACATTATTATACCAGGACAATGTATTTATATTGAAGTTTTGTGAAGGAAGTGAGGGAGTTTATTATGCAATTCCTTTTAATTTGTGTATTTGCACATTTTTATAATAAAGATTTAAAAGTGAGAATAACTAAAAATTAAATACATAGATAACTTTTTTAAAATGTAGTAGATGACATTTAGAAAATCTTCCTGTTGGGAATTTTTTTTTTGGCGAGACTAATGCTTAAAGATAGAATTGTTTTGTGTGAAAAAAAATACTAATCTAGAAATATAAGCATAAACTAACTTATAAGCAACATATAAACAGACAAAAATATGTATATAGATAAATATAGGTAGATACATAAAATATGTTTCCAGTTAAAATGGAACAAAAGTTAATTAATATGAAGCTGGTAGGCTATTTAATTAAGTAGTTAAAAGTCTTTTCTTGAAGACAATGAATATAAAATGAATTCTATGTTTCTCTTCCAATTTACTTTTCCATGAACACATCTTTTCAGTGACACAAGTTGTTGTTAGCTTTCCTTTAAACTTAGTATTCAAAAAATAATCCTACATAATAAAATGGTAATATGTAAATTACCATCACTCCGCTACGCCCACGATTGGGCCAGCAGGAGGCGCAGGGGGTGGGACTCAGGGTGGCCGGGGTAGCTGATTGGGCCAGCAGGACGCTGAGCTCGCGGCGCCACTGGCGCCACGAGCTCAGCGTCTGTGCCATGGCTGCCGGAGGCTTTCGGAAGGCCTGGTGCACCGGCGGACAGCCGGCCAGCTCCCCCGCGATCAAAGGCCAAAGCGGGGGACCTGGCCGGCTGTCTGCGCTGGCGCAAGGCCTTTCGAAAGCCTCCGCAGCGCCGGAGGCTTTCGGAAGGCCTGGGGCACCCGCGGACAGCCGGCCAGGTCCCCCGCGATCAAAGGCCAAAGCGGGGGACCTGGCCGGCTGTCTGCTCCGGCACAAGGCCTTTCGGAAAGCCTCCGCAGCGCCGGAGGCTTTCGGAAGGCCTGGGGCACCCGCGGACAGCCAGCCCGCCCGCTGGTGCACCAGGTGCATGATTAAATCATGCACTGGGCCTCTAGTATTTAAAATAAAAACAATAGCATATAGCACCCATCAAATTTATGGTGACATTTTGATAAACAAGGTAAAGTAGAGAGACTTTGCAAATTTGAAAAAAAAAAAAAGTAAAAATAATCCCTAAAATAAGCACAGTGAATCTGAGAGTCACAGGTACTCCGAGTACCTGTGGATAAGACACCACCAGGTCTAGACAAATGGAGTTCCAGTGTCTCCCTTATAACTTTCTACCTGAAAAAAATCTGCCTTATGTGTGTGTGGCAACTCCAACATACATAACAGCAGCCCTGCAAATCTGCGTGCTCTGTGTGTAACTTTACCAAAAAAGGTACTGTAGACTTGTAAACAGATGTTTCCAGTGGACTAAAGAAAATATGGCTTGGGACAATTTTCAGCACTCTAAAATGAGTGAGCCCTTCATTTTTTTTTACCAAATATAGCCACATTAAATAGTTCTCCTGTCCTGGTCACTATGACCCTAATCTTTCATCAATTGTAGTGGGAAATTTCCAACACTTATTATAAAATAACATGTTCTAGAATTAGTTCCCCTAAAAGTATTCTTAATCTTGCCATACATCAGTTTACAATCAATTTAAAAAGTTGATTTCAAGGATCATTGTTTCATAAAATTCTAGGCACTCTTGTGTATATTCTACAGAGTGGTATTTCAAGAGAATATTTTTCCCACATTACTTTCTTTTTATTATTAAAATGTATTAGCATTTCAATGATTGCACTATTGCTTCACATATACAAAGACTGAATATCCTTTTATATAGGACATATGGAAATGTTCAGCCACATTGCTTTTAAAAAAGAGACTGTAGTCTACTGACTCTACAGTTCCTGCATTCATGGGTTACTTAGTCTGTATCAGGATTAAATTAGGCCAATAGACCATGAACAAATTGTACCATCACAGGCATGAAAAGGCCATTATCATCTCTCAGGCTGTAGAAGGTGAAAATAAATGATCTTGGCAAAGAAGGAGGTTACTTATCTATACTGTAGGTCTACTTAAACCACCGATGCCTTTATTAGTTTTGTTTAAGAACACTCCCAGATAAAATTAAAATTTTATTTAGATGTCTTATTAATCTTCACAATTATTATATCTGCTTTCAGCAATTTCAATTGTTATAGCAGAGTCCGGTTATTCTGACAAAGGAAAACTAAATGCCTGCAGCAGACAGGAAGACGCCACACAGTTACACAAGAATAAAAGCAACGGAAGTGAGTGCTGCTTGATGTATTCTGAAGTCCCTGGTGCTTGTTACTCCCTAATAATATACTTGATGCTTAAAGAGATTAATGTACTCATTCAGGTCACCTTAGAAATAAGAATATTCCCTTAAAGTGGAATCACCGAAAAAATGTCTCCTCCCTAGGACCCCCAATTTACCACCTTGGAATAACTTGTCACTTGAGATACTGAGTCAAACTCAGAATACTGCAAAGCTTTAGCATGATGAGAAATATGCCTTATAATGTAAAATAAAGACCAGTGGATTCTATGCTTAGGACGCAGAGTAGTCGATTAAGAACATTTCTTTTTTGGTATCTGTAAAATAGGTCACAAAGACCTTCGTTGCTATAGGAACTTTATGTGATGTAAATGTGTTTTATGGGGCTAATGTTATAGCCTTTTTTTTTCCTCAGCTGTGCTGAGGAAGCAAAGTGACTGGTTGCAACCTTTTTTTTTTCATTTTTACTGTAAACAAAATTTATAGTATTAGTTCTTCTTTTATTGCATAGTTCACATTTTAAGGTATTTCCTTGAGTTCCTATAAGTTAGATGTAAACAGTCTCTTCATATGTATGCAGTAATTTATTAAGCACAATTATATATACCAGGACTATTAGTTTTCATAGACTTGGAAGCAACTTTGTTTGCCATCGGAAAGCTTACGATTTAGTAGAAAAGATAACAGTATTTATATAAACCATATTTCCTAAAAAATCATCCAGTGGATTTATCCTAAAACAAAATATTTCAAAAGATGTTTGAATGGTTTTGGGATTCCTATCAATTTTGGTTCATAGCTTCTTTGCATATTTTGTGAATAATGTGATAAATAGAGGGACACCTTATGTTTATTTTTGAATATGTTAATAGCACCAATTATTTTCCAGTGTTGCTTTTTATGTGCTTAGCTTGCCTTTGCAGTTAAGTGTGTGGGTGTGCTTAATTTTACTATGCTCTCAGCCTACCTTATGAAAGGTCCAATGTTTAAAAAGATTTTTGTAATTTTTATCAAAATATTTGATGAACCTGAAATGTTTTAATATTTGCTCTATCTTTTAAAATTTAATTGCTACAACTGAGCTTTAAAGGTGTGTATAGAAACCTCATATCGTAATTGTATCAATCCTCTATAAAATATTTTTAACAATAAAACTCCTATCATATCAAAACACTCAAGCCTGTCAACCTTCCAATTCATCCCTAGTCTTGAATAAATTAGTACAATCATCAGAACTTTGAAATTTGTGTCATTTATGCCAGAAAAAAAAATAATTATAAGTGTTATTTCTTCACCCATTTGTTTTTATTTTACTAGTAGTACTACTGTAGTTATCTTAATTAGCCTCACACTTTTGTAGTAGCCATTAATAACAAAAGGCATCAACTTTCTCTGAAGCATTATCACGTTTTTCCTACTCACAGGCTAGCTCTGTTCTAATTTTCAATCTTAGAGAATATTTTACTCCTGAAGGTCCCTTTGTATGATTGAAATAGTGTCTGATATTTTCACTTAAATGGTATTTGGGGGTTGTGTGTCCTTTGTGTTTGTTTTCAGTTTCTCCTCAGATTGGAAATTCCCCAAACAAACTGAGATGAATAAGTTTATCCTAAGCGTTGTCAGTTCAAAGTTGTAGAAAATGAAGTTTTACCTCCCAGCTTTACTGTTTTGTTTGGTCATATACTTTTAAAACTTTCATCTACCTATTTTATTGTTCGTTTGTTTTTCTCTGTGTGATAATTGGAATTTGAGAGGCATTCACCATTTTCCTATTGTGTTGGTTAAATGCTAAACCTACAACTATCTCTAAGATATCACTTTCCCCTTATACAGAAAGTTTCCTGTGCAGATAAGGTGCTGGTACAAGTTAGGTATAATAGGTGAAGATTTCATACCAGTAACTGTTACACTGAGGGTATAGCTTTTGCTGACAAGAAAACTTTGTGGGAAGTAAAGGCTCAGGATCAGCAATCCATTTGTAACCTCAGAAATAGTCTCTTTGAAAAAAGGGGGAATTTCTCATTAAACAGAGCACATTTATTCCTGGTGAATTAATTGTTATTATAGGAGGCAAGGCGTGGAATGGGCAAAGTGTGAACTGAGAACTAGAGAAGTACCCCCAAGCTAAAATATATAGTTACTGCTCCGCTCATTGCTGACAGATCTCTCTAGTTTTCAAAAGAAGTCAGAACTCCATAGCTGTATGCAAACGCTCTCAATATTTTAAGTTTTGGCAACTCGTTCAAATATATTTTAAAACACTGTGGAAGAGAAGGCAAACACATCAATGAGGTTTGCCAGTTTGGAACCCTGCTGTAGACAAGCTGCTTTGCCCCTTTAATTTCTGTGTCTGCAGTGAGGAAAAGAAAAATAAACAAACAAACTTCCCAATCTACTGTTTTCTGGTCTTGGGCATAAACCAGAGCACAAGCCAGTCAGTGCAGCCAGGAAGCTAAAGAAACACAAAGCCCCCTTTTCCTTCTTCTGCATCTCATTAACTGGCCAACTCCCATTGGTGCTCCCTGAACTTTGTATTATTTAAAGGTACAGAGCCCCAAATAGTGTCTTTTCTACTACCCTTTAGACTTGACAATGGCTTTGAACTTAAAAAATAATGACCAAGAAAATAAATAATTAATAGTAATAAAGTGTTCTCACATATATCAGTTATATATTCTCTCCCACTTACTACCTTCTCAAAAACAATCTAATGATAAATATATATACTACTAGGGGCCTGGTGCATGAAATTTGTGCACTGGGGGTGGGGGATCCCTCAGTCCAACCTGCCCCCTCTCACATACTGGGAGCCCTCAGGGGATGTCCTAATGATGGCTTAGGCCCGATCCCCACAAGAGTGGGCCTAAGCCGCAGTCTGGCCTCCCTTTGTGGGAGGCAACCGGGCTGGTCAGGGGAAGGCACCAGCCCCATCACCCTGCTGCTGCAGCCACTGTCAGTCACCACAGCCACCAACATGTTTTCATCAACATGGACTCCAGTCCCTTCACCAAGAAAAAATGACAACTTTCTTTAGGCATTTTCAAGATGTGTCTTTCATAGGATATGTCTTTCTTTCTTTCTTTCTTTCTTTCTTTCTTTCTTTCTTTCTTTCTTTCTTTCTTTCTTTCTTTCTTTCTTTCTTTCTTTCTTATCCTCACCTGAGGATATGTTTCCATTGACTTTTAGAGAATGTGGAAGAGAAAGGGAAAGACAGAGAGAAACATCAAAGTGAGAGGAACACTTTGATTGGTTGCCTCCTGCATGAGGCCTGATCTGGGCCCCGGCCAGGGAGGAGCCTGCAACCTAGGTACATGCCTTTGATCAGAATCAACCCAGACCCTGCTGTCGGCAGGCCGAGGTTCTATCCACTGAGTCAAACCGGCTAGGGCAGGATATGACATTTCTTAGCCCTCCAGCAGCAGACCTTCGTTTTTTTCTCCAGAAGTGTGGTGGAAAAACCCTAGATCACCTTTTTGGATTCTTATTACCCAAGTTACTAAGAACATTACCAGTGGCATACAGGAAGCTTAGCCAATGGGCAGTCAGAAAAGGTGTTTCCTCTATAGTTCACACGAATCATTGGCTGTGCCCTGCCCAGGCCTAAAGCCTCTGGCCAAAGCTTTAGGCCTGGGAAGGGGACCTCCAGCTCCCTGTGATCACAGACACCACCCATTGGGCAGGGGACCCCAGCTCCCTGCAATCCACCACAGGAGCAGAACCCCTCGCAGGAACAGACCCCCAGTTGCCTGTGATCCATCACAAGCTCCCCGCTGGTGCCCAAGGCCAGAAAAGCCTCTGGCAGAGGCTTTTCTGGCCTTGGGCTCGGCCGCACCCCAGCCTGCCTGCCACGGATCGCAGGAGCTGACCTCCGGTTGCCTGCAATCCATCACAGGCTCCCCGCTGGTGCCCAAGGCCGGAAAAGCCTCTGGCAGAGGCTTTTCCGGCCTTGGGCTCAGCTGCACCCCAGCCTCCCTGCGACAGATGGCAGGAGCCGACACCCAGTTACCTGCGATCCATAGTTTCCTGGTGGGCGTGGCTGGTCGGCGTGGCTTGTGGGTGTAGCAAAGGTACAGTCAATTTGCATATTACTCTATTATTAGGTAGGGTTCTCTCTGATTCACAAACAAGAAAACTAAGATCTAAGCGCAGGGGTCCTCAAACTTTTTAAACAGGGGGCCAGTTCACTGTCCCTCAGACCATTGGAGGGCCGGACTATAGTTTAAAAAAACTATGAACAAATTCCTATGCACACTGCACATATCTTATTTTGAAGTAAAAAAACAAAACAGCAAAAACACCCTCATGTGGCCTGCAGGCCGTAGTTTGAGGATCTAAAACTAAAAGGGAAGATCATACACTTTAGTAGCTTCTCCAGAGAATACGTGATTGGAACCCTCATTTTCTGGCTCCAAATCCAGGCCCTCCCTTCTGCTGTCTCACAGAAGAACACACAGGAAACAGCGGGGGCAATAACCTGAGTTACTCCACATCTGATCTTGTTTTCCAGAATCATATGCCTTGTCTTTCAAATGTCCCAAGAGTCAGCATCTCACCAATGGGCTCCTTCAAGCTTGTTCTAATTTTCTTTTAAACTGACTCCAAATACATACACAACAAGTAAAGGGTGAGGTGGTTAACATCTGTGACTGTTTGGATCAAAGACTGTGATTTGCAACCATTAGACACAACTACAGTATTTTGGGCAGGTCAAAGAGAATGTCACTAAATTATTGCTTCTAAGTAGAGTTACAATAGCTTTCAATAGGCCTACCTATAGCCCTTACTTTAAAAATGTATATCCTCTAAAAAGTATCTATATATAAACCTATAATCAAATTCAAGGTAATAGACTAATATATACAGTATATAAAATTATATATATGTATAATTATTTATATATATATATATATATGCATTCATACTACACACACACACACATACACACATGCACAAAATAAGCACTTTGAACTCATAATTTATGAGGTAATTGAACTTGATATTAATTTCAAAGGTTATATTTTTATGCCAAAGTGGATATGTGAAAGGCAAACTTCTTACCCATATCTTGGGTCCAAAGCAATAGCCCTGGGATGTTCCATGGCTCCTGCTATTAGTGTAGTTCTTAAGGAACCATCAAGTTTAGCCACTTCAATTTGGTCCAGATTGCTGTCTATCCAGTATATGTTGCCTGCTATCCAGTCAACCGTCAGTCCTTCCGGGGTGGCTAGGCCATGCTCTACAACCACTTCAATTGCACTTACACCTACAACAGAAGGGAAATCAGCACTTGTACTCACTTAAGAAACATGTTAAGCATAAAGGAAAAGGCCTACTTATTAGCCCTATAATGTACTTAAACATTATATTAACTCCGAGAGATAGAGTGCAAAAGTAATACTTGGCACAAAGGAAATGAAACAGGACCCGAATTTAGAATTACTGTTTTCCCCACCAGAAATTTTTAATCTTCTAGGTCTTTTCAGTGACAGCGGAATAGACTTCTAAAGCAAATAACAATACTTAGGTTACAAAAATGTTATTTCTCATTTCTGACTTTTTAGGCAGAACAAGGGATATTGGGAGTAATAATGATGCACTGGTTGAAATCAGTGCACTTAAATTTAAACGTTGACCCTCATGGGTAGAATAAAGGGAAAAGTTCACCTCTGGCAACAGCATCATAGTTAATCAGCATCCACTATTTTATTTATTTACTTACTTATTTATTTTAAAATAATTCTTCATTGTTGAAAGTATTACATATGTCCCCCTATTTCCCCCCCTCAACCCCCTCCAGCCCACCCCTGCTCCTCACCCCAGGCTTTCAGCACCCTATTGTCAGTGTCCATGGGTTATGCATATATACATACAAGTTCTTTGGTTGATTATCTCCCACCCACCCACCCTGCCTTCCCTCTGAGTTTCTGCTCTCTGTTCCATGCTTCGAGTGTCTGGATCCACTTCGTTCATCAGTTTATTTTGTTACTAGCACCCACTATTTTTAGAAGCATGACAGATAGGAGAGATTTCATTGCATTTAACCTGAAAGGAGATAAGCCCCAAATCACACTCCCTTTACCCCCATCCCTAGGCCATAAGATTTGCAAGATATTACACATTTGCAAATAACGGAAGAAGGCATTAGTGTGGTCTAAATAAAAATAAGTAACTTGGTAATGTCCACCAATACTCTTATTTATCCACTCCTTAGCTTCTTTCACAATTTAAATGGAATATTTTAAAAACTCCTTCATCGCTTATGTCATTACCAGTGATTGTAGTTAGACATTTTAAGTGTGTTTTTTAAACAATTAACCATCTAATGCCATAGATCTAAATCCATCATTTGAAATTGGCATCTTGCAATATGACACAGGACACAAATTCACCCATTATAACCATACTATATGCTTAAATATTACCATTTTTCCCCAATGTGCAAATGTGACTTAGGGAGGAATTTTGAATTTCATAGAAATATCTGGGCATTGAACTGCTACACAGATATAACAGTTTCAAGAAGAAGAAGAAATATATATTCATCTCAAAGACTTGCTACTTAAGAAAAGCCTAGATTACAAAGAAGAGATAAGTCAAAACATGGCAAAAATAATAAGCTCATATTAGCAGTCTTTGCAAAAATTCCTTCACCATTTCTTTGAGATAGTCTGCAAGATTATAACAAAATAAAAACAACTTTTTTAACTCACAAATATAATTGTTAGCCTGTAGAAGATAGTCACTTTTTTCCTTATAAATAAATTTCTTCACCACATGTCAGTGATAAAGCCCACAATTTAAAAATGGAATGAATACCACAGGCCTTCACCACTCACTCCCCCAACATATTCTCACAGGTATATGTGACATCACTGGTTTTACATATGTTAAGGAAGAGATAAAGAACCAACAGTCAAAGATTAATCAAAACTTCTTTTGATTACAATATATTTTTCTGGAATTTGCAGTTCAAAACTAATGTAAACATTAAGTTAAAATTGTAACATATGTACCTCCACTTTCAGAAAGCTTGCCTCGGTATATTCTGTCTTCTACAACATCTGTCCAATAAAGTAAACTTTGATTGAAGTGAAAATCAAGAGCTATTGTGTTTCTCAATCCAGGAACAAGTAGACTATAGTCTCTTTTATGAAGGTCAATCCTTCTGATTTCATGGCGAATGGAAAAGATGATGAATGCTTCAAAGGGATCTGAAATTAAATTTATTTTTAATAAATTTATGAAAATATTCATGTACTTTGGTAAGTGTAATAAAATGCTTGAGGTCAAAATCCATTCATTCAAAAGTATAATTTATTATATTATTCTCTGTCATTAAAGAAGCAATAAGTTTTCCCAAAAATTAAAAAAAAAAACTTGAATAATTTAGGTTTATTGTATTTAATAAAATAAGGTATAAATTATTGTAATTCAAAGACAAAATGGAAGATTTTCTGTTTTAATGAAATTCCAGCTGACAATCCAAATATCAGGAAAACCACAGAAAATGCTAAGAATGAGCTAAAACTAGTTCTGCCACTCAGCTCATCACATGCCTACAGGTCCATGAAGGAGAAAGATCCAATAGGAAGAGGATTTCTATAAAAACAACTGATGAGTGTAAAGTTAAGAAGTGGTCCCCATAGAATGAAGTGTTCTCCACAGTCCAAGAAAGTCATGCGTACACTCATCCTCACTAGTCTTTAAGCCTAGATCAGGCCTGAGTGGAAAGAAAGCAAGAAGCTTTAAAAACAGAAGATTAAAGTTTTATATTTTGTACCTGAAAAAAAGTTTGAACACCCAAAAGTTACCAAAAATTGTTATTATTTAAAAAATGTATCAAGCTCTGTACCAACTACTGGCCAACATACTATTATAATTTACACTTGAATTCTGTTTGATGAATATATTTTTGAGGGAGAGAGCCAGGCTTGCAAAGATTTCCCCCATTTTCATATTAGTGTCAGCTCTCTGCACTTCCCTTTAGAAAAATTGGTTTTCCTATCCCAAATGTAGATATACCCTCTGAAAGTGAGCTGCTATAATCAGCCCTGTCCACAGTGATCCTCCCAGGAGGTGGATCTAAGTCTGGTTAATGGATTTGTAAGATCTAAGTCTGGTTAATGGGTTTGTAAGATCTAAGTCTGGTTAATGGGTTTGTAAGATCTAAGTCTGGTTAATGGGTTTGTAAGATCTAAGTCTGGTTAATAGGTTTGTAAACTTGGAGAGAAGCTTTCAAGATGAGGGAACCTACTCTCTTTTCCTTTTAGGTCACCAATCTCTAAGGCTAATGTTGCGAATATTAATGTTCTTGTAAGTTGAAGAAACCTATTTGTGGTATTGTAGAAGAGAAAAATGTCACAGAGCATGAAGCAGCGATGACCTGGGCAGAGACTGTGTTCTAAGAACATTCAAAGCTATAGTTCCAATTACCCCTAAGACTAGTTCCCTCCTTCAGATCTCCTATGCACACCCCACACTTTGTATAGGTGAGCCAATGCACTTATCAATTCAAATAAATTTAAACTGGGTTTCTATCAATTGCAAACAGGTTTACTGTTCTTATTAAACTCATCTTTACAGAGAGGTCTTTCCTGATTAGTTTACCTAATTAAGACCCATCTCCATTATATCACCATGGATTATTCATTCTGTTTGAAGTATATTTTAAAACCAGCATTTACTTGTTGATCATTTATTTCCCTCACTAGATAATAAGCTCTATGAAAACATGGGTTTTATCTGTCTTGCTTGTTATGATGTCCCTAAGACCAAGCACCAGAGGAAGAACACATGTAAACCTAGGTTCAGAAGGGTGTGAACCTCGGCTGGCAACCCTTGGTGTAGGGGCGTTGCTGCCATTTTATTTCCCACTGGACATGAATATACTTTAGGAAGCTCTTCCCAGCACTTTAATTAAATGTTGTTTTTTTTTAATGAATAAATGTGGAGAGAAACTGAATACATCCCAAGAAACTAGATGATAGTATGGGAGAGAGCCCTGCCATGATCAGTAGAGCTAACCAACAGACCTGCAGCTGACTGTGTAGCACATCAGTAAGTCCAGCCAAGACCACAGGAATTGCTCAGAAGGCCTGAGAACTTGTGAACAAACATTATGTGTATTGTGATCACTTAGCTATTGTGGTTACTTATTGCACAGTGATAACATCGCTATGACAATAGCTAATGGATACAAGACACTAAACATGAACAAAATAGTTTCAAATGGCTCTCAATAGAAAAAATACTCATAAAATTTTAAATCAGAATATATCATTATTAATGCAAAAAATGATTGGATGTTCTGTCATTTAAAAGAAAGATACGGATTAGGAGCCCTGTTTGATTTTCTGCTCTGGCTATGAAACAACTCGTTGCTTTTGAAAAATTATTTGCCTTTTTTGAAATTAAGTGCCCTTACCTGTAAAATGGGGTTAACAATAATCTACTTTCAATCTAACTTAAACTGTTGTCAGAATCAAATTAAATAATGTATGCAAATGTGATTTGTAAGCTGAAATCTGTCCCAGTAAATACAAATGTGGAGGATACAGTGATGTAGTAAAAAAGTTATAGACTTGGAGTGAGAAAATGCAGGTGTAAGACAGAGTTCTGCTATCAACTATCTGTGTACATTGTAGAAGTTTACTTAAAGTTCTGACCCTCAACATTTTTTATGTATAACATAGTTATTATGGTAATTGATAATTAAAGTATGAATACTTAATAATATCTTAATATATGTTTAATAATTATTATGGATATTATATTCCAAAGACTACTCAATGGAATAAGCAAAAGGGATATTGCATAAGAGAAAATGCTGAAAAGATGATTCTATGAAAGGAAATAAGATATTTCTTACCATGTACTAAAACTAGGGACATTTCAGCTCTGAACAGCTTCCCCATCCTTTGGTTTACAGCTCGCCCTTAGTCAAGCACTAAATTATCAGTGCAGCAGCTATTTGCTAGAGAAATTTATATTTAATACCTATTAAAGAACGTATAGTTTTAAAATTGCAAGGTAATGTGTTACTGTCTCTGCCCTAGGAATATCACACCAGAGGAAGAAAGAAATCCATAAAGAAAAAAAAAAAGAGAAGACAAAAGTAAAGAAATCCAAGTTTCTTCTTCCCTAACACTGGAAGACATCTGTGATAAAAACATACAGTATAAGAGGAAGGGCCGATGAATGCATGCAAACAGAAGATGTAAAAGAAGGCTGACAGGAACAGTTCTCAAAGGATATAATACAACTAAGGGGCACATCCCACAATCACTCTTTAAAAAAGCAGGATGGGAGTACAACTTGGTCTCAGGACCCCCTCAGAGCACTGTTAAGGCCTAGGAGGAGGGTCTGAATGAAGAAACAAACAGGCATGCAGTATATTAAGTGAACAAAATAGGCTCAAAAGTCTATATCCTATATGATTCCATTTCTATGACATTCTAATAAAAGGCAAAACAACAGAGACAGAATGCAGAACAGTGGATGCCAGCAACAAGGGCTAGAGAAAGGGCTTGATTACAGATTTTTAGACAAAATCACTAACCTTCCTACATATAATAGCTTCTGAAAAGACAAAATAGAAAACAACAAATACACGTTAACAACAACAACAACAAAAGACAGGGAATCCAGGAATAAAATTATTAAGAAATATAAAAAAAATTATATGAAAAAAATTTAAAACACTAATGAAAGAAAGACATCAAATATGGAAAGGTAAATAGTATTATTAGATTGAAAACAACAACATCCCAAAGATCTTGCTTCTGCCTAATTTATAAATTTTCTGTGGCGAAAAATAATTGCAACAACCATTCTTTAAAATAATACTAGATAATTCTAAAGGCTATGTTAAAAAAGTATAACTCACCAGAAGAATTTCAGGATAAATATATATAATAGTGACTTACTTCAACTGGTATTAAAATATATTATTGTTTCAATAGAAAAATACTTTGGTACTGACTCATAACTGACTATAAGGCTGCTTTAGGAAACCTGGAGAAGAAATTAAGTTGGAAGATTTTCTGACTTAACACAAAAAATTAATTTCCCAATGGCATAAAATTTTGATGTAGTAAATAAAACCACGAAAGTGTTAGTAGTAAACATAAAACATATTTTTAGAACTCCAGAATGAGGAAGGCCTGTCTTAGTTTGACACAAGTCAAAAATAATGTTTAATGTATGTTTAAAAAAATTACAGGACAAAAACAATGTCAAAAATGTCAAAAGGCAAACTATCTACCATAGTTTGGTTAAATATCTACCATATAACAAAGGACTAAATTCTCTATTACACATGAGCTCCTATAAATTGACAAGAAGAAAATACTCAAGTAAATAAAAGGTAAAGGGTATAGAACAAACAATTCATAGAAAGAAAAACATAAACAACTTTTACATTGTAAAAAGTATTCAATTTCTCTCATAAAATAATAAATTGATTTTAAAATAATGAAAATGTTTGATAAGACACTGTATCAATTAAAGTGTAGACAAAAGGCACTCCAACATATTGATAATGGAACTATAAATTATTATCATCTATTTGGAGAACCACTGGGCAACCATAAAAAAATCTATCTATCTATATATCTATCTCCCTTGACCAAGTAAGTCCATTTGTCAGAAATTCATTATAACGATAAAGTTTTATATGTACAAGGCAGATGAGCAAGGAAATTTTTTGCAATATTGTTTGTAATAGCAAAAGATTCAAAACATAAATTTTCATCAAGAGGCATCTGGATAAATAACATATAGTACATTCATACAGTATAATATTATTTGGCCACATACATTAATGTGATTACTACATGTGTGCTAATATGAAATACTTACCAACACTTTGTACGTAGAAAATAGCAATATACAAACAGTGCACATACTATGCTAACATTTAAGTTAAAAAAATAAAAGATTTTTCTAAACCTAAAAAATAATTATTAAAGGATTGATGAAAGAATGCTCTTATCTCTGCCATGGTAACTGGTGACTGGGATTCAGGAGTGGGAACAAAACAAATTTTCACTTTATTCTGCATTGGTACAAGTTTTAAGCATTGATATATATTTTCCTATTAAGATTAGTTATTTTTTTAAAATATATTTTATTAATTTTTTACAGAGAGAAAGGGAAAGGGATAGAGAGTTAGAAACATCAATGAGAGAGAAACATCGATCAGCTGCCTCCTGTACACCCCCCATGGGGATGTGCCCGCAACCAAGGTACATGCCCTTGACCAGAATCGAACCCTTGAGTCCGCAGAATAGCGCTCTATCCACTGAGCCAAACTGGTTAGGGCAAGATTAGTTATTCTTAAGAATAAAAATTAAACCTATAAAAGAAGGAATTATCGTTTCCAGCTTTTGGAAACATAAACACAACAAGAATTGTTTAGGCATGACATATATGCTGAACAAGGTAATTCAGTAGGACAATTACTGTAAAACCTGTTTTTTCCCTTCAGGAGGACTCGTTTTTACCATAACAATATTTAAAAGATGACTTATTGCTCTTACTTGTATGCCATATTTGAGAAAATATATATATTTTTAAAATCTTTATTGTTTAAAGTCTTATATTATGTCCCTTTTTTTCTCCCATTGACCACTTATAGCCCACCCTCACCCCACCACCCCAGGCCTCTACCACCTTATTGTCTGTGTACATGGGTTATGCATGCATGCATACAAGTTCTTTGGTTGATCTCTTTCCACCCACCCAACCAGAAAAGTATATATTTTTTGAACCACAAATTACTGACTTGTCTTTTACAACTGAAATAGGATTCTACAGTAAAGGCCTAGATTCTGCGTTTGCCTCTGATACAAATAAAGGAAAGTCACTAAAATTATTAGGTCTTTTTGTCTCGGTTTTTAAGATAAAATAACATTTTTGGTCATGCATGCTCTAAAATATTTGTGAAGACCCCCCCAGGCCAGGGTTCTAGTTGAAGAAAGGTCCCCATAACTTCTGGGTGTAAAAACCAGTGGAGATTGTGGGTAAGTGACACAGGCTGCTGGAGTCTCAAGCAGTTTTTCTTAAAGGGTCCTAGCACAGGCTTACTTGGACTCACTCCCTCTAAGCTCCAGTGTTGGGGTAGCAACTTGAAAGGGAACAGGGACATATGGGGAATAAATAAATTGTCTGGCATCAGGGTGAGCTTTCTGCCAGACAAAAGTGCTGGCAGAGGTCACTGTTCCTTTGCTGAGCTCTTACCCGAACAGAGCTAACAGGTGGGCCCCATATCTGACTCTCCATCAACCTGGTTACCACTGTTTGCCCAACCCTGTTGATTCTCTGGGGCCCCTCTCCAACCTACTTGCGGGCCCATCCAAGCTGTTTCCAAAGGCTCTCTTGCCTCGTGCATTGAACTTTCCTAAAATCTCTCACACAAACAGCATCTGGCCTCTGTGTACCCCCTACCTCTTGCTAAGTGACCCCAGTCCCAGGACTAGTGGCAGTTGGCCTTGGTTCACAGCTTGGCCTCTCCTGGACACCTCCAAGCTCAACACAAGTAGCAGCCATCTATAAATCACTCTGAAGTGGCCCCAGGCAGGGCACAGGCAGTGGCTGACTTTGCACCTCCCGCAGGCCCCAGAGCCAGTGCAACCAGTGGACAGCTTAAGACTATGCTAGATTACATCCCTACCACCTACACACTCATGGGGCAGACCCAGTAAGCACCAAAGCCCCATGGAAGTAAGTCTGGCTTCATCGGGTTCACTCCTGCACAGCAACTCCTCCCCTGTAGTCAGTCATAGCTGTTCTGTGCAGCTGACTGGCCTGGGGGTAAATCTCTCCCAGTGATGCCAATAGCAATCAAGACTCAACTACAACAGAATAGTGCACACAGCCCACACAGGGGCATACCTGGCGTGCCCAGCTCAGGTGAATGGGGAGGCTGCACCTGGCCCTACAGGACACCTATTACACAAGGCCACTTTACCAATGCCAGGAGGCATACAGTTCTATCAAATACATAGAAACAAACGCAGGGAAGCAGCAAAATGTGGGTGAGGATGAACAAAACAAAAAAGAGATTTGTATCATGAATAACAAAATTTCAATATTTTTAAAATATTGATTGTGAATGCACTATTTTTTATTGGTTTCAAATATTTTTGGAAGATTTCATAATAGAATGAATGGTGGTTAAAACATCTTGTTGGGTGTTTTACTAAAACTCTTCAAAGCCTTTCAAGTTCTTGTACTTAAGTCATTTTGTGTTGAGAATATAGTTGCTTGATAAATGCTACTTGATTTGCTTAACTATAATAAACCAGTTACTAAAAATAAAAAATATAAATATTAAAAATCATATTTGAACTCTGAATCTTGATAACTTCTCCAATGCCTCACTACTTTTTAGATTTATGTTGGTTTATTAAATTATTATTCTTTATTTGAGAGAATAAAAAAGTTGTAATGAATAATCCAATATGTAATTTCATATGCTAGTGGGAAATCATGAAGACTGAATTTCAAATTTCCAAGTCTTATAATATTTTTTATAAATAAAACTATATATAAAAAATAAAACTATATATAAAATATCCTATATAATAAAAGCCTAATATGCTAAGTGTCCAGTCGTCCGGTCGGCCATCCAACCAATCAAAGCATAATATGCTAATGAATTGCTAAGGCCGCTCAACTGCTCACCATGACATGCACTGACCACCAGGGGGCAGACACTTTGACCAGTAGGTTAGCTTGATGCTGGGGTCCGGCCGATCAGGACAGAGCAAGATGGGTTGGACACACCCTGGAGCCCTCCTGTAGTCCCTCCCCAGCTGGCCAACCTCCCAGCCCCAATCATGCACCGGTCAGGCCCCTCAGCCTGGCCTGAGCCCTCTAGCAATCCAGGACCCCTCGGGGGATGTCTGAGAGCTGGTTTCGTCCCGAAGGCAGAACAAGTGGTTGCTATGAGGCACACTGACCACCAGAGGGCAGACACTCAATGAAGGAGCTGCCCCCTGGTGGTCAGTGTGCTCCCACAGGGGGAGTCCCACTCAGTCAGAAGCTGGGCTCACAGCTGACAAGCTCCGCAGCGGCTCTAAGGATGTCCAACTGCCGGTTCAGGCCCACTCCCTGGCGGTAAAGCGTCGCCCAAGGGTTCCCAGACTGCAGAGGGCACAGGCTGGGCTGAGGGACCCCCTCCCCCAAGTGCACAACTTTCGTGCACCAGGCCTCTAGTTTGGAAATAAAACACAATGAAGAAATTTCTGTTGTATACCAATTTTGATGTAGTATATTATGTTCTTTGGAGGCAAACTCAATTTAGAATGAATATCAGCAAAATATGAAGTAGTCATTCATTTTTATAGTTTTCTGATAATTTTTCTAGTACACTAGCTCCTGTCTCAGAAATGACTGAACTTAACAGCTCAAACCAGCACATTACACTTTTAATTTAGAACTGGCTTAAAATTTTTCTGCTTTAGCATATCATGAGATGACAGATGTACAAAACAAAGTGGTTACAATTTACATTTTTTATGGTGATGAATTTCATGTTTTTAAATGTACTACCGTATTTTCTGGCGTATAAGACAACTGGGCATATAAGATTTTCCTGGGTTAAAAAGTCATCTTATACGCCAGAAAATATGGTAGTCCAATATATCTAATCCATTATATCTAATCAAATCAATATAGTCCAACATACCATATTTTCTGGGGTATAAAACGACATTTTAAGCCAGGAAAATCTTATACGCCCAGTCGTCTTATACACCGGAAAGTACGGTATATCACAAGTAGCTTTACTAGTAAAAAAATACTCACAAGACTGTAGTGTTCTACATATAATTCCATTTTCTTTAAGTCCCACTACAGGTTCTCATAATGATTTTTACAAGACAGAATAAGAAAGCAGTAGATGACTTGTCTAAGAAAAAAAGTCTCTCTATAGTACTCTCAGGGTAAATTGTTAGTATAATACTACAACCAGCAATTGTACAGGAATAACACCTGATTCTTTATTACATATACATTTATTAAACAAAAAGTGGTATGTAGTTACAATGTTTATCTTCTGATATTTAATAGTTTTTACTTATTTTTTTTGTATTTAATAATTTATTTTTATTTCTCTCTCCCCATCATCTGATATATTTTTTTACACTGTAGAAACTTATGAATTGTAAGTGATCTATCATTTCTCTGGTTCAATATATATTATGACTTCCTTTTTTCCATTCCTTCACCTATATCCTATCTATCAAAGAGGGAATATGCTAATTGACTACCACACCCTCACAAGATGGCAGCGCCCACAGCCACAAGATAGCAGCACCCAGTCCCCTCAGCCCCGCCTCATCCAGCCAGAGTCCCCCAGTTCCCTCCGCACCACAGGGAAGGGCAGTTGGAGGCCATCAGGCTGGCAGGGGAGGGCAGTTGGGGATGATCATGCAGGCAGTGGAGGAGTTAGGCATCAATCAGGCCAGCAGGGGAGCAGTTAGGGGATATGAGGCTGGCAGGCAGGTGAGTGGTTAGGAGCCAGCAGTCCCAGATTGTTTGAGGGAAGTCCCAGACTGGAGAGGGTGCAGGCTGGGTTGAGGGACAACTCCCCCCACACCATGCACGAATTTCATGCACTGGGCCTCTAGTATAGTTATATTGAAAATAAATGGTAGTGAAATATTACTGAAGTGTGACATACATAAAGTCAGAGGACAGGATCTAGAGAAAGAAGGGAAAGATAGGCTTTCAACTAATACTCAAACCTATGAATTTATAAGATTTTGTCACTAGCTGTCCATCAGTTTTTCTTGCAAGCTATTTTTGTTTATTTGTTTTTCTCCTCTTAATTATTTTCCTGGAAATTTCTGATATTTTTTATCTCAATAGCTATGCTTTATATTTCTAGTTTTTAAAAAGTCATCTATTCTTTCTGTTAATAAGTAGAAAGAATCATAATTTGGGTTGTGTGTGACGAGAGAGAGAACTCATTGGGGTATTGGGATAAAGGATTGAATAAAAAACTTTTAATTTCTAGGATATATCCCATTGCCTTTTGCTAGATTGCATTTAATAAATATTTATGATGACATAAATGAGGGAATGACTAATTATAAGACTCAATGAGTAGTTAGCCCAGAATACATTATATATTAAAGAGATAAAAAATTATTATGGGGAAAAGAAAGAAAAGGAAGAAGTCAGTGAGGGAAGCAGAAAGATAAACAGAAATAGTATAAAAAAGGTCAATATGACTAAAATTAAAACATGGAAAGAATATTTGAAATGTCTAAAATTTAGAACATACAATTAACTCCTACAAATCAATAAGAAAAGGTAGTGATATTAACAGAAAAATTATCAATAAATAATAAAATTTTAAAAATAACTTTGCTCTACTATCTCTTAGTCACAAGGTCCCGAGTAAATGAAGTAATCTTTCTGTGTCTGTTTGCATAGGTATCAAATCACAGTAATAATATCCAATTAGTTTCTTTTTTAAATTTTTTATTGATTTTTAGAGAGAGAGGAAGGAAGAGGGAGAGACAGAAACATCAATGATGAGAGTAAATCATAGATTGGCTGCCTCCTGCACGCCCCCTACTGGGGATTGAGCCTGCAACCCTGGTATGTGCCCTTTGACCAGAATCAAACTCTAGACCCTTCAGTCCACAGGCAGACACTCTATCTACTGAGCCAAACCAGGTAGGGCATCCAATTAGTTTCTTATAAGTTACTAGTGGCCCAGTGCACGAAATTCGTGCAGTCGGGGGCGGGGGTCCCTCAACCCAGCCTGCACCCTCTAGCAGTCCAGGAGTCCTCAGGGGATATCCAACTGATGGCTTAGGCCCAATCCCCATGGGTCCCAGGTGCCTGCCGGTAGCCGAAGAAGCTGCTGCCACCACCACTGTGCTTGCCAGCCATGAGCCCAGCTTCTGGTGGAGTGGTGCACCCCCTGTGGGAGTGCATTGACCACCAAGGTGTAGCTCCTCCTTTGAGCGTCTGCCCCTGGTAGTCAGTGTGCATCATAGCAACTGGTCATTCCATCATGGGACCGAAACTGGCTTTCCAACATCCCCTGAGGGGTCCCATATTGTGAGAGGGTGAAGGCCAGACCGGTGCATGATTGGGGCTGGGGAGGGATGCAGGAGGTTGGCCAGCTGGGGAGGGACCACAGAAAAGCTCCAGGGCATGTCCGCTTGTCTTGCTCAGTCCTGATCGGCTGGACCTCAGCAGTAAGCTAACTTACCAGTTGAAGTGTCTGCCCCCTGGTGGTCAGTGCATGTCATAGTGAGCAGTTGAGCCACCTTAGCATATCATTAGCATATTACACTTTGATTGGTTGAACGGATGACTGGATGACAGGACACTTAGCATATTAGGCTTTTATTATAGAGGACTAGAGGCCCTATGCACGAAATTCATGCAAAAGTAGGTCTTCCTTCACCCGGCTGCCGGCACCAGCATCCCTCTGGCACCCGGAACCTGGCCTTCCCTCACAGCCCCGGCTTCGTCCGGAAGGACATCAGGTCTAATTAGCATATTATGCTTTTATTATGATAAATTACCCATCACATTTTAGTTTTATTTTTTTATTAAAATGTTTTAATGTTGACACTATTGCAGATATCCCTCAATCCCCCTCCTTTGCTCATGTCCACCCACTTCCACCTCTCCCTCCCTAAGTCTTCACCACACTATTGTTGGGTTTTCAGATGCTTAATGAATGATAGGTATTAGCAATACAGTATTATAATGATTAACTTGAAGAAATAATTCATAGAGGAGGAAATTTTGAGTATAGAATTCAAATTTCCAGGGGGAATGTAGACAATATTGTCATCCTGTAAGATCATAGATGACAACAAACAGCACACAAAGGAAATGGTAAAATAAAGTGATATCTATGAAAGTACTTTATACAACCTTGCCCCCTATACATTACCATCATTACTAATGATGAAACAGTAATAACATGCCTGGAGTGGAAACTCAGAGTGGAAGATAATGAAACATCAGGTTGCAGAGATAAAATAAACAGAAATATAGAAGGCCCTAATAGCAGGCTGAAGAATTTGTGTTTCTATCCATAAATAATAGAAAGTTACCGTAAAATCATGGATTCAGACTATGTTAAAGTGTCATTTTATTAAAATAAGTAAAGGAGTGGATGGCCAGATTACATCCCCCCCCACAGCTTCATTCTCCTAATCTCACTTTATATTCTACTAGAAGCCCAGTGTACAAATTCGTGCACCAGTGGGGTCCCTTGGCCTGGCCTGCAATATTGGGCCAAAACCAGCTCTCTGACATCTCCCAAGGAGTCCCAGATTGTGAAAGGGTAAAGGTCAGGCTCAGGTACCCCACCGATGCATGATCAGGGCCAGGGAGGGACATGGGAGGTTGGCCAGACAGGAAGGGACTGTGGGAGGGCTCCAGGGCATGTCCAGCCTGTCTCACTCAGTCCCGATCGGCCAGACCCCAGCAGCAAGCTAACCTACCAGGTGGAGTGTCTGCCCCTTGTGGTCAGTGGACATCATAGTGAGTGGCTGAACAGCCTTAGTATATCATTAGCATATCACGCTTTGATTGGTAGAATGGATGACCAGACACTTAGCATATTAGGCTTTCATTATATAGGATTATTCACCAAGGTAACCATCTGCTTATTATTTTTTTTCTTTCAAATTTTATTCTTGACCATATTACTGACAGCTTTCCTTTCTCATTTTCCAGATTTGGATTTCTCTCTCCCTTGTTAATAAAAGACTATATTCCTTTAAGTTTCAATATTCTTCTCCTCATATCCTGGAAAAATAAAATTATGACAGCAAATAGAGAAGACTGCCATCATTACAACATAAGAAAATCTGGGCTCTGCTGTGGTACTGATGCTACTCAATTGAAAGTGGGTTGAATCCAAGAGATACTGTGCAGAAAAAAGATTAAAATATGGAGAAAGAGGGGAACAAAGAACTGGAGAAGTCAAAGATAAATTGAGGTTGTGATCCTAAGGACCAGAAGAAAATTGGAACCATTGAGATAACTATGGAATATTGAGGGCAAAAAGAAAGTGTACATTTTAGCCAACTAATTTGATGTGACTTGATTATATCTGGTGAAATGAATAGGATAATAAGAAAGAGATAATAGCTATTGATGTAAAGTCCACAGTAATCAGATTTGAGGTGATAACAGAAGTCCTCAGAGTGAGGAGTTCTCCAAGAGGCATCTGAGAATTAAGGTTTGGTCAATGGACATAGTGTACCAGTAGGTGGTAATTATAAGTGAAAATAAAAAGGAATGCTATAATGTTCTTTCCAATGATACTGGAAACATGCTGCAATATTGCAAGGGAGCTGCCTAGCAAAAAGCAAAGAAACAAATACTTCAGAAAAAAGTGTTTAATAATATATGTATTTGTGTTAAAGAGGGAAGATGTAAGGAACTGAAAAAATTAAGTATTGGGATATCCAAGAAAAATAAGATTTATAGTTAAATAACATAAAAACAGTAATTATGAAAATCATTACATCCTACCTAATAAAACAGTAATATGCAAATTGACCATACCTTCGCTACGCCCAAGCCATGCCCACCAGCCAAGCCATGCCCGCCAGCCAATCAGAGCGCGTATGCAAATAAACCCGACCAAGATGGCGGTTAATTTGCATACATAGGCGCCCTGAGCTGACCCCCTGCGATGGATTGCAGGGAGCTGGGGTCTGCTCTGGCACCAGACTGAAAGCCTCCGCCAGAGGCTTTTGGCCTGGAGCAGGAGCGGACACCCAGCTCCCCGCTTTCTATCCATGGTGGGCGTGGCGAGCAGACCCCCTGCCATTGAAAGCGCGGAGCTGGGTGTCCGCTGGAGGCTTTTGGCCTGGTGCACGAGCTGACCCGCCGGAGGCTTTTGGCCTGGTGCACAAGCGGACCCCCTGCCATCGATCACAGGGAGCTGGGGGTTTCTTCGGCCTGGGACACCAGTGGACCCCCTGTGATTGATCACCTGGGCAGGGAGCTGGGGGTCTGCTTTTGGCCTGGGCAGGAGCGGACCCCCTGCGATTGATTGTAGGGAGCTGGGGGTCCGCTCCTGCCCAAGAGGCTTTCGGTCTGGGCAGGCCTGGGCAGGGGCTGAGCCGGTGATCAGAGGGAGCTGGAGGGGCCTGCCCAAGCCTAAAGCTTCGGCCAGAGGCTTTAGGCCTGGGCAGGGCCCAGCCCTCCATTGGTTTGAACTATAGAGGAAACACCTTTTCTGACTGCACATTGGCTAAGCTTCCTGTATGCCACTGGTAATATTCTTAGTAACTTGGGTAATAAGAATCCAAAAAGGTGATCTAGGGTTTTTCCACCACACTTCTGGAGAAAAAAATGAAGGTCTGCTGCTGGAAGGCTAAGAAATGTCATATCCTGGCCTAGCCGGTTTGACTCAGTGGATAATGCCTCAGCCTGCAGACAGCAGGGTCTGGGTTTGATTCTGATCAAAGGCATGTACCTAGGTTGCAGGCTCCTCCCTGGCAGGGGCCCAGATCAGGGCTCATGCAGGAGGCAACCAATCAAAGTGTTTCTCTGTCTTTCCCTTTCTCTTCCACATTCTCTAAAAGTCAATGGAAACATACACTCAGGTGAGGATAAAAAATAAATAAAGAAATCCATATCCTATGAAAGACACATCTTGAAAATGCCTAAAGGAAGTTGCCATTTTTTCTTGGTGAAGGGACTGAAGTCTGTGTTGATGAAAACACCTTGGTGGCTGCGGTGACTGACAGTGGCTGCAGCAGCGGGGTGATGGGACTGTTGTCTTCCCTTGACCAGCCCGGTTGCCTCCCACAAAGGGAGGCCAGACTGCGGCTTAGATATGCTCCCTGTGGGGCACGGGCCTAAGCCATCAGTAGGACATCCCCTGAGGGCTCCCAGTATGTGAGAGGGGGCAGGTTGGGCTGAGGGATCCCCCTACCCCCAGTGCATGAATTTCGTGCACCGGGCCCCTAGTTTAACTAATAAATTGTTAGGTGTGAACTTAGAAAAAAAATGAATTAAGTTCAGCAGTTCAGAAAATAACAGATGTTATAGAAATTAGGAAGAAAAAAATTACAGAAGAAAATATGAAAGAACAAAAGAGGAAATTCAAAAGGAAAAATTAATATGGCATTATGGTTCTAATTGAAGCATAAAGTGTTGTATTACTCTTTATTTCTGAATAACAAAGAAAATAAGCACAGGTGTTGCATTGAATAGGAAAAACACATTTTAAAAACCAGGACTCAACTTACGAATTATGGAAATAAGAAAGAGAAGAGCAAGAAAACAGAAACTTATCTATGAAGTTCTATAATTAATAGTCTATTCATTTTTATTGAACTATGAATCTGGGATAGGATTTTTTTTTTAAATGAAGTAAATAAAATGCAGAATAAATCGTTTTTATATAAAAATTAATTTCAATTCCTAAAAAAACCTGTTATCTGTAATAATATAATTGCTGACAATGGTATTTTGTACACTATATGCTTCAGAAAGGGATAAATTACCAGCAGGCTAAATTCTTCATGTAAGAAAAGCCTCATATTATCTTTAAAATGTAAAATATAAGCAGGTAAATTTTATTGCTTTGCAGTACTGTGTTTTTTTTGTGTGTGTTTTTTTTTTTGTGCGTTTTTTTTTTACAAATTGAAGGTTAATGGCTACTCAGTTAAGCAAGTCTATTGGCATCATTTTTTCCAACAGCATTTTACTTCATATCTCTGTGTCACATTTTGGTAATTCTTGCAATATTTCCAACTGTTTAATTATTATTATACTAGAGCCCCGGTGCATGAAAATTCATGCACTGGAGTGGGTTCCCTCAGCCCAGCTTGTCCCCTCTCACAGTCCAGGAGGCCTCAGGGGTGGGAGGCAACCCGGAGATCAGGGGAAGGCGATGCCCCATCACACCTCTGCTATTGCCACTGCCAGCAGTGCAAGCCTCGGCCGGCCCTGGTTACCTGAGCCTCGGGTGGCCGTGGGTGGCTGGGCAGCCGCCATCCAAGGCTTGCCTGTGCCTCGGGCTGACCCTGAGTTGCTTGGGGGCTGAGGGGACTTGGGGACTCTGGAAGTAGGCGGGCCTGGCCTTC
The DNA here is from genome assembly GCF_951640355.1 of Cnephaeus nilssonii. Lineage (NCBI taxonomy): Eukaryota > Metazoa > Chordata > Mammalia > Chiroptera > Vespertilionidae > Cnephaeus > Cnephaeus nilssonii. The sequence continues at coordinate 71,319,710 of NC_137081.1, read as the reverse complement.
CTGCATGCCTGCCGCCCCGGCGGGGTTGAGGGGACTGGGTGCCACCATTTTGTGGCTGTGGGCGCCTCTATCTTTGAGAAGGTGTGAGGGTCAATTAGCATATTCCCTCTTTATTAGATAGGATTTGTTATGGTGATCTGTGATCTATGACCTTTCATGTTACTACTGTAATTGTCTTGGTGCACCATGAACTTGCTCTCATATAAAACAGATAACTTAATGGATAAATGTTGTGTGTATCCTGACTACTCCATTGGCTGGACATTCCCACTACCCTCCCTCTCCTAGGGCCAATGTACTCTCTGAGACACAACAATATTAAAATGAAGTCAATTATCAATCCTAAAATGGCCTGTAAGTGTTCAAGTGAAGAGTCAAATATTTCTTACTTACATCAAAAGCTAGAAATGATTGAGTTCAGCAACAGAGGCATGAAAAAGTCTAAAAGCCTGTGCACCAGTTAGCCACACTGTGAATGCAAAAGAAAAGTTCTTGAAGAAAATTAGAAGTGCTACTCAAGTGAACACACCAATGGTAAGTAACAGCCTTAGTGTGTGTGTGTGTGTGTGTGTGTGTGTCACACACACACACACACACACACACACACACACACACACACCATTTGGTGGTCTGGATGGAAGGTCAAACAGCCACAATACCCCTAAGCCAAAACCTTCAATTGAGGAAGCTGCAGAAGAAAAGTTTGAAGCTTGGTTGGTTTGTAAAGTTTAAAGAAAGAATCTTTCTTCTATAATCTAAAGTGCAAAGCTAAAGCAGCAAGTGCTGATATAGAAGATGCAGTAAGTTATCCAGAAGTTCTAGCTAAGGTAATCAATGAAGGTGGCTACCTTAAACAACAGGTTTTCAATGTAGATGAAATAGCCTTATTTTGGAAGAATAAGATGCCATTTACGACTTTCATAGCTAGAGAGGAGAAGTCAGTCCCTGGCTTCAAAGTTTCAAAGGATCAGCTGACTCTCTTGTTAAGGGCTAATGCAGCTGGTGACTTAAAGTTGAAGCCAATTCACATTTACCATTTCAAAAGCCTAAGGCCCTTAAGAACAATGCTAATCTACTCAACCTGTGCTCTATAAATAAAACAACAAAACCTGGATGACAGCAAATATGTTTACACATGGTTTACTGAATATTTCAAGTCCACTGCTGAGACCTACTGCTCTGGAAAAATGATTCCTTATAAAATAGTACTTTTCCTTGCACATGCACCTGGTCACTGAGGAGCCCTGATGGAGATGTACAATGAGATTAATGTTGTTTTCATGCTTGCTAACTCAGCATCCATTCTGCAGCCCATGAAGGAAAGAGTAATTTTGACTTTAAAGTCATATTATTTCAGAAATACATTTTGTAAGGCTATAGCTGCCATCGACTGTGGATCCTCTGATGGATCTGGGTAAAGTAAATTGAAAACCTTCTGGAAAGAAGTCACCGATCTAGATGCCATTAAGAACCTTAGTGATTCATGGAAAGAGGAGAAAATATCAGCATAAATTAGTGCTGGAAAAAGTTGATTCCAACCCTGATGGATGACTTTCAGGGGCTCAAGACGTTAGTGGAGGAAGTAACTTCAGATGTGGTGGAAATAGTGAGAGAACTAGAATGAGAAGTGGGGCCTGGCGATGTGACCAAGCTGCTGCAATCCCATGATAAACTTTCCCAGATGAGGAGTTAATTCTTATGAATGAACCAAGAAAGTAGTTTCTTGAGATGAAATCTACTCTTTATGAAGACTAAAGTAAAGATTGTTGAAATTACAATACAGGTTTTAGAGTATCATATAAACTTAGTTGACAAAGCAGTGCCAGTGTGAAAAAGGACTGACTCCAATTTTGAAAGAGGTTCTACTGTAGGTAAAATGCTATTAAACAGTGTCACATGCTACAGAGAAATTGTTTGGGACAGAAAGAGTCAGCCAACTTTATTGTTGTCTTACTTTAAGAAATTGCCACAGCCACCCAAACCTTCAGCAATCACCATCCTGACTAGTCAGAAGCCATCAACATCCAGGCAAAAAGATTATGACGCTTGAAGGTTCAGGTAATGGTTAGTATTCTTTAGCAATAAAGTACTTTTTAAGTCAATGTATGTACAGTATATTACTTTATACACATAATACTATTTCACACTTAATAAACTACAATATAGTAAAAACATAATTTATATATATACATATATATGTGTATATATATACATATATGTGTGTGTGTATATATATATATATATATATATATATATATATATATATATATATATATATTAGAAACCAAAAACTTCACGATTCATTTATTGTGATATTAGCTTTATTGCAGTGGTTTGGGACCACATATCTCCAATGTAAGCCTACATAATTTTGCTTTCCTCTTAAATTATAAACAAAGCCAGATGTGAAATATAACTACCTTAACAGTGAGAAATCCTATGGTACTCTTAGAATTTCATTTTGAGCTGGGTGTAGAAGGGGTCAAATCCATCAGAAAAATTATCTCTGCACCTGGCCACATATATTCAAATGTTAAATTACTCTAATATTGAACATGAGTGTTATTGATTTCACAGAGTACAAAACCACCATGTCAATCATTCTGTCATTTGTATCCAAAAGACAATTAATGATTCAATTCTCATGTAAAATATGGTTATAAATATGTCTGAGGTAAAAATTTGATATATTTCCCCTACTCCAAACATTCATATAAATTAGATAACTACTATCATTATAACAAATTATCTTTTTTTCCAGTTCCTCATGATAATTATTTTGTCATATAAATATTTGCTTATTTTAGGCCTCTAAAAACCCAAATTTTAATGGCCATAAGAAAATAACCATAAAATATTTGAAATAAAACAAAATAATTTAATATTCTCTGAAAAAATATAGTATTTTTATTGAATATTATTTTTTCAGAACTAAACTGGATATTATGTAAAATATAAGTGAAAACATCTATAACTTAATTTCTGACTTTTATATGATTATTATTTCACTGGAGAGATCATAAATAAAGAAACATAATAGACAGAAATAGAAAAGATAAAGTAGATAATAAAATTAGATAGCAAATTTAAAATGTGATTACATATTCATGGAAAAGGATAAATTAGTACCCAGCAATAATATTTGGAAGAAGACTCCATTAAAGAAGAAAGATTTGAGTTAGTTGGTCTTACAGCATATCAGGATTTTCAGAGATGAAGAGGGAAAAATACAATCTAAGTAGAAGAGGCAAAATTTAAAATGTTTATAATGTATAGATTCTCAGCAGTCTGATGAAGTCTGTGTACTGCTTATCAGAAAGTTTTAAAGAGTATAAAAATAATTTAAAAAGTAAAAAAAAAGTACACAATTATACAAGACTCATACATTGAAATGCAACTTTGAACATTGAACAATAAACACTCTTGTAGTAACATATGTGCCTTTTTATTAATGTATTCAATAACAAAATCAAGCAGTGGGTCTAATGACTCCTATTATTGAAATAGCTGTAGTTTTCAAAGCTTGAACATAAGTGACATTTTGAGATATAGAAACTTGAACATGATACAAATATGTCTATTACTTCTATTGGAGATGCAATAAGAGTTGCTGATAGTAATTGGTCTGTGTCATACATTCACAATTGGAAGAAATGTTAACTTTCAGTGAGAGGGTAAAGAAAATAAAGGTGTGATATTTTCCCCAACAAAGTTCATGGACCCCTTCAATTCTATTCATGGACCACTAAGTGTCCTGAAGATGCAGACTACAAATCTGCAAAGACAGTGGGACGCCATCATTCATTCAGCACCTATTGGGTGTGGGGCACAGTAACCAGTGTTTCATGCTATTCTTGCAACATGCTATAGAGGAGATATTGATATTTAAAAGATGAGAAAACCGAGTCTCAAGGAGTTTTATGTAACCTGTCTGGAGTCACATACATTATGAATGCCAGCTGCAGGATTAGAATCCAAATGTCAAACTCCATAGCCTTCTTATGCTTTTCCCACTGAGAAATATGACCTAAACAATGAGCACAGTGTTTTGAATGGGAGTTATAAGATGAAAACAGCCAGAACAAGGAGTTGTTTTCGGGAGTGCTAGGAATACAGTTAGAAGTGTGGGAAAGGACCAGACTTTAGATTCTAAAAAGAATGTAAAGAGAAATAAAAGTAAAAGCTTTGGAGCATACAAAAGTTAAGTTCCTGGGGGGGGGGGGGGGCGGTTAATGATAAAAACAGTATCTAAGGGAAAAATAATCTGATGAATTATAATTGTAGAGATTACTGTAACATTCCCTGTCCAAAAGATTCTACTTATGCCTTACCTAAAATTAAATGAAGCCTTTTGCTAATTTTCTGAAAGTGTCTTTAGATTTTTTTCTTAAGATCTATTCTTAAATATAGAAAGATACACAATACACAGAAACATAAAGGCACTTGCTATTGTTAAATATAGCAAAACACACATCGACTTACCAACACTTGTGCAACTTTCACCGTCTCCATCCAGCTTCCACCCTTCATAGCATGAGCACTTGACTGTGTGCTTGTGCTGCTCACACACTTGGCTGCACTTTAGGTGATTGCTACAATAATCCACAATCTCGCACGTTTTATTGTCTTTGTGGAGTTGAAGTCCTTCAGGGCAGGAGCAGACAATTCCTCTTCCGGGAACAACAGAACAGTGGTTGCTACAGCCTCCGTTGTTCAGAGAACATTCGTCTATAAGAGAAGAGATTTTAGAGCATTATCGGTTGTTTTGATCAATTAAATACTAATCTTTGAACTCAACTCCCTGAGGCTGAAAATAGAGAGAGAATATAATAAATAGAAGAGAGCCTTTTCAGATTTCTTTTTCAGGAGTTGGGCTAGGAATGATGAAATAATTCGTCCAATGACCAAATGCAATTCTGTATGACAGGAATTGAGAATGAAAGATTTTCATTTCTGTAAAACTTTGGAGTACACTTGGTTGTACCCACAGAGGTAAATGGGTTCAATATTTCTATTATTAGTAGAGTAATTGTGGTGAGCCTTTTATCGGTTACTCAAAATCAGTTGTTGAGGTCTTCCAAAAGGGATGCATATACATACATTGATGATCTGAACATTTGACTTATCTTGATGTTTATAAGTAAACAGGCATATGCATATATATGCATAATATCCACATACCTTTTTCTGCATCTATAGTCTGATTTATAATGATAATGCAAATGAAGAATGGATTAGTTTCCCCTTTACAGGCTGCAGCTATTTATTTTTAATTTAGGTAAATTGTATGATATATATATATATATATATATGCTGTTATGATCCTGTCTGGAATAATGAGCAACTAGTATTAACTGCATGAATAATATAACTGGTTTATAAAGAAAGAGGATATTCTTTTACAGTATTTATAATATCTAATATATTAATGTATCATTAATATATATATTAATGTATCACTTTACTTCATCATAAAATTGCAGGCTCCCTGAGGGTATACAATATATGTGCTCTGTTTACCTGTGCATATGAAATAGTTAGTACTGTCCCTAGCATGAAGTAAGCAGTTAAAAATACTTATTGAATTAAAAAAATTAGAATTGTCCAAAGACACACACAGAACTGCCTTAAAAAGAGTAACTACTTGTCCAATTGGGAAAATGACAAGTTGGAATACTTATCCCTTGAAAAAAAAAGCAGCTAATTATTTTGCAAGCACATTAATTGCAAAAATATATTTCACATTACTATTCACTATTAAATAAATAGCAATAAGGACAACAAACACTTTTTTATTTAAAATATTTTTGAGTACTTTTCAAAGGCTGTTTAATTAGAAGTTGTATTTTGAGACAAGCTAAATTAGAATGTTGTTCAATAAGTTGCAGTTATATATACTTACATACCTCAAATATTTCCTGTTATCCATGGAAATTTATCCAGTTTAAAATTAGGCTGAAATGTAAGGTTTTCAAAAAAATATTTCCCACACTTCTTAAACTTCCATATGGGCCAACTTTTCTTTATATCAATTATTACCATATAAGAAGTGACAGTAGTAAGAAAAGAAAATGATAATATTAACTATTTTCTTTAAGAATGAAATTCAATTTTGGCATTATTTTAGGGGGAAAAAACAATTCATTTCTTGGTTCCTCCAAATGTGTTTGTTCACCCATAATCATAATAATTTCAAAACAGCAGTCATTTCAAAGTATTTGCCCCCTTTTAGTTCAACTGACATTCTTTTTTATTAATTCTTTATTGTTTAAAGTATTACGAGTCTCCTTTTTTCCCCCATTGACCTCTCCCCCACCACTTCCTCCCTCAAGCACAACACCTCACCCCCCACTACTATCTGACATTCTTTTTCAATAGAATTACTTCAAAGAAATGTCACTGTACCCAGCAGGTGGGGGGGGAAAAAAGTTACAGCCCTGCTGGCATAGCTCACTGGTTGAATATAGAGGTCATGGTTCAATTCCAGGTCAGGGTACATGTCTGAGCTGTGGCTCAATCCCCAGTATGGGGCATGCAGGAGGCAGCCAATCAATGATTCTCTCACCTCATTGATGCTTCTATCTCTCTCTCCCTCTCCCTTCTTCTCCGAAATCAATAAAAATGTATTTGTTTAAAAAGTTACAATGCTTTCAGCTTATTTCAAATATGACTGTTCTCTTAGTCCTGAAGTGTCTCTTCCTGACACTATCTGAGGAATTAAGTCACAGATTTAGGATAAACAAAAAAATTCACGTTGAAATATAAAACTAAATATGGAAATTTAATGCTAATATTTGAATGACTAGTCCCTTGTCCATTCTTCCTTAACCCTATACCTGTCATTTTTTTAAAAAAATGATTATCTGACAAAGGTTCCTCTGAGCTCTCTTGTCAACTGGTCCCCAACCTTGGACTATAAAAATTGCAAACTCTAGGCACAAATAATTTCATTCTCCACTCCTGCCCGCCCTGTTCCACACAATAAGAGATTCAACAAATACTGGAAAAGTTTCTAACAGCTTAAGGCTGCATTCCTAGAATGACTCTGCCTCTCACCAATCCCCCCTTTTAAAGTGCCTGTCCCAGAAAGCTCAACCCTGCCAGGAGAATTTATTCTTTGTTCCAGCCAAAACCTGTTGATAAGCACAGGTCCCTGAACCTCCTCTTAGAGTGGTTACTTTAGAAAGCTTGCAATTACAAATACTACTTTCTCTACACCTTTTAATCTTTTTTTTAGATGTAAATCTTCTATCACTCAAAACTGTCTTCTCAAAGATTTGAGAGTAGTCTCTGTCAAATGCAAACATGCAAAGAGATAACCATCTCACTCTTGCTCTAACTGGCTCCAATGGTCCCAATCATAAAGACTTGAGAAGTTTGTTTCTTCTCTGGGGTTAGTACCTTCTCTGGTAATTTTACAACCAGTTTCCTTGTAGCCTCTCTACTCTCTGTAATTCTTTGAAATGTTTGAGTGAGGCTTCTCCTCTGATGAAAAAATGGCTAGACAGCAAAAAGTGATTTTCAATCTTGAAGTAAACAAATGAATTCAGAAAAAGCAGGGTGGTAGAGATCACCAATGAACGTGCATGCATGTAAGCATAACCAATAGACACAGAAAATAGGAGGGTAAAGGCCTAGGCTCTGGGGCAGTGGCAACCTGGGAGAAGTCAATGGGGGGGAAGGGGGGCATCTAATACTTTCAACAATAAAAATTTTAAAAGAAATTGTTTTCCCAATTCAGAGTTCAGCAGAACAAAAACTCTAATTTCTTTCAACATCCATAGTGCCTCAGGTATTATTATCATGATTTCATGATAGAGATCCTCATCTTCATTTTTGTTTTGAGGAAACTGACATTTCAAAAAATTAAGCCACCTGTCTAGGTTACTTAATTGCACTATAACACATAATTTTTTTAAAAAGCACATAATTCAAACTTTTCAAAGTCTAAACTTTTTCTAAAGTTACACACTTTTAATTTTAAGAGTACTGATAGTTTCCTTCATTCAGAATCACTCTTATAACTTCCTGAGCAAGCCTCAGATATTGTCATGTAAGAGATATTCCTAGCCACCAAACTGCTCCATCAAGGAGAAGTATCTAGGAGAGATAGGAGTGAATAGAGATAAACTAATCTGTTATCTTTGATTATTATTTTTTTATTGTTTTCTAATTTAGGTTTTATGGGAGGTATTTTGGTTTGAATCTTCTTGTTTAAATTTTAGCACACTGACTGAGACTATTGCATTGACTACTTCAAGATTATTTTATAGAATCACAAACTCTTTTGAAGAAATATATTTTATTACATAAATTAAAAAAGAACAACATTAATGCTCAATTCAGATCAAAAGATAACTTCAGGCTTCAATGCAGTTGTCTTTCCTACATTCAATTGGGCAGCTTCACCGTTTTCTCACAGCCTCATATTCTTCCTACCAGTCCATAAACTCTTCTTCATTATTCTACTAATTTCACCATCAATATTATCTAAAATATATATTTTAAAGACCTCCTTGCTAAATATCTGATCTCCCCACAAAGAAGAAAATATAGTTTTCTTTATGTATGCCAGTTGACATAACGAGATAGCTAATCAAAAATAACTTTATTTTATGTATTTATTTATATTTATCTTTATTGTTGAAAGTATTACAGATGTCCCCCATTTTTTAGCCCACTGACTCTCTGCATCCCTCCCCCCCGCAACAGACATTCACCACACTATTGCTAGAAAGGATGTGGAGAAAAGGGAATGCTCATGCACTGCTAGTGCGAATGCAAAATGGAGCAGCCACTATGGAAAACAGTGTTGAGTTTCCTCAGAAAATTAAATATGGAACTGCCATTTAACTCAGTGATCCTACTTCTAGGAATCTATCCTAAGAATGGTAAAACACCAATTAGAAAGAATGTATGCACCCATATGTTCATAGCAGCACTATTTACAATAGCTAAGATCTAGAAACAGCCCAAGTGCCCATCAGTAGATGAATGAATTAAAAAGCTGTGGTACATTTACACCACAGAATACTATGCAGCAATGAAAAAGAAGGATCTCTTACACTTTGAGACAGCATGGAGGGACCTGGAGATTGTTATGCTAAGCGAAGTAAGCCAGTCAGAGAAAGAAAAGTATCACATGATCTCACTTATATGTGGAATCTAATGAACAAAATAAACTGCAAACAAAGTAGATCCAGAGACATGGAACAGACTGATGAAACTCAGAGGGAAAAGGGGAGGGGTGTGGGAAAAGATTAACCAAATAACTTCTATGAATATATGCGTAACTCAAAAGTTAAGCTCAAAAGCTATCGGGTAGAAATCATCATTTTAGCTAACTAAAGCACACTAAAGAAAGTTATTGTATGAGGACTAAAAGCTAATGTAATATATATACATATATATATATATATATATATATATATATATATATATATATATCAGTAATATTCAGTTGGTCTTACAATCCAGACTCTTCCTTTCTTCTTTCTAAATATGTTTCTATTTTCATGACTAGAAGGCATGACAAAATCCATTGGGTGGCAGTAAACTCCATTCCATGGATCACTAATAGCAAGATTCTCCTATTCTGAGTGACTCGCTGACAAAACATAATCAGTTCCATTGTGGCAGCAGCATTGACCATGCAGAGATCTAAATGATGAGCACAGCTATACAACTGTTAAGTGAGTTAAACATAGGCTACACTCTTCTGCTTTATTTTCAGAAATTTCTAATCATATTTTTGAAATTGTTATAGACTTAACATGGTTGTAAAAAGGTAGATAGGGTTCAGTGCTAAACCTTTCATTTTTAAATTGAATGAATGGAAAGAGTGACTGTTAACTATAATCAGTATCAACAGGTGAACTAAAAGGCTCTAGTGTTCAGAAAGAAGCAAATGCAGTGAAAAGTGCAATACCACAGAGATCGCCTTCATCAGACCCATCCAGACAGTCCCTTCTCCCATTGCAGAGCTTCTCTGGCTGCAGGCAGACTGAAGTGTCGTTAGCACAAGGGTACTTGGGTGGTCCACACAAGAAATTGTCACAGTCATCTTCATCGGACTGATCTTCACAGTCAATATCTCCATCACATACCCATGCTTTGTTGATGCATCTCCCTTAAGAAAATAGAAAGAGTATGCATTTAATGTTTTGTAATTAAATCACTGTAATATTGAGTGGTCATCACTATCTTCCATCAGAGCCAGAACTACTTGCCATTAGCAACAAACCTATTTGCTGATAGCTTCGCAGTTTATTTTCATGACATTTCAATGTTTCTTGTCCTGGTTCTTGAAGTGGCTCTTAGTGTTAAATCCTTGATATTTTATTTAGTTTCAAGTTATGGGTCTACCTTATTTAAATAATCCTATGACGAATTGAAAGTTTAATTACAGTCTTTAAAGGTATATTTGTATATAAGTGCCTCTACAAACTTTAAATTTAGGTAAATGCTATCAGTGTCTTTTGGAATTCTAAATTTAAGTAAATACTTTATTTTTGCAGGAGAAATGTCCTTCTATTGACATTTATAACCTCAACATCTAAACTCCTCACACCCAGACTTATGTACATGTCCTTTCATAAAAGAATATAAAGTGTTATTAAATATATTCATAGTTAAGGAATAATACAGATCAGATTTATGGAAATGGGTATTTATTGACTTTGAGAAAAAAAAGTGATTACTATTTAGCCAGCATGTTTCAAAGTAACAATGTGAAGTGCATAGAAAACAATGGTCATTGTCTAGGTAACTCTTTTGTCACTGCAAATTATTCCTCATTTCCATATTGTTTGCATTTTTCTTCTAAGTTATTATTTTTCTGGATTATCCACAGTTAAGGTGTCATTTGAATAAAATAATGTACCATAAGATAAATACTAGTTAATGACTAAATACATATCAGTATCTCATAAAATGACTGGGGCAAACAAAAGAAAATGAAATATATTAGAATGTATATGTCCAAGAGTCCTCTATAAATGTCTTCTTCAATCTTACAGGCTGCTAAATTTTAAGTAAAATACTGATGAAAAGATGTTTCACTTATAGAAATATATTAATAATGTTTCATACTATTATAAGTCAAATAAGAACAAAACACAAATGACCAATCCCATAATTAATATAAATTCATTTGATAATATTAAACATTATTAATCTAAATACTCTTAAAATGGATACTTCACAAATAATAAATGTGATATAAATGGAGAAACAACTTACACTCTTGCATCCACATTATACATAAAACAAATAATATTATTTTATGTCATTCTGGAAATATGATCTAATGGAGCAATTAGGAAATACAAAAAAATGAGGTGTACAATTAGAAAAGAGTATCACTACCTGTGGTTAATATAATAATGTAATTACAAAATCAATAAAAATTAAATAAGGACTATAAGAAACTAAGAATTCCAAAAATAGGTAGGTAGTTTTAAAATTTATACAAAAATTAATAAATTTCATATATACAAAATACAGTAAAAGAAACAAACAATTTAAAAAATCTGCTATAAAACAAAGTATAACTACCCAAAATACTGTAGAATTTGCATTAAAGAAAATTTAAACACCTACAAAAAATCCCAAAAGAAGCATCACATAAAGATATAGTTTGGTCTTAAAGAAGAAGATTTATCACTGTAAAAATATTATTTTCCCAAAGTTAATATGATTCCAAATACAATAGTAACAATACTATTACAATCCTATCAGATTATCATAAAATTAAGAAAATGAAACTGAAAATATCTTTTAGTCAAAAAAATGCAAAAGATTAATGAATAAAAACTGGATATGGGAAATATTTAGCAGTATTTTGAAGAAGCAGTAGTTAAAATATTTCATAACAAAGTATCAATAAACATATCAATAAACAGCATAGAGACACAAAAATCCTCATCTATACTAATAAAAGGGTAATATGCTAATTAGACCAGACATCTTCTGGACATCCATCTGGATGTTCTTCTGGATAAAGCCACAGTGGCGGGGGCTGAGGCAAAGGTGGTTAGGGGTGACCAGGCCAGCAAGGGAGGACAGTTAGGGGCATCCTGGCCAGCAGGGGAGGGCAGTTAGGGGCAACCAGGCCAGCAGGGGAGGGCAGTTGGGGGTAACCAAACAGGCAGGCAGAGTGGTTAGGGGCTATCAGGCAGGCAGGCAGATGAACGATTAGGAGCCAGTGGTCCTGGATTAAAAGGGGTATTTCCAACTGCCAGTTTAGGCCCAATCCTGACCAGCAGTCGGACATCCCCCGAGGGGTCCCAGAATGGAGAGGGTGCAGGCTGGGCTGAGGGATCCCCCCCCCCTCATGCATGAATTTTGTGCAACAGGCCTTTAGTCCTATTTAATAAAAGCCTAATATGCTAAGGGTCCAGTCGTCTAGTTGGCTGTTCAACCAGTCAAAGTGTAAAATGTTAATGATATTCTAAGGCCGCTCAACTGCTCACTATGACATGCACTGACCACCAGGGGGCAGATGCTCCGACTGGTAGGTTAGCTTTCTGCTGGGGTCTAGCTGATCAGGACTGAGTGAGATGGGCCAGACAAGCCCTGGAGCCCTCCCACGGTCCCTCCCTGGCTGGCCAACCTCCTGCATCCCTCCCCAGCCCTGATCGTGCACCATTGGGGTCGCTCGGCCTGGCCTGCACCCTCTCACAATCCTGGACCTTTTTGGGGACGTTGGAGAGCCAGTTTCAGCCCGATCCCGCAGGCCGGGCTGAGGAACCACGCTAGTGCATGAATTTGTGCACCAGGCCTCTACTTTATGTATATGGTTTTAATATATAAAATTACAATTCAAAATAATAGGAAAATTAATTACAAAGATAATGACATTAGAATCATGGATTAGCCATCTGGAGGAAAAAAATGTAGAGCTGAGTCTTCACTTGATTATTATACCAATATAAATTCAAGATAGATTAAAGAGGCATTTTAAATTAACAATGATAAACACAAAAATATTCTAGAATAAAATAGACACTAAAACAATAACTTAAAATGGTCATTACACAACCCCAGAAAACATAAAAGACAAATGACAAACTTGATTTTATTAATATTTTTATTATACATTGCAACAATAAAATCCATATATAGATAATCTGAATATCAGAAAAAAATACTATATTTAAGAAAAGGGAATATTTTTAAAAAATAAATTGGCTCTTACAAATCAATAAGATAAAGATCAATAACTCAACACAAGTGAAAGAGTCAGAATAAATTAATAATGGCTTACAAATACAAGCTTTTCAAAATATCTTTCAATTAAAAAATAAAACAGCAATTTGATACCATTTTTTCTCTTCCAGACTGATTAAGACCCAAAAGTTAGACAAAAAAATACACACATACACAGATTTGAGAAAGGTTTAAATAATAGCCAAATTTTAAGGGGACTGAAAATTAAGTAATCTCTCTGTAGACATTATTATGAAATCTAGCAAAGAAAAATACATCAACTCTCAACCACAGTAATTATATTATTTTATTTTTAAATTAATATATTTGCCCAAATTCATAAAGATGCATATATAAGGTATGCATTGCTGCTTTGTATATATTAGTAAAAGAATAGTAACAACTTAAATTATAATTTTCAAGAGTGGTAACATCAATTACAATGCATCCATATACTGAAATTATATGCTTGAGAGAAAAAGAATGAGATGATTCTGCATAAATTAATATAAAACAATCTCTAAAAAATCTAAATAAGAAAAGCCATAAAGTTGAATGTATGGTAGGCTTTCTTATATGTTAAAGGAGATTTGTCTGTTTACCAGTATTCATCACTACCTTTTCATTCAGATAGCATTATAAATACATGGCTAAGCTCCTTGATATTTAAATTCTTTCTGGAGGGCTACACAGATAAAAGTTAAAAATTAATCCCTCTAGTTAGGAAGACTTCGGGTACTGGAAACCTGGAGTAGGAGGCAGAGAGATTTTTCATTGAATCCTTTTGTGCTATTTTATTTTCCTTCTTCCATACTTAACATAAGTTATCCCCAAAAATACTCGCTCATTTTAAAAAGACAAAGATAAAATGTATTCACAAGTGCAATAAAATCTGATAGTTTCTACAGATATATTATAAAAATTCAATATTGAGGTTTCTCTGTACCTTTCACTTTCCTAGGGACTTTAGAAAATATAAGAGTCATAACATCAAGTCCCTGTCATCTAGGACTTTATAATCTAGTTAGCAAGAGAAGATCAATGCTTAATATATAACTGTAGTCTAAAATATGACATCATGTACTTAAGTATTAAATTATAAGGAGTCATTTGCAAGTATAACAGAGTGAAGGGGGAGTTCAAGAATAATATAGTAATTTTCATTCTTAGTTTGGTGACTCAAGAAACAACTTCCTATTTTTCCCCAGACATTAGTTATCCATCCTGACATTTTAACCACTGACTTCGGAGTGGTCTTAGAATTGTTTCAATAAACTCATCCATAAATCAATATCAATCTTTTAAGGTCAGAATAGCAGTAATACCTGTTTGCCATCCTTAACCTAAATGCTGCCTGAAAAGGGGTTTATTCAAATGACTAATAACTTTAACATAGGTTGTATTACCAGATATATGAATACATAGGAATATACAGTTTAGATAAAATATATGTTTAAACAGCTCCTGTGTCCCAATGATTTTTCAAGGTTTGTTTGAAGTGTCACTGCTTCTCTAATTTATTTTTTGTTAGATTTTAATTTTTATAAAAATATAGATAAGAGGGTGCACCAGGTATATATAATAAGTTTAATTACATTTCTAATTCATGACCATTAATTGGGTAAAACCCCCAAAGCAAATGACCTTAGTAAATATACTTAAATAATGTTGATTTTTACTTGATTCATATCAAAACAAATCCTTACATAGTCAAGTCTTTGGCCTTAACATCTTGAAAAAGTAATTATTATAGATTTCCTTGTTTTAGGTCCCTCCTTTATAAATAAGAAACTTGAGACTTATGTCAAAGTATTATTATCAAAATAAAGATTAGTAATATTAAAATGTGTTATACAAATCATAAATATCCAATATTTAAAAACCAATATTAAAAATATATTTTTAAATGTGCACAAATAAGTTCAAATAGCCAAGTATTTCACTTTGTCTTTACTAATTCTTCTTTATAAAAACATTACATGCTAAAAATAATACTAGGTGTTTATATCAAGTAGAGTTCTATATAATCTATACTAAAAAAAGTGTAATATGCAAATTGGTCAGGACACCCTAACAACTGAACAGCAGGCTATGTGGGGCAAAAAAGCTGGCAGGAGGGTTAGTGAGGGACGACCAAACAACTGAATAAGCAGGCTGCGTGGGGTGACAAAACCAGCAGGGGTTTAGTGAGGGATGACCAAACGACTGAACAGCAGGCTGCATGGGGCGACCAAACGACCGAACAGCAGGCTGTGTGGGGCAACCAGGCCGGCAGGGGGGACAGTTGGGGGCAACCAGGCTGGCAGAGGGGGGAAGTTGGAGGCAACCAGGCTGGCAGGGGCGGGGGGGGGGCAGTAAGGGGAAACCAGGCCAATGAGGGGGCAGTTAGGGACGACCAGGCTGGCAGACAGAGGTGGTTAGGGGTGATCAGGCTGGCAGGCTGGCGGTTAGGGTTGATCAGGCTGGCAGTTAAGGACGACCAGGCTGGCAGACAGAGGCGGTTAGGGGTGATCCAGCAGTTATGAACCAGCAGTCCTAGATTGTGAGAGGGATGTCTAACTGCTGGTTTAGACCTGATCCCCGGGATTGGGCCTAAACAGGCAGTTGACCATCCCCCAAGGGGTCCCATATTGGAGAGGGTGCAAGCTAAGCTGAGAGGACTCCCCTCCACCCCTGTGCACGAATTTCATGCACTGGGCCTCTATTAGTTTTTGATTTATTTATAATGAGGTTTTCAAACTGATAACTATATGTATAAAACCCTTATGGGAACTGTAGTGTTGTTCTTTGAGAAAGAGAATAAGAATAGCCAAGTGACAACATCATAAACAACAAACAGAATTAACAAAAATAAGCATGTTGGTTTCATGACAGCTAGTACAATTGCATGTACACACATACACACACACACAAAAGACATTATCAGGATTATTTTGATTGGTGTCACCTTAAAATATACAGTTTAGTTAAAAAGCCACCACCACAATAACTACAGGACAACTGAGTTTCAAGGTATCCTTAGAAAATGTGCTGCTTTCCCAAAATACATTTATATGATCTCTTCAATAGTTTATCTTTTCTCTATAAAACTGTGTGGCTATTAAAAATAATAGAGTTATCATTTATAAATTGCTTGACTTGGTTTATCTTAAAAGACAACACAGGGTATAACAGAATAACTTCTCTTCTGGAATATGACTAGCAGTTAATATTTAAAATCCTATCTAATAAAAGAGTAATATGCAAATTGACCATACCTCCACTACACCCACAAGCCATGCCCACCAGCCAATCAGGAGTGAGTATGCAAATTAACCCAACCAAGATGGCTGCGGCCACACAGAGAGCAGGAGGCTTGGGTTTCCCTGGTGATGGAGGAAGCCTAGATTTCCACCTGCCCTGGCGGGCCCAGGCCTCCGCTGAAGGCTACAAAGTTTCAATTATAGAAGACAAATAAATCCCAACAAAAATGGCGGCAGCCATAGAGCTGAAGAGAGCAGGAGGCTTGAGTTGCCCCTCACAATGGAGAAAACCAAGTTTCCTGAAGCTCTGGCCTGCCTTGGCCTCCGCTACAAAGTTTCAATTATAGAAGATAAATAAATCCCAACAAAAATGACTGCGGCCATGGAGCGAGCAGGAGGCTTGGCTCTGCTCAAGGCTACAAAGTTTCAATTATAGAAGATAAATAAATCCCAGATACCAGGGCCTCCACTCGGGTCACTGGGGGGCATGGCCAGCCTGCAGACCACCACAGGCCCCTCTGCCAGGCCACCCCACGCCCCAAGGAAACCCCCACCCCGATCCGGGACACCCTTCAGGGCAAACCAGCCGGCCCCACCCCTGTACCAGGCCTCTATCCTATCTAAGCAGGGGAGGGCAGTTGGGAGGGACCAGGTCTGCAAGGGAGGGCAGTTGTGGGCTATCACGCAAGCAGGGGAGGGCAGTTGGGAGGGACCAGGCCTGCAAGGGAGGGCAGTTGTGGGCAATCAGGTCAGCAGGGAAGGGAAGTTAGGGGTGACCAAGTTAGCAGAGGAGGGAAGTTGGGGGCGACTGGGCCTGCAGGGAAGGGCAGTTGGGGGGGACCCAGGCCTGCAGGGGAGAGCACTTGGGGGGGACCAGGCCTACAGGGAGGGCAGTTATGGGTGACCAGGCCTGCAGGGGAGGACAGTTAGGGGTAACCAGGCCTGCAGGGGAGGGTAGTTAGGGGCAAAAAGGCTGGCAGGGGAGCAGTTAGACATCAATCAGGCTGGCAGGGGAGTGGTTAGGGGTTGATCAGGCTAGCAGACAGAAGCAGTTAGGGGCAATCAGGAAGGCAGGCAGGCTAGCAGTTGGGAGCCAGCTGTCCTGGATTGTGAGAGGGATGTCCGACTGCCCGTTTAGGCCTGATCCTACCGTGATAGGGCCTAAACGGGCAGTCGGACATCCCTCTAGGGGTCCCAGATTTGAGAGGGTGCAAACTGGGCTGAGGGACACACACCCCCGTGCACGAATTTCATGCACTGGGCCTCTAGTATGGGTATATAGAGAAATAAATCTTTGCAAAAATCCTAATGAATTTACTCAATAATATATTTATAATGTCTTTTAAAATACTGGCCTTTAAATTGCAAGCTTTTAATTTTTACATTACTAAACTTTAATGCCACATACATATTTCTTTAATAATGTTGGGCTTCAATTTAATTCAGTAAATATTTATTGAATATGATGTGCTTGCCTAGTTTACTAAGAATGTGGAAAGAAATAAAAAATTCCTGACCCTATGGAGCAATTAGTCTAGTGGTGACAAACATTGTAATATTGAGCATATAAAAATAATACAAGTAATATAATTATCACAGCATGCTATGCAATTTCACAGAGGTAGAAAGTATGTGTGATTGGAAGGTTGAGATAAAATTTATTGAGATGTTATTTGGAAAGGGGTTTTAAACGGTGGCTGTAAATATCACATATGAGCATGAGAAATAAAAGTATTATATATAGAAAGCTGTCTTCTGTGTGTCATTTTAACATTCAAATCTATACCCTCTTGGGGGGCACAAGTAAAGCAAAAAGAGAGAGAAAAACGACAGTTTAATAGCATGATGATTAATCCTGTTACTCAATGGAAATGTGTCAGGGCATTGATGGTGGAAGTAAATCAACTCTTCCTTAATTTGTTGCTCTTGCATTTCTGAGTGGATCCACTATAAACTTATATTTTGTACATGTATGCTTGATCTTATGCTAAACATTATTTTCTTAATAATGTAGTTGTAAGTACAAATTTCATCAGGACCATATACAAAGAGGCATGTATACTGAGTTTTATGGATGATTTTCTATAGTAAATTTGAACATAGGCAGTTTTAGCTTTATGTGCTGAATCTAACCCATACATAAAATGTAACCCCTATGTAAATTTATAAAGATGGGAAACAGCCATACTTGTTCCAGAAGCAATAATAAGGCAGTTTGGGGGCCATAGTTTATAAAATGCTGATTACTAATTCAAGAAGGGCCCTTAAATTTTATGGACAATGGATAACCATTGAAAGGTTTTGAGAAGGTATGATTCAGGTTATAGCTTATGAAGTAAGAGAAAGCCAAAGTTGTGTGTATAATGGATTAAAGATAATAATTGCCAGGAGAAAATAGTAGGCCACACAATGGTCTTATTGTGAAACTAGTGGCCCAGTGCATGAAATTCGTGCACTGGGGGTTGGAGGTCCCTCAGCCCAACCTGCCCCCTCTCACATACTGGGAGCCCTCAGGGGATGTCCTGCAGACGGCTTAGGTCAGCGCCCCATGGGGAGTAGGCCTAAGCTGTAGTCTGGTCTCCATTTGTGGGAGGCAACCGGGCTGGTCAGGGGAAGGCACCAGCCCCATCATCCTGCTGCTAAAGCCATTGCCAGTTACCGCAGCCACCATGTTGTTTTCATCAACATGGACTCCAGTCCCTTCACCAAGAAAAAATGACAACTTTGTTTAGGCATTTTCAAGATGTGTCTTTCATAGGATATACATTTCTTTATTTAATTTTTTTATCCTCACCTGAGGATATGTTTCCATTGACCTTTAGAGAATGTGGAAGAGAAAGGGAAAGACAGAGAGAAACATCAAAGTGAGAGGACCACCTTGATCGGTTGCCTCCTGCATGAGGCCTGATCTGGGCCCCGGCCAGGGAGGAGCCTGCAATGGATAACCATTGAAAGGTTTTGAGAAGGTATGATTCAGGTTATAGCTTATGAAGTAAGAGAAAGCCAAAGTTGTGTGTATAATGGATTAAAGATAATAATCCATTAATACCTTTGATCAGAATCAAACCCAGACCCTGCTGTCTGCAGGCTGAGGCATTATCCACTGAGTCAAACCGGCTAGGGCAGGATATGACATTTCTTAGCCTTCCAGCAGCGGACCTTCATTTTTTTCTCCAGAAGTGTGGTGGAAAAACCCTAGATCACCTTTTTGGATTTTTATTACCCAAGTTACTAAGAATATTACCAGTGGCACACAGGAAGCTTAGCCAATGTGCAGTCAGAAAAGGTGTTTCCTCTATAGTTCACACCAATCGAGGGCTGGGCTGTGCCCAGGCCCCTCCAGCTCCCTCTGATCAACGGCACAGCCCCTGCCAAGGCCTGCCCAGACCGAAAGCCTCTTGGGCAGGAGTGGACCCCCAGCTCCCTGCAATCAATCGCAGGGGGTCCGCTCCTGCCCAGGCCAAAAGCAGACCCCCAGCTCCATGCCCAGGTGATAGATCGCAGGGGGTCCACTCTTGCGCCAGGCCGAAGCAACCCCCAGCTCCCTGCGATCCATCGCAGGGGGTCCGCTCAGGGCGCCTATGTATGCAAATTAACTGCCATCTTGGTTGGGTTAATTTGCATACTCACCCTGATTCGCTGGTGGGCGTGGCTTGGGCGTAGTGAAGGTGCGGTCAATTTGCATATTACTCTTTTATTAGGTAAGACTAGAAGCCCGGTGCATGAAATTCGTGCACGGAGGGGGGTTGTCCCTCAGCCCAGCCTGTACCCTCTCCAATCTGGGACTCCTGGAGGGATGTCCGACTGCCCGACTAAACGGGCAGTCGGACATCCCTCTCACAATCCAGGACTGCTGGCTCCCAACTGCTTGCCTGCCTGCCTTCCTGATTGCCCCTAACTGCTTCTGCCTGCCAGCCTGATCACCCCCTAACCACTCCGCTGCCAGCCTGGTTGATGCTTAACTGCTCCCCTGCCAGCCTGTTTGCCCCCAACTTCCCTCCTCTGCCAGCCTGGTCACCCCTAACTGCCCTCTCCTGCAGGGTTGATCATCTCCAACTGCCCTCCCTTGCAAGCCTGGTCCCTCTCAACTGCCCTCCCTTGCAGGCCTGGTCCCTCATAACTGCCCTCCCTTGCAGGCCGGGTGCCTCCCAACTGCCCTCTCCTGCTGGCCATCTTGTGGTGGCCATCTTGTGTCCACATGGGGGCAGCTATATTGTGTGTTGCAGTGATGATCAATCTGTATATTACTCTTTTATTAGATAGGATAGAGGCCTGGTGCACGGGTGGGGGCCAGCTGGTTTGCCCTGAAGGGTGTCCCGGATCAGGGTGGGGTTCCCTTGGGGCATCGGGCGGCCTGAGCGAGGGGCCTGTGGTGGTTTGCAGGCCGCCACGCCCCCTGGCAATCCAAGCAGAGGCCCTGGTATCTGGAATTTATTTTCCTTCTACAATTGAAACTTTGTAGCCTGGAGCGGAGCCAAGCCTGCTCCTCCCTCTGGGGCAGCAGCCATTTCTGTGGCAGTTAATTCACATTCTACAATTGAAACTTTGTAGCCTTAAGCGGGTGAGCCCGGCCAGGGTGTGCGGAAAGCTTTGCTTCCCCTGTTGCCGCCGGCAACCCTGGCCTGCTCTCTCAAGCTCCATTCTGCCGCCATTTGTTTGAATTTGTTTACCTTCTATAATTGAAACTTTGTAGCTTGAGTGGAGGCTTAGGCCTGCAATGGCTATGGAAAGCTTGGCTTACTCTGTTACCTGGGAAACCTTGCTCTCTGTGGCTGTAGCCATCTTGGATGTGGTTAATTTGCATACTCGCCCTGACTGGCTGGTGGGCGTGGCTTGGCTGGTGGGCATGGCTTGTGTAGCAGAGTGATGGTTAATTTGCATATTACCATTTTATTAGAGAGGATAATGCAGGCTTAAACTTAGGCTTCTATATGTATAGAAAGAATGAAATGAGTGATGTTAGATAAATTGTAGAGGTAGCATTAGTAGAACTTGGAAAATGATTACCAGTTAGACGTGTCAAAAGGTGCTTTCTGATTTAAATCCACAAGTTTAGAGGATCAAATATGTTCCTAACAGAAATAAGAAATGAGGAAGAATTTCTGGCTTTGGGGAGAAAGAAGAATATTTAGCATAGGATTGAAAAAAATGGGTTTGAAACCTGAGCCAATTTTCAGTGACAAAAATTTTGGAGATGTTTACCTGTAGGTAATAGTTGAAACTTTGGGAAGAGAAAAGTTTGGTATAGATACCTTGCAGAAAGATGAGAAAGAGCAAAACAAAACAAAACAAAAACTTAAGCGAAAAATCTACACAATGCCTGATACATATTATGTATTCAACACATATTTTTAAATTATATAAAAGGAAGAGTCAGAGAAAGAAGGGTAAATGATCATAAAACAAAAAAGAAATCTAAATGGTAAGCAAATAAAGAGGACAATCCAATGTGAGACTTCATAAGAAGAAAAGGTTTATGGACAATCAATAAATTTTCTGAAAAAGAAATAAAGAAATTGGTCCCATTTACAATAACATCCTAAGCAAGAAAATGCACAGAAATAAAACTTAATAGATTTGAATGATTTCTACTTTGAAAACTATGAAACATTGATGACAGAAATCAAAGAAGACACAAATAAATAGAAAGGTATTCCATGTTCATAGTAGAAGAATTGATACTGTTAAAATGTCAATACTACCCAAAGACATCTGTAGTTTCAATGCAACCCCTAAAAAGATTCCAATAGCATACTTTACAGAAATAGAGAGAAAAAATTCCTAAAACGTATATGAAACTACAAAAGAACACAAAGAGCCCAAGAAATGCTAAGAATAAAGCAGAAGGTATCATACTTCTTGATCAAACTGTATGATAAAGCTGTGGTGATTAAAAATATTGAGGTGGCAGAAAAACAGGCCGATAGACCAATGGAACAGAACTGAGAGGCCTGAAATAAACCCAACCATATGTGGTCAACTTTGAGTTGACTAGGGAGCAAAGAATACTCAATGGAAAAAAGACATTCTCTTCAATAAATGGTTCTGTGGAAATTGAATATTCACATGTAAAAGAATGAAATTTGACTCTTATCTTATATTACTCAAAAACACACAAAACAAACTATGTATTAAAGGCTTAAATATAACATCTATAACCATAACACTCCTAGAAGAAAACATTAAAAAAAGCTCTTTGACATGACTTTTTTGGAAATCACACCCAAAGCATAAAAAAATAAACAAGTTAGACTACATCAAATGAAAATATTTGCACAGCAAAAGAAATAATTAACAAATTAAAAACTCAACCTGTGGAATGGGAAAGCAATATTTGATAAGGGGTTAACATCCAAAATACACAGGGAACTCATACAACTCAATATTAAAACAATAAAAAAAACTAAGGACAACAAAGGACCTGAATAGGTTTTTCCAAAGAAGTTGTAGCAATCGCCAACAGGTACATGAAAAGGTGCTCAGCATCACTAGTCATTACGGACTTATAAATTAAAACAATAATGATATATTATATTACACCTGTTAGAATGGCCGTCACCAAAAAGACAAGAGATAACAAATGTTGGCTTGGATATGGAGAAGAGGGAACCCTTGTGCACTGTTGGTAGGATTGTAAATTTGGTACAGCCACTATGGAAAACAGCATGGAGGTTCCTCAAAAAATTAAAAAGAGAATTGTTATATGATCCATCGATTTCACTTCTGGGAATACAACCAAAGAATATAAAAAGGCTAACTCAAAAAGATATCTGTAACCTCACATTCATAGTAGTATTATTTACAATAGCCAAGACATGGAAACAACTAAGGGTCCATCAGTGGCTAAACAAAGAAAATGATATATATACAAATATATATATATTAGAATACTATTTAGCCATAAAAAATGGAGAAATCCTACCTTTTGCAATAACATGGACATTATGCTAAGTGATTTCAGTCAGAGAAAAAGAAAATACTGGAAGATCTCACTTTTATATGGAATGTTTTAAAAATCCCACCAAATATATAGAAAAAGAGATCAGAGGTGAGAGGGTAATTATAGGAAAGTGGTCAAAATGTAAGAACTTCCAGTTATAATCCTATATAATAAAGAGGTAATATGCAAATTGACCATCACACCCTCACAAGATGGCTGCCTACGACCAGGCCAGCAGGGGGGTTAGTGAGGGACGACCAAATGACTGAATACCCGGCTGTGTGGGGCAACCAGGCTGGCAGGGGGGTTAGTGAGGGATGACCAAATTATTGAACAGCAGGCTGTGTGGGGCGACCAGGCCGGCAGGGGGCTTAGTGAGGGACGACCAAACGACTGAACAAGCAGGCTGTGTGGGGCGACCAGGCCAGCAGTGGATCTGTGAGGGGCGACCAGGCCGGAAGAGGGGGGAAGTTGGGGGCAACAGGCCAGCAGGGGGGGCAGTTGGGAGCGACAAGGCTGGCAGGGGGGAACAGTTAGGGGCAACCAGGCTGGTAGAGGGAGGCAGTTGGGGGCAACCTGGCTGGTAGTGGGGAGCAGTTAGGGGCAACCAGGCTGGCATGGGGGGGGGGCAGTTAGGGGCAATCAGGCTGGCACAGAGGCAGTTAGGGATGACCAGGAAGGCAGGCGGGTGAGCGATTAGGAGCCAGCAGTCCAGGATTGTGAGAGGGTGTCTGACTGCTGGTTTAGGGCCAATCCTGGGGATTAGAGAGGGTGCAGGCTGGGCTGAGGGGACCCGTCCTCCCCCAATGCATGAATTTCGTGCACTGGGCCTCTAGTAAGATTATAATGCCTTTCGTCCAGAACCGCCATCTTCTAGTAATTTGCCAAAATGACTAACACAAAGGGAACGAGGAGAGGCACCCGCTATATGTTCTCTAGGCCTTTTAGAAAACATGGAGTTGTTCCTTTGGCCACACACATGCGAATCTACAAGAAAGATGAAATTGTGGACATCAAGGGAATGGGCACTGTTCTAAAAGGAATGCTCACAAATATTACCACGGCAAAACTGGAAGAGTCTACAGTGTCACCCAGCATGCAGTGGCATTGTTGTGAACAAGCAAGTCAAGGGCAAGATTCTTGCCAAGAGAATTAATGTACGTAGTGAGCATATTAATCACTCTAAGAGCCGAGATAGTTTCCTGAAATGTGTGAAGGAAAATGATCGGAAAAAGAAGGAAGCCAGAGAGAAAGGTACCTGGGGTTCCACTGAAGCATCAGCCTGCTCCACCCAGAGAAGCAAACTGTGTGAGGACCAATGGGAAGGAGCCTGAGCTGCTGGAACCCATTCCCTATGAATTCATGGCATGATAAGTCGGAAAAATAAAATAAAAAGACTTCTGTGCTGATAAAAATATTTCTCTTAATTGAGTGGAAGTTTGGCATCCTTTCCCCAAAAGAATAATTAAAGAAAACTTTGTGTCACCCTAATTGGTTTGGCTCAGTGGATAGACCATCAGCCTGACAAACTAAGGGTCCCAGGTTTGATTCCAGTCAAGGGCACATGCCTGGGTTGTGGGCTTGATCCCCAGTAGGGGGAGTGCAGGAGGCAGCCAATCAATTTAAAAAAAAAGATTATAATGACTATAATTAAATTGCTGTATGATATATCGGAATGTTAAGAAAGTAGATTCTAAGAGTTTTCATAACAAGGAGATATCTCCTCTTTTTAAATTTTATCTGAATAAAAATATATTTTAAAATATATGTACTCTCATGCTGTGTACCTTAAACTCATACAGTGATGTACAGAATTATTTATCAATACAACTGAAAACAAAAGCCCTGTCTGATGTGGCTCTTGCACCCAAGGGTTGCCAGTTTGATTCCCAGTCAGGGCACATGCCTGGATTGCTGACTCAATCGATCTCCCATAGGTTGAGTGGAGGAGGCAGCTGATCAATGTTTCACTCACACTGATGTTTCTCTCTCCCTCTCTCTTCCTCTCTCTCTAAAAATCAATTAATTTTTTTAAATATAAAAATAAATAAAACTGCAATAAAAGAATAAAAGGTTTCAAGGAGAGGACATGTGCTCCAGAAAAAGAAGTCAGAGTGCAGTATTAATCTTTCAAGGTATCATTCATTCAGCATGTACTGTTCTAGGCATTTTTTATATATTATATTGATTATTATCATCTCTAATTTACTGATCAGGAAATTGAAGCTTAGAGATGTTCAATAATTTATTTGAACTCATGTAATTACTAAATGGTAGATCAGGACTCAAGAATGAGAAAGGTCTGGGCTGAAATATCATTCCTATTAATCACCGAAACAGCAATTTCCATTAAAGATGGGACTGGATGTTAGATTACAAACAGTGAAGGAATGAGTGAGAGATAAGGCATCTCAATGTACTACAATGGTGATTTAATAAAGGGAAGAAGGGATACAGGGAAAACTAATAAAATGTTTGTGCAGTAATTGGACTAGGTATATTTATAGAGCAGAAGAAAAATTTGTGTAGAGAATAAAACTGAAGACATAAGCAAGAAAAGTGACTAAGTTCCCATAGGAAGTAGAAGGGCAAAGGATCAATATCTATAGAAGAGCCCTTCTGGACATATGGAGGGAGTATTCTTCTTTAGAGACAGGATTGAAGGGAGAGAAGAATAAGCATGCAGCAAAGGGTTTAAAACTGCCACTGGGAAGAATCCAAAGAGAAATATACAAGGCTCATAAGAAACAATATGCAAAGCATTCTATTATCTTTACAGCACATTGGCAATAGAGAGCTCACCATATTATTTTTGTCAGAAATAAATAAAAGTATCCCATGGGGTTGATTACAGGAAGAAAAAAATAGTGCTGTGTTTAGAAATTCTTCATACACAATTCATCATATAATTCTAACAAAATCACTATTCCATTGTAGGATATTTTTAGTTCTAATTATCCAGATAGATTTTTTAACAATGATTAAATTCAACATTTCACTTTGTATTTACTGCTATAATAATGAAAGGAAAACAAAACAATCTAAACATAGAAAAGAATAATGCTTTGCCATTCACAGAAGCTCACAGTGGATTTTCATTACACAAAGGATCAGAACAGAATAGAATGTTTATGAAACCACTGTCAGAGTTAAATCACCAAGTCTGGCAGTTAGTTCTGTTACATTATTTTGCTAAAGATCACATCATCCTTAACCCTAACCCTACCCTGACTGGAAATGCATATGGCTTTTCCAAAGGAATCTAGAGTGAAAGGTATATGGGGTCACTACCAATCTATCACCATTCTCGGAAAGAGAGCCAATTAAAAGAGGAGACTGTACAAGTGGGAGCTTCTCCCTCTTTTTCTCTAGTCACTTATTCCCTCTATTCAGATATGAACATGGACAACTGCAGATCTGAACACCTGTCCATCTCTCCTGGCCTCCATGTCCAACCCAAAGCAGCACCCAGCTTCAACGAGCTCACCATTTGTTATTTTGTTTTATATCTGCTAATCAGAGATATATTTTGTTTGTTAGTAAGGCTACACATCTCTCATTTTTCCAGTTATATTTTATCATCACCTCTATGTGTTTTAGCAGCAGAGACAGGATTTAAAGTATGAATTTACAATTCCATCTTCTTATGCATTGTTTTTCTTAAATCTTCTTAATGACATTAAAATAATTCATTGTGTGAATGAGCTGTAATTATTTAGTTCCCCTATAAATGGGCAGTGCATTATTTCTAGTTTTATGTTATTAAAAATGCTGTATTGAAAAACTTTGTGCATATATTTTTATACACCCCTGCTTTCCTTTAAATGGATTTCTAGACTTGGGCATGATGTGTCAAATTTACTTTCCAATCAACAGCTGTGGAGTTATTTAGCTCATGACCTTTCTATCACTATATAATAGCTAATGTTGTTTTTCCTTTTTGAATCTGAAGAGTGACATTTCTGAAAATCTTTTCCATTAATGGTAGACTTGAAATTTCTTCCCCCGATTCACCAACTAAAATATAACTGCAAATATCTGTTCTGGGGTATGAGAGACTTGATGTAGGAGGATATATTTCTTGATCAAGAAGAATACGTTCTTTTAAGTGGAGGATAGGTGGGAAGAGAGCAACAAATGAACTTGTATGCATATATGCATAACTTGTGGACACAGACAATGGGGTGGTGAGAGCCTGGGATGGGGGTATGGGAGCAGGCTGGAAGAGGTTAATGGAGGTAAAAGGAGGACCTATGTAATACTGTCAACAATAAAGATTCTTTTTAAAAAAGAATATGTTGAGGGTAGAAGATGTTAAATGATAATGGTTACATTGTACTTTAACTTCATTTACCTCTCTCTTACTTATAGCAATAAATATCAGCATTTGTATATATTTAATGCTAATAAGAGGCAAGTTATTATGTATAAAAGAAAAGACATTTTAACCACCAATATAAGTTGATTACCTTGACTTTTAAATGCTCAAGCTAGCATTTAGAAATCTTTGAAAATAAATATGAACTTCAATTCAACATCTTGGGTAGTTTAAAGGTCTGCTAGCTTATAAAAGTGAGAATTTGATTAAAGTAAAATTTTAAATATAAAAAAGATTATATATGTGCACATATTTATAATCCAATGCTTATATCTGTAGTTCATTTTAATGTCTGTAATATTCATAAATGTCTATTATAAATATGCATACTAATTGCAAATTATGGCTCCATAAATAGTTTGAAACATTGTGCTTTACTATACTTAAGCTACAGATTAAAATAGAAGTAATAACCCCCAAACTAAGACTCTTTATTTAACAACTGAAAAGAATCACATAATTTGTAAAACAGTATTGGAACATTTTTTCATTTTGGAAACACAACTCCCTCACTAGGAATGGGATAAGGAATATTTATTTCTCTATGTCCATGTTAGCTTATATTATTTTTATTTCTTATTTGAATGCTTAATTGTAACCAAAATATGTGTTTAAGAAAAACAACACGATTCATTTTTATAACTTTGAATGCCCATGGACCATGTGGTTTCCAGAGTGTTTGCTTAATCACAGCTGTGATAACTTTTGTCTCACCTTTTGCTTCAAATACTTAATAGAGAGCAAAATAAATCTCTAAGAGCTCATGATTTAAGCAACTCAAATAAATTGCACAATAAAAATTTCAAAGATGATTCACGAACATATCCTGAAATCCATAGAAAATTCTTTCCATAGGTTATTTGGATGGTATTACCTATTTCACTAATTATACCACAATAGTTTATTGTGATCTATTTTTCTCTAATCCTCAACTCAATTATCTGGTATAGAGAGGGAAATAAGTTAATTAATCATGTCAGGTGAAACCTACTGTTGTAAGAAAACAAAAGGGAAAAATAATATTAATAGAATAACTTCATAAAAGAAATAAATAAAACCTTAGCAACTCTTTCAAAACAAATGCAAAGGTCTGAATGACAGTTATCACCTTCATTCTAATGGAATCCAGCAATAGCACAATCATATTTAGAAAACTGGTTGAAAAAAGTGTAAATAATTTTGTCTTTCCTTTCTTGTCATCTTCATTAAATTTTATGGTGAGAATGTATTTATGTCCATGGGTTTTGCTGTTGGTCTCCTGCTGGACTCTGATATTCTAGACTCTGAATCCAGATCGCCTGGTTTAAACTCTCAGTTCCGCCATGCAGGTTCTGTGAACCAGCAAGTTAAAACTTCTTTTGGCTTTTTTTCAACTTGAGCAAGTTAAAAACTTTTTTGGCCTTAGTTTTTCATTGTGATTTGGCATGATGAAATAAGTTCATGTAGAGAACATTCTTAGAACAATGACAAACTAGAAAATGTTAGCTATAATGTCTGGCCAGTGTGGCTCAGCATCCATCTATGAACAAGGTCATGGTTTGATTACAGGTTAGGGCACATGCCCCGGTTTTACAACCGAGAAGCCATTGCAGATGCTGAACCCAATGTTCTGCTTACCTGTACTCCGACAGGAAAACTTGGTTTTGTGATCACACAATCGTAAGGTGCCATTACAGCTTTTTTCATCACTACCATCTTCACAATCTTTTTCCCCATCACAACGCCACAGGTCAGGAATACAATTTCCATCAGGATGGCATTGAAATTCATTCCCATTACAACCAGCAGGAGAACGAATCTCTTAAATAGAAATGAGAGAGAGAGAGATAGAGGGGAGAAGCCAGAAGAGAAATTATTTTCCTTGATAATATTTTTTTTCTTTAAACATTATTATGATGGTAGAGAGAATATATATTTACTTTTTATATTTTACATTTTATTAAATAGTTGTTTAATAGCTATAATACTCTCTAGTATTTTAAAATTCATTTCAGAAACATTAATAACAAGAGAAAATTGTTTATCTCCCAAAGAGTTCCTGAAAATGTCACATACATTAAAAAAAAAAGTTTAGAACAAGTAAGATAATGTGTGACTATTCTGTTGTAATTTCAATTAATGTATTAAAAATTAGATCTTTGAAAGGCTATTCTCTTTGACACATAAAAGAGGTTTCACATTCTACTCTAAATGTTGACTTTGGTTGATCTTTTGACACTTCTCTAGTTAATTTATTTTGAACTCATGAGAAAACTAAGTAAATAATATGTAGTTTCTGGCTAATAAAATCTTTGAAGAATAACATTAAAAAAGTTGAAAATAAAGAGACCCCATAATAAACACAAACTCTTTAGGATGTAAGATTGTAAATCTAGAATCACAGGAGACACATAAGAATTTAATGAGGCACTATATATTCAAAGTCAATTTATCAATTAATAATTTATACAGTACTCAGATAACTATATTCCTCAAAACCTGATAACTAAAAAATATAGGTTAAAATATTCTGGTAAGCATAAGTAAGAATAAGGAAATAAAAATGTTGGGGATATAGATGATTCATAGTACAACTGAATAATTTGACTGTAATTATATTATTAAAATTTAATTTTGTGAGATAAAAGTAGCCAGCATCTCTGAATTCTGTTGTAAAGTATTTTAGAATATATGTTCCTATACATGAGTTTTAATGTAATAAATTTATTGTCTTATATAGCTAATCCAGCAGTTAATCTACATACCTATAACAGCAATTATTCTATAACATTATCATGAATTTGAAACAGGCTCATGTGAGTTTCCTATTATTTAATGTGCTGGTTTGATAGGGATCTCGTACTATGAATTAAGATTAGGATCATTTAGGTCAAAGCTAAAAATAACAATTATATCACTAAGGCAGCTACTTAATCTTTTAAAAGCTTTATTTGTTCACCGGAAAGTTGAAAGTCTGCAGAGTTGTAAGAAATAAACTGGATATCTGTAAATTATTATTATAACTACACAATTTTGTAATGCTGTTAATGCTTATGATATAAATAGTTTGGTTCCTAATTTAAAGATGTTCAACAACTATAATGTCAGGTGGTCCAGTATTATAAAGGTGCTCAAAATTGCTTGACTCTACTTCCCAAGTATTCATTCCTAGAATAGTAATGAAATAACAAACAACCAAAAATAAAAATATCCTCGCTGAAGCAAAAACGCACGAGTAAATCTGTTGGTAAAAAATAGGAGTTCAAATTTAGAGAAAACATATTGAACTAATTTCCAAAAGTAACCTCTGTTAAGAACACTTATAATGCCTGGCCAGCATTGCTCAGTGGTTAAGCATCGACCTATGAACCAGGAGATCACGGTTGGATTCTCGGTCAGGGCACAGGCATGGGTTGTGGGCTCAATCCCCAATGTGGGGAGTACAGGAGGCAGGTGATCAATGATTCTCTGTCATCATTGATGTTTCTCTCTCTCTCCCTCTCCTTTCCTCTCTGAAATAAATGCAAATATATATATACTAGAGACCCGTTGCATGAAATTCGTGCACGGAGAGGGGGGGTGTCCCTCAGCCCAGCCTGTACCCTCTCCAATCTGGGATCTCTCTCACAATCCAGGACTGCTGGCTCCCAACTGCTCACCTGCCTGCCTTCCTGATTGCCCCAACCACTTCTGCCTGCCAGCCTGATCACCCCCTAACCACTCCGCTGCCAGCCTGATTGATGCCTAACTGCTCCCCTGCCAGCCTGTTTGCCCCCAACTTCCCTCCTCTGCCGGCCTGGTCACCCCTAACTGCCCTCCCCTGCAGGGTTGATCGCTTCCAACTTCCCTCCCTTGCAGGCCTGGTCCCTCCCAACTGCCCTCCCCTGCTGGCCATCTTGTGGTGGCCATCTTGTGTCCACATGGGGGCATCCATATTGTGTGTGGGAGTGATGGTCAATCTGCATATTACTCTTTTATTAGATAGGATATATATATATATATATATATATATATATATATATATATATTTATTTATTTAAAAAAGAACACAATAATTACACCCAGTTTACAGAGAAGGCCCTGATTTTAGGCTGGCTATGAAATGCCTTGCAAAACCAGCCAATTCTTTTTTCTAGTTTCCTAGTTATCCAAACCCTTCTGACTTTGGATATATAGACTTCTTGATTAAACAAAATGAGTGAGTACACACAATCAATAAAGATGGCAGAGTCTCTGCACATTTGGAAGATATATATGAAATGTGATATAGCAACTTCCCACTATATTTAATTTAGTATCTGCAGAGTACCCAATTTAACAGTATGGCCTAACCACTACAGTGGTAAAGGATGCTGAGGTTGGTTTAATGTTACAAAATAGTCACAGGGATGTAAAGCACAGCACAGGGAAAATAGTCAATAATATTGCAATCACTATGTCTGGTGCAGGTAGGTGCTGAAAATATTGGGGGAACACTTTGTAAAATATACGACTGTCTAACTACTATGGTGTGCACCTGAAACTAATACAAACTAATATTGAATGTAAACTGTAATTGAAAAAAAATAATAATTAAAAAAATAATTGTTACATCTTCAAGCCTAGTATTCTTTTAAAGATAACTTGAAAATCATGTGATTTCAGTGTTCAGGAAAAAGAAAGGAGAATAATCAAATGGAGTTCCAAGATCCATTGAGCTAAGGAAATCTATGGTGAAGAAGCCACCTTCCATGCAGCAGCATGGTCTTCTGTTCTTTCTCCTACTACTTAACCTTCCTTAAACAAAACAAGCTTAGATCCGCTGAATTTTATAATCTGCAGTGTGAGCTCACCAATAACATATAAACATTATATTTCAGGTAACTGTCACTCAGTGATTTAAAATAATAAATAATGGGAAGTATAGCCTATCAATTTTTCTCCTTCGTCTAAAATAAAAGTGAAGACTGGCAACTTATATATTGAATCTGCTGCTCAGTATATATAATTCGGCAAATACACTATTGACTTTTTAAAAATCTGAAAATTTTCTTAAAAACTCTACATTTTTTGCCCTGGCCAGATTTTCTCAGTGGTTAGAGCGTCAGCCCTCAGGCCAAATCTCAGGTTTGACTTCCTTTATAAAGGTACCTGTATTGCAGGCTGGATCCGGGGTCCAGGTCCCGGTGAGGAGACGGACGGACGGAAGCTGGGTAGATAGGCGGGACCTGAGCTAATTCAAGTCTATTAGTCCATGTGTGGAGGCCCCCCTGGCCATAAGCCATGTGGGAACAGGGATGCACTCCCCTGCAACAGGATCATCCGGTGGTCTCCATTGTGGGATGTGCCAGGAGAGAGGAGGAAGTTCCCCGGCTTTTTTGTACATATGCTTGTTAGTTCCTGATTGGTCCTTTCAAAGAATTTTGCCTTAGCAACATCCTTGGGATTGGTTATCTGCAAGCTGCCTGTCTTAGCAATATCCATACATTTTTAAAGTTCATGCCTTTGGCTCACACCCTTCCTTCCCCGCCCAGTTGGGCTGTCTTAGTGACTCCTACTAGTTGGGTTCTTGGGTTTTACTTTCCCTTCCTGTGGTCGATGCCAAACTACTCCTGACTATAACATGAAAGGGAAGCTCTGGGCACTGGGCTGCTCCTGGAACCCCAGCCACAGCTTTTCCAGGACTGGCTTCTCCCAGTAAACTTCCATTCCACTGTATTTGTTAACTTCATTCTTCGTTTTCCTGAGACAATGAACTCGAACTCAACATCCTACATTTTGGTTTCACTGGTAGGGGCTTGTGCAGGAGGCCACCAATTGATGTTTCTCTGTCACATGGATGTTTCCCTCTCTCTCTCTCTCTCTCTCTCTCTCTCTCTCTCTCTCTCTCAGAAGAAGAAGAAGAAGAAGAAGAAGAAGAAGAAGAAGAAGAAGAAGAAGAAGAAGAAGAAGAATCAATGAAAAAAAAACATCCTTGGGTGAGATTAAAAACAAAAACAAAAACATCTAGATTTTCCAGTTTCTTGAAAAGTAAGATTTTTGGACCAGCATCCTTGCAGAGCAATAGTGCTACCTACTTTACATGGGGCTGGGCCGAATTGTATTCATAGCCCCCTATTATCAGGAAAAGACAAATATAGTAATTTCTATTGTTGTTTTTTCCCCCCTAGCACATTTTTTCTCCTTGGTAGAAGTGGGCAATAGGTCAACTGCTCACTACATTTTCTTTTGTTTCTGAATTACTTCTAGAAAGCTGTGGAACATTTTTAGTTCACTCTGGCTTCAATATTGCTAGTAATATTACTCTCTTGTAAAAATTAGGTTTTCTTCTTTATGAGTCCTTTTTATTGATATTTGTGAATAATCCTCAAACTCACCATGCTTCTCTCTTTTCAATTGCTTTTTAGAATTTAGAGCCAACTTTACGGATCATTTTTCATGATATGTATTTGTTTGAAGCAATCTCACTCTCAGATTTACTTATATTACTCATCCATATTCCACCTTTGTTTAAATCCTTCCTCTTTATAACCTCTAATATTTCCAGGTTATAGCTTAAATTATTTCTGGAAACATTCAGAGGGCTACTTGAATAAATAAACAGAATAATGATATGCATTGAAATTTTGAAAAGAAACAACATATTGTACATTTAAAATTATCTAATTTAGAAAACACTTTATTACCTTAAGTAAAACTAAATAGCATATATCAAATTTTGTACCAATTTATATTCCTCTACCCATTCTTTATTTCTTTAGGAACTATGTTACCTCAAAAATGTCAACAATAATAATAAAAAATCCATGTTTTATCTAATTATTGTAAGATTAATGTTTTGACTCTGCACATATTCCAGATTTGGTTTCAAAGGTCTAGTTCTTTTAAATCATGTTCTTTATCCATCTCAATGATAAAATGGGAAATTCTCAAGAAGAAGATTATGTAAACTCAGAAATCTAGATAGATTCATCTGATTCAAAAAGAGGCTTACAGCAGATAAATTGTTGTTTTGGGGAAAGGGTCGCTTCTCCTGATTCAGCGGTATGTCAACTATATATCTCGAGGACTAGTTTTTTAGCTCAATGTTATTTACAGCCCAAAATATGTTGTAGTCACAAATATCAAAGCAGAATCTGTGGACGGAGAGAATATGCTGCTATTGTCTGATATATTTTTTTATAATTCCATTTGTATTTTATTTGCTTTGTTGGGTTTATCTATTTGTGATTCATAGGTGAAACCACTCATTTGTTTTCTTATCCTACCTAATAATAGACAAATATGCAAATTGACCGCACCTTTGCTACGCCCAAGCCACGCCCACCAGCCAAGCCACGCCCACCAAACCAATCAGGACGAGTATGCAAATTACCCCAACAAAGATGGTGGCTAATTTGCATATCAAGACAGCTTAGAAAGAAGCCAAGAGATGCTGAAGGGAGCAAAGCTGCGGAGAAGCAAGCAAGCCGGGGGCGGGGGGGGCGGGGGGGCGGAGGACAAGGGAGGAGCAGAGGTGGGGCCGGGGGAGAAGGAAGAAGGAGAGCGGGGCGGGCTGGTGGAGAAGGCGGGCCGGGGGACAAGGGAGGAGAGCAGGCGGGGCGGGGTAGAGTGCAGCAGGAAACCCTATTGCAGGATTTTTCCTGCAACAGGAACGCTAGTTGTAAATAAACATATATCTTATAAATTTAAAATGTGGTATTTCCCTAAGGCATTTATTTTCCTTTTTGTTTTTTCTTCTTAAGCTAACC
Source organism: Cnephaeus nilssonii (assembly GCF_951640355.1). Classification (NCBI taxonomy): domain Eukaryota; kingdom Metazoa; phylum Chordata; class Mammalia; order Chiroptera; family Vespertilionidae; genus Cnephaeus; species Cnephaeus nilssonii. Next base: position 71,284,232 of record NC_137081.1, on the reverse strand, counting down.
GTGTCTAAACCTCTGTGGGCTGTTATACCACATACTAAGGGGCAGCACAAATAACCAGATGGCAGTAGTTTTAAAAGGAGTCTGAGGAAGGAAAAAGAATATACCATTATAAACACTCAAATCTAAATGGTGATACTACTCTCCTGTTTGTATGCTCACACACACACATCCCTAATGTATATGCCTCCTGGTTTCTGTTATATTATCCTCCCCAACCTGGCTTGCCTTCCTGTTTATACTTCAGCTGTTAATGCCCCTAATTTTCTTTAAGATTCACTTCATTTTGAAACAATATTATCCAGGATTAGGTCCTTAATTCTGGTGTCTATAGACTCAAGAAATTCATGGGTAGGTTGTAAGGATTTATAAAATAGAAACTTTACATGATGCTTTGTATGTTTCTTCCTGAGGAAGGGAGTCAGAGCTTTTCTTGACGCTTATGGCAGATTCCAAAAGAAATGCCAAGACCAATTTCACACTTCTCTCTTTATCTCCATGCCATATACCTGGCATGTGTATGGCATATAATTTTGCTTAAGATTCAAATTAATTAAATTAGATGGATTAAAACCCAGTGAAAAAAATATCACTCATCTACTTCTGAGTTTGATTAAAAAATAAATACACAAAAGTGCTTATTGAGACCACCCCATTTCACAGAAACAGAAATTATAAAATAATAATAATTTTTTTTTTGGTAAATGTTCAAATAGTCTTTTAAACATATATTTTTTCAATTACAGTTTACATTCAATATTATTTTGTATTAGTTTTAGGTGTACAGCATAGCAGTTAGAAAATAATATACTTCACAAAGTATTAACTTGATATTTCCAGTACCCTCCTGACACCAGACATATTATCGCATTATTATTGACTGGATTCCCTATGCTGTACTGCCAATCTATACTTCTCAACTCTTTCACCTTTTTCACCAAGTCCCACTGGCATTCTGTAACAATGAATCTGTTTCCGTTTTGTTTGCTCATTTACACTGTTCTCTAGATCCCACATATAAGTGAAATCATATGGTATTTGTCTTTCTGACTGACTTATTTCACTTAGCATAATATCCTCTTGGTCCATTTATGCCATTACAAATGGCAAGATTTCATTATTTTACAAAGCAATTTGACTGTAGTTATATAGATAACAAGTAGCAGAGATGAGATTTAGCTCTCATAATTACTGGTAAGGCCTTTCTCACAGAAGCTCAAGAATAAAAGAAAATTTTAATAATTAGCTCATATAATAATATAAAGTGTCTATAAACTAATTTATTTTTAATATGTATTTTTAATATGTAAACACTGCTGTTTAGCTTATTTCTTTTCTAATAATATTTATTTTATTCTGTTGTAAGGTAATGGTAAAATGTTGTCTCTTATGAAAAGATCTCAATAAATTTCAAGTTACATGAGGCAGTCTACCCTCTTTGGGCTTGTTTCTTCAATTGGTTGCCTGGGAAGAAAAAGAAAGGTTTAAAGGATCAGAAAGGTTGAGAAATGTTACCCATGAATACACATCTAGTTAGGGGAAGAGAGATGCCAAATTAGTTTCATGATCTTTATGATGAGTATATTGGCCTCAATGACTCCTTCACTTGCTCTTCAAACATATATTTGTTGCAATGTTTCAGGCATTTTTCAAGCACTAGGATAGAGAGAGACTTTCCTGTTCTCACAGAACTTACATGAAGGGAGAAAGAAGCATTTAGGCATTTAATAAATAATTATAGAAGCACATGAACTAGAGTAGTCCAGGAAGCAGGAAGGGTTATGAAGAAAATGGATCAGAGGAATGCTGCCGAGGAAGAAACCTATGTCTCCTCTGATCACGATTGGTTAGTCAAAGCTAATCACACTGGGTGGGGCCCCATCATGTTGGTCCCACCTAACCACAAATTTCGGGGAAGTACAATTTTATTGTGTCCCAAGACAAAGGGAAGAAATGTAAATATTTTGGAAACATCCTCGATGATGATCATAGGAAGAGACGTGTATTTAGGGCACTTTAACAAGGTTGATTAGAAAGATCTCTCTGAGAAGGTAATATCTGAGATGAGATGAAAATGAAGGGAAAGAATCAGCCATGCAAGTTAAGGTTGAAAACAAGAGCAGGCAGAAAGAGAAGGACCTGAATGAGGGTGTGTGAGTAAATGGAGATCTGCGAGGAGGCAGGGGCTGGATCTTTCCAGCTTTATCAACACCTATGGTAAGATAAGTTCAATGATATTTGTGTACTAGAGGTTTTGAAACAGGAGTTATGATGATATAATTTAATCTATGTTATGAAAAGTTCTCAATGGTTGTTATATTGAAAAATGAATGTGATGATGCTTGAGTGGAAGTAGGAAATGGCTTCCGCTGGAGTCCAGGTGAAAAACAAAAGATGTACTGTTTGCCTTGGAAAAGATCATAAAATAGTGGCTATATAGGTGAGTAGGCAATGTTCTCAGTTACAAGAGCAATGTCATGAGTGCTTTGGCAGGAGAGAGCATCATGAGAACATGCACAGGGAAAACTAACTACACATGGGGCTTCCGATGGAACCTCAGGAATTCCATGACAGAGGATAAGGAGAGAGAATTCTGAATCAAGATGAAGAGTCAGACAGAGGGAAAAGTGGCACTGAACAAAATATATTTTGAACCAAGTCAACAGCAGTCATAAAATTTTTTGGAGTGTGTGATGCCAAGAGAGAATAAAGTTAAAATGAAAAAGGAGGCCATGGCTAGACCTTAAATGGCCTTGTATGCTATGCTAAATGGTTTGGATTTAACCCTAACGGCAACTGGGAATCCAGAAAGGCCTTCAGCTAGATTCGGATATGCTTAGATATCCAGTTTACGTAGATCACTTTTGAATCATTTAAACCATAAATAGAAAGGGGAAACATCTCCAAGATTCCTTAGATTTATAATGCATTCATATATCTATTTGCATCTATTTCATTCACTTGACTATTCAAAGTTTATACTAAAGTGAGGTAGACTATTACACACACACTTTTATGTTTCTTCTTTTCCCCTCTTTTCATCCCACCCCTTCACAACAAATTAAAAGTACCCTAAACTTATTTCTTAATGTCTATTGGGTTTGGGTATGTATTGGTGTTTAGAAATATTGTCCTCTGCCAAAAAAACAGAAAACCATCGTGGAGTTGTATTTCTCCTTAACTGTGCCAAATGAAATAAGCTTCCATTAACGGTTGTTGATTTTCCCCTGGGTGACAAGCTGCATTTCTCTGAGGAGCCTGTGATGACCATTCCAACTTGAGTTCCAGGCCTGGGTGGTTCCCCAGAGCCCCAGTTGCTTAAGCTTCAGGGCTTGGCACACAATCTATCTTTGTAATACAGCTTGTCCCAATGGAGTGTTAAAATGATGACTATGTTTATATGTATATGCTCATGCTGTTTTACTGTTATGTTTTCATGTTGCTGATGCTGGTTATATTTTCAACTAGTGCAATTTTATTGTATTTTTGCCCTGCAGCTATTTAAACCATGCATACAATTTGGGGAATCTAATAAATAAATAAATGCAGAGCCCTGGAGAAAATGTGGCAACCGATGGTGGAATTTATCTCAATATTTAAATGAATTCATGGTGACTAAAGATTTGCAGTTAAAAGACTAGCAACTGTACAGAGACAGGCTTTTTTTTTTCCTCCTAAAGTTAAAAATTGTGAAAATAAAGATTGCAAAAAATATGTTGTTTTTTAAATAGTCAGAATATATTTTGTTTTATAAGAAATGTTAAAGCCCTCCTGAGAAAATAGCTAATGATAGTATGGCAAATATAATGAATTATTTAAATTGTAAGACCAATCTGGGGAGAAAAACTTTTTAAAAATTGTTTTAATGGAGTTTATATTATAATTTATCATTCACTGTAAAATGCTTTGAAAAGTAAAAACCACCAGGTATTGCAAAGCTTCCCCTCATTTCCTATAATTACCATGTGTCAGTCCTTGCTCTGTTCCTAGCTTTGCAATGAATCACTGCGGATGACTAATTCCTGCACCCGTGGCAGCTGTTTGTTCCAGATTTCTAGATATTCTCCTCCTGCCCCGAAACGACTGAGATTAGGTTTGGCAGCATATCAATCAATAGTTATTTCATTTGCCAACAGGGTATGGACATAACCTTGGCCTGCTTCTGTCTGTGGGGAACCTTACCATTCTCCAAAGGAAGATAGGCTATCTCTCGTCTCTAGAAATCCTCAGGAGAGTGGTGCTTATTAAACCTACCTTAGCCCTTGAGCTGCTGGCCTAAAGCCTGTGTTGGGGTCAGTGGTGGTCTATTGTCCTGCTCTTCCACATGTAATGTGGGATGGGTCCCCCAGGGGCTGTGCCAACCTAATGGTACAATAATCTCAGCTGCTAATTGACAATGAAGTCAAGTCTAGGGCCTACTTCTTAAATCAACTTGTTCTCACCATTGGACGCTGACCATGCACAGGTCGTACAGATTTTAGATGCCATATCTCTTGGTCATTATTCTCACTGTCCCTCCTTTCCTCCTACCTCAACACACTTCCAATGGCATTTGTGTGTGTGTGTGTGTGTGTGTGTATGTTTTACCACCTATTCCAACAAATTATTTTTTTCCCCGTATGTTGCCCTTGCTGAAAATTATCCTGAGAAAATGTATGAGACTATCAAAACCATTTATTAGTACATGGGACTTAGTGGCAAATTTCATAATAAAACAGAAAATATTTGAAATTTTTAATGTTCACTATCTGGGTCAGTTAGAAAAGTTGAATAGAAGGAAGTGGAAAATAATATATGGATATCTAAGCATACAGTCAATTATATTTAACACAAAAATGTTTTTAGTGTTAAAAACACATAGACATGTAGACACTCAAAAAGTATATTGAAAAAAATTTTCAGTTTAGCATACTAAGTATCCCCCAGTAAGTTGAAGCATTAAAGTGAAAACTATGAAACAAAACATTGTTTTCAGTTCATTAAAATTTTAAGTTTTGATATCTGGAACTCTACCAGGAGCATTTCATTTAGAATTGAATATATCATGGGAGTGATGGAATTCTACATTATCTAAATCCAAGTGACCAGAATGTATTAATCTGTCGAATTGGCTAAAATTGAGAATTTTTTTTTTCTATTTACTGTTCAAATTAAGCTATCTCCTTAACAGATATGTTAGATGTCAAATATTAAGTAAAACAGATTGCAATGTGGATATATCACATTTGGAATTTATTTTTTGGCATAACACTATGCTTAGCTCACAGTGGGCATCATATATTTACTGGAAAAAGAATTTAAAGATGACATGATTTGATATTTTAATGTATGACATCTATAATAATAAAAGCGTAACATTCTAATTAGTCTGGACGAAGCCGAGGCAGTGGGGGCCGAGGCAGCAGAGGTGGCAGAGGTCCCCGGGCCACCGGGGTGGCGGGGATTGAACCCCTTGCATGAATTTCGTGCATCAGGCCTCTAGTTATTATATAGAAATAATATGTATAAGGATATACATATGGATATATATATATATATATATATATATATATGAGCGAGGGCTAAAAACTATAATTTAAAAATTAATGGTTTCTTTCTTCATTCATTGGCCTTTTCTTTTCCCCATTATTTTTTAACTTTGTATCATAATAAATTTGATGGTCACTGGAACTAGGGCATCTAGAATTATTCAGGATTATAGCTCCTTTAGAATGTGTCTCTATGTACTTTTTTTTTTTTTAATAAAGGGTCAACCAGCAAGCTATGACTTGCATATTAATTCTTGTCCACGACCATTTTTTATAAATAAAATTTTATTGGAACACAGTCATGATTTGAGGATATATAGTATATGGCTTTTTGTGTGTGTGCTAAAACAGTGGACTTGATAGATGCAATAGGCAAAGACTAAAATGTTTACTACCTGAGCCATTATAGAAAATATTTGGTGACCCCTGTGTAAAATGTCCTAAATTCTGTTTATGATTTACAGAATAGCTGATTCAAGTGCATGAATATCAGCAATAACAGTGCCGTGCTGAAAGATTCTGATATGAGTGAATATTCCATGCCAGGAAGGTTGTGGTGGTTTAAGTGGATTATTTTATGTAGCAGAGTTATTTGGGGAAAGGTTTAGGATGCAGATAATAACAATTAATTAATGGTGCACAAATGCCAACATAATACTGAAATGGTTTCCCTAGCAAAAAGTGAATGAATGTGATTAGCACATCGCAGAAATATAATACCTAAGTGAAAATTCAATTGATACTTCACATAAATAAGTAAACAAAGGCTGACTTTTCAAATAGACTACAAAATTATCTAAATACTAACCAGGTTTTATCCCATTGCTTCTGTCTTTACCCTCTCAAAAGCATAGGCACTCCTTTTGACAAGTGAATTATTTTGTAGATTATCCATGTGCTTTGCCTCTATTTTATTTGTTTATTTGCTTATTTTCTGCTAAACATCTAATGTCCTATCATTTCACTGATCATTAACTGCAAGTGGAGAATGAGGAAGCAGAATTTAAAGACTATGAAAATCAATTTATTCTTGCCCTTATTTTTCAGCTTTATTAAAACAGCAGAAAACAGGCTGAGATTCTTCATTAAAAAGTAGGTGTTCGTGTTACCTATTGACTTTAGTTATCAAGTATATTTTTTATAAAACAAGAGATGTTACTCTATTTAGGGTCAACATGTGTGTCTTAATAGAATAGCGAAATTTATCTAGAAATAAGTATAGAACTATTACTAATTTTCTGTGTAGTAAAGATGAGAACAATTTGTGTCTCTCTTCCTGTTTTAATAAGCTATTTTCTAATATTTCATTTTTAAATATCTAATTCTTTTTATCTGACTATTTTTAATTTTACTGATAATTACACTGCTAGAAACATAAATTCTCAAAAATAACAAAAATTAAAAAAACCTTTGTTTTCTTTGCTCTTGATATAAAAGTTGCTTGCAGTATTAAGGTTAAAATTATTATTATTTTGTTTGGTAGAACAAAAGGAGTCTTCTTATGGATAAACTCTATTAATAATTAACATTGTTTTGCTATCTCGGTATTAACATTCCTTAAGGAAAATAAACCAATAGTGAGAGAATAAACTTAAGCCAGATAATTTCTATCTTATTGAAAACAGATATTATACTTCTCTAAAACTAGATAGAGTTTACATTTATTTTAAAATGTAATCTATCCAGGAAACAATCCATGTTTTTTACTAAAAAAGTAGGACAGATGATTATCTGTCTTTGCTGAGTCCATAACATAATTTCACCAAATTCAAAGCCAATAGTTTTTAAATTATTGGTCAGTTTGTTTTGATTGTGTGTTTTAGCAAATATGAATAGAAAATATCTCAGAAAATTTTCATGAAAGAGAAACAAAACATATTACTGAGTTTGTGTCCAGTATTTATTGCTATGTGGTTAGGATTATACTGTGCTGCTAAAAAATATGATGGTTCAGCTGAGATGAGATCTGAAGTAGAGTGGAAGTCAAAAGATGCTAGGTTTAAATTTCCATTCTCTCCATGCTTAAATGTGTAACCTAAGTCTTCAGCTACAAATCAGATTTTGATACCTGTACTTGTCTGAGTGGATTCAACCTCCCTGGGTAGGCTATTATTTGTTTGGCAATACTTCAGACCTTACTGGATGTTCCTCAAAGAACTTGGCATAATCATTTGGTTCCAAAATCCCTTCTGAAGATGATTTATGGATCAAAGATCTCAGTCTCAACATCTCTAACACAAAACCTTATCAGCGCCTTCCAGGATGCAATATAATGTTTTGTTGCATAAGGATAGTTTCATCTACCTGAAATCTTTTACTCATCTGCACAATAAAATAACTGAACTAAATGATCTTTCAATTATCTTCCAGTTTCCTAAATTTTCTGAGTCTATAAGGTAAAATTCATAAAGCAGACAAGCATATTATTTGGGTACCAGAAAATTTTCTCTATGTGAATGTCCACAGCTATTCCAACAAGAAAGTTTCAGAATCCAATATGTCAAGGAGAACTGTGGGAGAGAAAAAAAAAATAGAAAGAAAAGAGACAGACAGACTTACTGTGATTATTGAATGTAATGGCCCAGGTCCCTTCTAGTGACCTTTGGGAAATTTCATTAATGCCTATCTATAAGTAGAAAAAATCTTTCTTTTCCCATTTTAAAGGAAAATTGAGTGTGCAATTGAGAACAAGGTAGTAATTATTTGGAAATCATGTAAATGTTAGTTCATAGAAAATTAGAAAAAAGAGAGAGTAAACTCAATAGCTGCAAAAGCAGATATCTGGATACAGGAATAAAGAGCAGACACCCCGCCCTAGTGGGTGGGGCTCTGTGGTTGGTTGAGCCTCTCATCCCATGCACCAAAAGGTCATCAGTTTGATTTCTGGTCAGAGCACAGATCCAGGTTTCAGGCTTGATCATCAGTAGGGGGCATTCTGACTGATGTCTCTCTCTCTCTCCCTAAAATCAATAAAAACATTTAAAAAATAAAAAGAGCAGACACCCTGTGTTTGAAGCTCCAACTGTGTAATCATAGCCAAATATTTTAACTTAAAACTTATTGTGAGGATTAAATGGAATAACAAATGTAAAGTGTTTGTCAACTAATAAGTCACCAACTAATGAGAATATACTGTTCCAGATAAGACTTAAACAAAGGAAATAATAAAAGATAAGAGAGACATCCTATTTTATTTTATTGAATTTTGGGTTGAAATTGCAAATATTTATTAGATAAATAAGTTACATTTTATTAAGAAAATGCACATGACTAGATCAGTGTACCTAGGTCTTGTTTATCTTCATGAAAACTAACTCCAGGGTTTGGAGGTGAAGTGAGGAAACAGATAAAAGTTAAAAGACAAATAAGACAAAACAAATAAAAGGTGAGTTCTGTGAGTAAAATAATTTTTTTCAAGATATAGACTCTCTCAATAATTATTTACTGAGCATTCACTGTGCATTAAGTATTGTACTTGACTATGAAACTACAAAGAAAGTTATTCTCATTTCCTTATTAAATTTGGGGACAAGGAAATTAGTAAGGTGAAAAAATAAATAAATAAATGATGAAAGGATGAGGACAGAGCTCAAAAGGAAAGCAGAAATTTCCAAAGCAGAAGCAAAGTTATACATCAACAGCAGAAAAATGGGAGCATGTATGAGAGTGAATATTAATAATGTTATACATTTAACTGCTAATGGATTTGGGAACTTGTTAAAATTATTGTTAGTAGATAAAAAGTGAAAGCCAATACATACTTAATTTTAAATTTGCATATTATTTGTATTCATAATATAAATAAGAGATCACGTGTTCCAGCATCATCCAGTTCATGCATTTAGTGCAGTAGGCAGTAAATATCCCTTTCAGACAGCCAAACAAAAGGTGTTAAAGACAATGGCCATAAATCTTTACTTTCTTCAAAGCAAAGAAAAATCTAATTCTTTGAGGCATATTTATGTTCCGTTTAGAATAAATTACAAAATTGAGGCAAAATCTGTTCTAGAGGAAATCCATCCCCTTCTCCATCAGCTCCATGTTGATATATTTTTACAACAATTTCAGACTTAAATTGCCCAGAGGGAATAACTGTCTAATGATACTGAACAATTTTCATGTGTTTGCTTCAGAAATGCTTATTTTTTTTTTGGATGAAATATGATTGAGACTGTTCCCAAAGAGAATAAGAATGAAAGTTTACATAATTCAAATGAATTAAACTGTCAACAATGAGAAAAGATTAATTCTATGTAACTGTATTTTGTAGATGTGACATGTGTCCAGAGTTGTTGTTTTTTTAACATTTCAGCCAGAGTGTTAAAGACTTGTAACAAAAGACTGGATTGTTTTAACTTTATTCTTGATATCCCTACAAGTGAAATAATTTTTTTATAAAACCTTTCAATGCTTAAGTAAATGGCCAGTACTGAGTCTGTAGAGGAAAATTCCTCATGCCAAATTTTTGAGGTTCAGCCTCACCTATTTTTCCACTTATAAAAAAAATCATTTACCCAGTAGATTTATGAATGGGTCATTATAGAAATACATACCAATCAAAGGATTCCGAATAAAAAAGAAACCAGAGCTAAATGAATGAGAAACAGGCATTGAAACAAAGGAAGGAATCAATTTACTCCATATCGTCTTTCTATTCCACTGTTGCTTCTAGTGGTTGTGCACACATGCAAAAGTCATTATGAAAATATAGCACTTTCTAGAGATACTGTGTTGTTGTTGTTTTGCCCAGCACGGAAGTTTGGAAGTGAGAGGAAAGAGCAGCACAACCTTAAGAGGGAAGAGATAAGTATACTTTAATTTAGGAGGGAACTTTTTCCATTTATTCACCATATTGATGATGAAAACAGTGATTATCACTACAGAAATTCTTTTTTTCAAAGTAGTTTAGAGAGAATACGAATCAAACTTAAACTCCAAAATTTTCTGAAGTGGAAATTATATCCAGAATGTTCCATGTCCTGGTTTCTCCTGCTCCCTTACTATTAAAAGTTAATTCAAGTGTATTTTAAAAAACAATGGGAGTTGAGAAAAAACTACACCATATCCTCTGCTTCCCCAGGCAGTGTAAAGCAAGGTGCTGAGCAATTATGCAGTGGATTTGATCAGTTTGACAGCCAGTGTTGAAACCCAAGCCGGAATGCCCTGCTCTTTCTTCCGCCTGAGGTTTGGGGACTGGATTACATGACTAATTGCATCAACTTACTACTTTACCTTGGCAATGGCCTCACAAACCCTGCATGTACAAAATGGCTTTCTGATCAGCTTTAGCATGTCTATGGGTCATAGTTGTTTTACAATGTCTATGTCAGCAGACACAATCACAATAATGAAGGATACAAGTATTGAAGTGCCTTTTGAAATACCCTGGATTGTTCTCCACCAAAGTCATCTGAGCTTGTTATTTTTCTTCAATTACATAACCTGTATTTACCAAGTATAGTATTTGACTAGGGGATCCTAGTACAATTTGTAACCTGATAAATAGAAATTAATCCAGGAAGTTCTCCTCATCCTCTGCTTAAAACACATCCAAGAATCAAGCAGATTATCTGGATCATTTCCTGAGTGTATTTCCATAATTCTATAAAAATGCATGGCGTTCACATGGATAGTACATCATTTACAGTGATCTATTAGTGAAATTGAAGTGCTCTACTGATGAAGGCCATTAACATTAAATAGTCACTGATTCTACAATAATTCAAACCTCCAAAAAACTCTAAAGACTCTACAGAGGGGTGTGCCACCCACTTCAGATACCCATGAGGCTAAAGCAATTTCTCCAAAATTTCTTAATGTGCAATGAGCATTTTAACTTAGAGATAAGTAGACATTGACGAGACGGATGGGGTTTTAAGTCTGAAATGAAAGTAAATTAACTTTGGGGCAATTTATCTTTTACAGAATACTATGGGGCAGTGCCAGCAGCCACAGATGTACACCTCACGAGGCTCTTTAAAAGACATCTGTGAGGTAGGGGAAAAATGCATTTTATATTCAAAATGTAATTTAGCAATGAAATGCCAACCACATCCCAGATGAATGTTTCAAATATACAAAGAAAAATATAAAAACATATTTTCATACACTTTTTCCATGTGACATTTTAAAAAAAGTATAGCTCATATATCCTAGTGAACCAACTAAAAAGAGAGATAAAAGAATACCAGAGTGAAATAATGAGGAGAAGGAGGGAGGGCTAGAGAGAGGGATAAAGAGAGAGAGAGAAGAGAAAACAAAAGGAATCATGTCAGAGAAAATACTTCAGAAACTTTCTATTTTATAGGTTGTCAAATATTTACAAAAGACTGATATATCTCCTTGGAAAAAGACTTTGAAAATGATTGCTTTCTTATGATCACACTAGAGGCCTGGTGCACAAAATTCATGCACTCAGGGGGTCCTTTAGCCCAGTCTGCTCCCTCTCGCAGTCTGGGAGCCCGTGGGGGATTTCTGATTGACGGCTTAGGGCCGCTCTCCCTTACCCACCCGGAAGCAGCCCTAAGCCGTCATTTGGACATCTTTAGCGCTGCCGCAGAGGCAGGAGAGGCTCCCGCCACCCCTACTGCACTCACCAGCCATGAGCCCAGCTTCTGGCTGAGCGGTGCTCCCCTGTGGGAGAGCACTGACCACCAGAGGGCAGCTCCTGCGTTGAGCATCTGGCCCCTGATGATCAGTGTGCATCATGGTGACTGGTCATTCTGCCATTCGGTCAATTTGCATATTAGCCTCTCATTATATGGGATAGTATAGGGTTCCCCTAACACTGCCATTTAAATAAATCACTTTATTTTCTGTCTGTTTGCCTGTTATAAATTTAAAACAGAACAGGGACCATGCTTTCTTATCTTTTTACCTACCCTTTCAGTCCAAGCACAGTATCCGACACATAAAAAGTTCTCAGTAGATATTTGTGGAATAAATGAAAGGATGAATAATGTTCTACTTTCAAATGTTAGTGATTATATAAATGTTTTACAGCCTAATAGTTTTTTCCTGTTCTATTTGCACATGATTTGTAATTTATTAATATTTCCTTATTGTTCATCGCATTTGCAAAATAACTCATGCAAATGACAAGACCCAGTTGCCCATGGATATACTGAAAGCCATGGTCATGATATCCTCCTCCATTAGCTAGCTTTCCAGAAAGTCTATCAGTTGGACTGTATCACCCTTTAATAGGGGATTGTTTTAAACCTTAAGGAAACAAATGTGGTGTGGAAATAAAAGGAAACTTATGCCTTCCTTGTTTGCTTTTCTTTTTTTCCTTTTGGGATGGATTTAGGGTTTGGTCATTTAGAAGTTAGATGGGGGTTAAAATATAGTAAGTAAAGCATCCAATGAAAGTAAAGCTTTTAATGAAAGTAGGAAGCGAAGACCAGAGAAAAAGGGATTAAAGTATAAGGAGGAATTAAGGTGAGAAACCAGAGAAAGGAAAGAGATCAGCACATTATTTTATGCAGTTCTATCCTATCAAATAAATAGGGAATATGCTAATTGACCATCACACCCTCACAAAGATGTCAGCACCTACAGCCAATAGGAGGGAATATACTAATTGACTGCCACGCCCTCAAAGATGGCGGCACCCACAGCAACAAGATGGCAGCGCCCAGTCCCCTCATCCCCGCCGGGGCGGCAGGCGTGCGGGATGGCCGGGCCTGCCCCCAGGCAGGTCTGGCTGCTCTGCACGCCTTCCTCTGGAGTTCCCCAGTCCCCTCAGCCCCTAGCCACCCAGGGCCAGCCCGAGGCGCAGGCAAGCCTCAGATTTTGGCTGCCCAGCCAACACCAGAGGCTCAGGTAACCAGGGCTGGCCAGGGCTTGAGCTGCTGGCAGTGGCAGCAGCAGAGGTGTGATGGGGGCATTGCCTTCCCCTGGTCACTGGGTCGTCTCCCGCCCCTGAGGGCTCCCAGACTGTGAGAGGGAGCAGGCCGGGCTGAGGGACCCCCCTCCAGTGCATGAATTTTCATGCACTGGGCCTCTAGTATATATATGTATGTATGTATGTATATATATATATATATATATATATATATATATATATATATTCTGATAAGCAATGCATCTATATAAAAGGCTAACATGCTAAGTGTCTGACCATACAACTGGTTGCTATGACACGCATTGACCATCACTCAATGCAAGAGCTGCCGAGCTGCAGTGACTTGACAGCGGTGGTTCTCGGTGACACACCCTGAAACCAGACAGGAGGGAGCCCAATTCCTTGCAGTTCTGCGCAATTCCACCTTTGGCCGTGGGTTATTTTGTTCCTGGGGCACTGTCGGCCCCAAATCTGATTTACTGCACACTTGTGTTTGTGTTCCACACCCTGTACGACAGCAACTTTGCACAGAGTGCCCTCTTGCACTCCGGGGCCCCTTGGGGGATGTCAGAGAGCCAGTTTCGGCCCAATCCCTACAGGCCAGGCCAAGGGACTCCAGTCCCACCCTGCCAGCCACCTTCTAATTAATTTCCTTTCAATGTACACGAATCCATGCACGGGGTCACTAGTTTTTATATATTATTCACTCTGAAATAATCCAAATATATATAACTTAAGAATGAGACTTCATAGATTCATAAAATGACTAACCTTCTTTGGTACAATTGCTTTGGGTTTCATCACTGAAGTCTCCACAGTCATTGTCACCATCGCAGGCCCAATGGCCTGGGATGCATCTGCCACTGGAACATCTGAACTGATGATCAAGGCAAGAGTGAACACAGCCGACTTCATCACTCCCATCCCCACAGTCATCATCTGGAGAGAAACGTCAATGCAAACCCAGTGAAAACTGATCCAGGGAGACAAGTTTTATTATGAAATATATAAATGCTTTTTCCCCTCAGAATTTTCTTTTGTTATTGAAAAAGGCACACCAAATCAGTGGTCAACAGTTCCCATGAACAGTGGGAAATTATTTTCTTTTTTATATTGCTTCACTTCTAATTTGATACAACTACTAAATTAAGAGAAAAGAATCCTGACTTTGAATATTGAAGCTTAATTTCTATTTCACTCAGAATTGATCAACCACTTACTGACTAAATCTAAGCAGCATGATATAATTATGAAGTGGGACGACAATGGTGACTGTAGGAATTTCATGAAATGATATAGTTAGCAACATAATTATTGTGGAAAGTTATTATTTTGACTACCATATCCATGCATCAGAATTTATATCTTCCATTCAATCCCTCATTCCCCATTCTCCAACATGAGGGCCACTGTGTAACCCTCCCCCCACCACTAGCTCCTAAGTGTGTATTTACACTGGGAAATTGTTGTACACTATCATTAGCAATGGTTTATATTTTTTATTAGCAACTATTGCAAAAGGGAAGGGAGAGAAATATAAAGTGAAAACAGGTTACATTGAAATCAATAGCTGAGAATGCATTGATTATATCTAATTCATTTATCTGTATTTGGCATAATTTAGGATGATAATACAAATGAGTGTAAGAAAAAACCCCACATCATTTGCACATAAAAAGCAAGGTGACAGAATTGAGACCATCTGGATAATTATATAATAATTTATACACTACTCCATCCTGGGTTACAGAGCATTTTTCATATATACCTTGGGGAACCTGAATTGTCCAGGTCATTTCTTCAATTGTCCCCTTTTTACTTCATGTTTGTAGACTGAGACTGTGTCGGGCATAATAACTGAAAACAAATGCCTATCATAGCCCCAGGGGACAGATACCGAGCTCCATTATCCTTAATGCTAATCCCTCTCCGTGTGCCAGCTGCCCTCTCACCACTCATTCCAGCCATTGTGCTCGACTCTGCACACCTCCCTGCAAACCATTCTGAAGGAGGCGAAGCACACAGACAACCAGGCCCCCAATCAAATCAGTGCAGCACAGTGTACACTCGGTACTTGCCAGAGTCGCAGTGCCATTTGCTGCTAATGCACCTTCCACTTTTGCATATAAATTGAGTTAGTGGCTCACAAGTTGGGAATTCTGTGAAAGACATAAACACATCCAATAAGGAAAGATGTTATAGACTGTGCTTGACTTCATCTGTATCTCATTTGTTAACTTAATCAGAGCTCCACTCCTGTTTTTTCCACAAACGATACAGAGGAAACATTAGATAAACACATATAGTGACAGTGACTTCTTGAGGACATAGGATACACAAACTTTTAATATCTTTTAAATGAGCACTTTCCGGTGACTGGAAAGCAAGGAGAATCATCTGCTGAAGGACTCTTTGGATTCATAATACTGTGAGTAAAATGAAGAGATGTCAACTGTCTGCACCAAGGGACTCAACCTCCTCTCAGAGAGTTAACAGCTGAGTGAAGCTCTATGCTCCAGTGCTACAAAGTCATGTGCATATGTTTTAAAAGAAAAAAAAGGCCTTTTCTGAATACAGAGAGCCAAAGTAGGAAAGTTAGATCTAACTTTGCCTCTGAAAGATGTCAACATCATAAGTTGAAAGTAAAAACAAAACAAAGCAACTTGATAAAATTAGTTTGTTATATAAATTTTGAATAAATTTAACTTTCTGAATACCGCAAAGTGCGATTAGAGCCTAAGTATTATTCAAAGATAGATGTAAGAAGGAGGCAACCACTGATATGTAGAGATCTAAGACTATATTCAAGGATAGACTATATCATACAGCAACCCAACAAATTCTCTGACATAATAAAATAAAGAAAAGTATTGGAAAGAAAAGTGAAAATGCCAAGGTATGATTCAATACTTCTAAGAGAGTTTTCTTTTGTTAACTGACAAGATAATGAAAACTTACATTTATGTTTCACGAATCAACATGAATGTTGCCCAAATATGTTTTCTTCCTTTGGTAAGTATATCTAATGTTTAGAAGCTGAACAGTAGACACGAAACAGAGTATCTACAAATTATGGTTCAATGAGTAAGCAACTAAATGCAGACTGTAAGATATGATGATACCTAATTTTCAGAAAAAGAAACTTTACATAATTTTGCATGTATAACAGGTTAATACACATTTTTAAATCTCTCTCCTGTAAACTTAGAAGCATATAAACCAACATCACAAGCTTTACAAGAAAAAAATGCCCCAGCATTTGGAAATTTCTGATATTTGCTGGGTATTTTACTGGTTAGAATATTTTCCATTTGACCTTTAAGTTTTTTTTTATTTAATTTCTTAGATTCTAATTTTAAAAAAAGTAAAAAAAAATCTGGAAATTAGCTCCCAAAGGGTAAACAAACTGAATAAGATAATCTAAAATCCAGTGTATCTTCAATATTTAACAAAATGAGTCATACCCCTTCTACCCACAGTGATCATGAGAAACATATATGTGTATAATATGTTTTTAGATAATTACATTTCATTTCTGATTTATCTTTTTACATAATACTGAGTTACATAATTTCTCTTGGTAACCTCATAGTCTGAATTAGTTTATAGGACCCAGAGGAAAATTATATAAAGAAAAAACTCTTGGAAACTAGAAGGTTCAAGTCATTAAAAAGAACAAAGGCATTAACTGAAGGGACACGTGTAAGGGAATAAAGTTACTAATGTTTTATCCCTGTTTTGTTATGAAATCAGTGTGACCTTTGGTAAATCACACAGCTTCTCTGGTTACAGATTCTTGGTTTGTAACATGATCTCTTGAATCCTGTAAATCCAAAAGACCAAGAAGTCAGGATAATCCTCATTGAGAAATGCACAACAGCCCAAAAGCCATTAATGCAGCAAAAACAAACAAACAAAACTCAAGGATCACCACCTGAATAACTCCTGGGATTATCACAGCATTCCAATAAAACACAATAACTGAGTTTCAGAAAAATAAATAACCTGTAAACAAATAAATGTTAAAGTTATATTTGGCTCTTCTCTGTTTATTAGTGTAGTCAAATGTGCCATACTATTTATAAATAGTTACATCAAAAATTAAATATACGGTTATCAGAAAATTTAAATATAGGGCCCCTTATTTTTCCCTAATGTTGGAAAATACTGTATCCATAATTCTTCCATATTTTATCACTAGTACCTCGTGAAGACAGAGAAATGATGTCCAATGATAATATATTTTACCCCTAAAAATAAAACAAAACCAAAGTTCTTAAAATAAATTTAACATCGCCCTTGTCCTTCTATATTAGCTTTAATTTAAAAGTTGAAAATTGTATCTAAATATTTCTTTATTTTTCTGAATCCTTGTTCTAATAAAATACCGTTATGAATTTTTATGGAGTATTTGACAAAGGTTTTAATGTTATACATAATATTTTCTTTCTTGATTTTACATAAATATTTAACTTTTGATCTTCCTTGGTCCACAAATTGCAGGACACTTGAAAATATTACCTGATTTACTCTGAAAAAAGAAAAATTATGAACCAAAATGGCTTACATTTTATCACATTACAATTACAGCAAGAAAACTATATTTTATTTCTGTAGTTACTTCAACCTCATCAAATATTTATTATAGATTAATGGACTGTTAAAAATCTTCTATTTTTGCAGGTAGTGTGCTCAATTTATCTATTATATCTTTCACTTAAAATTTATTGCCAGGTTATATGTATGCTATTATGTAAATTACAACAATTTTCCCTCTCTCTCAAGGGCAATCGTGGTTGGTATAGTACTTATATGTATCCAGTATACAAAGCTTACAAGAATGTTTCCCAGTGAAGTAGTTTTCAGATCCAATTTATGTTTCTTTCCTGTCTCAGCTCATATAAGCCCTAAGAATTTTCTTACTTCTTCTTCCTCCTTGACCACAAAATGGATATTTCTAAGTAACTTATTACTGAAGTCTCAAAATCCAGTTGTCATAGGTTTGAAAGTATTAGTTGGCATTCTATATATATGAATTTGACCTTCATGATTAAGTATGTGGAGATTCAAGTTAAAATAAATAGCAAGGTAGAAACATTATAGGGCTCCTGGGTTAGAAGCATGTAAACCTGAAAGAGACTATAATATATTATGTATTATTATTTATCAAGTATGATAAACTAGGTTAGCCACATATAACTGTTACCTACATTCTAACCAACAGCCCAGGAATTGTTATTGCTAACCCCATTTTGTAAAAGAAAACAGTATAACTTGCCTGAGGATACATTGCATAAACAGTAAGTGTCAGAGTGAAATCTGACTAATTCCAACATACATTATTTCTTCATTATACCATATTGATTATACAGTCGTAAAAAAAAAAAAAAAGATAGAACATTTTTGAAAAAGGTGAAAAATTTAATTCTTTCTATGGCTTATGCCTTCCATTAAATCTAATTCTGATTTTTACCTATTTAATATGTAATTAAATATAGTTATGGGAAATAATGCCCTTTAAAATTACACAGGTTATAGGAATATAGCCTTTGACAAAATATATATAACATTTATTGATACTGATACTAGTTGTGGCTGTTAATATTTGGTACTTAAACACGACACACTTCAAAAATCCAATAAGTAAATTAATTTTGGAGAAAATCATAAGAGAACAGTGTACCACAAATTGTCTTCATTTTTCTGCTCTTTCATTGTTATATAAAACCTAATTTTATACATCTTATATAGTGTTGTATATAGAGAACATAGGCTTTGTAATTAGGCAAACATAAGTTCAAATTCTGGCTTTATTACTAACTAGAGGACAGATGCATTGATTCGAACCGGTGGGGTCCCTCAGCCTGGCCTCCGGGGATCAGGCCAAAACCAGGCCTCCGACATCCCCCGAGGGGTCCAGGATTACGACAGGGTGGTTCTTGGGTGACGCACCCTGTAATCGGGCTCCATCCTATCTGGTTCTGGGTGTGTCATCTGAGAACCAAAGCTACCAAGTCACCACAGCTCGGCAGCTCCTGCATTGAGTGTCTGCCCCCTGGTGGTCAGTGCGCATCATAGCTACCGGTCGAATGGTTGAAGGGTCAGATGGTTGCTTAGGCTTTTATACATGTAGATTAATTTGTGACCTTGAGCAGGTGCCTAACATCTCTAATGCCAGATTCCTATTCTGTAAAATAGAGTGAAAAGCTACTTCAAACTTATTCATTCAAAATATTTTGAGAACTTTACAGCAGATAGAGTTCTAATTTTTAGAGATACATCACCTAGAAAGAATGAATGAATGAGCAGTATTAGGCACTGGGAATATAATGTTCAACACTCATTTCTCAGAGTGCTTACAGTCTGGTAGGTAAAAGCATTTATTATAATTAAACAAGTGCTTTCAATACATATTTATATTATGATTTAGTCAGTATAAGGCAGTGGTCGGCAAACTCATTAGTCAACAGAGCCAAATATCAACAGTACAACGATTGAAATTTCTTTTGAGAGCCAAATTTTTTAAACTTAAACTTCTTCTAATGCCACTTCTTCAAAATAGACTCGCCCAGGCCGTGGTATTTTGTGGAAGAGCCACACTCAAGGGGCCAAAGAGCCACATGTGGCTCGCAAGCCGCAGTTTGCCGACCACGGGTATAAGGCATAATAAAGTTCCCCAGGTGCTTTTGGTTGGATTTAGACCAAGGGTCTTTGCCAATGTATTTAAGGATCTTGAGAGGAGATCCCCTGGATTAAGGGCAAGGGCGGGCCATAAATCTAATGACCATGTCCTTATAAAATAAAGAAGAGGGGATCAACCGAGATATGGGGAAGAAAGCCATGTGACGATAGAGACAAGAGTTTGGAGTCAGGATGCCACAGGCAAGGAGCACCAGAAGCCAACGGAGCAGAAGAGTCATAAGAGGGTTCTACCCTAGTGCTTTCAGAGCAAGCCCTGCTGACAGCTTGGTTTTGGCTTTCTGGCCTCCAGATAGGTGAGAGTAAAATCTCGGTGTTCAAAGCCAGCATGCTTGTGGTAATTAGCTGCAGCAGGTCTAACAAATACTAATTGGTAGGGAATGTTGAAATCACAGACTTTAAATTGCGTGGTCTTGTTTTAGGGTAAGAATCACATGAGGCATTGTTCTCAAAATACAGGTTCCTGAACTCTAAGACCTGAATTGGAATCTTTGGGGGAGGAGCTTTGGAACTTGGGTGTCTTTATTAGTACCAAGCACAACAGGTGATTGCTATCCTCAAGCAAGAGGTTAGGGAAATGCTGACTTAGATCAAGGAACTAAAAGTTGCTTTTAATAATTTCTGCTGTGGCTTTCAATATGCTTTGCCAGGGCTTGCTTAACTCCCCACTTTTCTGCAGATAAAGCCTAATTAAGTATGTACAAAAGCCCTCTGTAAAAAGAAAAATGCAAAAGCATGGCACATACCTTCAAGAATACTAAGAAGACAACTTAACAGGAGCCTTCATACCATTTTAAACAAAAATAATAATAACGTTTAAATATAAAGGTGTGGGAAAGAACAGAAAAGAGACCATCTGGGATACAAAGCATAAATAAGCAGGACAAAGGCAGGATAAAGAGCTTCTGTTTCTTTGGTTTATACCTTTTTTTATGAAAATAATTATTGTCATATTGGAGGGTGAAAAACAAAGCTTTCAATCAAAGTAAATAGAGAAATTATCTCCATAGTAAGATAACTTATCAAATAATAAAGCATCAGACATTTTTGATCTCTAAATATTGACAGTCATTTTGGCATACGTGGAAGACAAGATCGATAAAGACTGGAAAAAGGTAAGTAAGTTGCCCTAATTTCAAAAATCAGTGAAAATTTGAAAACTGTGGAGAGGTGAAGTTTAGGTATATCTCGGACAATAGTTCTAGGATAAACGTGTTAACACATTTTGTCAGCATTTATAAATATACTCTTTGCTCATGAATAAAATAAAAACAAGACATGGCAAACCAACTCGACTTTTTTTGCTGATACAATGCTTCCCTAAGTATATATCATGAAAATGCAATGGAAGAGTATACCTGTGTTTCCGCAAAGTTTTTTAGAAATCTCATGATAAACAACAAGAAGAAAACACGTATGTAAGATGACAGTAAATTCCGATGAGTAGTTGGTTCAAAACTATATAGTTCTAATGGCTAGATCCGTTTTCCCCAGAAGGATGTTTGTAATGGCTCAGCAAAAGGGCCAGGACTGTGTCTCCACAGCTGTCTGCAGGGAGCTTTGCGGTGCCTTGAAGACAACCAGCCCTGCAACAATACAGGCAGACCACTCTCCAGCTGCCCCTCAACCATCCATTCTCTTGTCAACGTATCCAATTACTTAAGAACGACGTTTCTATATCAAGGGCCATCACCCAGAGTCTGTGTCATTGTGTTGCTGTGACAAAATGGTTGGGTCAGAGAAGGTATCTCTGTAGCTCTGAGACTTCAATGCCTGGTGATGCAGCGACTCACTTAGGCTTCACTGTTGGCCTTGACGTCCACAGGCCCTTGGTTTCCACTGGACACCAAGGGAAAATAGAATTGGGTGAGGGACCCTCCACCTAGACTCTTAAATGTAGCTTTTCTGCTGCTCTGAGAAATGCCTGCTAGGGATGACAGAGTTGTAAATTCAGAGAGGGGGTCAGAGATGCTGCTTTTATTACCCTCGTGTGACATTCCTCCAGTCCTCCACTGAGCTTCAGTGTTCTTTCTGTATGAAAGACACACTTTATAAAATGTGGCTACAATTTAAAAGCAAATATGGGACAATTAAATTTCACAATGTGGTCATAACCAGTGGTGCACTGAAGGTATTTTGTACTAGCTTGCAAGAGCTGAGTTTCAAATTTTCAAGGATTCTATGAGTCAGTTCTTAAGCACACAGCTATTATTAAAAAATAAGTTATATAAATTTACAATTCAGTAAATTATGTTGAAAACAAGAGCAATGAATCCTCAAGGTTCATAATTTCTTAATTATGTAGCTTCTAAGGTTATTTACATATATTGTATCCTTGTGGAAATAATGGGAACATAACATTATATTCTTGTGGAAATAATGGGAACATAACATAACAAAGGCCATATAATACAAATCCACAGCTAACATCTTACGCAACATGGCAAAGCAAAAATTGTAATTCTTAAGTCAGGAACAAACAGGGAAGTCCACTATTACTGCTCTTATTCAGTATAGTATTAGAAGTCCTAGCCACAGTAATCAGATAAGAAGAAATAAAGAGCATCCAAATAAAAAAGAAAGAAGTAAAATTGTCTTTATTTGCAGATGACATGATACTGTATATAGAGAACCCTAAAGATTCCACCAAAGCACTATTAGAACTAATAAATGAATTCAGCAAAGCAGCAGGATACAAAATATTCAGAAATTGGTTGCATTTTATATACCAATAATAAACTAATAGAAAAAAAGATAAAATATCTAAGAATAAATTTAATCCAGGAAGTAAAAGACCTTTATTTGGAAAATTCCTGAGACAGTGAAGAAAGAAACTGAAGACGATACAAATACCTGAATGAATATGTCATGCTCACGGATAGGAAAAATTAACATTGTTAAAATGTCCATATTACCTAAAGCAATCTATAGATTCAATGCAATTCCTATCAAGATACCAAAGGTGTATTTCACAGAACTAGAATAAAACTTCCAAAAATATATATGGATCCACAAAAGATTTCAAATAGCTATAGCAACCTGAGAAAGAAGAGTAAAGTTGGAGGTATCTAGCCACCTGATATCAAACTATACTACAAGACTATAATAGGCAAAACAGCATGGTACTGGTATGTAAACAGACACATATCAGTGGAACAGAATAGAGAGCCACAAAATAAACTCATGCCTACATAGTCAATTAATATATGGCAAAGGAGATAAGAGCATACAATAGGGTAAAGATGATCTCTTCAATAAATGGTGCCGGGAAAATTGAACAGATACATGCAAAAAGTTGAAGTTAGACCACCTTCTTAAACTATATACTAGAATAAACTAAAAATGGATTAAAGATTTAAATGTAGGACTTGAAATCATAAAACTCCTAGAAGAAAACATAAGCAGTAAACTCTCTGATATTACTCTTAGCAATATTTTTTCCTCGGGCATAGGACATAAGATTAAAAATAAATAAATGTAACTTCATCTGTGTAAAATATTTTCACACAGCAAAGGAAACCATCAACTAAATGAAAAGACTATCTCCTGAATGGGAGAACATACTCACCCAATGACACATCTGATAAGGTGTTAATATACAAAATTTATAAAGAACTCATATAATTCAACACACAAAAACAACCAAACAATGCAATTAAAAAATAGACAAAGGATCAGAATAGACACTTCTTCAAAGAGGACATACAGAATGCCAAAAGACCTATAAGAAGATGTTCAGCATCACTAATTGTCAGAGAAATGCAAATGAAAACCACAATGAGATATCACTTTACACCTGTCAGAATGGCTATTATCAATATATCAACAAACAACAATCGTTGGCTATGTTGGATCCATTTGTTTTAGCCTAGGAAATGGTACTGCCCCATGAATAGTATATATTCTGAAGTTATCATATATATATGAAATAACTTAAATATATGAAAGATATATTTAGGCCCCAAAGGCTTGCTGATTTGTCAACACAGGAATAGCCCTTTGGGAGAGATTATAGTGATAGAATCTGCCATCTGACCCAGGATCTACTAATACCATGTTCACTCACAACTTACCACAAGACGCCGTTTCATCTGTCTTGTCACCACAGTCATCTTCCCTGTCGCACAGCCATGCTCTGGGAATGCAGCGCCCGTTTCCACAAGAAAACTGGTCCACCTGGCATGTTCTGGCTACGATGGTCAATTAATTTGCAAAGAATAAATTTAGAGGAGTTTTAAACAACATGAAAGATACATCATTCAATATCCCTTTCACATATAAGATATTATATTGCCATAGTAGATAAAATATTTTGAAAGTAAATTTTTATTTAATTTATGACAATGCTAGCTTGCTTGTCTTCTCTAAAGTTCACATGCTTATGAATATATGATTGAATTAAATTTCATCCAACTTTTAATTTAAAGAAGAATAAACCAAGGCAACATTTGCAGTAACGTAGGAGGAAGGTTTGAAAACTATCTCAGGATACCTAGTTTCTAACCATAGAGTCAGAATTATCCTTTTCCTCTAACATCTTAATGCATTTATTTCATGATCTTTAAGTGGTCCAATATGCAGAGAGCAAGAATTCAGAATATATATTTGAAATATACATTGAGACCTAAGATGGATTTTTTAACTCACTTTTCAGTACAGGTATATAAAAATGTATAATCTTTTAATCAAAGTACTAGTATATTAATGAACTGTGCTTTGGGCTTCCTTGAGGGTTTCAATGAATACACACATGGAACTTTGCTTTCTACATTAGCCTAAGGCAGGTATTTAAAACTATTCCATTAAGAGGTTATGTTCTACAAGGAGTTTGATTACCTTTTTCTCCTACAATCAGGTCAACTTTTGAAAATACAAAAGCCTACATAGCGTCCCTCTTTCCCAAGGCCTTACGTTGTTACATTAAGTGTTTTATTTTCTTTTTCTTTTTCTTTTTTCTTTTGACCCTCTAAGTCACAAATATGTCTTTCTGATTACCAGTATCTCATCCATTATTTCTTTTTATTGGACCAGAGAAAACAGATGAAAACGTTGGGAAGGATGTACTTAAACTTATTAGTATTGGGGTTAGATGAAGAGAGGACAGATAAGGAATAATTCAGTTATGGGCCTTTGTGGCTATGATAAGAGAACATTATTTAGATTACATGTACATTTCCTCTTGTTTCCTGAGCTTGAGAATCATAAGGATGTGTTTCTTATTCTCCACAACACAGTGTCAACTTAGGTACTAATTATTGGTATAAAATAGAGTGACTCAAAGCCAAGTCATCCAAACACACTAAAATGGGTTTCTAAAATCTGGTTTTCAGAGATCATTTAAAATAATTTCTTAAAAGCCATACCCTAGTTATTTCCTTTTAAGCAAAGTATACCTGCAATCTAGAGATGTATATTCTTTGTTAGTGAATACTTTAAAGGTTCCTAGAGAAAAACAAATGAAAAAAAAATTTACTGGCTTGATTTGATATAGTGAATTGGATATACCATTTCTGTTCTCAGTGTTTATAAGTAGGAATACCAGAAAATTTATTATATATTAAAAACTATATTATATATACTTGCTTTCTTATGTGGATAAGGGTCCTGAATCAAATATTTGATGTAATATCAGATTTTTCCTTTTTTACATATTAATTGCTATATACTAATAAATTTTCAGTATCCCAACAAACATGTATGCTGCTGAAGTTTGCAATGTTGAATTTCAAGTGGAATTAAATATTTCTATGTTGTCTCATTTGGCCAATTCTACAGATATTATATTAAACTAGGAGCCCGTTGCACGAAGTTTCGTGCAATAGACTTTTCCTTCACCTGGCTGCCGGCACCAGTTATCCGCCAGCAGCAGTTTTCCTCTGGCCACCCGCCGATCAGAGCGCCTCCCGCCAGTATGATCGGCCACCCCGAGAGGAACTCTGATCGGGAGGTGCTCCGATAGGGTGGGTGGCCAGAGGAAAACTGCTGCTGGTGGAAAACTGGTGCTGGCAGCCACGCAATCCGCAGTTCCGCCACCAGCGTCTTCCGCAGCGCCGGCCTAAGCAGCGACGGCCGTTTAAGCCGGGGGGAGCGGGGGGCGGGGACTCGCTAGTCCCCGCCCCCCGCTCCTACCACCAGCCAATCGGCCACCCTGAGTCCCGCCCCCCGCACCTCCAGCCGGCCCAATCGTGGGCGTAGCGGAGTGATGGTAATTTGCATATTACCATTTTATTAGGTATGATGATTATTCCAACATTTAGATTAAATCAACAAAGTCCCTAGGTAATTTTAATTCCACTATGCCTACTTGAAAAAACAACAACACACATATATATTTGTATTAGCTAGAGAAAGAGGAAGATGTTGGCATTAATTTACTTGTTGGTAAGGGGAGGGCATAGAGGTATGAGAAAGATTAAAATTTGTTTACACATCTTTGTATTGTTCTCTGGTTGCAGTAGATACTTTTTAACTTTTGAGTGTTAAGATACATTTAATGGGAGTTTCCCCACCCCCCACCCCCCTACTTCAAGTCCTCTTCTCTTCCATCTTTCCTCCTTCTTTCCATTGTTCCTCCTCCCTCCCTTCCCTCTTTTATTTCTTCCTCTCTCCCACCCTACCTCTTTTTCTCTTGCTCTCTCCACTTTTTCTTTCCTATGTCTCTCTTTTGCTTTTTAATACCCTACCTATTTTATTTCTTAATTACTTATTGTTTTCTTGCTTTAAAGAAAAATATATTATCACAGATTTTATCTCCATTAAATTCTAATTGATCCATAGTAAGAATATATTAAACTTTCTAATGCAATATTCTTTTATTTGATGTTCTTATGCCCCTGTATTCTCTCCTGCTCCTTTAGGTTTAATTCTGGCAAACCTTTCTTTTGTTAGGAATGCTATAGTGATGAGAAAGGACAATGAGGAAGAATTCCTAAGAGCCTGGTGTCACCTCATTAACTCTGAAGCTTGAAAAACTGCTATAAACTATTACTGCAGAGTATTTACTGGCTTATCATTGAAGGATAGTATGCCCTGAAAATATATGAATTCATTGTCTATTCTAATCTTAGAGAAAATGAGCTGTTTAGTTTACTGAGAAAATTGAGCTGATCTCAGAGGAGAAAGACATTTCATTTCATAAATCTACAAGTACTGTATGCCCTTATGATATAATCACATTGACTAAATTAGCACTTTCTAACTACTTGATTTGTAACAAGAAGACACAACCTGCACTTTTCCGTTCTTGTTCCCATCAGATCTAAGTTAGTTTGGAGGTGAGATTAGCAGGGCTGCCCCAGAAGACTCTAATTTTGCAGCAAATGCTGCTCTAATGAAGAGGAAATTTACACCTCCTCAGTGGAATTGCTTATCCAGCAGAGAACCAGAAATTCATTGTCACAATGTGAATGTTTTCTCCTCATCACTAATTATGCTTCTTATGCAGCCATGTAGCAGTGAGAAATCCCACAATGTAAAGGTGCAATAAGGAGGAGGAGAACAGAATTTAACACATTATTCTTAATCCATACCTTTGCTGTATTTTAATCAGATCATTCTATTTAAACAAAACCTGTTATATCAAAACTAGAGGCCTGGTGCACAAAATTTGTGCACAGGCTGAGGGTGTCCCTCAGCCTGGCCTGCACCCTCTCCAATCTGGAAACCCTTGGGGGATGTCTGACTGCTGGTTTAGGTCTGATCCCTGCCAGCCTGATTGCCCCCTAACCGCCTCTCACAATCCAGGACCACTGGTTCCTAACCGTTCGCCTGCATGCCTGCCTGATCACCCCTAACTGCCTCTGGCTGCTGGCCTTATCGCCCCCTAACCGTTCCCCTGCCAGCCTGACCACTGCCTAACTGCTACCCTGCCAGCCTGATTACCCCCAACTGCCGTCCCCTGCAGGCCTGATCGCCCCCCCTAACTGCTTGCTCCCCTGCTGGCCTGATTGTCCCTAACTGCTTGCTCACCCCTAACCACCTCTGCCTCAGCCCCCGCCAACATGGCTTTGTCTGGAAGGAAGTCAGATGTCTGGAAGATGTCTGGTCAACCCAGTATAATTAGCATATTACCCTTTTATTAGTATAGATTCTTTCTTTATCTCATATAACAAAGTCTGACTTTTTAATACATCAGTTTTTTTTTTATTTGTTTGTGTGTTTTTTTTACAGAGAGGAAGGGAGAAGAAGAGGGATAGAGAGTTAGAAACATCAATGAGAGAGAAACTTTGATTCAGCTGCTTCCTGCCCACAATCAAGGTACATGCCCTTGACTGGAATCGAACCTGGGACCATTCAGTCCGCAGGCTGATGCTCTATCCACTGAGCAAAACCGGTCAGGGAACATCAGATTTTCTTAATGCAACTATATCTGTCCAGTTTTAGTTCTTTCAAAATTTGAGGTGTATGTAAGGAGAACAGATATTATGTAATCTAACCAGAGTTCTATACTATGGGAAAATGCTGGTCTGAATTGCATAGAATTGAATCCAAGGATCTTCAAGGTTACTATGAGGAAAAAAAGAATTTCAAATCTAACTACTTCTCATCTTTGTCTTCTGGGTCTCCCTCATAAGTAGACAAAACTTTTTTGTGTGTGTTGAGGGAGAACAACTAACTAGCCCCTGACTGTTAGCTTTCTTCTGCCCATTGTGTCCATGCTGGTTCCTCTTTCAGGTACACTCTCCAACCCTCTATCCTTTTTTCTCTTCACCCCCTTCAATCTATGCTGATCAACCTTTTACTTTTCTAGTAAAACATTTCAATTACCTGAAAAAATATAAGAAATAATATCAATAACACCTGTTTGCCATCATATAGTTATATCAAATCTGAATATAATATTTTTATATACTTGCTACAAATTATTTTATTTAGGAGAAAAATCACAGTTACTTTTGAAGTCCCCTATGTAATCATTTTCAATCACATGCAATCTCTTTCTTTCTTTCTAGAGGTTATAGCTATTCTTAATTTCTCTTTTTTTTCCCCTAGACATACTTTTTAAAATCCTATCCTTACCAATTTATATATCAATGAACACATATAAAATTGTTTTGTATTTTTATACTTCATAGAAATGGTATTTAATTATTCATATTTGGCAACTCATTTGTTTTTTTTAATTGTTTTTGAAATTCATTATTATTGATATTTGAGTTCTAGTTTATTAATTTTAAATATTAATATCATTCCACTATGGAAATATAACACAATATATCTATATATTCTCCTGTAATGAGCATTTGAGTTGTTTTTTTGTTTTCAGTATTGCCAGCATTAGGGGAATGGAAATTTTATTCATGCTTCCTTGTGCATAGGTATTAGACTATTAACCTAATTTTGGAATTACAGACATTTATTTGATTTGGCTAAACTGATTTCCAGTGTAGAAAATCACCAAGAGTGTATGACAGTTTTGTTTTGTTTTTTAACCCACAATCTTGGCAATGCTTGGTTTTATAAAACGTATTTTTCCTAATTAAATGGCTTTCATTGTTATTTAGGCATTATTCTTATGTGTTTTTAAAGGCCTTGCTTGGACATCACCTCCTTCAAGCCTTCCAAGACATCCAAAGACTACATTGGTTGCTCTAATGTGCTCTCTTATGGTTCAACTTAGCACCGTGAATACTGCATTAGAAAAACCTGTTTACATGTCAATCTCACCATCTTCATTCTTAGCTTCTTAAGGAAAAGTATTGTGTATTTTTCCTCATCCTATCTCCAGTGTCATGGTTAATATTTATTGAATTAATAGATTTGTGAGGCAGAAATCCCAAAGGAACAAAATAGGAAATTAGTTTCTTGTAGGAAAGGATTTTCCTTTAGATATAAAGTAGTAACAATGCTAATGGCTACAGTACAGTGGATTCAATTACAAAATAACCCCCCTCTGGGAAATCTTTTATCCAGGATACATGTCCGTGTATATACCTATACTGAGAACTATATAGAAATGACTCAGCCAGGGAACATATCTACTGAATGTACCATTTTTCCAATATGATGAGCAATGTGACCTATTTATTTATTTTTGTAAAGCAAAATGGAAATACATTTTAACAAGACAACTTACTTAGTTTTCAAAGCTAATAGGTACATTTATTTTTCTCTTTATTCTTTTTATTCAATTTCTTGAGGCGCATAGTGATCAAAATACCTGTTATGA
The DNA here is from genome assembly GCF_951640355.1 of Cnephaeus nilssonii. Lineage (NCBI taxonomy): Eukaryota > Metazoa > Chordata > Mammalia > Chiroptera > Vespertilionidae > Cnephaeus > Cnephaeus nilssonii. The sequence goes on along the minus strand of NC_137081.1, from coordinate 71,253,994 downwards.
ATATACTGACAAGAAAACCTAGTACTGAGAGGTGGTACTTAAAGTATGGCCATTACTTAAATTGGCACTTGAAGTGTAAGAAAGTTGTGTGCTATCTCCTTGTGCATTAAAGGTCTAGAAAGTCTTAGAAATCTTACTAATTGGGATGGATTGCTGCATTTGCTATCATATGCAGAATTTTCACTTTTACTACTATACATAGCTAGTTAACCCAAAATACTTCTTTAAAAAGCATGTAGAAACAAGAGGATTTAAAAAATCAAATAGGCCCTAGCTGGTTTGGCTCAGTGGATAGAGCGTCAGCCTGCGGACTGAAGGGTCCCAGGTTCAATTCTGGTCAAGGGCACACGCCTAAGTTGCGGGCTTGATCCCCAGTAGGGGACGTGCAGGAGGCAGCCAATCAATGATTCTCTCTCATCATTGATGTTTCTATCACTCTTTCCTCTCCCTTCCTCTCTGAAATCAATAAAGATATATTTTAAAAAATCAAAAACCAAATAGTTCTGTCTCAGTGGTTGAGCTTCAACCTAAGAACTAGGAGGTCAAAGTTCAATTCCCAGTCAGGGCACATGCCTAGGTTGCGGGCTTGATCCCCAGTTGGCATGCAGGAGGAAATCAATCAATGATTTTATCTCATCATTGATCTCTCTTTCTCCCTCTCTCTCTCTTTCTCTCCCTTTCCCCCCCCCTTCCTCTCTGAACTCAATAAAAATATATTTTAAAAATCTAATAGAAATAAAGGAGACATGACATTATGAAGAAAGTCAGCAATACTTTTTATTTTAAGGTGAAAGCAAATCTATCTGTTTAGGATGTAATAACAGACTCTGATTTCAATCTGAACCTTAAAAGAATAATAACTGCACTGGCTTAGAAAGATATTTCACTGTAATTATAATAAAAGGCTACCAGGCCAAAGTTAAATTGACCAAACCTAAAATTCTAGCTAATCCTCAGGATGATATCATTTGATAAAAGGATCAATGGTCTTGAAGAAAGAATTCATGGATTGATTTTCCCTTAAATTCTAACTAATGATGTGAGTTAAGACAAGTCCCTTCTTTCATGCCTTCATCTATGAAATTAATGGGCTTGAAGGCAGGAGCCTAGAACAAGTCTCTAGAGGTCCTTATTCAATCAGAATGTCTTTTGTAAAACAACTTTATAAGACACACAAAATATCTTAAAAATGATCAGTTACTCTAAAATATTAGACTACGCTTTTAATCAAGGAGCAACAGAATAACTAGCCCATGGATCCTCAGCAAACAGGTCCCTATGGAAAAAACAAGAATTCAAAACAAGGCTTTTTAACCTCTGGGTCTTTTCTTTATAGGCTTCCTCATGAGTTTTCACTAATATATTATAGTTATTATTTAGTAATGCTTATTTTGGCAAAGAGAGGAGGTGAGGTGGTTGATATAATTTGATGTCGCTGTGTGTAATGATTGAAAAAAAACAGCTTTTACTGATCATATCAATATGAAGCATCAAATGTACTACCTTTTTTTCATTGTTTATAGAGAATCACTAGGCTGCTGCTAGTCAGTATCATTTTTCAACATTTATCTGACTAATAGTGACCTTTCTGCCACTCCATTGTAACCTGTATCACAGATTGTATATTCCTATTCCACAGAATCTGGCTAGGGATTCAAAGATTTATTAAAATGGGATACATTATATGGAAATATAAATAGGCTTAGTGACGGTGGGACTTCATGGGGGGAAAAAAATCTTAACCTACATAAATAATGTGCCAAGAACAGAAACTAATCACAGAGGAATTCTATAGCAGACTAAATAAAATATATAAATTATTATTTCAATGTAAAAAAAAAAATTCTCCTTGTGAGTGGCCTACATCCCAGCATGCTAACAAACCTCAACCTCCCCTGCCAAGTAAGATTTAGTAGGGACGAGTCTTGTGCAACTAGTGTATCACCAGTCAACCCATATGGGTAGAGAAAGTGCCAAATTACTTTGAGAGCAGAGTCATGCCCAAAGATTAACTAAAATATCATTTGTATCCTAGGTTTTATGGAATTAAGTGTTGAATTCATTTACTATTCTAATAATCAGAACACGACATTAGGAAAGTTCACTTTAGTTCAAAGCACTGACCTGCATTTTTATGGAGATTAACTTTGGAAGAGATTTATGTAACAGTATATATCCCAGCAAATGGTTACCTGCACAAGTTTGATTGGATTCGTCTTCATTGCTCCCACAATCATTAGCTCCATCACAAAGCCATCTCTTGGGGATACAGCGATTGTTTTTGCATTTAAATTGATCATCAGGACAGCTATGATTGGCTGGGATAGAGGGTGGAGGGAGAGTAGAAGAAAGTTTAATGATATGAAATTGATAAAATAATGACTAAGTTAGAATTATGGAAAGGTTATAGTAATTGTAATATTAGAGTACAATAAAGTAATAGCTTCTTTCATTCAGTGTCTCATATTTATCAAAACTATTACTATTCAAGGCTTGTTTAAAATATAATAATTTAATAGAAGACATCAATTAATTAAATCTCATATAAAAGTAAATATATTTTTCATGTCTTCACTAAAACCAACTATATTACTGACTTTGGTTTTCCATCCCTTAACACAACAGGTAACTAAATTTCAGAATTTTTTTTTTTTTTTACCAACCTCAAACTTTAATGTGAAATATAGGAAATATGCATCAAATAATTTAATCTATAATAATAAAAGGGTAATATGCTAATTAGACCAGACATCCTTTCTGGCATCATTCCAGATGTCCTTCCAGATGAAGCCAGGGCAGAGTGAAGCCTGGGTCCCTGGTACCTGCCGGTGGCCAGAGGGAAGCAGCCCAGGTCCCAGTTGCTGGAGGGAAGCTGGTGCTGGCAGCCAGGGGAAGGAAGTCCTACTCTTGCACAAATTTTTGTGCATCGGGCCTCTAGTCATATATAAAAGTACATTTTTAAAACCACACATTAACTAAAGTAGTTCTTGAAATATTAAATAAGCCTATTTTTTGTTATGCTTTGTCCAACATTTCTTGAGACTGGAAGAAAAGTATCAAAAAAGAAGAAAGCAAAGCATCAGCTGGGACCTAGAATTGGCTAAATATGAGGTCCTGCATAATTTTAATAACAAAACAGATCACTATGAGTTTCCTCTCCTAGTACAAACAAACATGCAACCACCAAATATACTTGAGGACAACACCAATCCTTATATAGGAAGCTGTACACGGCTGAAGATTTAGCCTCTAATATCTAAGCACAACAGGGGGCTATCTTAAAGTTAAACTAATGTGACTATTTTTCCTGCATTCAGGAGGTGAAATTCCTAACTGAATTGGCATGCTCTTTAATATTTGTTTTAAAACTTCAACATCCTTTTTGAAGTAATTTTTTTAAGCCTAGTAGTTGTACTCTGTATAATAAAAATAAATTCTGGCATTCCTTATACTTAGAATTTAAAAAATAGCTGTTTTATCATGCTGTTACAAAGCAAATGTATGCCTTTCCAGCCAGTTTTTAAACACTTTTTCTTTAAAGTAGCTTTGGTGATAAAGTGATTTTATCACTTTTTAGAAACTTTCTATTCATGTTTATTTTTTAAAAAAGGCGAAAAAGCTTTATGTTGTCTGGCATTTGATCATATTACCATTCTCTACTCACTTCAGGGATGTGAGCCAAAATAGCTACTCATGAGAATAAAAGTAATCTGATATATTAGGGTATCTGAAAGTACTAAGATTATGCGTAAGCATTTCATTGAAGCTTGATCAGTGACCTTTGCAATTTTCATCAGTAATGTAAATCAGAGTTCAAAATGAAGGGGCAAATATAATCCATAGTTTTGTGAGTTTGAGTTGGGATTCAAGGTGAAAGGTTATGAGTATTTAAAATCTAAAATAATTCCATGAAATGAATTACATAGTTCTGGAATATTCACCATGGAACCCCAGAAATAAAATGCTGCTCAGAATTGCTGAAATACTTAGAGATTACACCATATTGCTGGAAGCTGACCACAGGTGTTTAGTTTATTGTTGCCCCATTTACTTAGTCATTTATTAATCCACTAGTAGACCTGCGCACGAATCCGTGCACCAGTAGCTCTCTGTGGGGCCTGGCTGCTCCGCGCCTGCTGCCCAGAGGCTCTCCGTGGCCCAGAGGCCTGTCTGTGGCCGGGTGTGGAACGCTTGCCTCATTGCCACGGCGACAAAGCAAGCATTCTGCCAAGCCACTCACGCTACCTGGTCTCAGCAGCTGCCCCCTGTCCCCCCGGAACTGGGGAACTCTGGCAGGGCTGAGAGGACTGGGCGCCGCCATCTTGTGGCTATGGGCGCTGCCAACGTTGTGACGGTGTGATGGTTAATTTGCATAATACCCTTTTATTAGATAGGATGTGCTAGATGTTGTGTTAGACTAAAAAAGATGCTTCAATAAAATGTGTCTCCTCATGAAGAAATTCACCTATTAGATGCACCATAGAATTAAGCATACAATTGCACTGAGCTGTGGAAACTGCCATGGTAAAGGAATATATAGGAGATATTTAACTCAGAGCTATACTGAGAATAGATTATTTTGGTGTTCAAAAAGGACTTCTCTATGGAAGTAATGGAAAACGATGGTGAATTCCACTGCTAGAAACAGAGAGTGCATGAATGTCACAGGGGAGAGAAAATTACCTTTTTTTAGAGATCTACTTGTAGTTCAACTTGATAAGGACAAAAGGTTAAGTGGATTCATGAAAGACATTTAAGGCTAAAAATGTAAAGACAGGATATAACATAAAGTGTCTTATATTTAAGTCAATGAATTTTAGAATTTAACTTGATTATGTAGTTACTAAAATATCAAGACTAGATTTCAGCATTTATTTATTTATTTTTTAAATATGTTTTATTGATTTTTAACAGAGAGGAAGGGAGAGGGACAGAGAGTTAAGAAACATTGATGAGAGAGAAACGTTGATCAGCTGCCTCCTGCATACCCCGGACTAGGGATGTGCCTGCAACCAAGGTACATGCCCTTGACCAGGATCGAACCTGGGACCCTTCAGTCCACAGGCCGACGCTCTATCCACTGAGCCAAACCAGTTAGGGCTAGATTTCAGTATTTAAATGTCACTCTGAAAGTAGTGTGGAAAGTGGGCTTTAGTTAAGGAGGGATTCTGGTGGGAATAATAGCAGGGCACTTACTGAATTAATCTAAGATAGGAGTCTAATTTAGTCAGGGAAGTTGAGAGGAGGTAAAGATAAAACATTAATTATTTAGGAGGTAAAAGAGAGAGGATTCTTTGATAGAATTTAATATGGACCATGAGTGAAGTAGAAGACTCCAGGAAAAGCCCATGATGTAGGCTTGGGTGATGAGGCAGTACATGATGAAAATAAGAGAAAAATACTGACAAGCAATTTTAATGCTACATTTAATGGTACAAATATAATACTCCTGTGTATTCAAAAGGAAACATGTTTGTGAGTTGGTGAAAAGAACAATCTCATAAATAGAAGCACGGAACTAAGGCTAAAGCATGAATATTGTGATGAACTATCTGTACTCTGAACAGACACTGACTACTTAGGGAGCTGATATGTAAGGAGTATTCATTAAAGCCATGAATAAACACAGTGATTTAGAAGAAATGAGGCAGCTAATTTAATCAATAAATAATACATCATTTGTGTAAAATAAATAGGAAAAAACACACCTGTACTCTTACGTAAAAATGCTTCTTTCACTCCAAAATTTTGGCTAATTGTATCAACTATTATTTAATATTTTATTTGTAGTTTCACACTTTATAGTATAGATATTAATGAGTTTGAAAATAAGAAATGCATAATATTGCAGTCAGACCCATGTTTGGAAATTAAAAGAAAGTAGTGCTACGTTGTATTAAAGACAGTTTATGTATTAAGCATTTATGCACAATTTGAAAATATCTTTTAAAGTCCATATTCTTGGGTTTTGTACCAAAGCACAGATAGTTTCATGATATAGATGCCCAGACCAACTTTATTCAATCATAACTACAGATTTTAAAACTTTATGTTTATATTCTTGGTTAAAAAGAAAAAGAAAAATGGAGATTTGTCAATTAACTCACAATTAGATCAGCCACTTTAACCTGGAAATGTCTTTAATTAAAGTTATGAAACAAACATACTTTTTAAAAATGTATCTAAGTCAAATCAAGAGAAGAAAGATGCATATGTCCAGCACATACCTCTCTCTCTTCATATAAAAATATTTTATATCTCTCAAAACCACTCAGGTAGTGAGTGCAATCAAATACATTGTCAAAACATTATTTAATGTGCTTCTCAAAGAGTTTCTTTTATGTATGTGGGACATTTCATTATCCCTACAAAAACATGAAACTATTTCTATTGCAGCAAATGATAGATAACTAAAAATAAGCCAAACAGGAGAAAAATCAAATCTTTCTTTACTATCTGAGTGCCCCATATGTGTTTCCTACCATGTATTGAGGCAGTCAAGTTAGGGAATAACATTCTGCAAACCCATGTCTGTCTCCTTGGCTCTCCTCCAAGGCTTAGTTGCCAAGGAGCAATGGAGTGGCTCGTGACCCTCTGTACCACTAATTATTTCCTGAGGGAGTTTAAACTGATTTTCCACATCTTTAAATTCAGAGATCCGGAGGGGTCTCCTACAGTAACATCCTGGCAATGGCGTGGTGGTGCCGCAGTGCAAATGGGAAAGGAGAGGACTTCTGCATCAACCGAAATGATAATGTTAAAGATGGGGCAGGATGAGAAAACCAGCACCTTAAAACTATACAAAGGATGACTGAGTAAAAAACAAACAGTTCAACTTGTATCAAATATATTTTTAGATTTTCACAAACTATTTTCAGAGTTCACACACTTAAAGAGTCAGGAAGATTTAATATTACGTAAACGAGAACATACAGCAATTCTCTGAATCTTCATCACTTCCGTCTAGACAGTCATCATCACCATCACATTTCCACCGAGCTTGGATGCAGTGTTTATTCTTGCAACGAAATTCTCCAGCTTTACATACGTGAGGTAATACTTCTCCAGGATTAACTAGGTTACAAAAAATCCAAGGTGTATGAACAATACTGGCTCTATTGATTCGTTAAAATGCTATAATAACTAAATACTGATGCATTTTATTTTATGGAAAATATAAAAACATGCTAGCATTGTAGTGACACCAATCTCTGGAAATGAGAAAAATTTAAGTTTTTCTGATGATAATTATTCTACTAAAATGTTTAAAGATGACCAAAATAACAATAACAACAACAACAATAATAATATACCACATTATATTTGGTTGGGTTTTTACGTTGAGTTTTTAGTTTTACTTTTTAGAGGGCTTTCATTCATAATCTCAGTTGATCACTACAACAACCTGTACAGTAGGCCTGGCAAATAATTTTAGCATCTCCATCTTATAGATCACTATGCCAACAATTAATGAAAGTGTAATGACAGGCAGTAGCACACATCATTGATAACTGCATTTACTTCGTTAGTCTCTAGGTGGAAGAAAAACTCAGGTCTGGTGAAGTATTAAAGAAAGTGGTAAGTTAATCAAAACAATCTCATTATGCATCGGAATTCTATGCCGCGCCTTTCTCCATATATTTCATACCCTTTCATCAAATGTTAGGAATTCAGTTAATTGGGATTTATTCACGAACTAAAAGTGTTAGTATTCTTCTGTTCTCCCTGAGTGGATTCAGCAGAGTCTAGGAAGAGAAGGGAACATGTGGCGATAGTAACAGTAAATGATTTGTGTTTCACAGACTGAAACAGCGTTGAATTACTAAAAGCTGGTTTATTCATAGGAAAAGCACAGCTGATCTTTCTTTTCCAGTTCTAATGGCTTTCAACTTTACTTTGGATAACGGGTTTGAACTGATGAACTGTCACAAAACCTATAAACAAGAGACATGGAGAGAAAAATAAGAGATGTGGAGAGAAAAAATGTGGCATTTCCAGAACACTTGGTGTTAGCACTGTCTTAATCTTTGTGTTTTCCCTGCTGCAAAGCACGGGAGAGGGACTGTGACCTGCCGGGTAACGGCAGAGAATCTGCTTCAGAGAGATGCAGCAAAGCACACACGTGTGTTTGTGGGGCCAGAAAAAAAAAAAGAACTGCCTAATAAATTCATATGCTTACGTACAGTCTCACGGGTAAAAAAATAGGTAGTATGGTAAACGAAATATTCAGTTAGAACAAAGGTAATGTGTGTTTCTTCTGTCCCTTCCCTCTCAGACAGCAGAGACCGTATGTGGGAACTGACAGTAATTTTTCCTCCCTGTTTAATCTTTTTTAATAACAAAATGCTGTACCAGCAAGTTCTCTAGTGATGTCATTTCTGTGAGGTCACTTTAAATAACAAATTTTGTGGTGTGTGTGTGTGTGTGTGTGTGATGCCCAAATAGGAAATGACAACAATATAAAAACAAAAAGGGAAGATGACTGGGTCTCCTACTCAGCCCCTACTGGGGGGCCTTTTCCTACCACAGCAGGGCGTGAGGATGAGAATCTAAACAAAGGGAAAGTGCACTCTGGGATATGTCTGCCCATCTCTAGCATCAAGCTTTTCTCTCAACAATCTGTAGAATTGATCACTAATAACATGCACATTTTCCTTACTTTGGGTTTCAAGTCCGCTCAATTAGACCCTCAGATCATTGAGGGTGGTATAGTTTCTTTTGAATGCATTAAATCTCACTTTAGAACTGGGCACTTAAGGAATAGTAGTTTGACTAATTTCTTCTCTATAATCATCCAGACTAAATTTTCTTAGAGGTTTTTTTGTTTTTTAATTCCAGTTAAACAAGAAAGTTTATGTATATGTCTTGTGTAAGCTTTTATCCTGGTTTGAGATGTGATCAGCTTCCTTTCCCATTTAAGTTTTTAACTTGAACATTTTCTCTATTCTCTCTATAGTTGACTTCAAAAAAGATAAGTCAATTCCATTGCTTCATATCGTAAGAACTGAAAAACCCAAGAAACCATCAGTTCTCCTCTGATAACAATTCCACCAATTTTAAAAGCTTGGCTTTCATGTGGCTATTTAAAGAATAACCCAATCCACATAAAAAATATCCAAATACAAGAGTGAAAGTAAAATTGCTTCTGAACAATTACATCTCTATTAAAGAAAAGAAAAAAATGTCTAGGGAAAGACAAACTACCTAAGCAAATTGATATTTAAAACTAAATATTATTTAACATAATCAACCTAGACATCGAGTTTTTGAGTCTACTTAGAGTTCAAATGTTTTTCAAATGATATTTAGGTCATTATGGAATGAATGCAAATAGGCAGATTTTCCAAGTTTCTTTTAAACATGGTTTCAAATATATGTAGTTGATTATTTTTAAATGATGTTTTCTAATACAAAGGTGGAAAGTTTTGAAAATAGATGACAATATCTATAAGTTTCATTTTCATTTTTCATAACAAGATATGAATAATTGCTTGAAACAGAGTAGAACTAACATCTTGAGTTCATTTCATCATTTTTATATTTACTGTGTTTGATATAGATGTATATAAATATTATTAATATAGTTCAATATTGCTGTAACAGCAATTAGACATTGCTTATACCTGTAACAACAAATTATGAAATATATAAAATATATTTGACATTTTAAAAATATATTTTTATTTATTTCAGAGAGGAAAGGAGAGGGAGAGAGAGATAGAAACATCAATGATGAGAGAGAATCATTGATCGGCTGCCTTCCACATCCTACACACTGGGGATCAAGCCCACAACCCAGGCATATGCCCCAACTAGGAATCGAACCATGACCTCCTGGTTCATACTAGTAGGTCGACACTCAACCACTAAGCCACGCCAGCCGGGCCTTGACATTTTTTAAAGTTTATCTGTAATTCTTCTAAGCCCTCTAATTTGTTGGACGAGAAACATCCATCCCTAATGTTCCTCCTAGTATATGTCTTGTGTAAGCTTTTATCCTGGAATATTTTTCAGGGATGCTTACATAACTAACAGCCTTGGAAGATGGAGACAGTATGTCCTTCTAGAGCAGAGAGCAGGATTTTTGTCCATCAGGATAGTAAAGATGATGTCTCCCTTCAGGACTAAGGTTGGGCAGATTTTTCCAGCAGACTCTTAAGCTCTTCAGTGGTACTATGGACTCACTGTATGTTCCGCATTCCCCCGGGCCTGCCTGTGCATTGCCCTCATATGGCTTGGGGGTGGGATGGGACCAGGAGAACCAAAGTGAACGTTAAAGTTAAGCTGCCTGTGTGCCACGAATAATAAAATCCTCTGCATCTGATTCAGAAATTGTGTCTCCTGTTAGAATTTATGACACACTGAGTGGCTGACATGTTAGCTTTAAACTAGAGTAAAATCTCAGACCCTTCAAAATTCTTGACATAATAGTAAAGAATTTTTATTTTAAGATGTGTGGTTCTGATTTCCAGTCTCTCGGGACATATGGCATCATTGGTTTATTGTAGCCCTAACCCACGTTTTCCAGATATAATCAGCAATTAGGTCATAGAAACACCATGTTATTAGAGCTGACAATCAAGTTTGTTCAGATTCATAATTATAGAAGACACATTCTTTTTGAGCTAACATCACCCATTATCAAGAAAATATTTAATGTGATAGGTGATAATATGGGTAAAATGTCAGCTTATAGATGCAGGATACAGATGATGTGTTATGAGTTAATATAGAGTTTATTAACAAATGTCACTCCCATATTCAATTTTATAAAAGGTAAAAATAAAATATAAATAAAGAAAAAAGAAAGCATCCCCTTACATTTGTAGTGTTACTAACTTATGAATATGAGAGAGACTTAACAAAAGTAATTTTGCTTTTCACTTAGACCTGAATAAAAGTTCCTTAGACATTAAGGGGGGGGGGGTCGTAGAAAGCATAGTTTTTGTTTTTGTTTTCTCAGCATTGACCTAACTGTGTGGAGTTGGGTAGCAATGTCATCTGTCATGGTTCCCCAGTTGATGACCAGGCAATCTACCAATTTTTGTGAGAATCAGCAACATTATGGAGCAAGTATATTTGGCATCACATAAGAGAGCCAATGGCACCTATAAAAATAAGGTTAATATTTTTATACCTTGCATAGACTTCTATAAAGGAGTTATTAGGTAAATAATTTTTGCACATTTAATGCTTCCCTTGAGATTTTTCAGTGTAGGAAGGACAATGTCACACACCGAACAGAACAGTGCCTGGCACAGAACCAGGCAAAGAGTAGATGTTCCAAAATATTTGTTGCCTGACTTACCAGAATTAACAGAGGTTGATAATTCTACATTACAGCCATTATTATGGCGAAAAATTCTTTCTCTGGGAACTATATCAATACTTCAGGAAAACAGTACCACTTCAATTGGCTCATCACCCAAGAACGTGGGTGAAGTTCATTTATTTTAAGGGTAAAGATCAATAAGTAGCCGAAACTGGTTTGGCTCAGTGGATAGAGCGTCGGCCTGCGGACTCAAGGGTCCCAGGTTTGATTCCGGTCAAGGGCATGTACCTTGGTTGCGGGCACATCCCCAGTAGAGGGTGTGCAAGAGGCAGCTGATCAATGTTTCTCTCTCATCGATGTTTCTAACTCTCTATCCCTCTCTCTTCCTCTCTGTAAAAAATCAATAATATATATTTTTTAAAAAAGATCAATAAGTAGATTAAAAGAAAGAGAGAGTGGTAAAGTTCCTTCTGTGACTCAAAATTAAACATATAGGAAAAGCTCCACGTGTGCCATTTTGTTCTAATTCTTATTATGACTGATCCTACATTGCACGTGGTGTTTGGGCACAGCCATATATTGCTTTCAGTATATTAACAATTGTTACAATGGCAAACTTTGTGGCAGAGTTGCGTTTTGTACTAGGAATTTGAAAATTGATGCAAAACTTGTAATTCTCCTGCAAGGGTTATTTCTATTAAAAATATTACAATATGATCTCATCAGGAAGAAAACTGACAATGTAACAAATAATCTTCTAATTTAATCAAAATCAAAAATAAAATTACATGAATCATGACATGCCTTGCAAGTAACTGCAGGCTCTCAGACATCCTTTCATACCTGCTATTATAGTATGAAGATCAGGCTTCAGTACATTACAAAGGGAAATATGTATTCTAGTATTAAGTTTCTTCGGTAAAAACAGAGTAGTTGCTGGAGTTAATGTCTAGATGCTAATAAAGTAAAGGAAGAAAACTACTAAAATTTATTTTATTTTATTTTATTGTTGAATTATCTCAGATTTAGGCCTCAGCTAAGTAATTGGACTTAATACATATATTCCTGACATTGGTTTAATAAGCATGTGGCATCCATGAACAAGTAAGTGCCTATGTTTCTAACTTTACGATTTTTCCCTTCGACCCACTGTGTTATTGTGTTCTAAACGAATTCTTGTCTCTTCTCTCAGTTGATGCTTTGCTGTTGACTGTTATTGAAATTACAATAACTTAGTTTAAAGCATCAGTCCCAGTACATAATTTTTTTAAATCCTATTGTCCCTATAAGTCTCACATTAGAACATGTTTGTTTGATGTAGTTTTTGTTTTGTGTTTGGGGAGTACAGAGTTTCTACCTATCCCTTCATTTGAGCAGAAAGAGAGAAGACCCTGAAAGCAAACTTTAAGTTGTACTTTGTTGGAAGCCTTTATAGAAGGCATCTAATACAGGAAATCAGTATGAAAAATGCTACCATAGGTTTTGAATTTTCTCCTTTAGGTCATAAGGGGATGACCTTTTATTAGATAGAGTAGTTTTCTGAGCAGCCAAACTAAGTGGCACATAATTTTTTGTGAGTTCCTACGCAGAGAAGGCCATAAATATTCATCTAGATGGGGCTTCTAAACTTTTTACTGCCTTAAACTTTTTTACTACACATTAGATTGCATATATCTTAGAACATAAGGCCTGTCACAGCTGAACAGATAAATGGCCCAGCCACAGTGGAGCACTGTTTTTGACGGAGAAATCTATCTGTTGTTCCAGAAGGTGAAGAAGGTCACAGAGTACCCCTGACACATAACTGTGCAACGCCACCTTTGGATGACCAATATTTTTGCAAAGCTTAAGTTGCTCTCCTGGGAGTAAGATATGTTGGAAATTTCTCTTTTCTTTCAGGCCACTAAAGAGGCATTTCAAAAATTAGTTCCATTACACTAGACAAAATTATCCTGCTATTTTAATAAATAGTAACACTCATTTTTGGGGGAGTTTAATTTACTTTTTTGAGATTATCTATGGGCTCATTTACTAACTTTGTATGTTGTGATTTTCCCCACAAAGGTGTCAAGATCTATAATAATAAAAGTGTAATGTGCTAATTAGAAGAGACGTCCTTCCGGACATCCTTCCAGATGAAGCCGGGCTGCAAGGGAAACCCAGGTCCCATGTGCCTGCAGGGGGCCGGAGGGAAGCCTGGGTCCCAGGTGCCTGCTGGCAGCTAGAGGAAAGCCCGGGTCCCAGGTGCTGGAGGGAAGCCGGTGTCAGCAGCTGGGGGAAGAAAAGCCTACTCTTGCACGAATTTCATGCATCGGGCCTCTAGTAAGTAAATAAATAAGTAAACTCACTTGGTAATTGATCAACTGGGTTTACATATGTTTGTCCAGGATATGTAAGTTCCAAGTTACTATGCTACACCTGGCCTCAATTCTAGTTGTGAGAGAATTTGACCATGGCACACAAAATTCACGAGGACAAAGAAAGCAGCCTACTCATTCTTGATGCCTTCCAGGCATGGCATTAGAATTCATCCTTAATCAACCATAGCCTTATGTTGCAAGTTCAATGAGAAACAACCAATGGTATTTTGATTTTAATTCCTTTGGTTTCATCTGCTTCTGGTCTTCAAAAAGACACATATAAGCAATGGGTGTAACAAGGAAAGAAACTCACATGTGCAAGTTGTTCCATTTTCATCTAAAAGTTGATTATCAGCACAAGCACATACTCGGCCTCCTGGGATGGCCAAGCACAGTGTACTACAGCCCCCGTTACTTACTCGGCACATATTGTCACCTGCAAGCAGAATGAATGACATGTGTCAGCGCACTCTGACTCCATCCAAAGTTAGCCGGTTATTTCTAGGAAGTGTAGGTAGACTTCAATATGTACACACACACACACACATTACATATTCATTAATATATAATTAATTAATTGATTAATGCAGCCAGGATTTCTGCTCAATCCTTAATGAAATCCAGAAATGTTTGAAAATATATGTTGTGCTGATGCGAGGAATTTGCATGTTGGTTGTAGGACAATGATCTGCGTGTAGTTGGGTACCAGAAGAGAGAGGGGGGAGGAGAGAAGACAGAATGGCATCTGTCTAGGATCATTTCCCAGATTAGGAAGTCTGAGTTTTTTGGAAAGTAGATCACCAGCACTTGGAATGTGGCTTTGGATCCCAAGTGAACAGAAAGCAAGTGAGCTTGCGGAAGGGGTGGGGTATTGCTCCCCCTGTGCAAGGAGTGCACTGGCATGTCAGTGCATGGAGGATATTTGGGAAGCCTTAAGAACGAGCAGCCTTGCTGGTACCAGGAGACTGTGCAACACACAAGTAACGTGTTGTCCCAGTGGACCTGAACGGCACAGACACTGAGGAGGCATGCACAGACATCAATAAACAGGCACAGGGGGAAACTCGTATGTCCATGCTCATGAACATATGGGAGACACCCTGGGAGATTCAGATACAACTGAGGTAACATTTTTGAAGAGGCTGAAGATTCTGTTTTATAAAAATGTAGGTGAGAGTAAATAAAAGTACATTTTCTTAGCATATATGTGTAGAATAGTTAGAAAGAACTCTGCAATGCAATCCAACTGGCAGTGTAAATGTCAGGGTCATTTTACATGGTGGCATTTTCCAAAGTATCAATAAAGAACATTTTGAAAATATTAGTATATCTTATTCAAACATTAAAAATAAAGAGCTTTTAATTACTCAGAGGCGTACAATAAAATAATATAATAACTCAAGCTACATTGGCAGTTCAAGTGCAAGTGCCAACACTGACTGAAGTGACAGACTAGGTTATTGCACGGTGGGCCTCAGGGGTTGGAAATGCTATGTAGAAACTGTTAATAAATGAGTTTAAAGAATACTTAAAAATGTTGCCCTGTGCAATAAATATTTAACTCATCTCCATAGATTATCATCATGTGCCCGAAGATCAAAAGTATATAACTATTTCTTTTCATTATTCTGAGAAATAAATTAAATTTGCTATGTTTATGAAAAATGAAAGATACACTTTGAAGCTAAGGAAGCTAATATTTAAAGCTATAGAACAATTTCTAAACTAGGAAGATAATTAAGCTTAGTTCAGACTTTTTCCAACAGCAGATGCAAAAACATTTCTAGGCAGCTTCTAAATATAGTTGTATTTATTCCACGACCATGGGATAAAAATTTAATATTTCATATGATTCTTAGGAGTTCTATGTTACATACCATATGTAGAGTATTAAATTGTATGTTCAATATTTATTAAAATTCAGATTCTGTAAAATTAGAATTACTTCAAAAAATTTGAGAACTATGAAAAATTAAAACTGTAAGAAATAAGAAGGTACTGAAAACAATATTTTAGAACATATTTTCATATTGAAAATATATCTAAATATCAAATTATTTAAATTAACAGGACTCATACTTATTAGTTTTATTGAATGCATAATTTAAGTAATTAGAAATGAATTATCATTATTCCAACTTTTAAATACATTTCATTTCTGTGAATACTATGTGTTAAAAGAGAGGAATTGATACTTGGCCTGTCGTAATAAAAATCTAAATTATTTTAAATAATTTTATAGCTCTTATTAAAATTTCTTAGATTTTAAAAATTTTAATGGTATCTAATATATTTTTAATTTATTACTTAACCATATCCCCAATAGAACTCTATGATAGTTTTTATTAAATTTCTAGTAGCTTGCAAAACTTTTTATGTAAAGATATTATCTTGAAAACACGACTGACTACAAACAGCATTACAAATTGTATACATAAATATTAATGAGTTTATAAACATATTGATAGCAATCTTTATTGAAAATCCATTATGCATCAATTCTAGTGCTAGTTACTTTAAATATACAATGAATTCAATGAATTCAATTTTTATAATAAACTTATAAGTAGATTTTCTCTCATTTTCGGGTGGGAATATAGGTTTAAATGACTTTTCCAATGTCTATAAATAAGAAAAAAACTTCTTATTTAAAAATAAGAATTTATAATAAGGTTTATTGTTTATTTCTAGATAATAATAATAGTGGTATTATTATCACTATTATCATTATTTCTAAATAATTAGAAAAGGGATTTTTCTTAATCTAAAATTATTGATCATATATACTCTAACTTATTTATATATGACAAAGTTCAGAAGAATAACATACTAAAAACAACAAAATAAAACCCTAAATAAAGTTTCTTTTAAAACAGATACTTTTAAAAATCAAATTTATAAGTAAAACAAATGAGGAATAACTTTCAAAATTAAGTTCAAGATAGTGGTCTGTCTGGGCCAAAAACTTTGTCTTTTTTCCTCCAATCTTAAAACTTGAAGAAGTAGATTTTTTCTGTCCCTTACAGTATCTGGCACAGACTGTGTGTTTGATAAACATTAGTTACATTGATGAATGAAGACATGAATGATTGAATGAAGCATTTAGCAATTTGAATGATAGAAACAATAATTTGGGGGTGTAGACATAAGGTACATGTATGTGGGTAGATATGTCTGTTTCATTAAGATAAAAGGAATATTCTTATTTGTATGTAAGTATACATATATACTTTGGCTACATACTTACTATATCAAGGTAAATTATTTAAAGGCATATTATCTATAATAATAAAAGTGCAATATGCTAATTAGACCAGACAGCCGGACGACCTTCTGGATGTCCTTCCAGACAAAGCTGGGGCTGCGAGGGCTGAGCCCCTTGCATGAATTTCATGCATTGGGCCTCTAATAACTTTTATAAAGAATAAGGACACATGATATATTAAAACATTTCCCAAGCCTATATTAATATATGGATTTTTTAGGCCTCAGTTTCATTAATAAAGTATCTTTCACTTGCAGCAAATGGTGTAATATATAAACCATTAATGCAAAGGAATCCCATTGTTTCATTCTTCCCTTTATATGAATTTTCTTCAAAATAGTGAAAGGTAAAACTCCCTTTTCTATATGCCTCCTAAACTCTTGAATTCTCAGAGTTTTATCATATGAGTAGTTAGAAGTCTCTGAACCTAATATGAAACATAAACCTATGGGAATTTTCTTCTCTTCACTTGATGGAAAGAAAGTCAGAATTGCAGTTTAGAAGAGAAAATAAAAGTTGTATAAAGACTAGATAAATTATGTATTTCATCTAGGATAATTTCAGAAGAATCAGCTTTGAATGATGTCAATCTGAGAAAGGATAAAATGTGTCATACTTTTCTCTATTTTATAATTATATGTTCATTAAAGACCATTTTCATTTGACTTCTTTGAAGCTGTGTGTGTGTGTGTGTGTGTGTGTGTGTGTGTGTGTGTGTGTGCGTACCTTATTAAGAGCCTCTTTAGTATGGTTATATATCAGCCTTCCTGAAATAAGCTGATATGTTACCCAAAAATCTGATGAATTTTTCCTGATCTGGAGAGATCAAATTAGCTAACTAATTTTCTGACACTAGTCTAAAAGAGTTTAGATATTACATTAATAGTATTCATGATTTTTTTCATAGTATCCCTGTGGGGTGGGATGTGTGTGTATATGTATGATATTATCTATCATCTATGTATTTATATGTGCATATATATATTCATAGACATATATAAATATTGCATTTACATAAATGTAGTCTATATGTATTACATATACTAATTATGCCATATACATTAGTCTCTCATAGAGAGAAAAAGAAAGAAAGGAAGAGAAAGAGAGTACAAGGCTATATAAGACTAGGTTATTTCACTCCATGAAGAATAATGATATATACTACTTAAGGATTTGGTTTTCTATTCAACTCCAGCCACTTTATCCTTAAAAACAAACAAATAAATAAACAAAAACAAAAAACCAACAGTTTAACAAGACAATATATATCCCAAGTTTATGTGGCATTAATTATATGTTTCTAAATATTTATTAATATCTGATGTTCAAAAGATGCAAAGAGAAACATTGCTGAGAGAAATTATAACATGGGTAAGATGTCTGTATTTAAACATCTGATTGCATTTTGCTTCATAATCTAGCTATTTAGATCGATGTAGTTAAATAAACTAAAAATTTAGATACTAAGTAGGTTATCCAATTTCAATGTTCATCTATTGACTGAGTAAAATAGATGTTGATCAGGTATCCTTCCTATATTGTATTGTCTGTTCAAAAGATTCAAGTAAGTCCTTTGCCACACAAAGACTGGGTAGAAAACAAACTCATTGATTATTTCACCTAAACTAATAAAAAACAACCAATCAATTTGGCCAAATGCATTCTATCAGTAAGACAGAGCATAATGTTTTCTAGAATAAAGACTGCATAAGTAATTTAGTAATCAAGGATACATTTTCATTTTAATATCCCTTTGATTACCAATCTTTTAAAAGTCATTTTAAAAAATACACTGTCCATCCAAGGAGCAGCACAAAAATCATATATCAAAGACACTGTCTAGAACACCAAATATATTCTTCATGGATATTGAAATATAATCCTCATATGACGTGAGTTTTTGTATATGATTGTGACACATTATTCATTTAAATATTTATTTCAAATGCTTATATGCAAGGAAACTTACAAATATATGCCTACAGCTTGAGAAATGATAGGGACAAATTAATTAATGTAAAACACAAGTACTATTCTAAGTCTTACTCTCATATATCTATTCCTTATAAAATATTTTTGAAGAAAGCATTTCTTATCTTTGTTAAATCTTTATGATGTGTCCCAAGTTTATGAAGGAGAGAGTGTCAGGTTCTGGGTTTAAGCCCAAATCCATTTTATAGTTAGCTGAGATATTTCTCATCCATATGTTGCATTTAGTTGATCAACTTTCTAAACCAACTAGAAGTTTAAAGAAATTGAAGATTATGACAATGTCATTGAGTTTGAGTACAGTGAGTTTAGCAATGACATTCAAGATAAACAATTACAGAAGAGAATGAAAATAGAAAATATGATTATATACTGATTGGTGTAATAAAACCCAGAAAATTAATCAGTGTGGAATTAAAGGGAACAAGAACCCTGAAAACAAGACACCACAGGAGATGAGAAGGGTTATTCCTGTTCATAGTGTTGGCTCCAGTTTAGTGTAGACAACAATGGTGGCGAGGGGAGGGACAGGGAGGATATGACTATAACAGAAAATATTAGCATTTGATTTATGCAGGCAATTGTTCTATTCTTTATTTCGTGTCCACAACTATAGTTTATGCCATCTCAAATAATTTCATTTTTGTTTTGTAAAGATTTTATATTTTATTAGTTATTAAAGCTTTATATACTTCTCACTCTATGTACTTCCATTATTTCATGAAATTGCATTTTTATGCCAATGAGACAATTGTAATACAGAAGAAAAAATGTTCTTAATTGAGATAGTTTTCTTTTTACATCCCCTTTTAGCAGAAATATCTTCAAAATACCCTTGTTGCTAGATAACTTCCTGTTGACAACATGTGAAATGAAACCCTCAGGATATAATTTTTCATCCTAAATGCATTGAAATCTAGGCTCATTAAATTTTCACAAAAATATTTCCATTAAAAAAGGAATGATAACTTTAGAATCATAACAAAAATCTACTACGTACTTTACAAATGGTTTTCTTTATTTAATCCCTAAATTCTAAGTCATGGTATTTGTGGGTAGCTTAATAAATCTTAATAAACATAGAATAAAATATAGATATAGATAAAATAATAGAATATTATCTGATTTTAATAAGACATGAATATAATGGTAGATTATTTTACTTTCATATCATCTAAATTAATTAAGTGCTTTTCAAATGTACATGAACTAAGATAAAACATAGTAAGATACTGTTAGCAATGCAATTTCCTTATATAATGTATTTTAAAATATTTTCCCATAATATTTAGTTCCCAATCAAAGTTTTTCTAATGGCTCACAATAATCTTTGAAAACATTAAAAATATTTTTTATTTACTTTAACAGACTCCTTCTGTGAAGACTAGATCAAAAAGGAAGTATTTGGAGAAAACATTGAACTTCACTCAGATAGAAGTCCCAGAGTTGCTCAATCAGGTTATTTTGAATAATAAAATAATACATTTTTATGGTAACAAATTCCAAGATTTGATTGACTTTGAAGTAACTGGACACCTTTTATCATAACATTTCAGAAACACTGTCAAAATAAAATATTTTTGTAACTACTGAAGTGTTATTATATTTGAAGCTCAGAAGCAATTTTATTTGGTGTTTAATACCTTGTTGCTTTCGTGGATCATAAATCTGAAGCCCAAACAGGGGTGGTCTTTCTCGCCTCAGTAATGTCACCACATTCGTTATCAAATCTAGTTGAAAAATGGAACCATTCATGTAATCAGTCCAGAACACGTAATTCCCATGATGTGACAGTCCAAAAGGATGGTTCAACTCTTTCCCACTGTAAACAACCTGTGAAATGTAAACACATTGTGAAAGTTCAGAACTGACCTTTAGAAACATATTTAAAGTAGTTTTCAAATACACATAACATATAGTGATCCAACTAATATCTTAACTCATATTTTCTTTCAGTATATTTGAAAAATAGATTTCACAGTGTGAGCATATTTTTTCTGTTTCTAGAACTCGTTATTTGAAGGAGACCATTTATATTTCAATTATTTAAATTCTCTCATATTTGGCTTTACACGTATGGTCAAGAAATGCAAATGTTAAAATGACTTTGTCTGACATTCTTCCCTGTGTCTTTTCTTTGTAATATTACAGATTCATATCCTGGGATAGAAATTGACCTGAGTAATTAGTGTCATTGTGTATATTGCAATATTGCTCATCCAATAGCCAAGGGATACAAGGTGGTATTAAGACATTGGGAGTGAAAGGGATCTTTCTATTTTAATTGAGCAATTGCAATTTGAAGAAATTTAGGAGATGACAAGGAAGAAGATAAATATTTTCATTTTGAACATAGAAACACTAATAGTAAATAGTTAATCTAGGTTAGTATGCTAATTTCAATTCTGATTATCTTGATATCTTCTTTACATTCCAGTTTTATATATTTTTTTTTTTGTTTAAATAGAGGAATCATGTGATAGGTCCTATTTCACATGTAGGGTTGTAGGGGGGGAAAAGGAATAATACCTCCAATAATGATAATACTTTTTCAGCTTTTGCCATTTATAAAATGGATTGTATACAATATGAAAAAGCATATTATACTCACTTCATTTAATATTAGAGAATTTAGAAAGTTATCCAAATAATGTAGTGTTTGCAATCCAAATTTTGCTCCTTTTTTTCTGAATTCTTCATAATAAATTTTCATATAGTAAATAATTGAGACAGTTTCTTATTTATTTTCTCGCCTCAACCTAAGCTAAAACATGGGCCATTGAAACGTTATGTCTACTATGTACACATCGACATCTTCAAGGAAATCATAAATATTTATTTAGTATCTGTTAAGTATGTGATAGGTTAAATGGCAATGGATTTTACTCATTTGGAGAAAAATATTTAAAGCACTGTTAGAGTGAGTCAATGACTGAAATAGTCTTAACTGATTAGTATACTATTTATTTCTCAAACAGAATTCATAATGAATGGGCTTAGCCAATTGTGCAGAATTCCTTCCCAAAAAGGAAGAAGTGTAGTATCAAAGAAAGCATTTTGATAATTTCAAATATTCCACTTTTCCATTATTTAACTAGAAAGTTTGAAGTTAATTTATAATGTTATACATGCTTAAGTAATTATAAGATAAAATATAGAGGTGATGTTTTCTCAACGACATCCTCCATTTACCCCTGAATTTCAGAATCATCTTGTAATGATTCTTCCAAAAAGCGGTAAGAGGAAGTTCATATCTATTCATACCAACAAGCTTGAAGTTCAGTTTATTCTTCTGTTTCAATTTCAATGGCATGAAGTTCTTTATTTTTTTTTAAAAAAGCATTATAATTAAGTTTACATAATCTATAGGCTAAATTTCAGCTGCAAAATTTGAAGAAACTTGAATAGAGTAGGGTTGCTTGGTCAGAGCAAACTCATCAAGAATGTAGAAATGCTGCATTTTAAAGCAGCTCTGATATCCCGAGAGCTTTGAAAAAACTCACCAATCCTGGCACACCCCGGTGAGCGGGCCTGCTCTCCTGGGAGGCAAATGCCAGCTGCACTGCGCTGCTCAGCCTCCTGCAGCCACCCCACCGACATTGCTGGCAGCCACCTCGGAGTGGTAAAAATAAACTTGGCAGTATTTTTAACACAGCACCACCAGGCTCTGTGAAAACGCCGAGGCCTGCGGATTCAGTCCTGCAGCATTTGTCTCTTACCTTCCTGTGAGTTCCATTCAAAAACACCTTTTCAATATGATCATAATAGGCGTCACACCAGTATAAGGTGCTGGTGTGGAAGTCCAGAGTTAAACCGTTTGGCCACAGCATCTTTGAAGTCACAAAAATCTGCCGATGGAAGCCATCCATCCAGGCCTTCTCGATCCTTCCCACGCTGTCGTCGACCTCATCTTCCTCCCAGTCTGTCCAGTACATCCAACTAGGACATTACCAACAAGAGCGCACACGTTATTTAAACCAGCCTCTGCACAGGGGGACACTGCCGCAAACTGGGCACCTCCATAAAATCTAATGACGTTCTGATTTTTCTCCCACGTAAATGCACACCTGCCAAAGGGAGGCGGCGGCTGGGAAGGAGTAAGGGAAGTGAGCATGTGTCCATCCTTTGGACACATTACAGGAAACACACTACCCCACTTATGGTCTCAGTGATGAAGCTAACAGTAAGTGACAGATATTGATTTTCTTTGGTGTTGATAGCAAGTTTGGGAAATGGTTTGTGAGGCATGGCTAACTATTTTTAAACGTTGTTCATTTTATAAAACATATAATCAACTCTGTAATTAAAAAGCCCATTGACTGACATGAAAACTCCTTGTATAGTTAATGATCAACCACAGACTTTATTTAATCTCAGGTGAATTATTAGTTTTCAAGACAGGCAATAGGACCGTCTTTGAACTAAAAGGCACAATCATACTGCGATTGTTTGGCCAGGTCTAATTTGTCTTCCTGATGCAAATTACTTAGTCTTTATTGCTGCTTATTATTACCCCAAAACCCGCAGAAGATGATTTAGCGGCACATAAGTTTAATAACAGCAGGTTGACTGACCTTAAGATTTTGAGATTTAATTTCTATCTCAAACAAAAGCTTCTGCCTTGAAGAACAAATCATTCTGTGTAAGCTACAACAGGGGGAGAGGGAATACTGCCATTCCCTCATGAATAAGGTTAAACCCCTCCACCCACGCTGTTTTAGGGTCATGAGAAAGTGCTTGAGTTATTAAAGTGTAGGCTTTGATTCAGTCACCTCATAAACAACTTTGTAAAGTGCCAAAGCTCTCCTAAGCTGCTTACCCTAGAAATACCCTTATTAGATTCTCTACCTCTCACATTTTGTAGACCCTGAAGAATTTCTGAAGTCATCTGGTAAACATCTGTATCCATGACGAATAATCCTACAGTGATCTAAACAGGCAGATTTGGGACAGCTTAGGCTGAAACACACCATCCAAAAATTTTGCCCATAAAGCTTTGTAAAAAGTTTCTTAACAGTTTATAATTATGTTGATATGCCTTTTTAGACCTGAGAATGTATATTAAGATTAGTGAATTTTATTGAGTCAAAAATACATTCTGATCCTAGAAATAAACATGGCAATATGCTTATTTTATATCCTGTGTGTTCTTTGAGTAGTTTTATTATTGGAGCAAATTAGGAATAAACAAGAGAGTCATTCTGTTTGCTGCAATCCTATACTAGCTAGGTATAACTATTCAACTTCAACTACATAAATCAACTCCGTGAAAGGAAAATGTGCAACTTTCGTCTCCCTATTGATACTTTCCTAAAATCTTAAATAGTTAATCAATGCTCTTTTATTCTTGTTGCTAATTTATAACTTGTTAAAATTGCAATTATCATTCCCTCTAGCTTTTCTTTTGAACATAGTAACACTCTTTTGTGTGTGTGTCTCTAACCCAAATTGCACATGCATGTGTACACCTATATATGTACAGATAAATGAAGAAAAATGAAGAATGATAACAGATATCCTAAACATACTTTGTATTGTTTTATATTTGGAGAAATATTTTGTGATAAGATCTATTACTATGATTATTTTTATTCAAACAAAAGAAAAACATTTAAATAAGTGATGCCAATCTGACAGAGACTATATATGCTATCATCATCTACCCACTTCATTATCTGACTGAAAATTATATAGTAAAAGCCTGTAATCATCATCAAATGTGAAGGTTCTTAAATGCAGAAAATAGAAAACATAACCTATAAAATAAGCAGAAACAAATATAAATATTGTTATATATGGATCTTGGGGTAGCCATCAAATCAAAATAATGTTAAGCTGGCCTTCTGCTAGTACAGCAAGAAAAAAATATACCTCTAATTTTCAAGTCCCGTTCAAATAAAAGTTTTCCTAGCCTTTCTGCCAAAACAGGCTCTTTCCTTTGTTTCTTGTGACATCTTTTAGTTTTATTATCTATTGCATTTATTTATTGAATTGCATTTAATGGTGCTGCATAGTTGATAATTCCAAATAAAGATAAACATAATTAAAGGCAGGGATTTTTTCTTATTTATATGTGTACTTGTAATATTAAGCTTGGCTTTGCTGATATTAACCATGTTTCTAAATTAAATTGTATTATCTGATGGTCAATCCTAGAAATATCTTAATCCTAAGAGTTTCTCTGTAATGGAAGTAAAACAAATTTTATTTTTGAAAAAAAATTGATTTGGTTGCTGTTATGATATTTAGCTGTTAACAAGAGGGTGTTATACTATTAATTGAGATATGGCTGCACGAGATCCTCTATGGGGGGAAACATGAACTCAGCTTTGGACAGAGTCGTATGGATGATATTTTGAGAAGTGAGAACTGGAAATGCAGGTTTCTAAGTTAGTGGTATAAATTATGAAGTGTGAAATTATTAGGAGGAGGGAGTTCATCTGCAATGATTAGCTGGGGAACAATGACATCCTAATCGACTCCTCCTCCCACTTTATCCCCATTTCAACAATCTAATTAGGCCTGCAATCCAATCCTCTCAGTCTCTCTTGTCTGTGCCCCCTTTTCTGTTCCTATTACAAATGCTACAGTCTGTCTTTCATCCCTTTTCAAGGGAATGCCTAATGGGTTGTTTCTCATATACCTGTCACATTGCTATCACTTGTCTTCCTAAATCATGAATTGAAAGGTATGGCTTTTATCTTCAAACCTTCCAATTACTCTGTTGTCAGCAAAATAAATTCAAACTTTTAATCACAACATTGAAGATTTCTGCTTATGTCTAGCCTCATCTCCTACTCTGTTCCTTCACATTCCTCCTGCTGCAGCTTTAATGAGGTCATCTCACCTCAGAACTGCCTCTGACTTCCTTTCCTCTAAACAGTTAGCTATACTGTCCCTTCAGAACAGTGACTGACCTTATGACTGCACAGCCCAAGCCCTTGGGAAAATTTTGTTAACCTAGGAATCCTATTCATCCACTAGTGCTCAATTCTGTATTAAAAACCTCAGTAATTTCTGAGGATCATGTATATCTTTGTTTTATTTAATAGGTAATTGTGTGTGTGTGTGTGTGTGTGTGTGTGTGTGTATACACAAGCACAGCAGATTATAAACTCCTTCAGGACAATTATTATCTTATTAATTTATATTGATCTATATGGTAATCAAAAATATACTTTAATGAAAAATAAATGAATCCTTAACTGACTCTATAATTGGTTATGAAGCTTTTGATAAAACACCTCTGAAAGAGTAATTTTGTTAAGCTGCAAGTAGATATTATGGTAGAAACAATGTAAATAAATCATTTTTTTTCCTGAAGTTTTGCTTAAAGATATACTGTGCTATTTTAAATGGAGTTTTCTGAACTAAAGTTTCTTCTTCATTTTAAAAATTGTATTAGGGTCAAACA
Source organism: Cnephaeus nilssonii (assembly GCF_951640355.1). NCBI lineage: Eukaryota > Metazoa > Chordata > Mammalia > Chiroptera > Vespertilionidae > Cnephaeus > Cnephaeus nilssonii. Next base: position 71,227,694 of record NC_137081.1, on the reverse strand, counting down.
ACTATTTGCATAATTAAACTTGTATAGTTACATTTCTATTTCTACTGTCTTCCTCTCCATTCTTCACAGAATAGTGAAATTAGTATTTTTAATACAAACATGATTATATTAATTTCCTATTTTAACACTGAAGACAAAGTACAAAGCTCTCATCCTGGTGGGCAAGGGCCCACTGCTCTTTACAATTGCATCTGCGTCACCTTCCCCCTTGCTATCTGCAATCCAACTCCACTGTCTTCATTTCAGTTTCTCTGACACTCAATCCTTGTCCAACTTAATATCCTCAAATGTACCATTTTCTGTATCTGAAACACTCTTTTCCTCACTGTCCATGGCTGATTCCTTCTCTGCAATGAAGTCTCAGATTATCTGATTGCTCCTTAAAGAGGCCTTTGAGCAAACTTATTTAAACAGGCTTATACCCTTAGTCTTCACCTTGCTGTTTTCCTCCATCCCTTTGGTCTATCTCCTCACCCCTCACCTTGCAGGTAACACAAGATTCTTCATAAGGTTGAGGCTATGCCTATTTTATTAACCATTACATACCTGGTACAAAGCTCTGGGCATAGTATATTGCTAGGGAAAATATATACATACACACACATGTATATATGCACATATGTAACTGTTTTACAGGTTGGTGCATAAGAATTGTAGTCTATTTGAAACTCCATAGAATGAAAAAGGTATTAGAGTCATTCTTTGTAGCACTAGAGACAAATATAGGGTCAGTTATAAGGCAATAATCACAGGGATGCAGATACTGCCTTAATAAAAAGAAAAAAAATGTCATATCAATCAGAGTTTCCCTCAAATATTACAAACTATGTAGATGCTACAGGTTTCAAATAAAGTTGAATGCCTGCCTACTAGGGAAGTGTTGAAAGAGATTCCTGAATTTGATGAGAGAGATGGAACTAGTGGCTTCTGAATGCCCTTCCTAATCATATGATTCTATGACCTCCATATTTGCATCATCTTCCTGAGCATCACAAAGACCCTTTCACTCTATCAAAATACATTTTTTCTTTAACAGAATACTGAGAAAGAAGATGCTGTTTTAAGGCACATTTAAAACATCTTGCTTCAAGTAGAATTAGACAGTGTGAAATAAATATTTTTCTCTTAAAATTAATATTGGCTTGGTTTAAAGGTCAGATAGATGAGTTGGTTTAAAAGCCCAGGAATAGAGTAGATAATTATAGAATCTACACATACAATCACTGAAATTACTTTATAATTATGTCTTCCAGAAACACATACAGTGAACTTATTCACTACTTGGGTGTCAGCCTCAGAGGAAGCACCCTGATTGAATTTGCAGCTGTTCTCCACACAAATAGTTCTAGAAAAGGTGATCTCAGCTTATAAGGGAGTCATATGCTTCCTATTTAATTAAGTCTGTTTTGTATGTATGTCATAAGATATGAAAAAGATTCCTTTTGTGATGCTGTTTCGAAACAGTGAAATGTAAGCCATGGAGAGGGTAAAAAAACCACACATAACTGCTGTACATGTAAAATATGCAATCTACTCAATTAATTCTGAGATTCTGTTAGGAATGTTCACATTTCTCCAATATTTCTATATGCTCAGTATTATATTCAGGTAATAACTCTGAATAAACATCAAAGGGAAATATGTTCCCAGGAATTGCACAAAATATTCCACCCAAAAACAAATAGTGTACACTGTAAAATGATGTCATTGTATGGAAACTATGGTTATGTTTAAAATTATATGATTACCAATCTAGACTACCGTATTTAAAAAGTAACAGAGTATAGTGGCTATGAGTAAAGTCTTGGAGACAAGCGGCTGGGGTTTAAATCTACCCAATCTCTTAGTAATTAAACAGTCTTTTGAAGATCAGTTACCAATTTCTTCTTTGTAAAACAAGGATGAGGTTAGCAACTAATTCAAAGGATTGTTGTGAGGACTGCAGAACAGGAGCATAGTGACCCATTTAACTAAATGCCTGGCCCACACATCAAGTGTACAAAAAACTTGGCTATTTTTGAATACATTAAATTTCAATAGCCTTTAAAAAGTTAAATTGATTGATTCTCTGATTATTTATCTTGGTGTCAGGCTGTCTAAAATGGAGAATTATGGTGCTTGTCTGACTAAATCAAGTAAATATATCCTTCATACAAATGATCTGTTTATTTCAGTTCAATGTATTTTGACATGTTTATTTAGCACATTCTCTAGGGGAGCAAATCACTAAATAAGTAACTTTTTCCAATCAGACCATTCATGTGTGAATTCACATATGAATTTAAAAAAACAAATGTGTTTAATATAATTTTCCTTACATAAAGCTAATAAAGATCTCATACCCATTAACAGGATCCACCACAATCCCTCTGGGATGGGACATCTCTCCCTCCAGAAGGGTCTTCCGACTCTGAGCGGCCTTCTCCAGCCTGGCCACGTTAATGGTCTTTCTGGAGCCATCGTTTGTCCAGTAAAGGTTATGTCCGATCCAGTCCACAGCAATGCCCTCCACATTGTCCAGGTCTGAAAACAGCAAGAACAAGAAAGGAACACATTTCTCAATAGTGTCCACTGATTATGTTCTGCTTCATAGAAAGTTTAATTAAAAAAAGAAATGATTTCTTCATAGTGTGATTTGTGCAGATATTATCATCCCATAGAACATTGTTCAATTTTATTTTGAATGCCATTGTGCTTGTTTTTTCATTGTATGTTCTTTACATTTATTTCTTTAATTAAAATGTTTTGATGCTGACATTATTGAAGGTGGCCCCCTTTCCCCAACTTTACCCACCCAGCCTCCTCCTCCCTTGGTCTTCACCAAATTATAGTCCATGGTCATGGAGTATGAATATATGTTCTTTAGCTAATCTTTTCACCTTCATTATCCAATCCCCTCCCACCCACCTCCCCTCAGGTACCAGACAATCTGTTCCATGTATCTATATTTCTATTAAAGGACACAATTGCAGCTTCTATAAGATATCCTATATAATAAAAGCCTAGGTGGCATCGCGCGACACCTTCGTGTGACATTGTCACAAGATGGCCACCACGATGTCATCACAAGATGGCCTCCACAAGATGGTCACCACAAGATGGCTGGCAGGGGAGGTTAGTTGGGGGTGATCAGGCCAGCAGAGGAGGGCAGTTGGAGGCGATCGGGCCGGCAGGAGAGCGGTTAGGGAGTGATCAGGCTGGCAGGCAGAGGCGGTTAGGGGTGATCAGGCAGGCAGGTGAGTGCTTAGGAGCCAGTGGTCCCAGATTGTGAGAGGGATGTCTGACTGCTGGTTTAGGCCCGATTCCAGCAGATGGACATCCCCCGAGGGGTCCCAGATTGGAGAGGGTGCAGGCCAGGCTGAGAGACACCCCCTCCCGTGCACGAATTTTGTGCACTGGGCCTCTAGGAGGCAATAATAATCCAAAATAATGTTATTCTACCTAATAAAAGGGTAATATGCAAATTAACCATCACTCCATCACAAAGATGGCAGCGCCCATAACCACAAGATGGTGGCGCCCAGTCCACTAGCCCCGCTGGAGTCCCCCAGTCCCAGGGGGGTGGCCACTGAGAGTGGGCAGCATGAGCAGCATGGTGGAATGCTTGCTGGGTAGGGGGGGAATGCTTGCATTGTTGCCCTGGCGACTAGGCAAGCATTCCACACTTGGCCGTGGATAGGCCTCTGGGCTGTGGAGAGTCTGTGGGCAGCAGGCACGGAGTGGCCAGGCCCTTCAGAGAGCTACTGGCACAAGGATTCGTGTGTAGGGCTACTAGTAAATATATAATATTACAAATTCACCTAATTTAAACACTTAACAGAAAGGGAAACTCTAAAACTTTGAAAGTGAAGATTTAAAATCTACTAGAGGCCTGATGGACGAAGATTCGTGCAAGAATGGGCCTTCTTTCCACTGCCTGCCGGCACCGCCTTTGCTCTGGCCTGGAGCCGCCTTTCTGCCTTCCCACACTGCTCAGAGGCCTAGAGTGTCTGGGGCAGTGCGGAATGCCTGTGTTGTCACCATGGCGAAAACGCAAGTGTCCCGCCATCGGCCGCTCAGTGCCTGTGTATGCAAATTAACCCACCATCTTTGTTGGGTTAATTTGCATACACACTCCTGATTGGCTGGTGGGTGTCACGGAGGTATGGTCAATTTGCATCTTTCTCTTTTATTAGTGTATATTATCACATAAGAGATATAGAACTGAGATAAAAATCCAAGACAGATAACCAATGTAGAGATCTTTAAAAATGCACTGCTCTTATGGTGGGTCCTGTTCTCACATTTTGCCATTTTGTAAACTACCTCCAAACTTTCTACAACATAGTAATCGCAGTTCCATTCCTCTATTGCATGAGAAATTATTGTGAACTCCTTCTTTTCTTTCAAAACCAGGGAAGCCTCTTCTTCCTGCATATGAGATAAGGAACTGCAACTTAGTGGACAAAGCAAGAAGTAGTACATTGGAGACAGAGTGGTACATTCACACCCTATATGGCATTTATTGCCTCATATGCAGATGTAATACAGATTTGATATTATCATATTATTTAAAAAATATATTTTATTTATTTATTTTAGAGGGCAAGGGAGAATAAGAGAGAGAGATAGAAACATCAGTGATGAGAGAGAATCCTTGATCAGCTGCCTCCTGCATACCCCACATTGGGGATGGAGCTGCAACCTAGTCATGTGCCCTGACTTGGAATTAAATCATGACCCCTGGTTCATAGATCGATGCTCAATCACTGAGCCATGCTGGCTAGGCACTGTTATAATATTCTTTAATTGCACAACCCTTCTGACCTTGTAAAGAATGAAAATTTTCTTTTGTAACCTTTCCTGCTAATCAGTATATGCCCTGACTCAAAATGACTAATACAACATGTGATCTGATCTAACTGAAAATCTCATTATAGTGAATCAGATTTGTTCTCAATTTCACTAAGCTATCTGCTTCATTACCATCCAGTATGAGTAATTTTCACAGGTTAATTATGCCTATGTTTTAAAAAAGGTTTAATTTTATCTTTACTTTATTGACAATTTTATGAGCACTCTCCTACTATGGCATAATGGAAAGATATAGTAGTTTTTGTTTGTTTGTTTTTTTCTATTTGTCATTGTCTGACTGATTTTTATCTCATTAGTTGGTTTTCAAAAATTGTATTGCATTTGAACTATACTCCAGCATGGAAACTTCCTTCCTCAATAACCTTCTTATTTTTAAAATGTTTCCTTTTGACCCCTGACATGAGACTTTTTTTTTTTTTTTCATATTAAGCAGTTTCAACATTAACTGGATTGAAATTTTGTTTCTGACACTTGGGTAAGCAACTGAGTCACTTTGATTCTTAAATTATCCATTTGTAAAGTGAAGATAATAGCACCTATGCTGTAGTGTGATAACAAAGTGTAAATTAGCTACTGCATTTAAAATAGCATACTGCCTGGAACATTGCAAATTCTCAATATATGTTAGTTTTTATTAATTTATCAGGTAAAAAATATTTTATATAAATCCTGTATCTTTTCCTTTTGAGTGCTACTTGATAGAAATATAATTTATGTTTTCTTAAATGATTATTCAATACTATTTTCTGGAATTTTGACTAGTGACTAACTTTAACTATAAATTATATATCCAGAGTCAGTTGTGAATAAATAGTAAGAGTGGAATTGCATTGAATTCTAAAAAGCAGAATTTGAGTGGATTCTGCCTTAATTGGGTTGTTTGTGTTATCTTTGATAAACAAGTGTTTGAACAGGATAAAGTAGTAGTTAGAATCCAAGTTCTGGGATCACACAGCCCAGGTTCTGCCACTCACTACACTATTTCTCTAACTGAGGGAGTTCCTTAGCCTTTCATTCTTCAACTTCCTGATATTTAAAATGGGTGTAATGTTTCCTTAATAGGCCAAGGAAATACATGAATATTCAAATACAAGAAAGGCATTTGATAAAGAGAAACTTGCTTAGAGTAGATTTCCAAAATTCATAGTATTGTTTTGAGGATTAAATAAATTAATATATGTGAAATTATTAAAATAGGTTTTCACATAGTAAATGTTATATAAATGTTGCAATTATATCATTATTAGAATAATCTTCCCTTTAGCTACCTATCTAATCTGTTAAAATAGCAGTGAAGCAATTAGCCTAGAGTGTTTTCTAATGTTGCTATTTTTATGTCTGTTTTGTTTGTTTTTTTCTGTTCTGGGAAGAATGAAGCTGAATACAAATTTTAAAGAAACTCCTAAAAGAATCTATGTGGAAACTGAGAATCTTTTCAGGCTATGGTTAACAAAGAACAGAAGAAATTTCTTTCTTATACTTGTAGGACAAAGCCTGAACAATCAGTGAATGCTTTTCTCAACAAATTATACATTGATAAGGGAAGTTGTCTGCCTCCATATCCTATGTATAAGCCTTTAATTATTCTATAACTTAGATGGAATGCTAAGACACATAGAGCATCGGTTTTATGTACATTTGATTTTTTATTCAAGTGGGTTGGCTTGGGGCCTGCCTGAGATCGACTATTGTAAACTCTATGACCAACATCCTTCAACATGGTGATCAGGACATATGAAGTTTTATGGCACTCTGGTTTCAGACAATGTCCATGAACAACATAGATATTATTTTCTAGCCCAAAGAAACACATGCATATTTAAATGCAAGAAAGTTGTTTGATAAAGAGAAACTTATTAAGAATAGATTTTTTTGATACCGTTGGGTAGAGTTCAAGTATTCTACATTCCAAATTCAACATTCGCACCTATATTGCTGTTATTATTATTATTACTACTAGAGGCCCAGTGCACAAAATTTGTGCATGGGGGGGGTCCCCTCAGCCCAGCCTACACCCTTTCCAATCTGGGACCTCTTGGGGGATGTCTGACTGCTGGTTTAGGCCTGATCCCGGGGATCGGGCCTAAACCGGCAGTGAACATCCCTCTCACAATCCTGGACTACTGGCTCCTAATCGCTCACCTGCCTGCCTGCCTGGTCACCCCTAACTGCCCCCCCCCCCCCCGCCAGCCTGATCACTCCTCACTGCCTCTGTGTGCTGGCCTGATTGCCCCTAACTGCCCCCCGTGCTGGCCAGGTTGCCCCCAACTGCCCCTCCCTGCCAGCCTGGTCATCCCTAACTGACCCCCCTGCTGACCTGGTCACCCCATGAAGCCTGCTCGTTTAGTCGTTTGGTCATCCCTCACTAACCCCCCTGTCGGCCTGGTCATAGGCAGCCCTCTTGTGAGGGCATGAGGGTTAATTTGCATGTCACCTCTTTATTATATAGGATTACATAACTAACAACAAATACCCATTCTCATTAATCAGTGGGCAAGGACTCTCAACACGTTTGTATTTTTTATTTAAGAGAAAAATTCTAGTAAATAATGCTTTCTTGTATTTTTCTTTTTTTTAGGTTATATGTATATACATTTCATTCTAAGAGAAAAAATGAGACATCCATATAATTCATAATTTAAAAAAGACTTTTTCATGCAGTCTGTAAATACTTAAGATAAATATATTATTTTGGCTCAAATTATTAAAAATATTCCTTTTAAACATTGTTCTATAAAAATAACTTTTACAAATAGACATAATATATAAATGTATGTTTTAAAACATACATCTCATCAAAAGCTATGCTTAAGTGAAAAATTCTCAAAGGTACCGAAGTTATTTCCTACAATTGATACCTACCACTAAGGAAATAAGGATGAATAAGAGATAATAATAAAATGTATATAAATTAAAAGGAATAATTATGTAATTATGTAAAAAAATAAGTAGAATTATTTAAATATTTAAAACAAACATATAATTTATTTATTTAAAGACGTAAAACTAATAAATAAGACAGAAAAAGTAATTTAAATTAATTTAATAACTTGGATTAGAAAATAAGCATTTTTTTAAAAAGTGGAGAAAAACCCTTTTCTAAAACTAAAATATCATTATATGTCTGATTTTCTTATATACTACACTAGAGGCCCATTGCATGAAATTCATGCCTGGGGGGTTGTGTCCCTCAGCCCAGCCTGCACCCTCTCCAATCTGGGACCCCTCAAGGGGTCTATTCTTAATAAGTTTCTCTTTATCAAGGATCAGGCCTAAACGGGCAGTTGGACATCCCTCTCACAATCCAGGACTGCTGGCTCCCAACCACTTGCCTGCCTGCCTTCCTGATTGCCACTAACTGCTTCTGCCTGCCAGCCTGATTACCCCTAACCACTACCCTGCCAGCCTGATTGATGCCTAACTGCCCTCCCCTGCAGGGCTGGTCACCTTTAACTGCCCTCCTCTGCAGGCCTGGTCCCCCCTAACTGCCCTCCCCTGCAGGCCTGGTCCCCCACAACTGCCCTCACTTGCAGGCCTGGTCCCTCCCAACTGCCCTCCCCTGCTGGCCATCTTGTGGCAGCCATCTTGTGTCCACATGGGGGCAGCCATCTTTGACCACATGGGGGCAGCCATCTTGTGTGTTGGAGGAATGGTCAATTTGCATATTACTCTTTTTACTATATGTGCTGCCGAAGCGAGCACTGCATATTACTCTTTTATTAGATAGGAAATTTATGGAAAAGAAGAGAATTAAAGTTTTATATATAAAAAATACAATCTTCTACTTTTAAAAATGGATCTAAGATTTTTTTTAAAAATCAACAAAAAGGCTGTGAGCAGTGTTCTCAGTATTAAGGTGCATAAGCTGTCTATCCAGAGTAATCCATGTCTTGATGCTTACAGTAGAATTTAATTAACATAATAAGGAATTAATTGGAAATCATACCCCACAATTTCCATGATAAAAGCACAGTGCCTGCATTTTTCTAAGTTATCCACGTTTTCCTATCCTTAGTGTGAATATTATTTTTCTGTTCAGGAATCAAGTATTACAAAAGTGGCTGCAAGAGTTCAGGGTGTGACATGCCTTAGATAACTGCATGTGCAGTGTGCATGTAGATATGCTTCCAGCCAGGGATGCAGCAATTTGCCTCAGAGTCAGCAGTTGGACAGCTCTCCTGCCTCATATTCACGTAATTCAATTAATACAGATTCTCTCTTTACATTTCAATATGGACTAAGGCATCCACGCATAAGTATATGACATGAATGAATTAAACTGATTTAATTAGTAGTGTGGCAGTAAAATTTGCCCGCTGAATTTTTTATCTCATGAGGTTACAGAAGTCTTTGGTCACACTGAAGTTTTTTGTATCATCTGTCCCCAAAGGCCAGCTGAGACTAATGCTGTCATCCTCATTCTCATTCCAAGTCCCTTCTCAGTTCACTTATTAGGTCAAGGAGGGTGAATACACAAGCTACTCTCAATCAGAAAAAATACTTTGCTGCTGTACTTAAAGAGATATGTAAAGTACATATAAGGGTCTTATTTTTCAGATGAGCAAAATATATGAAAACATAATGGTTTTCTTCTATAATCAAAAGCAAATGGTCAGTTTCAGTTTGCGGGGAGGGTAATGCAGATTGTCTATAACATTTCATCTTTGATGCAGTGATGAGCATATTAAGAGTAAAGAGAGTACCACAGCATGCATTATAGTCACCAGTAAAATAATCTAAAGTAATGATCAAAATGAAAGGTTTCAAGAAATGCTAAGAAATCAATTTTACCCTACTTATAAGCCAACAAGTTAGCCCATTATGGTTTCAAGGATGATGATAAATGATGCAAGACTTGTAGATCAGGTATAAAGGATTGTATTACTCATGGCACAGCAAGCAGAGTAGTTATCAGCAGATTGCTGTCTGTTCCCTTTATTCCAAAGCCCCAGGGAAGTGAGTGGAATGGACCCATATGGATGCCTTCACAAAGTGCATTGCATTAGAGCAGAAGAATTCTGAATTTAGGAAACCCAAATCTCTATCTATCTATCTATCTATCTATCTATCTAATCTATATCTATATCTATATCTATATCTATATCTATATCTATATCTATATCTATATCTATCTATCTATATATATAAAAGCCCAGTGTCCCTAACAGCGGAACGACCAGAATGACTGGTCGCTATGACAGGCACTGCAGCAGCCAGCTATCCTGATCTGGGCCCTGATTGGCCCCCCAACCACACACAGCCCCTCCCCCTGGCCAGCCCCACCCCCAATCACCCCCCCAAACCCTGATCAGGAGCAGGACTGGTGACCAACCGCCCATGGCCCCTCCCCTAGCCATCCATAGCCCTTTGCCCTGGCCTATCAGCCCCCCCAACTGGCCCCGATGGGGGGGTCGGCTGGCAAACCTCCTGGGGTCCCTCCTACCAGCTGGCCGGCCCCCTGATAGGCCTCGATTGCTGACCAGGATGAGGGACCCCATCTATGCATGAATTCGTGCACCGGGCCTCTAGTATACTAATAAAAGGGTAATATACTAATTAGAGAAGATAGACTGGACATTTTCCAGATGTCCTTCCGGACAAAGACATGGTGGCGGGGGCCGAGGCAGAAGCAGTTAGGGGCAATTAGGTCAGCAGGGGAGAGCAGTTAGGGGCGATCAAGCCAGCAGGGAAGAGCAGTTAGCGGTGATCAGGTTGGCAGAGGAGCAGTTAGGGGCATCAGGCAGGCAGGCAGAGGCAGTTAGGGATGATCAGGCAGGCAGGCAGGCAGGCAGAGGCAGTTAGGGGCAATCAGGCAGCAGGCAGGCAGAGGCGGTTAGGGGTGATCAGGCAGACAGGCAGGTGAGTGGTTAGGAGCCAGTGGTCCTGGATGGGAGAGGGTGCAGGCCGGGCTGAGGGACGCCCCCGCGTGCATGATTTTTATTTACCGGGCCTCTAGTATATATATAAAAGCCTAAGCAACCAAATGACCAGTCAACCAGTCACTATGAAGTGCACTGACCACCAGGGGACAGACATTCAATGCATGAGCTTCCCCCTTGTGGTCAGTGCGTTCCCACGGTGGGAGTGCCACTCAGTGATCTTACTGAGCTGCAGAGGCAGGAGATGCAGCGGGGCCAGGATGAGCGGGAGCAGCACAGTGCCAGGCCTGGGCTCGGGCTCCTCCCCTGCCACTTCACACACTACTACATCCCTTGGGGGATGTGGGACTGCCGGTTTGCGAGAGGGCACAGGCCAGGCTGAGGGAGCCCACCCGTGCATGAATCTGTGCACCAGGCCTCTAGTATTCTGTAATAGGCAATAAGTGCCCTGCCTTTTGCGCTGGAGGGACACTCCATGTCTTCTTCCAAGGCTCTTTTCTGTACTAACATCCTTGCAAAGACACTTCTAAATAGAAGGCACTACGTGCCTCATTTTAAAACATGCAAACATGTGAGGAATCCATGAAGAATTGTCCCCCCAGGAAAGGTCCTGAAAAGCCATAATTTGCTAGTTCTTAAAAAATGAAGATATATAGAACCAATAAGTTAGTGTGAAAATATGATCTTAAATTATAATCCTTTCTGGGTTCAGGCTATTGCTCTCATTGTCATTCACTATTGATTTATACCACCGCACCTTAAAGGGTGCTGTTCAGTGAGTCATGTGTGATGGTTAGTTTTATAAGTCAATTTGGCTAGGGCACAGCACACAGATATTTGGTTAAGCATCAGTCTGGATACTGCTGGGGAGGTATTTTTAAATTATTTAACATTTAAATCAGTATACTTTGAGTAAAGTAGATTTCTTTCCATAATTAGGGTGGGTCTCATTCAATCAGTTGAAAGCATTAAGAGAGAACAGACTGATGTTCCCCAGAGAAGAGGGAATTTGGCTTCTAGACTGTCTTTAAATTTGAGCTGCAATATCAGCATTTCCCTGGGTCTACCTGAATAATATACCATCACCACTCCTGTAATCTTAAAATGATTTCTCTGAATGCTCTGGGAAGTAGAGGTAAACTCTCATATTCATTCTTTCCTCTTTTAAAATGTATTTTTACTAGAGGCCCAGTGCACCAAAATTTATGCACTGGGGGGGGGGGGTGTCCCTCAGCCCAGCCTGAGCCCTCTCACAATTCGGGACCCCTTGCGTAGAGTCCCTAGGCCTGGCTGGTGATCAGGGCCTATCGGGACTTTCCTGCCCCAACCCAGCTGCCAGCAGATGGCCCCACCCCTGCCACTGCCACTGCTTGTCATCTGTGTGGCGCTTCTCCTCCCCTCCCCTCCCCTGCCATTGGTCACCTCCCTCTGTGGGCAACAGGAATGGGGTGAGATCGCTTGGCTGCCCTGGGCCTCCCTGGCACCAGTGAATGTCATAGCGTCGTCATCTGGACAGTCGTTCTGCTGTTCGGTCATTTGGTCGGTTTGCATATTATGCTTTTATTGTTATAGACTAGAGGCCCGATGCATGAAAATTCATGCAAGAGTAGGCCTTCCTTCCCTTGGCTCCCAGCACTGACTTCCTTCCGGCACCCGGGACCCAGACTGCTTCCCTCCAGCCACCAGCAGGCACCCGGGACAAAGGCTTCGCTCTGCCCCTGGCTTCATCCAGAAAGATGTCCGGAATGATGCCCAAAGGACCTCTGGTCTAATTAGCATATTACCCTTTTATTATTATAGACTAGAGGCCTGGTGCATGAAATTCGTGCACAGGGGGCAGAAGCGTGTCCCTCAGCCCAGCCTGCACCCTCTCCAATCTGGGACCCCTCGAGGAATGTCCAACTGCTCGTGGGATCGGGTCTAAACGTGCAGTCGGACATCCCTCTCACAATCCAGGACTGCTGGCTCCCAACTGCTCACCTACCTGCCTTCCTAATTGCCCCTAACTGCTTCTGCCTGCCAGCCTGATCACCCCCTAACCACTCCCATGCCAGCCTGATTGATGCCTAACTGCTCCCCTGCCAGCCTGTTTGCCCCCAACTTCCCTCCTCTGCCAGCCTGGTCACCCCTAACTGCCCTCCCCTGCAGGGTTGATCGCCTCCAACTGCCCTCCCTTGCAGGCCTGGTCCCTCTCAACTGCCCTCGCTTGCAGGCCTGGTGCCTCCCAACTGCCCTCCCCTGCTGGCCATCTTGTGATAGCCATCTTGTGTCCACATGGGGGCAGGATCTTTGACCACATGGGGGCAGCCATCTTGTGTGTTGGAGTGATGGTCAATCTGCATATTACTCTTTTATTAGATAGGATAGAGGCCTGGTGCATGGGTGAGGGCCAGGTGGTTTGCCCTGAAGGGTGTCCCAGATAAGGGTGGGGGTTCCCTTGGGGCATGGGGCAGCCTAAGCAAGGGGCCTGTGGTGGTTTACAGGCCAGCCATGTGCCCTGGTAACCCAAGCAGAGGCCCTGGTATCTGGAATTTATTTACCTTCTACAATTGAAACTTTGTATCCTGGAGCGGAGCCAAGCCTCCTGCTCACTCCGTGGCCGGCAGCCATTTCTGTTTGGATTTGTTTACCTTCTATAATTGAAATTTTGTAGCCTTGAGTGGAGGCTTAGGCCAGCCAGGGCAGGGGAAAGCTTGGCTTTTTCTATCGCCTTGGAAACCCAAGCCTCCCTCCTACTTTCTCTGTGGCTGTAACCATCTTGGTTGGGTTAATTTGCATACTCGCTCTGATTGGCTTGTGAGCATGGCTTGTGGGTGTAGTGGAGTTAGGGTCAATTTGCATATTACTCTTTTATTAGGTAGGATTGATTTCAGAGAGGAAGGGAGAGGGAGAGAGATAAAAACATCAATGATGAGAGAGAATCATTGATTGGCTGTCTCCTGCATGCCCCACACTGGGGATAGAGCCTGCAACCCAGGCATGTGACCTGACTGGGAATCGAACCATGACCTCCTAGTTCATAGGTCAATGCTCAACCATTGAGCTACACAGGCCAGGCATCATATTCATTCTTTTCAATGAACACTGCAACATATGTACCATGGAAGGCAGAATAGCTTCCAATTTATGAAACCACCTACAGATATGCAATGAGTATATACCTCATTTTATAATAATCCATTACAAATTTTTCTATATAATTAGAGTTGTGCTATAAATATTTTAAATATTTTTATTTTCTGTATGTTATGATGTTTTGACATCTTTATAAAAAACCTTTCCATGAGGGGTGGGGTTTGGAGTCGGGGAGACTGCCCCTCCTGGAAATAGCCAATTCCTAAGGATAGCAAAGGGTCCAGCCAGGAACATGCCTTTGATTTGTAAAGTAACCAATCCAGAGCCCTACCTCCTCTATCCAGTCTCTGTACTCAGGAAACAATATTCCTCTGTATAAATTATCCCAGATCCAGGTATCAGGCAACTAGTGACCTCATACCTGGTCACTGGGCTAGAATTTAAAGCCCAATAAATTATTCAAATTAGCCAAACCTAACCTATTTATCCTGTCCTGCCTTGCCTTCTCCTTGGAGATTTTAATAAAGACTATGGCCTAATGCTTTCCCTGCACTTTTGTCTTCTGCTTCCTGACCAACCCGGTGTCTTTCCCATGTGGTCCTGTGTAGTATGCTGTGCCTCCCATTTCTAGGACCAGTGAATATAATAAGCTTTGTTTTCTGAGCCTTCTTCTGTATCCTCTTGTGGTCACATCTGTCTAACCAACTCATGAAAAAAAATATAAAATATGAGTCCTCATTGTGAGTGGGGAAAAAGAAAGTAATTTCCATTAATGCCCTTGTGCTACCCAATTCTGCCTACTTCCCAAGAGATAACAGGGCAACAATTGCTTGAACTTCTGAAGGCAAACTATCACAGCAGCTATTCTTGCAAATTCCTTTTAAGTCCTATGAAGTAGCTTAGAATTTATTAAAACAAAATGATTTGGAACGTATTGCTTTAATACTAAATTACTCAGTCTCTTTCATATTAGATGAAAAGGCAACTCTATTAGAAATCACTTTTTATTGTTATGTGTTCTAATGTGTTTCATATTTTGCACTTGATCATTTAAACATTCAAACAGTTGCAACACTTCAATTGGTAATTTTCACTGAACTTTTTAAAGAAGGTTGCAGCACATACTTTGCTTAGGCATCATGTTTAGTGAAATATACTGATCATTAAATTTCAAGTTGAGCTTAAAAGCCAGAGGCTATACTAGTAAATCTTCATTGTTTTGTCATTACCATGACAAAGAACAATGTGTTATTTCATGTGACCATCCTGCTAGAGCTTACCTTCCTGTCCTACATTAAACAAATACACTTGTTTCAGACTCACATTAATACCCAGAGAGAAAAAAAGTATAGTTTAAATGCATGTGTGGGTGATGGGTAAATGTAATAAATCAAGTCAAGTCCTTAATAGTAATTTATTTCAATAAACCCTTCTATAGAGATTGAAGAGAATGCAGTCACAACACTTCTTGGTCCACTGGTAGCCTTACAAACTAAAGCAGTAAGCCAGGGGAACATATAATAATAAAACTAGGCAGAAACCTACCTACAAAGCCAGTATTTTAGAGATAAAAGGAAGCTAAAGAATCATATAGTCTAATGTCTACCTTCTACAAATAATTAAATGAACCCCCAGAAAGGTAAAGTGATTCACAAGGACCCGCATTTAGTCAGTAGTCAATACAATATGCCTAGAAATCTGACTCATGCCCCAATGTACCTATCTATTTATGTTAAAATTTGATCTCTAGAACTGTAAATGAAAAATCATAATCAGTAGCAAGAGTCAAGGAAAATTAATATAAGTAATGACTCATTAGAAGGAAAGAGTGGGACATAGAAAGGGGAAAGGAACTGGAGGTCAATAACATCATGAAGTGAAGGATGTTTCCTTCACCAACTTTCTAATAAAAATTTATTATTCTCCATAAACTATAGCTTTAGTTTCTTACTAAAATATATGTGATGGCTAACAATGCAGAGATTCAACAAATGAGTATATGAAGGGAAGTCAAATATTAAATCAAATGTAAGAAAAAACAGAGGCACTGTTATAAGAAGATACATGAGACTGAGAAGACAAAACTACTAAATTCATTGTGAAAAAAATGGTAAAATTTGAGAAAGGTCTTTAGTTAATAGTATTGAATCAACATTAATTTTATGGTTTCACTTACTGTGATATTGTAAAATAAGATGTTATTATTAGGGAAATGGAGTGGGGAATATATAGAAATTCTCTGTACTATTTTTAAATTTTTCTACTAGACTAAATAAAAGTAGTTCGAATTAATTTTTAAGATTGTAGTAAAGCATGCAACACAATCTGTAGGAAAAAGGAAGATAGCTGAAATATCGATATTAATGCTATGGTTTCTAACAATTTTGTTGCAGTAAGCTAAATGAATCCTCATGATTTCACAGAAAAAACATAAAGATAATTAGTGCAGAACAAATCATCTAAATAAGTATTCAGTAGAAAACCATTCAAGATAGGTACACAATTATGCAAAATAACAAAAACAAAAAAAACATAATTTGAAGCTGTGCAAGAAAATGAGATGTTGATTTAGAGTGCCTGGGAAAGTGTATTAAGACAAGAATGTCTTGGATGTGTTAACTAAAAATCATAATTATTTTTTTAATTAAAAAATGTTGTAGAAGTTCAAATGAATCATGAGAATATGGAGAGTTCACCAGGGAAGCCAATTATAAGAACTAATTCAGTAAATACCAATAGAACTTCAGATAATCAAATAATAGTAATGATTGATCTTGTTTCTTTTTTTAGAACAAAAAGAATCATGCTTCAGTCAATCTTATCTCTGTTTTATCAGTTTTATTACTTTTTTAAAGTAATGGCAACCGAATGAAAGGACCCATTCATTCAGTGAGTAGTAGTTGTACAGCTGCTATATGCCAGGTGCTGTTCTAGGCCGTAAAGATCTGTCAATGAATGAAATAAACAAAAACCTCTGAAATCTTGAAGCTTACATTCTTATAGCCAGGCAACAAACAAGCAAATTATACCTAGGGATAAGTACTAAAGAGAAAAAGTAACCAGAGAAAGGGGATAAAGATTCAGGCCCAGAATATGGAATATGTGTAGATGTATAATTTTAGATGGGTGACCAGGAAGGACTAAGGGTGTGGCCTGTAAGCAAGGACATCTGTGAGGTAAAGGAAAGAGGCATGGGAACATCTGGTAGAGCAGTGGTCTAGACACAAGCACATGCAAATGCTCTGAAGTAGGACCATGCCCAGGGTATTCAGGGGATGACAAGGAGAATATTGAAGTCAGAGGGATATTACAGGTTATATAGTAGAAAAACAACTTAAATGAAAATATATGTTTTCCCTTATGAATTTAAGAGTCCTTACATGAAATATTGAGTCAATTACATGTAAAATCCTCATGAACAATAGAGATAAATGAGTTCTTTTTATGACTTGTGCTAATTTTTGAGGCTCTTATCTGTTGGTATTGAGAGAGACAGTCCCTGGTGGACCTTCCTGAGAGTGCTGAACTGTGAGACATGTATCTTCTGATACTAAGCAAATTCTATAGTTAGTCACACTGGCAACTAAATGAAGGGCACACCACCGGGCAGCTGCTGTGTAACTGTTCACTCTACAAAGCAGTGCGGTTTGTGTCTTGTCTCATTTTCCATTCTTGGCTTCTCCACAGTGGTGGCAGGTTTACTTCCTGCTACCCTCTAAGGCGAGGTTTCTCAACATGGGCTCTATGGACACTTTGGACCTGAAAATTCTTTGTTGTGGAGGACTGTCCTGTGTATTGCATAATGTTTAGCAGCACTAGACTCTATCTCCTAGATGCCAGTAGCACCTCCCCACCCCCAGCTGTGACCAGCAAGAAATATTTCAGGAAAGAAAGACAAAATTAACCTGCTCTATAAGGTGAATGAGTATTTCTCAAACATTTTTACTCTATTTTGATTTCTCCAAATATGAATTTATTTGGCATCAAATGAAAAATTCTTTGCCATATTTGTTTTTCAAAGTTGCATGAGAATATTAAATTGGGGTCCTGGCTGGTTTGGTTCAGTGGATGGAGCATCAGCCTGTGGAATGAAGGGTCTCAGGTTCAATTCCAGTCAAGGACACATGCCCGGGTTGCGGGCTCAGTCCCCAGTGGGGGCGTGCAGGAGGCAGCCGATCGATGATTCTCTCTCAACATTGATGTTTCTATCTCTCTTTTCCTCTCCCTTCCTCTCTGAAATCATTAATATATATGTAAAGAAATTTTTAAATTTGAGGTAAGTTACAAATACCTTAATAGCTAAAATATCAATGTAACTGTTTCTGACTCAATATGTGCTACCTTCTTCTTTGATGTGCAATAAAGATTTATGAAAACTTGTTTTAGTAACAGATAAAAAGTGCTAACTCTCGAGCCAGAAACACACTGTTGACCCGTGGAGACAGATGTGTATTATTCAAAGACGAAAACAGGTATTTGTTTATATATTTCATATAGTTATCATCACATACATCAAATATGCTAATATCACAATATAGTAATTCAAGTTATCTAAATATTGTTTATTACACTACACGATAACTAAGTTGTTGTTTTGTATCTGAAAATTTCAGAGCCAAATACATATTTTAATGAAAAATTTGATTCTTTCCAAATGTACAGAAAAAGTGAGAAGAAATTCAAAGTTAACATACAGAGGAAAGTTGATAAATTTTAATTTAAGGAAGGCATGAAAGGTAGTCATCATTTCTTTTTGTCTGATTTTGTGTGTGTGTGTGTGTGTGTGTGTGTGTGTGTGTGTGTGTATTGGGGAGAGGGGCTAAAAGATATGAGGATACATAATATAGTTTCCTAGTCTAAGTATGAATCTAGAATAAATCTTGTCTGGGATAAAGAGATCTTATGATAGTCTGCTATTATAAATCCATAAAATAAATGTAATTTCTGTTAAATAAGCTATCCTGAATAATTTAGGGTTATTTTCCCTCTTTTTATCATATATGAAACCTGTGTCTTCAGGATAGTTTTGAATATGTTGTTTCTAAAATAGTTTCTGTCTTGTACACAAATTTATCTCCGGGCTTAGAACACTGCTTGTAAAAGATGATTTCAATAAATGTTGGTAGTCTAAATGAAAATATAAATGAATGACTCACTATCACCTAATGAATAATTCCAATATTTCTTCCAATGACATACAAGACCTTCCATTTAATTAACACTAAGCTCTCTCATCACCCTGTAAACCAAGCACGCATGCTGGATTATACTACTTTTAGCCGACTGATGTGCTGTTCTGGAATAAAAACAACAACAAAACCTGGACTTAGGTTTCAGAGAGAAAATGGTGTCTTTACTTTCTTTCTGCCTTTCATTTTAGTTTTTATAAAAATTTTCACAATAAGATCCCTTTATTTAGCTATTGTGAAGGTAAATGAAATAACATTTGAAGCATCTACAACCAACAGCATTTAATATGTTAGTTCCTTTCCCGGCTCTCTCATGCATAGTTTACTTTCCCATGTCTGTGCCAATTTTACTTCCTATTCCCTCTTTTCCTGCAACTTACCATTTTCTAAATCCTTCACTTTTTTTGCAAAGCTAAAGGAATATTCTATCTGCTACAGAAATCTCTTATTCTCCCTATAAACTCATCTCTCCTCTAAACTCCCTTAGTACTATAATATTAGTACTATGTCTACATCTCATTCTGACACCACCTACTGCCTTGTTAAATTTCCTGACAGGCATTCACTTTTCCATTTGTTTCTATGAAATATGGGGCAGGATAAAAGTATAATTCATTTTAAAAATTCCTAGTAGAAATCAGTATTAAAGACTTCATAAATATGCATAAAATTAAAAAATGAATACATGAATGTAAGTACAATAAAGTTGGGTGAAGAAAAGAAAAAACAACATTGGGATGTGTGGCTAACTTATTCATTCCACAATACCAGTGAAGAATACTTTCCTATTATTTCTTTTTTAAGATATATATTTTTAATTGATTTCAGAAAGGAAGTGAGAGGGAGAGAGAGATAGAAATATCAATGATGAGAGAATCAGTGATCAGCTGCCTCCTGCATGCTCCCTACTGGGAATCATGCCCGCAACCCAGGCATGTGCCCTTGATGGGAATCGAATCCAGGACCCTTCAGTCCATAGGCTGACTCTCTATCCACTGAGCCAAACCAGCTAGGGCCTACTGTTTCAATATGATCATCATTCCAATATTTTCATAGAGTACTAAGTATCTAGAAAAAATTAAATCCTTAGTTTATCTACTTAATTATTAAATCTACTCAAATATTTAGAATTATAGAAAACATTTTATTTGTTTTATAGATACCACCTAATAATCAAACAAATCAAAGAGGAAGTCAAATTTGAGCATAGCCAGATTTTTACCGGAGACATATCATTTAATCAGACTAACCATGTATCATGCCCCATGGCTTAATGTATGTCATCACTATTCTCAGGGGCATCAAAAGCAAAACTTGGATAGTTTTTAACTTAAATAAGTACCCTGAATGATAAAAGTGTTATTACTTGAAAAGTACTATGCAATTTGGAAAGTCAATAAAGATAAAATATATTCCTTCCTTGCCATCTTAATGTTGAATGTGCTAGGTAATTTAGAATGTTAGAAATGTAAAGATAGGTAAATTATATTCAATAAACAATGAGATGAAATGAGATAATCATGTAAAGTGCTTACTTGGCACATACATTGTAATAAACACTCACTACATTTCCTTTTCTTTCGTTTTTACAGACAAAATATATTGGTGGCTTTATTTATAAAAGTTTATTCTTTTCAACCGTTTTCCCAGTAAATATTTACTGAGTGCATACTATTGGCATAGAACTGTTAGATGAGCAGGACATGCCCCTGTCAGGGACTTTTTAAAAATTACAGTTTATATTTAATATCATTTTATATTCATTTCAGGTGTACATCACAGTGGTCAGGCAATCATACACTTCAGAAAGTGCTCCCCTGATATTTCCAGTACCCACCTGGCACCAAAAACAGTTATTATAATATAAACAGAGGCCCGATGCACGAAATTCTTGCAAGGGGCTCAGCCCCTGCCACAGAGGTAGCTGCCTCGGCCCCTGCCACTGGGGCTTCCTCCGGAAGGACGTCTGGTCTAATTAGAATATTATACTTTTATTATTATAGGTTATTGACTATATTCCTTATGCTGTACTTTACATCCTGGTGACTATTCTGTAACTACTAATTTGTACTTATGTACCTCAACCCCACCTCTCCTCTGGCAATCATCAGTCTGTTCTCTGTATCTATGATTGTGTTTCAATTTTGTTTGTTCATATATTTTGCTCTTCACATTCCATATACCAGTAAGTGAAATAATATGGTATTTGTCCTCTGACTTATTTCACTTAGCAAGGATTAACTTTTTAATCCTTGATGTAATTGCAAAGCAAAATGCTATAGGTCCATTGGGGGAGTGTTATATAATGGCAAAACTATATATATAAAAGCCTGAGACCAAATGACCAAACGACTGGTTGACCAGTCGCTATGATGTGCACTGACCATCAGGGGGCGCCCCTTGGTGGTCAATGCGCTCCCACACCAATTTCCCGCAGCTGGCCAACCTCCTGCAGCCTCTTCCCCGAGCTGGCCAGCCCCTATCGGCCCTGATCGCCGGCCAGGCTGAGGGACCAACCTATGCACCAGGCCTCTAGTATATAATATTTATATGTAATACATATTATGAAGAAGCAAAAATTATAAAAATGTTTTCCTTTTCCTCCATTTTAACTTTATAATCCTTGATGTAGTTGCAAAGTAAAATGCTATATAGGACTTTTCAAAATAAAGTATTTGCAAGTAACAAAAAATTGCTACTGAATCTATATTTAATAACTAAGTCATGACTGAGACTAGGTAGATGTTTGTGAAGATATGAGGCAAAAAGTTGTAGCCTGCAATGAGAAGACACACCTTTATTAAGCAAAAGCCCTTCCTCTCTAATAAAATGGTAATATGCAAATTAACCATCACTCCGCTACATAAGCCACGCCCACCAGCCAAGCCACGCCCACCAGCCAATCAGGGTGAGTATGCAAATTAACCCCAATCCAAGATGGCTACAGCCACAGTGAGCAAGGTTTCCCAGGTAACAGAGCAAGCCAAGCTTTCCATAGCCGTTGCAGGCCTAAGCCTCCACTCAAGCTACAAAGTTTCAATTATAGAAGGTAAACAAATTCAAACAAATGGCGGCAGAATGGACCTTGAGAGAGTAGGCCAGGGTTGCTGGCAGCAACAGGGGAAGCAAAGCTTTCTGCACACCCTGGCCAGGCTCACCTGCTTAAGGCTACAAAGTTTCAATTGTAGAAGGTGAATTAACTGCCACAGAGATGGCTGCCGCCCAGGAGGGAGCAGTAGGCTTGGCTCCGCTCCAGGCTACAAAGTTTCAATTGTAGAAGGAAAATAAATCCCAGATACCAGGGCCTCTGCTTGGGTCGCCAGGGGGCGTGGCCGGCCTGCAAACCACCACAGGCCCCTCACTCAGGCCGCTCCACGCCCCAAGGGAACCCCACCCTGATCCGGGACACCCTTCAGGGCAAACCAGCTGGCCCCCACCCCTGTACCAGGCCTCTATCCTATCTAATAAAAGAGTAATATACAGATTGATCATCACTGCAACACACAATATAGCTGCCCCCATGTGGTCAAAGATCCTGCCCCCATGTGGACACAAGATGGCCACTACAAGATGGCCAGCAGGGGAGGGCAGTTGGGAGGCACTTGGCCTGCAAGGGAGGGCAGTTGAGAGGGACCAGGCTTGCAAGGGAGGGCAGTTGGAGGTGATCAACCCTGCAGGAGAGGGCAGTTAGGGGTGACCAGGCTGGCAGAGGAGGGAAGTTGGGGGCAAACAGGCTGGCAGGGGAGCAGTTAAGCATCAACCAGGCTGGCAGCGGAGTGGTTACGGGGTGATCAGGCTGGCAGGCAGAAGCGGTTAGGGGCAATCAGGAAGGCAGGCAGGCAAGCAGTTGGGAGCCAGCAGTCCTGGATTGTGAGAGGGATGTCCCAGATTGGAGAGGGTACAGGCTGGGCTGAGGGACAACCTCCCGCCGTGCACGAATTTCGTGCACCGGGCTTCTAGTATATATATAAAAGAAAGAAATACAAAGCTATAAAGCTTTGGGGACAGGGATTAGCTGGAAAAAAAAAGTTACAATTTTACTTCAGAAAGATTAGAAAAGTAAAGCTTAAAGTGCACAAGAAATATAAAATTTAGAGTACAATTCATAGCCATTTTTAATAGAACAATATAATATCAGTTAATTAGGCCATTTTGGTTAGACAAAAGGAAGTTAAAAGATCTATTACTTAAAGATTTTTGTCCGCGTGATACCAAATAATTAATCTGGTTGATGTTGAATCAAGGTTTTAGATTCTAAAATAGTCAAATGTATCTGGCAAAGGTTGTTATTAAATCAATTCATGATAGAGTGAGTATGGAATGTAGTGTGAGTGTGTGTGTGTGTATGTGTGTGTATGTGTGTGTGTATTTCACTCCTGGCTAGGTGCCCTAGGTTCCTTCTATAAGAGCACACGCCCCATAACCCAACTTGTTCAATTGACAAATCATGACTATAGTACCCAAAAGTAACATGGTTTTCTCTGTCTAGAACATATGATAAAACAGTATAAGAAATCACAATTAACAGGAACATTTTGTGACTTGTGATATACATTGAAGAAGAATTTTCATCCATCTTAACAGCCAGTGTCAGCTGGGGACTGGAAAAAAACACTTAATTTTTATGTACAACCTTTCTATATTTTGTGATTCTGGATAATTTGAATTGAAAAATTAACTCAGAAAATATTATTCACTGAGCAGAAATAGAGCATTTTAGAAAATATGCCACATCTGGTTTCCTCACTCGTACAAACACAAATGATAGGCAAAAGTGCATCTGACTTGTTACAATTGGAGAAAGGATGGGAAGGTGGACGCTCTAGTGATGGCTCTGTCAAGGAGCCTCAAGGGCTCTTTGTGTGCTTTTATGTTGGTTTTTTTTTTTTTTTGAAATTCTGTTTTAAATGTTTAATTCCAAATCTTACAAAAGTCTTTATTTTAAAATATTTAAAATAAAATTTAAGACTAGGTGATATTAAAATCAGATTTAAAAACAACAACAACAATCTAGGGTCATAAGGTGAGTGAAAATACTATTTCTTGCCACCTTTATGTTTAAATGAACTTCAAAATAGTCTTCCTGTCGCTTTTCTTCTATCTCCTTCCCAGGTATCATTTGGGCCACAGCCTAATGTCTATCAGAACATCTCCCAATTTGCTTGATGGTTCTTGCAGAATCGCAAGCAATAATAACTCGCTATGACACTTGTAATGGCTTTGATTAGAATCCAAAATTATGAGGGGAAAGGGTGTCAAATTAAGTGTGAGAAAAAATTCTCATATTTTACCATCAACTTGATTAGAATTGTTTTCATGGATGCCTCAACCAGATCAATAGTGTAAAGGGAATACAATGGCAAGAGGGAAGAATTTTAGGAGATTTCTTTGGAGACAGATGTTGCGGCTTCATAAGTGTCTAGTCCCTACCATTTAAATTGGCAAGGTGGTAGGAAGGACAATGGAGAGGTACTTTCACTTAAACTCTAGAGATAAAGCTTTCATGGGACCTCAAAGAGATCTGTGAATGGAGTTCTCTAAAGCTGGTTTTTCCGAATGCACAAAACCTCCGAGAAAGTACCAAACCTGGAAAAGCTAACGTGGACTCCGTGGCAGAATAGCCATGATTGATTTGCACTATTTCTGCGTTTTCATAGTTTATCACATTTAGGAGGTTTTTCAATGAACCTTTGAGCTTAAATAAATAAATAAATAAATAAATAAATAAATAATAAAAAAGTCCAAGAATAATGGAGATCGGTCTTTTATTTAAATGTTGTTGTGTTTTATTTTATACAAAAGACTGAGCTGACATAAATGTCTAAGATATTTGTTTTATTTGCAGATAAAATCTTTTATTTTTATTTTTTATTTTTTATTTATTTATTTATTTTTTTTAGAGATTGAGGAAGGGAGAGGGGAGAGAGATAGAACATCGATGAGAGAGAAACATCATCAATCAGCTGCCTCCTGCACGCCCCCTACTGGGGATCGAGCCTGCATCCTGGGCATGTGCCCTGAGCAGGAATCGAACCTGTGACCTCCTGGTTCATAGGTCGATGCTCAACCACAGAACCATGCTGGCCAGGATGCAGGTAAAAACTTTATAGTCTTGTACTTCAAACCACACAAATTTATCTAAGGCTGAGAATTTCTACAAAACTTAAAGAATTATTTGTCAAACTAAGCATTGCCTCTCAGTCTTCTGGTTGAACTGTAGAAACTCTAGCTAAATGAGTGAATACACAGAGAACTTGATCTTTCTGATTCCAAGAATCACAAATTATAATTTGCCAAATGTAAGTTCTGTTTTGAAATGTTAATCTTGTGTCATAATATCTATTACTATTCTCCTTACTGGTAAGAAAAAAGATAAACTAATAAAATACATTAATGTCCCTTGTGTAGGAATATCAAAATGGTAATGTGTTTCATGTGTGAAAATCTCAAAATATTCTCATAACCGTCAAACTGCCAAAGCGAAACTATACAAATTTTCCTGGAAGTCAAGCTGCCATGAGAGTTGATCTCTGTTGCTTTGGTGGAGTGCAAAATTCAGCCAATGTCACTGATAAGATATGGTTGTCAAAGTTAGGATTATTAGCCAGACCATTCAGACACATCATTGGAACTGACACTTTTTTAAAAGAAACCAAGAATCCTTCAAATTATATTTCAGTCCCTCTTGAAAATGTTTAATCAAAATTAGAGCAATCCAAACGTATCTACTGCTTAGAATATGCAAGTTCATTGTCCTAAAATTGTCAAGTCCCAACTATATGATGTCACATCAAAGAAAAGTTGGCACATAGCCTCTGCCACGTCCAATGTAAAGTACAAATCTTAACTCTAATTGGACCAAAAAAAAAGACAAAACAGGAGTGTGTGTGTTTTTTTTTCTTTTTCATTTTAGCAATTCATTTGTCACTAGTGGAAACTGTACTTTTTATCAGTAAAGGTTTGACTTAAATTGAACCTGAGGTGAGTGAAAAATCTCTTTATGCGGCCCGCATTTCCTTTAAAAGATAGCAGACCACCAGTCTTTACCCGTCATGCTGTAAATAATGTTAGTCTGTCTCTCTGCTTTTATTTTCTCTCCTTCTCTCTGATTCATTCTGCACTCCACTACCAGACTGATGATCCTAAAATATCATTGGATTCACATTATTCTTTGGCTTAAAAGTACTTCCTGTCTCTTACCTCTTCAGGATTTTTATCCAAGAGCCTTCATTTCACATTTAAGGTCTATTATTTCACCACCTTTCACTTATCACATCTACTCTGTCACTGTTACCTGTAAACAAACCTCCTGTAGTAATGAGTTCAATGTTCCCCTCATGTTCTTTCTAGAGAATGTGCTTTTGTTTTGTTTTGTTTTGTTTTGATGGAAATGTCCTTCCCCCCTCCTTGACATTCTTCTTTTTAAGATCTAGTCAAAATAATATCTCCTTCACAAAAAGTTCACTGGGAATACTCCCATAAAGACTTCTCTTCCTCCCTGTGATTTCTCCTTGCATAGATGTTCTTAATTCATCATATATTTCCTTGGGCCATCTTTGAACTTCTTAATTAAAGTAAACGCTTCAAACCCTTTACAGTTTTTGTGCACTTACATTATCCCCAAAAGTAGACCATGGATTTCTTGAAGGCAGTGGCTATTTCCTAAATCCTTTTAATTAACTTCAATAGTTAGCACAGTGTCCTTCATAAAATAAGGTTATAATTATTGTTCCCTAAATCAAGGATTTCTAAAGCATTTTAGAAGTAGACTGTATATATGAGGAAACTGCCCCAAAATCATTAATTAACATGCTCATGTGACTAGCAGCCTATCAAAGGTTTGGTTTGCTTGATTATTAAAGGTCTTTTCTATTTATACCAAAGTTATATTATTTTTGTTTCTTAATTGGTTGTTACTAAGCCAAGTAATGCATGAAATCCACCAACTTTAATAAAGTTTGTGTATATATGTGTGTATGTATGTGTATATATATATGTGTGTGTGTATATATATATATATATATATATATATATACAGTATATATATATGATTACATATGTGTAGATATTTGTAAATAACAATAGGCATAAACAACTAAAGTTTCTTTACAGATACTGATATTTCAAGGGAAACTCTAAAGAACTGAATTTTAATTATTTATAAAGAAAGAAACAATATTTAAGAATTGTTATAACAATGGGGATACTTGATATGTTCCTTCAATAATCACACTGGGGATGGGTGTTTGTTTGTTTTGGTTAATCCTCACCTGAGAACATTTTTGCATTGATTTTTTTTTTTTTTACAGAGAGTGGAAGGAGGGAGAAAGACAGAAACTAATGTGAGAGACATCAATTGGTTGCCTCTTGCTGAATCCCCTACCAGGGCCCTGGATTGAGCCTGCAACCCAGGTACATGCCGTTGATCGGAATCCAACCCGGTACCCTTTAGTCTGCCTGCAGAAGCACTATCCACTGAACCAAACCAGCATTTTTTTCTTTTTAAGTCCTCCTCTAAGTATATGTTCTTTTCATTGATGAGAGAGAGAGAGAGAGAGAGAGAGAGAGAGAGAGAGAGGGAGGAAGGGAGAGGGAAACAGAAAGCGAAACATCGATCAGTTGCCCAAGCAATCCAACAGGGATGGAACCCACAACCTGTGTATGTGCCCTCAGCTGGAATCGAACCCATGACCCTTTGGTGCATGGAGGACACTCTAACTACTGATCTACAGCGACAAGGGCCTAAAGGTACATTAATTTTTTTTTTTCAGATCTGCCCTGGCCAGGTGGCTTAATTTGTTGGAGTCTCAATCTGTACACCAAAGGATTTCCTGTTGGATTCTAGGTTAGGGCACATACTTAGGTTTAGGTTAGATCCTGGTGAGTCAGCAGGTACAGAGGCAGCCTACTGGTATTTCTTTGTCACATGGATGTTTGTCTCTCTAAAAATCAATTTTAAAAACATCCTCAAGTGAGAATTAAAAATATATACATATTAAAAAATTTTTTCAGATCTAAAATTTTATTTGGTTCTTTTTTAAATTTTAATTTACATTTACAGTTCACATTCAATATCCTATATCAGTTATGGCGAACCTATGACACGTGTGTCAGCACTGACACACGTAGCCATTTCTGATGACACACGGCCACTGAGGCGACCGCATGCCAAGGATGAAACATTTGCTGCTCCTGAGGATGAAACATTTGCGAAATAATGTTTTTTCCTCAAAGTGACACACGACCCGAGTTATGCTCAGTTTTTTGGCAAAGTTTGACACACCAAGCTCAAAAGGTTGCCCATCACTGTCCTATATAATAAAACCCTAATATGCAAATTGACTGAACGGTGGACTGACTGGTCACTATGAACTGAGCACCAGAGGGCAGATGCTCAATGTAGGAGCTGCCCTCTGGTGGTCAGTGCGCTCCCACAGGGGGAGCACCACTCAGCCAGAAGCCGGGCTCAGGGCTGGCGAGTGCTGCAGTGGTAGCGGGAGCCTCTCCCGCCTCTGTGGGAGTGCTAAGGAGCAGTGAGCCTAGTGGTAAGGAGCAGCAAGCAGGCGGGCGTTAAGGAGTGAGGGATCTCCGACTTCAAGAGGGCAAAGGCCAGGCTGAGGAACAAACTCCCCCCCCTTCCCTAGTGCATGAATTTCATGCACTGGGCCTCTAGTAGAACTATAAACAAATGATAGTAAATTTATGTTTTTCCATGAAAGTGGATACAGAGCTCAATTTAATTCCTGTGATATTTAAAATGTAGTGGATAATTGCAAGTTCAATGTTATACTGAAGGTTTTAATATGCTAGCATGTGAAAAATATGTAGAAAAAATATTACTGAAGACAAATTAATACGTATTTTTAAATCAACGGTAACTTGGTTTCTGGTTAAAGTTAGCTTGACATACATCATATTTGTCCCTTCAAAGGACTTCATCTCTAGGCAGTTAAACGTTAATGTTACACATTGTCACTTACCATCTTTCAGGATGGTTTCTCGCTCTGTGCCATCGATCTTCTGCCGGCCAATTAGGAAACTGGTGGTGTCAGCAAAGTAGATATAATTGGTTTCTGCATGAAAATCTAAAGCTCGAGGGTTTACCAGATTTTCTATGGGGATCATGTATTCATCAGCTATCTTGGTATTCAAGTCCATTCCTCTAACAATTCCTGGGCGTCCTTTCCCATAAAAAAGAAACAACTCATTCTTGGGTCCTGCAGAATGAAGATTACAAACATAAACAACTGATGCTGCCTAATCTTCTGTACACTGCATAATGCCACTGTTTAATTAACTGGCACAATTAGCGTTTTTAAAATTCAATACCAAAAATTAAACTCTAAAATATGCCAAATGTATCTTGATGCAAGAAGGCCAGCTCATTGCATTACTTTAATTAAAACAGAAATTACTTCCGTGAATGGGTTATATTTAGTTAATTTTTTTGTTTGTAAGTGTTGTCAGTATAGCAAAAAAAAAAAAAAAAAAATATCATGGAAAACTTGTAACTGTAAAATGGACATTTATCAAAACATCCGGCACATTTAATTTTACAATTCATTATAATTTATCTAACACATTTTGCAGATACCAATTATAGAATCCATTATGTTTGACAATGCTAACACTTCAGAATAGATAAAACACCCTCCCGCACCCCTCAGAGTTTGCATCTACAAACTGTCAGAGGCAAACAAAAGACTCACACAGGCTCAGCATCACATACTTGCATGTGAATATGTGGCAGTTATCTAATCATGTGATTTACATTTTTAAGCAATGAAATCAAATGCCAGTTACAGCATCACTTTTTTCTTCGCATCTTAATTAGTATGTTAGAGGTCGAGGCCAGTAACACTGATGTGCAACACAGCACTTTTCAAAAACAAAACAAAACAAAAACAAAAGCCCAAGACAAAACTGCCTCCTGGGTTAAAATGCCAAAATCAAGTTAGCTTTTTGTAGAGTGAAATAACTCCTTCAGAGTTTTATATAAAAACATATGAAAGGTTCTCCAATTGCTAGGGCACCCTACACTTAATTTAGTCCATATAATTTTAAAGGAATTACTTTATATAAAAGGGAAAACATACTGTTTTATTTTAAAATGGGGGATACAAATGACTCAATTATATTTGAAAAACCAGGCCATGAGATATTTAGTAAAATGTTTAAATTATAGAAAATTTGAAAAAAAAGAAAAACTAATAGCACATAAACACAACACCCTCAATATAAACTATATTATAATTCTCTATATTTTCTATTTTTAATTGATATTGAATATTAAACATATGTAAGCAAATTTTATAACATTTCAATATATATAGAATAAAAATAAAACAAATCTCATGTACCTAGACCGTATTCTTAAGAATATTCCCAGAACATGGGAAGATATGCACATACCCCAATTCTACCCCAGAGACATTGATAGCCTGATTACTGAGTCCATAATGTATTTTGTAAAAGTTTTAGACAAATGTATGTATTTCTCCAGAGTAGATTATTTAACTTTACATGTTTGAATTATATGTGTGAATTCTCCTATGAATTAATTTTATTCTTCTTGCATTCTTGATATTCATCCATAGTTGTAGTCATTGTTTATTCATTTTCACTGCTGTATTCTATTGCTTTGTGTGACTATTTCAGATTTAATTTATCTAGCTAGTTTTCTACTGCAACTTACATAGAAGGGGATACTCCATTTTTATATGCTACTTTTGTTATTATATCTTAGTATCAAACTTATGTTCTATGTTGATTATTTTAAGCCTTAAATTCTTTCAGTATGATCAGTATAATACATGATAATTTTCCAAACCACTCCCAGGTAAGTTTTATCTCTTTTATTATTGTTATAATACTGAGATAAGCACCTTTTTCAATCTACTAGTTTATATATTTTCTTAGATGATCTCTTAGTATACATTTCCAGAAATCAAATTACTGGGTAAAGAATATTTACATTCCTCTTCCTCATTGTCCTCAAAGTCTCTCAGTGTCTGAGCATATTTTAAATAATGTGTTATATTATTTAAAAGTAGTGCATATTAATTTGCAAATTAATAAAAAAAAGACCCCAAATAGTGCAGCAATCCTGAGAAAGAAGAACAAAATAGGTGGGATCTCAATACCAGATATCAAGCTGTATTACAAAGCCACTGTTCTCAAAACTGCCTGGTACTGGCACAAGAACAGACATATAGATCAATGGAATAGAATAGAGAACCCAAAAATCAACTCAAACCACTATGCTCAATTAATATTTGACAAAGGAGGCAAGAACATACAATGGAGTCAAGACAGTTTCTTCAATAAATGGTGTTGGGAAAATTGGACAGATACCTGCAAAAAAATGAAACTAGATCACCAACTTACACCATACACAAAAATAAACTCAAAGTGGATAAAGGACTTAAACATAAGACGGGAAACCATAAAAATACTAGAGGAATCCACAGGCAGCAAAATATCAGACATATGCTGAAGCAATTTCTTCACTGATATAGCTCCTAGGGCAATGGAAACTAAAGAGAAAATAAACAAAATACAAAGCTTTTGCACAACAAAAGAAACCAGCAACAAAACAACAAGAAAGCCCACTGCATGGGAGAATATATTTACCAATGTTATCACCGATACAGGGTTTAATGTGTAACATTTACAGGGAACTCATACAACTTAACAAAAGGAAAATAAAAAACCCAATAAAAAAAATGGGCAACGGCCTAAATAGATACTTTTCGAAAGAAGACAGAAGGAAGGCCAAGAGACATATGAAAACATGCTCAAAGTCACTAATCATCCGAAAGATGCAAATCAAAATGACAATGCGGTACCATCTCACACCTGTCAGATGGCTATCATCAACAAATCAACAAAAGACAAGTGCTGGCGAAGATGCGGAGAAAAAGGAATCTTTGTACACTGCTGGTGGGAATGCAGACTGGTGCAGCCACTGTGGAGAACAGTATGGAGTTTCCTCAAAAAACTAAAAATGGAACTCCCATTTGACCCAGTGATCCCACTTTTAGGAATATATCCTAAGAAACTAGAAACACCAATCAGAAAGGATATATGCACCCCTATGTTCATAGCAGCACAATTTACCATAGCTAAGATTTGGAAACAGCCTAAGTGCCCATCAGCAGATGAGTGGATTAAAAAACTTTGGTACGTCTACACAATGGAATACTACGCTGCTGTAAAAAAGAAGGAATTCTTACCATTTGCAACAACATGGATGGAACTGGAGAGCATTATGCTAAGTGAAATAAGCCAGGCAGAGAAAGATAAATATCACATGATCTCACTCATTTGTGGAATATAATGAACAACATAAACTAATAAACAAAAACAGATCCAGAGAGAGAGAAACATCGATCAATCTGTCAAACCTCAGAGGGAAGGTAGAAAAGGGTGGGGGTAAGGGGGAGAGATCAACCAAAGGACTTGTATGTATGCATATAAGCCTAACCAATGACACAGATACCAGGGGGGTAAGGTGGAGAGATCAACCAAAGGACTTGTATGTATGCATATAAGCCTAGCCAATGACACAGATACCAGGGGGGTGAGAACATGAGTGTCGGGATGGGGGGGCAATGGGGGTATTAAGACACATATGTAATGCCTTAATCCATAAAGAAAAAAAAGGGAATAAATAAATAAATAAATAACCTTAGCCCTACAGAAAAATAAATTAATAATCTTGAGTATTTTCTACAAACTTTACATGTGTATTTTTCTTTAATAAAATATAGATGTATTATATATATATTTTAGTATCTAATTTTTAAAAATTTAATGATATTTTATTGCATCATTAAAGTCTTTAAAATATTCATTCCAATAGCAGCATCTTGTTTGCTACTAGAGAGGCAATGTAACATAGTCAGCTACTTACCTACTGTTAGAAATTTAGGTTGTTTCTGTGTTTGTATTATTATTATAAATACACTTAAATAAATTTATTCAGTCAAAAGTGGGATAACTTGTTAAAGGGTAGTAAAAGGATAATATTAGCTGTACATTTTTAAAAAATGTATTGACATCTTTACAATAGTTAAAACAATTTCCAAATCTCTTATCAATACATAAGAAGGCTGGTTTTCTCATACTCATTCTTGCTAACATTTATTTTTGCTTTAATTTTTAATAGATGTTTTAACTGGTAATTGGTAAACCTGGTGTTTTATTGATTTAATGTATGTGTGTGTGTGTGTGTGTACCTGTGTGTATGTATATTTTAAATAAGAATTATAACTCTTTTCCCTTGTTTTCTTTAATCACTTATTTTAGTCATTCAATATCTACTTTAAAGTTTTTTTCTACTGTGTTTTCCTGTACTGTAGAAAACAACATTTCACAGATGGTCATATAGCCATGGTTCTGGTTTTGATTTAAGTACCCCAAAACAGATGAGCTGAGGTTTGGAATATGGAAACGAGGCCATCTTTTGCTGCATCCAATGGAGAACTGGAGTTTTTCCACACGGAACTTCTCCCTTTTTGTATATCAAAAGGCAAGGAAGGGGTGTGTTTCTGTTTTGTTCCGTGATGTTTTGCTTTGCTTACCAGCAGGTACTATTGGTTGTTACATGTTTCTGGAGCTAACAGTTGTGGTGGAGGCTTCCTGACTCCTGGATCTCACCTCAAATGGTGTGTTTCTGAAGTTACCATTGCCATTGGTGGCATCCTGATGCGCTAGCTTCAGATTTTGGCAGATGTTCCAGCTTTAAGCCAGGTTAGTTTGATGATGGTTTTTGAAGAATGTTCTGAATTCTAGAATCTGCTGCTTCAGGCTTTCTAATAATTTTGTAAGCACCTGTTTTCATTTGACCCTCTGTGTTTAAAATATCTAGGACTGTTTCTTTTCATATGAATGTTCCCTGATTGACACTAAATTAGAGGTGATTGAAACTTATGCAACTCTGATCTTATACTTCTCCCCCAAAATATGTGCATATATGTGTATGATTTTATTTTTACATGACATGCCATAACTTCCCAAGTGGTAACCAGGACAGTTTAAAGGTTGGTTAGACACACATGTATCCAGACACACACACACACACACACACACACACACCTTCTATCTTCAGACTTATGACACAGACCCTCAATTTTCCAGAGGATTTACTGAACATGAGATCTGTCATCTGTACATACCCAGCATTTTATATACAATTAGAAATAAAAACAAAAATACTAAAATGCACATGTTTTATAACCATTGAGCCTCTTGGTTCTCAATAAAAGTGTTGCCTGACCGGCGTGGCTCGGTGGTTGATCGTCTACCTATGAACCGGGAGGTCACAGTTGGTTTCCCAGTCAGGGCACGTGCCCAGGTTGCAGGCTCAGTCCCCAGTGTGGGGTGTGCAGGAGGCAGATGATCAACGATTCTCTCTCATCATTGATGTTTCTGTCTCTCTCTCCCTCTCCCTTCCTCTCTAAAATCAATATATATATATATATATATATATATATATATATATATATATATATATATATTTAAAGTATTAGTATATATATATATTTAAAAGTATATATATATTTAAATATTAATATATTTAAGTATTAGAATATATATATATATATATTAAGAAGTATATATATATATATTTAAAAGTATTAGTACTACTAATCCTGTTTGTACTTAAAATTATAACCACTTTCGTGGTCTCATTTCATAGTCCTCAGCAAGCACATGACAACAAAATAGAAAATATGGCAGGACAGTGACCAAAGAGAGACAACTGATAGAAATAAGAAGCCTTGCTATGACAAAATGAAGACAAATGGACATTATAAAAAGCAGTCATCATACCTTTAAAAATTATGGTATTTGGGGACATTTAAAGAGCAATAGTCTCCACATAGACACCATTTCTAAAAGGGCCATTCTACTATATATAATATAAAAAGCCCCAAATAAAGACAACTAATTTCTGTGCAAAAATTTAAACTTAAAAAAGTCATTTATAAAAAATAACTTATTTAAGTAAAGATTAACTAAATTACTCTAGCATGTTTCAAGAATAAAATGAAGATATATCTATTAGAAGCTTTTAAATAAAATTATAAAAAAATATGAATTAGCAAAGCTCCATTTACCTGGAACATTAAATAATAAAATTCATTTCACTTCCCAAAGATACTATAAATAAGGTGAAGCACTGCTTTGTGCAAATTTCTGTTGGCCTAACCAACACATCTCTTACTAGTAGAAGCATCTTTTCTTTTCTTTTCTTTTTTTTTTTTTTACTACTAGAAGCATCTTGGTTTAGAGAAAAGAAAATCTGGTCAACCAATGTTTGGAGCTTACTAGACCATAAACATTCTTTAAGGAATAAAGGAAAGGGTCTTCCTACAAGTCTTTCCTAAAGTATATTTCCAGGACATCCATAAATTTAGTCACTTTACAGCCCAGTTAGTTTTCTCATTCACATTGTCAAACACACACACACACACACACACACACACACACACACACACACACACAAAACCACTCAATACTGATTTTGAGAAAATTGACTGCCACATATTTGCAAGCAGATTTCACTTAATGAAGTTTCATGTTATTATTGATGTTGATGCTGCTAATTAATACTAAAAACCCTATTCTGTAGCAGTAGCTGTTGGCAAAATGTTTGATTTTGACAACATACTTTTGCATGACCTGCCATCACTTCCCAAGTTGAAGCCAGTCCTGCAGCGACATGTCCGCGTTTTGTAGCTGCTGCTGAGCAGACAGATGTGCGAACATCCCCCTGGCATTCCATATGGATCCACTTCACATGCATGGCTTCTGACTACAACAAATAGAAAGAGTACACTTGAAATTCTCCAAAGACAAGATAATTATGTGCATCAGTATGTGGAATTTTTTTACAGTATAAGAAGAAGAATCCTAGAAAAAACACACACAAAAACAAAACAAAACAAAAAACACATACCCAAATACCAAACTATTTAGTACCAGAATCAATTAGAAAGAGTGTAAACTCCATAGAAAAGAGATAGGGATTTGCAAAAATCCTACTTAGACTACATTTAAAAATAATTCTGAGATGTAATATGCTATTAAACTGTTTATATGTAAGCAAAATTAAACTATTTTGGTGCATGCTTGTTGTACTTTTAAAAAATATGTACATTTATATAAATATAAAAGGTATGGTAAAAGTATCCCAGTTAGGTTGTTAAGTAGAAAAATGATTTCTTTATAATAACCCATAATTATCTAACCTAAACTAAAGGTAATTCAGTGATTATCTTTACGGAAGCTATTGCCATTTTGAGAAATCTCTTACAAAATGAATTGTGGTGTGTGTGTACTTGAAATTGGCAAAAGGAGGAGGCTGAGTTTGCATGTGGAGATTGAGGAGTAGAAGGTCATTTTATAAGTGTTGAAGTTCGAGAATAAGAAAAAAGAACAGAAAAACTACCATATGGAAAGGATGAGAAACAGAATGATGAGTCAAAGAGAAAGGGCTGTATTAGGAAAATGTCAGTAAGATTTTATGTATTATTGTAATTATACTGATTTTTGAGCATCAATTACTTGAAATTGCAATGAATAACATGGCAATTTTCTTTTCATAATAAAACTGCTATACTTTTAGAAATTGTGCCATAATTTTTTGTATTCACTCAATTTTATCTTTTCAATGGGACTTCCTCTGACGATTCAATATCAAATTGTAAACTAGCCCTATCCCTGACACTCCTTATCATCCTTATGATGATAATTTAATTTTTATCATATGTTAATGTTCAGATAATTATAAATTAGTGTTAATTTGAAGCACAAAAAGATGATGGAAAGTTTGGGTGGTGGCCTTTGTATTTTACATTATTCTATACTAGAGGCCCAGTGCATGGGATTTGTGCACTGGTGGAGGGCGTGGCCTGCGGGAATAGGCCCACTGTGGGAGTGCAGCTCATCTCTGTCTGCAGAGTGGCTGTGGATCCGCCCTCTGAGCGGTTGCTCCCTGGTCTGGCATCTTCCGTGGAGCCGGAGCACTTGCCTCTTCAGGGGACCTGGTTGGGGCCAGGCCCAGGGACAATAGCACTGAGTAGGTCTCAGTCCCACAACACCCATGAACCCAAATCCCAGCCTCCGGGGTCAGCTCTGCAAGTCCTGCAGCAGCACTGTGTGGCCTGCGGGCATCCAGAGGAGGCAGCAGCGAGTGAGGAGGAGGAGCCTGAGGCGAGGAGGCAATGATTGCAGCCCGGGTTCCTGCCCCTCAGCCTGGGGTTCGCAGTGGGAGCAGCTGCTCATTCTAGTCAGCTGAGTGGCACTCCCACTGTGGGAGCACACTGACCATGAGGGGGAAGCTCCTGCATTGAGCGTCTGCCCCCTGGTGGTCAGTGCACGTCATAGCAACTGGTCGACGGTCGTTCTGGTCGTTCCGCCTTTCAATCACTTGGCTTTTATTATATAGGATGTGATTTAGCCTAAATTTTACTCATGAATAAGCATCACTAACCTACTATGCAAAATAACTAGTTTGTGTTTTTGAAAAATACGTAGAAACACTGCAGTCTAGTCATTAAAAGTTATTTTTAATAAACAGGCATTTAAAAAAAAACACCTTAGGATGTTAAGTCAAAAGACCCCAATGATTGCAATAAAACTGAATCAGTACTGTAAGAAAGTCACCTGATTTGAAATTTCTCTCTGAAATAATACTAAAAAACTCTTAAAATCTTAGCATCTTAGCATCTGGCTTTCCTGACTACATGCCTGATGACTGAAAGCTCCTTCCTGAATCTAAATCTAGCTCTTATTTTAACTTTAGGGTTGTATAAACGAATCACCAGGAACTGAACAATTTGTCATTTAGACTTAAGAAGGGAGCTCTATCCCACTGTGTCAAGCAGACATGTACACTTTTGTTAATCAAAACAGAGAATTTATGACTTATCCACTTTAGCATAATACAAAGGCACAAGGACCATAACTCCATTCAATTCACCATTATGAAAGCTATGAAGAAGTCTGGCATCTTACCTAAAGGTTGAGTTCTTTTGTGATAGATTCGGAGTCCTCGAGCATTTTCCATTTTAATGAATGAATGCATATCTGTGGCATTAAATCGGTTTATCCTTATGATATTGAAGTTATCAGAAATGGTTGCATATAAATAGTCTTCAAACACAGTTATACCATAAAATTGTCTGACCTATAAAGAGGGACAAAAATAACTAGATTTTTAATTATGCTGCTTTCAACTTCGAAGAAAAACAGATTGCTATTTACTAGTCTGAACAATTCCCTTAGTAGCAGAGTCACACCATATTATTGTTCATTTGCTCTCAAAAAATTCAACATTGTACTAATTTAAAAAATTACTCTGAGAATAAAACATGCAGTAGTGGATAAAGCAGTTACAAATGCATGGGAGAAACTTTTATTCATGTTTCATTAAGAAAACATGTTCAGTAGCTCCTTTTCGAAAGCTAGCAAGAACCAAACCTTTAAATATATTCATTAATATGCGTATGGTACTGTTATAAAATTGGAGGTACTTTTATGGGCTTTTTGCTCATATAGACATGGATATGTAGAATCTTCAAAAGCATAGCTCTGTCTGTGAAAGAACTAACACTAAAGTACTTTAAAAATTCATTTTATAAATTAAAAATCCCATTTAAAAAAATCCCAAGTTACAATTAGACTAATACTTACCCAGCATGGAAAATAATAAATATTGAAATCACATATTTGGAATAATTGTAAATAAAATGTCATCATTTCACTAAGAAATCACATTCTTTCTAAAGCCTATTTATAATAGAAATGGAACTTTTTGCTTGATAGTAACAATGTTTATTGCTATCCATGACACTAGTATACTCCTTGGCAAAGGTCTTTGAGATTTTGGGGAAGAATATAAATCTTGAAGTCAAGGAACATTTCTGGTAAAACAGAAATAATGAGTATACTGGTTTTCCCATTAAAGGCACATGCTAGGCCTTTGGGTATTCCTTGTGTTAAACTTAAATTAAAATGATTCTGGTTCAGGATATGGTAGAGCTGTCAATTGATTTTCTGTTGAAATTTTGATAAAAAAATTTGTCACTATACTTTGGTAATATATTGTATTTTGGAGCACTTTTAGTATAGACTTATAGTTAAGAAAACTTGAGAAACTATGTATGGTTTGACTGTAAACATATTTATAGAACATATTACAATTTTTTTCTATTTTAATCAGGAAATCTTGTTACTAGTAGTTCTGTATTTTAAGCAAAATCATTTGATTTTGTTATCTCTCAAGCATCTATGACTCATCATTACTATTGCTGATCTCATGTGAGACATGATTAGAAGAAGACTGCATGTTGTTTTTATACCATATCTCATTTCTTCATGTCTAGCCTAAAAGTGAAAGAGTAAAATTAATGGGTTGAATCATCAATGTTAAAGCACAAATAATCATTTTTTTTTTGTTTAGGGTAAGTTTGTGTGTGGTTGTATGAGCATGCATGTATATACTAATGTATTTTCAATATAGCTGACATCATATTAACTAACTATACCCATGGCCCAATTTTGCTCAGGGAATTTTTTTTTTTCTATAAAAATTACAAACCAGCTGAACTCTTCCATGACCACCAATCTCATGCATGTTTGGCTCAAAATTTGGGGCCAGTCATCTAGGAGTGTATAGTTGTGATATACTCACATTACACTCTACATAACTGACAACCCACATCCCAGGAGAGAAAGCGTGACTACCGAGGGGGCATTTGAATTGGTCAGAGTAGGAAACATGTTCACATAGTAAGATCCAATATTACTCAGTCTCCCTGCCTGCCTTCAGAAGGGTCTGTTCCCCATAAAGTAAGCACATTGCTGCCTGCTCTGCTACTACCCCCGTAGAGGTGGGAGGACTTTAGAGTGGTGAATAGACCATTCTTCCTACAGCCCAAATTCTTCAAAAGTGTATCTGTTGGGTTACATAGTGGCCAACTAACTTATATGTTGGATTACTTAGTGGCAGACAAGCAAAACCAGACAATACAAAGGAAAAAATAAATGGATAATAAAAATTTCAGACATTAAAAAATGGTTTAGTCATGGGGAAAATAATTTGAATTCCTTATCCTTGTTTAAAAATTTAATTACATATAGGTAAAAAAGAAGGTCCATCATAACCATTTTAGGACAGTTGAAGATAAGAAATATCTGGCCGCAACTCTAATATTGGAAACTTTATTATTTTTTTTTTACCACCCAGATTAGTGCATTTGTTTATTTTCCAAGGAAAGAGAAAGAATTTCATTGTCAAAAGTTAATTAGAAAGGAAACGTAACTTTAAGAGATAATTATAGAATATTCTTGCTTTGCATTGCAAAAGAAAAAAGATTCTCACATGAAATTAGTGCAATAAGTGAGGTAAAATTGAATTTGTAAAGCTCTACTACTGAATAAGGCTCATTTCAATTTAGAGATTTCCTGTGAGATGTTTACTGTTATTTGAAAAAATAATCTTGTAATCCAGCAAGGGAGAAACTATACAGTTTTTACTATATGTATAGTTCTTGAATTCTGTGAAAATTTCTTTCAAAATTTTTACAAAAATCTCATTTATAGAAGTAATGAATATACCAGAAGGAAAAATTTAATTCAACCTATTATAGTAATTCTTTTGTAAGCAGGCATTTGCTTTTGTTAGCAAAATATCTCCAATGACACATGGAACAAATCATAGTTCATTTTTTTTATAAATAAACTACTTAAATTAGTGTTTAGTAAGTAGGCCACAACATCTGTCATATTTTAGTATTTTCCTTTCTTACTAGTCTAGCATTTTTGTTTTTATTTGGTGTTCCTGTTTTATTTGTGTTGTTTTGTTTTGTGTGCTTTGCTTTTAATACAGGGAAGGAAAGAATGAGAGGCATATCCAATATATAGAATGCACTGTGAAAAGAACATTCTCCCATCTAGGAAATATATCATAATTTTTATG
Source organism: Cnephaeus nilssonii (assembly GCF_951640355.1). Classification (NCBI taxonomy): domain Eukaryota; kingdom Metazoa; phylum Chordata; class Mammalia; order Chiroptera; family Vespertilionidae; genus Cnephaeus; species Cnephaeus nilssonii. The sequence goes on along the minus strand of NC_137081.1, from coordinate 71,186,706 downwards.
ACCCATTGCAGTTTGACTTCATAAGGGATTTTCAACATTGAGAGTTTGGGCCTTCTTCTTAATGTGATACCATGCATTTTATTACTTGAGCTGTATTTTCTAACAAGGTTATACTTACTTGTCTGCCTTGAATAATAGTATGTCTGTTTTTTCCTTGGTAGTCCACAACTTCCACATAGTCCAAGTAGAGATCTACCCAGTAAACCAATTTGTTGACTAGGTCTAGTGCCAGTGCAGCTGGCTGCTCTGTCTTTGAATCAATTATCCTTGTTCTGTTTATGCCATCCATGTCACATCGCTCCACTTTGGCCACATTCCCGTAGTCAGTAAAGAAAAGTTTTCTGTTGAAAGAAAACTAAACGTTAAAGTCGAGAAGGTATAAAAGCATATTCAATAGAACCATCTGTAAAAAACAGAACTTTTCCTTCTAATTTATTTCACTGGTTACATCTGTTAGCTTCCCATAACCATTTACATATAATATCACTCATAAACAGAGGAATCTGTTAATGAATATTGCGGGGCATAAGGGAGCAGGTTAACCAACAACTGTAACATTTCTCCAAAACGAATGATTATGGTGGGTTTATTTTCGTATTAGGGGAAATGTTTCTTTAAGCCTCATAGAGCCCATGCATATACAGCACAGAAGATGCATGCAGCTCATTTGGTACAAGCTTCTGCAGTGAGCCCAGTCACCAGGCCAGGGCACGTGAGCTATCAGGCTTTATCTTCAACCTGCTTTTCAAATTGGCTGGTACTGTCTGTCTCCTATAAAAGCTATTATGTGGAGCTCAAAGATGCTATGAGTGGTTGTGAATGGCAAACCTGCGATGGGATTAAGCAGATGGAAAAGGCAAATATGTTGTTTGTAGCAATGGAGATAAAACATAAATAACGCCCCCCAAAACCAATCCCAAATTCTTCCAAATATTCCCCAAAGACAAAATTTCATGAAGGAAATGTGGGCCATTTCTCCTCATTTTCTCCTTCTGCATGTAGAAGAAAAGGCTGAAAAGCAATGTTGACCTCTAAGACAGAAAAAAAAAAAAAAAAGAACACAATTCTTCCATGAAGCACTAACAGTGTCTGTCAAAGGTTGAAATACCTCCAGCACTTGTGTCTAATATTTAATTAGTATTCTCTACGTTTAATAAACGCAAATCAATTTCAGTTAGGCTGACAATACTTTAACAAGATTACCTATTCGTGAGACTAAATTCCATTTGTAAGTAGAAGACCATTTGCCTTGATGTAAATACAATCTCAAGGATAATCTGATTTACAGTGACTGAGCAATATTAAGATTACCTAGAGTACAGAATATTTGATTTTACAAACTCGTTGAATTAGTTTTTGGTTACTTTTCTCAACATCCTTGTATTATCTAACAGTATGGGGCATCTTTCAAGCTTAAAAGTATTATTGAACTTTAATTTAGCTCTTTCTGCTATGGGAGGCTTTGACTAATTGTTAACCATTAATGCACACTGTTCTGTGATAGCAAGAGCCAGGTTTTATCATGAGTATATATTTCACCTAATGTTCTTGAAAGATCAATTTATCACAATAAGTTAAACATTATTTTTCAAGTGACATTCCATTCAGGTGAAGTGCTTCCTATTCTAGTGAGAAGTAAGTAAAAGAACATATGGTGCTGTTTTATTGTCATGCTAAATGATCAAACCTCTGTTCCTAAGGATCTCTCTCTCTTTTCCGGCTTCCATTTTACATCTCTTCTTTCTTAATTTGCTTATAGCTATCTCAAGTCAAGTTGCTATAAGGAGTACCCAGTTTCTCTCTCCCTTTCTGTAGACTACTGCCCATTATTCCTGTTATCTGAGGCTCTCTTTCTCACCCTATACCAAATGCATCTTCTTTTATAATTTTCTCTTTTAACTTGTCCATTTCACAGAACTGAAAAAATGCTGATGTGCAGGTAGCCTGGCTTTGGACATGGAGCGTTGGAGGCTCTGGCACACTATGTTTAGTGTGATATATACAGATGATAGATAGATAGATAGATAGATAGATAGATAGATAGATAGATAGATAGATAGATAGCAATATGAAGCAGGTGATTGCAACTATCTACATGCTGATGAAGAAAAAAGGTGAGCCTGGAGAAATAGAGACTTCTCTGAATCATCTTGAGATGACTTAATCAGAGGTGACATCAAAGGAAAATAGAAAAGAATGCCAAGACAAGTTCCATGGAAGCATGCTGTTAGAGAAAAAAATGAGCAAATAAGTAAGATCAGAGGTTATGGTCAAAGAAATAACACTGAATCTCATAGAAGTCTAAGAGAGAAAAGTTCCAGAATAAAGGATAGGGTGTCTGGGTCAATCACTTCATAAAATAAAGAGAGAAAAAAGAGAAATAATACATATTAAATAGATGCCCCTGGATTTTGGTGTTCTTAAAATACTATAAACTGTGGTACTTCTGTTTGAGAATTTTAATTATAGGAGAGTGGACCAGATGATGATGAAAGAGCTCAAGAAAATTTAAATTATTTGGCCAAGGTTTTCATTGATATTGACCTTCTGTTATAGGAATGATGCAGCGATTCTTATATGTATCCCAGGTCATGATATAAATGGTTGAATAAGTTTCAACCTAAGTATGGGAAAAAGGATAAATACACAATTAATCAAAATTTTACTGTTTTAATGAAAATAAAATCAAAAGACCAGGAGGACTTTGGGTATGTGAAATGGCACTGAACTACAAGAAATAATCTCAAGAAAACAGCAGATTAACTAGTGCCCAGTGGAGACATAAAATATTTTTACACTAAAATTGAATCTTTACACCAAATTGAACCTTCTCAGACTTCAGAATACTGACTATGATGAGCTCTGTTCACTTATAATTGAAATGCAAGAAATGGAAGAGTTCTCCAAGAGAATAGCACTAAAACCGTAATATTGCTAGCATTAAGTACCCATAGTCACATGATTACATAGAGGTTTCTTTGATTGTTTGAGTTCTATTTAATTTTATTTTAAAATGTCCTACTATAGTTATAGAGAAATGTTCCATTCTCAGGGCATTCTTTAATTGAGGGACTATAGTGAATGGCTGCATTATAATTAATAAACAAAAGATAAAATTTTAAATTATCTATATTCAATATTTCATTTGTAATGAAAGTGTAGCTTGTCTGAAAATTACTTTCTTTCATATAAAATAGATTTCCAAAGCTGAAAAAAGTAAATAGTGTTGTGTGAACCCTATTACCTCCTTGACCCTTATAATCCTACCTAATAAAAAGGTAATATGCAAATTGACCATACCATCGACACACTCACGAGCCACGCCCACAATCCACGCCCACAAGCCAATCAGAGCAAGTATGCAAATTAACCCAATCAAGATGGCTACAGCCACAGAGAGCAAGGTTTCCCAGGTAACAGAGGAAGCCAAGCTTTCCGCGAGCTGTTGCAGGCCTAAGCCTCCACTCAAGCTACAAAGTTTCAATTATAGAAGGTAAACAAATTCAAACAGAAACTGCGGCAGAATGGAGCTTGAGAGAGCAGGCCAGGGATGCCAGCGGCAACAGGGGAAGCAAAGCTTTCCACACACCCTGTCCGGGCCCAGCCTCCACTTAAGGCTACAAAGTTTCAATTATAGAAGGTGAATTAACTGCCACAGAAATGGCTGCCGCCCCGGAGGGAGCAGCAGGCTTGGCTCCGTTGCAGGCTACAAAGTTTCAATTGTAGAAGGAAAATAAATTCCAGATACCAGGGCCTCCGCTTGGGTTGCCAGGGGGCGTGGCTGGCCTGCAAACCACCACAGGCCCCTCGCTCAGGCCGCCCCATGCCCCAAGGGAACCCCACCCTTATCTGGGACACCCTTCAGGGCAAACCAGCTGGCCCCCACCCGTGCACCAGGCCTCTATCTTATCTAATAAAAGAGTAATATACAGATTGATCATCACTGCAACACACAATATAGCTGCCCCCATGTGGTCAAAGATCCTGCCCCCATGTGGACACAAGATGGCCAGCAGGAGAGGGCAGTTGGGAGGCACCCGGCCTGCAAGGGAGGGCAGTTGAGAGGGACCAGGCTTGTAAGGGAGGGCAGTTGGAGGTGATCAACCCTGCAGGAGAGGGCAGTTAGGAGTGACCAGGCCGGCAGAGGAGGGAAGTTGGGGGCAAACAGGCTGGCAGGGGAGCAGTTAAGCATCAACCAGGCTGGCAGCGAAGTGGTTAGGGGGTGATCAGGCTGGCAGGCAGAAGCGGTTAGGGGCAATCAGGAAGGCAGGCCGGCAAGCAGTTGGGAACCAGCAGTCCTGGATTGTGAGAGGGATGTCCGACTGCCCGTTTAGGCCCGGGATCGGGCCTAAACGGGCAGTCGACATCCCTCGAGGGGGTCCCAGATTGGAGGGGGTACAGGCTGGGCTGAGGGACAACCCCCCTCCGTGAACGGAATTCATGCACCGGGCTTCTAGTTATCTATACAATAGAAGGAGCAGATTATTTTTTTAATATATTTTTATGGATATTGAGAGGAAGGGAGAAGGAGAGAGAGACAGAAACATCAATAATGAGAGAATCATTGATGGGCTGCCTCCTGCATGCCCCGCATTGGAGATTGAGCTCACAACCCAGGCATGTGCCCTGACTGGGAATTGAACTGCCACCTCCTAGTTCATGGGTCGATGCTCAACCACTGAGCCAAGCTGGTCAGGCAGGGGCAGATTATTTTTATTTCACAGATAAAAAAGGCTCAAAGTCCACATGGGAAGCCATGGACAAAGCCATAACACAAATGATTCGTCATGTCTTTGTTTTTAAATCATGATTTTGAATAATTTGAAACTTACAGGAAAGTTGTAAGAGTAGGATAAATGCCCATACCCTTCACCTAGATTCACCAGTTGTTTACCTTATCCCTCTGGCTATTTCTAGTACTGTCTGCACCTCTTGACAGTAAACTGCAGACATCATGACCCTTTACACCTAAATACTTCAGGCTGCATCTCCTAATTATAAGAACATTTTCTTTTTTTTTAAATATATTTTATTGATTTTTTACAGAGAGGAAGAGAGAGGGATAGAGAGTTAGAAACATCGATGAGAGAGAAACATCGATCAGCTGCCTCCTGCACACCCCCTACTGGGGATGTGCCCGCAACCAAGGTACATGCCCTTGACCGGAATCGAACCTGGGACCCTTGAGTCCGCAGGCCGACGCTCTATCCACTGAGCCAAACCGGTTTCGGCAAGAACATTTTCTTGTATAACCACAATACACATATCAAAATCAATACTGTAAACACTGACACAATATATCATTTTTACTCAAATTTTGCCTGTTGACCAATAATGTTCTATATAGTAAAATTTCCTCTTTTTGTTCTGATTCAAAATCCAATCCAACATGTTACATTTAATTGCCTTCTCTCTCTCTCTCTCTCTCTCTCTCTCTCTCTCTCTCTCTATATATATATATATATATATATATATATATATATATATATATATATATATATTCCTTTAATCTTGAACAGAAAGCCTTCCAGTTACTCATGATGTTACCATTTCTAAAGGGTAGATATGAGTTGCTTTGAAGAATATTCCTAATTTGAGTTTTATTTTTTATTTTTTCACGAATAGATTATGTTATGCCTTTTGAACTGAAATGCAATAATTTTGTAATTTATTGTTACTGCCCCTGGGCTTAGAAACCTTAGGTAAGCCTGTGCTATACCCCAGAAATCCCATAACACAGATGGTAGTTTGGAATCTCATTTATTCTATCTAATTCAGTGTTTTATGAACATTTAACTCTGTTAACTTCCAGGGTCCTCAGTCACCCTTTCAGCATCTCTTCTCCCCAGGATCCAAGTATATCATGTTGCTTCTAGTATAGCAGGGCCCCAAGTGCAACACCCTGCCTGTGGATGGTGAGATCATTCCCAGATCTGTCCCAAGCCCTATCCCCACAGGACTGCAATATTGACATATCTTCTCTCCCTGTTCTCTCCTGTGGCATCAATTATCTTTTATTCTCTAGCATCAGGGAGAAATTAAATTGAGATTGCTATTCTCTTGTTCTTCACTTATTTTTGAATGTCATTCCATTTGATTCACATTAATAAAAATAAATGAAAATTCAACTATATCCAACTACTGTCTCTATTTCTAAGATGTTTAATAATCTATATATATAAAAGCCCAGTGACCAAATGGTGGAATGACCAGAATGACCAATCGACCAGTTGCTATGACGTGCATTGACCACCAGGGGGAAGACACCCAATGCAGGAGCTTCCCCCTGGTGGTCAGTGTGCTCCCACAGTGGGAGCACCACTTTGCTGACTGGGATGAGCGGTGCTCCCACAGCGGGAGCAGCTGCTCAGAGGGTGAGTCCACAGCCGCTCTGCTGACCAGGGTGAGCGGGCATTCCCATAGCAGGCTGATCCCCATAGGCCATGCCCCCCACCAGTGCATAAATCTGTACACCAGGCCTCTAGTGAGCTCATAAAGAACAAAAAGACTTCTTTCAAACTTTCAGTTATGCATCCAGTTTACTATTCTTATAATTCAGTATCTATAGTAAATAGTTTATCATTTTGGCTTCCTTATTTCATTAGATATGGGAAACTGATTTTATCTGACATTTTTGTTGATTATTAAAGTAGCCCAGTTTTACTATAGAGATATCAGATTTATACAGTTGAAGATAGTAAGAAACTTTGAGTATTGTAGGCAAACTTGCCTGACATAAATCAAAAGTCACAAAGGGAGCACTCAGAGACAGTGATAGAGCACCATGCCTACAGTTATGGCTCCCATCGTCCCCACACACTAAAGCAAACCAATTCTTACACACACTGACATCTTAAAGTATGTGTTTTTTAAGCTGATAAAAATAAGACTTAACTTTTGCTAGAGATATTCATTTTAAATGATGTACTTTTGTGGTTTTGTACTTTGTCAAAAGGACATAGGTTAATTTAAACACATCAGAGTCCAGTCCATGTCCTTTAACTCCAGAGTCAACCCTGGTTTCCTGTCATCATTCTTACTCCTAACATTTTGCATATAGCTTAATGATGAAATTTAGAAACTTGGAGGGTTCTCACTATGAAATCCCCTACCATTCATTTTAACTGTTTTAAAACAAGATTACATAAGGTTTTGATGAGGAAGTAGATGAGAGAAGAATGAGACATGAAAGTAGGGGTCATATATTGCCAGATTTTTTAAAAAAATAATTATTTGATTAAGGCTTGTAAACCCCACATGTTTATTAATCATGTGATGATGTAGATAACTGTATTTCTTTACATTTCAGGAAAATGATATGTTTTTTTCTCAGTAAGAATTGCATTAGAAAGTTTACTTTTAAGTCTTGTTTTTGAAATCAACTCATTATCTAAATAACATCAACGGTAATACAATTGTATTTTTTCTTCCATTGTGTATATAAAAATTAAACAAGAAAGCGTTTTTTTTTTTCAAATTATATAGAGTAATTAAAGCATATTCAAAATTAAAGTAATAATATTAAATATTTAGCACTATAATCCTAAAATGCAATTGCAAATCTGAAAGATTAATCAATCTTTGGAGTAAGAGGTTTAAATTCAAATTATATTAGCTCCTATTACTTAAGGGATGTGCATAATAAGCAAACTATTTTTTTTTCTGTCTAGTCAAGAATGTTCAAGACAGTTACTTACTGGTTTTTATTTTGGGGGGTTTTGCTTTCATTGTTTGAAAAATCTCTTTTGAACTTGGTTTTCAGTTCATACATAAACACAGAGAAATTAAACTTGACATACAGATTCCTGCTCTCAGCCAATTACTCTATATTCTGGAATCATTCCTACTAATGATTTCCCTGAAAGTGTACATGTATTAGATATGTCAGTCAGTGTGGATGACCCATTCAACTCTATATTTCTCTAATCCTGCCCCCCCAGTTACTGTTCCTGAGAGGGGCAGCCCTATGTGTCAATATCATCCCTGTCCTTCCTGTTTAGAGATAATTAGACCAATGAGGAACATGTAATACAAATGAAACCAGATCATACTCTGAGCTAATTTTCTCTCAAAAATCTAACCCAAAAAGTGGAGCTCAACTAGTGAGAAGTTGTGCTAATATGGTTAAGGTGAGGAGGTGGGATGGGAGTGGAGATGATAAGAGAGGAAGAATACCTGAGCACAGTGCAGATTCAGAAGTTGGTTAGGGAGCCATGAGATAAAGATGGAAGAAAGGAACCATGGAGTACTTAAGTGAGGAATTCACTGCCAATAGCATTCAGAATAAACCCTTACATTCTTAACATTATTGACAATGGTGAGCATGATCTAGTCTCTGTATGATACCCCCACTCTAATACCTTTGCCATCTAGTGGTATCATTCTATGCTTCTAATACCATGGCCATTTTTCAGTTCCTTAAATAACCCATGTATATTTTTCCATTCTGCATTTCACATATCCTGTCCCCCAGTTTAGAATGTAATTTTTGCCATGCTATTTTAATCTTGGCTTTAATTTTCAACCAAAATATCAATTACTGTGAAAGACCATTCCTGCTTTTCCAATATCAATTCGATCTTCCCAATATAATCTCAGGGCATCTGTATTTTTTATAACATCCTTCTTTATTTTACTTGCAGAAAACTGATACAGACACACACTACATCTACCCAAAGACAATAATATGTTTAAGATATGTTTACTAAGTAGACTATAACCTCCAAGAAAATAAAGGCCATATCTGCTTTATTCAGCATTGCATGCTCAGAACCTAGTCATGTGTCTGTCCATGCTCAGTTCTCTATGTGTGTGTGTGTGTGTGTGTGTGTGTGTGTGTGTGTGTGTGTAGGCTCTGGATTGACTTTCTCATACTGGATAATAAAATCTAGGACTCAGACTTGAAATTAAATTAAAGGTGAAACACATATGGATAAGGCCAGTCTAGCATAAGAAAATTGTTAAGTCTGATCAAATAATTGAATTGCTACCCCTCCTGTGAGAACTGACCTTTAGACCACTTCACAACAGACACCCCCTTTCACTTAGACCACATTCCACTTGCTAAGACCACATTCCACTTGCTAAGACCATTATCCTCCCCCTTGGGACCTTCCCAGGATCCAGACCTGCCCAGAGAATTCTCCACCCAGAAAAATCCAGCCTAGAATCCTTTAAAACCTCTGACTCCCCATCCCTGGGTGCTGGTGTCATTTTGGGGCTCAGCCCATCTGCTATCCAGATGACCTGATAAATTTATAATTCCTTACCACTTTGGCCTCCTGTATTCCTCCTTCGGTGACCCTAACAAAAACAAGCTAGTTTTCCACATTATCCAGCATAGCTCACATGTATCCTACTTTGGACCCAAATTATTATTTAGCTAATAATAAATTATCACTTTGTCTCAGTTTGCATATACCTTACTACCCTTTGGAGAACTTGTGAAAAGTTATAATTAATTCATGGTAAGATTTGGTCTTCCTTTGTCTGAATGATTTTCTTTTCTTTTCTTTTCTTTTTTCCTCACCCAAATATCCTCACCCAAGAATATTTTTTTTCCATTGATTTCTAGAGAGTGGAAGAGAGGGAGGTGGGAGAGAGAAAGATAGACATCGTTATGAGAGACACACATCGATTGGTTGCCTCCCGCATGGGCCCTGACTGTGGCTGGGGAACCTGCAACTGAGGTATGTGCCCTTGACCAGGATTGGAACCCGAGACCTTTCAGTCTGAGGGCCGACACTCTAACCACTGAGCAAAAATGGCTAGGGCTAATTTTAATGGCAACTTCTCAATATTCATTTCTACTTACCTACATACCATATATCATATTGCAATAGCTATTGGATGTATTCCTAAGGAGCGTAGACTATCACCATTTAGAATCTAAGGAAAGTTTTGCTTCTTTGTTTCCTATAAAGTAGGATATTTATGAAATCAATATGAATGTTAAAAATACAATACTCTGCCCTGTGGGGAGGATAGGGCTGAAAGAGTTGAGAGAGTAGATGAGATTCCAGTTTGGTCGTTATGCATTAGTACAGGGGTAGAGATGGGAAAGAGATGAGTCAAGAAATATTTTGGGGTCTGAAGCAACAGGATTTGATAGTTAATTAAGTGGGGACAAGTATGAGTAGAGAGCAGCACTCCAGTATAACTTTCATAAAAACATATTTCTTTACTATATTGTACCTTTAGGTTTTTCACAGGAAGTCTACCTGTCTTGTGAGATCTCAAGCTGTCATTCTACCTAATAGAAAAAAATGAATTTTACAGTTTGGGCATATTACTTTTTATAACCAACGGCAGTACTACTTCAAGGGTCAGTTTGCAAAGGTCAGTACTCAAAATCTCATGCTCAATATACTTGATTCATGTGAAACAGTAGAATATTTGCAGTAATATATTAGATGTCAAAAACTTACTCTTTGAGATATGCAGAGATGTATAACCTAATTTTCACACTTAAGGAGATCCTATTAGTTTATAAAATATTTTTTCTCTAAGCTGAAATAACACAGATGGCTGTCTCAGAAGCAGCTAAGGTAAGTATCCATGAAGCTGTAGACTGCTGAACAAGTCTGGTTCACTGCTATGCTAATTACCAGTTAGCTGAACTATCAATTTCTATTTTAAATTCTTTCTAAATAGAAGAAAAAAACTATGTGCAGAAAAATAAAACTTTAACTACAGCATAGTTTTCTTGTATATTATTTATTGTTTACACTTGTGTGCACATCTCGGTTTGCTGTTGGAATAGAATGTGCAATGATATTGCAATGATGATAAAGTCATATGGTTACACAGATGAAATCACACTATAAAAAAGGAATTTCTTTGTTTGATGTTCACTTTCCTAGCTGTGAAGGGCAGTTATACTTAGAAAAAAAATAATGCAGAAGTCCAATAAAGCGATAACTTCTTCGTAAGTGGCAATATCCCAATTTCTTGGTTTAGTTTTAAGCAGAAATGCAGGATCAAGGATAGGCTCAGTGAGACTGAGAATGCAGAGGCCAAATGAAGCTGGTGAAAGGAAATAACTATCCTCATTGAGTCAGAAAAACATATATTTTGTTAATTGTGAGATGTGTTTAAACAGGATTTCTTGACCAGTATGAGCTTCAAGGTTTCCATCGAAAAACAATTGTGTAGGTCTGGACAAACTTGCAGGTATGCCAGTAAATATGTATTTCTTTGGTGCATTTATTTTGACAAGAGAGTTAATACTCAGAAAAGTAAATAGCCATCTTCTAAAATAGTGATTTTGAAACTTTATTGCGCACAATAATCACATGGGGTACTTGCTGAAATCTCCAGTTCCTACAATCACTGTGGTGGGAATTCAGGCAGTACCTAACAAAACTAAGTATGCATTTACCCTTTGATCCAGCAAATTTTGTTTCAGAAATTTATCTTGAAGGTGTATCTTCACAAATAAGAGACAGCAAATGCACTAAATTATTCACTGTAACATTATTAATAATGGCAAAACATTGAAAGTATTTTTATCTAATTCTCCTTTCCCCTACCTATTCATTTTTTTTTTGCCAGAAATTTTAATTTAGCACCTACCCAGCACAAGGTTCTCAGAATACAAGAGGGAATTCTAAGGCTTTTAGCAAAATCAATGAAGAAAAATGCACTTTACAATTTATGAATGCTCAGGGATGGTTCGGTAGGGTAGCTCTACAGACTGTTAATTGATAGAAGCTGTGTCTTCTAATAAACTCTTATTAGTGTTGCAGTGAAAGAATTTTTAAAATTAGGCTATTCAATAATGGTTCTCTTGTCCCAATCTTATCAATTTCTTACATGGAGGGCAATTAGTTTTTCAAAGAGAACAGATTCTTTTAATCACACTTGTATCAGAATATTTCCTAGGGAGATCATAGGTAATTGTTTTCTCTTTAATCTTTTTTTTTCTTCTTCTAATATCAGTGCCTGTGATATTCAGTTTTACATGTCAATTTAGCCAAATATAGTCTCTAGTTATTCAACCAAACACTAACCTAGATGAAGATATTTTGTGTACATGATTCTCTATAGTCAGCTGACTTTAAGTAAAGGAGGTTGGCCTCTATAAATTGGGTGGGCTTGATGTAATCAGCTGAAAAGTTTAAGAGCAGAACCAAGAGTTCCCTGAGGAGGAAGAAATTCCATCTATGGGCTGCAGCATCAGCTCCTGCCCAAGACCTCTAGCCTGCTCTTCCTGAACGCCTGCCCAAAGACTTTCATGGAACTGCCTAAGCACCCACAACCGCATAGGCATACACCTTAAAGAATTCTATGCACATTTGTAAACCCTACTGGTTCTACTTTTCTGGTGGAACTCTGACTGATGCACTGCCCCAAAATTATTTAGGTGAATAATGCCCCTCCATTTAGTAATAAATTAAAACAGATATTGACAGTTCAGGGGGCTGGTAATTAGCATAACATTGAACCAGATTTGTTCAGCAAACCAAATGGAGAAAGTACAGGTCCTGGGGACACATTTTGAATGCCTAAATTCAGTGATGTCAAATGCACCAGTTTTTATTTTCATTAGTAATCTAAGTCATCACATTTGCATGTTTGTTTGTTTGTTTTTGGAGGAGGTTGTTTCCCTTAAGCTGATTTACATGGAGTTTTCTAATATTTGAAGCTGAAAAAAGTCTTATGTGCGAAGCATTCAATGTTACGGTAAATGGTAACAGGAACACCTCTCATTACTACAAGAGAAATGGACCTCAAATGTTCTGCTGACAACACATCTGTTGAGCAACTATTGATATGAAAATCAGCAATTTAAAAGACAAATATGAACTAATTTAAGGTAATTTTATTTAAGCAAAAAATATCTGAGTAATCAATGACTTTTATTAATAATCAGAAAGTCTGAAAATACAGTATCTGCAATTTCCTCAATAAATGTTTCCAACCTTTACTTTGCCACAAGAAATGGCATGAATAAAACAACAAAGTTCATATCCAATTACAAATAAAAGCAATGAAGCCATTAGACATGCATGAATTTCCATCTACTGGTCAACCTGTTTCAAAAACAACCTATTCTATAAGGTAAATTATCCAAATAGCAATTTTTAGATAGTACTATAATAGGATTTTACTTTTTGAAGTTAAATTATGAGGCAAAATGTGTTTCCAAAAATTTATAAAAGAAAGATGAAAATTGTGCAGTGGAATGAAAACAAGGTAGTGATCTAGTGGGTCTATGGCTTAATATCCAATTGGCTAGTGACCAAGAAATTCTAAATAAATTGTATTATCCACCATGAACCCTGGGAGCAGTCTCCAACATTGATATTCTTTATGACATACAGAATGCTATGGTCAGAAAATTCAGTTTGGAATATCTGTCTAATTCATGTTCTTTATTATTTTTTTCCTCAAGACAGAGGCCTCTCCCCACAGGATTTAGCTCTTGTAATCCAGCTTCCTTTGCATTGCAGCACCTGCCACCCTGCCTCCTTCCCCTAGATTACGGACCAGTGGTAGACACAGCCATGGGGCATCAAATAAATTGGTTGTACTGAATTAATCAAGTTCTCTGACTTATATTTTTAAAATTATGACACAGAAAGTTAGTAGACCATATATTGCTATAGTTCTAATTATATTGAATTCCACCTATCATTTGTAAATATCAAGACCAGTAGATATTCCTACCTTACTTTTCCAATTAGAAAGTAAAAGCTTTGGGAAAAGGATTCAATTGTCTCTACCGTATATGAAATATTTGCTGTGTCTGATAAATGATAGCAATAACAACACTGTAGCTTTGAGCTTCTACTGGAGTTTTTGGAGCATTGAGCAATTGTAGGCATAGTTCTAATGTCCTGAGAGAAGGTTAACTGATGCACACACATTATTCATCACCATTCCTACGCGTATAAATAGAGATGATGGCGCATATGTAAAGTGCTTCAAAACTGATAACTGAAAGTCAACACAACAGATTCACAAGCTTTTTTTAAATATTTGAGCATACTCTATAACCACACATCTAATTATGCTCAAAAATCTGTAATCTGAGTTTGTCCTTTCCTTCCTTCCTTATTTTCATTCTTCCTTCCTTCCTCCCTTTTTTCCTTTCTTCTTTCCTAACTTCCTCCTCTTTCTCTCATAATCACTAGTTATGGGCAGCTTTTTAAAGACAGGTTTATGCCCTAACCAGTTTGGCTCAGTGGATAGAGCATCAGCCTGCGGACTAAAGGGTCCCAGGTTTGATTCTGGTCAAGGGCATGTACCTTGGTTGTGGGCACATCCCCAGTAGGGGGTGTGCAGGAGGCAGCTAATCCATGTTTCTCTCTCATTGATGTTTCTAACTCTCTATCCCTCGCCCTTCTTCTCTGTAAAAATCAATAAAATATATTTTAAAAATAAATAAATACAAATTTCTTCATTTTAGTTAGAACCCATGCTCACTTGAGTATATTCATTAAAGTTAAAGGTAACTGGTTAAAGTCAGAACACAGAATTCAGGTACGTTAATTTTACAAAGTATTTGTAAAACTCTGTGTGAAAGATGATGTGACTTATCATGAGGCATACTACTTAACAATTTATGAACACTCAGCGATGTGCTTAGTTTAGTACCCAGAATGAGACGGTAAACAATTTAGAAGCAAGTGTTGCATATAATCCTACAGGTGCTATAAATCAGTTCCAAGTTTTTAAGTACCTGCTCAATATTATTAAGTCCAAATTTTCATCCCACGATACCCAATCAATACTTACTGAGTGCCAAAAGTAAAAGTGTGACAGAGATAGATTATGTTAATATACCCTGTATGCTAATCAGAGCTCCCCCTTTTGAAATCATGGTCAGCTCACATTTAGAACATGTAACTCTCCTGAAAAGCAAATGGACTGAGTACACAGAAATTAATCAAGAAGCCCAAAATAGAGGAAATTAGATGAGAAATTTGAGGATTTCAGTACCTTTCTCTCTCTGTCAGACATTTGGGTGTCATGCCTTAACCTGTTGGACTGTGCTTTGGTGCACGCTCTGAAATTCCAAGCCCTGCTATCTGTATTTCTAGCCTTAAGTAGTGAAAATCTTCCTGATTTTTGTTCTTAATGGCTGCTGCTGTTTTGATTCCAGCCTTGTGACCTGTCTCTAGCCCTTTAATATTATTTGGGCTTTATAAAATGGTTGTCCTGTCTTAGAAATGAATGACATGCTGAATCCGATTAGCTTTGATGTTGCAATTCAGAACCACCTTTTGAACAAACGTAATAGCATATGCAAAAGTAGTACAAACTTTAGAGACTATTATTCATTTATTCTTTAATTTAACAATACGTATTGAGCATCCAGTCACTTAACTTCTAGGCTCTAGATTCTTCATAAGTACATTCAGAAAAATAATGCCCAAGTAAGAATGCATTTTGCTGAATTAAATTAGATGTAGAGTTTCATATGTAGAAGATATTTAACATGAACATATTTTGTTCCTTCCAATTTTCCACACTTTATATTTCATATGCTGCTCTACTTCCTTTTAGTTGAGAGTTTCTGGGGTGATGACAGGGAATAGAAGTGATTTTATATACATGAGTTTAAAGTTATAAATGTCAGTTTGCTAGAGGAATAAGTGCTTGCTAAAAGGATTCTGATTTCAGGGGCTAACAAGTAGATGTACCTGGTGAGCCTCACATTCATACTAAAGCTAATAAACTCCATAATAATTCAAAATTTTAGGTGAGAGAAGAAAAAGTGAGATCCTACTAAAAGGCACAGTAAAACTTCAATGGAGCAAACACTTGCTGACTTCTGGTAATGAACAGGCACGTGCAAGGTATGGTGATAAAAGTTGAAGAGCCATCTTTCTGCCATCTAGGTTCTCATATCCTTTCAGAGCTTTGCTATAAACTAGCAATAAATTGAGTATGTTGAGATTTCTTTGAAAAAGTATGAATGCATTTTCAAGTAAAAAGCCATCAATAGATAAAAAATTTTTCATAGATATGTAAAATTTTCATAGATTTTTGTGAAATCCTACATTTAAAACTATTTACTTTTTTTTCTGAATAAAGATCTGGCTTAGTAATGACAAAAAAAAAAACGATAAATGTAAAAGAGATGAAATTTAAAAGAGATAGATCTCTATAGATGTATTCCAGGACAATTCTTATTTTATATTGGGAGAGATAAAAACATACTAACATCTCCAAGTTAGCAAATCATATTAAACTTTTACTAATAGAGTAGTGAAATGTCAAGTCAATGCAACATAAACTGTAGGGAAATCTCAAGAGTTTCTATTCAGCTTAGCATAAATATGGCACATACTAGTAAGGTTCCAATGAGCAAGCTTAAGGTAACTAATGCATTTAGGGAAAAGCATTAAAAATTATTTGGATAGAAAGCTGGGCTCTGTTCTTGTGACTTATTCAATTGGTCCACACAAGTGATCTCATCTTACCATCCTTATTCCAAATGGCTTGCTGATGCTATAACCAAAACAGATGATTATCTGAGGATAACAACCTAATATACTGCAGTGGCCAAAACAGGCCACAATCAAGAGACTTATTAGAACTGAAACGGACAATATTATCCTACCCACATAACTATTTTTGAGAAGGATTTTAAGTGGAAATCTGTGTTTAGTTATAGTTGCAGTGCTTCTAAAAATCTACAACAAACCTCAGTGAAGCCTTTAACATAGTCCATAATCAGATGTGTTAATAGGGATAGAGTAAGGGTAGTATGGAAGTAGACAGGTGAACCTTTCTTATGGAAATAGAATAAAATGATTGTATTTCTGATAATAAAGACAAAGGTTGAAACAGCTCTGAACAAAACCTGTCAAATCATTGAGTTTTAATAGGCTCTACCATTCACAATTCATTGTGACCCTCTTCTCATATTCTTGCTATGGGTGGGCAACATGTGCATATTTTATTTTATGTGCCACACACTAATCCTCCCTAACCAGCAAGGACAGGAATTGGAACCTAGAGTAGCCAATATATGTCTTATGCATAAAACAATGACCCAAATTAATCAAATTATTTCTCTTGAGATTTTGAAACAGGGAGTCTACAATTGTTAACAGTGGGAGAAAAGGGGGAAGAATATCCTGATAAGATTGTCATGATAACCAAAACCATTTCCAGATTTTGTCTTCGTGAATCTATAACCTCCTTAAACTATTTTTGTTTTTTGTTTTTGGATGCCTTGAGAATTGGTATATTTATTAATTTAATAATATCTTTGGTTACTATCATTTAAGGTATTGTGTTCTAGCAATTAAACAATCCTGACTAAAACATAGGAAAAGCATAAACATGTTAACTAAACTTAACATATTTATTATTAAAATCATGGTAAAATAAATGTGGTGAAGAGTGAGAAAAGTAAAGAATAAAAATTAAAAGTATAACTTTTCCCATTGAATAATATAGTATTGAGTAAGACAAAGTATTGAGTATACTATCCTAAGAGGTGCAGTATAGCATGGTAATTAAGATTATGGGATTAGGTTAAAGACTACTTTAGTTAAAATTCTGGTTCTAATATTTATTAGCTCTGAAAAAGTTACTTAACCATTCTGTGACTCCATTAACTTACTTGTAAGATGGAGAAAAACATTTTTATATGACTGTTTTGATTATTAAATAAGTAAATAAATGAGAAGTTCTTAGTAGAGTGTCTGGCATTAGTAAAGAGTCTTAAGACTCAAAAATATTTATTATAATAAGAGCTAGATTAAAAATGTTGCTCTTAAGCAGAAGGAAAGATGAGGTACAGAGTAGGGGGAAAGATGGAGAGAAAAAAATTACAAATAGTAGAAAAAGGGGTAGAGAGAAAGGAAGAGAGAGGGGGGGGGGAAAGAGAGAGATATACACTTTTTTTTCTAAACTATTTGAAATAAATTGCAGACACATTATTTCACTTTTGCATATATTTCCTAAGGAATGGGACATTCTCTGTATACCCTGTTTTGGGCTGAATTGTGCCCTCTAAAGTTTATATGTGTAAGCCTAATGCCCAGTACCTCAGAATGTGACTGTGCTAGTATTTTGGAGATTGGGTCTTTAAAGATGTAATTAAGTAAAAAGGAGGCCTCCTTAGGGTGGGCCCTAATCCAATCTGATTAATATTCTGACAAGAAGAGGAAATTTGGACAATATGCCCAGTGGCATAGAAAGGACCCAACAATAAACCAGCCCCTTTTATTCAATTAATCTCTTTAGGCACAGAAACCCTGAGCAGCCAGTCAATGTTAAGTTCCTTTAATAACGGCAGGGTAGTATCAAAAGTATCAATCATCAGAAGATTGCTTATTGCCCTGTACTCCAATGGTTCAGTTGCTGCCAATGATGCATTAACTGTGTGGAAATGAGAAGAGACTTATTGGTAGCTATTAATGTGGTCTAGAGAAATTAAGGTTTGCAGATTAAAGGCACCCACCTATATACCACCGATGTTAAATGAAGGCTTCCAGCGACAGAAATACATATTCATCTACCTGAATTTCAGAGAAATAGAATGTGGGACAGAGTCTAAATACAACAGATAATTTCCTTCAGACTTTCAATTCTTATAAAGCGAACTGAAGACTATTCATTCAAAAATATTATTTAACTATATATACTTAAATATATAGTTAAGTAATGCATAGTTAAATAATATATTTAATCTATATATTTTTAAATAATATTTAAAAATATTAAGATTCACATATTATGCTGTAAACCAGGACATACAGAGAAAAGGATGATGTTCATTACTTCTGATTTGTGTTCATTCTGTGCTCCCTTTCAACTCATCCCTCAATCTGCCTATCAGACACCAAAACATAAAGCAAGGAAGGAACAACTTGGCCACTCTACAATGACTTCCTATATGCTGGAAAAATCTCTCCATTCCAGTTAGAATTCCTAAGATGGATGTATCTTAGCTGTGTAATGCTGAATTTCAATGTCTAGGTACAATATTTATAAACATTTTTATCCATATTGAGGCATATACACCTCACTGATGTTCATTCAATTACCAGATATATTTATAGTGCATACTAGGGACCGCAATGTACAATGAACCAGAGCTGGACAGATTAAAAGACACAGTTCCTGCTCAGAGAGTAGTAGAAAATCATTCATGTAAACAAACAATCAGCACTAAAGATACCATATACACAAAGGAATAGTACTCAGCCATAAGAAAGAAGAAATACTGCCATTTGTGACAACATGGATGGACCTTGAGAATATTATTCTAAGTGAAATAAGTCAGGCAGAAAAAGCTAAGAACCATATGATTTCACTCATATGTGGAATATAAAACTGAAATTCACAGACACAAACAGCAGTGGGGTGATTGCCAGAGGGAAGGGGGTTAGGGGTTCGGGGGGTGACCTAATATATGGTGACGGAAGATGATTTCATTTTGGGTGGTGGGCACACAATAAAATATACAGATTTTTTAACATAAAAATCTACACTGAACCTATATGATCCTATTAATCAATGTTACCCCAATAATTTAATAAAATTTAATAAAATAATAAAATAACATCGATGTCAAAATGGGTTGGAATATTATGCTTTGCCTTTGGAACTTATGCTAGAAGACATCACCCAAGGACCATAGCCAGCCTGATGCATAATCCTCTGAGATAACATAAAAGGATGTTTTTTACTTTGAAAAAATAAAAACAAAGTCATACATGTTATATTGTTTATCAGCCTTATCAAGCTTTTTCATGACATTTATTTTTTAATTGATTGCAGAAAGGAAGGGAGAGGGAGAAAGAGATAGAAACATTAATGATGAGAGAGAATTATTGATTGGCTGCCTCCTGCACATCCCCTACTGGGAATCGAGCCAGAAACCCAGTCATGTGCCCTGCCTGGGAAGCACACCAGAACCTCCTGATTCATAGGTCAGCACTCAACCACTGACCCACACCAGCCAGGCTTTCATGACTTTTATAGACAGTCTCAGGGAAAATGGAATAATATTTACTAGTAAACTTCTATACTTTAAGTGACTACCTGGCAATATCCTCTCAACCTCTGGATAGCCTTGGAATATTATGCAGTCCTGTATAATCTGAAGTCCACTATAGTTTGAATGGAAAGCTGGGTAAAGGAAGAGTTGGCTATGAGAGTTGAGGGTGTTGGTAAAATAGATGTTTGTAACTGACAAATAAATTAATAATTAATATTTGAAAAGTTTCATTGTGATATCTTTTTTAGAGTAAATCATACAAATACAAGAACTGAACTTATAATACCCACAAAGGGGGGGGAAACATGGAGTGGGGGCCTTAAAATACATTATAAAGGCCTAAAATTATTACACACATTCTGGTACCTATGTGATAGATTGGGAGCCTTATGAGTACTAAACATATTATATAAACAAATTTTAAATTGTCATTATGTTTACTACAAAAATCTAAAATATTAAATGGCATTAAACATAAAAATACTAAATTTACTTGTTTTAACCTTTAAAATATAAATTTTTATTCAAGTTTATAACTATGACATTATATACAAAAACATGTTTATAGAACAAAACATTTTAAATCACCTAATTTTAGTGTTTAAAGGAATCTTACAGATCATCTGCATTTCCATCTGGCTTCCAGATTTTTTGAGATGAGGTAGGACACAAAGGTAAGTGACATAATTAAATCTACATAGGCAGACCTATGGAAACGTTGCTCGCCTGTGTTCATAACAACAAAATAAGTAATTAAAACCATTAAACCTGTCTAACTGACCTTTCTGGGTTAAAGAGTATATTCTCTTAAAGTGAGAAATTGGTAGATTATGCATCAGACCCCTCCCTTTTCTATGCTGAGAAAGATATTCATTGAAGGGCCAGCATGTTAGCACAGAGAGCTATTGTCTAAGAACTCAAGCAAAGATTTTAAATTGGAAAGGACTGAGGTACACTCTAAGGATAAAGGTAAACTCGGCTTCAAGTGATTCAGTGAAGTTGTAGTCAATGGGGAAATAGCTACAGTAAGGAATCACTGACAACCCACTTAAAGGAAAGGGGGCAGTCTTTTGAAGGAAAAGCCTTTGAGCAGATTGTGGGGTGTAATCTATAAGAGCTGAAATATGTTAGGATTTCATGCCTAAAAGTACCAATGCTGGTTACCAATGCATGTGGTACTAAAAGAAGTGAAGTTTATAATTAATATATTGTCATATTTGAAAATGACAGATAAAATAGACAATGTAGATTAAGTTCTCCTAGGATACAAAAATATTTTTTTTTTTTTTTGAGATCATGAGGAATTCTGCCTGTGGTACACTTTTACTAGGGTCTTCCATTTCTATTTTATTTTTTTTTCGGATTTTGATAAAATTCAGTTCTACTCTATTTCAATTCTTAAGTCAAACCATACTGTTTTAATTTCACCCAAATTGCATTAGAGTGAAATGAACAAGTGACTGACAGACCTTCACAAAGCAACAAGGGCATCTGCTCTCAATGTTAACGTGATTTGCCGCGCCATCCCGCTGCCCTTTGATCCACGGTTTTGGCAGGTTTTGTTAGCTAGACAAGTCTCCCCGTGCTGGTTCCTTCTCCAAACCCATGCTCTGTCTGCACTGGTCACAGAAAGACCTGAAAGTTCATGAGGACACTCTTTCTTGTTTGAGGAGGACCACTTCTTCAAGGAGAGATATGAAACAATTCTACCTGCTACATTCCTCAAACAACTCTACTCCTGCCTTCTCATTTCTTCATGATTTACTGTAAGGTGTCAGTCAGTAAGGCTGGAAATTCATTTACTGAGTATCCTCTGTGCCATTTAAAGCTGAGAATTTAATTTAAACTTGGACCTTGAAGAATAAACGTATCTTTCCTATCACGCCTGTCCATATCAAATCCATTCAATCAGATTAGGTTCAGATGATAATTATTAAACTTACTAGAGGCCCAGTGCACTAAATTCATGCAGGGTGCAGGGGGCGTGGGGCGGTGTCCCTCAGCTGGGCCTGCACCCTCTCCAATCTGGGACCCCTTGGGGGATGTCCGACCTGCATGCATCCTTGTAAATGCTAAAGTGCTTCTTTGAAATCAGCTAATGTAAATGTCTACTTAGATAATTGCTGTACAGTGTCAAGTGATACTATTTCATTTTTATTTCAGGCATTGTTAAAAAATATAGTAAAGAAACATTAAATATCTGCTAGAGTACTTTAAGAATTACTATTCATCTATAACGGATGCTCAGACTTCCCAACTGTTATTTTTTTTCAGGCTATTACCTCCAACTCTATAATAGAAGGGCATCTTAGCTAACATGAGAACATCAGACGTAAACACTGCATAGTAATTAAGGAGAAAAAAATCTAGCATGTTTAATATGATATTCTCCTTATCTCTTAACTTACTAAGGCTACTAATTAATACTTTCAATAGCCATAAAAATATGTTTCATTAAAAACTTATTTAGCTGCTTAGTTCCTGAATGTTCAAAGGCCATTTTAAAAATTAAAAATCATTTGATTCCAGCTAAAAACATAAGTTCAGGTGACATTGAAAATAGTAATTCTGTAATTCTCTAAATACTCCACAATGGTAAAAATATTAATATTTTAAAACTTACTTAGAAAAATTTAAGGACTTGCCTAAGTACAACATTTAAAACAGTGTCTCACCCATATTTGGCTCTTAGTAAATATTTGTAATTTATTCTTTGACTGAAAATGCTCTTAAAATAGTCTTTTTTAAACTTATCTTTATTGTGGAAAGTACTACTAATGTCTCCCATGTTTTCCCACTTGACCCCCTTCTAGCCCACACACGGCCCCCCAACTGCCCCAGACCTTCATCACACCATTGTCTGTGTCCAGGGGTTATGCATATATGCAGATAAGTTCTTTGGTTAATCTCTTCCCATTCACCCCCACCCCAATTTATTTTCCTTACAGGAGCAGCTCTTTAAAATGCAGACAAAACATGAGTAGATCAAGCAATTTACACCAGCACATTAATTTCTTTCTAGCAAAATCTTCTTTAATCTTTTGTTTGAAAAAGGATAAATGGGATTTTAATTGCACTGGAGAAATCTCTTTAATGTAGATACAGTCAGAAGAGGACAGGGATCCCTCTAATAGTACAACTAAAATGTCCATAGAGACTGGACATCTCTTCTCTTTTGGAATCTCTTATGGAGCAAAGGTAGAGATTTCATAACTTTCTACAGGAAGCCTGCTCACCAGTGCATGTACACAAACGCATGCTACTAAGACTCCAACAACAATTGAAAACTGAGATCTTTACAACCAGGTAGAGCCCTGGAAACTATCCCAAGTGTAATTGCAGAGGGCAGTGAGCTGAATGTAAGCAATCTGGTACATTAGTAGTGCCATGAGAAATCTATCATAAATTCAGATATTCTAAAAATATAGACATACCAGAGAGGTAGAAGAGAGAACACTTTGAAAAGTGGTTAAATGAAGTGGTTCACAGAATCAAAAATCAAAAAACAAAACAAAAACTTGTGGCTGCATTTATATACCAGGCACCATATTATCTTGATATTAATAATGAAAACCACTCTTTTGTGAATATTTCAATGGGACAAATGGTGGATTTAGTAAGTGAGTGTACATCTATGTGGGCATTTGCTCTCCTAAAAAATAACATCAACTAACAAATGGTATCAGTAGCCACCATTTTACAAATAAGTTCGGTTTTTGCAAGATCAGTTAACTTGCCTGATATTACATTCTAGTAAATAAAGGAGCAGGACTTTAAACTCATGTTTACCTGAACTCTAAATTCTGAGCTCAGAGAATCTTCCAAATATACCACATTTTAAAAAACTGTTATTATTTGAGATAAACATGCCAGATGGTAGGAAATATTTATTACATGTTGAAGAAGTATGTATAAGTATTTCTTAGTGTGTAGCTCTATTACTTAAAAAGTGATGAATTTAGAACTGGGAGCGTCTAAGTGTTACGTTCAATAAGAAGGTGAAATGAAAAGTGTTCCAGTGACTCAGGCTGCATGGAGGCTGAACCTCATCTATATTTTCTGAAGCCTTCAATAATTTTAGCTAACACTTTTTTGAAACTGAAATATTGAATGGATTACCTAGTTAATTGACACACACTCAACCATGAATAGGCAACATTATTATTCTATAGCATCAATGAGATATGTTTTTTTTAATATATTTTATTGATTTTTTACAGAGAGGAAGGGAGAGGGAGAGAGAGTTAGAAACATCGATGAGAGAGAAACATCAATCAGCTGCCTCCTGCACACCTCCTACTGGGGATGTGCCCACAACCAAGGTACATGCCTTTGACCGGAATTGAACCTGGGACCCTTGAGTCGGCAGGCCGACGCTCTATCCACTGAGCCAAACCGGTTAGGGCTCAATGAGATATCTTGATCCCCACCTATGTAGCTTTGTCTGAATATTAATTATTTTCCTTTCTTTCCTGGTGGGAGGCATTTACTCTGGGAACCAGTTGCATGATCCCGTACCCTGGATTTTGTATATCTTAGTACTGAGCTTCCCCAAAGGAAGCCAAATGCTAACATGTAAAACCAAACATTACCAGACTCTAGTCTAAAGGCTCACCAGGAGAATGGAAAGGAACCTTGTAGGAGCAATGCTGCTGAGTCAAGAGTAAACATTGCAATGGCAAGCACAGTGCCTAGCATAGAGCAAGTGCTCAATCACCTCTGACAACAGGATAGTGAATGGAGCTTTTCCTTGAACCTGAAATTAGAAATGTAAGGTGACAACAAATTCTAAAGAGAGCAAAAACCATTGGGATAGACATCTAATGAGTGTCGGACTCTCATGAAACCAAGCAATGGCACTGATTTTCTCTGTAGGAGGCCTCACTCACTGACTTAGAGGACCACAGCAAAGTGCAAAAACCAACACTGAAGAGACCATCCCATTGCCAAAGACAACTAGGGGAGGATGCAACCAGATCAACACAGGGCAGGCCTAGGGAAGACACTGTGCCATCTATAGATGACTGGTTATCAAATATCCCTGTTTTCCTTGCCTTCCCACCCATTTCCACTGGCCTCCCCACAACCAGGAAAGAAAAGTCTCCATAAGTCCTGGCAAGGAGGCTTAGTTTGTTAGAGCATTGTCCTGATATGCCAAGGTTGCAGGTTTGATCTCTGGTCAGGGCACATTCGAGAATCAACTAATGAATGCATAAATAAGCGGAACAACAAATCAATGTTTCTCTATCTATCTATCTCCCAATCTCTCTCAAAAATCAATTTTAAAAAAATGAAAAAATGATGGAAAGATTCTAGAACAAAACCATTACCCCCTTCATCAAGTGCTAATGTTGGGGAGGAAATAAATTCATAGACTATGCCCATCTTTATTTCGGCTCCCTAAAGTCACATGCCTGAAATATGCTGGGAGAAGGGAAAAGTAAAAAGAGGTTTAAATATGATATGGAATTGTAGTTTTGGGTAAGGCTAGACTTTTAACAACATAAAGTAACTGAAAAAAACATGAGATCTTCCTAAGATGTTAATAAGAGAATGAAAAGGCATATTTGACAGAGCACAGTTGAATTAAATGACCAGAAAATAGTAAAACTGATTTATATTTATTTGGGTGAGACTGAAGTTAGACTGCTCAATAAATTATATATTTGAATGAATGAATGAAATATGAATGCACAAATTCATGAATAAGTGAATGGCAACATGGAGAAAGGCATTTTTTCTTATATTAAGTTTTTCAGGATCTTTATTTTATAAGTTGCTAGGAAGTGATAGTATGTTACTTATTATTGTTCTGTAAGCCCATTGCATTAATAAATTCTCTTCTATTCTCTAAGCCAGACTGAATTTGTTTAATTTATACCAAATTCCCCAAAAGGTTGTGATCTCCAAAGTGGGATCCTGGCATCAATGATGTATGATAATAATTCTTTGCCTCAGAGTCTCTACAGTAAAGAGAATGATGCTTTCACATGGTAATTGTAATAGAGCATATAAAAACAGTTTCACAAGATTCTCTAGTCATGATTTAAATGCATTTCCCTGAATTATGGGAGATGCCATACACAATAGCTATAACCAAACATAAATTAAAAATCCACAAAGCTATGCAACTTCTTTAATGTCTTTGCAATCTAGTATCGTAAAATTTATGAGGGAAGAATATATGTAGATATCAAATCCTCTTTTTCAAGGTGGAGAGACTACATTTCAAAGAGGTTAAATGAACTGCCAAGGTTCGCAATGACTTAATGCAGGGTTGTATCAAGAATCCAAGTCTCTTCCAGTGCCCTTGGCGGACCCGGATCTGTCTCTGCTTCTACAGTGTTTGGAAGGAACAGATCCAGGAATGCCCCTTGTTCCAGCCTCCAACCACTCTCCTGTGTCTGATCCAGCTACCACCTTCAGAACTACCTCCAGGACCAGCCAACACACTGTTTTGTTGTTTTCTACCGTAACTCCTTATTGCTAAACAGCCACGAGCTCCCAAATTCGTCAGCATTATTCCACCGAGATGGAGGCTGCGGTCAACCTCCTGGCCAACCTGCATCTGCAGGCCTCCCGCACCTACCTCTCTCTGGGCTTCTATTTTGACCCTGACGTTGTGGCTCTGGAGGGTGGGGGCCACTTCTTCTGGGAGTTGGCAGAGAAGAAGCACGAGGGCGCCAAGCATCTCTTAAAGATGCTAAACCAGCGAGGTGGCCACATTCTCTTCCAGGACGTGCTAAAGCCTCCCCAGGATGAGTGGGCAAAACTCAGCGCGCCATGGAAGCCGCCAGGGCCTTGGAGAGGAACCCGAACCAGGCCCTGTGGAGCTGCAGGCCCTCCGTTCTACCCGCAGACCCTCAGCTCCGAGACTTCCCGGAAAACCACTTCCGGGTGAGCAGGTGAAACTCATCAAGAAGATGGGCGGCACCTGACACCTCCGCAGGCTGCCCGCCCCCACCCTGGGCTGGGCGAGTGTCTCTTCGGAAAGGCTCACCTTCAAGCACGACCAGCAGCCTTTGGAGCCAGAGGACTTTGAGAGGCCCCTCTGCATTCCCCTGGTGTCTGACTTTTACCTGAGCCTCTTCCCGAAACTACTAGCCATTCTTTTTCTTTTTCTTTTTTTAATATATTTTTGTTGATTTCAGAGAGGAAGAGAGAGGGAGAGAGAGAGAGAGAGATAGAAACAGCAATGATGAGAGAGAATTATTGATCAGTTGTCTCCTGCACGCAACCCTGGGCAAGCACCCTTAACCAGAATCAAACCTGAGACCCTTAAGTCCACTGAGCAAAACCGGCCAGGGTGCCATTTTTTTAACCACCCTGAAACCCTCTCCCATGCATTGGACCAAATTAAACAATAAAGCTTTGTGCAACAGGAAAATAAATAAAAAAAGAAGAATCTAAGCCTTGTCACTCCCAAACATGTCTGTATTCTTCTCCTTTGGCTACCTTAGTGGTAGTAGTAGAACCTTATAAATTAGTAAATGTGACACATATATTATTAGTTGGACTGTAAATCTCATATAACTATGATCATGTCCAGAGAGAAAAGAGCAAATACATTTCTAAAATAAACTTGTATTTAGACTCTTGGAGTTTATATTGCACAAGTCATACACCATGAGCCTTATACTTAAAGGTTTACTAGAAATCAGCCCTTCATTGCACAATGGAAGAACAGAGGGGGAAAAATGAGGTATTATTACAGCTAAAAATATTACTGTCCCCATATATCTCTTGCCACCATAATAGCAATGAGGTGAGCTATGAAATCCTAATAGTCTCAGTTGCTTCCTGTTGCCCACAGCTGTTACCAATATGACCAAATGGAAGGAATTATATGAGATTGGTACTTGTTTGTTGGAAAAACATGGAAAAAGGCAAACCAACTCAGCTCTCTAGGAAAATGAAAGAGAATGTACCACTGACTATAATTCAAAACATCAGTTAATCCAAGAATGATTTTATGTTTTAGGTCATAAGTTAGTTCTACCAAGTTGATATCAAATCAAAATTTTGTATATTAAACCATTTAAATGATTACAGATACTCAGTTTAGGTTGTCTTAAGCATTACTTAAAAATCATGGTGCCAGCCAGTGTGGTTCAATGGCTGAGTGTGGACCTATGAACCAGGAAGTCACGGTTTGATTCCTGGTCAGGTCACATGCCCAGGTTGTGGGCTTGATCCCCAGTAAAGGGCATGCAGGAGGCAGCCAATCAATGATTCACTCTCATCATTGATGTGTCTATCTCTCTCTCCCTCTCCCATCCTCTCTGAAATCAATAAAAATATATACATTTAAAAATCATGATGGCATGAAAAAACTATTTCTATAAACTATTAGTTAATAAACAAAATGGAGTGTTTTTTCTTAATTATCAACACAAGTTTTGAATGTCAACCATATTTTGATCCATTATTGTTAATCTTATTATATTGACATGTTTATCTGTTTTCCTTTTTGGTTAATCCTCACCTAAGGATATTTTTTCTATTGCTTTTTAGAGAGAATTGACAAGAGAGAGGGAGGGTGAGAGAGACAGAAGAGAGAGAGAGAGAAACATCGATGTGAGAGAGACACATTGATGGTTGCCTCCCAAAGGTACCCAGACCAGGCCAGGGATCGACCTGCAAGCCAGGTATGTGCCCTTGACTGAGAATTGAACCCAAAACCTTTTGATGTGCAGGCTGATGCTCTATCCACTAAGCCACATTGGCCAGAACATCATGTTTATCTTATGATAAAGCAATCTAAAGGCAATGCTATTTTTACCATTTGAATTTATTTCAATATTTATTAGAATCAAATTTTAAAACCATTTTTTGACTTTGGTTTTTTATGATCTATGATGTAGTAAATGGCAGTAATGGCTGGTATTTGAGAGGTTGCTTCATCCATCTCAGGCAGAAAATGCAAGTTTAAATATCTTTTAAAAGGCTTATACCACATTATGCACAAATCTGTAAATTATATGACGTGAAAGTTTTAAAGTAACTCAAGTTCTTTCACAATCATCCAAAGAATCAACTTGCAATCTAACAAAGTAATGTTCTTTGTAATGAACATTAAAGTAATGGTAATACACATAATTAGTGTGTTGTCAATGAGAGGGAAATTATTTAAAAGACTTTTTTCATGCAATGCCACTTCTTGGCTGCTGGCTCAGTGTAGTTCATCACATTAGCTTGTCTCACTTGTGGCAGTCATTCACAGATCAACTTATTAAGCTGAAAACGTGAGCTCCTGGCACACACAAGTACTCTTTCTCTTTGAAAGTTCAGCAGCTGATTGAAAAGAAGAGGCAAAAATCTTCCTTAAAGGCGCACTTCTTCACCAATACCTATGTTTTCTTGTTCAATAGACAACATTTTAAGGCAGAAAGCCTGTTTGATTCTTGACAATACAGCTGTGAAAGAAAGATAAGTGAATTGGAAGCTTTTCTTTGGAAAGAAACCCTGTAATTTTTTAATAAATATTTACCAATAGAAATGGTCTAAACAAGCAATATATAATGTGTTGTAAAACACTATTTTTAAACTGCACAAAATTGCTATTGGACTCTTTTTCAGTTTTAGCAAAATCTTTTTTTTTTCCCAAAGGGGTACATTGATAAGCAAATAATTTTCTACCAACTACACTCAGCATTGACATAGAGCCTGTCAATTCCATTGAGAACCATTCTTTTATGCTTTTTTGTTGTCAGGATAATATTTATTTCTCCCTTAGCTTCTCACTGTTCCTTCAAGATTGTAATGCTTAATATATTGCTAGGGCTTAGATGACAGCACCCTTTTGTTCTGGAATGTTTGTTAACCTCTAAACTAGTTCTTAACTGATTCACTTCTTACTTGGTGCTCCTTACTCATGACAAAACTTGTTTGAAAAACAACAGCATAAAGTTCAGTAAACTAATCATGAAGTCCTTAACATCTTCAGAATCTGTTAGGCTGACAGCCAATTAATGTCAGGTTTCAAAGGGGCTTATTGTAGTAAATGGCCTCTTAATTTGCTGTGTGTGTGTGTGTGTGTGTGTGTGTGTGTGTGTGTGTGTGTGAGAGAGAGAGAGAGAGAGAGAGAGAGAGAGAGAGAGAGAGAGAGAGAGAGATTTGTATTAGATAAAAGGAGATATATAAGACCAAGATAAACTCAAAATGTAATGAGAACCCTGAGCTGGTTGGAGAGTCATCAGTGCACCAAAATGTTGCCATAGACTTTCCAGTCAGGGCACACACCCAGGTTTCGGGTTTCATCCCTGGTTGGAGTGGGTGCGGGAGGCAACCCATCAATGTTTCTCTCTCACATCACTCTTTCTTTTTCTCTCATATCACTGTTTCTCTCTCTAAAAATCAATAAAAAAATGTTCTGTGAAATTCTTAGGAAGACTCTGGAATATGTCAACAGGACACTATTTAAGACTGGTACTTGTTGAACTGTCCATAGAGGAAAGAGGGGACCCCAGCTCCATTACATCACTTCTAAATAATAATAGTTTTAAAAAATGACTTCATTTGAATTAATGACTTAAAGTGGAATAAAAGGTATAATCTCATTAATTATGTTTCCTCTTATCTGCTGGATTCAGTTTGCAGATAAGGTTTTATTTGGTCTATAGTTATTTTTAACTAGTTGTTAAAATTTTAAAAAAATCAAGAGTATGCAAGTCTAGATTTATTTCTGTCTTTAAAATTTCTTGAAACCAAGGACCTGAATTACTTCAAAAAAATCAGCTAAAATATAGTTGTTGTTTCCCCTTTTGGATGAGAACAGTGCCAGCCAGTTTTGACAAAATTCTCCCACTTGGGGTTACCCCACAGCTAACTTATTTCACTCCTTAACAATGTGTGCTTGTTCTTTGTAGAATTTTGAGTTTATAACTTCTCTATTAGCACTAAATTATATTAGTAAGAGCTCAATTTATGAAATAAAACCATGAATTTGAACCTCTGTAAAGCTGTTTCCTTATCTGCAAAGTGGAGGTAAAGTAACAGCACCACCGACAAGATATGATGAATAAGTCAGTGAATAAATAAGAAAAAAAACATAATGGCAAGCATGTTACCTGGACTGAGTAATATTCCATAAATAATGTAGAATTATTAACAATTGTGGCAGAATGTTTACCATATTAGAACTGTTCACACATCTGAGATGAGCAAGATTGTTAGTTTTTGTAGATAACTCAAATATATATCCCAGTGGCTCTTCACAATATAGGCAGAAATTGATGGACCTCTTAGGTGAGCTGCAGTTCATATATCCAGATAATGTTTCATTTCAATCCTAGATATATGATATTTTGATGCTTAGGGGAAGGCATATCACCAATATATATTTTTTACATTTCTAAACTTTTTTTTTCTATAAATCCAACCTCTTTAAAAACTTGTGCAGTATCCAATTTTATTTTTGTTCTCTAAGCTTGTGTTTGACTATTTAAGAAATTATTTTCTGGCCGAAACCGGTTTGGCTTTGTGGATAGAGCGTCAGCCTGCGGACTGAAAGGTCCCAGGTTAGATTCCGGTCAAGGGCATGTACCTTGGTTGCGGGCACATCCCCAGTAGAGGGTGTGCAGGAGGCAGCTGATCGATGTTTCTCTCTCATTGATGTTTCTAACTCTCTATCTCTCTCCCTTCCACTCTGTAAAAAATCAATAAAATATATTTAAAAAAAAAGAAAAGAAATTATTTTCTGGACTCTATAGCTCAAAGTAATATAGCACTTTCAGACTTAGTTCATAGACCCCCTTGTGTTACTGTTATAAGACAGAAAAAGCTTACCCTCAGCTCTATCAACATTGCTGAAAAAGCATTGGTTTTGCTCTCGTTTTAATAGTAATAAACAGATTTTTATTGAACATGTCAAAAAAAGCACTTTGGAAAGTCACTGGACCCTTGTTCTCTGAAAAATTGTTTAGAATGCTATTATATAACAAAAATGTAATGGGAATGGTTTTTCTAGGAATACATACACATTTTAATCTTTAAGACTTGAATAGAACTTGCTCTGAAATTAAAGTGTTTTCAAAATGCATTTTTTTGGTCACATGAAAGCGTTTGTTTCACTATATAAGATGTTTCACATGTATAAATATTCAGAAATAAGGCTAGCAAGGCCTTCTCAAGAGGCACCACACTTATCCCTGTAAAAGAAGGCTGGTGACTGTGAGATAGCAAAAGTAAAAAGTTGGGAGTATAAGAGAATCCATAGGGATCCAAATGGAGCCAAACTTCTCCCTCACTGTTGTCGGGGGGCAGGATTTCGCCATCCCAAAATATGCTCCTTTGGCATGAGGATTATTTTAGGCTGGTTATTTTTAAAAAACACAAGGTTAACTAAGAGCTTTTTACCTCCCCCAAAATTGCCTAAAATAATTTAGATAGAGCACCTATTCCAGGAAGGGAGCTATCACCAGACATGTAACTTTGTTTTGAAGACGATGAGCTGGGTGTGGTGGACCAGGGGAGGTAAGCAAGGTCTGCTTGTTCAAAGTCCTATCTGTGTCCATTTGACCCTGCATGGCATAGCAAACATTTGTTTATCACCTATGTGCTTTTCCGCCTGGCCAGTGTGGTTCAGTGGTTGAACATCGACCTATGAACCAGGAGGTCAAGTTCCATTCCCCATCAGGCCACATGCCTGCGTTGTGGGCCCGATCCCCAGTGGGGGGTGTGCAGGAGAATCAATGATTCTCCCCCATCAATGCTGTTTCTATATCTCACCCCCTCTCTCTCCCTTAAAAGAGCTAAAAACATGTGCTTTCCCATCTCCATGTGAATTGCCTTCCTTCCCTTTGAAGTCCCCGACCCTTATCCTCTTCTTAACTCTGGATGGCACACAAACCACAGTGCTTGCTTGTCTATACACCTTCACATTCTTGTGGATCCCTATTCATACAAAATTAAATTTGTTTTCTTCTCCCATTAACGTCTTATGTTAATTTTTTACATCAGCCAAAGAATATAGAAGGGTAAAAAGACAATTTTTCCCCACCTACAAGTCCAAAATTGAAAGTTGCTTGAACACAAAGTTGATTTGTAAGTTGGTATTTCAATATTTTATTTTATTTTTAATATAGTTCATGATTTGGTACTTTATCATGCTTTATTTAAAAACAAGATATTTTAAAAGCTCAATCTCATATTTGTAAAGCTGAAACAATTTTAAGGCCCCATTATCTTCCAACCAAAATTTCTAAAAATTACATTTTCTTTCATTGAGACATCTTATGCTAGCTTAAATCCTATCTAATAAAAGAGTAATATGCAAATTGACCATCACACCAAGACACAAGATGGCTGCTCCCATGTGGTCAAAGATGGCTGCCCCCATCTGGACACAAGATGGCCACCACAAGATGGCCACCACAAGATGGCCTGCAGGGGAGGGCAGTTGTGGGAAGTAGGGGTGACCAGGCCAGCAGAGGTGGGCAGTTGGAGGTGACCAGGCCTGCAGAGGAGGGCAGTTGGGGGAGACCAGGCCAGCAGGGGAGGGTAGTTGGGGGGGACTAGGCCTGCAGGGGAGGGCTGTTGGGAGCCAGCAGTCCTGGATTGTGAGAGGGATGTCCGACTGCCCGTTTAGACCCAATCCCACTGGAGAGGGTGCAGGCTGGGTTAGGGACACCCCCCCCTTCCATGCACAAATTTCATGCACTGGGCCTCTAGTATTAGTGAATAAAAGAAAATCAATAGTAACGAATGTTCCACTTTAGTTTCTGGCTTCTAGGGTGCCCGTAAGAACCAGTGATCTAAGAATAATACCTAGGTTCTAAAGACTAGAAATGTTTCAATATTATTTTAAAATTGTTTACCCACACAAACATTAATATACAGATTTTTAAAATAAAATAAAGTTGTAAAATATATTTACTACAAAAGAAAGAATATGTAAAACTGATTTTATTATTTTTAAAAACCAGAATTCTTTTGTGAATTGTGATATTGGCAAGGCAAAATAATTTTTCTATTTGCTCTAACATTATATCTGTTGAGTCAATAGATACTGTCACTGATTTTATTATTTTTAAATGTGTTCCAACCATTTTTATAGGATTTTTGGATAATTTTTTATTTCCTAATATTCTTCCTTATGGTATTTATAACAAAAGTTAAAAGATAAGTAGATTAGCCAAGATTTCTATTCATATCTTGGAAGACTCAGTAGATAATAAGATACCATTGAAAGCTTTCTGTGTGATGTTTCAAATTATGGAGATAAAAGTAAACTCTTTAGTTATATCACTAGGGTAATTTTATACTTTTCATAATTTCTATCATAGAAAATTGTACTACCCATCTTTGAAAGATAATGGAAAAAATTATAACTGAAAGATTGTATTTAAGTTTTTTTTTTATTAGGCATAATTAGAATTGCATTCATTTTATGATTTTATTGAAACAATTGACTTATTTGAAGACAAGAAGGATAGAAATTGTATAACCTTTGCTTATGCTTTTATATTGTGATTTCAATTAAATTTAACAAATTCTTATCATTAGAACATAAAGCATTACTGTTTTCTCTACATATGCATAACTAAGTGAAGTTTGCTTTTTCGAATTGGTAAATCACACATTTTCAATACACAGTTGGAAGTAAAGTATAGTGCTATGAAGTGCTTGTTATATCAGCTTGAAAAAAATGACAAATGTTAATTTTATTTTATATAAAAAGAAAATCAATTAAAATATTATCAAGGGATAGTGAGTTTCCTGACTATCCCACAGCAAGCTAGTGTTAATATTTAAGTAAGCACTATAAAAGGAATTGTATTTTCTTCCCATGTTATCTATGTCACTAAATGTCCCTTAGAACTTCTTATATCAGAAATACAGATACAGGGTGAGGTGGGGAGAACCTCCAATAACTAGGAAATTCATTATATAAGTTATAGATTGATACATGGTACAATTTTAATATCATTCAAATAAAAAGATATTTATAAATGTTAAATCTAGATCAGATATTTGGCATGCCTAAATATTAGAATGCTACCAAGTTTGAAGACAGCTATCTTGTGACTCACAACTCTATAACCTGAAAAGATGCCCCTCATATATAAAGGTATCAGGAGCAATAATCACATAAAAGATATTTAAAAGGATGCCACCATATGCAATTGTTGAAAAAATATTCTTCAACAGATATACCACCATAACAAGAGATATATAAAAATTCAGAGGTTTAGAATAGAAAAGTTGTTAAATAAAAACTGTAGAAAACTGTTAGAGAGATAAATCTAAGCAATAGTAATAAACCTGGAATCTAAATAATAAATCATTTACATTTTATTTTAATAATTAGATATTTAAAATCTAATTATTAAAAATGTAAACTATCAAATTGAAACAACAAATATATATTTGTAAGCTCTAATAAATGAAATAGAATAGCACTCTTTTAAGAGATAAAACAAAATGTTGGAAATAAGAGTATAAACAAAAAACCTTAAAAGCATATGAGATGACAGAAATAAGAACATATACAAAGGCTTCTAAAGGAAAGCAAAATCTCACAGATAATTTTACATCTTTACAAGAGATAAACTAAAATATAAGGACACATGAAGGTTAAAAATAAAAAAAAATGAACAAAGGTTTACAAAATAAAGAAAATAGGTATAGTTGTGTTAGTTTGGGTAAATGATAATTACATATCATTTTTTAAAAATATATTTCATTGATTTTTTACAGAGAGGAAGAGAGAGGGATAGAGAGTTAGAAACATCGATGAGAGAGAAACATCAATCAGCTGCCTCTTGCACACCCCCTACTGGGGATGTGCCCGCAACTAAGGTACATGCCCTTGACCGGAATCGAACCTGGGACCCTTGAGTCTGCAGGCCGACGCGCGATCCACTGAGCCAAACCCGTTTCGGCTACATATCATTTTAATTAAAAAATTTAAAGGTTGAAGGAGATTTCTTTTTCTTAAAATAATGCAAAAAGTTAAAACTATGGTCTTAATCAGTTTGGCTCAGTGGATAGAGCGTCCGCCTGCAGACTGAAGGATCCCGGGTTAGATTCCAGTCAAGAGCACATGCCCGGTTGCTGGCTCAATCCCCAGTAGGGGACATGCAGGAGGCCGCTGATCAATGATTCTCTCTCATCATTGATGTTTCTATCTCTCTCTCCCTATCCCTTCCTCTCTGAAATCAATAAAACTATATTAAAAAAACAACAACTATGGAATATTAATCTTGATGTATTTTCATTCTTTTCTGCACTGCAACACCCTTTCTTAATCTTTCAAAGAATCTCCAAGGAATCAAGGAAAAATCAAATTGTTATAGCAGGAATGAGAAAAGCAAAAAAAGGTTCATCTTTAGTTATTGACTTTCAAATGGGAATTAACTACAAATTCATGGAGAGGATTCAAAAATAATACTCAAACATGCCATAACAAAGCATTGAAAGACTAGAGGTGAAGAAGGAAGATGCACCCTGACTCTGGGAGAAGAAATGAGAGTTTCTTGGATGAGGAGCAGAGCAGAGAAAGGTATGACATAACTTTGCACAAAAGGTCTAGGTGACAAGATAAAAAAGATTAGAACTGAGTGGGAACTGGGGCATCAGAAACCGAGGAAAAAGGAGATTTTGTCTAGAGAACGTCTAGCAGTGGTCAAATCAAGGAGCTAAGAAAGCTAACTAAAACCTATCCTTCTGTTGCCTTTACAGGGGACATTTGGACACACATTTAAAATGCAAATAGCCTTGGCCTGTGTTGCTCAGTGGTTAGAAAGTAGACCCCAAGAACTGAAGGGTCATGGGTTTGACTCCTGGGTAAGAGCACTTAACTGGGTTGCAGGTTAGATCTCTGGCCATGGTGGAGGCATGTGTGGGAGGCAACCAACGTGTCTCATGCATATTGATGTTTCTCTTTTTCCCTCCTACCATTGCTTGCTCCCTCCCTTCCACTCTCTAAAACTCAATGGAAAAATATTCCCAGGGTGAGGCTCAATAGCACACTGAAGGCCATGCTGAAAGAGGGGCTGTGGTGGGGATATGGAAGGGGATGCTCCCAAAAGGAACTGAAGCCTGCAGGAAACTACCTATTTTAATATAACATTCTTGAAACTTTCTGGACAAAATAGCAACTATCCTCCTATATAAGAAAGAGGTAATATGCAAATTGACCATCACTTAACACACAAGATGGCCGCCACCATGTAGTCAAAGATGGCTGCCCCCATGTGGACACAAGATGACCATCAGGGGAGGGCAGTTGGGAGGGACCAGGCCTGCAAGGGAGGGCAGTTGTGGGTGATCAGGGCAGTAGGGGAGAGCAGTTGGGAGGGACCAGGCCTGTAAGGGAGGGCAGTTTGGGGTGATCAAGCCAGCAGGTGAGGGCAGTTAGGGGTGACCAGGCCAGCAGAGGAGGGAAGTTGGGGGTGACTTGGCCTGCAAGGAAGGGCAGCTGCGGGGGACCCAGGCCTAGAGGGGAGGGCAGTTAGGGGTGACCAGGCTGGCAGGGGAGGGCAGTTAGGGGTGACCAGGCTGGCAGGGGAGCAGTTAGGCATCAATCTGGCTAGCAGGGGAGTGGTTAGGGGGTGATCAGGCTGGCAGGCAGGCGAGCAGTTGGGAGCCAGCAGTCCTGGATTGTGAGAGGAATGTC
Source organism: Cnephaeus nilssonii (assembly GCF_951640355.1). Taxonomy (NCBI): domain Eukaryota; kingdom Metazoa; phylum Chordata; class Mammalia; order Chiroptera; family Vespertilionidae; genus Cnephaeus; species Cnephaeus nilssonii. The sequence goes on along the minus strand of NC_137081.1, from coordinate 71,149,117 downwards.
CGACTGCCTCGAGGGATGTCCGACTAAACGGGCAGTCGGACATCCCTCGAGGGGTCCCAGATTGGAGAGGGTGCAGGCTGGGCTGAGGGACACATCCTCACCCCCACCCGTGCATGAATTTCATGCACCAGGCCTCTAGTACATATATAAAATGTAAAAAAAAAATCAAAAATACACAAAAAAAATTAATTGGAATGAAAACACATAACAGAGATAATATGTTTAGTGTATATTGAACTTGCACAAACTAATAAGGACTCTAAAATCCCAATAGGAAAACAAAGATAAAGAGAAGCACCAGCAAATCAACAAACAACAAGTGCTGGCACGGATATGGAGAAAAGGGAACCCTATTGCACTGCTAGTGGGAATGCAGACTGGTGCAGCCATGGTGGAAAACAACACAAAATTTCCTCAAAAAATTAAAAATGGAACTCCCATTTGACCCATTGATTCCACTTTAAGGAATATATCCTAAGAAACCCAAAACACCAATAAGAAAGAATACATGTACCCCTATGTTCATAGCAGTGCAATTTATAAAATTTACAATAGCTAAGATCTGGAAACAGCCCAAGTGCCATCAGCAGATGAGTGGATACAAAAGCTATGGTACATTTACACAATGGAATACTACATGGCTGTAAAAAAGAAAGAACTCTTACCATTTGCAACAGCATGAATGGACATGGAGAGTGTTATGCTAAGCAAAAAAATCCAGTCAGGATTTTTTTTTTTTCATATGAGCTTACTTATATGTGGAATCTAATGAACAAAATAAACTGATGAACAAAATCGATCCGGAGACATATAAGCATGGAATAGACTAACAAATTTCAGAGGGAAGGTGTGGGTTTGGGGGAGAGATTAACTGGGGAACTTATATGCATATGTGCATAGCCCCTGGACACAGACAATAGTCTGGTAAAGGCCTGGGAAGGGCAGGTGCAAGTTGGAAGGGGTCAATGGGAAAAACAAACAAAGAGGACATCTGTAATACTTTCAACAATAAAGGTAAATTTAAAAAAGAAGAAGAAGAGAAAAAAAGAAGAGCAGCCCAGCCAGTGTTGCTCAGTGGTTGAACATGGACCTATGAACCAGGAGGTCATGGTTGGATTCCTGGTCAGGGCACATGCCCATGTTGCCGGCTCAATCCCCAGTGGGGGGGCATGCAGGAGGTAGCCAATCAATGACAAGTACAGTCATCCTTCTCATTCCCAAATTTCATATTTGTGAATTTATTTGCTTGCTAAAATTAATTTGTAATCCAAAATCGATACTCTCAGTTTTTTTTGTTGTTGTTGTTGCTTGTTATTTGTTTGTTTTGCATTCCTTCATGGATATGCTCAGAGTGGCAACAACTTGACCACCTTCCCAAATGAGGTCAAACGAGGCAATGCTCTACTTTCTTATTTCCACTCTCACACTTTTTACTCATTTTCTTTTCAGAGGCTTTTTAGTACTATATTTTTCTAATTTTTGTGCTTTTTGTTGGTGATTTATTTCACTGTTTAAAATGGCCCCCAAGTGTAATGCTGAAGTGCTGTCTAGTGTTCCTAAACCCAAGAATGCTGTAGTGTGCCTTAGGGAACAATGTGTGTGTTAAGTAAGTTTTGTTCAGGCATGAGTCATTGCACTATTGGCCATGAGTTCCATGTTAATGAATCATCAATTTATATTTAATAAGGCATGTTTATACCGAAGCACACATAAAATAAAGTTATGTATTGACTGGTTGATGAAAATGTTGTGACCAGAGGCTCTCAAGAACATAACCCTGTGTTTCCCCTAGGAGCAATGGTTCAGTATTAGCTAATTCAGTTTCACTGCAACTTTTCAGAATATAACTACCATGAATAATGAAAATCAACTCTATTTGAAAAATAAAAGCTCTGCTTAACAATCAGGGAATGAAAGATTAAATAATATAAAGCAGCGTTTTTTTAACTTTTCAGAATTGAAAAGATCTTAATTTAAAAAAAAGTGAATTATTGTTAATGAGAGTGTTGTTAAATCAAGTCTGTAATGCAAGTTTAGTCTGGTACCACCTTTTGAAAAAGCTAATTGACAATACACATAAAAAATCTTAACTTGTTCATACCTTTTGACTCTGCAATTCTTTAGGAATTGGTACTGATACTATGGAAATAGTACTGATACTAAAGCTCTGTGGACAAAGCTTCCTTTTATAATGTTGTTAATTACAGTGTTATTCCTAAAAGAGACGGACATATAAAACTAAATTGCTAATTTTCTCCATCCTGTATTTACATGGAAGCACAAGACTGGTCTTTTCAGAAACAGTAAAGAAGAAATTGCTGGCAAGGGAAAAAAAAAAAAACTATCAAAGAGAACAGTGAACTAAAGAGATTTACAGCTTTCAGAGCAACTAACAGCTCAGTTTTAAAAAAGAAAAAAAAAAAGATACCATGGTTGTTTTTCAAATAAAGATCCACTGAAAGCTTTCTTGAACAATGGACAAAAATGAAGGTGACTTTTTTAAAAAGACAATAACTTTCATGAAGTGTTTGACTAACACAATGCTGAATAAAGATTCTTTTAAATAGCAATTGAGCCTCAGCCAGTGATGCTCAGTTGGTGTGTGTCTTTCCATGCACCAAAAGGTTGTGGGTTCAATTCTCAGTAGGGGGTGTGCAGGAGGCAGCCAATCAATATTTCCCTCACATCAATGTTTCTCACTCTCTAAAAACAAGTTAAAATATGTAATAAATAAATAATAATTGATTAGTTTGGTCTCCTTGAGAACAATTTCAGTTATTTTATTAACGTTTGAATTGCTGCATTTAATTCTACATAAGGTCTGCAGTTCAAGGCTCTGTCTCTCTTTTTCTCTTTTTAAGTTCTAATTATTTGGATGAGTTCCTTCTACCAGGAAATACCAACACCGCTACCTCATCTCTAGGAATAGATGCTAAGATAATAGGAAAGATTATGTTTAAAATGCAAATGTTTTACCCTTAAATTCATAGCAGACAAAATTATTTTATGTTTTATCGTTCATTTGTACTAATTTAAGATAAGAGAAGTTATTAGATTTTCCCCACTAGAAAGCTGTCTTTTTTACACATGCATAGCAGTCACTACTATGATATCCAGATACAGAGACAATAATATAAACACATCTAAGCTTAGCTTTAGAAATACATGCAATTTAAAGCAATAATTTATATTCCCTGAGACACTAAAGAGTAGTTATTTAACACATGATACTGTCTATGAAGCTATCATAAAACATTAAAGAAAAATTATTTAAAAAACACTAAAATTACTGTCAAGAAAAACTGAAATTTAAGTAAATGCATGTGTGTGTGTGTGTGTGTGCATGTACACACACATTTCAAAAAGATAGGCATATTAATGCCAATAAAATGTTCTACCTCTAAAAAAGGGGTTATTCTATATCTAGGCTTTAGTCTATTAAAATGGCACACTTGAAGGTAATTATCTCTAATAAACTTGTAGTAATGTATGTTCCTTCTTGAAGTTATATTACACATATGATGGAAGGTGAAATCAATGAGCAAAAATACAAATTTTATAGCACATATTTTGAAATAAAATTATGGTATATTAATCAATAACAATATTCTTTGTTTTTCAAATGACTTTTCTCTTGCAAAAGTCTGTGCATTTTAAGCCATATTTGCCTTGTGATTTGACTCTACTTTTTTTTCCCATATCTCAGACTATTCTTACTGAATAGGCCAAGAATAGGCTAAAGATCAGCAGATTTATCTGCTTGTCACTCAATTGTCATAGGAATGGACTAGAATTCAAGAAACCCAGATCACACTCTTGGCTCTGTTGCTATTAATTTTCTGAGGTTGTGGGCTGGTCACTTAATCTCTCTTGACCAGATGACTGGGTTCTCTATCTTTTTTTTTAAAAAAAATCTTTATTATTGAAAGTATTACATAGGTCCTCCTTTTCCCCCCATTAACCTCTTCCAGCCTGCTGCTGTCTCCTGCCCCCAGGCCCTCACCACCCCATTGTCCCTGTCTGCGGGTTATGCATATATGCATACAAGTTCTTTGGTTGATCTCTTCCCACCCACCCTCCCCTGCCTTCTCACTGAGGTTCAACAGTCCTTTCATGGGTTCTCTGTCTATTCCAAATATTCTGATTCTATGGCTCAGAGGGTAGGATTCAGGACCAGCAATCTGATGAAGGTAGTGACTCACCAATTGGCATGAGAAACAATCGTTACATAAGAAGTAATTTTTCTCAAAGGCTTAAATGATCTTAGTACACATGTTCTCAAAACACAGACTATGTTTTTTTGGCTTTTAGTTTTCCTCCCCAGTGATCACCAGTTATCATTTTCTCATGTAATCTTTCAGAAAAGCTTTTGTGTGTGTGTGTGTGCGTGTATGTGTGAATAAAAACTGTTTCCTGTGTGTAATGTGATTTATAGGTTGTAACTCAAGACCAAGCCAGATTTAGAGTTTAGTAAATGTAAGATAAAACCAAGATCAAATATGTGATACAGATGGGATTCAGGGTACACAACTCCAAAATATGGCACTTTGGCCTCTTGAGTGTCAGAGGCTGAAGTAATTTGAGAAGATCACTCTGACCTTTGACCCTCACCTTTCTTCCCTGAAACAGGTCATAAAATGTGAAAAGGTATTCTCCATGTACTAAGAGGAAGAAAGACATTCTAATCACCAAGATGGATAAATTGGGGCCGAGAAATCTATACAAACACACTTTGTTAAACTAAACCTTATCTTCCTAGTTACTTCTTCATCATGTACCAAGCCTAAATCCCTCTGTCTTGTTAATTCCTCACAAATATATCATTGTTTAAAAGGTATAAACGCTTTCTGTTTAGGTCATTCCTTTGGATCTTCCATCTCTTGTGAAGGCTCCCAGGTACATGTTAAAATATAATAAGATCTGTGTGTGTTATTTTCCTGTTAATCTGTATTTGTCAGTTTAATTTCCAGACCCAGTCAGGGGCCCTACGAAACTTAAGGAAACTTTTTTTTTCTCCCAAATATATCTGTCAGTAAGGCACATGTACTCAAAACTTATTTATTCCTTGTTGTAACGTTACTTTACTTTAGGATCTGTCTAGGATATTTACTCTACTCCCTATCCCACATCCAAGATGGTGATCAGACCAAACTCCTTCAGTTCACTGACTGATAGTTCTATCTTCTCTAAGCAATTCATACTGTGCCCTTTTCTAAAATATCTCCCTTACTTTTGTCTTTCCTAACAACTTCTACTTATTGTTCAAGACTCAACTCAGATTATTGCTTCTATGAAGTTTGACAGACTTCTATGACTTAATTAGTCACATGTTTCCTAAAACTCTTATCCCACTGCTATTTTTTGGCGGGGAGGGGGGATCTATCTTTCCCAATAGACAGTGACTCTGAATAACAGGCAATAGAACCTGAATGATCTGTATCTTTGCATCCCTAACTCCAAGATCCAGGACATCATATGAAGGGCTTACATTATTTTCTTCCATTAATAAAGAAGTCATTGCCAAAACCGGTTTGGGGAATTAAGATGGCGACCGGCAGGAAGGTAGGGAGAGAGAGAGTGTGAGTGAGGAACCCATAGAGGAGAGTGTAGATGTGTGTGGTGTGTGTGTGTGTATGAGATAGGGTCAGTTAGATTCTGCAGGTCCTCCAAGGGGCTCCCGAACAGGGCAGCCCTAGACGGCGTAGCCCCGCGCACAAAGCGGACACTTCTCGGCGGCTGGTGCGGACGCAGAGACCACGCCATCTTGAGAAACAGAGCTGCCTGAGACTCGGATCCTGGCTTCTGACACAAACCAGGACCCTGCAGCCACCGGGGACAGAGAACTGCTATCACAGCTTCAGACAAACAAACAACAAGAATCCAGACTTCCCGGCAGATTTCCGTGAGTCAAAGAGCCTATCCCCCTCCTCGCAGGCGCGCGCGGATAGCGCCATAGTAACTGATAGACCTGCCCCTCCCCCAAGCTGCTGAGCGCCCACAGGCGCGCGCAGAAAGCGCCATAGTAACTGATAGACGCGCCCTTCGCCCAAGCTGCTCACAGGCGCGCGCGGAAAGCGCCATAGTAACTGATAGACCCGCCCCTGGCCCAAGCTGCAGAGCTTTGCGCAGGGACGTGCTCCCTCTTAGGGAACTTGGCGCGCGCTCGCGCACGGGACAGAAGCAGCTCCCCGTCGGGGAAATCTGTCAGTGCGCACAGAGGGCTCCCCTTCGGGGAATTTGGGGGAATTTGGCTCGCGGGTCACAGCTCCCCCTTCGGAGATTCTTAAGAGCGTGCACAGAAGGGCTTCCCTTTGGGGAATTTGGCGCGCAGGACGGACTCCGCCCCCCTTCTGGGACTTTGGGAGAGTGCACTGAGCCAGCTCACCTTCAGGTTTTTAAGAATGTGCGCTCTAGCCGGTTTGGCTCAGTAGAGAGAGCACACACAGGACGCAGCTCCACTTCAGGGAATTTGGCACGCCGGACACAGCTGCCTGGGATCCCTGACTCACAGCGCATTCACACTAAGAGCCAGCAAACCCAATTGTTGGTGCGTGCACACACAGGGACCCTGATTCTCAACGAGAAACAGCACAAGGCAACAGAGACTTTGACACTCGAGTCTTGGTGCAGACACAGGGAAACTCTGACTCCTGGCACATGCTAAGGATCTCATTCTCGGCACATACCAACAGTGTGGTGCAGACAGGGCCCCTGATTCTAAATGTGCACACGAGACCACACAGAACACTGGGGACACTGATCCTGGGCAAGTCTGGTTCCCACCAACCAAAGACAGCCACACGTCCTAGTGTCAGAGCACTTCAGTGAAACTAGGGTGGAGCGAAGTCCCCACAGCACACGGCCCAGGTCCACGCAAACAGAAGCTTGAGCTTTCTGGTAATAGCCAGAATGGGGAAACGAAATAACTCACAGAGGAAAGAAAATGTGGAGTCGCCAAGAAAGGAAATTAGTGAAAATGAAGCTTGCAACATGACCGAAAAGGAGTTCAGAGTAATGGTCGTGGAATTTATACATCGGATGGATGAGAAAATCAACAACTTATGCAAGAATCAGGAAGAAATGAAAAGTGATATAGCTACAATCAAAAACACCATGGAAAGTTTCAACAGTAGACTACAAGAAGCAGAGGACCGAATTAGTGAGTTAGAAGATCAGGTACAGAAACAAGCTCAAGCTGAACAGCAATTGGAGAAAAAAATTAAAAAGCAGGAGGAAAGCCTAAGGGAGCTTCGGGACAACATGAAACGAAGTAACATGCGTATAATAGGGCTGCCATAAGGACAAGAAGAGCAGCAGGGATTAGAAAATCTATTTGAAGAAATAATGACAGAAAACTTCCCGGATATGGGAAAGATAAAAGTTACGCAAGTAAAGAGAGTCCCAAGCATGATCAACCCCAAAAGACCCACACCAAGACATGTCATAATTTCAATGGCAAATATAAATGATAAAGAGAGAATCCTAAAGGCGGGAAGAGAGAGACAGAGAGTTACCTACAAAGGAACACCCATCAGATTGTCAAATGATTACTCATCAGAAACACAACAAGCTAGAAGTGAATGGAAGGAGGTATACAAAGTGTTGCAAAGCAAAGGACTGAATCCAAGAATACTATATCCAGCAAGACTATCAATCAAAATTGAAGGGGAAATCAGGAGCTTTGCAGACAAAAAAAGCCTCAGGGAGTTTATCACCACCAAACCAGCAATGCAAGAATTGCTAAAGGGAATACTGTAAAAAGAAGAAATAAACAGGTAAGAAGGAATACAGACACAAAAATAGATATGACTGCAAACAAATACCTTTCAGTAATAACTTTAAATGTAAACGGACTAAATGCTCCAATCAAAAGACATCGAGTAGCTGAATGGATAAAAAAACACGACCCATATATATGCTGTCTACAAGAGACCCACCTCAGAACAAGAGACTCACACAGATTGAAAGTGAAGGGATGGAAAAATATCTTTCAGGCAAATGGAAATGAAAAAAAAGCTGGGGTAGCAATACTTATATCTGACAAAATAGACCTCAAAGTAAATGCCATAACAAGAGATAAGGAAGGCCACTTCATAATACTAAAGGGAGAAATCCAACAAGAAGAAATAATTCTGGTAAACATATACGCTCCCAATATAGGAGCACCCAAATACATAAAAAAACTCATGGAGGATATCAAGGGAGAGATTAATAGCAACACAATCATAGTAGGAGACTTTAATACCCCACTATCACCACTGGACAAATCCTCTAAACAAAAAATCAGCAAAGAAACAGCAATCCTAAATGACTCACTAGACCAGATGGAATTAATTGACATCTTCAGAACATTTCACCCCAAAGCCACAGAATATACATTCTTCTCAAGTGCACATGGGTCATTTTCAAAGATAGACCATATGCTGGGTCACAGGCAAAGTCTCTTCAAATTCAAGAAGATAGAAATTATATCAAGCATCTTCTCAGATCACAGTGGCATAAAACTGGAAATCAACTACAATAAATACAATCCAAAGAAATCAAACACATGGAGACTAAACAGCATGCTATTAAACAAGGACTGGGTCACCAGAGAGATCAAGGAAGAAATAAAAAACATCATGGCAACAAATGACAATGAAAACACAACAATCCAAAATCTATGGGACACAGCGAAAGCAGTCTTGAGAGGGAAGTTCATAGCTCTACAGGCCTATTGCAAAAAACAAGAAACAATGGTAATAAATTACTTAACCCTACAACTCAAAGAGCTAGAAAAAGAGCAGCAAGAAAAGCCCAGCGTAACCAGAAGGAAGGAAATAACAAAGATCAGAGCGGAGATAAATGACATAGAGACCAAAGAAACAATACATAAGATCAACAAAACCAAGAGCTGGTTCTCTGAAAGGATAAACAAGATTGATGGACCTCTAGCCAGGCTCACCAAGAAGCAAAGAGAGAGGACCCAAATAAACAAAATCAGAAATGAAAGAGGTGAAATAACAACAGACCCCTCTGAGATACAAAGGATTGTTACAAAATACTACGAACAACTCTATTCCAACAAACTGGACAATCTGGAGGAAATGGACATATTCCTAGAAAAATATAACCTTCCAAAAATCAATCAAGATGAATCTAAACAGCTCAATAGGCCAATAACTATGGACGAAATTGAAGCAGTCATCAAAAAGCTTCCGGCAAACAAAAGCCCGGGGCCTGATGGCTTCACAGGAGAGTTTTACCAAACATTCAAGGAAGAACTAAAACCTATCCTCCTCAGACTATTCCAAAAAATTCAAGTGGAAGGAACACTTCCAAGCTCCTTCTATGAAGCCAGCATCACCCTAATACCAAAACCAGATAAAGACAACACAATGAAAGAGAATTACAGACCAATATCCCTCATGAACATAGATGCCAAAATTCTCAACAAAATTCTAGCAAATCGGCTCCAGCAGTACATCAGAAAGATCATACACCATGACCAAGTAGGATTTATCCCAGGAATGCAAGGATGGTACAATATCCGCAAATCAATAAACGTGATACATCACATAAACAAATTGAAAGATAAAAATCACATAGTCATATCAATTGATGCAGAAAAAGCATTTGACAAAATCCAACACCCTTTCTTGATAAAAACTCTCAACAAGGTGGGAATAGATGGCTCATACCTCAACATAATAAAAGCTATATATGATAAACCCACAGCAAACATCATACTCAATGGACAAAAACTAAAAACATTTCCCCTAAGAACAGGAACAAGACAGGGATGCCCACTCTCACCACTCCTGTTTGACATAGTACTGGAAGTATTAGCCATTGCAATTAGACAAGAAGAAGAAATAAAAGGCATCCAAATTGGAAAAGAACAAGTAAAGCTGTCTTTATTTGCAGACGACATGATATTGTACATAAAAAATCCGAAAGACTCCGTCAAAAAACTAATAGACTTAATAAATGAATTCAGCAATGTAGCAGGATACAAAATTAACGCCAAGAAATCTATGGCCTTTCTATACACCAATAGTGAACTTACAGACAGAGAGACTAAAAAGGCAATCCCATTTACCATCGCGCCAAAAAAATTAAGATACCTAGGAATAAACTTAACTAAGGAGGTAAAAGACCTATACACGGAAAACTACAGGACACTGAAAAAAGAGATAGAGGAAGACGTAAACAGATGGAAGAACATACCATGTTCATGGATTGGTAGAATCAACATCATTAAAATGTCCATACTACCCAAAGCAATCTATAGATTCAATGCACTCCCCATTAAAATACCAACGGCATATTTCACAGACCTTGAAAGAACTCTCCAAAAATTCATCTGGAATAAAAAAAGACCCCGAATAGCCACAGCAATCCTGAGAAAGAAGAATAAAGTAGGAGGGATCTCAATACCAGATTTCAAGCTGTACTACAAAGCCACTGTTCTCAAAACAGCCTGGTACTGGCACAAGAACAGACATATAGATCAATGGAACAGAATAGAGAATCCAGATATTGACCCAAACCACTATGCTCAATTAATATTTGACAAAGGAGGCATGAACATACAATGGAATAAAGACAGTCTCTTCAATAAATGGTGTTGGGAAAATTGGACAGATACATGCAAAAAAATGAAGCTTGATCACCAACTTACGCCATACACAAAAATAAACTCAAAATGGTTACAGGACTTAAACATAAGACGGGAAACCATAAAAATACTAGAGCAATCCACAGGCAGCAAAATGTCAGACATATGCCAAAAGAAATTCTTCACTGACACTGCCCCTAGGGCAATGGAAGCTAAAGAGAAAATTAACAAATGGGACTACATCAAAATAAAAAGCTTTTTCACAGCAAAAGAAACCATCAACAAAACAACAAGAAGGCCCACTGCATGGGAGAACATATTTGCAAATGGCATCACTGATAAAGGTTTAATCTCCAACATCTACAGGCAGCTTATACAACTTAATAAAAGGAAGATAAATGATCCAATAAAAAAATGGGCAACAGACCTAAATAGAATCTTTTCAAAAGAAGACAGAAGGAAGGCCAAGAGACACATGAAAACATGCTCAACATCACTAATTATCCGAAAGATGCAAATCAAAACAACAATGCGGTACCATCTCACACCTGTCAGAATGGCTATCATCAACAAATCAACAAACGACAAGTGTTGGCGAGGATGCGGAGAAAAAGGAACCCTCGTGCACTGCTGGTGGGATTGCAGACTGGTGCAGCCACTGTGGAGAACAGTATGGAGTTTCCTCAAAAAACTGAAAATGGAACTCCCATTTGACCCAGTAATCCCACTCCTGGGAATATATCCGAAGAAACTAGAAACACCAATTAGAAAGGATATATGCACCCCTATGTTCATAGCAGCACAATTCGCCATAGCTAAGATTTGGAAACAGCCTAGGTGCCCGTCAGCAGATGACTGGATCAGAAAACTGTGGTACATCTACACAATGGAATACTATGCTGCCATAAAAAAGAAGGAATTCTCATCATTTGCAGCAACCTGGGAGGAATTGGAGAACATTATGTTAAGTGAAATAAGTCAGTCAATGAAAGAAAAATACCACATGATCTCACTCATTTATGGATAATAAAGAACATTATAATCTTGAACAAAAAGATAGATACAGAGACAGTAAAGCATCAAACAGACTGTCAAATTACAAGGGGAAGGTTAGGGAGAGGAGGGGGAGATAAGAGATCAATCAAAGGACTTGTATGCATGCATATAAGCATAACCAATGGATGCAAAACTCTGGGGGGTGGGGGCATATATGGGAGGGGGGTGTGGGGAGGGCAATGGTAAGATATGTACACATATAATACCTTAATAAAAAAAAATAAAAATAAAAATAAAAATAAAAGATTAAAAATAAATAAATAAATAAAAAAAATAAATAAAACAATTTCCCATGAAAAAAAAAACAAAAAAAAAACGGTTTGGCTCAGTGGATAGAGCGTCGGCCTGCGGACTCAAGGGTCCCAGGTTCGATTCCAGTCAAGGGCATGTACCTTGGTTGCGGGCACATCCCCAGTAGGGGGTGTGCAAGAGGCAGCTGATCGATGTTTCTAACTCTCTATCCCTCTCCCTCTCTGTAAAAAATCAATAAAATATATATTAAAAAATAAAATAAAATAAAAAAATAAAGAAGTCATTGATAGCATCCTTAACATTGTTATATTTTATTCATTTTTCTTTCTTTTTTTTTCATTTCAGGCAGGGTATAATGTTGTACATGCTAGAGACCATCTTTATACAAGGCATGTCTACACCTTTACCGTATAGTTGAGTAGCCTTTTGTGAGAATCCTAATCAGAGTATGATGGATGTTCAAGGCCAATTTGAGCAAGGACACAGCAATCTTACTGTATGCACTGCACAGGCATACCTTTCTATAACTCAAATATTGATATCACTATTTGGCAAGAAATCTCTTTCGTCTAAATTAGTATAAAGATGTGTTACTGACCAGCTGGTGCAAGGCTGCTTGATATGGCTCCTGTGTTTGCTACTATATTAGCAAGGGCTGCTTTGTGTGACTACTTTGTAAGGCTATTTTGAAGAACTGTTTTGTCTAATGGCTACTTGGTCTGTAATAAAGACTCTCCTATACGCCTATAATTTCTCATGACTTCTTCGTCCACTACCCGGCATCCGTGGAGGTCCAGTTCCTGGCAGGGGAACTAAGGCCCCATAGTTGGCATAGTTGAGCAGGATCAAGGAGTAAGTACTCTGACACCTTTGCATAAAAGTTAGGTGTTTGCAACAAAAATAGCCCATTTAATTAAATGAACTATTCCTATCTTCCTAATGAAGCTGCACCTCTGTCTCTTGTCATCTAAAGACTTTCAGTTTCTTTTGACATTTATTTTCACTATATATGTTCAGCAACTGAATTAATGGAGTCTATAAAATAATCTAGCAATCTTACATAATAAAGAGGTAATATGCAAAATGACCCTCACACCCTCACAGGATGGTTATTTATGACCAGGCCAGCAGGGGGGTTTAGTGAGGGACAACCAAACGATTGAACAAGCAGGCTGTGTGGGGCAACCAGGCTGGCAAGGGGGTTAGTGAGGGACAACCAAACAACTGAACAAGCAAGCTGCGTGGAGTGACCAGGCTGGTGGGGGGGGGGACAGTTAGGAGCAACCAGGCTGGCAGGGGGGGTGCAGTTGGGGCAATTAGGCTGGCAGGGGACAGTGAGGGGTGACTAGGCTGGTGGGGGGGACAGTTGGAGGGGACCAGGCCGGCAGGGGGGGCAGTTAGGAGCGATCAGGCTGTCATGGGGGGGCAGTTAGGGGCAACCAGGCAGGCAGGCAGGTGAGTGATTAGGAGCCAGCGGTCCAGGATTGTGAGAGGGATGTCCGACTGCCAGTTTAGGCCTGATCCCCAGCAGTTGGACATCCCCCAAGGGGTCCCAGATTGGAGAGGGTGCAAGCTGGGCTGAATTTCATGCATCACGCCTCTAGTTACATTATAATAGGAAATACTCATTTTTTTTTCACTAAAGTCATTTTGTAATAGCTACTTAATGAACCAGTTATTCTTCTAGGAACTAGGTATATAGCAGTGAATACAACAGACCAAAAACTACCTCTTTAGAGCTTTAATGCTACTCAGGTGGGTGAAGTCACAAAATAAACAAAGTAAATAGGTAAAAATACTTAGAATCTTACATGCTGATAATGCTATGGAGAAACACATGGCAGAAAAAACGGGTTGAGGAACACTGGGAGAGGGATTCCATTTTGAATTGGGTAGTCAAGGAAGGCCATGCAAAGAAGCAAATACTGTGGAAGAAAGGCACTGTGCCATGTAATAACTAAGGAAGAAGCATTCCAGTTAAAGAGAACAGCAAGGCCCTTAGGCAAATACATACACTTTATGTTCAGGGGCAGCAACATGGCCATGGAAGCTGTGGAGTGCAGTGAGGATGGGGAGAGCTGTGAGTTGATGAGGCCCGAGAGAGAACGGGCAGGCTTATATAAGGACTTTAGCTATTGAGAAGATTTTGCCTTTTACAATGGGGTAAACAGTCTCTGCAATAACTGGGACTGGGACACTGGACAGATATACGCAAAACATTTTTTTACATCATATACAAAAGCAGACTCAAACTGGATTAAGGACTTAAATATAAGACCTGAAACCATAAAACTTCCAGAAGAAAACATAGGCAGTAAAATCTATGGCATCACTTTTATCAATATCTTTTTGGATGTGTTCCCTAAGCAAGGGAACAAAAGAAAAAAATAGCAAATGGGACTACATAAAACTAACAATTTTTCAAAGCAAAGGAAACAATCAACAAAATGAAAAGACAATCTACTAAGTGGGAGAAGGTATTATACAGAATACATAAGGAACTCATACACCTTAACAAAAAAAAATCAATTAATCCCATTGAAAAATGGGCAGAGGACCTATATAAACAGGTCCTCTCCAAAGAGAACATACAGATAGCCAGCAAACATATAAAGTGGGCAAAAGTAGGTTTACAGTTGTTTATATGGAAAATACAATCTATATAAAAAAAGCCCAAGCAACCGTTATGATGGAACGACCGGAATGACCGGTCACTATGATGTGCACTGACCACCAGGGGGCAGATGCTCAATGCAGGATCTGCCCCCTGGTGGTTAGTGTGCTCCCACAGGAGGAGCGCCACTCAGCCAGAAGCCAGGCTCAGAGCTGGCAAGCGCAGCGGTGGTAGTGGGAGCCTCTCCCACCTCTGCAGCAGTGCTAGGGAGCAGCAAGCCGAGCAATATGGAGGCTGCCACTAAGAAGCAGCGAGCTGAGCGGTAAGGAGTGAGGGCAGATTGCGAGAGAGATGTCATTGATGGGGGATCGGGCCTAACCCGGCAGCCAGACATCCCCCGAGGGGTCCCAGACTGCAAGAGGGCACAGATGGGGCTGAGGGACTCTGTCTGCCACCCCCCCCGCCATGCACGAATTTTGAGCACAGGCCTCTAGTAATTAATAAAACAAAAATAAACTGTTTCACGTAATCACAACCATGAACCTACTTTTGCCAACCCCTGTATGAAAAATGCTCAACATCACTAATCCTGGAGAAAATGCAAGTGAATATCAACTCACACCTGTCTGAATGGCTATTATCAATAAATCAATAAACAACAAGTGTTGGCAAGGATGGGGAGAAAAGCGAACAGTTGGTGGAACTGTAAATTAGTGCAGCCACTGTAGAAAACCAGTATGGAGATTCATCAAAAAAATTAAACCAGAGCTGCCATATGATCCAGCATCTCCACTTCTATATATTTACCCAAAGAAAACAAAAACACTGATTTGAAAGATATATGCACCCCTAGATTCATTGCGGCATTATCTACAATATCCAAAAGATATAGAAGCAACTAGATGCCCATCAACATATGAAAGAATTAAAATGGTATATCATCTATCTATCTATCTATATCCTACATAATAAAATGGTAATATGCAAATTGACCGTACCTTCGCTATGCCCACGATTGGCCAGGAGGCGCGGGGCGGGCGGGACTTAGGGTGGCTGGGTTGGCTGATTGGGCCGGTGGGACGCTGAGCTCGCATCGCCAGCGGCAGCGCGAGCTCAGCGTCTGCACCATGGCTGTGCTGCGACACAGAAGGGGCCTCTGGGGCAGTGAGCCCATGTCCCAGGGACCGTCTGTCCGCTCCAGGACCAGGTCAAAAGCCTCTGCCGGAGGCTTTTGAAGGGCCTGGTGTTCCAGCAGACAGACACCCAGCTCCCCCCTACGATCGAAAGCAAAAGCGGGGGAGCTGGGTGTCCGCTCTGGCACCAGCGGACCCCCTGCCATCAACAGCGGGGAGCAGGCTGCCAGCAGTGTCTGCGGAGCCTGCTAGGCTTTGCAGGGCAGTGGATATGGCCTGGATAGCAGGTTAGGCCTAGGGGACTCTACACGTGCATAATTTAATCATGCACTGGGCCTCTAGTATATATATATAAAAGACTAAGCAACCGTCCAACCCTCTGACTCTCTGACCGGTAGCTATGATGTGCACTGACCACCAGGGAACAGATGCAGGAGCTGCCGAGCTGTGGTGACTTGGCAGCTGTGATTCTTGGGTGATGCACCTGGAACCAGAGAGGAGGAAACCAAATTCTGGGGTACGTCACCTAAAAACCGCCCTCTCGCAATACCCCTCGGGGGATGTTGGAGAGCCTGTTTTGGCCCAATCCCTGCAGGCCAGGCCAAGGGATCCCACTGGTGCACAAATCCATGCACCGGGCCTCTAGTTCAGCAATAAAAAAGAATGAAATCTTGCCATTTGTGCTAACATGGGTGAGCATAGAAGGGATTATGCTAAATGAAGTCAGACAGAGAAAAACTAAATACTGTATGATTTTTCTTATATGTGGAATTAAAAAAAAAGAATAAACAAAACAAAATAGAAAGAGACATATAGATATAGAAAACAAGCTTTTGGTTACCAAAGGGATACAGGTGGAGGTGATGAGAGGCAAAAAAAAACAAACAAACAAACAAAAAAAACATGGTGGAGAGAAAAAGAAAATCTCAACAGAAAAAGTAATAATAAACTTTCAGTTCTATTTATTTTATGCACACAAAACATAACAATTATAAGAGAAAAATTCATCATTTTATTTTAAAATATAAATATTATACAAATTTATATATTTTATATAAAATATTATATAAATTTACCATGTATTAAAGTAGCAAAAATGAATTAAAATGAGTTATCTCTTTATATTTGCAAAGAACTTAAACAAATACTGTTCTTTTTCTTTTTTCATAAATAATTTATGTTTACATTCATAGACAATTTAGGTAAATATTGTGTGGAAGTTGAATTATCTTGATAATTGGTCTTATGCCCCTTCTAACAATAACATAATCCTCATCTTCCACTTAAACGTTAGATAAGGTATTTTTTATGTATTACAGAGTTAGGTCCCTCAAAGTAAATTAATAATTCAGTAGGCCCACCATCTCCCTGATAGCTCCTGTAAAACTTCTACCAAATGCTAGGGGCGCCTTGGAAAGTAGTATATAAACAAGTATAATCATTTGACAGTTGAGTAAATTGAGGCCTGGAAAGTTTATGTGATTTCCTCAAGGTAACACAGGGAGGAATAGTACTGAGCCCATGACAATGGTGTTTTTGCTATAAATACATATGTTCTAAAATTCCAAGTTGATGAAAATCACTTTTTCAATGAAGAATGACAATTTTATGTTACAGATGCACTCTGTTTTCACAAGATGACACTCCCGTGTACCTACCACACATTTTTCATTCATTCTGATTTTCCTTGGATCTCATTTTATGAGATGGTCTGCTTTCAACATTGTAGTTCATTTTGTTGTTCCCGGACCACTGACATCACCTTATTAGTTCATAGATAACATTAAGCTCTCCATTCATGTTTATAACTCTGTTTTATATTTCCAAAAGATTGCATTAAAATTTTACTTAATCATTTTTCTAAATTATTAATAAAGATTACAAGCAAACCTAAAAATGACTTAAGTACCTTTTCACTTATTATTGACTTTTTCCAGCAGTCGCTTCTATCTTTAAATCAATATAAATCAAAGTCATTTCATCTATTTTATGAATGAAAAGATAATGTGGTCTCTGTGGGATAAAAATTACATACTTCTTTTCTTCACTTTTTTTTTTTTGTAATTCAGAAGAAGCAGATTTTACATGTTGTTGAACTTTACTACTGCTCTGTAAAATAATTCTTCATATTTATGTTACTTTTAGTTGGGTTTGTTTTAAAACACTTGCACTGTGGTCTTTAAAAAATGTTTTTAGATCAAGTTGTATCCTATAAGGCAGCAATTTTCAACCAGTGTGCCACAAGAATTTTAAAAACATGCAATACCTGACTACTTAGTAAGGGGCACCGACCTTTTTTTCTTTAGATTGTCAAATTAAAAAAAAAAAATGACAACAGCCAGCACAATAGCCGTCCTGTGTGAATGAATTAAAATTATACCTATTTTTTGTCAGATGGACAAAAAATATATTTTTTGGTATGCTACAGAATTTCAGTAATTGTTTTATGTGTGCCATGAGATGAAAATGTTGAAAATCACTAGACTAAGGGACAGATCATAAGCAGATTTACTCTAAACAGTTTAATAGAAACTAGAGAAAAGGAGAGATATAAAGACTGGAATAACACAAAAGGTGAAAGGCTTAAAAATATCACAGGTTGATATCATCACAACAGATTAACATATTAGACATTCTTCACTGCCTTTAACGTCCCCCCTCCCCCACGGTGATTTCTAACTGTAGACTTTAGTATTAAAGATGGAGTTGGGGGAAAGAATACACATTTAAAACATCTGAGTATTAGGATAAAAATGATTCCAAAATCATGAAATTGAAGAATAGTGCTCTAGTATGATTACAAATAAGTAAAATAGGATAATACCTTCCAAACAATAGACATAATACATTTCTGTAGATGTCAGTATTAGAAATGCAACCAATTGTCTTCAAGATTAATTAAACTGAATTTATTTTGTTATAAAATCCCACCAAATAAACAGGCAAAAACATAAATAGCAACACAAATCAACCACCAGTGTTTCTTAAATTTACTAATTATTAAAAAGAAAATAAAAGAAGAAGCACCTAGGTTATTGTTGGACATATGGGTTCACAGGCCATCTCTGGAAATGATAGGTTGATAGTCTTGAGTAGTACAAAGGTAGTGTCATTTTTAATCAAGTCCTCCAAATAAGGCAAGTATGAGAAACACTGGCCAGTGGTCAGTTACCGGCATGGGGCATGTTTTATGAGACAGGTTATTTGTTTCTGAATCTGAATTTGATTGTCCCTATGTTTTAAAGTAAAAATAAGAATTTGGTTTAAATTGCAAAAATAAGTTCAAACTTTTTTTGAATATATCATTCATAAAATTAATCCTTTTGTGTGTCTTCCTGTCTGCATTAAGTTACTTGAGTGCACAAACTAGACCTTGTTCAGACCCAAGTGTATTAATCTTGATCAAACTTTGTGCTAAAAAAATGCATTTATTACTATGTATAGAAACTGCTTATGTGAGGGAATATTTTAATGCATTCAGAGATAAAAGTTAAGAAATTAATGGTTCTAATATACTAAACTCACAGTTTATATTAAATCATTTTCCCCAAAATGGCTGCCAACTATTCCACAGATAAAGGAAAAAAACAACACAAAAAACAAAGCTCTCCTGATTTTTAGTATCAGGTAATTCTAATGATCACATCCCACTACTAAATATTATTTCTTCTAGATGCACTCTCCAAAAATCAGCTGGCTTCCAACCAGGTACACCACTTGTTTTCTTTCCATGATTGATTGCCTTTTTAGCATAACACATTTTTCTCTTTCAAATAGTTGGTCAAGAGTTGACTTTTCTGTACAGCAGTTCACATGTTTGTTAAACTCTCTCTAGGACTACATGGAATGGAATGAAGAGAAAGTTCCTATATATCTCCTTGTCTGAGCATGAAGAGATTAAAATAGGTAGTATGTTTCACCAAATCCAATTCTATATGCTTAATGAAAATAATTTAAAAATACAAATTAAATGCACAGTCTGGATCAGACTTTCTTCTAAATTTTTAAATATACACTATTGAATTTTTAACTCTCACAAAAACCCACCCAGTAAGATACTTTATTATCTCCGTGTAAGAGATGAGGTATCTAAGAAACTCATTTCCTGTTTTTGGAATAACTGTACAGAAACTGATACAGATTATAACTCTATTAATATTAAGGTTAGAAATTATCAAAGCTCAAACCAAACATGCATAAATATCCTTGAAGTTCAAAGCAATATTAGTAATCACAGTAGAGCAATATCCATAGGGAATTCTGGAGTTTTACATATAGTTTTTTTGTTTCATTTTTTTTTAAACAACAAAGTCTGCCTTCTCATCAGATGCCAAAGATTTCCAAATTTCATGCTAACTGCTGAGGCAGTTAATTTGCATTAATTAGTCTAATATAAAGAGAAAAATATTACAGTAACTTAATGAGTTAATTTTGTGTTTTATAGTCATTGTCTTCCTGGGTTGCTAAATGCTTCATCCTTAGTAAAATTTTGAGATATTACATAAGCCCTTGTCAAAACCAGGCAACAGCCCTAGCCGGTTTGGCTCAGTGGATAGAGCATCGGCCTAGGGACTGAAGGGTCCAGGTTGGATTCCTTGGATTCTGGCCAAGGGCACATGCCCAGATTGTGGACTTGATCCCCAGTAGGGGGCGTGCAGGAGGCAGCCGATCAATGATTTGTTTTCTCTCATCATTGATGTTTCTATCTCTCTCCCTCTCTTTCTCCCTCTCTAAAATCAATAAAGAAATATATATATATTTAAAAAAGACTTGACTTCTCTCCACCTCTTAGCTCTTTAAAAACAAACAAAAACAGGCAACACATTTGTAAACTGTTAAAATTATCTACAAGTTCTTTCACTGCCTTGTTCTAAAAGAGAACCTAGGACATCTAAACTGGAAAGGAATAAGGAAAGGAAGGCCTGTGGGCCTTTGCAAAATTTACCACCAGACTCTCCTCCTGGAGATTTTCTCTACATTTTATTTAGAGGTTTCTATGAATAATCTGTCAAAAATATTTGTTAGTTGTTCTAGGAGTTTCCAATTAAAAATAAGTAGCAGACACATTCTCTTTATAAAGTGAGAGAGAAGAGGGCAGCTACCCGCTGACAGTTGGGAGATGATTATATTCTCTTCCTACAGGACTGAATCAAGTATGTTTTTTCATGAATATACATAGTCCATCAAAGTCTCAAGATTACTGCATCAAAGTACTTGATTGCAAAGGAAAAGTACATTGTCCTCGAGTATTCTAGAGCAATAAGTCAAAAAGCAATTTATGCACATCCTGTTAAGATTTTAAAGACCAAAACACCCTTCAATGTTAAACCCACATGATCTTTCATTATTTTTTAAATTCAATTCAGGATGGTGATTTAGTGTCTACTATGTATATAAATCTGTGCTCACAGAGCAGGGGATACTAAGACAAGGTATCATCTTGGACTGAGGTGGGTCTTAGATATTACATTCAATAAGCAATAATATCTATCAGACTAAAGGTTTATAATAATCATAACTGTGTTCTAGCAAATGATCACCAAAAATGCTTTTCATAATTGAGAAGGGGAACAAAGTTGCTTATTTTAAAAAAAAAGGAGGGACATCTGTAATATTCTCAACAATAAAGATAAATTTTAAAAATAAATAAAGAAAAGGCAGAAAGGAAATACCCAATCATTTATAATTATGCTGCAATACAGGCACCTTTCACTTATTACAGCTCTCCACAGAGTAACGGAAGTTCTGAAAGAAGAAAAAGGCATTCACAATCTGATGACTAATAAATTCCACAATTGAAATTACCAATTTTTCAAAGAAAGCAATGCATGGATTAAATCAGATTGCTTTACACCAAGAACTGATTTCTTGTAGTGTAATCCAACCATTCGTGAGATAAAGTAGATCGTGATTTATTTATTTATTTATTTTCTGTTGAGAATTGAATGAAAAGGGCTTTGAAGTTGTGATTTTGTTCTTTTTTTAAGTAATTTTTTTTAATGTTAGCCACATTAACACTGGGATACTCCATTGTTTGTTTGTTTGTTTTTAACGTATATTTTTATTGATTTCAGAGAGGAAGGAAGAGGGAGAGATAGAAACATAAATGATGAGAGAATCATTGATCAGCTGCCTCCTGCACGCCCCCACTGGGGATCTTGAATGTAACTAGGGCTTGTTCTCTGGCCAGGAATTGAATCATGACCTCCTGTTTCATTGGTTGACCCTCAACCAATGAGTCACACCAGCCAAGCTAAAGTAAATTTGATGGACATATATTACCTATAAAGTTTTGTTATACCTGAATTTGCTCATCTCTAAAATGGGTATCTTATGCATGTTAACGCATGTGAAATTGACAATATTTGACCATTTTAATCCTATACAAATGGAAATATTTCAACCCAATATTCCTTATCTCAGATACCATAGATTATATGAAATGGAGGTAAATGGTTTTCTGATTTAAATAAGGTAATAAGCTACCACATTGACATAATTAGTCATAATTACCTGAACGTTTCTGTAACTTTAACTCTAAAGTTCTGATTTTATGATTCTTACTTAAGTGGGTTCATCACTTTTCTCTTGGCTCTGAAATAAAGCAAATGTGAAAGCAAGGGAACTCCTTTTTCAGGAATGATTGTTTTGTTGTATTTTGCCCATTCTGCTTAATTTTTCTAGAGCAGTGGTCGGCAAACTCATTAGTCAACAGAGCCAAATATCCACAGTACAACGATTGAAATTTCTTTTGAGAGCCAAATTTTTTAAACTTAAACTTCTTCTAACGCCACTTCTTCAAAATAGACTCGCCCAGGCCGTGGTATTTTGTGGAAGAGCCACACTCAAGGGGCCAAAGAGCCGCATGTGGCTTGCGAGCCGCAGTTTGCCGACCAGGGTTCTAGACTAAGTGATTAGAATCCTGATAGGACTTCAGAAAAGTGTTTATAGTCAGAAAACATTGGGTATTAATTAAGAGGCATCTCAATTCAACTTCACATTGTAGAATCCACCATGAATTGTATGTTGGAATTCTGCCATAATAGCTTTTAACAATGATGAAAACATAATATTGATTACTTTATTGGGATTTTTTAAGGTTTAGCTTCTGGGTTAAGAAATCTATGTTTTAAAGAGCACAAAGCCTTGAAAGAGACAGAGTTTGTTTGGAATCAAATCCAAATAGTAACATTTACCAGCTCTGAGGTATTGGCAAGGTGGTAAATCCTTATAAATCTTAGCTTCCTCATCTGTGAGATGGAAAACTGGAGAGTAAAACTTTCCAGTTATGTTCATATTTAAATGTAAGAATCCATGTGAGTGTTAAATAATACCTTTTTTAGAAGTATGTGTAAATCCTATTATAAATCTGATATTTCAGGGATATCATAGTAGACCACATCTGAGGGATTTATAATGTCATCCCATCTAAACCTCTGCCTCAGGAAAGATTATATCTCCTGATGACTTATAATTAGAATGCAGGAAGAGAAAGTGAACACCTTAAAATACAGTTTATTTGCTTTACCACTAGGTAGTGATTGTATGTTCTTTAGTAACTTTTATAAAGTACTAGCTTAGGCCTATTAAGAAGTGAAAGGTTAAGTATGCATATATAATTGATAGTTTCCTTAACTATTTCAAATGTTTTATTATCTCTTAATCAGGTTTCTAGTTATATTATCAATAAATATTCTAAATTTTCTCTTTAATATTTGTGTACTTTTTTCAAAATACTATAATTCACCCTTATATTTTCATGAACGAAAAGGACCCACATACTAAACCTGACAAGCTCCCGGGGTGGGGTGGGGAACATGTTAGGCCTTACAATTTGGTGACTAAAAGTAACCACACAAGATGATCTGAACATAAAAATTTCTCACTAAGCAGGTATTGGTGGGTGGTCACAATCTTGGCCTGTATCTTCCTTGACAAAGCTCAACCTTTACTTTAAAAAGCCCATCTATTTTTTGCTCATCTAGAAAAAATTACCTTTGAAGTGTCAGAGTAATTTTGTTTTCCAGATGCTTTGATGTCACAACCACTGGCATCAGAGCAAAAGACTGAGAGTGTGAGACCACAGAACCGCCTATTTTATCTTGTTATCTGCAGGCCATCTCTATGCACCCCGAATATTAATTATGAACTAGCATGTACCCCCACTAATGTAAAAGAAGTACGTGTTTCTCCATTTTGCTTTTTATCCAATTCTAGGCATTTCCCTGCTTTGCTTTCTCCCACCCACTTAATCCGTCATTACTGGATTTCATGAAACCTTCCTTGTGTCTTCTCCTTTCTCTTATTTTTTCCTAGACAAGGGCACTATTTATTCCTCTCTCATATACACAAAGTTCCCAACCAACCATTCTAGGGGGAGAGAGAAAGGGAAATAGAAAAAGCAAATAAAGCATAAGTGTTTTTTTTTAATGTATTTGCTTGTTTTTTATTTAAAGTCTGATATTTTAGAAAATAAAATAAAATTTTCATAAAATATGAAATGGAAGCATAAATACAAATAGTGACAAAGAAAGGGCCAAAATTGGTAATAAAATAAAATAGAGCTTAGTGACCTCAAATTTAGATATCTTTATGTCTATTTATGTAAGTTTGATTCCAACGACCAGTGATATCTGTCGATAACTGTCTCTTTTGCTTATTTATTCTTCCCTCCTTTCCCTTCCTTCTTTCTCCTTCTTTACTAGGAAAAATTATAATAGTTGGATACTTCTTTTCCTTCTCTCCCTTCAAGTATAGGACATCCGAGGACAATTTTACAAAATCTATCAGTTGATGGGTAGCACCATAATATCTCACTCAGCTTCTACTAAAATGATGTATTGTCCACAAAAGATGTAATAGAATTCTTTTAAGAAACTCAAACAGATATCAGATAGAATATACTCTTTGTCTATCATTTTAGTTATATAGCTATATCAATTGCTCTTTGTGGAGCTATTCTGTGATATTTTTATATCACAGTTTTATAGTTGCAAGATTCTTCTTTTTATTGCATCAAAACCTTACTTTATGTTATTTACTTATTTCTGCTTCTTTTCAACTTAGCTAAACTTTCTAGCTCACCTAACCTTTATATTATTTAGTTTTGGTTAAGAATTCAAATATACATCACTGAGGGGGGAGAGTGAAAAAATAAGAGGATTGGAAGAAATTCTTAAAAGAACCAATTAAAAGGCACAAAAGGATCCTACTCAGCCTTCTATTGCAACAGATTTTTCCATACATTGCAGGAAATTTAAAACAGCTTTGCCACTTTAATTGCCAGTAGGGAGAGGGCCCAGGCTGCTTCTATGTTTGTTATTTATATATTTCCAGAAGAGTAGGAGAGGTGGACTGTAAACATGCATACTGTAAGATTACAAATCAGCAATATCTGTTTTCTGAACCACTAATCTTTCCCTTGTCCTTTTCTGGGTTATCAGTCTTGTGACTCAGAAAATTAAATTATGTTACTCACACATGGAAGCATGGAACAGAGGGCCCAATCTCAGAGGGAAGGTGGGGGAAAGTGGATGGGTGGGAGGTAATCAACCAAAGATATTGTATGCATATACTAGTATGCATAACCCAAGGACACAGACAATAGGATGCTGAAGGCCTGGGAAGAGGGGCAGGGGCAGGCTGGAGGGGGCCAAGGGGAAAAAAAGGGACATATGTAATACTTTCAACAATAAAAATTAGTTTAAAAAATAAAAAAAAATTGTTATTTGTCACAGTCATCACTTAGGTGAGTTAAAAAAATAACATTAAGTATATGGAAAGAAAAAGGAGAGATACTTTTTTAAAGAACAAAATACAAGTAAAAGAATGAAGTTTAAATCAAAGTATCTAGAGAATGAGGAACCATGCAAAACATTTGAAAGCCCGGGACAATAATCTTCTTTGAAGAAATGACTAGAGCCCTGGCCAGTTGCTCAGTGGTTAGAGAGTCAGCTAGCAGACCAAAGGGTCTCAGATTTCATTCCTATCTCCGGTTGGGGCATGTTCAGGAGGAAAGAGGCAACCAATTGATATATCTCTCACATTGATGTTTCTCTCTCCCCCCACCCCTGTTCCCTCCCTAAAAAAATTCAATGGAAAAAATATCCTCAGGTGAGGATTAACATCAACAAAAATTTAAGGAAATGACTAGAATTGTCTTACATTTAAGAAAATAGCTAAGATTTGGAAACAGCCTAAGTGCCCATCAGCATACAAGTGAATTAGAAAACTGTGGTACATCTTCACAATTGAATTCTACGCTTCTGTAAAAAAGAAGGAATTCTTACCATTTGCAACAGCATGGATGGAACTAGAGAGCATTATGCTAAGGGAAATAAGCCAGTCGCAGAAAGATAAATATCACATGATCTCACTCATTTGTGGAATATAATGAACAACATAAACTGATGAACAAAAATAGAACCAGAGACATAGAAGCATTGAACAGACTGTACAACCTATGAGGGAAGGCAGGGGGGTAAGGGAGTAAGTTATCAACCAAAGGACTTATATGCATGCATATGAGCAAAACAATGGACACAGACAGTAAAGGGGGTGAGGGCTTGTGCTTTGGGGAGAGGGTGATGGGGGAGAGGTCAATGGGGGTAAAAAGGAGACTCATGTAATACTTTAAACAATAAAGTATTTTTTTAAAAAGAAAAAAGGTGAAAAAATTTAATAAATGGAGGAACAATCACAGAAAGGAAGACAATGTCTTGTAATAAAGTGTGCATGTTTTACAAATTAGTGCACATATTTAATGCAATTCCAATAAATATCCCCAAGTGAATTTGATTGGGAATTGAATTTTTTAAGCTCAGAATGATAAACAGATACAAATAAATTATAAAGATCTTTTGAAAACTGAAGAACTTGTCCAGCCAGACATTAAAAGTTACTATGATATATACTATACAAATATAAATCAAATGAATTATAAACTTAAATGTGTATGACCTGAAACCACAAAACTCTTAGAAAAAGACATAGGTAAGTAAACTCTCTGACACTGTTCTCAACAACATCTTTTTGGAAATGTCTCCTTAGGCAAGAGCAACTAAAGAAAAAAATAAACAAATGAACTATATAAAACTAAAATTTTTTTCACAGCAATGAATCCATCAACAAAATGAAAATACAATTACTGAATAGAATATATTTATAGATACTCTATCTGACAAAGAATTAATATCCAAAATATATAAGGAATTCATACAACTTAACACCAAAAAACAATCAGATTAAAAATGGCCAGAGGACATGAACAGACTTTCCTCCAAAGGTAACATACAGATGGCCAATAGACATGTGAAAAGATAATCAGTCACCATCATCAGGGAAATACAAATTAAAACTATAATGAGATATCACCCCAAACCTGTTAGATGGCAATCATCAATAAATCAACAGAAACAAATGCTTGTCAGAATGGGGAGAAAGGAAACTCTCATACATGGTTGGAGGAATTGTAAATTTGTGCAGCCACTATGGCAACCAGTATGGAGATTTCCCCCAAAATTAAAACATAACTGACATACAACCTAGCAATTCCACTTCTGGGTATTTACCCAAAGAAATAAAAATGCTGATTCAAAGAGATATACACACCCTATATTCAAATGCAGCATTACTAGTAATAGCCAATATATGGAAGCAACCTAGATGTCCATCAATAGATGAATAAAGAAGATGTAATATATATTGGAATATTATTCAGCAATAATAAATCTTCCCCTTTGCAACAACATGGATGAACCTAACTTTAAATGAAATAATTCAGACAAACAAAAATAACATATGATTTCACTTATATGTGGAATCTAAAAAGCAAAACAAATGAAGGAACATAACAAAAATAGACCCATAGGTGCAGATACCAAGCTGATGGTTGCCTAAGGGGAGGATGGTGGGGAAGAGAAACCTGACAAACCCTAGTATGCCCAGGTGGCTAAGCTATAAACTAACTTAGAGAGGGCGTGGTAGAGAAAATAAACTAACAGAAATAAAACTCATGGCCAGAGATGAACCAGTGCCTCTTAGGTGGTTATTGTGTCTTCCAAGATTTAGTTGCCAGTGTCCATTTCATTGAACAGCACTTCTGTCATCTTGCACACAAACAATCGGGAGGCTACAATAGCAGTGCAGAGGGTAAGTGTCAGAGTTAGACATACCTAGGGCTGGATCCCAGGCAGTCAGTTTACTAGCTGGATGATGTAAAAAATCTCTCAACCTCCAGAAGTTCCAGATTCCTTAGGTGAACAATGCTAGGTAGCAATCTGTTTTTTCATGTCTTAAGGTGGGAAGAGGCAGGGGGCTGGCTGCTGAAGAGCAGGCATTATATATAGGTTAAGGTCCTAAATTTTGTTTTAGGTAGTGGGATGGTAGGTGCTTATTAAATTATTAAAAATCAATAATTAAATGATTAAATAAATAGATCATAAATAAGCCAAGGACTATGTTTAGTGCAATTCTGTACAGTAAAATCCTAATAGTAATGACTATAATAACAGCAATAATAGTGATATTTATTTTTAATGGTTGTTGTTCCATTTAAATAACATGTGGAGTGTTTAGCACATTGTATGGCACCTAAAGGGAAATAAGAAAGTTAGCTCTGAGTAGTCCTTTTAAATTTTGAACGTACTAGTATAAGATATTATTCTTGCACAATCAAAAATGATCCTGTGTTGGATAACAAAAGTTACTCCATATATTCTGTGAGATGAAAAATACACCCTCATGCTATTTTATGCCACTAACACTCTTTAATTTATGACTTAAGATACTTGTTTTTGCTACTGTTGTTTTTGTAATATAAACTTTGAACCTGACTGAGAATGTCTAGCCAGAATGAAGTGATGCTTGAAGGTCGCTGGCACAACAGGAAGAATGAAAGTAATAATAATAAACCTCTTGAAATAAACAATCCATATTTCAAATTATTGTCTCCAGAACTTTTTGCATATTATTTCCAATTATAAATGTATTTAATAATGTCTACCTATAATGTCTCTTTTCTCACAGTATGATATATTAGCATTGCAATTTTGGTTTTCCCTCCTATACAAAATCTCTGTTAATGATATTTTCTAGTAAGAAGATTCAAATAACTGCAAAAGATGTTAAGATCTGAGATTTCTTAGATGTGTAACTTCTTATTTCTCAACTGCTCTCTTCCATAGTTTCTTTTTCGGTAAAATGAGGATAATACCTACCTCATAAGATAATTGTGAAGATTAAAGGAGTAATAAATATCCAATAAACGCTGTTAGACTTGTTTCCCCTCTGTAAATGCTCACACCAAAACCATTAATGACGGATACACTACCATGATAGGCATGCAACATGTCCTTTTTATATGTGTGTTGCATTAGTGGCCAATGAATAGATAGATGAATAATGTCACCAGTTCCCATGACTTCAACTACTGATGATTCCCCAAATCCCTGTTTTTTAAATCTTAAGCTCAGCTATCTCTTCTAAGTTCCAGACCCATATTCCTAATCACCTACTAGACAACCCTACCTGGATGTCTCAGATATTTCAAGCTCAATCATTTACCATAGAATGCATAACATCCTCTCCAAATGCCCATCAAGCAACACACACACACACACACACACACACACACACACACACACACACACTCAGAGAGAGACACTAAATCTGCTCCTCTGCTCCTACTCTGCCTTTGTCCATCTCAGTTACTGGCACTCCAATCCACTGAATCCACCAAACAATAAACTAGGAAGTCACCCTTCTGGTTCCTTCCCCTATGCACCCAACACATATCTAGTCATCTTGTCCTGCTAATTCTACCTCTTAAGACATTTCAAGTTATCTTTCTCACTTTCAACAATAAAGATTTTTAAAAATTTTAAAAAATATCTTCCTCTCCTCATCTAAACTGACCTCCCTCACCTACCTCGTTGGCATATAGCCATATATGACAGCCAAGTCTTCACTTCAGGTTATTACTGAGCATTCTCCAAATTCTATCAAAATCATCTTTTAAATGAAATCTTGTTATATAATTTTATATCTAGAAGTCTTTGAAAGCACCTTCCACAAGATAAAACCTAATCTATTTATCTGGTAAAGAAAGACTCTCCATTAGCTGGTCCCTGGTTTCCTGTCTAGTATGTTTTTTCTTGCTAATTTCCCTCTTGAGTGCTATGCTAGGGCTTATTAAATTATTAAATTTCCTGAACTTTCTCTTTCTCTCTCTCTCTCTCTCTCTCTCTCTCTCTCTCTCTCTCTCTCTCTCTCTCTTCTCTCTCTCTCTCTACCCTTTTCTTTTTCTCTTTATATGTATCTCCATTCTGTGCATTTGCATTTAACATCCCCCATCAGAAACATCCCTTTCTTAATTGACCTACCCCTGATTGATTTATAATAGTTCTTTGCACGCAGATTAAATATTGCCTTCTCTTTAGAGCCTTATCTGTCTTTTAGGGGGTTATTAGGTCTAGCTTGAATTTGTTAAAATGAAGAGGGAAAAATAAAGGTTTCTAAATAAAGTATGTAGTACATTGCAAACAGGAAGAAGTAAAATACAGATCATTTGAGATAACAGGAGTCATCATATTGAAAAGCACTACCAATAACAACAAAAGAAACCACAAATCGGAGAAACACTTTAAATCTATCATGGGCCAGGGTCTGTGGTACATACATTAGTATTCATATTCTAAATTATTGCATTTCATTTACTATCATGTCTTGGCTGTATGGTTATTAACATACCTGTAGTTAAACTCTAATTAAAGTAACTACACTTCATAAATCCAAGGTATATATGCTTTCCCTGGTTAACGCATAGAATGGAAACATTTGCTGGGGATCAAAATTGCATTTTATCTGCATAGTGCAGTTGTCCTAAGAATTTATTTCCTTCTAGTATCTAAAATATAATAAACAATGAGCACCAAGAGCGCTCTAGGTGTTATTTTCTACATCATGTCTTTAAAAGGGTGAATGTTTAGCTACAGCTCAAAAGAGCGAAGCAAGAGAAGTAAATAAACAAAAATACATTGTTATAGGGAGAAATAAAATATTTTTAGGTAACTATATACTAGTAATATATAACATACATACAACACAGAAGGACTTGATAGAACTAATGTCAAACGGAACATTTATTTGCTCTTAAGTTTCCTTCATTGAGCTATCTATCTTAAGGAATCTCTTTTCTAGAACTGATACAGTGGGAAAGATAACTGAACTAAATTAGATGTATGCATTTGATCACCAAGACTGAATAATCATCCAGATAGTACTAGAATCCTAGGAATTTTCCCAGGTCATGTACAAGTGCTGAGTATCTGTATGTGGCTCAGCTGCAATATTTTAAAACATTTTCCCAGAACACTTCAGGGTTGCAGTGTTTCCTCCTCTGTCAGTCCATGTGCGCTCAGGGAATGCAAACTAATTACCCTAAGCAAAACATAATTAAGGAGGGAAATTTATTCCAAAAACATCACATAATACTTCCCACATGCAAATAGAAATGATTCCTGAATTATGTTGTGCATGATTTATTACTACTGTGTACAACTTGTACAGGTAACAGAGAACGAACTATATTAATTACTACTGATAGAGTTAAGATCAAATAGAACTATGGAGCCTTTCAACAAATTCATTTAGACTCTATTAAGATACTTTTTTAAAATATAAAGGAACATACAATATATATATTTAAGTTTGTGCGACACTCCAGGCATGTGGTTAGATATTTTATCAACTTATAGTGTATGTCTGTGTGCAGGTGGTATTTCTGAGAGTTTGAGAGAGGGTTAACTGGAAGGGAGAATAAAATAAGTCTTAGGTAAAAATTCGTGTCCTTAAGGAACTTCACCAACCTTGATTGTACTGACTGAATGTTCACTCTTCACTCTCATTAACACAATTGTTTCCAAGCTTGCATATAAATGTGTCAGATTCCTAAATTGCATAGTGATCATGAATTGAAGCAAAGTAGAAATTAAATCTATACAAAAGAAATGCTTTCCTATCCTCAATTCCATCCTCTTTAAAGAGAATTTATTTATTTAAAGGCAAAGGACTTTAAAGTTCATTTTACTTACCACTTTAATATCTACCCAATGTCTTTCATTTATTAAAAATAATCAAATAAGTTTATATTCCATGTTGGACAATACACAAAGTGGAATCTTGTATAATAAAAGCCTAATATGCTCAGTGTCCAGTTGACCAGTTGGTTGTTCAACCAATCAAAGCGTAATATGCTAATGATATGCTAAGGCCACTCAACCACTCACTGTGATGTGCACTGACTACCAGGGGGCAGACGCTCCAAATAGTAGGTTAGCTTGCTGCTGGGGTCCAGCCAATTGAGACTGAGCGAGACGGGCTGGACACACCCTGGAGCCTGTCCATGGTCCCTCTCAGGCTGGCCAATCTCCTGCATCTCTCCCCATCCCCGATAGTGCACTGGTGGGGTCCCTCGGCCTGGCCTGCATTCTCTTGTAATCCAGGACCCCTCAGGGGATGTTGGAGAGCTGGTTTTGACCCAATCCTGCAGACCAGGCCGAGGGACCCCACTAGTGCATGAATTAGTGTACCGGGCCTTGGTATCTATAATAATAAAAGGGTAATATGCTAATTAGATCAGTCAAAGCTGGGGTGGAAGTGAAGCCACCCAGGTCCCAGGTGCCAGAGGGAAGCTGGTGCCGGCAGCCAGGGGAAGGAAGGTCTACTTTTGCACAAATTTTTGTGCATCGGGCCTCTAGTTGGATATAAAATGGTGAGCAAAAGTATACCAAAAATGATGATAATTTAATTAGAAAAATGTATCTGTTTGCAGATAAAAATAATCAACTATGATTTGTTGTTTATATTCATAAACTGTCAATTAAGGAAGGGAAAGACATGTAAGTTTAACTGTGAACTTGATTTAGAATTTCAGTGTAGCAGAACTTCCATCAAAGGTAAATTAAAGGAGAAGTAAATGACATGATAATGGAAAAAAATCATATTAATGTATGAATTAAAATAAAATGCAAAATGTATTTATATCTGCTATTTAATTCTATGGATACTTTTTTCTTCCAGCAAGAAGTAGAAAATATTAAATTACAAAACATTACAAACTATCTAATAATAATGCTAACAAAATTTGCACTTTTGTGTATTATTTGAAATAAAATAATCTACTATGAATATCAAATTAGGCCAGCTTTACATCATATGAAATGAGAGGCAAAAAAGACTTAGTGGGTAACCTTGTCAATTTCTCGGTCATAGAATATTTTCCCCATTGTTAAATTATAAACGCTTGGTCAAATTCAGTTTGAAAGACTCAAGCAAAAGGTCTAAGGCACATCAGCCTAACAGACTTAGCATTAGGAAATTGGGTTATATGTTAGTTACAGAGGGGGAAGTGCCCACATCTCTGTAGGTTCTCAGAACTGCTGTCATATATGTCATCATTCCTGGAATACTGGCCAGAGACCATGGCACTTCCTGGACTTAAAAGAACCAACCAGCTTACCAGAATTTCTGATCCCTTCATAAGATTTGAAGCTGCGTTGCTTCTTTCAGGCAAGATATAAAGGCTTCCAGGAACTGCCTGCCTTAATATTGAAAGATTTATTGAAGTTAAAAAATGGGCTAAATGTCTTGGTCCTCAAACATTTAAAAATATATGGTACACGGAATAATTATTCATGTAACAACAACTAATAAGGAAAAAGGCTGAAATGTGAACCCAAGTTTCAAGTTTGGAATTTAGGTTTTTAACCACTACACCTGGAAGATATCCAATAATAAGGGATAATAAATAGGGGTCTCTTATTAGGTGGATATTGTCATAACATTGCTTCGCCTCTAACAGATCTTTTACATTAAATTGGTTTTTACAAATTTATAAGAAATGATTCTCAAAAGGTCACCAGTATATATATTTGCATAATGATGTACACAAACATACTATTTGCATATATAAACACAGAACAGAGATTTTATGTCCCTGGTAAGTGCTGACAATAGATCCAGGTAAGTTGTATCTTGACTTAGATAGCATTCCAATTTTGAACATCTCTCTACATCTGATCACTGATAACAAATACCCAGGTGTTGGAGGAGGTCATCCAGGAGACTTGACCTCCAGTTGACCTGAGAGCTGGTCCCTGGTAATCTGAGGCTCCTCACTCTCTCTCCTGTACTTGGAATGGGCCTTCCTTTTGCCTTCCCTCTTCCCAGAAGCTGCTCTAAGAATACATCCTTGAGATAGAAATGTGGCTTTGAGACTAACTGAACTGGGAATGTGACAGAACTCCTATGTATGTGACTGAATCCAGTTAGGGACTCACTGTAAAAACTTTTAAGTTTGGGGGAGGGAGCTACAATCTTCTCCTCTTACAGTCTCTCAAGACAAGCCTCAGAGGAAACTGGGTGGTCTGACTTGCTCTTTGTTATCTCCCTGTCCTTCCTATCTGGGAGCCAGTTTCAGATTATACTTGGGAAGCTCCTAAGGAGTTTGAGAAGCAATACCAGGTCATTGAAACTAAATCTTCTGTATCTGTGATATGTGATTTTAATGGCACTTTCCCAGTTTATTCTTTAAGTTCTTCCAAGTAAGAAAAAGAACTGCATTCATTTTATTGTTTTTCCTCTCTGTTTTTTAGTGAATGGTAGTTTATATAGAGTAAATGAGGCTTCTCACATCTCATAAAATGCTTAGGCCTGCAGCTGGTCTGGATGGCAGACAATGAAAACTCACTATTAATAAAACTAAGCAGAGTTCCTAACTCTCAGATTTAATTTTAAAAATGAGGATTGAGAAACATAAGAGTGAGAGAGTATAGGATACATAGAAGAATACAGAATAAATTTTGTCTTAACTATTGTGCAAATGAATGGCTCACCAGAGATAACCCACTGCTGAAATAAGGGCTTTTTGAAATTGAGCAGAGATGTAATTTTGGTATATGTCAAAATTCGAGTTTCAAGTGCAGAATCCCAATTTAAACTGGCAAAATGAAATTTTGTGAGATGAAAGGAGAGAAAAATTATTGGTTCACTAACCAAAATTTCAGAGTTAGGTATGATTACTTGTACAACTGAATAGAGAGGCTCATGTTGTACTACTGGGAAGAACCTGGGATTCACTCTCCCTTTCTCTACATCACGCTAGATGTTGTGTTTTCCTCTGAATTGATTTAATTCTCAGACTCTACATGGTGACTCCTGGCAGCTGCAGGCTTGGATCTTCCCTTCTACATCCAGAGAGAAGAGCACTATCTTCCTCCAACTGTTCCAAGATTACATTGACTTTAAAGATATCATACTTGTGAGTCATATTTGCCTAGGTTCAGACATAAACTCTGAGTTTGGGCTGAATTTAGCTTCATAATCTCTAAAGTGCATTACCTTCATCTGTTTTTGTTTGTTTGTTTGTTTATTGATTTCATAGTGGGAAAGAGAGAGAGAGAGAGAGAGAGAGAGAGAGAGAGAGAGAGAGAGAGAGAAACATCCATGATTAGAGAGAATCATTGATTGGCTGCCTCTTGCACATCCCACACTGGGGATCAAGCCCACAAACGGGGCATGTGCCCTTCTGGGAATTGAACTCTGACCTCCTGGTTCATAGGTCCATGATCAACCACTGAGCCATACCAGCTGGGGAAAGATGTCTAGTTTTGAGGTTGGACTCTATTGAAAATCTTGCCAGACATTTCAAATGTCAGCTTTGAACTAAACAAGTTCAACTCTTGCTATAATATTACATGGTTTTCAATATTACATGGTGCTGAAAAAATCTATATGTAAAAATTTTTTTTTGAATCTATAACTAACTTTGAGAATGTTCTCTTAATATATAGAGAGGGAAAGAGTGTTTTTCACTCACTAGGAAAGAAAGGTGTGGACAATGGAAGAATAAATTTTGATAAATACACAGATATGCAAGTTTATTCTATAAAATATATTTATTGCTTTTTTAATTTTGAGCATGTCTACTAATAAGATTATCTAAAAATCATTCCCTGTTCCTTTCCAGAATAATTATTTATCTGTTACCTGAAGAGAATAATGACTTAACAAACATTAAAAAGATCCCCATAGCTTTTTGAAAAATATAAATAATGAAAAACAACTGTTTACAAACTTTTAAATAATAAACTTGGCATTTAAATCATATTTTATGAAAAGGAAAAGTGTTTATAAAAATTATAGTATGCATAGTTTTAAAATGAATGTACTTGTCAGCCTATCTCAAAAACAAATTGACCTTTTATACCTTTAATTTTAGACAGACTTTTAGAAAATTCATTTAGTCTTTTTACTTAGTGAGCAGAAGATAATGGCAATCTGCATATAAAAAATGGGGTAATTTAAATCCCTTTCTCTTTCATAATGAAATAATTTACTGTTCAATGCATTGGTTAGATGCTGGTTTCAATGTGTGAGTAAATATGCCAACAAATAGGCTTATAAATATTACAGTGTGTAATATAATGCAAAATGATGGTGGTTTTCTAAAATTCAGTACCGGTTTTTCTAAAAGGTATTGGTTAGAAAGCATCAACAATCTAGACTATTATAACAAAAATCTACTTTTTAAAATAATTCAATTATCTTTCAAATTCCTGTAACTGCTTTGTCCTGATTTCCACAGTTGAGATATAAAAGAATGTTTGACATTTTCCCACTAGATGCTGTCTCATTACAGGCTTCTGAATGTTGAGAAGCTGCCATGTTGACAGCTGTTCTAGACTTATACAAAATATTAATGACTAAACTGATTCTAGCAATTCTCCTACCTTTTCTGCAAACATTAGCTTCAGTTTTATGCTTGAGCTCCTTTAGTCACTTGTACAGAGTTTAGCTTCCTGGTTGGCTACCAATGTGATAGGTTCTTTCTTCTCTAAGCTTTGGCATAAGATAACTCATGATAATAACTGCACCTTATATTTTATAGCACTAATAGTCTAAAAAGCTGTCTTTACAAATATTATCAAGATGTTAACTGCAAATTTTCCTGTTGTATAAAATTGCAGCTGAGGATCAAATTAGAAAACAAAGGAGCTTTACAAAAATTGTGTGATTTGAATAGTTAACTTGAGTAGATTAAATTTTAATAACTGAAAGAGACCAGAAAAATTATGCTATCTGTCTCTCATTAAGAGTCAGGGAAAGTAGACATCAAAACAGAGCATGATTGAAAGCAGTGATTAGAAAAAAATAAATAAAATTGTTTCATGATAATATCACACTGAGTTGTTTTCAATGAACCGGTTACCCACCTATTATCTTATTTCTTCTTTAAAGCCACCCCATGAAATAGGCAAGACAGAGATGAATAGTCGTGTTTTAGAGGTAAAAAGTGACAATAATCAATCTCAAAATATTCCTGTTGCCTCCCTCACCTTTTAGCTATAAAGAAATTGATGAGCAGAGGTCAGTTAGTGACTGATAAAGCCAAACAACAGGATGAGCCCAATCTCTATCAATGTTAGACCTGAAGGCTCCACAAATTGGATTGAGAGACATGGTAATAGCTAGTCTAATTCATTAACTTCTAGCCATTACTCGTTCTCTCTTTTATCTCTGTGTAGCTGAACTCTTCCTGTTATACAGAGTTGGCAAAAGTAGATTTACAGTTGCGAGTACACGAAACAGAGTTATTCTTATATCCTTCTTTATTTACTTATGTTTTCAGTGAATTTTGGGGGTGACATTGGTTAAGGGAAGTATGCATGTTTCAGACATACAATTCTACAGCACATCATTGCATTATTTATTTGTCTTATTATTAATATTAGTTATTATTTCATATTCTTAATTATAATTTATCTTTAAGTAATGATGGCTGGTAATTTAATCTGCTTTTGCCTACCCTGTATAAAGATAGCAAGTGCTGAGCATGATCTTGGAGAAGCCATCCTAGACCATTGAGTCACCTCTACCATAGGCATGATCTCTCTGTTTGATTTTCTTCCTTGTACATCACCCTCTGAAATGATCTTATTTATGTGATTATTTATTGATTTTATTTTCCGAATATTCCACAAAGACAGGGAATTTACTGGTCTCGTATACTGACAAATTCTTAGTATCTTGAGCAATGAGTGGAACATACTATTTGTGAAGCAAATAGTTTCTAAGAAAGTGTCCTCAGGCTTGATGCCATCTCATTCTCTTCTCATTGATCAGAACTGCCTTTTCCCACTCGATGCACAGGGTCGAATAAACTACTTCAACAGAAAATTCTACTCTCAACCTTTGGAGCTTTAGCTCTTCCAACCGTCCTACATGGTCTGTTTACCCACGACAAAGGTGACATCAAAATTTATCTATCAGTGCCAAGGTCACTAACTTATTTTCTCAAAAGAGGCATATAAAACTCAGAGAAGTTAAATGACTTGGTTTAGGGTTGAATAGATAGTAATTTAACAGAAGTCTTAACTAGAACAAGGTCTTTTGCCTTCTCTTTACTTAATGTTGTGAAAGATAAATATTCCTAGTTAGTGTCTGGACAGGAAATAATCCTCTACAGGAGAGACTGAGGATTTTATATTACTCCCTATTGCACAGGTCTCCATTATTCTGGGACTCCAAAGTAAAAAAATAGAAAATAAAAGTCTGAATCCTAGTAAAAGGACACTTTGGTCTGTCTGGAATCATTTTCATGGAGAAGAAATGAAGAATCAAAGTCAACACTGCCTTAAAGTTAGTAAATAATGTTTTAGACATATCCACAAATATTTCTATGAAAGAATTAATCTCAGCTTTGCAGATAACTATATCAAGACTCAAACTATTTAAGTTATTAACTTACCCAAAGTCACACAGGTAATAAAAACTAAGATTTGAACCCAATTATTGTTGGGGTGTGAAAAATATAGACTCACAATTACAGGAGGAAATGGAAACATCATCCACAAAATAAGAGAAAATTTGGATTTCATACAAATTAACGTATTTTCCTCAAGAAAAAAAATTACCCTATAGCATGTCTCATCATTCTCATTATATATATATTTTTTATTATCAGAAAGTTCCACTTCACATATAAGTCAAATCTCTCTGGTTACAGTTAAAATCTACTTCTCATTTGAATGAGTAACAGCTGGTCACTTCATAAGCATAAACTTCATGACCCTTCATATGCTGGAAGATCATTATTAAGTCACCATTCAGCCTTCTATGATGCAGCAGGCTCTATAAAAGTACCATCAGGCACAAAAATATTTTGAAGCACCACAAGGCACCATCATTAAATTCACCATCTGTTATAATGGGAAATGTCAG
The DNA here is from genome assembly GCF_951640355.1 of Cnephaeus nilssonii. Classification (NCBI taxonomy): domain Eukaryota; kingdom Metazoa; phylum Chordata; class Mammalia; order Chiroptera; family Vespertilionidae; genus Cnephaeus; species Cnephaeus nilssonii. Next base: position 71,110,182 of record NC_137081.1, on the reverse strand, counting down.
CAAATAGAAAGTATATGTTGATGGGGCTACTACTCCTTATGTCTTGTAAAACAGGTCAGCAATGCTAATTATAATTACATCTTCATTGTAGGATTTTACAGCTTAAATGGTCAAATGAACACACTCTCGATTAAGTAACTACAGACTAAATGGAAAATGGTTCTTGGGCTAAGGTTTCCAAAAGCTATTAGTGCTTTCTTTGTTGACTAATAATCACCAAAATCACTTGAGTCTGAGCAAACAGGCAAATTGGTTCTGCCTCCAAAGAGAACCTATTCTCTTTTCTAATTTACACTATACAACTGATTTCTTCCTTTAACTGCCAAAAAGTTAGGAAATTAACGTCCCCTCTTGCTTTTGGAATTTCACTGTGCCTATTATTTTAAGACAGACATTAGACTTATATAAAGTAGTGATGTCAATAATGCCCTTTAGCCTCTATTAGTTTATTCCAGAAAATTTTTGTTATTAGAATTATAAACACTACACTTGAAAGTAATATAATATTATATGTCAATAAAACTTCAATAAAAATAAAATTATAAGCAATTAAAATATTTATTATAAATGAATACAATAAATAAACAAATTCTTTGAAAACAGATCCTTCTTTATTTAGCATACCTCCAGTCTGAGTTCCACATATGCTGAAAAGTGAAACTGTACTGTGCATAAGGTATTTATCACCCACAAGTTTCTCATCACAGAAATGACACACCTATATTTCCCTCTGATATGTAGATTATAGTGTATATACTATTGTTATAATAAACTATTTTTTATGCTCAAAGCTCTATGGATTATATATAACAGTGTTGGTTTGCTAACATACCTAGCATAAAATAATGTTTTTCTTTTTAAAATTTTTTTTGTCTTTTATACTTTTTTTTCACTTTAGTATTGGCGTTTGGATGCCATGATGCACAAAATATGTGCTCCATAAGGTTTTACTGCTATTTCACCTCACTAGTTTACTCTTACTGCCTTCTACCCTTTCAGTTATTTTATGCAAGGTAATGGGGTAGGCAAAAGTAGGTTTACAGTTGTGAGTTTATTCTTGCATTACTATTTATTATTATATTATTTATTTGTACTACAACTGTCAGCCTACTTTTGCCCATCCCTGTATTCCTTGACTGATTCATTCTCTGCCTCAAGGGCCTTCATAAGATTTTCTTTACATTCTCATTATTTCATATTTCTTTTTGTATTTGTTATGCTTGGGGGGAAATCTGTTTGTCTTAAATACAATGAAAGTGCATTAATTTGGAATAACTGAATAAACACATTTTAGTGTAAACCAATGCTACAGGTTTTGATACTATTGTAATTAGCTAGTTATTAATAATAGAAAAGGAGCAAAGGGAAGGTCAGACATTACAGGCATGTTCCCTACAAAACACTGGGGGAGCCCTAGCCAGCTTGGCTCAGTGGATAGAGCGTCAGCCTGTGGACTGAAGGGTCGCTGGTTTGATCCCAGTCAAGGGCATATGCCTGGGTTTCGGACTTGATCCCCAGTAGGGGGTGTGCAGGAGGTAGCTGGTCAATGATTCTCTCTCATCATTGATGTTTCTTTTTCTCCCTCTCCCTTCCTCTCTGAAATCAATGGAAAAAAAAAATTTATTAAACATATTTTATTTATTTTTTACAGGGAGAAAGGAAGAGTTAGAAACATTAATGAGAAAGAAACATCAATCAGCTGCCTCCTGCACACCCCCCCAACTGAGGATGTGCCCACAACCAAGGCACATGCCCCTGACCGGAATCAAACCTGGGACCCTTGAGTCCACAGGCCGACGCTCTATCCATTGAGCCAAACCGGTAAGGCTCAATGAAAAAAAAAATGAAAAAAAAAAATATATATATATCAACAACAACAACAACAAAAAACACACTGGGGGAGGGATCCAACAAAGGGAAGAGAGATGCATGCCCAGTAACATTGGGATGGCATAGGAAAGATACTTGCTTGTCAATCACACCTGAGGACAGAGATGGTTGGCTACAATTGTCATGGCCACTGCAAGCACATGGAAATTTGAGATATACAACCCCCTAAGCAGAGCAGCTTGCTTTCTTATGCTCATGGTTCCTCTTGGCTGCTTGACTCATGGCTCATGCTTGGCTTCCTGGCATTCTCCTGTGTGACCCATGGCCTTGCAGACCCCCCAACACAACGGCCTAATGGACTGCAGCTGGCCTGATGTTGCACTGGACTCGGCTCAAATATGGAATGGGAACTCTGGACGCTGGCTCTGAGTTCAGCCTACCGAAACCCCAGCTTCACTGCTTACGTGGCTGGACTAAGGGAAACGGGACTTTGGAAACCCAGGGATGTAATTCCATGAAAATAATGTTTTCTACTATGTGGCATCCTACCATGCAAGCCTCAGAAAACTCCTTTTCTCAGGATACTGCAAGGACTCCACCCCCAGCAGCAATCGGGGAGAGAAGGCATAGTTTTCTCCGATAACAGTTTTATTATTTACAAAAGTCAAATGGCATTTTTCCATTTTCCTCACAAAAATTTAAAAATACAGCAATAAGTGAAATTAGTCAAAAACCTATTGCAGAGAATACTTCATAGAGGCTATTTCTTACTTCACAAATGCATAGAGAAGGTGATTCAGTACATGCAAAAGAAATCTTGTCCTGAAGGATAAATGATAACTAGCCATGACAAAAGGATACAAACATACAGCCATATATGATTATGTACAGATATAACAGACGAGTGTGTATATTTGTAATTTATCTAGGTGGTCTTCCATTCTCTGGACAGTGATATGATAGTGACAGCAGAGAAGATACTTTACTCATAAACAGTGTTTTAGCTATACTTCTCCAATAGCCTGCCTGTTCTGTGTTTTAAAGGTATTAGAAATTACTGCCATTTGCTTGAAGTATTGAAATCAACATCGCGAAAGGAAAATAAGAGCTGTGCTAGTTTTCTCCATTTTCTGGCCTCTACTCCCACCGCCTCTTTCGCTCTGATCTTTGCCTGAGGAGGCTGATCCCTGTGGACCGCAAACCCGAGCCCCCTCCTAACCAGCTTCTGATTGAATTCAGCCAGTGAGTCACCAGTGGGAGATCGGAGGCCAGAGGGGTTCTGCGCTTTATCTTCCTCACTCCTTTTCTGCGTGGCGGCACTTTCTAGCAGAGGCTGCCTTCCTGCAGGCTTTTGGTTCCTTTCAGGCAGCTCCTCCCACGTGGCTCCATGGCTCATTGGGCTCTCACAGACCCACTTCCTCTTCTTGCCAGTTAGGCTTAGGGGTGATAATGGCTTCCTGCTATTTCTCACTTCTTAAGTGTCTTAGCATCCCTTATTGGCTCCTTTATTTATTTATTTATTTATTTATTTATTTATTTATTTATTTCACAGCTTTGAAAGCAGTTTCTTTATTAAATTCTAGAGCCACTTGAGGTTTCCCCCAGGACCCTGGCTGAGACAAGATGCCAATCCTGAAGGATAGAAATCGTCGCTTTACTGACTTTCAGCTGGAGAGTGGAAGCAATAGGAACACTTGCTCTGAATATCTTGTTTACCTTCAATTCCATAGTTTTATATACAAAGATTCATTCAGAAGTAAACATGTATTAGTGTACAGACAATGTGTTTTGTTAGAAATAAAACATCCCAGGAACTTAATGTTAGGCACGCTTGCTAATTTCAGCGTGACTTCAGAGATTTCTACCTCAGTGTTTTCCATTTCATTTAAAAAATCAATTGCCATGTCTATCCATATTTGCAAATACATTTTACTGAGATTCTTACTTAAGGCACACTTTTTAGCCTGCTTATCGAAGAGGCATTTGCCTTGTTTTGCCAGATAATGTCAATGGTCTTATGGAGTTATTATTATGAACTAGCTGCTTTCCCAGTAGTATCTATTCATGCAGCATCTCAGGTCTACTAGCGGTTATGAATTGGACCTTGTGGCTTCACAGATACACTCAAGGTCAGTAATTGCCTTTGTACTAGGATTATAACCTAGTGCCACAATGAAGTCAAATTCAGCTACATACTAATCTTTATGTCTGAAGTGCCTAAGCATGACATTTTTAGTAATCACCAATGATTTGAGAAAAATCTAAAGTATCCATGTGGGTAAATATGTAGGAATGTGACAATCAACTTATGCAGATGTATCCCTGGAGTCCCAGGGAATGTATCTTTAGGAGTGAATAATATCTAGTTGATATAAAGCAGTCCTGCCCTCTGGAGAAACCACTTACAGAGAAGGTACCCGATGTCCTCTATTGTGGTCTTCTGCTATTAAGTTGAAAGGCAGACAAAGGCAATCCTTTTCCTGTACTGGGAGAATGTATCATATTTAAAAAGTCTGGTCTGGCCCTAGTCGGTTTGACTCAGCCTCCAGACTGAAGGGTTGTGAGTTCGATTCTGGTCAAGGGCACATACTTGGTTGCAGGCTTGATCCCCAGATCCCCAGCCTCCAGTCAGTATGCAGGAGGGAGGCAACCAATCGATGTGACTGCTCATATTGATGCTTCTATCTCTCCGTCTCTCCCCCTCCCTTCCATTCTCTCTCTAAAAAAAAAAAAAAAAAAAATCAATGAAAAAATATCCTTGGTGAGGATTAACCAAAAAAAAAAGTAAAGTCTGGTCTGGTATTTAGGTCCCTGAAGATGTAGTTATAATGCTAATAATGGGAAGAGTATCCCTATTGATGAAATACATAATACATTTATCTTAGGTTCTAGTAGTAGAAGTTTTCAGTGGAACAATTATAAATGACTAGGAATGACTATAAAAGGTACTAAATAGAGAAGTAGAGTTTCTCTCATAGAAACAATTGTAAGAGATGGAGAGCAGGCAGAATATTTAATGTTTGAAGTAAAGAGATCATGAGAGATGGAATGAATTTTTAATAAAACCATAATTTGCTTGGCATTAGCATTTTTATAGTTAGGTGTCAGAATTACAAGTATTTTGTTATTAGTGTTAATCTATGATATTCATCCTACTAGTTTTCCTTCTTCTGACTCATATGGCTTGAGAAACCATGATTACGTATGAAATCTAAAATTACCTAGTCAGTCAGCCAGTTAACACTAAGATTATATTAATAGTCATAATTAACATTTTTCTACCATGCTAGCCTTTGAATCTACCTACATAAAGCAGGATTTCAGTCCAATCAATAGCTTTCAAAAAATATTTTTAATCATTTCAGAGAGGAAGGGTGAGGGAGAGAGAGATAAAAACATCAATGACAAGAGAGAATCATTGATTGGCTGCCTCCTGTATGCCCCACACTGGGAACCGAGCCCACAACCCAGGCATAAGCCTTGACTGGGAATCGAGCCATGACCTCCTGGTTCATAGGTCGACACTCAACCTCTGAGCCATGTCTGCTGGGCATAGCTTTTCAAAATTTCAGATGGAAGGTGTTGATAAAGTACAAAAAATATCTAAGAGCATGAACAGCTGTCTCTTAGATTTCTATTCTACATCTCATAGGCACAGCCTTGAGCCACTTGAGGCTACATATGTCCTCCTTGAGAATGATAAATCCCTGCCCGAGGTACTGCTACTGATGTTCTCCAAACTACAAATGAAATGGGAGATCAAAAGGTGCTATATTAGCTTCAGTCTTTACTACACCCAAAAAGTCAGGAATTATTACAGGAAAGATGAAAATGCTGTACTTCGGGAAAGAAACGGTTAGCAGCAGGCTGCAACACATTCTCTCTCTTTAGAGAACGGTGTAGAAGAACCCCAATGAAAGAAGGAGGAACATGACCCTCCCATATGAAGGAGGAGTTGGAATTATAAATCAGATAATCAAACAATCTGTGCTGTTCAGGTGCAATATTTCCCCAAACAGAATTCTTTGAATTTTTTCTGCAAATACTTTCCCAGAGACCAATTGAGGTAAATTGATCGACCAGTGACTTTTAGGCATCTATTTAGAGAGGCTTATGGGAATAGTTGGAAAAAATGCTTGCAAAGAATAGCATAAGCCCTAGGAACTTGAAGTTAGAAAGCCTGGGAGTGGTGATGGTGAAGTGGGAGAGCTTGGTGTCATATTGTGTGGTTCCATTGATGAAGCATCAAGCAGAAGCTTAATAATCCACTGAACTGTTTTCCTAAGGGAATTCATAAAAAATGGGGCATGGGAAATTATATGAGTGAGATTAAAAAAAGAAAAAAAGAAAAGACTGGGTTATCAAATTACACTCACAATTGTCAAAGCTCTTACCAGTGACATGATTTAGTCATTTCAAGGATACATGCAATTGTAAGGCATAGCTAAAGCTGAGAGAAGTCTGTCAAACTCACTCCCTATTTCTTCTCATATTCTTTCTTATAACCTTAGAACAGTGGCTGGCCCAGAATTACCATATGGGGTCTCGAAAAAAATGTATAGTTACTTCTTTTAGAAGAGACTTATTTTGGTCATGAGGCATCTCCATTTTTTTTAATATATATTTTTATTGATTTCAGAGAGGAAGGAAGAGGGAGAGAGAGATAGAAATATCAATGATGACAGAGAGTCACTGATTGGCTGCGTCCTGCATGACACCCACTGGGGATCTAGCCTGGAACCCGGGCATGTGCCCTTGACCAGAATCAAGACCCTTTATTTGGCAGGCCGATGCTCTCTATCCACCAAGCAAAACCGGGTAGAGCAGCATCTTCATTTTATAATTTGGTAGTTACATGGCTTACAAAAATAATTTCTTGCCTGGCCAGTGTGGTTCAATGGTTGAGCATTGAACTATGAACCAGGAGGTCACAGTTCAATTCCTGGTCAGGGCACATGCTTGGCTTGCTGGCTCAACCCCCAGTAGGGGGGCATACAGGAGGCAGCCGATCTCTCATCAATGTTTCCTCTCTCATCAATGTTTCTATCTCTCTCTCCTTTTCCCTTCCTCTCTCTGAACTCAATAAAAACATATTGAATAATAATAATGATTTCCTTAAAGCCATGTCTCAAAAATTCATAAATTCTAGATGTTTACTTTAACCAATCCTAGACAGACTAGGGATATCCTGCTAAAAACACTATATAGATAAAGAGAAGCCATCTGGCTAAGAAGTTGCAGAGCTCTATCCAGAGCACCCAAGGTATCCCATAACCTTCATGATTTCAAGGTGGAACATTTTTTGTCTTCTAAGGTGATCCTCCTTTGGTGCCAAGACTATATTGCTCAACAGTCCATTGCTGAATTGAACAAATAATTCAATTATAAATTATTGAATAATAATTCAATTCAGTAACATTAGACTCATACAGAACCACCATATTGCAGACAACATTATCTGACCTGCTCCCTTAGCTTTTGCTGAGAGTTTAGATATATTTTAGCAGGAAGAAAAAAAAATGAGCAGGTTTTAACTATTTCTTCTAAAAAAAAATGAAGCACTTTTATTTATTATTTATATTTTGCTTTTTTGTTCATTTCTATTCCTACTATTCCAAATTGTTCCATTCACTCTGGTCATTAATAAACTTTGCCCTTCTACATGTTTAAAAACTATCTGGATTGTTTTGTAATATAGTTTGAAATCAGGATGCCTGATACCTCCAGTTTTGTTCTTCTTTCTTAAGATTGGCTATTGGCTATTTGGGATATTTGTTGTTACATATAAATTCTAAAAGTTTCCTGGTTTTGTGTTTTTTTTTCCTGTGAAAAATACTATTGGAATTTTTATAAGGATTGCTTTGATTCTAACATTATTTTAGGTATGGATATTTTATTATTAATTCTTCCAGTCCTTGAGCATGGAAGATCTTCCTATTTAATTTCTTTCATCAATGCATTCTAGTTCTCAGTGTACAGATTTTTCTTCTTGGTTAAATTTATTCCTAGGTATTATATTCTTTTTGATGCAACTATAAATGGAATTTTTGTTAGTTTGTTAAAAGTATAAAGAAATGCAACAGATTTTTTGTATTTATTTTATAGCCTGAAACTTCAGTGAATTTTTTTTTTCTTAGTTTTAACAGCTTTCTGTTGGTTTCTGGGTTTCTATATATAACATCATGTCATCTGTAAGTAGTGACAATTTTACCTCTTCCTTTCTGATTTAGATGACTTTTTTTTCTTGTGGTTAGGAGTTCCAATACTTAATTGAAAAAGAATGGTGAAAATATGCATCATTGTTTTATATCTCATTTTAGAAGAAAGGCTTTTAGCTTTTCCCTGTTGAATATGATACTAGCTGTAGACTTATCCTTAATGACCTTTAATAAGTGGAGTTGTGGTCTTCTATATCTCCTTTGTTGAGAGTTATCATAAATGAAAGTCAAATTTTATCAATTTTTTAATGTATCAATTGAAATGATCATATGATTTTTTTCCCTTCATTTTGATAATGTAGTATATTACATTGACTGATTTATGGATGTTGAACCATCCTTGCATCCCTGGAATAAATCCCATTTGATCATAGTGCATGATCTTTTTAATGTATTGTTGAATTTGGTTTGCTAATATTTGTTGAGGATTTCTGCATTTTTGTCCATCGGAGATATTGACCCATGATATTCTCTTCTTGTGGCAGTTTTGTCTGTTTCAGGTATTAGGGTAATGCTGGGTTTGTAAAATGTGTTTTTAAAAGTTTCTTCCTTCTATTTATTTTTTTTTTGAAGAGTTTGAGAAGGATTGGTATTTTTCTTTAATGTCTGGTAGAATTTAACAGTGAAACTGACTAGCCCTGGACTTTTGTTTGTTGAGAGGTATTTAATTACTTATTCACTCTCCCCGATAGTAATCACTCTAGTCAAATTTTCTATCTTATCATGATTAAGTTTTGGTAAGTTGTATGTTTCTAGTAATTGTAACAGTATGATATTGGCATAAAAATAGACACATAGTTCAATGGAATAAAACAGAGTGCCCATAAATAAACCAAGGCATATTTGGTCAATTTATTTATAATAAAGGAACCAAGAATATTCAATGGGGAAATGACAGTCACTTCAATAATTGGTGTTGGAAAATTGGGCAGCCACATGCAAAAAAATAAATAAATAAAACATTACCAATAACTTATACCATACATATAAATTAACTCAAAATGGATTTGGTAAGTCTAATAAAGACTTGAACATAAGACCTGAAACCATAAAACTCCTAGAAAAAAAACAGATAGCAGGTTCATTGGCATAAATCTTGGTGATAATTTTTGAATTTGATTTCAAGAGAAAAATCAATAAAAGTAAAAATATCGAAGTGGGACTACATCAAAATTCTACACAGCAAAGAAAACCATCAATAAAATGAAAAGGCAGCCTGGTTGGTGTGGCTCAGTGGTTGAGCCTTGACCCTTGCACCAAAAGGTCTCAGGTTCAACTTTCTGTCAGGGCACATGCCCAGGTTGTGGGCTTGATCCCCAGTACGGGGTATGCAGGAGGCAGCCAATCGATGTTTCTCTGTCATTGATGTATCTATCTCTCTCTCCCTCTCTAAAACTCAATAAAAACGTATTTTTAAAAAATTAAAAGTCAACCTACTGAATGGAAAAAAATAATTGCAAATCATCTATCTGATAAGGGGCTACTATCCAAACTTTATAAACAACTATTAAAACTCAATAGCAAAAATAAAAATCTGATTAAAAATGGGCAGAGAATCTGAGTAAACATTTTTTCAAAGAAGACATATGGATGGCCAAGAGGTCCATGAAAAGATGCTCAACAATATTAATCATCTAGGAAATAAAAATAACACCTGTAATAATAGCTATTATAAAAAAGGCAAACAATAACCAGTGTTGGTGAGGATATTGAAAAAAAGAAACCCCTTGTGTACTGTTGGTAAGAATGTAAAGTGGTGCAGCCACTGTGGAAAACAGTAAAAAATATCATTTTTTAGTATTTATCCAAATAAAATAAAAACAGTAATTCAAAATGACATACACTCTGTGATCACTGCAGCATTGTTTACAGGAGCCAAGACATGGAAATAACCTAAGTATCCATCAAAGGTTGAATAGATAAGAAGATATGATATATATCTCCAATGGAATATCACTCAGTCATTAAGAAAAAAATAAACTATTGTCATTTGTGACAATATGGGTGGACCTTGAGGGCATTAGGCTAAATAAAATAAGTTGACAAAGAAAGAAAAATAATGTATCATTACTCTTATATGTGTAATCTAAAACAAAACAACAAAACAAAACAAGCTTGTTGATACAGAGAACAGATTGGTGGTTGCAAGAGGTGGCAGATAGGTGGTGGGAGAAATGGGTGAACTGATTTTATTTTTTTAGTTTAGAAACAATGAATAAAAATTGAAAAGAAATACACATTTGACATTTAAGCAACTGTATAAAGTACTGCAAAATAGCAAGTGTTGTATAACATATGATTACTTCTGCTCATTTCATAAATGGGAAAACTAAGGCAGAGAGACTCACTAACTGTCTTGAGGTTATACAGCTGGAATTTGGTATAGCCAGGATTTGAACCCATGCAGTCTAACTCTAGCACCTGCATTCTTAACCAATAAGCTATGCTGTCCTATCCAATGTGGCAACCTTAGGATAGTCAGCTATTGCTTGGCAACTCAAGTATTCAGGAGTGAACAAATGGACACTACCTGGATTTTTATAGTTTGGCCATAGAAGTCAACTAGTGCAACTTCCTCTATAATCTCTTAGTTGAAGCAGTAATAAACCCAATCAAATCCAGGAATATGGAAGAAATGTCAAAGTGTCAAATAATTGTCAGGCATGCTTTGACACCATCACAGCGATCAGTGTACCAGTAGCAATAGCCAATAACCGTAATATATGATACCCAGAATGGTGTATTGGCTTTTATTTGCTGGAAGATCTCATGGTTTCCTATATCTGGTCCTCAATTATCTACAGTAGGAAATACAATATTTCCTTTTATCTTTATTGTTGAAAGTATTATCGATGTCCTCCTTTCTCCTCGACTGACTCCCCCCTTGCCAGTTCCTGGGGCAATTCTCTTTTCCAACTGGTATTCTTCTAATGCCTCACTTAGCTCTGACAACCTTCTAAATGCTTTCAGATGAGACTTGGAACTGAGTCGTTTTTATTGATGTAGTTGTACCCAAATAGCAAATATCATGTTGCCTATATTCAAAACACAATGCTAAATCAATTTTCTTTAAATTCCCCTGAATTTCCTCCCAGGGAGGATTATACAATAAACAAGTTTACATTTTAAACTTTTAGATACTTTAGAGCAATACTCAGTGGAGAAATATATATATATATATATATATATATATATATATATATATATATATATATATTGTAAGGTGATATTGGTGTGGGAGGGGTGTGTGTGTGGTGGGGAACCATATGTGTTTTCCTTGGAGAAAAATGCAGGTTTTCTATTTTAACAAATTAAAATTGCTAAAGTAATTTAAGGAAAATCTTTTGTATATGGGTTCAATTTAAGTCAAAGTTATTGGAAAAAACCCACCCAATTCTCTAGTATTATGTTTTTAATGAAAATTTGAGTTTGTGATCAATGTTGCTTTAAAAATATAACTCTAGGAACAATTTGATTGGTACATGGAAAATTTTTCAAAAAGGGAATATTTACTTCTGTGCTACGGTCTAAGATGGAAATTCCACAGACACTCAGGCAAATGAGGAGTGATCGGCTGGATCATCTGTCATACCTTCATTGCCAAGGTTGATTCTAATTAAGTGGCTGGCTGCCAAATTTGTCCTTTCTTTCATCAAAGAAAAATAAAAATCAAACAAAAAAACCTGTCTGAATTGAAGAAACTATTCAGTAATTTATGTCAATTTCTATATAAAAGTTTCACAGCTAGAATCACACAGTACAACTTAATTCCTAATGCAGTAAAAGAAAAAAGCCTTTTCACCTCAAAAATCCCTGTTGTTAGTCATGTGATTAGCAAGAGCCTCAAGTTACTTCACTAATGGACATCCCAAGGTTCTTCTTCCTGCTCCTCAGATCAATTAGTGTTAACTTTTGCCTTCCACCAGTAAAATGCACTTACTTGTGGCCCATAAATTAAGTAAATAGCTTTTCCTCCTTTCCAGATGGCTTTTATATTATTGTATTTGCTATGTTATTTTAGCCTGTGCACTCAGAAAGGGCAACAGATATCTATTAAGTCATTCATTGATTCAATAAATTTTTATGCTGGATGCTATCTTTGGCAGTTGAGATATAGTGGTATATAAGGTATGATTCATACTCTCAAGGAATGCACAATATGTATATCAGACAGAATAAGCAAAGTTATGCTGCAATAACAAACAAATCAATGCCTTAAAATAATGGTTTGTTTCCAGATGATGCTATATGAAGTCTTTTGAGGATCTATTCATTATAGTCATTTAGAACCTTAACAACATGGAGCTCCCTTTCAATGCACGCTCCCATAATTGATAAGACAGGAAGAGGGAATATGGTAAATCACATATTGGCTCTACAATCCTCTGCCTCATTGGCCACAGCAAAGTTACACATGCATATTTAACAGTCTAAGGAAGCAGAACTTCCTAATGATCATAGGAATACAGGGTCATTTTCATGAATAGTATACTATTTTCTCCTCCTATATCATGCCATGAATTTATCAACTGGTATTATAGTTATAATCTAGTATAGTATTCTATCTAATGACTTGCTTATAACCTGCCTAATGAATATGGCTAAGACACAATTGTTTTCTTTCTTTACTTTTTAGAGTTATAATAGCACTTAGGTCACACTCAATTGCCTCTTTTTTCAGTCCTATGGCTCAATCACTCAAAAACAATACATGATACTGCTGTCATATATGTTAGTTCTTCCCTAGTCTTGGGGATTCATTCAATATTTTTATATCACATTCCTGGTTATATATCTATCGCTGCTTTATATCTAGATTTAGCACATTGTATACAACTAGGTTGTTCCCATTTCTAATTTCTGTCATCAGAAAATATCCATTTAGTGCCCTTGCTCAAACAAGCATTAAAGCAAACCAAATATGAAGAAAATTCTGTCTCTGACTAATCTTATTAAACCTTAGACCTATGGCAAGAAGTCATTTTAATGTTAGCACAAATATATAAGAAAAATACTAATTCAATAAAGTGTTATTATCAGGCTTTTTCAGCATATAATTCTGCTCTGAAAGATTAGAATAAATTTTGCTCTTTTCAAATATGTGACACAGCAAGATAGGATTTAATTGGGTCATAATGTATCTGTTTTGCTAACATCTTTTTTTTTTTTTTTTTTTTTTTTTGCTAACATCTTAAAAATCATTTCTCCTTATTATTTTACTAGAAGCCCAGTGCATGAAATTCGTCCATGGTGGGGGGGAAGTCCCTCAGCCCAGCCTGCACCCTCTCGCATTCCGGGACCCCTCTGGGGACATCCCTCTCACAATCTAGGACTGCTGGCTCCTAACTGCTCACCTGACTGCCTGCCTGATCACCTCTAACCACTCTGCCTGCCTGCCTGATCACATCTAACCACTTGCCTGCCTGCCTGATCACCCCTAACTGCTTGCCTGCCTGCCTGATTGCCCCTAACCACCTCTGCCTAGGCCCCCACCTCAGTGATTTTATCCAGAAGGACATTTGGAATGATGTCCGGAAGGTTGTTTGGCTGTCCAGCCTAATTAGCATATTATGCTTTTATTATTATAGATTAAGCAATATAGAAGAAAAAAAACATGGGTTAATCAAATAGACATACCACTTATTAAATGTACAAACTCTTTGAGCCTCAAGTTTCCTTGGTTTTGTTGTTGTTGTTGTTGTTTGTTTTTAATATATTTTATTAATTTTTTATAGGGAGGAAGGGAGAGGGATAGAAAGTTAGAAACATAGATGAGAGAGAAATATTGATCAGCTGTCTCCTGCACACCCCCTACTGGGGATGTGCCTACAACCAAGGTACATACATGCCCTTGACCAGAATCGAACCTGGGACCCTTCAGTCTGCAGGCCAATGCTCTATCTACTGAGCCAAACTGGTTCGGGCTTCCTTGTTTTTTATAGCGCAAATAATAGTAGTTATATCACAGAATTGTACTGACGATGTTTGTAAAATATCTAGCACAATGTTTAGCACACAGTGAGTGGGTTTTTAAAATTCTTGTTTTCTTATACTCCACACTGAAGTAACTGTGGAGTCCTGAAAATGGCTAATAATTAATGTTTCTGGAAAAAGAAAAAAAAATCATTCAGGAATAAATCATTCTAAATAAACCACTCTACTTCCTTCCCCAACAAATGATGAATGTTCTGAGTGAGGAATATAAGCGTCACCAGTAAATAGAAAATTGGAACAGAGTGAAAGACAAATTACCACACTCACAATGACTGTCCATGCAGTATAAACAGCCTGGCTCACAGAGAGAGATAAACAGCAGGGACTTTGCAAATGAGCCAGGCTGAGGTTTTATGAGTTTCACCCCAGGGCAATGCTATAAGTTTCATTGTGCCAGTCAGATTTTGCCCTGAATCGAAACTATTCCAACAGTTTCACTCTCAAATCTCTTACCGTCACAATATCTTTAATGAATGAATAAGTGGAATTATCATGCATGGACAAAGTACATGTCTGTGCGCATACACATACAGACTTGCACAGACACATACACACAGTTTTCAAATGGTTATTAATAATAATTATTTTTATGTTGTCCTTGTCATACTAGAATTTAATATTTTCTTCTTAGAACCTAAGCTTCTCGTAGATAGGTAAGGTTTGTCTAGGATCACAAAGGACTCTTCTAATTTTTACTCCAATAGCTAAAGGCTTCTGTTCCAAAATAGACAATGGTGATATAGAATCCTCCCATTCTTCAAAGATCACCTTAAATATTATCACAAAACTGTGATTTAAATAGTAGCAAAAAATATACAAAACCATCTTTAAATTTGTCCATTTTTTCTATTTATTTTATACTAGTGGCCTGGTTCATGAAATTTGTGCACATTAAAAGGGGGTTAATTAGAGAAAATATTTTAATATTGCTATTTGCCCTTTCTCTATAATAGAAGTGTCAGAGATGAAAGAAAATTAGGAAAATGTATATGAAAATCTTCCTGTCAGAGTCTGGGGCGCACCACGGGACCCAGAGTCAAGTTCCCGCCCACCCTCAGTGCCTCAAAATCACATAAGATCAAGCTGACACCACCACTGTCAAGCCCGACCAGGCGGGGGGGCGCAGCCTCAGGTCTCCCGTCAAGCCCTACTGGGTGGAGGAAACAGCCTCAGGTCCCCCTGGCTGGCGCCGGGTTGGGGGCGTAGCCTCAGGTCCCCCAGCACTGGGGTAGGGGGCACACCTTGAGGGCCCCTGTCAAGCCCCATCAGGCAGGGGCATGGCCTGAGGTCAGCTGGCCTGGTGCTGGGGCGGGGGGCGTGGCCAGGAGAAAGTCAATCTGGCCCACCACTGTGGTTGCCCCTGCTATCACGCACCTTCTGGGCGAGGAAGCGGGACTTGCGCAGCCACTCTTCGGCATGATGGCATGAGGTGCTAGCTACTTCAGGTCGGCCCGCAGGCTCCACTTGGCCCACTCACGGCTGCCACCACCACCAGGTGGGGAGTACAGGCCGCCCTTCGCCATCCCACCTCCCCTGCCCAGAGGCTCTCTGCACGCACTGCCCAAGGCAATGAAGGCAGGCGTCCCGCCCCGCCCCGCCCACTGGCCTCTCCTTGCCTGTGCATGCTGCGCACTGGCCTAGAGCAGGGCACCTGGCTTCATCTCCTTGGGCAGCACACTCCAGGTGGGTGGGCAGTGTGCTCTGGGCAGGTGGGCAGGCATCCCGCCCTACTTCCAGCCACTCAGTGCCTGTGAGCGTGCACACTGCCCACAGGCCTGCCATCTTTGTTGGGTTAATTTGCATACTCACTCCTGATTGGCTGTGGGCATCACGGAGGTACAGTCAATTTACATGTTTGTCTATTATTAGTATAGATAATAATACCATTTAATATATTCTCTGTAAACCAGTTACTGACACACCATAGACTTTCTCATGCAACCCAACCAGAAACAAACATCCACCATTTTGAACCAGAAGTCCTTTTTTTTTAAAAATCCTCATACAAGATATGCTTTCCATTGATTTTTCTTTTAATATAGAGAGAAAAACATTGATGTGAGAGAGACACTTTGATCAATTGCAGGAGCTCCAACAGGGATGGAATCCTCAACCTGGATATGTGCCCTGACTAGTAATCAAACACACCACCACCCACCCCCCTTCAGTGTATGGGACGATGTTCCACCCAACTGAGCCACAATGGCAAGGGCTAACCAGAAATCGTTTGTTGAATTGTTTAAATGCTTAAGCATAACTAAACACTGGAACATACATTTAAATACTAAATACTATTTTTATTAAATTATTCACATCTTATTCTACTTATCCAAGAGTTTAATTTCTTTTTTTACATTACTTTTTGTTTAGAAACATTCAATTACCACAGTGATTCCTCCTTTTAATTGTTGACACTTTCCTACAAATAAAATAAAATTCTTGCTTTCTTACATGGATATCTTCACTTAGATAAGAATCAACGTGTCACAAAACTTCTAATTTTACATCCTCTTATGAGTTCTTTATCTTTAGCTTTCCTTTTGTCCAATCAATTTGCAATAAAAGACCTATCAGACTACTCTCTAGGCAGCATAATGGCCAATTTGTTGTCACATAATTTCAAAAGCTTATTTTTGTCAGCTCTCATATTATTGGAGCTACCACTTCTATATTTACCTGTAATTCTAGAACATTATAAAGTATCTTAGAGTATTTCTAACTGCTTTAATTTTGCACTTAGTTTCAAATCAAAGTTTATTAGCCCACAACTGAACTTAATGTCTTTCCCACCCAATATGCTCCTTCTCTTTATTCCCTATCTCATAGTGACATTACTATCTGAAAATCCAAGCCAGAATCATGCCTAATTTAAATTTCACTACTACTTATCTCTTACAATGCCTCAGAGTCTCTAAAAATCAATTTCAATAGTTTATGCCCACTGCTATTGTTTCAGTTTAGGATTACACAACATTGTCTTTATGTTATCTCAGTTGCCTTCTAACAAGTTTCCCTATCTCTTTTTTTTTTTCTTCCAAATAATCAAGGACAGTAGCAGTATAGCCTAGGGAAATATCTTTTCTAAGTACTCAGAGTTATATTATACCCAATTACAACAAATGGTATGTACAATCCTCTGGCTATAGTAGTACAAATAAAACAGCAAAAGGTAGCTTACAGAGTGTATCTAGAGAATATAACAATGCTTAGAATAATAAAATTCATTGAAAATATTTTCAATATATAGGGAATAATAAAATTGGATTGCTTTCTAGAGTAGAAATGCAATTGCTTTTTGCCTCTAATTAAAGAAAAACTTTATGTGGGGCTAAGAGGAGGAAATCCCTGATAAGCAAATATCTACTTAATGATGCCCTTCTTTAGAAAACATCTACATTAGATATAAAGTAGTTACTATTAAAAATGTTTTAATTTTTATATTGTTTTTATATTTACTTATAGTTTCTTATTTGAGACTCAAAATAGCTGTCTCAGAAATATATTACTTTAGTGGGAGGTATGAGACAAGGGGAGTATGCTTCTCTACATTTTGAAAAATATACAACCTTTAGTACTTTTGAATTTTCATACACTGAGGACTTGCAGCTTTTGAATCCCTAAGGACATATTACATTTTTTCAGCTATAAGAACAATCGTGTTACTGAGTTTAAACTTATATAGGGGTTGGTAAAAGTAGATTTACAGTTGTGAGCATGCAAAGCTCAAGTTTATTCTTGTATTATTATTTATTTATTTTTAAGATTTTTAAATTGATTTTTAGAGAGAGAGGATGAAAAGATTAGATAGATAGATAGTGATGTGAGAGCAACATTGACCAGCTGCTTCCTGCACTGGGGATGAAGCCTGCAACCAGGCATGTGCCCTGACTGGGAAGCGAACTGGCAACCCTTCAGTGCACAGGATGACACCCAACCAATTGAGCCATATTGGCCAGGGCTGTATTATTACTAACTAGTGGCCTGGTGCACAAAATTCATGCACGGGGCGGGGGAAGTCCCTCAGACCAGCCTGCACCCTCTCCAATCTGGGCCCCCTCGGGGGATGTCCGACCTCCCTCTCGCAATCTGGGACTGCTGGCTCCTAACTGCTCACCTGCCTGCCTGTCTGATCACCCCCGCCTGCCCCTCCTGGTGGCCTGATCACCCCCAACTGCCCCCCCCCACCATCCTGCTCGACCCCAACTTCCCTCCCCTGCTGGCCTGATCATCCCTAACTGCCTCTGCCTCATCCCCGCCACCATGGCTTTGTCCAGAAGGACATCTGGAAGGTTTCCAGAAGTTCCCCCAGTCTAATTAGCATATTACTCTTTTATTAGATTAATGATTGCATTATTTTCCATAAGAACAACTCTAAACCTACTTTTGCCTATTCCTGTATATTAAAACCATACACTACATTGCTGTCAGAATTTTACTAAAGTAAATCCTGGAATTTTAATAAGTTAAAGTTACATTTAGTAGCGTTTTCCAAGTAAAAATGATTCAATTTCTTTAACAATATTAGTTAAATATTCATATTATATAAAACAATATGTTATTTAAAATTGAACTTGTAAAATGAACAGAAGTTGATGTTAGAGACTGGTTTAAAATGATGTCAGGATAGTGGTCCTTGACTCAACTCTCTCTACTTCTTTGTATAGTTCTTACATTAACATAAAAGAACTCCAAATGTATCACCATCAGATGCTCAAATACTCAACTACTTTCTAGAATTCAGGAGAAATTTAAAATTACGATATGGCTGGTAAAACTGGAATGAGAAACCCATGATTAATGACCAACCCATATATTTTGACCAAAACTAAAATAAACCACTACAAGAAAGAAAATTAAACAGGTTTTGTTTCTCCATCTCTATTTTGTGGCCTGGCTTGGAAATCCATGGTTCAGACCAGCAGGAAAGTAAGCAGGTGGCTTTTCAAGGTATGGGAGCTGGATCTTGAAGAACTCGGGTGCTGATCCTTCTCTCTTCCATCACTACATCCCCTCCAAAATCAATTCACAGACTACAACTCTGGGCAGGAAGTAGGAGGAGGTAAGTGCCATATTACAAGCCGAAAGGAAGAATTCTCAAGGAGAAATGTAAAAGCAAGAGTTACTATGGGAAACCTACCAGTAGATATACAATTTAGTAATTTTGAGGATTCTTTACTTTCTGTTTAAAAAATCAAAGTGTGAAAATAAGGTAGTTAAAGTAAATGTAACATTTTAAAATAGAGTCACAGTGAATAAATGTATGCTAGTAAAATCTCAATATTATCATTTTGGATTGGGGAAAGGCACAGAATATTTAAAAGGATACCATTTTGTCCTGCCCAGTGGAATCTTGTTATTATTCCCAACTTCATCCACTCTCCATTCATGTTTAACAAATAGAAAGATAGTCATATTTTTTGCATTCCACTGGACTGAGTATTATAGTGTATAGTCAAGAAAAACAAACACATTTTGTGTCATCTATCATTTGCCTTTATGTTTACAAAAGTATATAGATATAAAAACATGCAACATGACATCAATTTTAAAATGCTATTTAGATTTATAAAACATGAATATAAAAGTTCATGAGAGTTTGTAAATGCATGCATATAAATGCATGTAATAGAAATATATTAACAGTTTATTTTGGGTAATAAAATTATTACTTTTCTATGTATAGAGTTGCTTCATAAATTTTCTATAATATTTACATATTATATATAGGAAAAAGGATATTAAAGCTAAAAAATCACTTTAGAGAAGGCAATGGTCTTGCCTTCTTCTGTAGAACCACAAAAACTTGGTGACAGAAAGGAGAACTATTAAACCAACGTGAGGTTGATAATAGCTACTGAGAATCAGAACTTTGGTCTTTAATCATCTTTCTATTGTTTTTGTATAATATAAAAATTAATGATATATGCAAACATGTAGAAATAGGTTTTCCCACATTTCACGAACATATAGTAACTAGAGGCCCGGTGCACGACACTTTGTGCACTCGGCGGGGGCTAGGGGGCAGGTCCCTCAGCTCAGCCTGTGCCCTCTCGCAGTACGGGAGCCCGCAGGGGATGTCCTGTCGGGAATGGGCCTAAGCCGCAGTCTGGCTTCCCTCTGCAGGAGGCTATCAGTGGGCGATCAGCCAGCCCCAGCCCCCATCGCCCCTCCACTGCTGCTGGTTGCCACCACCCCCCAGGTCACCGTCCCCTCCCTCTGCCTGCTGGCATACTCCTTGGCTGGCCTGGTGCCGTCCTGCTCACCAGCTCTACGCCCCACCGATAGGTCGTTCTACCGTTTGGCTGATTTGCATATTACACTTTTATTATATAGGATAGCCTATCATGAAAGGATCCTTATCAATGTGGAGTTGACAAATTT